>NW_027437192.1:10034949-11513699 GCF_033239565.1 Halichoeres trimaculatus
GGGAACACAGCTACGGGCTAAATCAGCGGCGAATGTAAAACACAGATGGTCATTGACTCACAAATAGAGTCCACTCTGGATCTTATTTTTTCTCCTTTCCCTTGTTATTCCTCTGCTTCATCCGCCAGTCCAGCCTCTTCTTCTTCCTCGCACTCTTTCTCTCCAGCCAGGCCTCCCATTCGCTCTCCCTCTCTTTCGTCGCCTCAGGCTCCCAGTCGGGGTTAATTAGCATTGAGCCGAGCTGTGTTTAATGGTTAATGTGGTTTTGCGATACCTCACCCCTCCTCTCCCTGCAGACTCAGGCTGCCAAGCCATCACATTAAGAGCATCGCCTACTTGCCTGTACCTGCGTACTTTGGCCGTCTGTCACTTCTCCTACCTGCTGAGGATACACGCCACATGCCAAAAAACCAGCATCTACCCTCGCCTCAATTTCTCCTCTCCCACCAGGGTGGTAGATATAAAGTGAGTGGGATGGAGAGAGCCAGGTAGAGCCATATAATAAGAAACAGGTGATAGGAAAAGAAGCAGGAGATGGTGAAGATGAGATGTGAGGAGAGGAAGTGAGAAAGACAATGTGATAGATCTGACAGGGACCAGGCGAGATTGAATACGGGGGAGAGATGAGAGGTGATGGTTGTGGAGGGGGAGGAAGAAGCGAGAGGGGAGAAAAATTCTGCTAGTACCTGTTATTCTGCACTCTCTCCACTCTCTGTGTTTGGAGAGGAAGAAGAAGAAGAAGCCTCCATTGCTATGCCGAACCACACAGCAGCCAGAGCGGAGAGCAGCGGGCTGGAGTGGAGGGGAGTGGATGTGAAATTTTAATCACCTCTCTCTGTTTGTAATTTTATTAGCCCCTCAATCAGAATCAAAAGCACTGCCAGCACTTTCAAGAGGGATCCTTTGGCAGGAGACTGCTCTGCCTGCAGCTGAAGGATTTAAGGCAGACTGGCGTTTTACAACCACAGTACAGTAAAAAGCAGATACCTGCATCTCTGAATATGTTTTCATTTTCTCCCGTCTTTGTAAAACATAAAACCACTTAATCCTGAGAGTCTTATGGTTTACATGTCAGACTTTAAAGATTCAAACTTGTTGATGAGTAGTAGTTGGACAGACAGTTCCTGCACTACTTTTTAAAGTTTCAGGCCATGTCACTATCATATTTGACCTCTTATTAAAAGAATAAAAGATAGCAATGACCAAGTGAGCCAAAGTTGCCAGCAGCTCAGCCCCCAGCCCCCAAAGTGTCAAAAAAGAGTGTAAAAAAGAGTGTAAAAAGAATTGCTCAAAAACTTGGTAAATGATTCTGCTCCCACAGTTGTATTCAAGGGGAATACAAAGTTAGCAGCAGCTCAGCTCTTAGCCCTCAAAGTGTAAACAAAAATAACTGGAGAAACAAAAATTGCTGAAGTGAAAAAGCTTGCTGAGTCTGTCTTACAGGTTTTGGTTCATCAGAGGATAACTCTTCTCCCACGGTATAATTCATCCCCTCATTCAAAGCAACAAGCAGCTCAGCTCCCAGCCTCAAAAGTGTCAACAAAGAACTTAAAGGAGACATCAGACCTTTTTTTTAAATGACTAAATTAGTCAGCAAGTCCGCTTCTTCAATTTTATCCAGCAGGCGAGATAAAGCAAGCAGCAGCTGAGCCCCAAAGAGCTTACCAAGAGTGTAGAAGTGAAATAGTTAAACAAATGAAACAATGTCATTATTTTTATTTTGGTAGATTGGTTGATGAATCTGCTCCCACAGTTTGATTTGACTAGTGATACAGAGTTAACAGCAACTCGGCTCCCAGACCCAAAGCACAAGCACAAAGTAATGGGAAACATGATTGTTGCTGTAAAACCGCTAGGTCAGTCTGAGTTAATCTGTGAATAAAAAAAATCTGCTTCACCAGTTTTATGTCACCTCCTGATACAGAGGAACAAGCAGCTCAGCCCCCAGCCTCATTGACACAAACAGAGTGTAATCTAAAAGTGCGTTTTTTTTAAGTCAGTAAGTTTGTGAGGACTATTTGGAAAAGCAAGTGTTACGAGGACCAAGGTGTGTGTTGGTTTTCAAAAAATGAAACTCATTTAACTTTTTTATTTATTATTTTTTTTACAAGCTGGCTGTATTCAGCGCTTCTCAGAGCCCGGTGCTCTGAGATCCGTATCCGTAACTTGCCACGTTAGTGAAGCCTTGCTATGTCCCGCCAGCGCTCATCTACCGAGCAGAGCTAACATAACCTCACTCTTCATTTTATTAATAGACTCTCAAGTTTGAACAGACCTGCTGTATAACTGATGCATGTGGATAAGAACAAAAATTCTTTCAAACAGTTTAGCCTGTGTTTTAGCCGTTAGCTTGTGTTTTAGCCTTGAGCCCTTGCTCTGTCACTCTTCTGTTTAGCTTTCTTCTCCTCCTCTGTCTTTTTTCTATTTGCAAGTCCAGCTCTAGTGACCATCATAACTACAAAATTAATCCCAGAAATCTTTTTCGTCAACCATTGCGGTATTGTAATGGAGACCTAGTCATGTGGTGATAATCTAATTTTAAGTTTTGGACAACAATCAGAGGTAGATCTAGAAATGAGACTTTTTCAAGATCACTTAGAAACCCCTCAAAATCTCTCCAACCTGTACATGCAACTTGCTGAGTTGTTTCAGGTTTTAGTCAATCTGAGAATAAATCTACTCCACCAGTTTTATCCAAAAAATGATTTTCAGCAGCTCAGCTCCCAGTTTATGACATTCTTTTTTTCTGGTATAGCTACTTTTTTAAGAATCTACTTTTTTGAAATGAAAAAAAAAAAAAAAAAAAGTTACCGATGAATAGGGGGGAATCTCAACCTATAAGCAAGCAGGGTGCCTAACAAGTGAGCAGCAGCTCAGCTTGCAGCCCATGCTGGAGAAACATTCACTTTAAAAGAAAAACTAATTTTTCCCACTTATCTACATATTTTCACATAAAGAGTGTTTATGATGAAAAACACAGTTTTAGCGGCTGGCTACTTCTCTCATGCTGCCTTCTTTTTGCCATTAAACTGTTAACTTGGAGGCCTCTGAGTTAGTCCCAGAGACAAGAAATGTAGAAGTCAATGAGCCAGCAACGTGAGTATTTGGGCGTCTCCTTGTGCAACGGGACATCCCTAAAACCATATGCACATTCTTTTTATTTCTCTCTACTGTTGTCGAATAATAGCAACCGCAAAACAAAACCAGAAAACAAATCACTCACAAAAGCAGCTGTCATCCAGCCTCCAGTGAAGGCAGAACTCCACTCTTGTCTTGTTTCTGTCATGTTTTTATGTTTTGTTGTTTTGCACCACTGGCTATGTGCAGTTAAAGGTGAGCAACCTGTCAATAAAAGCTGCTGTAAATACTGCAAGAATCTCACGATGGAGGGCTTTTTTCCCACGAAGGGAAATTAGCTCAACGTGTTTGTCAGCTTCTGAGGAAAATGAGAAAGACTGAAAGCAAACAAAAACATTAACTCTGTATAATTACTCCCAAACTGCCTCAATGCTGGGTAGTCAATTTACACATTAGAGTTACACCAGCCTGTTGGTGACAGAGGCTGCTTTTAAAAAAGGGTTGTTGTTTTTTTTTCACTTTCACACTATCTTCACAGAAACCCACGACACTCACTGTCGTACAATGTCAAAGCTTTCAGTATCTTTCCGGTGTCAGACTGAGTAAATAAATCATTTCTGACCTTACCCACTTTGACTTCTATGTCTCACTTCTTTAAAAGATTAATACTTTATTGATCTTTGAGGGAGAGTGTCAAACAGCTCCTGGTTAATATTATATGACGAAATCAGTCAGATGGAAGGTGTCACATGGATGCACCATGACCTGTGAAAATGTGCTTACTTCTGAGTGAAAAGTGAAAGCACTCGTCCATCAGGAATGCTTTCAGGCTTTAATAATACATGCACATGCATGTTAAAATGTAAACATGCAAGACTGTAAAATATAGGAGCTATAGTGTACTATTAAAAAAGTGAGAGGTAGTTTTGTTCCTGTTTTTTTTCTTGAATTTCATTTTTTTCCTTGTCTCTCAGCCAGGATATGTGAAGCTGTCCAAACCTGTGGCCCTGTGGACCCAACAGGACGTGTGTAAATGGCTGAAGAAGCACTGTCCCAACCAGCACCAGATCTACAGCGACTCCTTCAAACAGCATGACATCACAGGTACTGCTACCCAACTTTGATTGAGACATAACAAAATAACTTGTGGTGGTTGTATGTTCCTTTGTATTCAGGTTCAGACAGGACCACGGTTGTCAAAAAAAGTAATATTTGGCTGAATGGCTCTGTTCTTGGAGCTCCCTGTAACTTCCTATGCCTACATGGAATACCAAAGTCTGAGATGGGCGGCGCACATCTCCACTCACTTTAGCCCCGTTTCCACCAAGTGGTTCAGTTTGGTTTGTCTCGGCACTGCATGCATTTTATGGTGTTTCCACTGACTAATCCCGGAAAGGATCCCCAAATAACCGAGACAAGCCGTCCCACTTTTTGGGACTCTTCCGTTGAGGTGCCAGACTAAACCGACCAGATCTCGAAAGGTGGAGCTACAACACTGCAGAGTGTTGATTGGTTGAAAGAATCGTCACTTACCGGCCGCATTTCTCCTCGTAGCACACTGTCTGCTCTGAAACAAAGCTTGATTGCACTTTGTATCAAAGAGCCACATGGAAATCACAAAGAGAATGAAATTCCGGATGTCTTCCATTGTGTTTCTTTGTTTACTGTGCAGTGTTTTTCTTCTTCATTGGATTTATTAGTGGGGTTTACTGTGTCATGCTGCTACTGCATCACGCTGTTATCTAACAGATGCTGCTTTTGGCATCCGGCTTACACGCCGACTACCACAAGGGGGCACAGTTTGCTGTGGAAATGCATACAGGATCAGGCCCAACTGTACCAACACGTGCCATAGCGTACTGAACAGAACCGGACTGCTTGGTGAAAACGCGGCTTTTCATGTGCATACATTAAAAGCCAATGTAGGCAGAGCAACAGCAAGTCGTCTGCATACAGAGGATATCTCCAAATCAGAATGAACTCAGGGTAGTTTTGGAGATATGTTTTTGCTTACATAGTTTTTTTTTTTCTTTTTTGTTAAATCAGTATGTACTGCAAGTGGAGTTTGCAGTTTTGGAAACGGTTTATGTTTCTGGAAAGTGTGTGGATTGGGCATGGACCTTCTGCTTCTTTTGCTCCTTTTTGAGTTGCCCCCTGCTGGCCATTAGAAAGAATGGAAAGTATAAAACAAAAGTACAATGACCACTTCTTAAGTATGGCCTGTGTTTAAAGGAGCGGAGCAATATACTTCTAGATCCAGTTTACGGTGAAGAACTTGAGACACTTGTCGTCTCTTCATCTCGCTGCTGCGTCAGTCATTCCTCATCCTGATGAAACCAGATCTCATTTATAACTTCCCAGGTGCGCTCTGCACCCACTGCCTGCCACCTGCAGCCCCACCACCCGGCTTACCCGTCTGTCCATCCCTCCCTTCCCACTGTCAACTGTTACCCCTGACAACAGTTAGCACGTCAATCATTCCCCTAACAAGGCTCCTCAAGGTCACCCAGGCGCTAACGGCGCTGCGACTGGCATGGCAACAGACAAGCATTAATTGTGGCGCTCTCTGACTCTTGGTGCACGACTGATCACATTACTGTGTTTGTTTGTTGTCTGTAGAGGACCTCCTCGGCTCGGTGGCTGCTGGGGATGAATCGCTCGGCGGTGATGAGCGGTGTGATGACTCATGCTCCCTGTTTCACCCTCTGATATATTCTAACTGTTATATGTTAGCACAGAGGGTTTTCAGATTTAGCATCCTCTGCCTAATGGCCTGAAAACAGGAATCTTGTTACTCTGCAGTTCAACTTAGACATACATATCAGAAGCAGCAAAGAGGTCTGGGAAATTACCCACAGTTCATTGCATGCTCTCTGAACTGAAAACGTGTTTGAATCCATCCTTTTTTCAAATTTCATAATTCACATTTTTCAGAACTTGCCTGTCTGAACACTCAGATTTACATCTCCCCTAGACACAAGTCACATAAAGTGAAGTCTTATAATAAAGGAAAAAAAATACAAAAATAAAGTCGTAAGAGATTTTTTTGTTAACTAAGAAAAAAGGCAATTATCAATAATATTATAAAAAAAATAACTTTTGAACACAGGGTAACAAAGTTCTTTAGAAATAAAAATGTAAATAAAAAAATACCAGTGTGAGGGGGACATTTCTTAAAAGTTTAAGGCAGACCAACAGGTACTTAAAGGGAGAGCTACAGATGACTAATGAGAAAGTGAAAGATTCAAATCTCAAAATAAATTGAACTATTAAAAAGCTAAAAACACTTAGATAAAAAAATAAAACAAGTCAGAATAATATAAATTCATAAAATTGAAAATATAAAGAAGGATTAAAATATAACTTAAATAAATGGAGCGCTTAAAAGCTACAAATTTGCCAGAAAAAAAATAAAACAATGTTGTAAATTTAATAAAATAAGGAAAATATTTGCATGAGAAATATATTAAAAACTGCCAGAATAAAGCTGTTAATATGCCAGAAAAAAAAAATCATTAATATGCATGATTAAATATGGTAATTAAGAAATAAAAGTTGCTGTAAAAAGAGGAATGCCTTTTCATCCTGGGAATTTAAACTCTGCTCCTCCTCCTCCTCTACATAGCTAATATGGCGACTATTTAGGGTGAGGAGTGTCCACTGTTCCACACTCAACTTTGACCTTTTAGCTTTGGGTGCTCCAGCTGAGAAATTAAAGTGCACTGTTTTTTTCCATACCGTATGTATTCAGTAGTGTGTGTGGCTTACAACTGACTAAAATTAGGTCTGTTTTCATAAAAGTAATTTTTATACGAATTTTCTTGCAGATTTAGAACTTAGTTGTGATACAACTTCACTTCTGAAATCACCAACTTTCTTTTCTCTAATATAAGCCCCTATTCTCTGCTTAAAAATAGAAACATGTTGGCGTACTATATAAACACTGACTACAGCTTTAATGTGGAGCTTATTTGCTGTAATAAAATAGTTTGAATACAGATAATGAAGTATAGGGATCCTTGTATTGACATGTTTGTAAGTAGCAGAGCGGAGAAATGATGCCAGGAGGTGCAGTTATTCAGTTATTTCTTAGTGTTTTGTTGTCATTTTTTTCTCATGAGGTCCATAAATTCATCTTTCTTTTAAGTAAACAATCATCATGATTCTAACAAGCCTGATTCATCCACTTCCAGCCTGTAAATGGATTATGTTTTCTCTTGTTAGCCTTCCTGTGATTAAACCATTAGAACTCAGAGTCCTAATGGCGAATTAACTTAACGACCTGTGTTTGTTATTCCCGTTTAATTATTTTTACAGGATCACACGAGACAGGGAAGGGTTAACCAAATATGCAAGCGCATACATTCCACATAAACACATGCGCACACACACATGCTTTTCCTGCCGGCTCAATTAGGCGGTAATGACATGCGCAAAAACCTGCGAGTAATTCAGTTTGTCTTCACATCGAGCATTAATTAACAGAAGCCAATTAAAACGGGCCGAGCCGCAGCGATTGGGCTCACGAGGCAATTTGCATCCCAATCAATCTTTGAAATATTATGCAGATATTTTTCTGTTCCTACAGCCCATTAGAATAAACAAGCGGGGAAACAAATGATGAATGGAATAATGTAGTGAAACAATCATGCGAAGACAAACAAACAGTGAGTATGAATACATTTATAAGTGCGTGCATGACAATATGTATCTGTTCGGAGTGCCTGTCATTATAGCTCTGAACTTTAAGAGTGATAATCTGTGTGTGTCTGCTTGAATAGGCCTGATTTTACTCTCCAGACCATAGCGTGTCTTTACTGTATTTTCTGTCCCATCCATCCATAACACGAAACACTCAAGCTTCTTTTTCGCCTGCCAGCGGTACTCAATCTCACTTGTCTGTGCGATGTAGTCATCCCCTCATAAAGTAGCAAATCAATAAACGGTCTCTATTCCAGATCATAATTCAAACAGGCGTTTGTGTCCTCCCTCCTTTGACATAAAACAGGAGCGAGGGAAATGCATTTTTACTGCGTTTCAGGCCTGCTGCAACATTTTTAATGCAGAATGACTTCAGTATGCAGCAGCTGACTCCCCGCGAGGCTCCTGAAACCTCAGCCAAAGAAATCAATGTTTCCCATCCTCCCCTCCGCTGAAACTGCCAAGAACGCCTTACGCTCCCTCAATCTTCACCTCCCACCCCCAGCAGAGACAGCGCCCAATTTGACTTTAACACCCAGCTGCCATTAAAAATGCGTTAAAGCATATTAGGGCATAATTAGATATTAGTCCCTAATCCGTTGTAATTACAAGGATGGAGCTCTTTTTGTGGGAGAGAAGCTCGGCAAGATAAATTAACCAAACACACAATTTCCGATACCTTGGATGTAATCAATGCGTGAGGTGTGGTGACACTGGTAATCAAAGCAAGAGGTTGGAAGAGAGGAGTGAGGGAAAAGGGTGAGTCACGATCAAGTTATATTTTCTGTCAGACGAGGTCATTACATCACAACGTGGAAATGCAGACGCTCTCAAAAGGCTCACAAAGACCGAATTAGAAGCAGCTGTAGAGGCTGGTGGGTTTCAAAAACTTCTGAAATGGTAAAATAAAGTCTCATATATTAAGTTCTGGCTCTTGGTAATAAGAAACTGCTCACTAATAACAGTTACATTAGATATTCATTGTTAATATAGAATATGGTGACTTTTGGATATAAATATAAATATAAATATATATATATATATATATATATATATATATATATATATATATATATATATATATATATATATATATATATATATATATATATATATATATATATATATATATATATATATATATATATATATATATATAAATGTGGTTGATTCTATCAATAAAATGAAAAGTGAGGTCACGTTTTGCTTGGTGAGGCTGGGGTTGGTATTCACTAATGTTACATGTTATGGACTGTGAGTAGGGCTACCTATAGCCTGATATGACGCTATGGAACAAACTGAGTTACCAAAGTTTGATAATTGTCACATTTCAAACCATTTTGCTACATAACTAAAAACAAATACACAACATCATTGTTTCTTATCCAGTAAAAGTTGTCTTGAAAACAGAAAAGTAGTGTTAAAAAGATCTCCTCTCCTTACCTTTTGCTTCCTAAACAAATACATGTCTTGACAAGAGTCTTGTCCTTACTACAGTGGATGAAAGTGCTTATGGGAAATTGAGTCTTTATCCTGGAAAAACACTACCGATTCCGGCCAGAGGTGTCACTGCAACCAGTGCCAAACAGATAATCCTCACTTTAAACAAGAGTCAGCTGGCACCATAGCCTGTATATAGACAGGAAAGCATAGCTCCACCTTTTACTAATATATAATTTTGAAGCAAAAATACCCCTTTCTGAAGTGCTGCCATCTTGCAGCCAGATTCTGCTCAATAGAGAATCTGTGGTGCCAGGTAACAGAAAAAGTCTTAATTCTTTCTTTCGAAAGTCTGAGCTCTTCTTTGCTCTCCTTTTGGCTCTCCGTTAACTGATTGAAAAATTAAAAATAAACTTTGCAGAAAAGAAAAGGACATGAACATAACACAGCCCAAAAATATCTTATCACCACAGCATACAGATGTGAGAAACATTTCTACAAGGCATATTTATTTTTTTAAATTACACCACAGCTCCTTTAGAATGAATGAAGGAGACTCAGTTTTTGACCTACACAGCAGCCGGTCACCAGGGGGAGCAATTTTTGTGGCCACGTCAATTCAATGAGATCCAACTTTTTTTTTTACAGTCTATGGTGGGCACAGTACTTTCTTGACATCAGGTAGATGCACTGATAGCTATTGCTTTGAGTCTGTTTGCCCAGGATAATGAGAAATAAAAAGTTGTGTTCTCAGGAAACTAACCTAATGAATCCAAGAAAACAAAGTGTGCTATATTATGGTCTTTTAGGGCTTTCTTACACAAGTGACCATGACCACCCAGAAATTAATTATGAAGTGAATTTTTCCATAAGTATTAAGAGGCATGAGTCCCCCAAATTTTTGAGTGTCTCAGTTTTGTCACAGTATTTTTTACAGTTAAAATATACACTACTATCTTATACTGGCCATTATTGTTATGCCTGAAATACACCAGATATATCTGCAGATTGACTCCGTTGCACTGTGTCTTGACTGCGTTTGTCAACTTACACTGGATGCATGTTCACTCCAACAAACTGCATGACTGACGGACAAATTGAGTCACGAGACAGAGGAGTTCCCGCGCTCCCCACTCTGTGGATAAGTCTCTCTTCATTCACGTTGGGCTGTGAAACCTCAAACACTCCTGGTCTGGCTCTGCTCGTTATGTCTGTTTCATTGTAGTCAAGCTAAAAATATGAACTGATTTTGACACAGTCTGTTTTATTTTGAAAGGTGTTTTGAGGTAGATTCTGGTCACGACTACCTACCCTGCTTGGTCTTCCCTCCGCGTCCGTAAAAAATAAGATGGCTGTGTGGCTGTGTACTATCTGCAACATGACAAACCAGCCACGCAGAGGTACTGCAACAGAATGGATCCAGTGTAAGTTGACACACTGATTTGAATTTGATCTGTTAGCCATAACAGAAGGGAGACACACTGCAGACGCATCCGGTGTATTTCAGCCATTACACATGTACAAAAGCACTGATCCATCTATGACAGACCAATATTAGACAAATAAAAACCAATGACATCATTTGATGTGTACACAAAATATCACTCTGCAACAGCAAGAATATAAAACACCTACTTTGTGAAAGATTAATTTAAAAAGAAAGAGACAACTTAACTCTGGAAGTTCAGTCACTTAGAGATGTAGTGGAAAAGGTGAATTGTGACCGGAGCATGAAGAACACCACTCCTCTCATCTATCGATTTGACTGTTTTCCCTCACACAAGAGTACTCTGCTAAATGAATAACCAGCCTCATAATATCTATTGATATACGGTGTCATAAGACCTTAGTGTGAATAATTAATAGCTTGTAATATTAACGGTTTAATGAGGGGTGGCCTGTATTGAGCAGCTCACACTAAACCACTTCACTTCTTTTATAAATGCCCTCTCATCCACAGATCTATCTTGAAACATCACAGCTGCATCTGTTGCTCAGTCCACGGTCTGTTTTAAAAACACACAAGGACAGACAGCAAAAGGTTTAAACAGCACTAGAGTGATGAGGAAATGAATTCTGCAGGCTTCACAGACTGCTGTCGTAAAAGCGCTGCTGTGTAATAGAGGAACAGGCGCGTAGTAAACGAGTGAAAGGGACTAACATGGCGGCGTATCAACTTTGGAGGCACAAAAACAGCTCCACTGGCGGCCATCGTTTTGTGTAATTTCCAAAAAGTAAATTTGAACAGCTCGTGGCTGATGAGAGTTAGATGTTCGGGGGACAGTTTTGATCCACAGACAGAATGAATCATGGGTAATGGTGCCAGTAGCAAGATGGTTATAAAGCAATGGGTAATATAAACTTAATTACTGTCCTGCCAATTGCATGTTTTGAAAATGCGGCCCATATTGAAGGTTTGGAAACGACTCATCAGAGGCTGGGAGTGACCAGGAAGTACGTGTTCCATTTTGGTTCGATACGTTAACGCTGTGTGTATATAATCCTTCACATCCTCTTTTCTTCCAATCGCTCTTTGCCTGTGTAATCATATTACGAAAGAAAAAATATGACCCCAAAGAAAGGGAAGAATGGCCTCTTGATATTCAAGTCATTACAGCTCGCGTCCCCTGTTAGCCTGCTGTAATGATCATTGCAAGAAAATTAGAGATTCAGCCAGAGACGACTCATCTCATCACCACTCTGAGGCCATGTGATTACTGTCTCGATTACAGTAATCTTCTCACACCGTGCTGAGTGCGTCCCACTCGCCTTTCAAGGAAGGACTTCAGCTGTTGCTCCCAAGATGAGAAAGACTAAGACCAGGCAGGGTTCTGTGAGGAGTCCTCTTTGTGATGCTCATTTCAGCGTAGACGCTCTCTTCAAGTTTAGTCTGTCTTTTGAAAAAATAGCAGGATATGACTGCCTGCATGACAATTATCCAAGTCCAAATTGCAGTCAGAGCTGAAGCTGTAGGTGTTTGGTGATGAAGCTGGTATCGATCACACGTCTAGAGAAAAATACTCATGCTGTCTCTTTAATTATGTGAGTTTGGGTTGTGGACTGTGAGTTTTAAATGATGAGCACGGAGCAAACAGGATGGGTGTAACAATTTATGCTTTTAGGGCTGTCAAAAAAAAAAGGTTTTGAGGGATTGCACTTTTAATTGCTCCTTTTTACTCCAATTATTTCACATCCAAGTTTTAAACTCAATGCAAGGCAATACTTACCAGTGTCTTAATTTGGTAAAGAATACAATCCGCTGTGAATAAAATTCACGCTATGAAATATAGCTCTGCCAATATTTGTGATTTGTTTTCCTCTTGACTTCAGTCTAAGTCGCTGCTCCTGTATGCTTAGCTCGAAGATGCTAGATCAAACTCAGACTGTTACTGTGATATTAAAGGTGCTGTACGGGCTGGTTGTTTGGTGTTGGTTGAAATGACACCAGGTATCTGGAGTGTTTTTTTTTTTGTTGTTGTTTTTTCAGAGTGAAGCCACCATTTCCCAAATTCGCCATCACCTAATATCAGATGAATGGAGAGCTGATCATTTTTTAACACTACTTTTCTATGTAGTAAGCTGGCTATATGTACACAAAGTTGTGCCATTTCACACAAAAAGTAAGCTAGCTCAAGTTCACACCAATTAAAACAAAGTGGTTCATGGTCAAAGTTCATTTTTGAACATTTTGAACTTAGTTAACCCCAAAAATGAACTAGTTGATGTCATTTTTTTGGTACAAGTTATTTTTCAGCAGAGCTGTCTATGCTTTAACCACTACCCCTCAAGACAATTCCCAGAATGAACTGCTATATGCTGTTTTAGCACCACAGACAATATGCCATAAAGCTGGACCAAAGCCACTGCAGGTCTCACATGCACTACTGCTGCTCTGCTGCTGTATTGTGTGGGCTGTCCTCAGGATGAGCCATGATGAATATACAGAGAGTAGTAGTAATAGATCTGACTTCAATTGCCATAAAACTCAGTAAACATGTTCACTTTTACTCGTGCATGCATATCATTGCATGTTCACGACATGTCCATAGCATATAACAATAGGGAATCCTACCTGTGCCATAAATGGATTAATCTTCTCGGAAAATCTGACCAGACTGTGACACCGAGAAATAACCAGTTTTGGCTTTGATGAGCTCATTTTAGTTATGGTTTATGAACAGGGAAATATATAAAAATTAGACTATTTCTAGATCATTTACAGAGTTCTCACAGGACTTTTGATTCAATCAGTCAGTCAGGGGAGCAGCAAGAAGCAGGAAGAAGCTGCGGTAACATAACTACAGTGTGCCATAGGGGACAAAAACCTTGCATAAAAAGGACATTTTAGAACTTATTTTTCCAATCTAACATTAACATTCACAGCTTATGTATTTATCTTTGATGAAAAGGTTACTAGAAATGTTTAAGTGTGACATAACTACTTTAAAATATCTCGTGAAAAAGTAAAGCTGAAGTGATAGTGCAAATCCAAACTTTGATTGTTATTAATTGTGTATGTCTACCATCTTCATTAATGCATTAAAATATAGTTACTGGAAATTGGCTCTATTTTCTTAGAAATAAGGCATTAAAGAAGATAGAGAATGTGTACTTTTGAGTAAAAAGTTGATTCAAAATCTTCTAGGCTGATCCAGAAAAAACAATCCTCAGAACAGAATTTTTAAGAAAATGCCATAAAAGATTAAATTGAATAAGTTATGATCATATAAAAAATGTTTGATAAGTAACAGTAGTGAAGAGGTGTCTTAAAGTACTCAAATGTAATCATTTGCATGACATGGTTGCATAATCCCAAAGTGATTCAACTAAAAGGTGAAGTTAATATGAAATACACAATTTTATTTTTGTGCATTTTCATTTTTCTTCCACTTACTGCATGACCAAGACCCCACACATCACTCAAAAGAAAACCCTTTGTGATTTGCTTCACCTGTGACAAAAAGTCATAACATCCAGCCGATTTTCACAATGACCTCACAAAGCACCTTTGACCCAAGAAAGTTAATTTGATTCATTATAAACCTATCACTGATTTCACTCATTAAGACTGATTCCACAGCGTCAGAGTGCCAGCGAGCTGTCTGCAGGTTTTTAGCTGCGGCTAACCAACAGTGGTGCCAGATAATGATCAGCGAGCTGAAATAGATCAGTAGTGGTGAAATCAGCATGAGGCTACCGCTGCTGTGACAAGTACAGGACGAGGCGGCTTATTAGCTGTGTGTGGGTGTGTTTTTGTGTCTCACCCTTTCTCTTTCTGGCTGGCTGGACTGGTTTAATTGCTGAAACTGAACGCTGTTCTCTATAGGATCATAACTGGCCTTCTCTGCTTCAGTCAGGAATGGCATTAGCATTGGATCACAGGTGCTTAGCGGCTGCAGTAGCCCTTTAGCTGCAGGGCTACAAGCAACTCTGTGACCGTGACAATCAGTTACAATTTACTTTAAGGACTTCAAGCTGAGTGATATCACAGAGAAGACTCTGCCCAGTGCAGCTCCGGTCTATGATTTACTGCCGTTAGCTAGTTCAATCCAAAGCTTTTGGCCTTTTTTCACTCTTAAGGGGAAATCTAGCGCACATGGCTGGAAAAAGTATACTTACTACTCAGCGCTCAACACTCACAGCACTTGTTATTCTGTGCTTGACAGAGTGTAGTGCAGGTTTAGAGTGCAGTTGGCCAAATGTAGCTTGGTGACATTCATCCCCAGAGGACACACATATGGGCACACAGCTGTGCAGGAGATTTGAGAAATATGTGTGACTGGTGTGGTAGATTTACCTGAGGATATGGAGTCACAGAATACATTCTTGCACTGTAGCACTGACTTTCAGAGCAGCTGCCAAAACATGTCAGAGCCAAAAAAATGGGATTTTTTGAAATGAGAGGGAGAGGAAGGTTAATTTGCTGCCATTGTGCTCCTGTCCGTTCCCCTAATTAGCATAGAATTTTAGCTCCATGGGGAAACAAAGTGGTCTCCTGCAGGACAAGTGACATTTTCTCTATATGCAATAGCAAATGCGACTACAGGAATTTTCCCATTTTGTCCTGGCTTTTGTATGTGCCTGAGCTGTACATAATTTTGTATTTATGAACAAATGCACATAAAACTCCTTTCAGTATATTCTTACATACCTTTACCTACTATCTCCTTAATCCACCCAACCTGACCCTACACTACCCTACCTACTCTACCCTCCCACCATATCCCTCCCCTATCCTGCCCCTATCATGTACCCTACCCTACAATAATCTGATTACCCCTTGCAATACCTCTTCTCTGTCCTCTGCCTTACCCTCCTTCATCATGTCCTATCACACTATTTTACTCCCCATCTCTTGCATTCCCTACCCTGCCATGCCATACTGTCTCTACCATACCTTACACTACCATGCCATACCCTAACATGTCCTACCTATACATAAACATAGCTTAATATGTCCTACCTAGACCTAACACTACCATAATATGTATATCCAACCCATACATTACACTGAAGAACTACTGCTTACTACTGCGAAGACTTTGCAAACTGCAATACAACTTTTGTGGTGTACAGACTTGAATGTGAATGTGGTTGTTTTTACATTGGGCGAACAAAGCAAAAAATGTGTGAAAGACTGGCAGAACACAAGTACGCCATAAGAACTCTCAACCCAAACTACCCAATGACACAACACTACAGTTCTGCAGGACATACCAATCCAAATTCTCTCAAAATCATGGCTATTGAAGTAACTCAGAGATCTTTGAGGGGAGGGGACAGACTCAAACGTCTGTTACAACGTGAGACATTTTGGATCTATACTTTAAAAGCCACTTCCCTCCCAGGTCTAAATGAAGAAATAGATTTCTCTCCTAGTTTATAACGTACTGTGCCTATCAGTGCTTGGTGCAGGCTGTTTATCTCCGTGCAGCCAGGCCTGTTGTACTTTTCACTTGCATGTTTTTGTCTTTATATGTCTTTTCTAATGTCTGATGTCATATGACAGCCTCCCCTGACACAGTCACATGACACTCCTTGGGTATTTTAACACCTGTTTCATGTTGCTTATCATGTCCTTGTGAATACTCGGATGAGTTGAAAAGCGTAGACATGTCCCTGATATAATAAAGGATTTTATTTCATCGGGGTGCCTCGGATAGCATGCTGTTTTCTAAAGTTCTCCCATATAATACACTACTCTAATATATCATACCCTTACCTGACACTACCAAAGTATACCTTACCTACCTTCTCAAAAATACTACATACTACAAGCCCCCTAACCTGACCATCTCTTTCATACCTTAGATTTCCATAACATACTCCATCCTTGTGAACTATACTTTTCACTACCATACCATACCACACCACACGCTACCCTTCATTACCCTACCTTATCTATATCATACCTTACACCACCATACTATAGTCTACACCTTTCTAACATACCTTACCGCATCTTGCCTTGCCATTTTCTTTGTTGCCTTACATTAGCCTACCCTACCCTACCTTTTATACCATACCTTGCACTACCCACCCTATCCCTCTTTACCATACTCTACTGTGTCTACCATACCAAACAACACCCCAACTTTCATTAAGTGTCCTAATTCAGGTTACCGGCATGTTGTGTTTTTATTTTTAAATCAAAATTAAAAACACAACATGCTTTCAACCTATTTTCAAAAATTTCAAGGGTGGGAGAAGAAAAATGGTGCCCCGAAGAGAAATTAATAGAAGCACGACAGGCAGGTGTCAGAAAAGAGATTGACAATATAATCCTTTCAGTACTCTGTCATTAAAGAAGCTGCAGTGATCAGAGAAGAGAAAGAGTTAAGTGGTTGGACTAGAATAGTCATTGTTGTCTTCAAAGACAGTGATTGTACAAATGTTCAGAGCCAGATATCTGCTGCAGCACCCCTACTGTGTCACGATGTGAGTGTTTGAAATGTGTGTTCTGGGTCAAGAGTTAATGATTTTCTGCCATGTCTTCTTTCTGTGTTGAACTAGAAAAATAAACGGAGGCCATGCTCTAACACAGAGCTTGAATTCCTGTGAATTACCCACATAGCACTACACAAAGCTGACACAAGGTTGAGTTTGTACCTCAGCACAGGCAGACAGTTTGTGGTGCATCGTGCAGCTGATTTACTATTTTCTATCTCATCCAGAAATTCTCCTTCTCTCCAAGCATCCCGCCCTCTTTTACCTCATTTACTTCCTCTCCTCCAATTTACTCTTCTGTCCTCGTCCTCCTCATCCTCCCCCACTTCTCCTCATGGCCATGCTACACTGCTCAGTGTATTAATTGTGGTTTGAAAAATCCCCAGCTGAGGCATGCTGGGATTGTCGAAGCCAATGGCTCAGAACTGCAGGGCAGGCGAGTGAAAGCTTGGACTTTTTTCAGAAGCTGTTCCACCCTGCTGATACTGCCTGGCCGACCGGAAGGAGAGGAGCGTTGGCAACCAGCAGCGTGAACTGGCAGTTTGTTTGTAGTCGTCGGCGTGCTCATATTCTAGGCATCAGCAGTACTGCAACTGCCTACATTAATACACTTTAAACTGTGTGAGGATGTCAGGAATTATCTATTTAAACCACTCCAACAAGACTGTTTTTGAAAACCAGAAGTTACATTTTTCAGATAGTAGCTCCAGATCTCAATAACTCTGTGAGCCTAAATGTTGTTCAACATTCACAACATAAAATTGGACTTTAATTTAAAGTTTTCAGACAACCCAGGAGTAGAACAGTGTTTTAAGTTACAGGATTTCCCATTTTCTCAATCTCCAAGATAAAAAGTGCTCATAAGTATGCTACATAAGAAGCAGCTGCTTGCATTAAGCTAATATAGCCTAGCTTAAAAACCAAAAGACTGGGAAGAGTTTAGCCTGCTTTTTTAGAACAGCACACCAAAAGCTGATATGTGTGTGTGTGTATATATATATATATATATATATATATATATATATATATATATATATATATATATATATATATATATATATATGAGGGTTTTATGCATGTGTGTTTGCAGTCCCTGTTTGGATGTTTGAAAATATAACCACACCATCCTAGGGATAGGTATCAATAACTGGTTCCTGATAAGAATTGATAAGAAATGGGTAGATCAGTCAACATTATAACGGCTAAAACACACTAGATGCGTCTGCAGTGCGTCACTGTTCTGTTACAGAAAACAGATCAAATAGGTTTTATCCAAGTTAATGTGTCAACTTCAACCGGATCCGGTCTGTTGCAGTGCGTCTGCATGGCTGGTCCGTCATGTTGCAGGTATTACGCAGCCATCCTATTTTTTACGGACGCGGAGCTGTGTAATAGTTACCGTAAACTACCTAAAATCCCCAAGAGACTTTCAAACTAAAACAGGCGGTTTCAAAATCAGTTCATATTTAGCCTGACTACAATGATAAAATAACATAGTGCAATTTGTGCAACACTGTAATATCATGCAAGGGTGGCAACACCACATGTAGGGGTGCACCAATCAGAATTTTCTGGCTGATCACCGCTTCACCGATCTTTAAAAAGCCTGACCTGCCGATACCAATTTGGGCCAATACCGATTTTTACTTTTTATTTTTTGTAACTGACAGCATATACCTTTAATGCTCCAATCTTAGTTTATTGCAAATCGTTGAACAATACCTGTGAAACAACAAAATCTTTACGATTTAACTTAAACAACCAATTAAGTGTCCTGAGTTTTAGGTCTCAGAGCAAAAAGCAACAATGGCTGGCTGTCAGACCTTTCACCGATCATCACCGATCCCTGATCCCCGAAAATGAAGGAAATCGGCATTGGTGCATGTCTACCAACATGCCAAAACATTGGTGGACACATGGTGTTAAAAACCAGGAGTGTCATGTCATATTTATTTACCTATAAACTCAATAAAATGTTGTATCAGTAAAATTTGATTGAAACTTATACCCACACTGTTCCCATTGCAACTTTCTTGAGTCTCATTTCGTTGCCTGTCTTCCAGTACTGCCTATGTTGTGAGCTTTAGAGACAGTGAGAAGCAGATTGTCTCGCTTTAGCATTTACCACAGAACTACACCAGTTTCTTGTCTGTGTTTACAGTCTTTATCCTAAGCTAAGCTAACAAGCTGCTGGGGTTAGCTTCTTATTTAACCCAGAGTGATGACATTGATAATTAGCTCCTGGCAAGAAAGCTAGACAACAAAGCAATCTCCAAAATGGGTTTTACCGATACAACGGTTTTCCATATCTTTGAATTGTATTGAGGGATTTTTTTAATTGAAAATTACTTTCCAAGACCCCTAAATACCAAAATGTCAGCTGCTTGGCTGTCAAATGAAGTTATTCACAAGGAGGTTGTTATAAAGTTAAATCTCTCAAACATGTCCATCTGGTGTTATGATTATCACTTCATTTTATCAGTTTCATCAAGCTTGATTATGTTATGGATATGAGTGTGGAGGCTACCCGCCTTAGGTTTTGGCATTCCACTTGGTCCTATGGAAGGGCAGGGAATCCCTAGAATTGAGCCATACCACCAAAGTTAAGTTACTGAATGCAAATAATTGATTACTTTGGCAAGGGTTGCCCTGACTTAATGGTTTTACATCAATATCTATGGGGACTGTGGGGCTAAAAACAAAAGAAGGAACAAATTTTCAAGATTAAAAGAAAACATGAGGACTACCTGAACATATGATTTATAACAAATGAAATCTCTCTATGAGTATAATGGTGGTGGAACCATGTTGTCATGTGCTGTGTTGCATCTCCTGTATCCGCCGTTATGTAGATAGACATCACTGAAGCAGGAGAAAATTCATCCTCTGTTGCCATGCCGATCTATCTTTGGTTACAGAACATGGTGCCAAGTGATAGTTGGTCAATATTTATAGTCTCATAACAGTGTGCTTTATGTGCACAGGTTTCCTTCTGCCAATCTTTACATCTCCCTGCTATCCCCAAATCCCCGCCCTCTGCCCCGCCTCTGATTCATTAGTCCACTCTCTCTTTCCACCTCGCTAATCTTTGTCTTCCCATCTTCCACATTTAATATGCTCCTCTCACTTTGAAGCCTTTATGGCTCTACTTAGCTCCCCAGTGTTTATGTAATGGGTACTTCCAGCAGCCATTTTGTGATGAAGCATCTTAACTATGTTTGGCATTTTAGCCCCATCTGGCCCTCTCACTAAGGGAAGAGCTGCTTTTGTTCAGACAGGGAGAAAATTGGCCGAACACAGAGGACTTTTTACCACCAACGCTTAAGGGTGCTTAGTTTTCCCAACTACGTCCTACAGTGTTGTGGTGGCTAAGTGACAGAGGGGCTAATATTCCAGGACAGAGTGTCAAAACATGTACGAAAAATAAAATGATAAAGACTGCCTAGTATGAACTAAACCAATTGTGGGTTTTAGAAACTTTCCCAAAGATTTTAGCTTTTAAATCCTCAATACCAGTGTGATTATAAGAAGAAATCAACTGACTTTTTGAAGTCACAGAATCATGAAATGGGTTGTGATAACAGTGCAGAAACTGACAATCATCATTGTCTATGAATACATTGAAATTTATTTGTACATGAATTTACTCTAATTTTGGTGAATGATAAACGTAACAACTGAGTTTGCAACTCTTTACTTTTGAGACACTTAACAACTGCATACCAATACCCAATTGAGACAAAAATACTTATACCAACATTGATGTACTGATACTGGTACCAATTAAAATTCTGATACTGGTACTGATCCTGATATGGATTAAGAAAACTATACAGAAACTGATACCATTGCAGATGCTAAAACTGATACTACTGAAACTGTTACTCATATTGTGTGATTATGTGAATTTTCGTACCCTTACTTTTACTCATATGATATCAATATTGATACTGATACTGAAACTGGTACTCATATCATATCAATACTCATACCCTTACTGTTACTCATATGATATTGATATTGATACTGATACTGATACTGGTACCCATACTGATGTATCAATAC
This sequence comes from Halichoeres trimaculatus, assembly GCF_033239565.1. Taxonomy (NCBI): domain Eukaryota; kingdom Metazoa; phylum Chordata; class Actinopteri; order Labriformes; family Labridae; genus Halichoeres; species Halichoeres trimaculatus. Next base: position 10,056,181 of record NW_027437192.1, read on the forward strand.
TGATACCGACACTGATACCAATACAGATAAAGGTATTGATACAGATACAGATACAGATACAGATACAGACACTGATCCTGATACTGATATCAAACCAGATACTGACACAGATTCTGATGCGGATACTGATACTAGAACCAAGCAAAATACTGATACTGATACCGATAATGATAGTATTACTTATTCTGATACTGATATGGGTCCAGGAACCTATGCAGATACTGTTAGTATTACAGATGCTGAAAGTGATATGGGTACCATTCCTCATATGGTATCGATACTGATACTGGTTATGGTAACCTTACTGATAAACGAATACTGATACTGATGCACCATTTCGAAAACTTTTTTTTGTGCTTTTTACTGTTGAAAGTAATGATTCTGATATTTGTGCCAAGAGTGAGGCAAATCTCAATACTGATTCCAGTACTGGTCAAGGCTCTGGTATACCGATCCTCAGTGATAGCAAGACTCCCTTGAAAACAAGATGCTGCATCTAAAGGAGCTATCCCTCAAATTCAAATTCAGTAGTGGCCTGATACCCTACTCTAACACAGACACCAGCACTGATTCTGATTCAGACACTGATCATGATATTGGTATCTTAAAAACTCCCTCTGAAATTGTTCTTCGATTTCATTTCTACACTTTCTTACATCTTTACATGTATCATCTGACTTTTTTCCAAACAACACAATTGAGGGAAGGAGAGAATATGAAACTGGTGTAGAAGCTCTGATACCAATACAGAAATTGATATTGTGTAAACCTTGGCTGGAAATTTTTTTGTTATTCTGGCAGTACATCATATGTGTTGGCTTTAATGTTGTATAAATAGCCAGAAATGCTGAGAATCAAGAGGGAAAATAACACTATGATGTGGAGTGTAAAAGACTTACTCCCATGAGCCTATTAGGACTGATCTTTTCCCCAGCTCCCGACCAATCAGAGCTGCTTTCTCTATCGTCTTTTTTACTGAGAGTGCAAGAAGCTGAAGATGGGCTCTCTGGGGTTGACCTAATGCCTTGTAATTACCCTGAATTATCATCCTATCTGCTTACAGCCCCTCATGTTACAAAGCACTCATAACAAGCGTTTACACCATACTCTACTCTCGTCATTGCAGAAGCCCAAATCCCCCCTCATAGAACTGATTGGATGATTAAATTATGGATTTTTTACAAGGATTTGCAATTAGGGAAGGCTCTGTGAGGGATTCCAGCACAAGGGAGATGGAGTTCTCCTATTTATGTAAGCTGTGTATTTGAGAGTAATATGCTTCAAATTAAACTGAGCTGAGCTTCATGGAATATTTCAGACTCTAACAGAATAGACAAAGACTCTGGAAACAGTTTGTTTTGATGTCAGAGTCAATGTCATCACCGCAAAAGCTCTCTGGTATGATTTGTGCACAATGAATGATTTGTGCAGCATCCGTACTTGTTTGTGCGTGTTTCCTCACTCCGTTCCTGCTTTTACATAAATGCTTCATCTGCACCCTTTTAGAGCGTCTCCAGCTGTGCATGTTGAATTCCCAGTGGCTTCCTGTTCCATCTGGCCCTTTACCTTTACCCTTTGTTTCCTGTTTCCAGGGCGGGCTCTGATGAGATTGACAGACCGAAAGCTGGAACGAATGGGGATCATGCAGGAAGCCCAGAGGCAGCACATCCTGCAGCAGGTCCTCCAGCTCCGTGTCCGGGAGGAAGTCAGGACCCTCCAACTTCTCACACAAGGTAGACTTTTCCTTGCCTAACTCTTCTTCTATAAAAAACCTCCAAATCCACACCATCCATAATTCACTAAACGCTCCTTTGCCTCATAAAGCACAGATTACAGTTTCATAACAGAGCAGGTTCTTTTTACAACACAGGCTGCATCTCTCTCTCTGTCTCTCTGAGGGAAACATTTTCACAAGCATCTCACATTCTGTTGAATATTCATTTCATTTACAGTGCAACATTTATGTCCAGGCCATCTGTAGCCATGGTAATCACTGCATGTTTTAAGGCTTGCAGGAAGTGATGAATCAAAAACGATTACGCAACAACAAGAGGCATGTTTTCCTCTCTGGTATCTTTTGGTTTTTGCAGTGATCACAAGCTGTTTGAGACCTTGCCAAACTCAATTTAGAAGTGAAATCAGATCATTCCAAAACAAACACCCTAATCAAAGTAACCAGACAGAGTGATTACTTAGCACAAGTCTAACCTGTACTGTTAGTCCTTGAGGAATTTTGAAAGTCATATTTTGCCGAATTGAGCCGCCGTAACAGAGCTGGTCTTTCTGAAAGACAAAATCATTTAAAAAGGAAAGTGTCAACTTTTCTGTAGTATCCTCAAAAAATCCAAAACCTCTAACAAATGTCTTTATGAGGCTGATTTTAAAAAAAAAGTAAACATTCAAAGCATACAGACACAGCAGGCAGTCTTGTCATTGTGGCCGCTGTTGACCAGTGTTAACATCATGGACTGCATAAAGTATGGACATAGTCTTTTCGACATCACCTGTCTGTTTCTGAATTGGAAAATGAAGCACGTCGGCTGAAGCGGCCATATTGGTAGTGGCAAGGCAGGATGTGTGGCACCCGTCAGTCATGTGACCTAAGCTGTGCCTCTGATTGGGCAAGCTCATGATCTTATCCTCTGAACTGCCAAGTTAGAAAAAATTCACCTCCCATACAGTGTGTGCTGATAGTAAAGTTAGTGATTCAGGCAGGAGATGACTTTGAACCAGGCTGTAAATAGTTTAATTTCTGATTTGAAAACTTTTTTTTTTTTGGCTTGGTGTGTATGTGACTTCTGGTACTTCTGGAACCAGCCTCTAGTGGACACTCGAGAAACAGCGCTTCCGCACTGTCTCATATTCTTAGACCTGAGGTCGCTGCTTAGTTAACATCCCCCTAAATGACGGCGTATCTCCTTCCTAAGAACTCCAGGACTGGGGAAAATTTATTAAAAAAGACCCAAAGCCTTTGCTGTCATTGCAAAACAAAAAGAATAGTATTTGCAATTTATATTATTACAGTTTTTAGTTTTTCAGTGAGTATTGCACATTAGGTGGCAGCAGCAAGATATTGGACATAATTTATTACTCAAGTGTTGTCTGTGTGTTTTGTGATGTTGAGTGTTCAAAGGCTCTGATGGCTTCTGGGATATTAGTCCTGGTTTTGTGGAACCTGTAGCCCTGGCCTGAGGGCAACAGGTTAAATACGTGTTGATCTGGGTGAGATGAGTCTTTCATCATGTTTGTTGCCCTGCCAATGTAGCATGGCATGTAGTGAATTTGCCTTTTCACTGTTAATTCAACATTTGAAGTTCCCCTTACAGTTCAAACATACAGGTTTGGATGTTCGCACCAGATGGCAAGTAACCACTGTGTTCTTGTGGTTCTGACTAAAGTTGATTTGTAGGAAAGACGACACACAGCAGCTCTTCAGTGCTGTGGCTCCGACACGTAACATCACATCCCTTTGTTTTCCATCCTCTCCTTGTTCTTTCCTCCTCACCCTGAGACTCTCAGCATCTTCGTCTCCTCAGTAGTTCCAGCAGCCACCCCCCACCTCCTCCGTCTCCTCCTCCTCTACCACGGCTACCAGCAGTGCTTCACATCAGCACCATCAGCACCGCTCTGTCCACAAACTCTCCAACAGGGCTTTTGCCGCAGGGGCTGAGAAACAAATTCTAGGGATTTTTGTCACTCTGGGAAATTCTTGGAAAACATTTGGAGAGTAATAAAGCCGACTCCAAACCCCTGCAGATGTTTCAGTCCCGTTACATGCAGAGAAATCGAAGGAGAAAGAGAGTTTAGCTGAGCCATGACACCTTGCTTAGGGCTACTCTTCCTTCCTGTCCTCTACCACCTTGTGCTTTCTGTCTAGTCTTCGCTTCTCTCTCTTCTCTGTCCTCTCCTCTCCTCTCCCCTTGTATCTTCCCCTCCTACCCTCCACATATTGATGATACGAGAAGCGACAGTCAGACAGCCTCAGCTCTGACTGGCCACTGGCTGTCTGGAAAGCCTTTTTTGGGCCTCAGGGAGAAAGGACAGATGGGCAGAAAATACAGATTTTGGTGGATGCTGAATTTAAAAATGTAGGAAAGAAGGAAGGGAGGAGGAGGAGGGTCTTTTTTGGTGTGTGCTGGAGAAAAATAACAGAGGAAGTAATAAAACAAGTAAGGTTAGGACAGTCCGTTCTTAGGAATAACGAGAAAAAGTCGGTAGTTGTGGGAACATTTTGACCACTTTAAACCATAAATTTGTGGTTGTTTATTCACTTCCTCAAACCGGGGTGTGTCCAGAATTTTTTGGTAGAGGGGTTCATCAATCAATTAAGTTCCAAACATTTTGATTGTTGCCAGAAACAGCTTTCAGAGTCTAAGTCCAGAGCCAGATTTAACCCTGTCGAATCCACTAGGGCACTGACATCCCCTAGTGGTACCATTAGTATCCCAGAACCTATTCAACATATTTCTCAAAGCTAACACTTTTGCCAATCTATTGAGTAATCTTTGCAGATGTATACCTGTCTTGAAGGTTTTTGATCAAGGGATTATGTTTGGCGTTTATTTTAAGATGTTTAAAACAAAATTGATAAATGCATGATTGTGGTGTGATTATTTTGCATATTTTCACTTTGAAAAGCATATCCATATTGCTAATGTCCCTCCATCCACCGCCGAAGATAGGGGCGTTAATTTTCAGTTGGGCATTTGACCAATCAGACGTCCAGATCTCTTCCCTGCTGGCTAGTTTTACAGTGGTGCTGAATGCCGTGTAGCTGGAGATCAACAAGTGGCAAAAAAGTTATCGTCAGGGCTTGGAAGTTTAAAAATAGCAGTCTTCCTACTGCAGGTGTTACAAAATTGAGAATAAGAAACGTTTATTTACAACCTTTCCACGAGGATGTGTGCTTTCATGTACAGTTCGTTATACAGAATCCAGTGGAGGGGCATATGAAGTTAGTTACCCAAAGCACTCGTGTTGTTCAAGCTAATGCTTGGGTATTAGCACTACCATAACTGTACTAGCATAACTTTTGTAACAGATCTTAATATTAGTCAAATTACTCTACAATGAACCCTTGTAGGGTTTTTGAGGTGGTCTTTCTATCAATGTTTTCAGTTTAAACCTGATGTCACTGGAGATGCAGCTTGGGGAACTTAAACTGTTGTTAACTGGCTTCCAGTGGCAGATTGAATCAAATTCAAAGCTCTTCTTCTGGCTTACAAAACATTGAGAAGAATGGCTCCTTCCTACCTGGGGTTCTTCTTCGATGTTTACACTCCTTCATGCCCACTCCGCTCTGCTTGTGAAAGACGCCTGGTGCTCCCAGCTCAGAGCAGCTCCAAATCACTAGCCAGACTCTTCTTCTCTGTTGTGCCCAAATGGTGGAATGAATTATCTAACTCTATATGATCCACAGAGTCCCTTTATACTTCTAAGAGATGTCTGAAAACTCATCTGTCCAGGGAACACTTAAGCACTTAATCTGACCCTTCTCCTCTTTGTCCTCAGGGATAGAATGAGTCAGATGGTCTGAGTCAAAGCTCTTAGTCAATATTTAGCACTAATTACTGAATGGTGTTGAAAGCTGAAGTGTATTGTTGCAGCAATCGGTTGTGGTTAATAGGCTAGATTATTCTGCATTATTCAAAAAAAAATGCACTTAATGGCAGCACCTGCAGCCAAATAACTTATAGCATTTTGTTGCACTAATTACATTTTCCTTCTGTCTCCTGTCTTCTTGCCTGCGTTGTACTTTGCTTTGGACAAAAGCATCTGCTAAATGAAACTATAGAACTCTTATCTTCAACAAATTTCTATTAAAATGAGGATTTAAAACAGGCTATGATGGAATTATCATGTCACCCTAGGCCACCCCCTGGAGACACCCCTGTCATCAAGCCATCCTGGAAGAAGTTTTTGGGGTTTTATCAGCCGTATCACAGCAAGTCATTTATAAGACTGCAGAGTGATAAAATGGACTGTTGAGGAAAAGAGGAGAAGGAACCAGGAGTGATTACAGCCTCCATAGCTGTCGCTTCTGGAGACGCTTTTGGCATTGGAGTAAAAATTGCAGAGAGAATAGTTGGTGCAGCTTTTCAAGGCCTGAGGCACAATTCTTTCGGAAGTTGCTAGAAGAAAATACAGCTGTAAGCAGAGAGGAACTTTGCCAGAGATAGAGTGGGAAGCTGGCAGGGAGTGGTGATGAGACGATGAAGAGAAATTAAGGAGGGGGAGGAACTGTGAGAAGGAGAGGCAGACAGTAGGTGATGAGAAGGTAGGATGAGAGAAAGGAGAGAGAAGAGTGAGTAAGAGATGTGAGGGAAGGAAACCCTTCTTCCTGTGAGATCTGTTCAATAATCTTTAAATGGGATCTTAAAAGCTCCTGTGAGGAGTTTTCTATGGTTTTGAATCAAATGAAAATCAGTACTGATGTCACCACCTGGAACAAGATTTCCAGTTCTTGTGGTAATTTTTAATGCTTAAAACTAATGCGAGGAGGTAGGTGTCACAGCAAGTGATTGTAAATGCCAAAGAATTAGCCAGTGACATATTTGACTGGTTAAAAAAAGTCGGATGATCATTTTCCCTGAGAAAAACTACCTTGAGGCATCTAGGACAAGGTCAGAAAAAATATATGGCCACAGGGGGCGCCTCAGGTAACATAAACCAAAAGTCCTTGACAGGAGCCATTTGTCTTTGTGTAAATACTTGTGCTGTCAGGCAATTAAAAATTAATCTAATTAGTTACAGGATTTGTAATGAATCAATTTAATAAGTCGCATTTTGATCTCATATCTGCTTAAGGTCCCATAATAATGAATTTGAATTCTAGGAAATTATAAAATTATAGTGCATGACTAATCAAATGAATACAGGAAGAAGAGAAGATTCATAAATCCTCGTTTTTTTTTCAACCGACTAATACTAAAACGTCTGTGTTTGCTGCCGTTGATGTTGTAAATTGTGTTTTTCAGCAGGGGGGAGGTGGAGTCTGGCGGAGCTTGTCAATCAAAATCATGCTTGTAAACTACTGTGGGTGAGAGCAGTACACTCTTTGGATAAGAGATCAGCATGGATATGAGGAGAAATGTGAGATGACAAAGGCATAGCAAGACACTGCAAGTCAGATAAGTTCAGGCAGCTCACGCTCAAACTGTGAATGTGTCGCGGTAATTCAGAGAGAAAGAGCGGCGTTATAGTGAGAAAAGACAACTAAGATGAACAGGTTTTTAAAAAAGTGTGTTTCGTCTTTTGTTTTTTGGATCAAAAACAGGAAGAGAGACAGAAAAGAAAAGAGTCCACTCTTCTTGGGTAAAGGGTAATTAGCCTTCACTTCAGGCTATATCACTCTATAACGCAGAGGCTAAACTGTTTGTGATAATGTCCATTCCAACCCACAGTCAGCAGTTATTCTGCAGTGGTCTGTTCAAACTTGAGAGTCTATCAATAAAATGAAGAGCGAGGTTACGTTAGCTCTGCTTGGTAGATGACTGGCAGGACAAACCTAACCAGGGTTTACTAACTGAACAAATTACGGACATGTCTTAGAGCACAGGGCTGCCAGCTGAGCTAAATATAAACGGCTACTAAACTACTTACAAACTGACAGTGTTTACTTCTTGTCACGCTAGCCTACAGAGCATCATCAGCCTGGAGCACCAGGCTGATGATGTCATTAACATGTAGCCAGCCAATTTTAATGATAATAATAAAACATTAGCTTAATGTCACATTTCAAACCATAGCGCAACATAACTTTACTGATAAATAGCTTACCATGGCGTGTTGTATCCAGTAAAAAGTGGTCTTGAACAAAGAAAATTTGTTTAGATCTGATCTCTATTTAATTCCAAAACAAACACACGCCTCACTAAAAGTAATTTAGGACAGTGTGCAGAGACTCCAGGCCACAAGGTGGCAAGCGAGTGCAATTAAAACAGATCCTCCTTATAGCATCTTTAACAGAGATCGGGCAATAAGCACCTTTTGCTATGAAATTGTGGTACGTAGGACATTAATTGTGTAACTTTGTTGGGGACCAAGCAGGAAACAGTGTTAGCAAAGTATGCAAAACAGAGCAACACATTCAAAACTTTCTGTTTAAGACCATGCAACAGAGGGGAGTTATACCTTTTTTTACTGCATAGCAAAGCATGGAAAGCTATTACCTGACAGGGAATACATAAAGTAGACTTTCCTATTGACTGCCGATAATTTAATGTAAGAAGTAAGTATTGGCACTTTGGGCATGACTGTGTTTTAAAGTGGCACGAGTCATGGAAAAGGTTGTCTACCCCTGATATACACCATACATCATGAAAAATTGGGGTAGTGTCTTGAAATTTAGGACAGTTTTGTCCTCCAGCAGTCACCAAAGTTGCTCCTTCCTTGTGTGGTTTTAAAGGACAGAGAGAGGTGTTACATCGTGACAGAAAGACGAGTAAGATGGAGCATGAGGGACAGAGAGAGGCAGCAGAGCGAGGTGCTGGGGGCAAGCAAGGTACACAATCGAGAAAAAGACTAGCAGGCAGATGAGAGAGTGAGAAAGCGAGGTGTTGTAATTACTGCAGTGTACCCAGACAGAATTAGCTCGACGGACAGTGATTAACCTTTAAGGCTTGCTGGGCCACGGGAGGGAAATAATTAGATTTCCCCCCTTCTCTCTCTCTCTCTGTCCTCACCATGGGAACGGTGAGAGAGGAGGCTCATCACTTATTGCTTACAGTCAACAGAGACAGACCGCCGCTCTCCAAACACAAAGTGATATTCAAACAACAGCCGGCTCCGAGTGTGGAGTGGACGGCCTGATAGGGGCTTTTGGGAGTCGGTGCAGAACAAGGGTGCTTAGTTCACCCACTCTTCTCACTACACTGCCGCTGCTACTTCCTGAAACACTCCAAACGCTGGATTTGGTTCCAGATTGGGGATCCGATCATGAAAAATTGGGTTGATTGAACAAAGCAGAGCATGATAAAGTCTCTTTGTTGTAGTTGGGGTTGCAAAATTCTGTGAATTTTCAAAATTGGAAATTTTCCATTGAAATTTTGGGATATCAATAGGAACTTTTATTGGCTGCATTTACCTGGACACTAACATACAAAAGACAATAAGGGCCACTGAAAAATGAAAACAAAGTCAGAATTCTCCTATTGAATTCAGAGTTCTCACTTTTTCCTCTGAATTCTGACTTTAATCTCTTGAAATCTGCAAAGAAAAAAGGCAGAATTCTATTTTTTTCAGAATTCAAAGATTTAACTCAGAAGTAATTTTTCAAAATTCTGTGAAATAAAGTCAGAATTATGACTTTTTTTCCCTCAGAATTTCAACTGTAGTCTAAGAATTCTGACATTTTTTCCTTGAATTCTGACTTTAATCTCTGAAATCTGCAACAAAAGTCAGAATTCTAGTTTTATATGAGAATTCCAAGATTAAAGTCAGAAGTTATTTCTTTGAATTCTGTGAAAATAAGTCAGAATTTTGACTTTTTTCCTCAAAATTCTGACTTAAGTCCCAGAATACTGACTTTTTTTCCATGAATTCAGACTTGAATCTCTGATTTCTGATTTTAATCTCTGAATTCTACGAAAAAAGTTAAAATTCTATTTTTTCTCAGAATTCTAAGATGAGTCAGAAGTTATTTCTCGGAACTCAGAGGAAAAAAAGGCAGAATTTGTACTTTAGTCTCATAATTCTGAGAGAGTCAGAAGTCTAAATTCTTCTAAAAAAAAAAAGTAATTAAAACAATCGAATGCATTTGGTTTTTTTAGTGGCCCTAACCCTACTCTCACATACATGTATAGAAATTAAACATTTTGTTTTTTGTTTGCATTCATGCATGCAAACATGTGTAATGCAATGTTTTTAAATGGCCTTCTCTAACACAAACTGTCATGAATATGGTCATAAATATTCATCATAAGCAAACAGACGTGAAATTAGCAAGCCTCTGAAAATTAAACACATCTAATTTGGCATTTGTCAGTTTAACTTAAATATGTTACCTCAAGTTAGACTCCAGATCCAGAACTGTAGGCTCAATGGAAATACTGAAGGCTAGTGATGTAATGTTTGATGATGATGATGAAATGTGCTTGGAATTGTTCGCACATGTGAATCATGATACACAGTTGAATTAGCATCAAATCATGTTTTTTTAACCAAGATCATTCTTGAAACCTCATTCAAGTTGGTAATAAGGGTAAAAGAGAAAATGTCTGGAATTTCCAAGCTAAAATTACTGTAGAGATTTTCTGTAAACTTTCCTGAAATTTATCAAAAACCCGGTTGTAGTTTTATGTTTATAATTCAAATAAATGTATTATATATGTAAAAATATCATGTATAATGTATTAAAGTATAAAAACTAAAATCTTGTTTTTGACAGTTGTTTATATATAAGAAAAAAAGTTATTGTACTGCTCTTGTCAAGTACAGCTGTGCCTCAAATGTGCGGAAATGAAAAACAAGATAAAATCAACCAAACCCTGTTATGAAATGTCAACACATATAAACTAAAACTACAAAAATATGAAAAGGGAGGATGTTTAATAAAGAATCAGTACATGGAAAGGAAAAACCAATAAGGCTGAGTTTTATGAGGTGATTCTGAACATGATACAGGCTTACAGCTTCTGTCTGGTGAGACCAGTGTTTTTTGTTGTAAATGTGTGCCTCATTGTGTGACTATATTTAGCCTTAAAATGAGAATCCATTGGGAAAAACATGGATCATTCTGCAGCTCAGACAAAATGAAGTAGGCAGGATGAACAAAGCAAAGGGTGAATTAAAGTGAGTTACAGCTTCATATTAACCCTTCTGACATCTTCAAAAGTCAGGCTTAAAGCTGAAAAGAGAATGTCCCCGTTAATTAGCTTGTTTTCTCGATAATGCCATTCAGCCATTCAGACAGTGACTGCATTGAATCCTTATAAATGAACTCTAATACAAAGATTTTGAAGGCACTAAGCTGTCCTGTTTCTCTCATCCTCATGAAAAAAATCTCATTTTACTCTTCTTCTGTATTCAATTTCATGCTTATAACCATTTCAGACTTTTCAATAACAGCCCCCGTGCCAGTAAATATACTATTACTGGCTTGTGAAATCATCACTCTTAAAAGAAAGTTGAATTACACAGCTGAAAGAGCTCTCTGAAAGTGGTTTTCTGAGTACATGGTGTTAATCTGTGACTGTAGACTCATACTTGCTGTTTATGCTTCATTTACTGTAACAGAGTCTCATTCTAAAGAGAAGACAGAGTCAACTTTGAGAGAAATTAGACACGGAGGCTCTTCAGTTTCAGTCTCTGTCCATTTTTTTTCCATTGGGGCCTGATGATGTAAAACATACGTACATGTTAGTGAGAAGCCTCTCCTTAATTCAAGTTTTATAGTTCTTGGACTTTGGAAACGAACTTTTTACTTTGAACATATTGAGGAGTCATGTTCGTGAGCTTGTACCACAAAGCTTGTTGGTAGTTTTTTTCATCTCCTCTTCATGCTTATGCCAAACAGTTGTGGCAGATGGCTGTTTACTAATGAGTCGGGCTCTGCTTGAAAGTTTTGGCTGTTTTAAGAAAGTTTTCATTGCCACTGCTGCCAAGTGCTCTCTCATTGATGGATTAAATATGGATCTCCTTTCATAATAATCAAACTTAATTTGGTTCCGGGGCAGAATACAGCACAATTTGGATCCTTAAGTGGGTCAGACCATTAAATCATAATATAACAGCCTATACATAGAAAAAACTCAAAATTTTCTCTTTAATTTGTGCAAACAAGTACATTCTGAAAATGTTCATTTAAATTGTTTCTCTTTACAAAACATTTTTCAAAATTTCTTGAGGAAAGCGAATACAATTTTGTTTTTGTCCTTATTTGTATCTAGTAAGTTATAGTAAGCTGTATAGCTCTGCTCTTGGAGCTCCCTGTCCTTCCACAAATGTGGAATGCTTAAGTCTGAGGCAGGGGGAGCACACGTTTTATCTCATCAGTGTCCATACATAAAAATTAAAGGCAGGTAGAGCAGCAGCAAAGACCCCAAAGGTCTGTACCTGGTGTTAGGTTCCCTGCTCGGTGGCTCTCAACTGTAGTATAGAGCAGCTGGTCGTACAGCTAAGTCTTAGTAGCTTAGTTTGTCTCGTACTGTTGACTGGCAGTCTGGGTTCAGCTCAGTTTCCACCAAGCAGTTCGGTTTAGATCAATACGTTTTTTTACGGGTTGACTTGGTTAAGCCTGTTCCTGTTTGCATAGTAAACAAGGAGCAATGACGGAAGACACCCAGCATATCGTCTTTTTTTGTGATTGTCATGTGGCTCTTTGATACAAAGCGCAATCAAGTTTTGTTTCAGAGAAGACTGTGTGCCACCAGGAGAAATACAGCCGCTGTTTAACAAAAAGTGACAATTCTTTTGACCAATCAACACACAGCAGTGTTGTAGCTCCACCTTTCAGAATCGTATCAGTTTAGTCTGGCACCCCAAAAACCCTATTTGAATGCAATAGGCAAAATTATGTGGTGTAGCTCTGTTCTGGGAGCTCCCTGCCCTTCCACATGTACAGGCTGTGTAGAATGCCAAACCATGAGGCAGGGGGAGCACAGCTCCTATCTTTCACAGCATTTGCACACATAAAAAGCCAAAGCAGGGACACAGGCAGCAGAGTCCTCCAGAGAAACCTCTCTGGCTTCATGTGGTGGTAGCAGATGGTTGTTTTCCAATAGGGCTGGTTCAGCCAAAGATTTCTGACTTTTAAAGGAAAGTTCAGTCTAAACCACTCATGTCAAAGAGATTCGTTTGAATGCAATGTTATATTTGCTGTATAAATCTTATCTGAGAGCTCCCTGGCCTTCTACGTGCATATGTGGAATTCCAAAGCCTGAGGTTTGGGGAGTACACCTTCCGACCCTGACATCATGTGCATTCTCAGAAAGCCAAGGCAGGGAGAGCAGCAGCAAAGCGTCACAGATGTCCATAACAGACAAACCTCCACTGTGTCTGGCTCTTCTAAAGGTTTCTACCTGTGAAGTTAGTGTTTTCCTTGGCCAAGTGTCTTCTCATATTTCATCAATTTAGTTTCATTTTTAGAAGGATTGCCATGGGTATGTTGTAGAGCATGTCTTTAAAAGACTGTGAATAAAAACACTTTGGTTCTATGTAGATGTTGTGAATTTTGCTGTGCCATCTAAACAAAGGATAAAGTATGAAGACAATGATCCCAGGTAAAAAAAAACATGTTCAGTAAAATTGTAGAACAATTCTGGATAGAAAAGTCCAAATTTAAAAATCATTTCACAGTTTTTAACAGCCTTTGTAACCCCACAGGGCAGTAAATGAGGGAAGCTTCCCTGTTGTGCTTTAGCAAAGCACAGTTCCTTTTGCTCCAGGCACCCTAATGAATTATCTCCCTCTGCGTCGAAGCTCCATAAAAGAAAAACTCTTCAGTCAGGGAGAGACGATGTACAGGATGTCCTCCCCTGTCTCTTCTCGTGGTTTTAACTACTCCAACATGTAAAAGTTTGCTGACATGTAGGCTTGGAGGGACAAGGGAGTCTTCGGCTAAGCACAAATAAAAGCAAGAAGTGCTCACTCATTGGTTCCACATTTTACCCGACTGGTGGATTAACACCTCATTTTACAGTCCAGTGGTTGTTGGATAACAAGCAGTCGAATCAATAACTTTTAACAGGCCTGGAGAGATTGACAGTGCTAGCTGTTTTCAGACGTACCAAGGCGCCCTTTGAGCAGGAAGGATTTGTTTAACTACCCCAGCGTGTCTGCTGACTTAGCCTTTTGATCTTCTTTCCAGTGTTTTTTATTTTTTTCTGTGGACAACACTTAAACTTCCTTATCTTGCAGATGTTGAACAGCACGATGGTTTGCATATAGGATTAGCTTCAAGTCCACATCTGTAGAAAAAAACAGAGGCCATGTCTCCACCTAGGTTTTCATAGTCTGGTAAAAAATTTGAATAAACTAATGTGATAATAGCTTGAAAGATCTGGATTAGGTTTGGACTTTCATAAAGACTTCAGAGCAGGGTTAGCTTTGTAGTTGCTGTAGTGGATGTAAAGGTAGATGATTTGGTTAAAAATATTTAAAAATCACAATTGAAAACAGTTATAATCTTAAGCTAAAAATAACATGTTAGGAAAGAGATGATATGCAATTTAAAAAAAAACTGACATTCTTTTCAAAATGTGTTTAATGTTAGGTTTTGTTGTTGTCTCGCTCTTCCTGTTTCAGTCAGTAGCAACAATGCTTTTCTTCTTACATTCTTACTCCTGCTTTACAGCATGCTGTGCAGGGGTGTAAATCGAAAACAGATGGTCAAAAAGAGAACATTCTGATCCTTTTTTTGGCATTGCTATTCTCTGATGTAATTGCTCGATATGATACAAAACTACATATTTTATCGTTGATTAAACAGAAATTCAAATCTCAACTAGTCCCCTTGTCTGGCTGTAGAGAAACACTCAGAAAACTGTCACAATGTATTTGGGGTGGCTAAAAATGGGACCAGAGTCTGCAGGTAAATGTCTACTGTGTTTGCTGAATGTAGCTAGCATTAGCAAAGCTAGCACCACTTGCCTTGATCCTTCTCAAAAGCTAACACCAGTTTCTAGTTTAACCAGATTGTTTTGTTTTCATATGTTGAGAATTATTTCGCCTCAAAAAACATCTGGACTCATTCTGAAATCATCTTTACATAGGCCAGTGGTTCCCAAAGTGGGGGTCAGGACCCCTGGGAGGCATTACGTAAAATACATTGAGTTGCAAATTGCCATCTAAATTTAGAGACTATTTACTTTTTACATATTTCATCCATTTTCATAAAATAAAAAAAAAAAAACTAGGGGGTTCAATTTGATATAAAACCATTCAAATAGAAAATGTTTGATTAGTTTTCCACATCAGTTTGTTGCTCCAAAGGTGACTAAGCCAGGATAACAATGGTATCAGGAAACACAGCAACATGTGCATACAGGTAGTCTAATGTTCTACTGATCAGCTACGTTTGTACAGGTATCTGCAGGTTTCAGCAAGTCAATTTTAAGACTTTTTAATGCCAACTTGAATGAAATTTAAGGCTGAAAACAGTACCTCAATAAACTGGCACTCACCCACAGTCCCAGGCTGGCTAGCTAGCATGCAGGTAATTTACATCACAGAGAATTAAGCAAAAGAAAAGAAAAAACTGAAAACTGTATTCCTAAAGAAAGAACAGAGGCTTTATTATTATTATTTTTATTATTATTATTATTATTATTATTATTATTATTATTATTATTATTATAGGGATCAAACTGGCACGTTTTATTTTCTTTTTTGAAGCTAAAAATCTGGGCCGACAGATATGGGCTTGAATCTATTTTAATACATAAAAATAACATAGCATATTTAAAATATAAAATATAAAAATGAAAACATATATCCATTTAAAAGAGCATCTACTGGTCCTGCTCCCCAAAGTTTGAGACCCCTGGGCAATGTATTTAAGACCAGTGTATTAAACTTTCAATGAATTTAAGACATTTTAAGGCCTTAATTTTAGATACATGAATTGAAGACTTTTCAAGGATGTGCAAACACCCTGATTAAGTATTGTAGGCTCCTGTTTGTTTGGGTCTGTTTTTGTATTGGCCTATTGGTGTATCCCCACAGCAGGGGGTCTCGGGTCTTGGGAAATGATATTTTGGAGGTCACAAGCTGAACAGTGTGGAAATCCCTGAAAAGTAAATTGTTCCTGTTACGATAAAGCGTTGAAACTTTTGTGTCCGATCAGAGTTTAAGCTGAACAGGCAGTGTGCACATGGAGGTAGTCTTCGGTGAAGGACTGGCTTTTTTTTTCGCCTTCATTCCAAGCTGACTTGCAAAGTGTGTCCTGTTAGCTGTCCTGGGTGAAAAGAGTATCTCTACTCCAAAGTCTTTATTGAAATCGTTCTCTCTGAAGACTTCTGGATCTCCGGGGTGACGACAACTGTCCTTCCTCTGGGCTTTTCATTGAATCAGATGTCTTGCTCCAGTCTACATTTAGAGAGCTGAGAACTCTCATTATCCAAGTTCTCTCCCCAGGATCGTGCCCTCTGCGGTGGCTCTTCCTTCTTAAAACCTCCCTTGACTCTCTCCCCTCTATCTCCTCTCCTCTCTCTTTTTGCCTCTCTTTTCCTTGCTGCAAGCGAAGGTCAAATTAATTCCTTTTCATAATTTCCTGTCAGCGAGATTCCTCCCTCGGAGACCCCCATCTATGGCTCGGTGCCTGAAAGATGTGATTAAGGCGGGGACAAAGTGAATACCTGTGTCTGACAAAGTGAATAATGTTTCTTTTTTCCTCCTCATTCGTATAGATATAGAAAGCGTACGGTAATATCACACTTAATAAAGTCTCCCAAAGTTTCATTTCTACCCTTCCTTCCTTGAATATGAATGCAGCGCAGATGCCTCGGGGTGACTCTTCGCATTAGGAGCTAATATGGGCTCACATCCACAAAGGAAATGTAATTTAGGAGCAAATGGCTTCACTGCTCAGACGACAGAGTGAGCTCTAACCTTGCTCATTAACGCTGCGGGTCTGTGAGGGTCTCAAAGCCTAAACGCCGGCATCCACAATAGAGCTACACACCTCAGATGGTAATAATGTTATGAAATACAGGGAGTAATTGCATCTCCTGTTGTGAAAGCAAAAGCTCCTTTCATTAAGGGCCTGAATTGAAACTAGTCTCGGTAATGAAGGTAGAGCAGATGCCCCACGTAGCTGGTGTGGCATTCATTCAGTCACGAATGGGGTCCAGTTATGTATTCAAGTAAGAAGGAAAGGGAGAAGAAAATGAAGCTAACTAATGCAGCATATTGAAAAGAATCCCCCCTCTACTCTGTCAAAAAAAGAAAAAAAAACGATTTTATAACCCAAAGCTATAATTCTCCTTGACATGCAGTGAAGACTCCCCGCTCAGGGCCGTCCAATTACAGGCTAACTCCAATCGCTTCACACTGGACTGCTGGTCGGCCATTTTCTTTTTTTTTTTTTTTTCAGTAAAAAGTGCGGAGAGGGAGTTGAGGAACATCAAGGTTAGGCGGAGCACATTTCGTCAGGTTCCATCCAGGGAAAACCTCAGGAAGCAGAGGCAGAGCAAACCCACTCCTCTCAAGGACAGGAAAGCTGGATGTGGTCGAGGATGAACACCACGTGTAGACGGCCTAATGAAGCCAAAGAAGGCACAGCCAGAATTCAAAAGAGGGAATGGGGGATAGAGAGAAATAAAAGGAGATAATAAAGATGGATAAAGAGGAGAAGCAGGGGAAGGAGAAGGTGGACTTCCTCCAGGCCCAGCACCAGCACTTGAGTCATCCGTGATGCGTGTTTTGTGTGTGCACACTCGCTTCTCCGGCCTCTAACCTCGTGGCAGAGGAAAACAGATTGCTTTGACAGATCCACTGACATGGCAAGAGATGTTCTTGCTCTTTTGCCAGAGTCTCCCGAGAGTCCTTGGCTGCCAGATGTCCACTAGGGTTTGAGGCATTACTGTAGCTTTCGCTCTATAATATGCGTCTGCTGGTAAGACAGAAAGCTTGGTCGTCAATTTACTGTTTGCATAGATGTGATCTTACGCCACAAAAGGCCAAGTCTCTACAGAATCTGGATCCTGTCAGTCATGGAAACTTAATGAACTTCATGAATCTTGCAGAAGTGGATTCTACGAATGGTGTATCACAACCTTGGACTCAATGCAAAGAAAACGACCCCGCCGGTCGATGAAACCCAAACACTTGATACTTGTGCTCTTTTATGCCTTTTTAAACCAGAAGCAGCAGGTTAGGTTTCACTACCCAGAGCCACATTCATTTCTTTATAGTGAAATGAGACGCCATTAAAAAGTCATTGCGTCGATGGCCTGGCGGAGTGGCTGGTTCCACTCAGTCTGCTGCCGTCTGACCACCTCCGGACATCCAGGAGCCCAGACGGCATGGACACACAGGACTCCCCAGCACTCGCCTACAGCTTCCCAGCACTTGCTCATGATCTTACCAACCTGGATCAATAGCGAGAGGACACTTACTGTACTCTGAGACTGGTCATTACCCCATAAACATGCCTGTGCACTGGCTCCAGACATACTGTAGGAACAAGTAATGGAAAAAAGAGAAATGGCTTATTAGGAGTGATTTGGCCTTCAGATCAGGACGAGTGAGTGGTTTTGAGTTAATGGTGGTAAAGAATTACCAGTTAATGCATTATCTCAGATGTTAAGGTATGATTACCTTATAGAGTGCTGGGAAGGAGGAACAAGGAAATACTTTTTATGGAGAACATCAGAATACCTTTAGTTTGATTCAGTGGGATTTTGCACTAAGAGGGAAATGGTTTGTCAAGTGACAGGAAGAAGTGAACTACTTAACTGCATCACTTTGATGAATTGACTCCGAGGTTTGTGAATAAGCAGTGAGTGGATGGAAGAGATCAGCAAGTGGACAGACATTCTGTGGACAGTCGTTTTAGTGGAGAAATCCAGCGTGTAACCAAAGATTTTACACCCTACTGTCACTCAATGCTTATGATTGCATTATCCCTTGACACTTACAAGACTGTGAAATACCAGGACATAAACAAGTGTCAATAAATCAGAAACCTTCCTAACCAAAAGCAAGCACTCAGACCGCTGAGCACGAGATCTAGTTCATAACAAAGAAGCCAGAAAACTACGTCCAGAGAACTGCTCCAAAAACATCAGAATATGAAAGTTTGTGTATTTCAGGGTTACTATTAGACTGGTTAATGGTTTGATAATATATCATAGTTGTACTTAAAACATGAAATCTGTTTCTTTAATCATAATTAATTTGCTCACTTATAATTTCCTCTCCCTATTGAGTTCATAGTGTTGGCCTAAAACCCTTTTTTATTTAATAAGCAAAGTTAAAACTTGATTTACAATATCAGCAGTTAATATTACTTATTTGCGTTCAAACCTGATTATTTGAGGTTAGATAAAGAATTCTCACCCACAGACAGTGCCAACTTGTGATTGTTACTTTTCTAGCTGTAAACTTTGTTTTGAAATTGTTTCTTTCTCCTTAAAGCTACATAAGCTGTCAAAGTGGGACTGAATGATGAGAATTCATAAAAACCGTTGCAGATGCTGATAAGTGGCAGATTGACGTGTATTGATTTATAGCATTAACCTTCAGAACCACGGACAGCTCCGTTCTTGATGACCTACAGAGCACTGTTCAGCTACAGTCTCTGGTGAGTCGGATTTCATATTTGTTAGAGCCTTTACTGTGTTCTTTCTATTCACTAGAACCTGTAACATAAATTAGAAATCAGTAATATAAACAAATTGAACCTCCTGGATTGTGAGATGATGTAACTGCGTGCTTTTATGCCAGCTGCTGCTGTAATCAAACTTCAATCAAACTTTATAAAGCACTTTTCATGCACAATGGTGGCAACACAGCGTGCTTGACAAATCAAAACAAATAACAACAAAAGAAAAAAACATCAGTGTACAACCCTCCACCTCTAAACCACCAACCCACACCCCTAGTGCACAAGGTGAACACAGTTGATTAAAATCCATGCAGATGACCTAAGGAACAGAGGAAACAATTACTTGAGACCTTAACAAGGAAACACTGAAGGTAAAGTACAATTTTAAACTCACAATAAGAAAATAAAAAAACCAAGCTAAAAAAAATAAGATAATAAAATATTAAAAGATTAAAGAAGTAAAAAAGAAACTATGTTGAACTAAAGCTTTAAGATACAACATTTAAAAGCTGAAAGTAACAGTGCATTAAATAAGAAGATAAATGATTAGGTCAAGACACATTAAAAAATATAAATATAAATTGAACTAAAGGTTAGGATTATATGCCTTTAAGAAGATGCAGATCCAAACATTATTATATAAATGGATAAATAAGTAAAAGTATAAGTAAAACTCAGTTTAAGGCCAGTCTAAAAAGGTAAGTTTTAAGTTTGCTTTTAAAAATTGTAATGTCTGCGTGCATGAGTGTCTGTGCACTTGCAATGCTTTTATAAAACACAAAGTGCTTAAACACCCATTTCACTGCTTTATCAAAGTGGCAGTGATGTGAGTTTTGAACACCCACCAGCACAAATAAAAATCAGCTCCTATTGTTGAAAGTTTAAGTCAATGAGCTTTAGCATTTTGCTGCGCTGGGAGCAGCTTAGCGAAAGTGAAAGTATGGCTCAGAAGAGAAAAAAAGTAGGGGGCTCTGTACGTATGCACAAGTGATGACGACCAGCTTCCTCAGAAAATATAAACACATACTCTTTTAAATACATGCATGACATATTTAAAATAATTTAAGTCAAAAACAAAAGCCTTTGAAGGAATTTGATAATCAAAACTGTGAATTGGCGAGATGCATGAAATAACCATAAAATTGATGTCTTTTCATTCTTATCATACTTTAAGTGTTGAATCTCAAGTGAAATACTTAGTTTAAGTTCAATTTAAAATTTGAAAATGTGAGAATTATTCGGACTGATGAATATGCACAAGTTGGTCAAAACAAAATTAGCTTATACACACGTGCCATGAACCAGATGGTGATTTTTGTAGAACATTTCTACACAGTGAGACCCTTTGTACAAAAAAAACTTTTTTGAGAGCCATGACAATGAGTTCTTCTGGATTTGATACTTACCGGACTTCTCAAAGGCCCCAACTAGGGTCAAGAGTTGGAAACTAGCAGATGCTAAAACCTCCGTGCTCTGTACTTATTGTTCCGATTAAGAGACCCCTTGTTGCAAAAATAACATACTGTGCCTTTAAATGAAATCCTTGGCCTCTATATATAGTTTCCCCAAAAATAAGTTATCACAGTCATGCAGCTTTAGTCCCAGCACTTCATATATTTCTGTTCAAAGTGCTCTGTGTGTGTGACAGTCCTAGAGCTCCTGTGTCCTGGTTTTAAAAATCTGTTGGGTAAAGGCACAGAGGACAGAAGTGCTTGAAGATGTTTTGAATTTGAAATATTTTAATCATGCTGAAAATGTTTCAAAACTGTGTACAGGTATAGTCATAGTGTAGATACAGTTATTACTGTCATAAGCAGACTTATTCCCTGGGATGTTAATGCAGTATGTTTATGTGAGCGTCAAGCAGCTAAACCAGGAGTCAGAGTGACAGACATAATGAGAATAATTATTCACTGAATCATCTCAGGAAGCCACAGCTCTACAAATGCATAACGACGAGCATGAAGGAGAGCGAGGTAAGGCTGTTGAATAAAAAGAGAGATGGATACCAAGGACATTTTGAGGGAAATGGGGTGCAACGAGTAGGTACATAAAAGGAAATGATGTATATTATGCTAGTCTGGGATCACTGTTTGTGTATCGAGGATTTATGGAGGTGTACATAGCAGCAGCCTGGCACCACACCTGATCATCCATTATTATGGTAACATCTCCCATTCAGGGGCAGCCATGATTGATGGGGAGATGTTAATGACTTTGGGTTGAAATTATCATTACTACAGAAGTGACAGAGTGTTTCAGAAGGGAACTGTTTGCAATTGGACATTGTCAGAAAAGAATAGGATCATTTGTCAATTTATTACTATTAATACGAAACCTAGGAAGCATGAGGGATTATTCTATCTGCTTCTCTACTGTATGTGCCTTTTTGGATTTAGGCACTGTGAAATGTGTATAAGACTTGGGCCAAAGACAAATTTGTGGAAGGAAACACTTAAAGTCGTCGTATATCGAATGGTATGGTATGTTAAGGTACGATATCTAATCCAATGTGTAGTAATATGTCCTATCCAAACCTACCTACAGTATGATATCACATCAAAATTTATCATATTGAACCAAATCGCATGAGAGTGTATCGAAACGTATTAGATCCTATCCAAACATACTCAACAGTATCACATTGTATCCAAAGGGTTGTGTAGCATTGTATCACATCCAAATGTATTCTATAGTATCAAAGTGTACGTAATTGTGTCTGACCATATCATGCCGTATCAAAATGATGACTTTATTCTTCAATATTTACAATTTTTGCAATTTTTTAGTTTGCTTTTTTAACATAAGACCATATGAAAAAGTTAAAGGATGGTGAAAATGTCTACAGACTGTATTAGGAGCCATATTTTCCCATAAATAAGAGAGAACATTTCACCCTCTGCTGGAGATAAGTGGTATTTTTTTCCTATTCAGTTTATAAAAAAAGACTAAAATGAAGAATTTGAATTTAAAACGAAAGAATGATTTTTTTTTTTTTACAGAAAATCCCCATATTGATATTGCCAAACAAAAAATCCTAATATGCCTATTTTTTTTAATTTTTTTTCCCCACCCCTATTGAAAAGGGATGAGTACCGAATTAGCTACTTTTATAGTGACCCACCGAATTTGTTATGCTATCTAAACGCATCCTTGTGACAGTGATTGAGTGGAAGAGTAGGTGATTTTCCTTGCTAGACATGAGCACAGCATTGCAAGTTTATATACTGAGAAGTAAATATGTCAGATTGAAAAAAATTAAGATTTTACTGTTAAACAAATTGGTATTTATTACCACATAAACACACAAAAAAGTACTGAAAATTGTTACCATTGTGTACCGATACTGATAGCCAGGTAATGGGCATCAGTACTGTATCGTTTCAAATGTGGAAAGGTATCCATCCCTAGTATGGTATCATGTATGTTTACTATCTGTATATGTGGTATTATAGTGTAGTGCGTCTTAATGTTTTGTAATATATTAATACAACTGTTTAGTATCGTTCTGTATTCAAACGTGTCCTATCAAAGCATATTGTGTGATATTGTATTGTGTTGTTTGATATTTGATACCACATCATATGACAGATATCGTTTAGTCTCATACTGTCATATTGTATTGTACTGTATTACACAATATTATTAAAACACAACATAGCACTGCTTTGGTTAATATCAAATCAAACTATCTTGTATCATACTGTGTTGTATGTAAAGTTTCCTACAGTAACTTCCTTTAACTTGTATTTTCTACCAGTAAATCTCTTTTTTTATACCATCATATTGTTGTGCCTTGACCTTGTACGCGCACATTTTGCAAAAAATGACAAGTGCTGATGCGTCCATTGAGTGTTTCCGTTTTAAATACTATAATTGTGTTCTTGTAAGCTTTCACAATTACTGAAAAGACATACATGGCAGTGACTCACTGTAAAATACAATTTTCAAAAAGATGAAAAGGTATTCAAAATCAAAAGCAAGCCTTTGCATAAGAAACACAGATCAACCCACCCGTTGTAATTGGTGCCATTAGTCTTTTTATGCTTGATTGCCTGCCAAAATGTCAGCCTATCTATTTCCCTCTCGTCGCATTCCCCTTCTCTTTCTCCCTCCTGAACTGTCAGTAATTAAAAGTTATTGTCTGCTTGTCTCAGTGCCAAGTGGGAGATTTAGGAACATAAAAACTGAAAATTGAAGAAAGAAAGTTTTTCATAATGTTTGTTTTTTAAGTACTGGTGGAAAGTTCTGGGTAGAAGTGCTTGTTAGTGTAAAGCACACCCTCAGCGTAGGTACTCAGTCCTGCGTAGTACACTGTACTGTGCCTGCTGTGTGTTTAGTCATGACCGGAGCAATTAAATATGTCAGAGAAGTAGCACCATGTTCTGGGTGACTCATGCATAACATTTTATGTTGACCCTGGTGGAAGATTAACTTCTCTGCGAACTGAACAAAGAGGTGTGGAAATGAATTTCCTGTTATTTCTTGACATATTGATAGTAACAAATGGATTATTCACCTGTGATCAAATAAAACCTTGATGCCTTTGACTGCTGCTGACCCTAATCAAAACCAGTATCATGTCAGTGTTCACTAACTCCAATGAATATAAATGAGAACCACTACTTTTATTGCGCTTGCCGTGTCCTTTCAGCAGAGCTAGTGTTGATGTGTTCAAAGGTGATGCCCAAATCAATGAGAGGAAACTTGCTCACTGAAAAATCCATGTAGACCTTGTGGACTTCCTGTTCTGCATCTTTAGGCCCGGATTAAATTGGCATTGGAGTCTTTCTCCTGTCCAATGACAGGATGTTTGAGATTTCTGTGGTCTTGGTGACCTCATGTTTGTGCACATAAATGTGAATTATTTGTGATGATGTAAGTCCTTTGGACTTCAACCCATCACTGGACTGGAAAAGATAAAAGTCTGATCATATAAAGAGTCATTTCAAGTTGTTTGGAAAGTTGCAAAACTGCATTGTCCCTGTCATACGTAGTATCCCATTTGTTTCTGATAAAGAGTATTGAAGTCAGTCATTGATGGGGCCATATGAGAAATGCTGAACTAAACCTAGCTACAGCTAAGTTTGAATGAGGTAGAGGAGTGGGCCTTTAATCTGTTTGCAGACAGCTGCCCACCTGTCAGTCAAGTCGGCCATGCTCATACATGGGCAAAACAAAAATAACAAGTTCGATAAAAATTCAAACTTTGTTCCAGTACAGGAATGAGCTAATCAAACCCAAACTGTGGTTGAACCAGGCTGTAGTCTTGGTTATTTGTGCTTTAAAAATGTTGTGTACGTAGTTTCAAGTGTTTCTGAAGTTGGCCTCAAGTGGAATCCCAAAGAACTGCAGTTTTTAGCACTTTCACATGAGCTTCATGTTTTTGGACTGGGAATCTAAAAAGTTTGTTTATAGCAAGGCTTTAACATTTTTAATTTGGCTATAATGAGAGGGCATTTTAATATCGGACAAACAGGAGTGTTCTTGTGCTTTTGCATCAAGCCTCAAGTGGACACTTGTGGAACTGCATGTACTTAGCTTCATTTTTCTACAGAAGCACATTTCTGCCACAACAGAAAAAAAAGCAATCAAACATATCAGTATCACAGTATAGCATGATAAGCTTGTGGTACTAAATTATCCTTTATAGTACATTACTACGTGACAGTAAATTATGGCATAACTTTGTGACAGTACATCATGGCGATATTTCATGATAATGAATTATGATGTTGTGTCATTTATACCTGATCATGGGGATATTTTGTGATACTAAATTATGAGTTTATTTCATGATATTGTATTGTGACGTCATCACTTGGCTAGTTTTGGCAGCATTGGACTGGTGCAGCTTGTATCTGCACCCCCTAAACTTGTCGACGATTGATGACGCTTCTCCTCGGAGGGTTCATCTTAGTGTACGCATACTTCTCATTATATTATTTACAGTGTTCAATAACAGCAAAATCTCCCCACATCTTAACCAAAGCATGAGGTAGAATTTAATTAAATCATCTAGGTGAGCTATATTCATTGAGTTCTCCATTCTCCATTATCCATTATAACATAATAATTTAGTTTCATGTCATAACAAGACACCTGTAACGTTATAACAAGATACTGATGTTTTGGGGGTTTTTTGTTCTCAGCAATACCCTTATACGATTTCCCACACCTGAGGTTGTGGACTGGTGATCTATTTCTTTGGGTACCTTTTCGTCGCTGAATTAGCAGCTAGATGGCATTAAATTACTCCTTAATGGTTAACTCAGACTGTATTGGTTTAAGCTTTGGACTTGAAACCTAAGTAATGGTAGCTGAAGTCTGCTTTTTATCCACAGGACCTCAAGCTTGAGAGACTTTTTTAACTTTTATTTTAATTGCTCAATAAATATTAAGAGGCAAGGGTAGCCAGAGGGATGAATCTTAAATGAAGCATTTTTAAGTAGGTCATGATATAATCCTGAGCTCACATCCATATATTTCTCTCTTTTAAAGATACTTGTGAGCTTTAGCACCAGCATAGGCAGGTGCTGTGCACGTATAGATGTGAATCATGAGCTGTAAATGGAGAATAATACCTGTAATCACACTTCTTCACACGTCGTCCCTGTCAGTAGTCCTCGAGGCAGGTAGCGTTCCCTCCAAACTCTCCCATGCCTGTTACCCATGCTAATATGTGCGTGCCACAGGAGAGGAGTTTTGGGCTGAACTTGCCCTCCATTAAAGATTTAGTTTGTTCACAGAGGGGAGTTATTAGAGGCTGGGGCCCCTTGCTCCTCAGGAAGAAGTTTCACATCACGACCAGTTTGTTGCATTGTCAGGAGATTAAAGCCCATTTGTTGAAAGGTCTTTTTGCTATTCCACATGATTGATCTCCCTCCACCCCCCTCCTCCGCCCCCACCCCTCTTTCATACACCAACGATGAATGCCAAGCTGCTCCTTGTCTCTCATTTCTTCTCTTGAGTTTCTTTTCTCTCCTACTCTGTGCCCGTTTTATCTATTTACATGTCAGCGACGCATGCATTGTCGCTCCACTTTTGTCCTTGTGTTCCTCCCACGTTGCCGTTTCATTTTTACAAGAGCAGTGTTTTTCTCTGAAAGGATTGTTGTCCCCTTTCATGTTTCATGTCCTCTGTCTTCCCTTCACTTCCCATCGTCTCTCTGTGTAAGTCTGCCATGTTCCGTGTCTGATACCCGGTCACATCTTCTGCCCCTGCCAGTCGTTGTGCTTGAGGGACATTCCTGATATAATTACAGCTTTTGATTATCCCCCAGACTGACCCCAGGATGGCCTGGCCCTGATGCAGCAGCGGTCTGCCAGCCGCTCACACTGCTGCAGCTAATGAGGGACGCTCAGAGTTCCCCACCGTTGGCTGACTCCTTGATTTATAGTCTCACTCGGCTCATACCTGCAGCTGCATTCCTGTGTATTAGGAAATGGTAAATAATGAAGTTTACTCCACGACCAGTGAACCTTTCCTGTGGCCTTTTGGAGACAAGTGTGCTGATGCTAAATAGCAGCACATATCAGGTGGTAGGTGTTTAATCCTTCATGTGGAAATTAGGTTCACAGAGGCCTCGCACTTCACAAGACTTGCATGGCATTGAGGTGTGACTTATAGCACGTTCTGAAAGAAAAGATGTGAACAAGGGAGCAGGAGGTAAGAGTTAGGTTTAATGATGATGTGCAGAGATGGTAGCAAACAGTCAGAGACCTACAGTGTGGTTCATACAAGTATTCTACATTCCCTACAAAAAGAAATATCTTCAGGTACTACTTGGTACTTATACTTCTTTTGTCCAACTCTGGGAGCATTTTTGACTTGTGGCTTTGATGAAATAAGTGTTGTTTCATAAAATAACAAAGAAAAAACAGATTCCAAAACTAGAAAAGCAGTCAGAGGGTGCAGACCTCCACCAAGCACATTGTGTTTGTCACACAACACTTAAGTCCTACTTTAATGTTACACTCCCTTTCGGTAGACTGTCTGCTACAATTTGGTGTTAGTTGCAGGTTTGTACGATAATTTGTTACCTGACAATGTTGAAAATTATGATGACCCAGTACATATTTCATATTACAGATTATAGTATCCACAATATTGCCAGGATCTGGATTGTACTCTTACATCTGTCAGAAATTATGGTGACCTTGTCTTGTATTCTTTTGCAAAGTAATCCGACCATTTATCGTGGAGTTATATACATTTATGGTGAAAACGGCCCTATCTCACAATGATTAAGAATCCTTTAAAAAAGTTCTGGTTCCAGACGGTGATCCAGATCACCTCCAAAATGTAATCACTTCTTCCTTATCCAATTTTGAGCATATCCTGAAAATTTCATTAAGATCTGTTTGTTACTTTTTGAGTTATGTTGTTCACAGACAGACAGACAAACTCCCCAAAACATAACCTCCTTGGCGCAAGTAATTTTCGCTTGCAAAAGTTATATACGTTTTTTAGCCAGATATATTTTGATAATCCATTAAGATAGTTCTTACTAGTGTGATGAGTATTTGGTTTTTAAATGTTTTGATCAAGCGAACTCTTTAAACTCTCAAGTTTACTTTCAAGGTCTTTATGCTTAAAATTAGAACATCACTTTTTATCTTCTTTGTCTTTCTACTGAACTATTTCATGGGAAAAAAAATACTTAGATTGGGTTTACAAGAAGCTCTGAACAAAAGTCCATAGCAACAGCAGAAAAAGCTTTTTAGCATTGGTAGAGAAGATTTGGCAAATTATTCACAAAAGGACCTCAAATATACAGCTCTGCTGATCATCCCACAAATGCATGTTCTCTACAATCCTGGCACCAAGATGCGCCAAGAAGCATTGTTACAACAAAGGTATAATCTACCAAATACAAATGTATTCCATTACATTTAAGTCCACTACATCAGTTTTATTACAGCAGTCACCAGTTTGTTAAAAAAAAAACAATACTTTGATCTACTATACTTTAGTTATAGATCCTGTGATAAGTTTTAAGTTTGGTTTTGAATCAGACTGAACTTAACATCAATGTATTTTTGAGACCTACAAAAGCAAACAAGACTGTCAGCAAGAAAAGCGAGTATTTTCTCAAATATTTTTTAAGAATTTCTTGTTAGATTCTGATATGTTGACCCGAAATGTAAAATGATGCTGGGCAAATTTCTGGTCATCTTAACATATCAGGCTCTAACATGTCTTAAACCACTGGCAGGAGAGTAGGTGTCGGTCCACCTAATCAGTCCACAACATGCTGCTCATACAGCTACGTTTTTTTCATATGCTTATGTAGAATTTCAAAACCTAAGGTGGGGAGAGCACACTTCCCTTCTCTTTTAAGTTTATACATGAAAAGGCATGGCAGGTAGAGCACCAGCAAAGACGCCAGGGGGTATGGTATTGTGAAATGTGAAACTTAGGTTTTACATCTATCAGAATCTTTTGACTCTTTTTCTGCATTGTTGCTCTTCTGAGGTCAAAAAGACTTGACTGTCTCGTGCCAAAAACCATCCACAAACATAATAATGAGATAAAACAGAGTAATAGAGCATATCCTTGTTTTCGCCAAGCTAACCCATAACATCAGTCATCCCTCAGTCAGCCAAGCCAGCAGCTTCTGGACGCGCCAATCCACAGCCGTCAATCAAAACATTTCCATTGGAGTGATTGGCTCTGGTTGTCAAACCAGTGAGCCATAAACTTGTCAGTTCAGCGGAAGCAAGGAATAATATATCATCCTTCCAGTGTAGAGTGTTATTGATATACAGGGTACTCCTCTTTTTCCTCCTCTCTTGAGTTATTCCACTTTCACAGAGCTGCAATGCAAACGCTGCAGGTTTAACAGAAATGTGTGTGTGCATGTGTGTGATATAGTCTACATGCATGCATAATTTTAATCTTTATTTGGCAAGAACAGGTTGACTGCATTTATTGTTTTCCCCTGGTTAACACATGTGCATGCATTATTCTTTACAGTCTCGCAGACAACAGATGCATACGTATCCAAACTTATAGTTTCCATTGCTTAGAGAAAATCTGCTTCATGATAGTCCCATGGTGTTTGCATAAGCATCAACTTTGTACATTAAGCTCCTGAGCAATGAGAAATGAGTTTAGCTGCATAAAGTAAGAAAAAAGCTCATTAATTAAAACTTGTCACACCCTTAAGCAGCAACGCCACCTTCACATAATGAATCAACACCTATAGATACAGTCATCTGTGACACTTTGATTACAGTTGTACTTTCAAAGTTACATGTAGTCATTGCCTGTAACTCACTGCTCTTAATCTGTGTGAGTATGTATGTGTGTATGTGTGAGTAAAACAACATTAGACCATGTGCCCTGGGTTGTTTAGAGGCCACAGTTCTCCTCCTTTGCTCATCTGTCATGTGCACATGCTCTTTGTAATTAAAACAGTTTGGTGTGTGTGTATGTGTGTGTGCACGCTGATTATAGGGGAGAAACATGGTTGGTGTTTATAACCTTGGCAAATCAAAGGAAACCTCAGTGACCTCTGATATTCAGCTTGATGCACTCACAAACACACACTCACACACTTAGAGCTTTATAAACACACATACACACAGATGAGTGCTTGGTGTCCTTACCATAATTATGCGGATGGAGAGAAAGTAAGTGGCTAGTGAGCAACACTTTAATTTGAATTCCTCCTTTCGCCCTCCATGTTTCCCTAATAGTTCCATCTATAGTAATTTGTTCCGCCTGAGGCGATGACTCATAACAAAGGCATTTGGATGTTAAACAAATGTACCACACACATGCATGTACACACACATTTCTTTGTCACCATCTCAATTCCTTTTACATTTTAATTCGACCCCCCCCCCCCCCCCCCCCCCCCCCCCCCCTCCGCTCCTCTTGACAATCAGCGTTACAGCTTTTGGCTGCAGAAAGTGCAGAATTATGGCACGTCAGTGTTTTAAGTGCTGCCTCTATAAAGTAGGTGCAGAGAAACCATAAGACGTGGAATGAGCCTCGTGCTCTGCTATGCCACTCATTTAATACCCTGGCATGGCCATAACATGATACAGTGCACACTTGGGGCACATGACATCTAAACTACCCAGCAGATTTTTATGAGGGACGTATCATTTTTCATTATGCACACATTAAATCATTGTGTGAAATACAAGGCTGGCACTTGCTCCTTTTTTCATTAATAGGATCCCACCCCGGGGCCTGAAAATATTCATACAAACTCCTGTTTTCACTTAGGAGTTTTATTTGGACATCGCCGCAGCGGCTTGGAAGTGGATCAATTTCTATTGCCTGTAACTCTGGTATTGTCTCTTTCACTCAGATATCAGATTGCTACTCACAAGGTCCAGATGAAATTAAGTCTTTTAAGAATACTGCCACAAAAGATGCTTTTCCACCAAAAATGCCAGGAACTTTAAGACCAGAGAGCATTCTGCGCAAAGGTCCCTCCAGCATATGCTGTATTGTCTAGAAAATCAAAAGCATCATGAAAAACGATTGGCATTTAAAAACTCCCACATGTACGCCATTTAATGGAAATGTTGAGTGCTGCAGGAACTTTTCAGTAATGGGTCTGAAAGGTTCCTGAACCCAGCCATTTACCTCAATAAAAGAAATCCCCAAACAGGTTTGGCAGATAAGTTGCAGACAGTTACCTGTTAAAACTAATGTGGATACTCAACCATTCTGATTTTTCAGCTGCTGCAAGACCCATAATAAGGATCCAGTTCTTTTATAAGAGGCAACAAGAACAGGAACCACAGCAAGATCTTCAAAGTACCTGTAACCACATTACAGCAAATCCACATGACATGCCCCTGGTTTCCACAAGTTTTAGTTCTGTTAGGGCCTCTTTCAGTTCCTTTTGACAACCAAGGTCCACTTAAAGACTTTAAGTGCCAGGAACTTTTTATGGTACTTAAAGGTTCCTGTTGCTCTTTGGGTTGCAGTTGTTATCTAAAGACTGCTTCAGAAATCCAAAATTAGATGATTTTAGAACTTACAGCAGTATTTCAGTGATATAAAACATTCCACGGGAAGACAGAATAGGGGAAAAGTTTCCTTTAAAAGTTTTATTTCCCTGCAGAAGGTTCCTAGGGTCAGAGAGTAGCCTTTGTGATCTTTTATGGGAAGTTCCTGAGCAGGAAATGGGAACGGGAACAATGTCAGTGTCATCAAAGTACCCATGAACACAGTGAAGAACATCCAGACAGATTTCATGGCTTTTTTCCAACAGTTACCACATCACTCACTGGCTTCTCAGTTCCCACAAGCTGTTAAAGAATTATCAGCGCAGGTTGAGTGGTTCTCTGCTGCTCCAGAGGCATAAATATATCTCCTGACAAGATTCTGACCTGTGCTGGTTTCATATTGATTGGGATATGAGATCCACTCTTTCTTAAATGTTATGCACAAACTTCACCGCTCCATCTCATCTGTTCTACGCCTACATGATACTTGCGAACCCTCTTGGAGTAAAAGGTTGTTCTGCAGAAACAGCACCTTGATTCCCTGTCACACATGAACAGCATAAACGTGTCTGAACGAAGATAACTGACAAGTAGGAGTGAGTGAGTCACTGTTTGTTCTGCTGAGCACACTGTTGATCTGTGCATATTCATTTGGACTGTGGACCCAGAGGAATATGCATTGAGTTTCCCAGAATAAGGATGTTAATCTTGGATCACTGGCCTGGTTTCTCTCTGTGTCTTATCTGTGCAGTGATATCAAGTCTCTCAGAGTGGAATTTACATTTGGTCTGAAGTGGAATTAGTTTAAAGGCCATCGAAGTATGTCAGTGTACGATTATTTAACATAAATGTGTGATACTTCATTGTTCACCTCTTCCAGAAAACCTTGAAGAGCTAGGATGACTCGTCATTGACAGTCTATCTAAGAAGTAGACACAGCTGATTGATTTCAACCAGATTTATTTATCAAACCCAAAGTTGATTTGTGTGGTTCATGCATGTTCACTTTATATTTGTCACTACCACTCTTTGCTGTTGTGAAAAACTTGTCTCAAAGTTGAAGAAACACTCCCTGTGCCCCAGGTGCAATGAACTTTCTAGAGATACAGATGACAGACACCAGAGTATCTTCAAAGCGTCGGCAAACTTTCTTCAACTGGGAATGATAAAACACATTTAGACATAAAATTTCATAGAAATAAATTTAATGGGCCTCCTTGTCTCTTCCATCGCTAAATGAAGACATCGCAAGATTTAAATCAGCACATTGCCTCCAGTTGGTGATAGAGCGGCTTCTTCTTGGGGAGGATTCCTTGTGAATTTTATGTTCCTGACAGCAGGCAGTAAATTTATGTGTGCAAATACTTAAATTTAATGACATTCACATCTGGTAAACAGGAGCCCCAGAATCCAACATATTTCACATCGCGGCTGCTATTCTTAGACACCTCAAACCAGCTGAGTCCCATCTTGTTACAGGCTTTCTTTCGCCTGATGTGCGTGTCCTCCAGGAGTTTAGAGCAGAAGATGAAAAAGTTGGGATGTAATTAAGGTATTGAAATGAGGAGCTGGCTATGATTCTCTCAGTCATAATTTGCCAGGTTATTAAAAGGTGAGACTTACAGGCAGCTTTATTGTTATTCAAAATTAAAGTGCAGTGTCAGTTCCTAACAATCTAATTCCAATCCTTTATCTAATGACGGCGGCTGGATGAGATTTTATCGCTGCTCTGCTCTGTACGCCTCAGAGAATCTGCTGAGACACTGGGGGAGGTGCATAAAAAAATGATGAGTAGAATTTAAATTAAGTTAATTTACAAGTTGGTTTCACAATTGTGGACATTTTGACTATCCAATGTACAATTTTTGAGAAAATGAAGAAAACATTCAAAGGTCAGAATAAACATAAAAGCAAACCAGCCACAACGTGATGTAGTCAGGTTTGCAGTTTTTAAGTTCCTGTTTCAGCAGAATGCCCACATACAGGACAATATTACAGATGTGAGGTAGGTTTTCTCTTTCTAGCGTTCAGTTGAAAAGATATGTTAATGGAATATGGTATTCATAGGTTATTTTAATTGCTTCCATAATCACTTGACCATGAAAAATTAATGTTTTGTTAACTTAGAATAAGCCTTTATCTGCATTAAAGTATGTCCCCTATTTCTATGTGTCCACATTTCTACACATAGAACTTTCAATAATAAATATTCAGTTAGGACCACTGTAATAAAATATTTTTTATAATATTAAGCAGTATAGCACTGTTCTAAGAGATCTCTGTCCCACCTTCTGCCTATGTCAATAAGGAATGCCAAAGCCTGAGGTGGGCAGAGCACACCTCCTGACTAAAACTCTGACGGGTGTGATGACAGGTATTTTCATGCAGTAGCTAAAATTTGGTAGGAAAAAAAAAACGGCCCTGCTCTTGGAGCTCCCTACCCTTCCATGTGCCAATGTAGCATGCCAAAGATTGAGGCAGGGAGAGCACATTCCCTGACTAGGACCCTATCAGGTGTGCTGTCAACATTATTTTTATGCAGTAGCTAAAATTTGGTTTAAAAAAGGCCCTGCTCTTAGAGCTCCCTGTACTTCCTTGTGTCTATGTGGAATGCCAAAGCCTGAGGTGGGGAGAGCACAGAGTTGTGTTCATGAAGTAGCTAAAATTTGGTTTAAATAAAACAGGCTCTGGCCTTCCATGTGGCAGTGTGGAATGCCTAAGAGATGGAGAGCACACCTCCTGACTGAAATCTGTCAGGTGTGCCGACAGAATTGCTCTGAGGCAGTAGCTTAAATTTGGCTGTATTTTTAGTCCTGGGAGCTCTATGTCCTTCCTTTCGCTTATGTGGAATGCCGAAGCCTGAGGCGGGGAGAGCACATCCCCTTACAAAAACTCTTTCAGATGTGCTGGCAGAGTTCCTTTTTATGCAGTTAGTAAAATTTGGTGAAATCACTCTCCTCCTGGAGTTCCCTGCCCTTCCACATGCAAACATGGAATGCCAAAGCCTGTGACATGGAGAGCACACCTCCAGACTGGAATCTTTCAAGTTTGGCAGATTTTCTCTGATGCAGTAGCTCAAATTTTGCAGCATTGCTCTGTCCTAGGTGCTCCCTGCCCTATCTCATGCCTATATGGGGTGCCAAACCCTAAGGTGGCGAGAGCACAACCCTATTGAGCCATATGATGATTGAATGTGTAGATGATGTCAGATGTCTTACTGCTCACTTGTGCCCCCATGTGTTTGTCCGTACGGATTAATTCACTTGAAGAAGGGACAAGAGAGTAGTTTCACAAAATTATGTTGTTCAGCTTTTTTTCTTTTTTAAGAAATGGAAAAGAAGAGGGGGAGGAAGCCTTGTTCATCTGCTGCAAAAATCAGTTTCCATTAAAGGCCACAGTGAGATAAGTGGTCGCTATTTCTGTTAAGCAACCAATTCATTTTTTTTTCCGCCCTTAACTGCACAAATGCTTCCTTCAGTTTTTTTCTCAAGGGTAAGTGGATGGTTATTGTTTTGATCACATCTTTAGCTGTCATCTCTCCTTGAATGAATATTTTTAATGAAGTTCCCAACATTTAATGACGACAATCAACTCACTTTCAATCCTGATGAAGTGTCTGACAAAGAATTTCAACTGTTTTTTATATCATTCAGGAGTGCAGCTAAGCTATTTTTCCCATCTTCTCTTCACTAAAGGGAACACAAAATTGTGACAAATAACACAACAGGGAGTCACATTTTTCAGAGAACACCCAGAAAGATGATTGTCATCAGCTGTTCTTTTGTTCAGCTCTTTAAATGTGATCCATCCTTGTTTACCATCACGTGGGGATTCTGGGCAAATGTCAGACAGATGCTTGAGAGTTCATCACAATGCACCACTTGATGACAGGAGGTCATCATTTATTCCTTCATACACACACTGCATTGTGTGCAGAGGCCTTAACCTGAAACTCTCACCCTCAACCTTTTATAGATGCAGTAAGATGCATTAGTTAGATTCTCTTTACTGGCAGTGCTTTGTAAATTAGCCCTTTTGTCAGCTGAGGTCCATCAACAAGTGACCTTTTCAAGCATCCAGCCCTTGTCAGAATAAAAGCATTCAGCTGCATACTTTAATTCTGACGAGCGGCCAGCCTCGCTGACTTATTCATCACCTCCGTATTTACAGCTTGAGCCGTACACAGCGCAGGCACTTTCAGTCAATCTGTTTGACTCGCCGGTCTTTGCACAATATTTTTCACCGTTTGCAGAAGAACATGAGATGACGTGTCAGACTCCTTCCCACACATTCCATCTCTTTTTCATAATCCCTCCTCGCTGTGCTTTCTCCAGCTCGCTGTCACTTGCTGTCTCACTCCTCTCCTGTACTTTTGAACTTTTTCCCCCTTAATCCTATTTCCTAAAATGGCCCCGTGTCTCTCACCAGAATTAAGGCCCTGTCGTTTGGTTTCCAGCCAAGTGTAAATGAACAGACAGGCAGGGAGAGAGGACAGGGAAGAGATGAGACAGAGAGGTGGAAAAAGACAAAGAAAGTTGATGATTAAAGTGGTTACAGGGCTGGCAATATTATTTCTGAGCCATAGTTTGCTTCATAACTTACTCACATTTAAAATCTCACTTTGCACTCCTTTATTTTCACTTCTTGGATAATCTCTTCCACTGTTGTATCCCCTTCTCTTGCTGCTCCAAGCTGCAATTGAGTCTAATTTGGTGGTTCACTCTGACATGTCATTATAGGCCTGTAATAAGGGGGCATTTATCTGATATCTGTTACACAAGACTGTCCTCATTATAAAGAAAGGCCACTTGGGTCATTGGTTACATTTCTTATCAGCAACTGCTTTCTCTTTCACTGTGCCAGTCAGACGAGATAAGTGATGCTACTCATATTTGCTATTTGGCTAACCTAGCTTAGCAGTAAGAATGGAAAGAGGGCGAACAGGCTGGCTTCAACCATTTACTCAAAGACTCCCTGTATAAGTCATAGCATAGCTTAGGTTCTTATGCAGCTGTCAGTCATCGTGTCAAGCTAAGGTTACCTTCATGACTACAGTAATCAGGCGCCCCAGAATTTCATTCCATTGCTATGCGGATGACATGCAGCTCTATGTAAACACCTCGGCTGCAACCCCACCCTCATCATTACCCTCATCCCCGTCAAAACTCACCACCTGTCTGAAGGAGATAAAGGCATTGATGGAGCACAACTTCCTCCAACTCATCAGCTCCAAAACTGAATCCATCCTGGTTGGCACCCCTCACCAGACCCAATCATCATCCATAACCAGCATTTCCCCTTCTGGCTCCAAAATCGCCCTCTCATCATCAGTCACAAACCTTGGTGTAAAATGGACCCTCAACTCACCTTTGAATCAGACATCAACCATCTCTGCGAGACTTCACCCTACCACTCCTGCAACATCGCCAAACTCCACCCCTCAACATCCCTCTCAGATGCTAAAAATCACTTCCATTCTTCACTCACTCCACTGGCTTCAAATCTCCACCAGGACTAAGGATAAGGTTTCCCTCCTCACACACCAATGCATACATGGACATGTGGCCTCCTACCTCAAAAAAATTTCTCAATCCACACAAAACCAACACATTCCTTACTCACTCAAACCTCACCCATATACCCAGAACTAGACTCAGGACCATGAAAGCTAGGGCCTTTTGTGCTGCCTGCTACCCCACATATGTGGAATGCGCTCCTTGACACCTTGAGGGCACCACAATCTATGGACTGTTTTTCAAAGGGGGCTTAAGGGATTTTTTAAAACATCCAATTTTGATTTTTTTTCCATTTTTCCAGAACCTTTACTTCGTAGTTTTGGTTACTTAGCTTTACTGTAGTTGGTCAGAAATGGAACAGTATGGTATGGTACAAGAGCCTCCGATATGACAGAGTTAGATACAATTCACTGTAGTGGGTTGAGGTATAACATTTTACAGTATGGTACAGTATAATAATGTGAGGTTAGATACCATACATTACAACATGGTGAGTTGAGGTACAGTACCGTACAGTGGGGTGAGATATAACATGGTGTAACACAGTACAATATGGTGTGGTAAGGTACAATACATAGGTATTAAGTATGGTTCAGTATACTTCCTAATGTGATGCAGCAGTGTTAATTATTACTCAGTATGATTCAGTACCATAAAATGATATGGTATAAAAAACCTTTATGATATAACTCATTATAGTATGTTATGAAACAAAGCAATACAATATGATATGATGTGGCAAGATACAATGTGACATTACTTAATGCAAAACAATCAATATGATATAGTGCTGTACAATACAAGAGTCAATGGTAGGTATCAGTGTTTCCCCTAGGTTTACAGTTTTGACTTCCCGGCTCTCTGTCCGCTATACGGAATTTACTTGTCTGTGTGTGTAAATGCATACACGAACCAGCGTGAGAAGAAATGTGAATGCAATGATGTAAATAACATCCTGTTATGTAAATTAGATGAATAACAGAGGGCTAATTGGTCTGTTAAACTAAAAAAAGGTATAGATCTGATTTTTGACAGCGGTAACTCTTAATACAGTCTGCTACAACCTGGCACTATATGGAAAATAAATTTGACTCGACTTCCAGGGGGGGGGCTTCCCCCCCTTTACAATAGATAGGGGTTTCATAAAACTATATCATGACAGGACATTTCATATCATACAATAAAACAGGATGAGATGGATTTCATATGATACAGTAAAATACCAGTTATAAGGCATGATGTCACAATAGGATACAACATGGTGCAGTACACAATTACATTATTGGAAATAATGTGAAAGGATCAGATACATTATGTTGAACGCTATCTCTTTGACATGTTTACACTGTTGTGAGCTTACTGTGCTGTTGTGGAAAAAAGGACTTGTTATGTAGCATTTACATGTGGATGCCGCACAAACTAGTAATGTTTTTCAGTTTACTAATGCCTCCCTAAAAGTGTGTGCATAAACACCTTCATTTTCTTGTTTTTCTCTCACAGTGCAAGGGTGAGACAGCAAGAAATAGTCAGCGTCAGACAAGGAGCAAGGAGGGACAGACAGATGTGAGAGAGAGAAAGACCTGGAGAGACTACTTACACTGCACCAGGCTCAGGGGAAATCTAACCAGGCAATATCCAAACCAAAGTGCTCGGCTCCTGCCACCTCAGCCCCACACAATTACAATACTATCTGACAAAGATATTGAGCGCAGATCCCCTGCTATTTCTGTGGATGCGTGTACCAGCCCAGAACCTGATTTTATATAAAAGTACCAAAAAAGGCATTAACACTGACTTATTGAAAAGAGAAGCCATGGAGCCGGGCAGAGCGGGCAAACACGCTAAGAATATGTTGACTCTCCAGAGTCCTGAAGAGACAACATAGATTATGACTGTCCTCTTGTCTGAGGTGGAGGGCGTGTTTTTGAAAAGGTGACCTTTACTTTCACAACATCTCTTGAAAGGCTCATTTGTGACCTTATACACGGAGGGGTCTGGGAGAACAGCTTCTGGGAGGGCTGGCCGAGGAAAAGACTGATAAAGTGCTGTCTTGTTTTTGCACTTGGAAACAAAAGACCAGGAAAAGTTGGAGCTGACCTTTAAGAACCAGATGACCGAAATACACGATGGACTATGTTCTTTTGAAGCTTTACAAACTCGTACATATAAATGAATAGAGAGAATGTTCTGGTCAAAGCAACCTACTAATTCCCATAAACAGATGTGCTGTTTGGGCAAACTGAACACAAGTGAGGTACTGTATGTCAGTAGAGTGGTTGCATCTTGTGTGAAAAATAAATCCAACAAGGACTATTTCTGTAGCCTCTTTACCTCATTTATTTGATTATGTTTACTGTTCCGGGATGATTTCTTTGATATCCCACCTGAATTGATTTCTAAGATGTATGCATGATCAGACCCTATTATGGGTGGGACTGAGTTGGCAGCACCATTGCCTCAGCTCCATGTCTGCCAAGGTCAGTTGTCCAGGTCATGGTAGTTTTTATCTGGAACCAAAAGCAACTCCCACATAAACTGACTTAGTTTTAATTACAATGTTAAAACTCGAGAGTTTAAGCAGCTTTCAGACCCCAAAACAACCCAAAGCCAAACATTACTAAGTATTTTCATACAGAAGCCTGACAAAACAGCAACACTTGCACATCAGTTCTTTGTGTTAGTTTTTTGTTTTTGAACTTTAACAGTCCTTTTAAACTTTTCATTAGCAACCTACCTAACCTTCCTTTGAGTTATTCTATTAGACTTAAAAGTGTGTCATACAAAAACCAAGAAACTTCCTTCTTTGTGATTTAATTGGAAAAAATAGTTTGGCTCAAAATTGCTCTGTTACAAAATTTTCACATGGAAACTAATATATCCCAAAACTAATTTCAATCTCCTAGAAAAACCGTTTAATAGAGCCCAAGGTTACTAACTTTGTTCATGTAGAGCTAATGTTTGGCCTTTTATGAACAAATGTTCCAAATAGAGAGACTAATATTTAACAAACTCACAGTTTTTGGTAGCAAGAAGCTAAAAAGTGTAATTAGCTAGCGCTAACTCCAAGGTTAGCCAACTAAATAAAAAAATGTAACTGAACAAATGGTTCTCTTAACACTAACTGATGTCCTGTTGGATTCTTTTTACATATTAGCAAACTTTCAGCGCCTTATCCTGCAGTGGTGCTCATGCCTGTACTGCCATGGTCATACCATGACAGTGGACAGTGATATCTTTTTTAACTATTTATTGGATAGCAAAAGTGAAATATCTTCAAAGTAACATTTTATACTAGATGCAATGTTGTCAGGCAGAACTTTTCTTTACAGATAAAAGTATCTGTGGGTGGTTTCACAAGCTCTGTTGGGAAATAAGACTTAAGAGTACTTTAGCAAGCCTTGAGGGTTTCACCAAACACAGTTAGAGGAGGATAGTGAAGAGGATGAATCAGGCTCATGAAGCACTGGGGAGATACCCACTGAACTGTGGTGGTGTCAGCATTCTTGGTAGGATTAAGTAAGAATGAAAAGTTCCATACAGGGAGTTTGGTCTTTGAACATAATGACATCTGATGCCTGCTTTTGCTTCTTTTAGTGCTACCTCTGTTGATACTTCAGGAACACTTTTTTTATTTTCTTCATATAAGATGGCTTTTTATGAGATATGTCAAGTTTTACTTTTAAGTAATTTGTTTTTAAGATCCCCCCTTTGAACTTTTGCCAAATATATCTCTCTTTGAAGCCAACCTGATGCTTTGAAAACAACCCTTTGGACCATGAGTCATATCAATTACCTTGTTTCTTTGACAGTGCTCCCGTTTTAATGAGTGTCCACATCACATGTTAGTGCTGGCCCAGTGTTCACTTCACACTCACCTCCGGGGTTCCTTGAGGATACTCAGACGAGTGCCGTCCTTACTTTACCTTTCCATGGTCATGGCAACCGAGTCAGCACACACAGGCAGAGACGGAGTCTAACCGTCCTCTCACTTTTTCCAAATGAGACCAACTTAAATTACAGGGAACATTGCCAATTAATGTTAAGGGTGCTCAGACATTTCGCACTACAACCTTACTTGAGGTAAGGTAATTTAAAGTAAGACACAGGCTGCTATTAACACTATTAATATAGGTTCTACAAGTATTTTTCCCCACCTGTTGCTCTCTCTTTTATACCACTGATTGAAGTGGAAAGCCTCTAGCTTGATTTTCTTTTGCTAATCCTCTCAAGCCACACTTTGAATACAGAGTTAGATTCACATCTGAAAAATAAAGCATAAGCAACTTTGGTCAGCTAAAACAACTCCTGTAGTTAAAAAGCTATAAACAGATAGCTAAACATGCTAATGTAAGATTCTTGGAAATGCTGTCTGCCTGCTAGAATTTGGGCACAATTTTAAAAACTGGACCTTACACAAAACTTTAATGTTGTATACATGACGTTTAGCAAGATCATGGTAACTTGCATTGGCCTTGTTTTTGTTTCTGTTAGCTTACAAAAACCCACTAATTCCATGAACTTTCACCATTATGTGAGACGTTAAAAAAAAAGTGCTTATCAAACATAACACTGTCTCAGACTGGCCGAGCTTGCAGGGAGTAAACTTCAGTTCAGTAAGAAAAAAGCTAAATGCTTTTCTATAGCCAGTTACTGATGCTGAATCTACCAAGCTTCATCCATGCTAACTGATTTCCAATGATATTTAATCAAATAACAGCTTCCTCATGGTCAACCTGAAAAAATGGAAGATGGATTTTCTTATTGCAGTGCTAGTTTATGAGTAGTTACTATCACAGTATTTTTTTATATATATATATATATATTTAGCAAGCTAAATTAGCTAGTATTAGCTACTGGTTTGCTCCGTCTCTGTTAGACTTTTTAATGCTTCAAGCTAATTAAACCAGGTGCTTAAAATGAGAATCTTTCAGCCTTTAATGACAGCTAACTTGACAGCTTAATAGTGTCAATAATAAAATGCTAACAGACAGAATACATGCTAGTCTACAGTTAAGGAGAAATGCAGGAAACAGCCTTCATGTTTAACTTCCAAGAAAACCAACTTTTCTTACTCTTTTTTTTGGTTTCTTTGCCAATTTTGGGCTTTTAATATATTTGTAAAGGGTTCACAGGTTGTAAATACTTTGTTTTCTTAAATTTTAACAAACTTCTCGACCACCATCCTGAGTTACTTTCATTTGTTATTGGCAGAACATGCTAATGATTGCATTACATTGTTATTATTAAAACATCCCTTTATAACCATTTCATACCAATTAATGTTTATTGAAAAAACTTGAAGGAAAAAACAAAAACCTTAAGTTTCATGGTACTTGTAGCAGTGACATCACTGTAACTATGTGCTCTCTTTTATAACTGTCTCTTGACCTGGTTGCTGCACTGCGAGCCACAGCTCAAGTCTTTCCTCCTATGTTAATCTATAATGTAAACCTACCCCATAATATGTAAATGGAATGTGCAAATGTGAGACTAATATATGATTTAGGGGGGAAGATGTTCTATACAGTCATGATCAATTATTTATACATGAAAATGTAGTGTAGAGCCGTATTTGCATATGTCTTGGTTGTAGTCTCTGGAGCAGTAACATCATGACAGTGTTCATCTATGACATCTAAGACAATAAAACTTTTTTTTTCTTTTAATTAGATCAGTTTAAATGTCACTAGTCTCTCTTTAGTATTGTACTATCTCGGAATGT
Source organism: Halichoeres trimaculatus (assembly GCF_033239565.1). NCBI lineage: Eukaryota > Metazoa > Chordata > Actinopteri > Labriformes > Labridae > Halichoeres > Halichoeres trimaculatus. The sequence continues at coordinate 10,098,661 of NW_027437192.1, forward strand.
ATCCATAGTCTGACATTCTTACTGCCCAGTGCATGCTGGGATATGTTCTATAGGTCACCTCAGCGATGGACAGCAGAGTCAATATAGGAAACGAATGGGTGGCTAGATGGCTAATTGATGTATACCACAAAGTGTGAAGAGTGGAATCAAAGCCACAAAAGAGCGTGTGTGAGCATAAGCTACAAAAAGTAGACACTTTTTTTTAAGCAAAGCAACACCTCAGGGATAAAATATTGAGTCAAGTTGAAGTTCAGTTATTAAGATGTTTTACACACAAAATGAATCTTTCAAGATATAAAAAGAAAGGGAAGCTTTATGTAGCACACTCCATTTCAGTTTAGGAAGATATATTGGTAAGTTGTGTTTCTCAAAAGCAAAAAAAAAAAAAACTAGAGAAAAAAAGAGAAATACTAGCAAAAGTTTGCCTCAAACAAAAGCCTTCTTCAAATGAAGGCCTGGTGCCTTAGGTTAAAAAGGACCTCTGCTAAATATTTAAAGAAATATAATGAGTGTGCTTTACACAAACTCATGTTTCCTTTTATAATATAACATTATACTCTGGATATTTTCAGGCACAAAACAGTTAGGAGAAGATCATTGTGCATTTTTAGGTAACTTTTAGATACTAGAAAATGTCAGTAATCATGGTCAAATAGAAAGCAAAACAGGTGGTCAAAACATGATGAGCAGCTAGAGTTAGTTTCTATTTATCCATTTCATCCACCAAGAACTCCTTCTTCTGCTAATTTTGCTGCAACAGCAAAGTTACATATTGGGTATCGACACATACACACACTTTTTTTTTTTCAGTGCCTATAAAACCATTGCAGTTCAGTGTATTCAGTGTCCTCAGCACAAAAGCAATCTCGACCAAACTAATAACAGCAATAACAGCACTGTTAGTTGAAGATAATTTAACTTTCAGAACGTAGAAGCAGACAACAGTTTACCCTTCCTGTCAAACTCAAAACATCAAGAGGGTACATGACTTCTGATATCATCATAGTGCAAGGCAGTGACAGTTGTTTTGACACGTCATGTCCCAAATATAGCTGCTGCCAATTCTACGACATGATTTTTATCATTTGTGTTTATGATTCTTTGTAAATAATAGCAAATGAGAAGAGTTCAGAGCATTTTTAGACAGACTGAACTTACTTTCATCATCTAGCAACAATAAGTGACAAAAGAAATAACATTAATGGACACAGACCCTTACACATGCAGCTCTGAGGTCTATCTGGGGTAAGTGGTTTGTTCTTGTTTTTTATGGATGGCAGCTTCACTTAACTCTTACATTTATGTGTACAACAGAAGTTGTATGGTAGCTTTTGAAGGACTCTGACAAATCGAGTAACAAAGTTTTAATCTGTAAGTGAGTCAAGTCTGGTCGTTAGTGTTTTTAGAGACGTATCTTGCACAGTAATAAAACCGTTTTGTAGCGCACCATGGTCACAGGTGCCTTCTCACCACCACTGCAACTCAATCCCCCCTCCTGTCTGCCCACCCACCCCTACCTTCATAATCCCATCAGTGAGCCAAGGCAGTCCTGGGTGAGCAGGTCGATGGAGGGGTATTGTACCTGGAGGTACACCTTCCTCTGGCCTCTGTGAAATTTAGTGAGAGCAGGGAGCTCAGCGTGTTTAAGTGAAGGTCCTGTTAACCCCCATTACCCTCTGCGGCACTGTACTGCAGGATTAGCGGAATACAAATAGCCCTTCTTGCACCCCCCGTCCTCAACATCACCACTCTTATGCACCATCCGCTGAAAGACTTGCTGACTCGAAGAAATAGTGAAATATGATTTGGGGCGGTGCAGGTGTTTACTGCATGTTAAACAGAGTCCTGCTGCTCATTATACAGGCCCTAATGGTGGGAATACATAAGCTTTTTTTTTTATTGGGGGAGGAAGGTGATGAAACGCAGCATCAGAATATTACTACCGCTTGATACCATGTGACCTTGGTTTGCAGAAGCTTAGATCATGATGTGAAACAAGGGAAATGCTGGAGGGTTTGGAGGTTAATTAATAATTAATAGTTCAATGCTTCTTTCTATTTCGTTTCGTTGTGTGAAATCAAAAGGCATCACAGATCAACGGGAGCTGGTCTGCTACGAGCCAGAAACTGCCCACACTGTTCAACCCTCTGAAAGGAAAACTGTAGATATTGTTTGTATCAGCAGATAATAACAAAGAGAGCTCTGTTTTGAGAAGGCAAAGGAAACTTTTGCTGCCTTGCAATCCAAGCATAATGAACTTTGAAGTTTCATAATCGAGACCTATTAAACCAAGTCATAATGAAGACCAGAGCGTTTGTAAACCTGGACAAAACAAAGGGTTGAATTGTTGCTGTAAAAAATCAGAGGTACAGCACAACTAATTTGAAGCCAAGACCAAGATCACACATCAATCATGTCGTCTTTAAAGGTTCTGGATGAATCTTAATTCTTCCTTTTAAAACTGCAACCAATTAAATTCTATTGATCCTAAGAGTTTTGGACGTCCCCAAAAGGTCTCAAATCTTTACCTCTGAGAAAATTTTGGTTTGTGTTGACCACTTTCATCAAAATAAATTTTATTTGTATGCATTAATTTATATTTGACAGTATGGCTCTGTTCTGGGAGCTTCCTGACCCTTCCATGTGTATGTGTGAAATGCCAAAGTCTGAGGAGGGGAGAGCACACCTCCAGGCTGAAACTCTGTCAGATGTGCTGTCAGAGTTATTTTCATAAAAATAGATCAAATTTGGCAATATAGCTCTCTTCTGAGAGCTTATGTTCCTTCCTCATGCCCACATGGAATACTAAATGCCTGAGGCAGGGAGAGCACACCTCTGCAGTTATGTGCTTACACAGAAAGCCAAGGTGAGGAGAGCAGCAGCAAAGACTCACTGAAGTACCAAGAAAGCCCTGACAAGAATTGCCTTGCTTTCTTGATAACAGCTTCAAAGTCTTCTCAATATACAAAGTATTCTAATTTTGAGCATATAATTAGCACTATCGTTTTTCATCTGTTTCTTTCTTATTATTCCCTCCTCCACTGAATCACCCATTAGACCCCCTGAATATGCTCAAAAACACACCAAAATTGGCACACATTATGAGCTCCAAAAATTTTGATATGATACCAACCATGACTCCCAAAATCCCATAAGATGCTCTCTAGCACCACCTAGGCACATTAAAATGGCCCTAGCGGCCAAGAAGAATGTCATACAGACATCAAACCAATGTCAAAATGTATGTCTCATTGAGATGCAAAAATCATACACTGACACCCCTGACCTATCTCCAACAGGAAAGCAGCATTTTGCCTTTCAAAATAAAGTTTTGCCACATTTTTACCCTTTCTTCAAAAATTGTCTCCTCCGAAAGCATATGTGGTATCAGCTTGAAATTGCTCATATGACAGACGACACCCTGCTTTACAAAAAATGTGTGGGACTTTGACGTTTCCCGGACTCGGTTTTTCAAATAAGTCCTCAAAGTCGGTGAACCCCACAGGAGCCCCCCCCAGCTCCCCCATTAAGAGTGAATAGGATAAAAGTTCCAGTTCGATGCAGGCTGCCCATTTGGGTCTCTAGACAAAAAAGTAAAAGTCGTACAGCTTTAGAGTTACATGGTTGGATTCCTGACAAAATTTCCTACAAAAGTATCACATTTTTACACAGATAAAGGTAAAATTGTGGCCTCTGTGAGGAGTTGTTTCCAAAATGGCTGTGAATAAATTTCACCCTTCACTCTGCTGCAGTTGATGACGTCACACACTGTTTAGGAGTTCCGTGCAGCTAGTCATGTGACTCAGCACAGGAAATAATACAAGGTATCAACTAGGGCTGGGCGACTATGGTAAAAATAAGAATCCCGATTATTTTAAGTGATATTGAAATCACAATTAATATACACAATTATTCATTTATTCAAAAACTTCAGTACTGATTTAAACACAACTTTAAAGAACCAGCAAGTGGCACATACAGTATTATTGATGCACAGAAGTCACACACACTCGCTGTGGCTGCACATGGAACACAGAAGAGCTATGAAGCACAGGAACTTGCATACATCTACGCTGTGTGGCATATTAATTGTTTTTCTTCGATGATATTGTTTTTATGGTTGCCAGATGGCAAAATCGAAATCACGATTAAAATCTGATTAATTGTCCAGCCCTAGTATCAACTGTTATAGCACTAAGAGTGCCAGAAACGGATGGAACCCTAACAGTGGAGATAATACCTTGCCAATGGAGGGGAAACAGGTATGACGGACCAGCAGAGGGGACGGGCAAGAGTGCAAGGACGCTGCTTGCAGCTTAAATTAGAAAGTGATTTGACTGGCAATGTTTCCTGATTTTAAAAATGAACCATTTTTAGCCACAGTAATATAATGGTGTACTGACTGTTAGGTGTAGGCTGAAGTTTGAGCTTCATCTACCCACCCTTTTTATACAACACAAACGACGGCCCTACTAAATGAGTAAGTAGGAGTCAAACCATCACAAAGCAGAGCAAAGACAGTTCCAAACATTTAATCTGAAAAGACGAGGGAAAAAAAATCAAGTGGCAGATCTCAGATCTTTTTTTGGGAGGTGTGTTTATTTTGCTGCATAGCTGTGCAGCTTTGTGCATGTTGAGAGCAGAAGTCTCATTGCAGGAAGCTGATTGATAAATCCATTTGGCGGGGTCCTGCCAAGACAAGAAATCACAGATGCATGATTCATCCCTGAGAGAGGGACGGTTTATTTATTTAATTATTCACTGTGTATTTAAAACCATTCCGTCATGCTGTTCTCGGTTAACAAACTTGACCTTCAGCCTTCATCCAGTTAGAACATGATGTTGGAGTGAAAACCACAAAGAGTGGAGCGATTAATTTTCTGTCCACACAGCCGCCCTCTGCTCCTAGCTTCATCTCAGCTTTCCTCAACGTGCTGCTCCTCGTCTTCTCCCCGCTTTAAAGTCTCTCTTTCACTCCTGCTCTCCTGTCCTTCTCATTGCTCACTCCACTTTCATTGATCCTGCTTTTTCTCATCATCCTTTTCTCTTAAACCTCTGTCTTTCACAGTATTTCAGACCAAATAAAACAACCACCTTGGTTGAGCAATGGTCACTCTGTCACAGTCTTGGAGTGTGTTTGTTATGCATTAATTCTTGTTCAAAAAGAGTGTAAGTGTGTGATTTATGAGTGTTTCCGTATGTGTATTCTGCTCTGTGCGGGAGTGCTACTGTACTGCCCAGGCTTGTGTTTCAGCGAAGCTTCAATTAAAGTGAACCGGCTCCTGGGAGAGGAGTGATGGCTGTCTGCCATGCTGCACACTCACACGCACACACACACCGATTCACAAACTCTCTTTCCTGTGACTGATCAAATGGTTCCTCGCTGTACAACACTGCATGACAGCACACAGCATGATGGAGAATAGTGGCGCAGACACACAAAAACACACACTTTCCCACCTGCAAATTCATGCACATACATTAAAAGTACGTTTTTGAATCCGCTCAGAAATCTGCACAATTACCGGAACTCTGGGAATACCTATAAACCTAATTCTCCTCCTGAAAATTGCATTTCATAGCAATTCTCCACCCTCCGTTTTGCATGGCTGCACTTCCAGAACAGAAATTGCTAAACTTTGTCATTGTTCCCTCTACAGCATTCACATTGTCGCCAGCTCAAGTCCAATGTGTCCATATATTTTTATGGATATTAATCATCGTGGCATCTCATTTTTACCGGCTTGTTCCCTCAGAGAGCGTACAGAATGTCGCTGTCGTGCCACATCAGCTCACCTCTTCCTGGGGAATAAATGTACTCAGACTGAGAGCTTCTGTGACTCTTAACACGGCAGCTGCACTGAGTCTGTTTCTCTCCTGAGGTCATAAAACTAAATCTAAATGTTTACAGCCAAGCATAGAGACATAAGTAGAATGAGTCTCAGTAGGCTGCATGTTTTGACCTGGGTATCGTGAGTTTTTATCTCAAAAAGGAAGAGATCCTCCCTTTTTCTCAGTTTTATTGAAATGATTATTTTCATACTGTTTGTTTCCTTACCTCTGAACTTGAGTTGAAGAAAAAGAGCAAACTCATGGAAACTGAGTAGTTTTAGTTTAAGGGTAATGGCAGCACAGTCTGTAGGGACTTGCCTCAGGAACTATAGGATCACTAAGCCCCTGTATGGACTCAAGTCCATTGGTGCACATCCACAGAATGCTGGTTGAGCAAATTTATTTATATCTGGCCTATGTGCATGTAGCATGTTGAAATACACTGTGTAAAAATCAAATTCCAAGAGGGAAATAATGCAATATGTCTTCTGAATTTATTGGACACAAAAAAATTGCTATTGTATTTTCAATTGATGTGTTTTGCTGATGATTCCATGATTTATTCATCTATTATCCATATCCTACGTGTTGTCAGTTGATCATAAGATCGAATATATACAGCATAGACTGTTTAATAGTATCTATGACATCATCCATTTGTTTCTGATACAGACTTTTGAAGCCCATCGTCAACAGATGTCATATTGGTAACACAGATCACAGCTTAGCTTCATTCCAGTTATGTTAAAGTAAAGAGGCAGGTCTTAGGCCTTTTTGCCCTGTCAGTCATGTCAGCCTTGCCCTTATATGGGCGAAACTCTCAAGTTTAGTAACTCTGATAATGACAAATAAAGTATGGATGGGTACCAAACTAGGTACTTCTATAGGTACTGACCAAATTCTGTCAAAAGTACCAGGTATCGATTTGTGTAAAATCAAAGGTACCTAAATGTATCCTTGTGACTGGGAGGGAACAAAAGAGTAGGTGATTTTCCATGCTGAACATGAACACAGCATTACAAGATTATATATTGAAGAATAAATATGTTAAATTGAAAAATATACATTTTATTATCAAACAATTATTGAACAAATTGAAATTTTTTGTCACATAAACACAAAAAGTGCAGAAAATTGGTACCATTGAGAACCAATACCGATTGCCAGGTAATGGGAATCAGTCCCAAATGTGAAAGGTACTCTTCCCTATCACACAGTGTGTGCTGAAAGAGAGATAAGCTATGGATGTTTTCCTTTTTTTTTTCTTTTTTTTTAACCAGACTGTTTTTAGCACTTCCACAAATTCTTCATGTCTTTGAAACTGAGTGTTGTAGCTTGATGTAGGGGCAGCATTGGTCGAGCCAACCAAGAGTGCACCCCATGTACAGATACTTTAGTTCTTGTTGGAGTGGTCACTAGTTCAACTCCTGGCCTCAATTATTTGCTGCAAACCTGTCTTGTACTTAGACTAAACTGCTTACTTGTATTTGATATATTTTCTCATTGGAGATTTTTGCTGATGATATCATTTTATGACAGACAACATTGTGTGAAACTGCCCAAAAAAACACAAACTCTTGTCCTGATGTGTGCTCAAGTGTCCCAAAAAGGCCGGGGTAAACATTGAATTAACATTTTTTGGAGCAGTGAAGTATTCGCACACCAGTATAAAATTGAAATCCTGTTCATAGCCACAATAACTCTTTTAGCTAGAAGAGTCCTGCGCCAGATTCAGCCACAAGAACTTCTTTTTTTGAACGATTTCACATCTAATCCCAGGCATTCATTGTTCAAAAAAAAGAAATGAGGAAAGGAGGAAAAAAAGATTTAAGAGCTGTTAATTTAAATATATTTTGGAGGTCATGATGAAGCTTCAATAAAAAAGGGACTATTTCAAAATCAGAAAAAAACCTTACAGTGCCTTTAAGTACTTCAAACAAAGATTAGATTTTGAGTGGTTGGAATGTTCCAGAGCCACAAATGTTCACTTCACCTGGGTTTATAACACTGCTCTTTACTTTATGTTCACACACTCAGTCCGTACAGCTGGATATCATTTCAAAGTACAGTTCTCAGGGCTGAGGGGGATGAAAAGAAAAATAATTCAAAGTGTTTTTTAATCAAGAGCAGTTTAATGACCTCATACTCTGCACAGCACAGGAACATTTTTACACCTCCTCTATCTTTGTCTGGGTGTTTTGCAGTGACGTTTAGGTGATGTACAGCTCAACATACAATAATCTGCAGTTTGCCTGCTCTAGTTTTCCACGCTGCTGCTCACAGAAGAAGTTGCTAATTAGCTTCTCCCCCTCATCCCCTCTCTTTGCTGAGCTGTGATGTAAAACAAACCAAAACCCCATCGCTTGCTCTTTCGTCGACAGGCGCAGAGTGTTCCTCCACTTCACTTGTTTACACACGATAACGGCGCCACAGCAGCGCTGCGAGTAAACCTGAAGTGAGGCTCCATCAGTATCACATGAAAAGGCGAGGTTTACACAAGTCAGCGCTCCTTAATCTTCACATGTGAAGGACGACACTAATTTCCTCTCGTCTTTTCTCCTCGCCAGTGCTGCTCCGTTTTTGATGATGTAAACACCTCGGTTTATCGCGCCGGCTTCCAAATTGCCTGGAGTGGCTGCTTCTGTAATTGCAGTTTGGAGCAGAGTGCGTGTTATTGTGTGTGTGAGAAGAGAAAAAGTGCACACAGATTTGAGTAAACAATCTCACGAGTGCTCACACTTGATGCTGCTGTGAGAAGTGTGCTGTAAATGATTACTAAACGGTCACCCGGGCCCGTGTCTCTATCGCATCTCTGCACCTTGATTAAGATCTTTAGGCTGTGACAGTAATTACCTGCCAGCTACTCGTCTTAAACACACTGCAGACCCCAGGGGGAAGAGGAGAGGTGGGGGGGAGAAAAGGAGATGATGACAGAGCAGTTGCAGTGTGGGTAAAAACAAGAGCAACAACAAACAGGATTATTTTATAGAGTGCTAAGTAACGAGAAAAGTGTGAGGGAATATGGAAAAAGGGATTGAAGGAGAAAACAGAAGGAGGGATGGCAACTGCTGATACTGAACTATTTACAACACAAAGACAGATGTTGTCCTGGTCTCTCTCCAAAATAACATGTAGGAACTGGCTAACAGAAGCTTCTAGCACACCATCCTCACATCATTTTAAAGTTTCTGTGAACTACTCAGTTATTCTTTTAACTGGCTGAAGGACTAATGGGTCATGATAATTTCTCTGAAAAAAATTGCACTTAAAAACTTACAACACAAATACAGTCACTGTTCTGCATAGCCGCTAATGCTCATGCATAGGCTGTGAACACATGCATTTGATTGGCTTTACGCTCTGACTCCATATCCCTGGTTTCTCATGCTGAAGTGTTGGTCTTTGGCAAAATTAAATAAATACATATTCTGTCACAAATAGCACCTGTGGTCGATAAGTTAAGCCTTAAAGTGATACTCCAGGATGGAACAAGTTGGGTCTTATCACAAGGTTTAGGGCAGAAATTACCCCTACAGCAGTGTTTTTGTGCAGCAGAAGCCCAGGGCGCACGCACCAAACACCCCCTCCCTGCTCCTCTGCTGGTTTCCTCTGCACTCAGACGGGGCCATATTTTACTTGACCAAAAACACAAATAAACGGACTCCCACTGGAAAAATCTGATATTGGTCTGCATTCAAGCTTTATTTAGAGAATTTTCAGCACGTTACTTTCACACAAAAACACCGCTTAATAAGGCTCTAGTTCTCATTGTGTGGTAAAACAGCGCTACCTCCGCTGCAGAGCCACAGCTGGCTACGAGGCGCTTGCCGCTTAGTGTATCAGTCCGCGTGCGCGGCGTGCCAGACATAAACAAACGCAGGTAGTCTGCCAGGACGAAGAGACACGATGAGAACTAGAGCCTTATTTAGCAGTGTTTTTGTGTGAAAGTAACATGCTGAAAATTCTCTAAAGAAAGCGTGAATGCAGACCGATATCAGATTTTTCCAGTGGGAGTCCGTTTATTTGTGTTTTTGGTCAAGTAAAATATGGCCCCGTCTGAGTGCAGAGGAAACCAGCAGAGGAGTAGGGAGGGGGTCTTTGGTGCGAGCGCCCTGGGCTTCTGCTGCACAAAAACACTGCTGTAGGGGTAATTTCTGCCCTAAACCTTGTGATAGGACCCAACTTGTTCCATCCTGGAGTATCACTTTAAAAGCAACTGAGGGGGTTTGAGTGTTGGTTCTTGTGCCATCTGGGGCTGGGACGATATGCTACTCTGGCAATTTGATTCTGGAATGATATTTGGGGTGCTGATTAGATTTAAAATGTTTGTTTAAATTGTTTTCCAATCCAGTTTTTTTTCACAAAGACTGAAATGAAGAATTTGAAAGAAAAATATAGATTTTTTGACAAAGAATCTCGATTTTGATATTGTCAAACAGAAATTCTTGATATATCAGTTTTCGATTTTTTCTCCCACCCCTTGTGCCATCTGAACCAGAGACCAGAGACCAGATGCTGTTGCATTGCCACAATAATGGAAATATGTTACTGTTAAGATGACTTACAATTACAAGGTTCAGTGAATGCATCATCCAGGAAGGTCAGCTCAGCAGCCAACAGCTATATGTGTTCTTTGCATTTCTGAGTGAGTGATAGGAGATCATCTGAGAGTTAAATAGAGAGTCAAGTGTTTTTGTTGTTGTTTTTTAGCCTGTTTACAGCCAACGTAACCAGTATTGAGTAGTTCAATAAACATTATCATCAAACCTGGATTAGGTCTCTGGATTTTTTCTGCAGATGCTACAGTATTAATTAAAGCATTGTTAGCTTGTTAGAGCTAGCAAGCATGAGCAGATTTCAGTGTAGAACACAGAGATAAAAATGCACAGAAAAACTAAATGCACAGTGTAAAAATTTGAGGCACAAGGCCACAGGGGGATCTCACACGTTGTCAAAATCAAATGTCAGCAGAAATGTTCCTGGCTCTTGAAACTAATTGAGTGCTTAGTAACAAGGTAACAAAACTTTTGCTTTCAAGAATTATTCTTACTCTGATGAAAGAGCTAAACACCTTGAAAAAAAAAACAAAAGGCGATCTTGCTTTTGTTTTTACTTTAGTCAAACATCCAAACACCAAGAAACAAGCTAATGAAGCTCTTGTTTTCAAGGTTTATTCAAACTTTGATACAATTAAGCATCCAAAAACAAGCCAAAGTAACTTGTGCTTTCAAGATTTGTTTTCACCTTGGTGAAAAAGCAAAAAGCTAAACACTTAGAAACAAGCTAAAGAAGCTTTTGCTTTCAGGATTTATTCTGACTCTGGTGAAAAAGCTACTCAAAATCATGCTTTTATTTTTCTTTGGTGAAAAGGCTAAACACTCAAAAACAAGCTAATTCCTTCCACTCTGGAACAGACTACTATGAAAAACTACTTCTGAATAATGATTTTACAAACTTTAATATGTGTTTTTTTTTTTGTTTTTTTTTACTGGCTCTGCAGATGTTGGAGTAAAGAGACTTCCTCAGTATCCCGTTAAAGTCTCTTGTTTCAAAGATTAGCTTACCAGCCTTTACCATACAGTAGCTCTGCAAAATCAAAAAAACCTCCTTTGAGGTTCAACCAACAAAAAATGCTTCTTCATTTTTGGCTCTTCGACTCTTTGACGATTTTATTCTCCTGAAAAGTAAACAGACTTCTGCGTTAGCTAACTGCCTGCTAGCCTGGTCAACCTTATCTCCAGCTTGAATGCAAAGCTAAAAAGACAGTCCAGCAGCCCAGACTGAATTTTGGACAATGACAGGAAGCATTTGCCTGCAGATTTTAGCACTGAATACAGTGACAACAAACAAAGCTTAAAGCATCTGGGTCAGCTCTGACTATAAGCTGTTTTCATTTGAAATATCAGCTGCTCCTGACAGACGGTCAAATGGTAAAAATGAGTTGGAAGAACAACCACTGAGTAAGCTGTACAAAGACCTTATATGTACTGTTGTATTCAACCAGGCAGTGTTAATGCCTGCCTGCTGCACCAACAAATGTCAGCCTGTCTCTGCAGAGGATTAACAAAGGATCTCCACATCTCCTCTTCCCTCCTGTCTTCCATTTACATCTCCTCCTCCTCCTTTGTTCCTGTACTGTCAGCCATTGTAACTCCCGTCTTATTTCACCTCCTACAAATCAAGGCCCGCATTGAGCCATCAATCACACAAGTGCAGCTTTAAACGGAACAAGGAGATAAAGAGGCAAGGGCTGTAATGCCTATTTGTCCATCAACCTCCCTCTGACTGACTAACAGGCTGAATCACAGTTAGCACGTCTGTAACGCTGAGTTATTTGGTTTGAATTTTTGAAGCTGTTCTGGTTATTCAGTTGTCAGAGTGAGGTGTGAGAGGATTTGCGTGCTACCTGCTCGTCTTCCAACCACTGATCCGTAAAGACAAACTCATTTTCTCCTCTGCTGTAATGAAGAGTGAAATCTTTTTTTGTTAAACTGCTCTGGGTTTTTGCACGCAGTCGCCTTTACTTCTGTCTGTGCCGAGAGGAGGCCCAAAAGATCCCACTTAAGTGCCTTGTGCCCTCTCACTGAGACTGATGATTCATTTAAGGATCCATTCAAGCATATGTTGAGAGGTGTCTGCCTTTCACACACGGCTGAGTGTACACACACATGCACATTGATAGTTCTATGAATGCATGGAGCGCCAACTTCTGTGCAAAATTTCTTTTCTGCTCCCTGTAATTACCAATGCAAATTACAAGCTGTAATTATACACCAACACAGCGTTAGAGCACCTTATAACATCCAAATTAGATTAGCTTGTTTATGCTTTTTGAATTAAATCATAATTCCTCAACCCAGTGGTATTTATTCTGTTTACACGGTCTACCTTCTCAACTTAAAAGTCAATTTCAAGGTGTAGTAACTAACATGAACCTATTTAGGGTTTAACATATTTTTATGAGGTTATTTGAATTGTAAAAAAAAAGCATCCTTTGCCAGATACTTCACATTTACATTTTTCCATGTTAACATCATTCCAAACAAGCTGGGCTCATGAATACATTTATGTTTAAGTGATGATTTTTTACTTCTATGCTGGCAATTTCAGTCCAATTCTTAGGCTGTTACTAACTTTGTAACAGTTTAAATCCCTGTGTCCACCAATCAGTCTGGTTTAGGTCAGTACGGTTTGGTACAGTTAAGCCTGGTCCTGTTTGAGTTTCCACAACCGACCATGCCCCCTCATGGTAGGCAGCGTGTAAGCTGTAAGCAGATTGCTGCATCACGTAAATAACAGCCATAGTAGGGCGACAGTGTGCCGTGCTAAATCCAACAAAGAAGAAAACCGCAACACAGTAAACAAAGTGTAATTATGGGAAACGTCCAGCAATTTCCAAATTCACATTCAAGTTTTGTTTCAGAGAAGACTGTGAGACACGCAGAGAAATACAGCCACTGTCGCACAGGAAGAGACGAATGTTCTGTTTTGACCAATCAACGGTCTGCTGTGTTGTAGCTCCACCGTCCGGGATCTAATTAGTTTAGTCTGGCACCTCAATGGAAGGGTCCCAAAATGTGATACGACTTGTCAAGGTTTTTTTCAGATCTGTCCCAGGGTTGGTCAGTGGAAACGCCGTAAAATATGTGCCATGCTGTGCCGTGCCGAACCAAAGCAAACTGAACCGCTTGGTGGAAACTGGGCTAAAAAGTCACCATTTGTGAACAAAATCTACCAACTAGCCTATAGATAGACCAAAGCATAAAGGTTTCCTAATTAGTCATCAACAGAATAATAATCTAAAAAAATAATTTAGTTCAAACATGTAATTTTTCCAACCATAACTGTAACTTGTAAAAAAAAATTATTATGAAAAAACAGCTAAATGCTTATCTCAGCTGTGTTTTGAAATTAGCCAAGTTGCTTTCAAGTATGTTTAACTTAAAGCTCCTGTGAGGGACTCGTGGTTTGCATTGATTTTGGAGCCTGTGAACAGAGTACTGCTTGTTTCTTTGCTGATTTTGTCCTGCTGATGTCATTTTTACCAAAAAAAAAAAAAAACTGAAAAAAAAGAAATGCATCAGCCATGCCACTCACTGTTTAAAACATGTCGACAAGCTGTTTTTAGTTGCAGTTTCAAACATTGTGAATAAGCATACAAAAGTAGTAATCCCTATGCCACTGATCTAAGTTGCCCTTTTTAGTTATGAAAAAGTCATCAGCTGTGTTGAATTGTGTTTCATAAGCAGGTTAAAACCCCACAAAGGAGCTTTAAAATTCTATCAGTTTAAACACTTTCCAGATTTTCACTGACTGCAGGCATGGCTGTTTTTTTTGTCTTTGACTGCCTTTGTATGCAGGAGACTGCCTTTGTTGAAGTTTGTAAGACTTACGACCTGGAACCTAGTAGATAACAATATTTCTGCTTCCACTCCAAGGGTGAGTGTGGCATCACGAGAAGATTGCCACTCCCGGAATAGGGTTAGGGTTAAAGTTAGGGTTTATTTCATAATTTGACCCACTGGTTGCTAACTTTGTCTGACTTCATCTGTTTGGTCTTTTGTGCTAGGTGTGTACCATAAAGACTCTGTAAACAGCTGCTACTGAAACATGGTTACACAAAATTAATCTGAATGAGGCTGGGGGGGAACAGAGTGCCAAAATGAAACACAATTTGGCCAATGTACTTTTCTAAATGTATTCATAAGTGAAGTTTAAATTGTATATCTTTCATTTGTAAACCTGTGCAACCCACTGTCAGCATTAATAATCACTCATGTTTCTGCTAGATGGAAAAAAACTTGTATAGATCACAGGTTGGTAGAGACCAAAACAGGATATAAAGACTAAAGGTAATCTGGATGACATCAAACACAATAATAGGCCCCTGTTTGCTAACATTTTTCACAAATTCCACTTAAAAAAGGTGATTATATATAAGCAGCTTCTTATCTTTAAAGGCAAGTATGACTGAAAAAGAGAAACCAGTTGTCTGTATGTGCTTTGTTTTTATTTCTCTTCTCACATGCTCATACTCCTGTCTTCGGAAACTCAGTTATCTCCCACCTCAGGTTACCAATTAAGCATCCTCGGATTTCCCAAAATTACCGCATTCCTTGCAGAGGAAGTGATTATCATACAGTGAAGGCTTGAGAAAAAGACTGATTTGCATTCCTGTCAGTGCTTCAGTCAGACTTACCCAAACTCTCGTGTACTCTCAGAGACTTGGGGCAGCCAGGCTTGTTAACAGAAGGATGTATAACAGCCCTTCATTAGAGACCTAGCTTTTATCCTGACCCAGCCGATACAGCACACTCTCATGCAGACTGGGGTTAAATGGCACTTGTAAATTATTCAGTGATTATTTAAACCTGCTTCTTGCACTGAGATTTTACAGCCAACGCGGCTCTAAAACTCCCAGCAAACACTCCTCTTTGATTCCCTTTTTCTTCCTCTGTGTTCTAATTGTTGTTTAATTTTACCCTAACCATCTGGCACACATATTAGCTCAACTAATTTTACAAACACTACACTGAGTCTTGTTCTTTGTACGCCTCCCACTTTCCGACAATCCTTTAATGCTTCCACCCATCCATGCTTTCCGTCACGTGTTTCTAGGACCTTCCATTTTTCTCTCCTCCATCTGTAGCTTCGCATTTCCAACCTGATGTTGTTTTTCTCTCCCAAGCAGCCTCCTCTCGAGCGTTTTTTCTCCCTCCTTGTTCCACTTGGCAAACAGTTGGTGCGTTATTTGTGCCTGTAGCAGGTGTTTCTCTGTGCCTGGTGTTTTACTATAATATCATCCGCAGATAAGTGCAGGAAAACTCTTTATGTAATGGCGTTAGCAAGCCGCTGAAACTGATCTATTGTTTGGGTGTTCAAAGGTTTAATTCCAATCCTTCTGTACATCCTTTTGCGCTCACTTCCTTCCCTTCAATTGGCTGGAATAGATGTAGGAGGCGACGCCGCCATCCACTAACATGGCAGATGTCTCTCACTGTGCGATTACTCAGCGTCAAGTAGGCGGTGAAAACAGGTGACACGTTTATTTGCGGGGCGTGTGAGAAGAAGAAGGCTTTGATGATTAGTCATGATTTGTGCAAATGTTCCCTCTCTTCACTTTCACTTCCCGAAGAGACCGGTCTTGGATTAAAATAACAAATTGTTGCCACACGTTGCATTCAAGTACTCTGGCAAAAGCTCCTTCTGTCTTTTTTTTGTCCTCCTACACCATTAAGCTGCACAACTTGACTGCAGTTATCTATTCACGCACAGGAAAGCCTACCTGCAGCTTGGAGGAGAGATTAATATAATAACTGTCTCTCTCCATGGCTGCCTCTTCAGTGCAGAAGCAGAAAGATTGGAGCACTTCAGACCAGACTCTTTGTAGTGCACTCATGTAGAGCTGCAGTCATCTTTTCTGCTACAGGCAGGCTTTGGTCTGAAGAGGACAACTTCTGCAGCCGCCTGCTAACCCCACTTTAAAGGAAATTCACCCTTCTTTAATAGATCTATATTTTGATTATCCTTTTCGAGGAGCCGGAGTCATTGGTTTATGCAGGCATCAGGAGCTTTAAAGAGACTTAAAGGTACTCTCGCTACACAATGATCCTTCCAGTTGAACAGTAAACAATGAATGATTTGGATGCAGCTTCAACATCGATTGAACAGTCTGAGGGAACTTTAAAGAGAGGGTATTCTGTCGTCCCTTTTTTCAAACACGATTATAACGTAACAATGCTGGCTGCTTATACTAAATGTGTAGATTCCTAAACCATTACATATTCATGTGTTGTAGAAATCCCTGAATCTATCTATTAACCGTTTAAAATGGGCCATTCTGAGAGTATCATGAGATCTTCATGAGACTTGCTGAATTGATGAGATCATCACACGAGGGTTTCCTTACTGGTTCATGACACATTGGAAAAGTGAGCACCCCAAAAAACAAGGTCTGCACCTGACAGGCCTTTAGATGGCTGGCCAATCAGAAGGAAGGGGGTACATAGAGCAGGGAGCCTTAAAGTGGCTGAATAAGGGGTTTAAAAAACACTAGCGTGATGAAAAAATTAGGACTTATTTTTCACGCTGAAAATGATGTTAAGAGATTGGGAGGGACATTTTAAAGCCTGAACAAAAGCACATACTTCCATACTCCCTCTTAACCAAGCAACCAGCAAGAAAATCAACCTTTCAGAATAGAATAGAAAATACTTTATTCATCCCCGGGGAGAAATTCAGGAGGAGTCATAGCAGCAATCAAGAAAACAAAAGTAAGAAAGTGTATAGAAAATGCAAAAAGGTCCATAAGAAAATAAATAATGATAGCTTGTCCATCATTGTCCAGTCTAGCCAGCCTCCACCTCCCCAGGGTCCAGGACTGAGCTTCTTCAGCAGTCAGTTCAGTCTCTGTCTCCTTTATCCTGTCTGCTCACAGCAGGTGGAGTTCTTCCAGTGTGGCGTTGATGTCTGGTGTTAGTTCTGTTAGCCATGTCTGTGAATAGTATGATGCTACTCTGCCCTTTGGTATTCCCTCTGTTGCGGGGTAGCACAGCTAGCTCGTCCATCTTATTGGAGATAGATCTTACGTTCCCAATAACGATGGATGGAAGGACAGGTTGATGTCGTCACTTCTTAGCTCACGTCATCCTCACCTCCTTCTACTCTTCTTGTGGTAAGACATCAGGCCTTGCACCAGTTAGCATTGACATGCTACAGGCTGCTAACATCTGGTTTCACATGTAAACAATGCCATGGTTACATGTAAGATCTCCAAACTAACACAGGAGCTAAAATAGTAAAAATATCACTGAAGACAAAGCCAGTTTGGTGTCCATGACCAACAAATGAACCACACAAAGTAACGATCCACTACCAATGCAAAAATGATGAAAAAGAGAAAAAAATAAGAAGAAAAGAAAATTTCAAGATACAGACAAGGAAGGGAGAGCCGCTGCAACAGCAAGCGGCAACCTCCGGTCTGAGAATATGAGACAATGCGGAAGTGCTAAAATCTGCTGTTTCTCGAGTGTTCGCTTGAGGCTGGCTCCAGAAGTAGTGCACATCACATTCACACCAAGCCAAAAAAAGCCATTTTCAAAGCAGAAATTAACCTATTTACAGCCTGGTTCAAAAAATGTCTCCTGTCTGAGTCACTAATTTTACTACCAGCACCCACTGTACGGAGGGTGAATTTTTTTCTAATGCGGCCGTTCAGGGGATATTAAGATCACAAGCTCCCCCAATAAGAGGCACAGCTGAGGGGCACGTGACAGCCGGCGCCCTATGGCTGTAGGCGAAGCCTTTGCCACTACCAATATGGCCGCTATAGCCAGTGTGCTCCATTTTCCGTTTCAGAAACAGACAGGTGACGTAGGCGAGACTACGTCCATGTTTAATTCAGTCTATGTGCAACAGGCAGCCACAACCAACAGGGAAGCGCCTAACATACCCGTAAGTTAACCTTAAGTTACCTCTAAGTTCAGCCATGGGTTGTTGCAGCTTTATACTTCAGAGCTGATCCATCCTCGTTTGGTCAATTTTTGGGGACATTTTTTGAGTTAGTTCAGATGTTACACTCTACTGGATGAGATTAACCTTACATCTCTGCGGTGCAGCACTGGTGATATTCCCCACACCATGAAATTTGATATGATGGAGGATTTAGATCCAGTGATAAGTTTCCTAAGCATCAGGCAGTCCCCACAGATCCTGTGTTTTAGATGTCTGGAAACACTCTTCAGACTCTGTTTCTTGAGATAACGTCACTCACTGTGTGTCTAATGCATTCAGCAAACAATGCTGATGCTCACCAGCAGTGCAGCAGGCGCACTATCTGCCTCACATTAACCTCCCCCTGTGCACCCGATGTGTGTTGACTCAGTCAGATTGTTAAACTACAGGTAGGCACTCAAAGCTGTGTTATCAAGAGGAGAGGCACCACAGAGAAGTGCTATCCTAATGCACAGGAGGAGCACTGTCTTCACATGCGTGAGATGTGCTTGTAATTTAAGCACATATGTACACGTATGAAGCTCTGACTGCAGGGCATGCTGGATCACGGAGTCCTGATGTAACAAAATTGGAACTAATGAATGTATATAGTAGTCGATCCCCTCCAGTCAACACTTCACTATCATCTCCTGAGATTTACCCCTGAGCTGCAGCACATATGATGATTAATATTCATCATATGGCTGCTCCATCGCCTGCAGATGCCCCCTCTGTTTCCTCTGGGACCTACTCACCCTGACACCAACATTACATCCATTTACACACAGCCAGTTTGATGCGATGCGTGGCTGCCTGTGTGCAGTGCTGAGGTTGAAGTGTCTCGCTCAAGGGCGATGTGCCGTAGCGATGGCAGGTATCGCCCTGCTGGGATTCCACGCCGCCTCGCCGTGTATTCAGACCCCCAGCTGGTAAATACACGTTTAATACTACAGAGTCAGCAGGGGCGTGCGGCGTGCACAGAATACATGATCACTCCAGGTGATCTGGTTTGTTACAGTAAGACCGGGAGGGACCCAGAGGAAGATTTTCAGTGTCGACACATGAAGGCCGTACTCTGCAGAACACAGTAAAAAGCTCCAAACTCCACCAAGGAGGAAAGTTGAAGTCAGATTCCACAGCATCCTTTTATTTAAAGAGAAAGGCTGTTTGTTTTTATGCTTTGATGCTGTTTTGCATCGCTTTGAGGCTTAAACTAATGAGAGAAGCTTGAGTAGTTGTTTTAAAAACCTGTGAAAAGCATTCAAATGAACAAAACTCACACTAACTTTAATTGGCTGAGTTTGACTTTGATAAATACTTAAAAGATTTTTTAAAAACTCACATTAAACAATCATATTGTGTTTTCTTCATTTTTAAGTAAGCTTTGTTCTGGTACCTTTCCTTTTAAGTTTTTTAAAAGTAAAACAGAACAATAAAATATTGAAGAACAAGCAAATTACGATATCAGCGTAATAATTTATAAACCTGTTAAAAGCTTATTGATCTGTCTGTGACGGTGATCTTAATAATTTATCTTTAGTTGTGAAATCTGGTAATTAAAGTCGAGCATTAGGGCCGCTGAATACATTTTTTTTTTTTTTTTCATTTGGGTCATTAAAAAAGTTTTTTTTTTTTTCTGGTATTTTTCTTTTTTGTTTCTGACTGTACCAGCAGGGGCTTTTTTGGAATTCTAACTTTTTTCCTTCTCATTTTTCATTTTAATAAACCATAAGAGTTCATCGTTTTTTCAATGTTTTTTCTTGAATTTTTACATTTCTCAAATTTTTGACACAGTAGAATTCTTAGAATTCTAATAGATGCAAGTCAGAATTCTGTTTTTCCCCCTGACTGTTTACTTTGAGGTCAGAATTTTCAAATTCTCTTCTTGCACACACATGCACCAAAAGAATAAAATGACCAGTTACAAAGCTTAAAGTGAACCTGATTTATAGTTTTTCTTTCATTTCTCTTTGGTTCACCTTCAATATGATTAATTGTAGATTTCTTTTTTCCTATTTTTGTATAAATTACACACAAACATCCGCAGGCGCACACACACACACAGATGAGTACACTCTGTATAGAGGACAGAGTTAGGAAAAATAATACCATAACCACCACAAATACGCAGAAAAGAATCTCTGGGTGACACGACAACAATGTCTGACAAGTCTGTCCTCATTGTTCAGAAGGATGCTCATGCTGCCATTGTCACAAAGTTTCAGATGATACAGACTTGTGGTTACTAAATAGCGTCATATTTTTAAATATGGAAATATATATGTATTTCTAAATGGGTCTACACAGACTTTAGATGAACCCTTTAACTATGCATATATTTTTTGGAATAATGTAGAATAATCTAGCCAACTAACCACAATCAACTGCTGCAACAACGCTGGACAATCAGTAAGAGCTTGGTCTTAGACCTTCTGACTCATTCTACCCCTGAGGACAAAGAGGAGAAGGGACAGATTAAGTGCCTTAGTGTTCCCTGAACAGATGAGTTTTCTGACATCTCTTAAAAGTAGGAAGGGATTTCATGGATTGTATAGAGTTAGGTAATTCATTCCACCATTTGGGCACAACAGAGGAGAAGAGTCTGGCTAGAGATTCAGAGACCTGGAAGAGGTACCCCAGGTGGGAAGGAGCCACTCTTGTCAATGTTTTGCAAGCCAGAAGAAGAGCTATGAAGCTTAGTTTTGGACAGATTTAGTTGAAGGTGGCGTTCCTTTATCCATGTGGAGATATCAGCCAGACGTGCTGATATCAGAGCTGAGACAGTTGTGTCATCAGGTGGAAAAGACAGGAAAAGCTGAGTGTCGTCAGCATAGCAATGGTAGGGAAAGCCATGGTAGGTCTTTTTTTTGTAATTATTATTATTTAACATGCACAGATTTAAGTTTGACAACTTCAGCCTCAGATCAGTCAAAGTCATACTCCAACCATTCTTCTTAATTTGAGAAGATGAGAGATGCAAACATGGTCCAGAAACGCTGAGCATGCTGAAAGGGATAAAAACCACTGAGTGGGGGCAGGGGATGAATTGGGGGTAAGATCATTACTCTTTAAAGGGTTTTTTCTGCCTTTCCTTTTTTCCTTTTTTTCTACAAATGCAGCTTTTCATTTAAAACAAGAATGAGTCAGGTGTTAAATGAAAAAGCATTAACAAATGCACCTTTGAGAGCTAGGTTCAGCATTGTCTATCCAATTTGAGCCCTCGTTTTCAAAGAGCACACACTCATGCCCCTCTGACACTAAGACAACACTGCAGAGCCGCAGAACATCTTGTCGATCGACTAATGGAAATAATGTCCCCGTTTTTGCCTGGAGATACGATTGCAGTTACTATGCTGTTTCTATCATTATCAGTATCGCACTCTCTTCCCACTCACAATACAAATCAACAAGTTCATTCCTGTTCTCTAGGGGAAGTTTTCCAAATGCATGATGGGAAGTATTTGAAAAAGCCGGAGTAGAAATAAACGGGATCGTTTCAGTTTGCATGTAATAACACAAAGAAACATGGAGCACATCATACAGCGTGTTCATCCAAGGTTTGTGTTTTCTATTACCGTCTCATAAATGTTTGACTTCACATCCAATAAGGTTTATCTGTTTGGAATGACTAAATGTGCCTTTGTGTTATGAAAAAGAAAACTAATTTCCTCCTCTAAAACGTAATTTCCTCCTCGCTGATACTGCATACAGTATATTTAAGTTAGAGAGCATCTCAGGTCCTCTGCTTCACTGTGAGATGTGTGTGGGTAGCTTATTTTTCTTGTTTGGCAGCTGCAGATAGTGTGAGAGATTGGAGTTCTCTGATTGTGTCAGTTTTCAGGAGACCAAAATTATATTTCAGAATAGTGAACATGGGGTCAGAGTGTGTTTCTGTTTTCTGCCTCTTATGTTTGAAATAATCATAATCGTGCTGTTATTTCCCTTCAATGTGGACCACATTTCAAAAATGTGATCCATCCCATAATATCCACACAGCACATACACTCTGTAAGCATACACAGAAGCCCTTACACACCCATAGTCACACTCAGAAACACTCGTACAAGCTCCACTCGCTTGCATGCACTGGCGGAACCAATTGTTTGTAAAATTGACTTCTTATTTAATTACCAGACGAGCAAATTAGTTTAAACTTGAAATCCCACAGCCACTCAAGGGGAATTAAAGTGTTTCCAAAAGTTTTCAGCAGAGAGGAAAATGAAATTTTCTTCTTTATGGTGATTGGTTATGTCGCTGTGAGGAAGGCTCGGCGCCTCCTCGCAGTTTTATCTACTGAGTAAACAAAATGTCTCCCCAAAGAGAAGCACAGGTGCTTCATCACTCCTCCAATGCTTCTCTTACGCAGGCTAGATTGAAAAGAGAATATATGTTTTCAATAGTTTGAGCAAATGCATCCAAAGGCTAAAAGCAGCTGCTCTAAGTTGTCACGGTGCAGAAGGGGACAACGGTGCCTTCAGGGGTGGTGCTGATGCCAGAGAGAGATTAAATGGAGATTGAGGAAAACATAAAGAAGATGTCTTGGGTGTTCTCAGCACTTTGTTGATGATAAATCAGTTTAAATGTTTTCTTTTTTTTTTCAGGTTGCACAGTGCTCCTGACTTTAAAAGTTTGCCATCACGTTAAATATGAGGCGTTAAACATAAAAACATTTGAATTTGAATATGTAATTTTCCTGACTGTACTTACTCCATTAAACCTAAACAATACTATACTGTACTTTGATTAGACCTAACTACAGAAGCTTGAAAAGTTAAACTTGAGTTATTCAGGAACTTTTTCAGCATACTCCTTGTCTGTTTTTCTCCTTATGAGAAGGCCATGTCAAGGCAAGGGTTTGGCCTATAGGGTGTCCCAGGCTAAGCAGCTGTCTTATAAAGTTAAGTGAAAACATAAAAAAAATAATTAGCTCCCGAAAGTTTTCTACAGTAAAGGCCTTTGCAAACTGAGTCTGTTTTTTTTCATCAGAAACTTGTGCAAAAAAATAAATCAGATACCATGTCCTGTTAATCATAATTGCACACTCGATCCGAATCTTTCATCTGTCATTTTTTTTTTTGGAACAGCTTCAATTTTTTGCGTTTTTTTCGCATCAGCACTGCTCATTCCTCGGGTAGTTTGGCTATTCAGAGGCGCTGTAGGCTACTTGTAACATCACAATTTCGGACAAATTTTCTCTTCGCATTTTGGGTGAAGTTTAGATGATAAATGAAGACTTGTGTATGTGTGTATGTGTGTGTCTGTGCATGCCCCGAATACCTCAAACATACTGACAATTTCTTAATCATTGCTTGATGATTCAATTTTTCTGCAAATTTTTGCAAATAATACAAAATAAATGCATCGGAGACAGAGTGCAAGGTGTCTGTGCGTGATTTTTTTTCAGATGGTCGCATCTGAAAAAAACAGACTCAGTGTGCAAAAACCTTAAGTCAAGTTTTCAAAAAACAAAAGAATTTCTGCGTGTGTCACCAACCAGATGGTACGACAGTGTAGCAACTGCAGACATATATTGGAGCCAAAATAAC
Organism: Halichoeres trimaculatus; assembly: GCF_033239565.1. NCBI lineage: Eukaryota > Metazoa > Chordata > Actinopteri > Labriformes > Labridae > Halichoeres > Halichoeres trimaculatus. The sequence goes on from NW_027437192.1 coordinate 10,122,531, forward strand.
ACAGTCATAAATTTAATTTCTTATCAGCCACTGGATTTAAAATGCTTAGTAATGCTAAATATCAGCGTCAATAATTGGCCTGGCCAATAATCGGTCTGTCCCTACTACTGACATGCACTGTGCATGATGCCCACAGCACAAGATCATAAACCACACCAGCTGAGGACTACAGAAAGTCAAGTAAGTGTTAACAAAACAATTCTGAATATTTCCAGATTTTTTAAGCTTAACTTCCAATGGAATTTTTCTGGAAAGTTTCTGGAAATCTACTTGAACCCTACTTAGTGGTTGAAGTGTTCCCCAAGTATAGGGGCTTTAGCATTGTTTCACTTTTAGTGGCCATGTGCTGGCTAGCCACCAAAACTGAACCTCTGGCTACTCAATTTTACTGCTTACTGTTTGCAGTTGTATAAAATTATATGAGCTTGCCTGAAACATATCCCTTTCTCCCTTCAATACACAACAATCAAAGGAAGTAAGAGATCTGTTTCTCATTTTAATGCAAATATTAAACAACAGTAGTTCAATAACATTTCTCAGTAGCTTGGTGGTACCGTCGCTGCTATAGCTTTTCAGTAGCTTAAGTGTTTTATTGATCATTTAGCATGGTAGCATCTACAACAGTTACATTATTTCACATCAATGTTGAGGCACTGTGAAGTGCTCAGTTTCGGTCTCAAAAAATAAATAAATAAATGAATAAATAAATAAAAATGCAGCAGGTGATGCTAGCCAAAAAGCCGAAGTGTGCTTACCTAGCTAGGTCACAGCGGCCTAGCTAACACAGGGCATACAGTTAGGAGGAGGTGCACAATAAATGATTTTTTTAAATAAAGTTGGAACGTACTTTTAGAAAGATGGACGATTTGAGCTGATATTAACTCAGTCTAGGGGGCACTAATACTTTGGTACTTTTTGCTCTCAAATCTTTTTTGGGGGGAGGCTTAGAAACATGTTTTTAAGATATTTTCTGTAGTTGGCCGAAGTCTCATCTACATGCAGATCACCTGTTGTGATAACAATCGCTGCTAGCAAGACAACTAGCTTAAAGTCAATCTAGACATAACATAACAAAATTTGATGCTTGTTAATACACCACAAAGTACAAACTGTAAATTAATAAGAAAATAATAAATTTGGTGTGATGTAGGAACACAGTTTTAAAAAACAGTGGCAGTAGCGGTAGCAGTTTGTACAAGCTATATCAACAGGAAAATCACTTTTAAATGTTGACTGAATAGGATACTAACTGAGCAATAGGCTAGTACACTAGTTCAAACCAAGAGTGTCAAACATAACCTATATGGGACAGTATAAAGCTAACATTACCATATTTAGCTAGCTACAGCTGAAATCAGCTGGTGAAAAGTCCTTCACTCCACTATATTCAGTCTGTTGATGACTTGATTTTTACTAACAAGTTCTCATGGTTACATCTGCTAAATCTCAACTCTTGTGGCCTGTAAGTCACACAGTGTCTTTCAGGGCCCTCTCAGTTCCTCTGCCTCAGACTTTGTGATTGATGACTTCAGAGTTTGGACAGAAGGCTTCCTGCAGAGTTACCCTCACACCGCAAAAACCTCTCACAGTTGGAAGAAGAGAAACTTGATAAATAGAAATAAGATCCCATTACTGCACTCAAAAAAGGGAAGTAAGAGTTTGTCAGAGAGTTTGGGAGACTCAGCGCCATGCAAGGTCATCATTATTCACCTACAGATCTCAGGGTTTGTGTTGTGGGAGGCACAGAAAGTGAGACGTACGGACAGCCCAGGAAGAAATAAAGAACTGAATACAACACTGCTCCATCCTCGATGTGAGCCTTACTTCCCTGCTCCTTTCCTCCTTGATGCTGTCGAGTCATCACATTTCTGTGGAAAATGAAATTCGCCGTGCCACGAAGACTGATGATCCCCTTTAACCTCTATTGCTGAAGCACTCGGCTCCAAAATAGCAACCAAGCCCTTTTTGTCTCCACTCTTTGAAGGCCTCCCTCATATCTTATGTTTAAGTGCTGTTGACTTTGAACGTACCCTGTTCCCATCTTGATAGGCCGCTGTATCAGCTGAGCGTCTTGAGGGGGGGGGATCGTTTCCTTCAAGTACACTCAAAGTACACTCAACAAGCATATCCCAAGGGCGAATTGGACAGCACTGCGTTGGTTAAGGACTAGCTTTACTTTCTTTAGCAGGACATCATTGGCTCAGGAGCTTGTCCTAGAAACAGTGCTAATTATACAGGTTACCTCTGTATGAATAACATTGATGCAAATTTATACCTAAGTACAAGAACATGGCAGCAGTAAGTTGGTTTTGCATTTAAGAGAACACCGAGAAACCAGGTGCTATATATACAACGCCTTGAATTTTTTATACACTCACATAATCAAGTGTTAATGTCATGAATAACTTGAACCACCACATGTACCTCAGCCCGTTTTATTTTGAGCCCAGTCTGATATAACACACTGGAGATGAAATGTTTGTGAAAACAGGAATCCAATTATAAAACACTGTTTATTTTGTGAAATGACTGAATGTGATTTCCCTTGCAGTCCAGGCAGCAATCAGTATGTGACTGATGGACGCATTCAGGAATGAATTCAATTAAGTATTTTTGTTTGTTCAATTGTGTTTTTAATCACACTGGAGCCAGGCAAAGTGAAAGTGCGTGCTGTCTGCATAACTTACATAAATTTCACGTTAGTCCTCACAGTGCTGTCAGCCCCAGAGAGAGTAACTATGCAACGCAATTAAGCAATTTGTAACGTTACTCAAGTTGGATTCCATAGTGGTAAACATAGCATTTCAATCATGGCTCTTCTGTTCAAACATAGCTGGTTTTTAAGTTGAGGGTCATTTTGGAATAAACTTTAAAGAAGGGGTGAATTTTTAAAGTAGGGTTTATTCTTTTCCTCTGTTAGCTTTACATAATTTAAATTAAAAAAGATAATAATAATAATAATAATAATAATAATAATAATAATAATAATAATAATAATAATAATAAAATAGAATAGAATATACTTTTGTTGATCCCCCTTGGGTAATTTTTTTTTGCCACAGCATCTCACAAAAAAGTGCAATTATGCAATGACAATTAAAAATAGAATGATGATTATAAAAATATGAAATTAGAAATTTAAAGAAATATAGAAAAGTAGAAAAATAGAAAAATGTAACTGTCTATATAGGAGCAAGATATGTACAAAGATCTTAGAGTTAAAAGATATGTATATTTTTTTCACTCTGATGTTTTATGAAATCTTGTTTCAGCTTTTTTTTTTTTTTTTTTTTGATGCCGCCTCTTTAAGGCTCCCCTCTTCACAACCCCCTTCTTTCTGATTTGCAATGCCTCTGATGGCCTTTTCAGGGGAACGAGCTATGGACAGACCTCAGTGTTTGAGGCCCACCCCTCTAATGTCTTATCAACCATTTACAAGATCCCAATGTGATGACCTCATCATTTCAGCAGGTCTCATTAAGATCTCATGCTATTTTTAGAGCAAACCATTTTGAGCGGTTTACAGGCAGAAAATTTGCGCAGGGGTAGTACGGACGTCCTGCATTGATACTTTTTATCCAAGTTCAAAATTTGGGAACGCATAAAACCCCCTCTTTAAAGTCTGCCTTCTTTTTTATTTCCTGAAATAACAGGAAAAATAAGTCAAGATCTTCAGATTTGCTTGTTGTCCTAATAAAACAGGAAACAAAACATATTCGGTCATGACCTTTAAGGGCTTCCGTGTTCACCACATCTTCAACACTCAAAGTCATGAAGTCACATACTTTTGCAAGCTTATAGTATTGTTGATAGAATTTAAAAAGAAATCTGTTACACGATCATGCCTAGGAGCATCTGATACAAGAAAAGAAATAACAGCAAAGCTTTTAAAACAGATGTGTAGCAAATGGACAAAAAAGTACAACCTATCTTCCCTGTGTGTTTTATCATTGCTTATGAAGTATAATTATGTGAAATACTCGGTAAAGCTAGCATTCCAAAACTGCTGTTGTTGGTTGTAATAGAAACAGACTCTTACTCATTCTCATGTTTTTAATGAATCATTTGTGGAAAAATTAATGCATACAAACAGGCTTATAAATATGACACAAAAAAAGAATAAATGAGCTTTTTGTTTGAATTTACTTGTGAATATTCACTGATCTGCATTCAGCCTAGATTAGGATGTCTGGTTGGTTCTAATAAGTAGATTAATCTTGCATGTGAACATTTGCTCTCTTTTGTTATTTGCCATCTGTGCAAACTTCAACTCCCATAATCCTTCAGAACTTTAGAAACAAACATATTTCAAGCGATTAAAATCAGGTTATCAGATGTTATTTTAACCAATCAAGCAGCATAAATGAGATTAATGAGAGGAAAATTTATAATTTTGTTCATGCAGACTTTTTATTCCATGGGGCTTCCAGAGAAGATGTGAGTCTCTAGGGGAGCTAAAGATTATGAGAGAGATATGAGGAGGGGAAGAATATCATATCTTGAATATGGGGTGAAAGGAAGACAGGGGAAAAACTGTTCTCTGAAAACACAATGGCTGATGGCGTGCTCCAGCTAAATAAATTATCACGGGGGCTATTTTTAAGCTGAAGTGTAAATGCAGTAATCCTTGGAGCCAGAGCTGCGAAGAGCCAACACACAGCAGCCGCATCAGGGAATACAGCTCTGCCTTTATCTCTCCCTCTTGCCCCTCACACACACACACAGCTCCACCCCATCCCAGCACCTCTATCTTTTCTCGCTCCATCCATCCTTCTCTTCATCTTTTCTCTCTTTCTTTTCTCCTCTTGCCTTTCATATGGTAAAAGCTTCTTTTCTGTGTCAGAGTATTTTGCTTATCACTGAGCCCTCCATAGGGACTCTGCTGAGTTTCTATTGTAATAAACAATAACAGACTTCTGAACAAGACAGGGAGGGGAAAGATGTAAGTGGGACGCAAAGAAGCAGCAGTCAGAGGGTATTTGGCTCTTCGGGTCATTCTGCCCAGTTCAAACAAATCTTTCTGAGCAGATATTTAATGTACAGGCCGTTTTTTTCTTTTGCCATGAGGCAGAGATAAAGTTTACTTTCTTACAGGAGAGAAGACCCTCCTCTGTGTGGGTGTAATAGCATATAATGGGGTGTCGTTAATCACCAAGGTTTCTCAAGGTTAATGACGATGTAGCCGAGCTCTCGGCTGTGTCCCATTCCTCAGGTTTTCTCTGAGTCAGCAGCGAGAGCCTGAGAGCCAGTTCAAAGTTCACCCACTCACCTTTTTCCTCTCCATATCCCTACATCACTTACTCCAACCTGTTTTTAGTGGTCATTTTATAACCCATCGGGCAAAACACTAAAGAAAAAAAATGGAGCAGATCTAGTGGCAGGCAATAAGGAACAAAATGTACTTTCTTTTATTGCTGTTGTTTTATAATCTCTCTATTTTTCTTAAACCTTATGAGCCCTATTGTACACCAAAGCATCTTGGTGTGTAGCTTTTAGAGCGCAGTCACTCTGGCCATCCATACTGTGCCGTACTCAAGCATGATTTTCCCTTCGCAGCACTGTTCCTTTGCTGCCCAGTACAGCCCGTGGGTCATACTACTCCCGAACCAGACAAGGCGCACGCATGGCCCACTTACATCATTGTGAAGCATCTGTCAGTCAGCACAATGGAGAACACAGAGAACATGGCTACAACTTTACTTCATTTGAATTTGAATAGAATAGAATAGAACTTTATTGTCATTTTAACAAGTACAATGAAATTGAAGTCACAGCAGCAATCAAGAAAACAAAAGTAAGAAAGTGTATAGAAAGTGCAAAAAGGTCTATAAGAAAATAAATAATAATAGCTTGTCCATCATTGTCCAGTTCAGCCAGCCTCCACCTCCACAGGGTCCAGGACTGAGCTTCTTCAGTCATGCTCCATCTCTGTCTCCTGGATCCTGTCTGCTCATCGGTGTCTGATGTTCGCTCTGTTAGCCATGTCTGTGAATAGCATGATGCTACTCTGCCCTCTGGTATTCCTTCTGTTGCTGGGTTAGCACGGCTAGCTCGTCCATCCTATTGGAGATAGATCTTATGTTCCCAATAACAATGAATGGAAGGACAGGTCCATGTAGTCACTTCTTAGCTCACACCTGAGAACCAGCACGTCGTCCTCACCTCCTTCTCTTCACCTTGTGGGAAATCATCAGACCTTACACCAGTTAGCATTGACATGCTACAGGGTGCTAACAGCTGAGTTCAATGTGGCCATGGTTACATGTAGGATCTCAAGACAAAATTATCACTGAAGCCACAATTATTTTGGTGTCCATGACCAACAAATGAGCCATACAAAGTAATGATCCACTTTAAATACAAAGATTACGAAAAAGAGATGAAAAAAAAATACAAGACACGGACAAAAAAGAGAGAGCTGCTGCAAAAGGCAGCCATAGCCAACAGGGCGGCGCCATTTGTGGCTTATGTTAAGTTGTTTTGGTCCAACACAGCCCTCTAACACCCCTGTCATTGTTTAAAACAATCATCGGGCAGAGCAGTCGTGGCGATTACACCTCAAATACACTAGATACACCTGCAATCCAGCTCCACTTCGTTGTATCTCGACTTTGTTTATTGACTGACAGACAGCTAGAACCGCAGGACCAAGGAGTCCCCACGCTTCCTTCTCTATTGATAAGCCTTGCTTCATTCATGTTGGGCAGTGAAACCACAACCCTGTAAACTCCTGGTCTGGCTCCACCCATTATGTCTGTTTCTTGTTGTAGTCAAGTTAAATATGATCTGGTTTTGACACGGTTTGTTTTATTTTAAAAGTCACGGGGTGATTCTCAGGTAGTTGTGCACTACTTCCTGTCCAGCTTGATCTTTTCTACAGTAAATTGATGCATTACAGCTCCTGCATCCATCAGAAATAGGATGGCTCTGAACTTGCATTTCATTTAGTGTATTTAAGCCATTATAAGTCATAGATTATATGTCATGACCTCATTGTGTACACTACTTGTACTCATGCATGTAGTGCACTGTGCCGAAGCACACCTTTCTGAAGTGTGCCAAAGCCAAGAAAGTGTACTGCACCTGAGCACGGTACACTTGCAGTTGTATAGCCTTTGTTTGGTGCTTGTTTCAATAATTGCACTGCAAAAACTGAAATTTTACCATGTGTTTTTGTTTTATTTTCAGTAGAAAATGTATTTTTAGATTTCGTATGAGCCACATTCACCTGACCAGTCCAGAAAATGTGTTTAAGTTATTTAAAGACAAAAATGAGGTCTGAATTGCTTTAACAAGAAAAAAATCTGCCTGTTTAGCAAAAGAAAAGTTATTTGTATTAAGACACTATTCTAGTTTTAAGCAAATTTTCTAGAAGTTTTTTCCTTTTTTCATTGGCAGATTTTTTTTAACGTGTTACAAGCAATTCAGACCTGATTTTTGTCTTTAAAAAACTTGAACAAGACATTTTTCTGGACTGATAAGTTTAATGTGGCTCATCTCGAGTCTGACAAAACAATTTTTATTTAAAACAGGATAAAAACACTGGATAAGACTTATTTTTTTTGCGGTATGGAAGCTCAGAGAGAATAAATGGATGAATAATTACCAAAATGTTCACTTGTTTTTTAAATTTTGTCAAACTTTATTGAACAATCAGTTTGGCGCTGTTGTATCCAGAAACTTTTCTGTATGCTGGAGAAATGATCTTTCCTAATAAACTCTGCTACCCCTGTCATACATTGACACCATCAGTCACTCAAAATTTTACTAAACTTTGAGCTAACAGCACCCTTAATGTTTTAAAGTAAAAATAGGTTACAAAGTCTTTCCTGTTCAACACCATAAAATCTGTATCTGCAGCAGTTTCCACACGTACACCCATGCTCTCGCCCATGTTGATGTGTGTACAAATATAGATCCAAGCAAACATCAGCATACATGCTCTGGAATAAATGAGAGGCTTGTTTTACTGTTCCACTTTCTGCTCCTCTGCATTGCGATCTTTAAACCCTGAAGGCTGTGACAGCTCTGTGTCAGGAGAGAGATCCTGCATGATAGAGCAGCTCAGAAAAAGAAATAGTACTGAGCTTGGTTTGACAGTCCCACGCTGAGCAGCTAAAGAACACACCGAGGTAAAGTGTACACCAGTTTGTCGGGGTATATTTTGGCAGGTGGTACCAAAAAAAGGTACAGTGACTAACAAATGCAGCTTGACACAAGTTACCAAAATACAGTCACTTTGAAGAGTGCCAGTCCTCCTCTGTTCCTCCTCACTCTGAATCATGTCACCTCCCTGGGTCTCACTGATGAGGAGCTCCGCCTTAATGAGAAAGATGGAGAGCGTGAGAGGGGAGAACTTCCCGTCACTTGTTTGTGTTGTTAAAACCAGGGCAGGGAAAGAGGCAGGAGGAGTCGCATAATAACATGACCTATTTTGCACACATGCCGGGAGACAAGGCTCTCTAAACCTGAGCCCAGTGCCGCAGCAGCTCAGGACTGTACTCCATGTAGATATGATACCAGCTTGTATGCATCCATGTGTGCTGAGTCAGAATAACCCAAATAAGCTGACATCTCACCACACTCCAACCATTTGCCTTCTCAAAACTGTGGGAAACTGCATAGAATTTGGTGCCCCCAGTGGACAAAGCCATCATCTGTCTGTTTTCAATTTGATCCAAGCTACCTATTCTGAAACAGTCACTGACCTAAAGATCACTCTTGAAGTCCACACATTGACTTCTGACAAGCTGAAAGGATGTGAGCCCAAAAGTTTGGCTTGAGTTTCAGCTTGATAACTTCTCATTTCTTTCTTTGTTCCTGACTTCTGGTTGTCTTCTTTGACTTTGCAGGGTGTTACTAAAGGCTTACAGACTCCATCCAAACAGGATTATGCTTCCTATACAACCTCCTTTCTTTGCAAAGATTGAATATAGCTCAACCATACTGGAGACTGATAATAATCAATATAAGGTTGTCCCAAACTGAATTTTTCAGACAGACTTTTTTTTTTCAAGGCTGAGACTTCATTGTGACAGCAAAACACAAAACTGTCACCGGGCCTCTGTTGTGATTTCATCAATACATGTAGGTTTTGATACAAGAAGTTAATCCACTGAAAAGACCAAAACCAACAATGCACCAACTTTTTCTCTTTACTGAAGCTCACAGGCTCATACTTTTCTAAAGAAGAGGATTTTTAGAAGTGTAGGGTTATTTTACAAACCTAAGCAGTGTTAACATGGAAGATCTTTAACCCCTCTCAAACAGCGGGGGATACTTGTGATTTGATTAAATTTAAAGAAGCAAGTTCAGTACCTGAAATGAGATCCAATTGTTAAAATTACAGGAACACTTTACAAAGAAGAAAAGCTTTTTTATAATAATAATAATAATAATAATAATAATAATAATAATAATAATAATAATTATTATTATTATTATTATTATTATTATTATTATTATTATTTATTTATTTATTTATTTATTTATTTATTTTAGTTTTTCTTTTTTTCTTTTCTCTGTATGCAGGTTCCTCTTTGTTTTTTAATGAATCATAAATAGGGATGGGTACCTTTCACATTTGAAACGATAAGGTACCAATGCCTGGTACCTGGCAATCGGTACTAGTACTTATTGGTACCAATTTTTGTTACTTTTTTGTGTTTATGAGGTAAAAAAAAAAAATCAACATTTTTGGTAATATAAATATATGTTTTTTCAATTTAACATATTTACTCTTCAGTATATAACCTTGTAATGCTGTTTTCATGTCTAGCATGGAAACTCGCCTACTCTTCCACTCCCTCACAACCACAAAGACGCATTTAGGTACCTAAACATGGTACCTTTTTAATTTACTTGAACCAGTACCCGCTACTTTTGACAGAATTCGGTCGGTACCTATTAAAGTACCTAATTTGGTACCCATCCCTAATCATAAATTGTTTTTCAGGATCCTTAGTCAACCATTTGGTTTGATTTTATGGGCTGAGATTTTTGCCATCAGAAACTAACTAGCATTAGCAGTTCTAACATTTTTCAACAACTCTTCGGTTTCCACTCCATACAAGATGGAGTTCTGAATATATGGCCAATGCCATACTGACTGGAATTACAGAAGATTAACCAGGGGACATCTGCCTCAGACTAGATGCTGCTCAAGATTCTTCTACTAGAGGCCAAGCTGAACTGAATCTGAATCTGAAGAGTTTAATTATCAAGTAGGTTTAACCCAATTTTAAATCAAATAAATTCACTCTCGAAACATTAAACCAATTTCAGATCATGCTTTTCAAATTCAACTTCAGTTTTCTTCAAATGGATGATTCTGACAGAATGAGGGAGCTCCCTGTTTTCTGGTATCCCTTCATGTGAAGAGCTACAACGCGTGCTGCATATCTAAAGACATCAAGTCTGTAGCACAGATGAAGGAAATTTACCAAGGTTAGGAGACCCAAAAAAGCACTTGAAGGTAGCATTGGGAGTTTATTGCCATTTTTGACTCTCAGAAAAACACACTCTGTCACCAGCTGCATCCTTTACAAAAACATATTTTGAAGGAGTCAAGCCTGTCAGGGACACACCAGCAGGTAAGACCTGCAACCAGCTCACAGAACAGCTACTTCAAAGCCAAACGGACAGATTCAGTGCAAATCATCTTCATGCACGTTCTTACTATGAGGCATAGAGAGGGTGGCAGATGCTGCTGCATGCTGAGGTGTGTGCAGATTAAACAAGCAAGGCTGCACTGATTACAAATGCACAGAGGGGAGCTGTGCACAGAAGAGAGAGACAGGGATGAAGACAGAAGTGACGTGTAGATGATGATCCAGATATTTTACTGGCTGTCTTTGAAAAGCTGCTTTATACGGGTTAAAAAAAAAAAAAAAAATCATTCATCTACAGGAGGTATCACTGCAGGATAAAAGGCTATTTCTCATGTTTGAATATGTTCAAGCAGTCATGTGTGTTAAGGTAAGAAGCCAAATCAGAGTGAATTACCCTGCAGAACAGCCCATTCATAGTAGATCAACTCTCCTTTTGTTTGGGACAGGAACGTGATGAGTGAGTATTGTAATTGGTTAGTTTAATAACTGGAGACAAACCAAGAGTTCTCTGTCTTTCATTCACACACACACGCACACATATATATACACACACATACACACTCAATTACACACCACGGAAACATGTCTAAATTGTAATTCTCTGTCAGACTCCATAGCACACACACACACTCCACACATAAACACTCTGCACTCATGTCAGCGAGGCACTCACGCTGGTCTGTTTAATTTAGGTTTGGCAGATTATAGTAATTATGTTAAAGAAAAGATTTTCCAGAGTAATTTGCCCTTTTCTGTCCTTCAAGAGTGAAACTGCGGCAGCTGATGGGTGAACACAGTCTTTATGTCACACTTAAACTCAACTGTTCAGACAGATTGGAAAATATGTCGGCATAAAGGATGTGAAGGATGCAGTTTTATTGTTTTGCACGGCTGTTTGAGCACAATAATGTCCCTGATACAGCTTTCAACAAGGAGAGGAGAGTTTCTGAGCGCCAGGAATCACTGACTATTCAACAGTTTGGGCTTTTATGTGAAACACAGTCAATTTGTGAAGCAGTGGAATGTAAAGAACAGATAGCTAACACAGAAAACCATTTCTGATCAGTGTTTGGATAAAAATAAGCTAGTTAGCAATGTAGCTAGCAATACTGTGAGCTCACTGTGGTAGCCTTTCGATAACCACATATGACATTTAAGGGAGGCATTTTTATTAAAAGACAGATAGTTTTCCAAAATAGCTGTTTCCTCTAACTGTGCCTGCAGTCACACAGTAGTTTGTTTCAGCTACAATCTGCTAGTTAGCTCAGTTAGCTAGGTACACCAGATGTAGTGAATCAACAGCCACATGGGTTTTTGTTAGGGATGTTGGATACCACTTTTTTTCAGACTAATACCAGTATGAGTACTCCCTTTTGAGTACTCACCAATATCAAGTACCAATACCACAAGTACTTTTGATACATTAAATTTCAATTAACAATGACAGATAGTTTCTAACAAAGACATCATTTTCACTCTGCCATTAAGTTTACAATAAGGCACAAAAATTATCTTTGAGTTGTTTCAAAAATTAACAAATGTCAGGGTTTTAGTGATTTTTTTAGAAATAAACCAAAGTGCAAAATAAAACAATTTTATTGTTAACTCACCCTGGTTTAATTATATTGTCTGGACAAGACCTGACACATACGTGCGATGGTGTCAAACCAAAGCTATGTAGCGCCATCTACTGGCAGGAGGACTTCCTGGAAGTAATTTTTTTTGCTTTGAGTATCAGCTTCTGGTATCGGCAGCCTTTGCAAGTACTGATACCCTGAAAAAAGGCAGTTATTGGCCCCTGGTATCAGTACTGCGCATCTCTAGTTTTTGCAGTGTACAGTTTTGTCAATCTAAATTGTTATGATGAGTTTCTGAAGTTCCTCATCTAAAGGCAGGAAATTTGTTGCCACAGCTCGACAATTTTTCTTCTGTCTTCATCATTTGTCAAATATCTTTTGCCTACCCATTTTATTTGTTTATACCCTGGGTTTTTTGGGGCATGAAAATTACAGTTTGCTCTCACGAAGGAACTGTAGAACTAGGTGTTTCTCTTTTGGCCCAGTAGCTCACTTTGCTGTGAAGCGAGCAGTAGCATAATCTGAATGTTGTAGCCTCTTGGTGAATCTTTGTCATGTTTCAGGAAGAAGTAGTGTAAAAGGTAGCTTTCATTAAGATGTTAATAGTTTCATAAAGGAACTGAAGAGCTGTGGCTGAGGCTGTTTTTATCTAGCTGGCTCACTATTTGCAGCTAGCTTTATTTTAAATGGACTGTGGTAGCCTTATGGTGAATCTCTAACCTGTTTCAGACTAAGTCTGCTCTAATAAAATAACTGTATAGCTCAGTGTAGCTGTTCTTTGCTAGTTAGCTTAGTTTGCCAACAGCTGTAGCTAAAAGTACCTTACAGCAAGTTTGACAAAGACACCAGAGATGAAGACCACCAATGAAGGTTTTTATGTGGATTAGAAGTCAAAACAAGAAGAAAAACAGAACTACCTTAACTAAGATCGCCAAAATAAATCTATGTCGATAATGAAGGCGTAAATGTAGCTGTTTGTATCTATTTTTGCAAACCATTGTTGAATTTCAACCTTGAGATGTTCTTGACGTCTTTGCTGATGTGTGTGTACGTGTGTTTGGGGAGAGATATGGCGCTCTGAGCGTTCTCACCATTGTCCGGAGACAAACGGCACAGGGGGATTTGAAGAATCTTCTGAACATGATGACAGCTTGTCAAGGCTCCTCCTACGTCTGTAATGAATTTCAGCCTTTTGTGGTGTGTGTGGTCCCGCTGCACTGATAAGCCCTGGCACTAATACAGTTAACAAGGAGAGGATGTGTGTTTGTCTGAGTGTGTATGCGTGGGCTGACATGGTGTTTACATGCTTTTGAGCAAAAATAGCTTGATGCATTGCAGTGTTTGCCAATAACAATAACGTTATTACAATGTGGTTACATTAGCCATTAGCAGTTATCTGATTGTAGCTGGGTAAGTTTATAAGGATAGCAATAATTGATAATGAATAATAAGTTACAAAGACTTTCTGTAATTAATTGAATTATGACAAAGAAAGAAACTGAGACATGTAGGCTGACAAAGTCTACATTAAGGGGTCAGAATATAATCTTTTAACTTCTGTTTTAGCATTATGATGATTATCACTTAAGCATAAAGCCAAATTAAAACAGAAAGATCCATTACTTTATCCTTGTTGCTCTTATTCCTTGTCATATTGTACAGCTGTGATGTAAATTTGTACCAAAACTGTAAAAAACAATCTTTATTTGTTGTTTTATTGACTTCTAATAAGGTTTCCCTCCTAAAAATAACGGCTTTGTGTGTGAAAGTTTGCAGACAAGTTAAAACCAAGCAAGTAAGGGAAATTGTATGGTGATCAGGTTGTAAATAAGATAAAGTAAATTAGACATTTCGCATTTTTGCCTCGTTTCCTACTCTATCCACCAACCCATCTTATCTGAATAAATATTAGTTAAATAAAAAATATGAGTAGAATAAAAAAATAAAGAAATAAATCTCAGAATAAATTAAAAGGAGCACAAAGAAGAAAAAGTCTTGGGGTATCTGCCCCTTCACTCACACAATAATTAAACAAAAACCTGATCAGAGAACCAAAAATACAGCCAGCATGCTTTTAGCTGTGCAAAAAAAAAAAAAAAAAAAAAAGAAGTATAATATATTCATATTTTAGGTACGTTTTTATATTTCTTGATATAAATGATAAATGTATTATTATTATGCCCTTTTATTTTGTTTATTTTATTATTTTTTGTTTTTATTTGTTTATTTTTTCTATTACAGGTTAAAGGTAAGTATGTATGTACGTGAATAAATACAAAAAAATCCTGAAAATCACTACGTAAAATAAATCAACTTTTTTAACTGTTGTTTTTTTATACAGTTCAAAATAATCCCCTGGATTTGAGCCAGTTATTACAGGGCTCTAAACTAACTTTTTCACTGGTAGCACTGGTGCGACCAACTTTCTCAGTTGGTCGTACCAGCACCGTTTTGGTCGCACCGTTTATTTATTTATTTATTTATTTATTTATTTATTTATTTATCTATCTGTGTGTAGTAACTCCAGCTATGATTTTGCTAAATATTTTACTGTAAATATGAAGTTTCTCTGCAACAAGCTCTGGCGGACAAAACAGGTTATTTCTTTTATGTAAGTTTAAAAGAAAACAATAAAAATTCTTCTTAAATAAAAGAAAACAATAACAGACATGCATGTGTGTACATATCAGGGTTATTATAGTTAAAAACATTTTCGTTAAAAAACAAAAAACAAAACAAAAAAAAACAAACAAACAAGGCTTTACATAAAACAATGACTAAAATGCTTAAGTGAGTTTACAAAACTTACTAAAATAACCCAAAATGATCATTTGGTCCATTTTGGTCACAGTCTCGAGCCCTGTATTATTTTCCAATGCTGACCCAAGACTGAAGCTAATGCATTCCCCACAACGTTTACAGATTTAAAATTCTTACAAAAATGGCCATTATTGCCACAGTGTCAACAGGCTGAGATGAAATGTGTTAGACCCCTTAGCTTGGATTGTTTTGCGGTTATCCCGGACATTTCTTTCGCCATTTAGAAAACAGGTGGCGGCAATAAAAGCATCAAATCCACCCCTCACTCTCTTTTAACTACATGAGTTACATGGTTTACAGCCAGAATACACTACCTGTCCCGAGTCCGGCCCCAGTCGAAACTGAGGCAAAGGGCATAAACTTTTTGTTACTTGCAAAGTTTTCTTCTTTACTGAAGTTTCCAAACATTAATATGGGTGCCTACATTTCTTTTGCCTCCGTGCCCCGAGTTTCTGCTCCTGCGGTTAAAAAAAGCAACATCTAAAACCACAAATCTGTTTCTTCGCGCTAAGCCCTACATCCACACATGCTCACTCACTCACACATAAACACACACACACAAGCTGTTGTCAGAATCATGGCTGCCATGTATCTTTGTGCCTTGTCATCACATGCTCCGACTGAGCTCTAAATGTCACTTGTCTCTCTCCGCTTCATCTGCCTGACTCATCCTCCCTGTCCTCACTCTGCATTTCAAATGCTCCTGTTTGTGTATGTGTGTGTGTAGGGTGTGTATATGTGTGTGTGCAACACTGACATGTGCTGGTGTGTATGCGTTTGATGGACACACTGCTGCTCTCCACCTCCCTTTGAACACTGCCTGCAAGCACAATGATGCTCCCTGCATTGATTTTCTCGTGCCATTCTATAATTATGTCTCTACTCTTTTTATTCGTCCTCCTCCCTCTCTCTTTCCCTCTTTCTGTCTTTTATCCCGTCTCTCTTATCTCCCCCTTCTCTCCTCTATTTTTCTAATTCTATCCCCCTGATCCATTTTTATGCCTCACTGTTTCCATGCTTGTTATCTCGGTCCTTTCTCCCCTTTTTTTCCCTGTTTGATCTCAACTTCTTAATTTCCTCTCTCATCTACGTCACTTGGCTCAGTGTCGTTGTGCACACCCCGCCTTCCCAGCTCTTACTGTCATTGTTTCTTTTTTTCTCTCTCTCTTACTGTTGTCTAATTTTCTCTTTTCTGCCATGTCAGATTTTCTCATGCTCTTAATCTTTTTCACTGGAAGTTCTTGTTCTCTCACCTGCCTTTTTTTTCACTTCACAGTACTGAAAAACACGGCAAAGTCTTTTTTTTTTTTTAAATCATCATGTTGTCTCTTTAACACTAAATACATAAATACTGATGTCTAATAAATAATGGAGATATCTTTCACCACATTTGAAACATACTTGTGTCATTTTCCACACTTAAGATATTTATACATCCTTCACCACATTTTACACACACAGATTTGTTATAATTGAAACTCACATTATTTACTATTTAATCTATCTGTATTTGTCATACCTGAAACTTGAGCATGTCAATACAATACATACAATATTTGAATTTATGCTCATTATTCTTCACATTTGAGATAAAAGTCATCTTTCACCACATTTCAAACATCATTTGACATGAAGGGCACATCTCAAGGTTCCATCCTTCCCTCCTTCACTTGTGTCGTTCCCTTGTGTCTTAGTCTCTCCCACCAGGCGAGGAAATAAAGGGAGGAGAGAGGAATGAAGGAGATTTGTTTTTAGAGCAATGGAGCAATGTACCTGCTGTCTGTTTATTCTGTATGCTGTTTAGAAGCACACAGATCACTTTACTGGTAAACTGCGTCATTTTTAGATTATTTATGAATTATTTATCCTTTTTCTATAGCATATCTGATCATGAACTCTGAAACTTATTTATAAGTTTATTTGTGTTTCAGGAAGATATTATTTGTTAGATTTCGGTTTTCAGTATTAATCCTCTGTTATATTAATTTGATGATGGTTGTGTTCAGTATTTTGTGCTTTAAACTCACAACACTTTTAAACCCCAGGTTTATTATCCATTTGTGAATGATCCTCAGTGATCCTTCAGCTCTGTCTTTTTTCTCTCATTAAAATCTTTTTTTTTCTAACAAAATATGAAAATCTATAGAAAAAAATCTTCATTCAGTACAAGGTAGATATCAAAAAAGAAAAAGTCGACTCTCTGTCCTCTTTCAGTCAGGAGGCCGAATTCCAGCGAGGGAAAATTGCACTTGAGCAGCTGAATGGGTCTGTGAGGGCGTCACCACGTCAGCAGCAGGGTGGGGGTTCATCTCTTGCGGGCATGCTTGTATTTGTCCACATAGGCTTTCACCACGTTAGCAACCTTACTGGCGTTTACTTCGCCACTTTTGCTGTGACACACCTTCTCTACTGCTTTACGGACAATCTCCTTGTACTCATCCTTTGTGATTTCCTTCCTTTGGTAATAGGGTTTGATGGCTGTCTTCACTTCATTGATAGCTTTTTCTTGGATCTGTTGTTTCTAAAGTTTCATGTAGAGAAGTCTGAGCTGCTGCAGCGACCAATCAGAGAGTGATATTCCATATGGGGGCGTGTCTGTCAGTGAAAAAACTTCCGCTAAGCCAGCTCTCATGTTTCCTCGATCATAGTTCCTCCAATCAATCTCCTCCCTCCTCTCTTCTCTCCCCCGAGCACAATTATCACTGAGGGACAGTGTTCGAAATGGCGACTCAGAAAGTATTTCTGGTGCCTCAGAGGAGAGAGGAGAGAGGAGGCATCAGATCAACGCTTTGAGACGCACTCATTGAAAAAACAATTTTATTATTTTATTATTTTTCTTTGACTAACCAATTTAACAACATATCTCAGTGTTACTTTTTTGTTCAGAAATATTCATATTTTAAATCCAATAGGATATCTGATGGGTAGTACCTGCTCAACATTAGAGCAGCTTTCTGAATTTGAAACTTCCATGCCCAGCAAGTTTTGATTGTGAATGTGTCTTTCTAACCCCTCTCTCATCATTATTTTCTCTCCTTTGTTTTTATCTGCAGCTTCTCTGGAGTGCACTCCATCTTCTCCATAGTCTGATGGAGAGAGCCACCAACCGTCCGGCCATCCACCCCAACATGTGATTCCCAGACAACCACATCTCTCCATGTCACACCTTTGCTCCCTGTCCTTGTTCTCTCTGAAGATAGAAAAAAAAAAAAAAAAAAAAAAAAGCCTGCCTTCTTCCCAGCCACTCCTGAGAAGCTCCCACGAGTTCTGACTTGCTGTTTCCTCACAGTCCAAACAATTCCTCACAGCTTCCTGGAATTGGACCAATAGTTTCCATTACAGGCATCCCATCTTTGATTATTGCTGACCTTTTACAGCCAAAAAACCACCAGAACTCTCACGCTATCACTCCCACACATCTCTCTGACATCTCAACTGTAGAACCAGTAACCAAGAGCCGAGCCCCTCTTAATTATCCTCTACCAGGAATTCAACACTTCCCTGAGAGAATTTTAACACAGAGATGATCTCTGTGGTGATCCAGCTGGTTTATTTATAAGGCATTGTTACTACAACAATCATCTTTACTTGGAGTGATGATGTTGCTTGTGGACCCGATCAGGCCTGTTGATAAGTTTATTTGTCCTTTTTCGTTAAAAAAAAAAAAAAAAAAAAAAAAATCAAGAGGGGAAATGAAAAGTACATCCATAAAAAAGTTTCAGCGAGACATTATCCCTAGACTGATTTTAAAACCATCCAGAGCTAACTTTAACTTTTACTTCAGCTTCATATGACTGAGGTTATTGAAAATACATTTAATAGACTAATAGATTGGCCCTTTTTAAAGCGTGGTTTATTCTTGAGCATTGATCCTACACTGGAACAGCTGACACAGTCTTAACTACAACATACTTCTATGTTGCTGTGACCCATCGCTCCGCAGTACCTCTCCAAAACACAAGAGGGCAGTGTCATCTGAATAATTGTCAGATCGTCTGTTACCGTCATTGACTGTATAATAAATGGACGTAGTTTCCGCGATGTAACCCGTCTGTTCCTAGAGTAACAAAGCCAGGCCATAATGGAAATGATGCAGGCTTCGAGCCCTGACTAACGGCTATTATGGCGCCAGACATGAACTGCGCTTCTGATTGGACAAACTTGTGATCTTAATATCTTCTAAAACACTCAGTTAGAAAAAAAACACTTTGCATACAGTGTGTGCAAGAGTGAAATTAGTGATTTAGACCAAAGCCAGGCTTTGAACCCACCTGTAAATTAGGGCTGCAGGGATATGAAAATTTTGTTCGATACAGATATCTGATATGAATATTGCTGTTATGGCTGATAACCGATATTTACCAATATCAATATTGAATTTAAAAAAAAAACAATCTGAGATTATCAAATTGTGAACATACTGAAAATCATGTGAACTGAATTTTTCAATATCTACCTTTATTTTCAAACATGTTTTCCTTGTCCACTCTTCTTGGGTAGTTTTGGTGTTTACATAGTCATAGAAAACAATATTATTTGGGTCTTGAAATATCATTCAAGATGCTCTTAAAAAATGGCTGGCAGCTATTGAGTAAATATCCGCCCACTTTCATACATCAGACCATATGGATATGTTAAAAACTAATACTAACATCAGCTGATACCGATATTGATACCGATATATCATGCATTCCTACTGTAAATCATTTCAAAGTATTGTAAGGACAGGAAACAGCTTCTGGTCTGCATGTTCATTTTGACACAGTTACATTTTGGAGGAGGTGCATGTTGGCTGTATGGGTACACCCCTACAAAGGTGTTGTAGCTACATAGACCCACAGCATAGGGTACCCTTTAATTCAATGCAGAAGAATAAACCAGGTTTAAATTTCCCCCTGTCCAATTAAGTAACTCCAAAGGCTTGCAGTAAATAGCATCACATAGAGTCTACTTTCACATTTAAACACTCTCTCTGTCTGTTTGTGGCATGTTAAGTCTTCATTGCAACATTTTATGTTCCTCCCCCCTAAGTACTCTTGCGGTGCAGTGCTCAGCTTCCCCACAAAAGACTTTGAGCTAAAAACTGTCTGCAAGAACAATCCACATGTCTACATCCTTATTCCCATAATGCAAAGTAGTTGCACATTTTACAAACTCTTTGTGTGTTTTCGTGCTCTTTCTCTGTCTCATTCTGCGCAAAGATCCTGTAAACAGTATTCCAAACCACCTGGTGAAGTGTCCATATCTCCTCTCACCTCTTCATATAGTGGACCTCTCTCTTAGGACCGTAAACTTAAAAGAACTTCACTGTGAAAACAACCAACAGTTAGCGTGGGAATAAACATTCAGCCTGGCGTGGCATCAGGTGTGGTTAAGTTGGCTCCTGGCGAAAATGAACACCGCCGCTGTGAAAAGCAATCCGAAGGAGACAGAGCAGAACCTGGAGAAAAGGAAAAAAGAGAAGTAAGAAAAAAAAAAACAGACGGGATGAACTGCATAAGGAAATTCCCTCGGTGTCTCTAAACCGCCGTGCCAGTAGGTAAACTGAAACAAAAGGCAAAGGGAGTGGCGAAGAGAAAAAACAAGGATCAGGCAAAGCAACAAGGGCTCTGAGATGCTTTCGACTTGAAACTCTTTACCGCTAATGAGGGGGAAGAAGAAGAAGAAAAGACATCACATATAACAAAAGAAGAGCCTTTTTTTCATTTCCCTCTCTTCGGCGTCTCTTTATTGCTTCATCTGTTTTCCATCTCACTGCTTTGAGACTTATTTTTAGATGAGAAATATTGCAAGTAGTGAAGAAAGGAGATGAGCAGAAAAGCTTGTGATGAAAATGTTGTGTGTCAGTCTATTAGGGAGAAACACTGTAACCTATTTATCTCTGTTAATGTGAATAACGGCCATTCACTGTTGATATTTTAGGTATTTTAACTGCACTTAAAAGCACATGTGTGAGTCAGGAAACAGAACATCTGTTACTCATCCTCGTCACTTTGTCTATAAGTGTAAATACATCATTACGGCTGGAATAATGACACTCATGTCTTTATCAGCAGCTGATTTAAATGTGTCAGAGTGATGTTCATCAAAAGCTCCGATGTAGCATGAGCTGTTGTCATGGTAACAACATCTTTCCTCTGGGTGCTGTCAATCAAAGGCGATGTAAAGAAGAAAAAAAAAGCTGATGTGGTTGGAGCATTTGGGGGAAACAGGGTCAATGTTGGCCCCCGAGAGCCATTGCTTTTTAATGGGATTCAATTTGTACACACGGTCCCCGTGCATCCAGCCATGCATTGTTTGGATAGCGGCTGTAGCCTCTAACGCAGCAAGGACCTGTGTGTGGATTGAATAGTATTGATCAGGACATACAGTCAGTCCATGAGGATTACCAAAGCCTCCAGGATCATGAGTGTGTGTGTGTGTGTGTGTGTGTGTGTGTGTGTGTGTGTGTGTGTGTGTGTGTGTGTGTGTGTGTGTGTGTGTGTGTGTGTGTGTGTGTGTGTGTGTGTGTGTGTGTGTGTGTGTGTGTGTGTTTGACAGTCACATAGGAATGGAGTTGTTCGGGCTAAAACACAAGTGGCTATTTCACGGTTGGGTGGAGATGCCTTGTCTGACTCTGCCAAGGCCACATGAGGAGGAAAAGGGGGGATGAAGCCTCCGTTAAGTTGGGAATTTCTTCATTCTTCCATTTCAAATTGGAAACTGACAACGTGTGGACTGGGAGGAATGGTTTTCAGTGTTGGCGCCTGCTGAGTTAGAGATCTGGAATTATCCATGCGAACAACTCTTAGCTGGAGACCCCTACAGTACAATACTGTTCTTTATATCATTATGATAAATTGATATTGATTATGGTAATCGTAAATAGTGAAATTGCAAAAAGATGCCTTCATTATTCAAAATGGTAAGGGCATATCTCCATGTCTCTGTCTTCATTTATCATGAACAAATCAATAGTTATACAAAAAGTCATGTTATCAGAATTGTAATGTATTTTTTGTATCGCTCTGTATAGTGGAACATATCTTGGGCTTGTGATTGAGCAGCTGACTTTGTGTCACTAACCTTGAAAGATCTTCTTCCTGATTGCAAACTCCAACAAAGTGAAAGTGAAACTAAACCTGCAAATTTTAAATATGTAGCAACACAGTTAGTTTTACAATATTACCACGCTGCAAGATGACAGGACTTGTTCCTGTGGTGTGTCACATGAATATGCTGGTTAAGTCTCTGTCGGAAGACTGTTCCCCTATTTCACATATGTACTGTTATTCTTGTAGCGTATGAATAATACTATGTTTATATGAAGAAAAAATGTAGTGCTTCACAAATTTATTAGACCACCGCCTTGTTGAAGGTGTTTGCTACCACTGCTCAAAAGCAACGGTTTATTGCTTATTACCAATATATATATTTGTACAATCAGCCCTTATATCTTTTTGTTTCTTTTTTGTAATCCGTAAGTTTTCAATTATACTGTTTTTACTTAAAACAAGTGGGGGAAAGTAAAGCGCTTATTCTTTTTTTTGGTTGACAAATCACAGTTATTAATATAGTAATTTCCACCAAAAATACAGTTTTTTACTTGTATACCTGAGCAGAAATCTTTGTTTTAGTGGGTTTTTTCCTTTTTTTTTTTTTTTTTTTTTTTTTTTTGTTTGTCTTGATTCATTTTTGGCTCATCAGCATGCTGGCTCAAATTTGGGTATAAAAACTTAAATTCAGTATGAAACTTCTCACTCTTGTTCAGAATGGTGAAGGTATCAAAAATATCTTAAAAACAAAGAGAGTTGAAGCAATTCATGATGCTGGATGGTTCTCTTGATCTCCTGACAGGTGGTCTAATAAATTTGTTAAGCACTGAATATATAATCATAAAGAAATAAGAATCCATATCTGCAAAAGAGAAGCTAGCTTAGATCAGAAACGAAACTTTTTGCACCTCGTAGTTTTATTGCACTTTTTTCATAACGTGTGTTTCTGTTTGATTCTGTTGTTTACATTCTTTTGACTAAACTTTGGCAAAAGGAAGATGTAGCTTGAAAAAATGCTGAGTCGTCTTATCATCAATTAGCTAACAAAGAGTTTCTTACGGCAGTTAGCTTCACCTAGCTTAGCGCCTGGCCTAAACTCTCTCCATCCGCTCCTCTAAAAAATGTTTGATACATTCAGAAATTAGACGACTACTCTGAAAAATCTTAGAAAGCTAACAAGCAACAATGATTCTTTAAAGCTAAGTAAGCTAACTGACATTTTTTTCGCAGCCTGTATGCTAGGCTATGCTAACCTGCTGCTGAATCTGGCCTTGGATTTAGAAGATAAACACAAAAGAACTTTTAATGAAATTCTTCAGTAACTTTATGCCAAAAAAAAGTTTATTTCCCTAAGTAACTTTAATTTAGAGTATCAGTGATCAGACGCATTGATGGTAGCTGAGAGGAAGCTGGCAAAACCAATGTCCATTCATCCCCTGATCTAATCTGGTGGGAAAAACACACCAAGCCGACTTCTTGTGATCTTCTAGTATATCAACCACTTGCATTGAATTTCATCATATTATGGGTATTGGCCTCGTAAAGAAAGAAAGCACTGTGTCTGTATTCAAACCTCAATGGATTATTGAAAGCTTTTGTATCAGTGTTTAGCCCTTCCCTCTCTTTGAAATTAATTTTTCACACCAACTGTCTGACTTAAAACAAGACCTGAACTTGCTTAAAGCTTCTCTACTACACAACAGATGTAGCAGTGTGTTTTTGTGATGCATACGCCAGGTTGTAGCACCATAATAACCCTGGATACAGGCAGTAAAATACTGATTCTTTATTGCTACTCTCCAGTGGGTTCAAAGGGAGGAGTAGATTTTCCTCCAGAGGCATGAGGGAAAGTTTCCACTGCATTTTGGCTCAGACATCCAGGTACAACCAGCTCCAGATCTGGCAAATGTGCCAAAATGTCCAAGGACTTGCCTGAACTAGCTCAGCTTGTAGTCTCTCGGCACCTGAGAGAAGTTTGGCACGTACTCACAGACGCTAATCAACGGTGCACTGTTACACAAGTGAACGCCAGACTAAACCTCACATGATGTTGCACAAGAACTCTCACACACGTAACATGCACACAAACTAAAAGTGTGTGTGTGTGTGTGTGTGTGTGAATACACGTCAACAAGCACAGGACGCGTAATTCTCAACAGATTCGCAGTTAATAGTCACACAGGCTGGGACGTTTTACGACAGTTGTGCAGCGATAAACATTAAGGAGACACTTCAGTCACAATCCAAACAGATGTCAAATATATTTCTGCCGTGGTGACAGCATGTTTAGACGGGTGTTTTTGTAACCAACAGGCATGATCAAGCCCTTATCCCCAAGCTGTCTACTTATAAGGTGCCTAATGATGGATATTAATGATGATATTGATACCATGTATACAGTATATATAATAAACAGATTAAACTTCATGTCCAGTGTTTATTCTGTTCTCCCACTCTCCTCACACTGTGCAGTGTGTGTGTGTGTGTGTGTGTGTTTGTCTGTGTGTGTGTGTGTACAGCTACTCACAGGCAGCAGATGTGCACTGAGTTTGCAGAAAAGATGACCTGACAGATGTGACAGATGCTAGTGTTGTAAAGGTGTGACGATGCAGCTTGGGAAGGTTTCCTGCTGCGATCTCTCAGCAACTTCACGTCAGGCCTCTGGGCCCTACAGGTGAGTCAGTAATGTGTATCTGAAAATGCCTGAGAGTACCCACAAGATCTGACAGGAGGCTTAAAAAGCTGAAATGTAATGGCTTTGAGTCTTAAAAGTATGAAAAATTCCATCATCTGATGGTTATCATTAAGTTGAGCTTGCTATCATACAGTGTCGACGCCACTTTCCACTGGTGTCCATAGAGCTGTAAATATGCAGATGATACTCTAGTCTCCTGTGTGTTGATGCTTGGGGATACAGTTTGTCGTCACAGAAACAGGATCCAAACCTCAAGATGCTTTCAGGAAAAGGTTGCTTTTACCTTCCAGAAGACTGTGTCAATACCATAGACTGTAAAAAATGGACATTATCTTGCTCAGCTCGTAGTGAGGTCGCCACAAAAACTACTCCCCTCGTGGCTGGCTGCAATAAGGTCAATAATGTCTCCCTGGTCGCTCCAGATGGGCTGTGGTCGAACTTTAAAAATTAACACACCTCGTAGAAATGCTCCTCATGCCCGATTGTTGTGGTGACCTAAAGACATTATTTTGCTGCCTTGTATTTAAGTCATCTTTTTTAGTTATAAAGGTTAAAAACAAGGTTTTACGTTACGTGTTATAATGATTGACAGCTGCCATTCATGTGTATTTTTTCAGGGATTGTAAAACATGTCAGGAGGGAGACCCAAGAAAAGATTAGACCAAAGAAAAAAACAACTTTTTGTTACCCGGCTCCACTCAGATTCTGCCAGAAATCTTCCCAGTCTCTACTGCACAGACTCTGTCTGCACAACTGCTACCAATGGCTGCACCTGTGACAGGATATTTTGGCTTCCAAACTGTACAATAGTGAATGACGGAGCCACACTGTCCACTCTATATACAGGCTATGGTCAATACAGGCGACTGAATTGAAGAGATAAGCCTGTTTTAAAGCTAGCAACATGTTAGCCAAGCTAATGATTACCACACAGTCTCCCTGAAATCAACAGCAAGAATTCAGTTCAATACAATTCAGTTTATTTAAATATACAAAAGTTCAATTCCAGATTAAAATATTAAAGCCATATGAATCTGTTTGTGTTGATTTTGGCACCCCCTGTGGTGAGTCTAATTTTTGCTGATTTTTTTCCTGTAAATGTTTGGTAATTGTTTTGGGTTTTTTTTTTTATAGCAACTCTTTTCCTGCTTTCTAACACATATTTTGAAAAAAATATTTTTGTTTGTTTTGACTTGGGAGGCCACTGTGTCATAAATTAGATGATATTTTGACCCGTAACAGGACAGATTCACTTAGATTAGAGCTCAAAGGGTTGAATACAGATGAAAATCATAACGACATAGAGATAAGATAGATCATTCATATTTTTATGTATAAAATCTGGGGAGTTTCACTTTAATATTCTATTATCAACATGTCCCAGAACCCTGTTTCCTTCCACTAATGTGTTTGCAGCAATGTAGTATAGAGCGTTAACAATGAAAACATTATGATCCAGACCAGATCCAGTTTTGTGTAATGGTTCCTATGTCAAATACACATCATCACATTTATTCCATTTACGTTTTTGAGGGAAACAGTCGTGAGATTTCAGTATTACGAAACAAAGTGCTATTTGTTTAATTATTCTCGACACAAGTCTATATATCTTATTCAAGTTTGGGATACAAGGGTTGCATTGATGTATATAAAAAGTTTTATGCAAAAAAAAAAAAAATGACCACAGCATGTCAAAACCTAAAATTGTTTTCTGGCAGACTTGTTATGGTAGATCATAAAGGGTTAAAAGAGATACCCTCCTATTTTGTTCAACCACCAAAATTTATTGAACAAATGAATCCAAATAAATCCCACAATTAAACTGATCTGAACTGATGCCCACAGACTCTGCCCACCCTGTATTCCTGTTCCACATGCTGCTGTGGTGAGGCTGAGGAGGAGGAGGAGGGGTGGGGGGATAACCAGCGTGAGGGATGAAGAGAAAGTAAGATATGACAGAAAATCGCTCGCACTCAGTCCCCTGCCGCCTCTCCTGAGACCTGCAACACACAAACCTCAGCACTCCAGGCTCCCACCTCCTGCCTGGACGAGATCTCCACTGTTTTCTTTTGGTCTCTGTGTGTGTCTGTGAGATTTCCCCGCTCCTATTTTCTCTCTTCGCCCTGACCCTCTTTTCTCTCCTTCACTTTCGCTGCTCTGATTCTATCTGTCACTCACTGTGTTTGAGTGCTAGGATCTGAGACTGCAACTCAAATATGTGCTCCCTGTCATCTATTCTGTTTCTTCTTCTTCTTCTTCTTCTTCTTCTTCTTCTTCTTCTTCTTCTTCTTCTTCTTCTTCTACTCTGCCTTTAATTTCATCAGTTCTCAGCTGTTTCTATTTCTATAACTTTGTTTTCTTTGTTGCCTCAGAGTTTCCAACATCTGTTCTTTCTTTATTTATGCGTCCTCTTTCTCTTCTGTGTGCATCCTCCTTGGTCATGCATTCACGTTGAGCACGAGCAGGCGGCTGTATGAATTAAACATCTCAGACAGAGC
This sequence comes from Halichoeres trimaculatus, assembly GCF_033239565.1. Taxonomy (NCBI): domain Eukaryota; kingdom Metazoa; phylum Chordata; class Actinopteri; order Labriformes; family Labridae; genus Halichoeres; species Halichoeres trimaculatus. Next base: position 10,149,765 of record NW_027437192.1, read on the forward strand.
ACACACTGAGCCTCTTTGGAGTGTCAGGATGAGCACTGGTACTCAGATAGGAGGGCTTTGACCACACACAGCGAGTGTTTGTCAGTGTGTGTGTGAGTGTTACTTTATCACACAGAGCAGCGAGGGGTATCAAATCTATTTGCCTTCATGTTTTATTGGTGGCGGGTGAAAAAAAAGAGAAAAGTTTTCTTTAGTTTTAAGCTGCAACACTTTTTCTTTATGAATGTGTTTCTAGGTGTAACATATACAAAATAGCATCTAGATTTCAAATGAAAAAAACACACGCTCTGAAGTTATGTTGTAATGTTTGTTTTAAAACATTACATAAAGTACAAAGCAGGGCCAGCCCTAGCCATTTTGGGGCCCTGGGTGGAAGAAGCCCCCTTACAGCCACCTATGACAAAAACACCACGAACATTAGAAACCCAGTCTAAATCGTTATCAGAATGAATTATATGAAACATAAAGAAGACTTTAATCATTTGAAGCTTGCTTAACAAATACATACAACGATTTAAACATATAAAAAGTCACCCACTAAGAAATATAAAGTTTTCCTTCTATATGTTTGGAGAGCCTAAAACTTTTTCTGTTGTAATCATATATATTTGGGTCATTTTCCATTTGTTTCTTCTTAAAATGTTTGCATCTCAAATTCCATTTTTCTCACATTGGTGTTTTAGAAAACTCATATTTCAGCCACTGTCTGAAACTTATCTCTTAAGATGTTATCTCTTTAATGCTCCATAAACCCCCTTCCCTCTGATTGGCTAGCCTTCTGGAGGTCTGAATGAATGAATGAATGAATGAATGAATTTATTTCGAACATGCAAAAAAAAAAGAAACAAAACAGAAATAGGTCGTCACCATAAACAAACACATGCATACTAAACTTAAAAGAAAAACGAAGACTGCAGCAACAACCTGCATGTGTTACATAACTACATGCTCGAAAAGGAGTAGGAAGAAGTTAAACTTATTTAATCCTACCCCTATTATCCACACCTCCTACGGTGATATCTTAACTTTTACATATTTATACTTTTCATACACATTCACATAACATTTCCCTTATATGATACTTAATTTCTGTATATGTTTTGTTTGTTTGTTTAATTTTCAATTGGCTCTGTCATTACCGCCCTGGGTCAAACTGCTGTTCTTCATCCTGATATTTATTCAAAAGGTGTGTTTTAAATATTCTCTTAAATATGCCTATAGTTTTACTTTTCTTTAATTCATCTCTCAAACTGTTCCATAATTTAACCCCTGATATTGACAAACACATACTTTTTAATGTTGTCCTAGCATGGTGTATTTTGAAATTCAGCTCCCCTCTTAAACTATAACCTCCTTCTCTTTCTGTAAACAGTTTTCTTATGTTGTCTGGAAGTAAATTGTTTCTTGCTTTGAATATTATTTGTGCAGTTTTAAGCTGAATCATATCTTGAAGTTTTAGGGTTTGTAATTCTAGGAAAAATCTGTTTGTGTGGTCTCTAAATCCTGCTTTATTGATGAATCTGATGGCTCTTTTCTGCATTTTAATCAGTGTTTGGAGATTACTTTTGTATGTGTTTCCCCATACCTCTAGGCAGTATGACAGATATGGCAAAATTAATGCACAATATAAAATATAAAGTGCTCTCTGGCTGAAAATTTGCCTTGTTTTTCCCAGGACGGCAATGCTCCGTGCCAACTTCCCCTGAACATATTTAATGTGCGGCTTCCAGCAGATTTTGTGATCAAGAATTACACCAAGGAATTTGATTTCATTTACTCTTTTTATGTTAACATTGTCAATATTTAATTTTACATTTATATTTTTGCTTCGTTGTCCAAATAACATAAAATTTGTTTTATTCAGATTTAAAGACAGCTTATTTGCTTTAAACCATCTGTTAACATTGTTCATTTCCTTTGTAATTACATCCAAAAGCTGCTGTAATTCCACATCACAATAAAAAATATTTGTGTCATCTGCAAATAACACAAATTTTAATACATTTGACACATGACAAATGTCATTTATGTACATTATAAATAGTTTTGGTCCTAAGACTGATCCTTGAGGGACCCCACAAGTAATGTCCATAAGATTAGACGCAATCTGATCAATATGTACAAACTGTTGACGGTTTCGTAAATAGCTCTTCAACCAATGCAAAACATGGCCACGGATACCATATTTCTCTAATTTTCTTGTTAGTATATCATGATTAACTGTGTCAAATGCTTTCTTGAGATCTAAAAACACTCCCAGTGCGTACCTCTTTGTGTCAATAGAGTCTGTTATTTCTTCTACTAGTTCTATGAGGGCCATTGTTGTTGATCTATTGTTTCTGAAACCATATTGACTATCAGTTAGCAACTTGTGTTTCTCAACAAAACCATCAAATCGTTTTATGAATAATTTTTCTAGTATTTTTGAAAACTGGGAGAGTATTGATATTGGCCTATAGTTACTGAAGTTATGTTTGTCGCCTTCTTTGAATATCGGAATAACTTTGGCAATTTTCATCTTATGTGGGAATATTCCTTTTTGGAAAGACAGGTTAAAAACATAAGTTAGTGGTTTTGCAATACCATCAATAACTTTCTTCACAGTTACCATGTCAATATCATCCCAGTCTGTACTGGTTTTGTTCTTAAATCCTTTGACTATTTCATAAATTTCTTTTTCTTCCACAGCCGTTAAAAACATTGAGCTTTTATTTCCCTCCACATAATTAGTTGGATCTATTTCTGTCCCATCCACTTTTATTTCCTCTGCCAGTTTTGGTCCTATATTTACAAAAAATGAATTGAATCCATTGGCTACCTCCTTCATTTCTTTAACACTGCTTCCTTTGTCTATAAGATACTGTGGATATTGATTATTCTTTGTTCCATTTTTAATTACGGTGTTTAGTGTACTCCATAAACCTTTTGTATTGTTTTTATAATATTCTAGCTTTTTACAAAAGTATTCTTTTTTACAAGTTCTCATAATATTAGTTAGTTTATTTTTATATGTTTTATACTTCTTTTTCGCTTCAATAGTTCTATGTTTTATAAATTCTCGATAAAGGGTATTCTTTTTTTTGCAGGCATTTTGTAGGCCTTTTGTCATCCACGGTCGTCCTGCATATTTTTTATTTATTTTACATTGTGTTACTGGACAGTGTTTATCATATAATATCTTAAATATTTGCAAGAATGTTTCATATGATTTGTCAACATCATTCTCATCATATACAGTTTTCCAGTCTTGCTTTACTAGCTCATTTCTAAAACTGTTTAACGTCTTTTCTGTTCTAATTCTTCGATACATAATGGTTCTCTTGTTTTTGTTGCTCTTGTTTTTACACTCATAAGCTGCAAAAATGGGTAAATGGTCGCTAATATCATTGATTAATAGCCCACTTTTTATGTTATTATCCATAACATTTGTAAATATATTATCTATTAAGGTGGCACAATGTGTTGTTATTCTGCTTGGCCTTGTTATGAGGGGAAATAGCCCAATGCTGTACATGGTATCGATAAATTCATCTGTGTTTTTGTTGTGATTTGGATTTAGCAAGTCTATGTTGAAGTCTCCACAAATAAACACCCTTTTCTGATATAGAGTCGTAAATAATCCTTCCATGCTGTGAGTAAAAAAGTCAATATTGGATCCTGGTGTTCTATATATGCAACTAAAAATAAATTTTTTCTCTTTTTCCATACAAATTTCAACAGTAAGACACTCCATCACATCATCGATTACAGTTGTCATACTTTCAACTTTTTTAAAGTGCAAGTCTTTATTAATGAACAGGCCAACCCCACCTCCCTTTTTATTTTCTCTATCCAAGTGAAGGAATTCATAGCCATTTATTTCAAAGTCTCCAGCCTTTTCAGGGTTTATCCATGTCTCAGATACAGCTATTACACTGAATGGTCTCATAAACAGTCTAAGATATTCCTGTCTGTGGTCAGACCTTGGTGTTTGAGGTCTGCCGTGTCATGATGCCTTTGAGAGACCCTTGTGTGATGACTTCATCATTCAGTAAGATCTTGTGAAGATATCGTAAAGATCTATTGCCAATTTTTGAACTGACCATTTGAGAATTTTACAGATTCTGTGATTTCTAAAACATGAATATGAAGCTGTTTGAAAGTCTTCACGTTTAGTATGAACATCCAGCTTTGTTAATTTAATGTCTTTGTACTCCATGAATGAATGAATGAATAAAATAATGAATGACTATCCACATTTAAATCACTGGAAAACATAATACCCCCTCTTTAAAGCTCCTGTGATAATTTTAAGCAGGTTGCGAAACAGACAGAAATTAACGTAGAACCATCTTAATAGCCCAAGAGAACAAGTCAGATCAAATTAGACTATGAGCATGAAAGTTCTTTATGTTTATACATTTGTCTTAATGTTTTTAATGCACGGGTAGGTGCCAGTTGTTGTGATAACCTGCACGCTGCTGAAACCTTTTTTTTTTTTTTTAACTCAATTTCCACAGAAAATATTATGTCTCTTTTTTTTTTACCCTTTTTGGGTTAAAATTGCTTCTATCTATCATCAGGAAAAAAAAAAAAATCAATACCAACCAAAAGTGACTCATAGTAGCTTTAAACCTTGTGGTGACAGAGTTGTCTATGAAAACGTGTTTTTTGAAGATGAAAGGTATAAAAAGGATCATTTTGACTAGTGTTGATAGGAAATGATAAAAGCTTTTTATGCACTTTGTTTAGGAAGGGAGACTTATGTTACTGACCACAGAAAGTATTACATCTTTCGTGGCAACAAACAAATCTCTGTCTTCTGATTTTCACACTCATATCTCTCTGTCTTATCTTCCACACTACTCTTATCATGTTTGACTTTTCTGTACGTGTTGTTTTCAACCCTTGGTTTGAGTCAAAACTGTTTTTGCCTTAAACAACACTGCGTCTCCCTTGTCTATTTCCCATGTTCATGTTATTATTTCTCAACTTTAGTGTTTGATCTTGTTGCTTTCTTTCCCTTAGTTCTTTCATCCATATCCCACCCTCTCCTCCCCCTTACAGCTCCCCCCCTTTGCTCTCACTGATCCCGTCAATGTGACTGATATGGAAACCTTTCGAAGCGATTGATGTTGCTTGTTTCGCCAGCCACTCTATCTCAGTGTGTGTATCATTATCTCTACATGTGTCGGAACCTGTGCCTGTTGTGTTAGCCCTCATATCTGTATAAAACCGTGCACACATGTAAGTGGCATCAGAAGAGTCTCTTCAGCAGCTAAGCCTTCTTATCTCAGCCCTGGCTGTGTTGATTCAGTATAGATGAAGCTGACATCCATCCGGTCGTGAACTCCCAGCTCTGTACCCACTCAGTCCCCCGCTCTGTGCCACCCGGCTACGCTCTCATCTCCAGCAGACACTTTTTATTGTGTTTTATCTGGCCAGCATTGGCACCGCCAGTGTCAGCACAGCAGAGGATAATGCACACTTTGTTACAATGATTTACTGAGGCAACCTTTTAAAGTTTAAGAGGTCTTTTACAGGTCAGAAAAGATGGCTGCAAATCTGTTCCATTGGACAACCACGGAGCAAAGAGAAATAATGGGTCAGGGAAATGGGAAAAACCTTTACACACAGTTCAGCTTACTTTAAAACGCCTGATAAAACTGCTAGGATCAATATTTGTTTATAAATATAAAATCAAATGATTTGCTTTATGTGAAAGGCTCCACCTTTAGTCTGTTTCAAGTGATCCTTGCGTTTTCAAGGCACGTTTTTGTTCAATCCTTTATTTAAAAAAAAAAAAAAAGGATAATGCATCTCCTCTTTCTGTTATACCGAAGGCAACATCCTTTCTTTGACAGGCGCTAACATGCTATGCATTTGGTCGACGCAGCTGCGATCAGGTTTTGCCAACTCTAATACTTTTTTAACTTACCAATAAAAATGGAAAGGTATTTTTATACTGAGTGAGTCCACAGCGTCATGGTTAAATTCTGCCAGATCCACATTTGGTTCATCTCCGCTTCGCCACCAGACAAGATTTTCAATTCTAGTGAATCTGAGTCTTACATTAGCTCTGCTAAAAATAAGCAAGCTTTTTTTTTTCATCACACAGTGCAGGGTTTGTTTTTTCAAATAACATGTCACTTTCAAAATTATTTGACTTACAAGTTTTTCCCATGTAAGGGCATCACCAACTTGACGAAAGGCGGGAACTCCCTAGACTCCCTAGATCTGTTTCTTTGCATCATCCCAACTCAAACAAAGCTACGTTGAGTTAAGCATTACAAATATTTTCAACTTGCCAATAAAAAAGATTAAGATCTTTTGGGAGTTAGAGAGTCTGCAGCCAAATTTGCCAGTCAATTTGTGTGCTTACATTTCATCTGCTTGGTTCAGTTTGTGCTCCATCTCCGATCTCCACAATCCGGAACCCTCCACAGCAGATACGCAATATTTGCTTAATACCAGAGCCACCCACCTGCATGTGACTAACTGGGAAGGTTCAGGAATTCTGGCAGCAAAACAATGTTAAAGCCTCCATCACAAAAGTGAATCTGGGATGTTTTTCAGCATTTGCAGGTCCAATAATCTGCTTTTTCATGCAGTGTAGGCCTAGAGTCAAAAGGTCAGATGTTTTCAGAGATTATCTATGACAACATGAATGAAGAGAAACTGATAATGGGGGTAGAAAACCATTGATTCTGTAATGTAAAGTGCATGTGTTGATTTATTTTTTTTATTCTTGTCTATAATGTACGGTGGCTGGTGGGTGTCAGACAATTTGCAAACTCCACAACACAAATGCAAAAGTGACAACACAACAGAAGTTAAAAGGGGTTACTTATCCAAACAGACCTGGAAAAGTTGTAAAAGTAAGAAAATGATTGACTTCATCTATAATAAATACAGCCTCATAGAGGTGTCACCTTTTGATATCCTTTATAGTACTTTTATTTCTTTATTTAAGTCAGCATTAGAGCTATATTCATTATATATTTCTTATAGACTGTAAAAAAAAATGGACGTCCGCTTGCTCGGCTCGAAGTGAGGTCTCCACAAAAACTGCTCCCCACAGTGGCTGACTGCAGTATAGGCCAAAAAATCCGGCTTTCCAGCCATTCCAGACGGGCTGTGGTCAAACTTTAAAAAATTATTACACCTCGTAGAAATGTTTCTTACATCTGATTGTTGTGGTGATTTTAAGATATTACTTGGCTGTCTTTTATCCAAGTCCTTTTTTCTCTGAAAAGTTTCATTTCCATTAGTCATACGAGGTTAAAACCAAGGCTTTACATAACATTCAACGATGATTGACAGCTGCCGTTCTCATATATTTTTTTCAGGGATTGTCAGGAGGTAGAGTCAAAGAGTGATTAGATTCTCGAAAGAAAGAAAAAAAATATACATATATTTGTCACCCAGCTCCACTCAGATTCTCCCAGAACCCCTCATCGTCTCTACTGCGCAGACTTTGGCTGCAACTGCTGCCAATGGCTGTGGCTGTGACGGGGGTATTTTGGCTTCAAAACCGCACAATGATTAATGGCGGGGCCACACTGTCCACTCCTTATACAGTCTATGAACTTAAGTTATGAAAAAAAAACAATCATTAACCTACTTTAACATTTTTTCTGTGTCCATGCATGTCTGATGCATCCATCATGAGGATCCAAAACTCAGGAGTCATGCCTGAATTTTCACAGTTAGGAGCATGTCTGAGTCAACAATAAAAGGTGTTTGTTTTAAGATTAAAAGCCATCCTCAGCTCCACCCCTTTGCCTGTTTAGATTGAGCAAAAGTCAGGTTGAATCAGCTCTTTTAACATGTTGCCACCATCGTCAGGCCTCAGAAACTCACGGCAGAGAAAAACGCCATCAACCATCGAAGCTTGCATCACATATTATTCATTGTGCATTGCCAAGGAACGTTCTGTGGTGGCTTTCTATTCATCTCTGGAGTGTTTATTCATTCAATTCCCTGCTGTCCTTTCACCAGAGTCTCAGCTGAAACTATCTCGGTGACCTCTCAGCCTTGTGATTCTAATCTTCCTCGTCCTGCCTTTAACTGATGCATCCAAATAAGAAAAAGCTCTTCATCATACATTCAGCAGGGAAACATTTTCTGGTCAGCGCCCCGTGGAGACGGAGACACAGGAAGCGAGCAGATGCTGCTGCCCTAAGACTTTTCCTCCCTGCACCTCACACAGCTGTGTGCCTCTCTGCTTGACATCAAGGGGAGGCCGGGGCTATTACCAGTATGTTTATGTGTCAGGCAGAGTCAATTATACCTCTGATGGGAGAAAAAAGAGCCAGTGCACGCGGTAAACATTTCCTCCCTCAGGCTGTGTGTGTGTGAACGTGAGGGAAACCTTTTTTTCCTTTTAAGCCTGTGCAGATTTCTGTGCAAATGTTGCTCCACAGGTAGTCTGAGGAAATAAATCTCCACCCTCAGCTTCCCCCTGCGTTCAGCGGTGATGGAACAGGCGAGAACCCCTACTGGGGGGAGCCAGAACCTCAGGGGCCTCCAGTCAGTAGGCGCCACTGAGGACGGAGGGGTGCTGTGAGCTCGCTCGTTAAAAAGCCCTGCACCCGACCCTAATGATACCCGCCGGCACGTTTCCCTCTCCCACCCTTTACGCTCCATCCATCTCTTTTCACTTTCACTTCTGCTCCTGCTTTCTCTCCACTTTCTCTTCCATCGCCATCTGCATCCCTCCCGCCTTTTTTTTGTTACTCCTTTTGGATGAGGAAGTGGAAAGCCGTCTGGTGGGAAGAGAGAGCTAGGCTCCGTCACACTTGCCTTCTAATGAGCAGTTGCTCTGCGTGCCATCAGCTCTGACGGAGCCAAAATGGCCGACACATTTCACACTGCTGGGCCTTGATCTGTCAGGTTGGTGAGTGACAGGCTTGATGGCTTCAACTGAATAATCCAAAGGAGAAAAAAGACAGGAGCAGCAATAAAAGAACAAAAACAGAGAACAGAAGAAGTGATGTAACTTGCTGCCTTCAGAGAGAAATCGCCTTTTTTTGTTTGAGCTGGGGTAGTAAAACGTGCCATAGTATCCTAAGAGTGTATAGTAGGCCTCCTTGCTTTTATCCACTGAGTGTATGAGCCAATGTTCAATCATTGCTCATTTCAGCCACCTGGACAGCAGAGATTTGATGACACTGTCCTGGTAAATAATTAACACAAGTGTCCTCACTTGGTCTTTCACCAGAACTGATACTGAACCAGCAGCAGTTTGTTTGTCATGGGTCATATTTGCCTGAAAGGTTGATGACCCCTGGAGGAGAACATTTAGGGCCATGAACCTTGGAACAAACAAATCAGTAGATGATGAGATTTTGCAGGAGGATGGTCCATCAGAAGAAGATATTCAATAACTAAAGCCCTGTTTCCACAAGGCGGTTCAGTTCAGTTCAGTTCAGTTCAGTTCGTCGTTTCCACTGACTAATCCTTGGACAGATCCCCAAATAACCGAGACGAGCCATCTCAATTTTTGGGAATCTTCCATAGGGGTGCCAGACTAAACTGATCTGATCCCAAAAGGTGGAGCTACAACACTGCAGATTGTTGATTGGTTGAAAGAATCGTCACTTACCATGTGATAGCGGCCTTATTTCTCTTCGCGGCACATAGTCCTCTCTGAAACAAATCTTGACAAAGAGCCACATGCCAATCACAAAGAAGACGAATTGCTGGATGTTTCCCATCATTTCTCTTTGTTTACTGTGTCCTGTTTTTCTTCTTCCTTGGATTCATTAGTGGGGTATATTGTGTTAAGCTGCTATGGCGTCACGCTATTGTTTAACTGATGCAGCTATCAGCATCCCGCTTATACCCTGCCTACCACAAGGGGGCACAGTTGGCTGTGAAAACACAAACAAGACCAGGCTGAACTGAGCCAACCTGTACCAAACTGTACTGATCTAAACTGGACTGCTAGGTGGAAATGTCAGCAATTGCAGAATTGTGTCTTGTCTTGTCTCTTGTCTTGTCTTGTCTTGTCTTGTCTTGTCTTGTCTTGTCTTGTCTTGTCTTGTCTTGTCTTGTCTTGTCTTGCTCTAAATGCTATCCTTGATTAGCTGACAGCTCGAATAGCGTAATGGTCCCTGTCTGCTTCCCCACATAAAATACCTTGTAACTCATCTCCACCATGGCTCCTCCCATTGTTGCCAGTTTAGCGATTTTGTTGCTATTTTTAGCGAGTTTCTGGACACACACACACACACACACACACACACACACACACACACACACACACACACACACACACACACCCCAGCGACAAAATTAGAGAAAAGTGATTAGCGACAAATCTAGCGACTTTTTTTGGTGGTGGGCAGCTCCAAGATCACAGGAGAAAAGTTGAAAAAAAAGTGCTGTTTTCTGTCTTTCCCAGTTCATGCATGGCCAGCTGTACATTATGGGCACTAGTACGGCTCAGTTGACAGGTAGGCAGCCGCAGGCTCAACCCCCCCACCCCCCATCCCCAGCTGTACTGTGTAAGGACAGAGTAGCAAACAATAATAATAATATATAATAATAATTTGACCATACCGATTGACATCATTGCTGACACCACTGTAGTAAAAGAGTCAAGTCAACCAAAAGTTATGGAGGGTCAGCATTTCTGATACGGCAACCACCATAGGCAGGCGTTCATGTCAGAAACCAATTTGTGATGTCACAAAGACTGCATACATACAGTCTATGATTACCCCTCAACACAGCTCACTGTATGGCTCCCATATCCCTACTTATGCAGCTCTTGGTGTCAGATTAGTTGTTTTGGTCATCGAGTGCCATGTAAGCTCAATCCAAGACCAAACATCGCTGTTCTTAAAATTTCAAGGTAACAAATGTCTTGATCTTTCAATAATGTCCGTCAGTTCCAACCGTTTTGTCGGATCAAGCTTTTAACTGAGAAGTTTGGTGGTGGTTTTCTTCTTTTGGCCGTTCTAACTGCAGAAATGTTCCCCTGAGCCCTCTGGGAAAGAAAGGTTTCTCCCTAACTCAACCGTGAGCGACATTTTGTCTGCTCCATTTTCCATTCCATTAACTTTTAATTTCCTGCCTCTTTAATACTCCTGACCCTTGATGTAATATCCCAAAGAAAAGATGTCAAATGCAAATATATGGCACCAAATTTTACAAAAGAAAGAAAAAAATGGACCAGAAACTTAACTTTTATTTACTTTTTAAACATGGAACTGTTAAACAGCTTTACCAAAGATTAGGGGCTTTGGATTTGGCTCAACTCACCCAAAAAACCTCTCCAAATTCCACCCCCAAAAAGAGCTAAGAAGACAAAACTTTTGCCTGCAAATAGTGAGGATCTGTTTAGTACTGGGTCAGTACCCCTAGTGTTTACCAAAACAGGGTCTGTGCCTGTTGAAATCTACTCTGGGCCCATATATCCCTATTTAACAAATCCTAACCATGTCTTTGATGCCTCCTCAGACTTTCCGTCTTTATTTGGCTTCTTCTTTTTCTCTGTTCTTCAAATGTGTTCTATTCTCATAGAAATTTGGGCCCTTTCACAACATTTTGATGCAAAGTTCACGACAGCCCCAGGTAAAAGATGAGTTCTTGGAACAAACACGAGCACACCTCCCACACTGTTGTGTAACCTTGTATGTGGGTTCTGGTTGGCTGTAAATCTTCAGATAGAAATCTCACAAATCTGAGGGAAGAGTTTCCAAAAACTATCCTGCAGATCTAATCACTCATCAGATATTTGTTGTGATCATGATTTGCTGTCAGCAGTCACAAATCTCTTTTGTTGGAATCAGGCTGCTCAACTTTCCTGTAAGTGTGCCAAATCAGGAGATTGTGTAGTTTTAGAATTGATGTTAAAGATTACACATAAAAGCTTCACTGAGGGGCATTTTCCTACCATGTTCACTAAACAGTGTGGTCCCAGAGATCCACAGAGCACTTCATGTTAAGGTTTCAGAAAGAGGCAGAAAGTTAAGGCATGCATTACTTTTCAACTCCAAATTTCACAGTATGCATCGAGTCTGACCAACAGATTGGCATTACATGAAAACAAACAAGAGATGAAACATACAACTTTGTCCACAGGGGGCGCCAGAATTTACACAAACCTAAAATTCTTCACCTGACCACACATGCAAAGCAATTAAATTTCCCGTCAGCCTCAGATTTTCCTTTTATTTTTTAGATTAATGGTATGTTATAGTCTCCTGACAAGCTGGTTTTGGATTATTAACTATATGTTCTATAAATATCTGAATTTGTCCATAAACTGATTAAAACAGTCAGTTGTAAAAGTAGCACAAATTCTTAACAAGATCTTGACAAGACCTTCACGAGACTTGCTGAAATGATAAAGTGATTTCTTAGGGATCTAAGGTTCACACTAGTTCAACACAAGTTGGAGAGACAGGCCTCAAACACCAAGGTCTGCAAACTAACGGTGCGTTCAATTTGTACCTTGAAGTCAGAATTTGCGAGTTTTGAGTGGGAAATTTCAACTGGAATGCCCCCTAAATTTGGAATTTCCTACTGGGAAGTCAGGGGAACCACACCACCCCTGAGCTTACTATCAAAGATGGCTGCCCTGGGTGTAAACGGTAATTATGCTCCTGTTGTGTTCTGTGTTCTGTGTTTTTTTTTTTGTTTGTTTGTTTTTTAGAAATGTGTTCGCTGCAATAAATCACCTCCATACAAAGTATTATTCAATGTTTATATACTGAAATATTGCTTCTATGGCAAGTTTTTCCAACTTGGCAACTGGAACGCTTTTCTATTGGAGATCACATCATTCCCACTCCCCACTTCCCAGTTCCGATGTTAATGGAAAGCAGCAATAGTTCTGTTCTCTGACAGGCCTCCAGAGAGCTGGCCAATCAGAGAGAGAAGGGGGTTGAGGAGCCTTAAAGAGACAGCAGCTAAAACAAAGCGTTTTAGACTAGGTGAAATAAGGGTTTTCTAAAACACCACTGTGAAAAAAAAAAAATTAAGGTGTAAATAATGTAAAACTACGAGGCACAGTATGTTTCCTAAAGCAAACAAAAGCACAATATCCCTTCTTTAAGCCAAAGCATGGCTTCAAATGCAGAGACGCATACAAACGCGTCAACATGGTCATAATTTTGTGATTTTTTGGCAGTGATTTCCAACTCGTGAATGGAGTCATACGTGTTGTTTACTTACTGTTTATAATTCTGTCTTAAATCTCAAGAATTGAAATAAAAGTAAGAATTCAAATAAAAGTAATTAAAAAATCTGATTTTAGCCTCAAATTCTGTGATTTAGGTCAAAATTTGGAACCCTACGGATTTGCAAAGCAAGCTGTAGACCTTAGTTTTGCTTTCAACAAATGATTGCAGGTGATGAATTCTTAGTTACCTGAGTTTTTATTTCAACACTGCAGTCGTAATGGCAGTAGATCTCAGTCTGAGGCCTGCAACAAGTGACTGAGCAACTGTTGTTGCACTCAGGATGTGAGTCACTTTGGAGCTCGACAGGAGCAGAGCTGCAGGGACCGACTGTGTGTGCAGGCTGCGAGTGTGTGTGTGTGTGTGTGTGTGTGTGTGTGTGTGTGTGTCTGCTTGCTTACTCGTCTTTCTCTATTCATGTGTGCCCTTTGCTCAGGTGTGTGGGCGAGTTCGAAGAATCACCATCCATCATGTGTGCACTCCTCACATTCTGTATGTGTGCAGACTGTGTGTGTATATAGTCCTGTGAACACTTGCAGCCACATACCGGCACAAAGTGGCATCAGCTCCTGTGAGTCAGAGCGCCAAAGGAGACAACATCCTGTCCACCAGTCTGAGGGTGAGACACATCGAGTTTCGGCACAATCACCCAGAGTGACAAGTTTTTCCTCCGCGTCTGAGAAGCTGCACTGTGGAGCATTTGCAGCTGATTGGCTCGGATGAGATTTGCATAATGTGTGGGCTGAAATAACGCTCAACAATAAGTGTTTCAATATGAATGGGCAGTTTAAGATCTATGGCAACAAAACAGGGAACAAACAACAATCAGAGAAACAAAAGTCACTCCCTGCAGCGGCTAAATGTCTTGATTGGCCTACATTCTCTCTGGAAAATTACACCCTCACATTTATCTCCAAATCGGCCTCTTAATCTCAGCTGTTATGATCTTCCATTACTATAATAAACAGCCCACCAAAATTAAAGCTGACATCACTTTCTGTCCCAGCAGTGCGCTCCGCTCAGCCTGGTTTTCTTTAAGAAGTGTTGAGCGAGAGGACTGATTTATTGATCGTGGCTGTGTGTCTGCGCCGGCGTGTTCACAGGGGAGATGAGGAGGATTATGTAGCAGCAGTGTGATGTTGTTGACACTCCTGTCGCCTTTACAGCTTCGACATGCCAAGACTTGGGTGTGTGCCCGACCTGAGTGTGTCTAAATGTGTGCACTGAGGAGGGGGCCAGCTTGAGAGGTCAATTGAGGAGTTTTTTGGGTGTGATATAAAGAGGGGAGGATTTGTGTGTTTGTATGTGTGTGTGTGCATGTGTCACAGAGGGGGGATTTAGAGAAGGAATGGTAAGCCAGCTGGCAGCCTCTGGCTCCTCTGTACCCCGCGGGTATCCGGCTTGGCGTAAACTCGCTGCACTGCGACAGCTGGGACCTGGGTGCCAACCAAGACACAATTTACAAACACACAGAAACACAAAAAGAGACAAGCGCGTGCACGATACAGGAGGATGCTTTGGACTGGAGCGGAGGCAAAAGATAGGATTAAGTTTGAGGAAGGCTGTCACAGGGTTGGAGAGGTTTTGTGTAGCGTTACATTAGACTGAGATGTACACAATCCAGGTGAAAAACATATGAGGGGGGATTAACACCAAACAGCTTTATATCATATTCTTCCTGAGGCTGTTGATGTCTTAACACTTCACCTACAAACTGTAACACAAACATTGACTGCAGGATAAATGAAAACCAACACTAGCAAAGCACTCAGAGACCGCAGACCTCCACCAAGCATATTGTGATTGTTACCCAACACTTTAGTCCTACTTTAATGTTATACTCCCTTTTAGCAGACTGTCTTCTACAATTTGGTGTTAGTTGCAGGTTTGTACGATAATTTGTTACCTGACAGTGTTGAGAATTATGATGACCCAGTACATATTTCATATTCCAGATCTTAGTATCCAGAATATTGCCAGGATCTGGATCGTACTTTTACATATGTCAGAAGTCATGGTGACCTAGTCTTGTATTGTTTGGCAAGGAAAGCCGACCATTTATCGTGGAGTCATATACACATATGGTGACACCGGCCCTATCGCACAATGATAAAGAATCCTTAAAAAAAAGTCCTGGAATCTGGATCGCCACCAAAATTGAATCACTTTTTCTTTATCCCATTCTAAACATTTCTGAAAATTTCATCCAGATCTGCTACTTTTTGATTTATGCTGTTCACAGACAAACTCTCCCAAAACCATAACCTTCTTGGTGGAAGTAATCAGAGCAGCTCAGTGTGACAGACTTGAAATTTGGACTTTACAAATTACTAAAGTGGTTCTATTTACACATGAACAAAAACACAGGTGTCCTCCACAGAGGGTTGTTAATGTTCATGTAGTGGTTTGGAGGTGGTGAATTTCCAGTATACTTAATTAATACTTGATACTATACTTAATAGCCCCTTGCTTTTTTCCTCACCATAGTTCTACAAAACCTTGAGTAACTAGCATGGCTCTTCAAGTATAGTTGACTGTCAGAGGTCTCATTGCATTTGTTTTAGCCCACACTAGTCAGCGGTTTTAAGTTACAGCTCTTGAAACCTACTGTTTACTTACCTGTTAAAGTCCTGAACAGTTAGCTAGCTAGCAGCTAAAGAGTTTGCTAACTTCAGAAGTACTTCAAATAAACATAGCTTAAAGTAAATGCTGTGTTTTAATTTCCATTAATCTTATACGATGTAATTTTCTCAAAAAAGTGCACAATTTACCACCAAATTACATCAATTGTTTCTCTCGTCAGATGGGTTCCAAAACAGGTCACTGTGTCATCTCACACTTGATCTGCTCAGTTTGCATTCTGGCTGCTTCCCTGCTCCAGCAGGTTGCAGCTGACTCCAACTGTTTGGTGTCCTGCAAGGTGCTGGACTGAACAAAGAGTCAGTGTGAGTTGACATATGCAGGCAACATGCAACAGAGCTGAGGTGGACCAGGGACGCATCAGGTGTAGTCCTGGCCTTAAACCATGTTTTACTTTGCACTGACCCTGGGTAATAGTAGCAGATGTGGTTAGGACAAAGTACGTGTGCGTTATGTCCATTCCGGTCTCTTAAGCATGCCGAAACACTTGTGAGCAGTGTGGTCCCTATGCTAGTCAAACTGTCAGAGATGGGAGAAAGTCATTGCTTTGCAAATCTCAAGCAAGTTTCAAGTCTTTTATCCCAAGTCTCGAGTCAAGTCTCGAGTCAAGTCTCGAGTCAAGTCTCGAGTCAAGTCTCGAGTCAAGTCTCAAGGAAAGATGTGGAAGTCGGAGTCATGTCCCAAGTCACTGATGTCGAAGTCTCAGGGGAGTTGCAAGTCTTTGATGATATTGTCAAGTCGAGTCCAAAGTCATCAAAATTCTGACTCGAGTCTGACCCGAGTCCTTACCTCGGTGACCTCGTAATTTGAGAAAGGGAATAAATTATCCTCGGTAGCATCCCGGTGTGGGTAACTGCCACTCTTAGGCAGTCTATTGCTCACAGAAACTCAATCCACACCCTTGTTGTTTGTCCTCAAGCCTGGCTGGACGTTAACAGATGCAATCAAGGAGCCAAATTCTGTGGGAAAATTAGTTGTCCTGGAATGACAGAATTAGCGTCACATTAGTTGAATACTGTAAATGGGGGCACGTTTTATTCAGGACACTTTCTTAAAAAAAAGACAAGTATTTTCGAGTCATTAGACTAAAGTCTGTGTCAAGTCCTGAGTCATTCATGTCAAAGTCATGGTCAAGTTGAGTCCAAAGTCATCAAAGTTGTGACTCAAGTCTGACCCAAGTCTTAAGTCAGTGTAGCCAAAAACCATCATAAATTGTTGCTGATTTATTTTGTCATTGCAAATATGAAGGAAAGGGATGACGAGACAACAGGAGGGATGTATGACCGATGTATGCAAATTCTGGAAATGTCATAGGAATAGGATGTGTTGTTTAAATGAATGGATGTCAGATTTTCTGAAAACTGCCAAAAGATAGTTTTTGGTTTGTTTGTGTTTTAAGGCACGTTTCAAAACTCAGACTTTCGAACCTGAAAGAGCTTGTTGCATGACTCCAGCTGGCCCCTTCATTTCACCTTGCTGGAGATCATGTGTGACTCTGCATTTTGACATGCAACATGTTTTATCTTTCATTTTAATCTGCTGTCTGTTATCATTTCTAATTTGGCCACTTTTCCCAATTTCCCGCTCCCGAGTTTAACCAGCTCATGATTCACTCTCTTATTTCCGTGTCAGTGGGTGGTGAATTAGTACACAGATAAGAAAAGAAATTAACTCTGCAATTTGCTGCAGAGGAAGGACAATTTTCTTATAATAGGGCTCGAAGAAGTATTTAGATTTAAATACTCTTAAATAGGAAAGGCACAGATTAATGTTTAATGTAATGTCCTTGCATTTCGTGGCTACCAGGCTTTATTTTTTCAGCTCATTAACTTCAACACATTGAGATAAATTTCAGCTTATTTCTGTCTGTGGAATTACTTTCTCAATATCAAAAATTCATGCTATGGGTATTGTTCTGTTATAATGTACAATTTGTGTTCATTAAAGTAGGTGTAAGTAAAAGGTCTCAAAGGAAGCCTTGGAGTTTGGAGTTTCACAGGTTGTGGTTGCAGGCGTCAGGGAGCAGAAAATGAGGACATGGTTTTTTGGAAAGCGGGAGGCTGAAGTCGTGGAGGTCGAAGACTGCCGCGAGCTGCTCAGAGAGGGAGGGAGGTTAATGGGAGTAAATCAGGGAACCGAGGAGGTGAGGTGAAACCTTTGGGGGTTTTATGCTGACTGTCCGACTCGCCTCATTTGTCAGTGTACTTTGTAACGCCTGGCTACCGAGCGACGGTTTGGAATAGAAAAACTGACTGAGGATCTGATAGTTTACCCCCTTCTGTTGTCATTTTAGACCAATCATCTGTCATATAATGTTTACTTCAGTGTTTGGAATGACACCTCCTTTTATTTAGAAAGAAGTCAGGGACTGACATATTTTCATATAAAGAGGAATCAGTTTTTCACTTTTTCACTCCTACACTAACTGAGGATAATGTTTGAACTTGGCATTAGCTACAAAAAGATCTGCTCATATTTTGGTGTATAACAAATTTAGTCTCTCCAGTCAACAGTAGCTGAAGGCTGGGTACAAGGCTCGTTGAAGGTTGAACAACATTGTTGACATTGCTTTTAAATGTGGTTAGTTGTGGCTACATTATTTTAGATAGAAGGAGATGCACTTCTTTAGGCCCTAGCTGGCACCTACAGCCAATTAACTTGTAGGGCTTTGTCACACTGACTAAGGTTTTTCCTCCAGTCTAAATTCTTGCTTGTCTTGTATGCCACTTTGGACAAAAGCATCTGCTAAATGAATCTGTATAATTCTAGAGGTGCCTGCTCCTCAAATAGCTTGAGGCTAGCATCTCTTGGCTACATTAGCTGCTAGCATAACATAATTTTTAAAGAAGTCAGTCACAAGAATAGTTAAGCAAATGCTAAACTAAAAGCTAACTGTGATGCCAACTTTGGCTTGTGTGGCTTGTGTGGGTGAAAACAGGCTTTACATGGACTAATGCCTAAAATTTTTCCGACACCTTAATCTTTGCTAACTTTGAGTAGCAAAAACAGGAAGTTTTTAAAGATAAAAGGAACCAACAGGGTCAGTCAGAAACAAGTCATGCGCTCAGTCATTGATTGTTTTGCTATTAATGGGGCCAAGATGAGCAAATTGAACATTATGATAAAACCTGAAATAAGACAAAAGTGAAAGTAATTTGCTTTCTAAACAATGATATGGTGTTGACTATGATTTTCACAACTGTTGCATTTAATTTTCTTATTTTAACCAGATGAAATGCCCCCTGGTGGACATCAATAAAAATGCAGGTTGAGCATAGGGGTTTTTCAAATCAACTTATTTCCTCGCCACTTAATTTAAATTTAAAATTCTGATCAGCCAATCCCTAAATAGGTCAGAAAAATTAGATAACAAACTTGTTTGCAAAGCCTGGTTGAAGTTAACAGAGCTAGCACCACCACCCTATTGTCCTTCCTACAGTGTTTTCATCCACCTTTTTGGATCAAAATTTTGACAAACAATGCTGCAGTAAGAAATCTGAGCAACATTTTAGACCCAAAGCAATAAAAAACATTAAAAACTGATTTACCTGATGTTGAATCACTAACTAATCACGCTCCCTTGTTTTGGCATTGGCTTTTTGAATCCTGGGTGCCTATTGTAATATTGTCCATAGCATGATTCTGACAAAGGAAAATACATTGACTTAAAAAGAAAATGTTTTTTCTAAATAGCTGCTTGTCGTGGGTCCAACATTTTCTGGAATGCTGACATAAGTTGTTTGTTGTTCTTTTTTAAGTTTAGCACCAAAGCAGAATGCATCAAAGTCTTTATGAATAAATGATAATTTTAGAACCTCATATTTTATTCATGAAAAGAAAAGCTGTGAAACAAACTGAAACATGTGATAGAGTCACTTTGTGTGCCATTAGAAATGAACTCTTTCCTCTTATCCATCATTGCACTCAAGGTATTACCACCACATATCTCTCAGTGTGAAAAAATGCTCCTCACGAGGCATCAGATCACGTTGTCCCACAATATATATTATCACTGATTTGTTTTGACAGCTGAGAGACCCTAAATATGAAACCCTGCTGAATACTGAATGGAAACAGCTGGGGCACAAGGTTAGATAAACTTTTCAGGCCTTCCCCTCTCACTGGTATACACACAGACAACGGCACCCATGCATTCAAAACAGTATTCATTTTTCACACACCCACTCACACATTCACTCTGAGTAACCTTCATCTGTTGTGACAACTCTTGTTTAAAAGCACCATGCATATATCAGGTTTTGAAGAGCAGAAACACAACAAATGATCCAAATGAAAGTTAATGTAAAGTGGCTAAAGAGTAGTGCACTGACATTGGCTTAGAAATACCAGTAAAAAAAAAGGCCCTGACAGGAAGCAGATGTATTGAGGTATAACATGTTAATGAACCTTTCTTCATCCTCCCATTGTGCATTAAACTTTGTTCTACACTGAAAAAGTTGGAAACACTTGAACCTCGCATGCACAAAAAAAATCCTCAGTGGAAATTAAAGCTTGCATGCTGCAAACAGATCTTATCATAATTACTTGTGCATCCCCGTATCAGAGTACCCAGGACAGCAGCACTTTGTTAGGACTCACTTTGATTAATTGCTGATACAAAGAACCGCTCTATTTACCGCATGTAGGTCAGGTTGTACCTGCTTAAGCATTAGGTGGCAAAACTTTGATGTGCCCGAAATGTGGAGAAGTTTACTTTAACTTTACTTACTGTGAGAGTCAGCGGGGCGACGTAGCACCTGGCGCTGGTGCTGGAGCACAGACTGCTACAAAGGGTCAGGGGGAGACATAAGAGTCCCAGACAGAATAAAAAGTGCAGAGTCCATTTTCCTATGTCATCATTTTTAGTGCAAAGAACAAGAAATTCAACTTTTCACAGCACAAAAGTTCACTTACAGTAGATTAATACCAAATATATTGACACCAAATGAATTAAGCTAATCACACAAAACGTTTAACCTAAATGCAAAAGATATGATTTCCCCCATTTATTGGTCTGATGAGTTATTTAATGTCACACTCATCTGTCATCTAATCATCACAACAGTATAGCAGTCAACAATAAAGAAAAACCAATATTTACAAGGTTTTGTTGTTGTTTTTTTTGGGTTTTTGTTTTTTGGCTTAAAAGAATAGAACATCATAGATCCCACAGAGCCAAATGATGCTGCTGCTAGCTAGCGATGCTGTTGTCAGTGTTGCTACCAACTCACTTCTACCTGAAACAACTTAAACCATCTTTGGGTTTAGCTGAGCAGCTTCATAAAAACTCACTTAAATGTGATCGTCTTTTAGAAATATTTCTTACTTTCTTTTTGCCTTGCTCAGTCAAAGCATAGACGGTGTTCTGATGGTGTCGTAAAACGGGGCTACCTCTGCTGCAGAGCCACAGCTGGCTACGAGGCACTCGCCGCTTAGTGTATCAGTCTCTAAATAAAGCATGAACGCAGACTGATATCAGATTTTTTCGGTGGGAGTCCGTTTATTTGTGTTTTTGGTCAAGCAAAATATGGCCCTGTCTGAATGCAAAGGAAACTGGCAGAGGAGCAGGGAGGGGGTGTTTGGTGCGTGCGCCCTGGGCTTCTGCTGCACAAAAACACTGCTATAGGGGTAATTTCTGCCCTAAACCTTGTGATAGGACCCAACTTGTTCCATCCTGGAGTATCACTTTAAACTAATTCTTCAACATGGAGCCTAATGGAGAATTCTTGACTTTTGGAGCCAGCCTCAAGTGGACACTAAGGGTACTGCAATTTTTTTGCACTTTCACACTGACTTCAGTTATAACCCCAGAGGCTGCTGCTTCAGTATGAATCCTCTCCGACCTCACAGACAGACAGATAGCACATTAAGTGTTCTAGAGGTTAACATAAATGCACAGTGCTATGATCACTAAAGCCTTTAAAAGTGACATTCATGTCTTTATTAACTGACATCATAGCTGTAAATTACAGTCTTTTAAAGAGGAAGACTGTGGTCCAGATAAAGACCCTCTATAAAAAATGTGACAGTTAAAAAGTCCATTACAGGCTATTTAAAAGTTATGGCTCTGTGAACACTCCTTATCAAACTCTCTTTTGGTCTTAAAATATCCCAGACGATGAATAAGGATTGGGCATTTGCAGAAACAGTGGTGTGATGATGACTGCACAGGCCTGCTGTTTTATAGTAACACCCCTGTTTTCTAAGCCTTGGAAAGATTTTTTTTTTTCAAATGTAACCAGATATTGACTTCATAACTGGATAATTTAGGCTCAGTTAACATTTTATTTTCATCATATTACCTAAATAAGCTTTATGTTTTTCTTCCTGTGGATGACACGGAGTGTAATTCAGTTCACGGTCATTACAAATACACAATAAAACGCTCAGCCGTCATCCTTTACAGTGCAGCTCTGCACTTTATTAGCCCACTGTCAGTCAGCTGTAATATGTTTTTGTTTGTTTTTCCCCATTTAGTACGAGCGCCGTCTCAAATTCATTTCCCCCAATGGAATCCCCCCACCTGCCCGAGGCGCACACGCTCACACACTATGAACTTTAAAACAATGATGCACTTATTCTTCCTCTTCTTCTTCTTCTTCTCACAGTCTATTACCTCCTGTTTCCCCTGTACCTGCTCTCTGGTCACGCACCCAGTCACGAAAAAGCATTACTTCTTTCTGTTTCTTCTGTCTTTTTCTTATTTTACCTGCAGACATTTTACATTTGACTTTTTCTCCGCATGGAGGTAAAGAATTTGTTCCACCTTTCACATTTTCTCCTTTTAAGCTGCGTAATAACTGTAATAACCTTAATTTGAATCTACCCCATGAATTGAAGAGATTTGGGTGTCTGTGTTACTCTTCTTCATTTTGGACGATTAGTCAGGGATTAATCAGTTTGGAAATCCTTGAAAATGTGGCTTCTCATGGCCGTTGGTGGAATGTTTTAGAGCAGTACCTGCCAAGCTATTCAGACAAGCTCGGACTCAGAGCAGACCGAGATGAAAAAATTTCTGCAGACTTGTGTCGGCAAATGTGGCGTAGATGAAGTTACACGTCTGATATCAGAGGGAGATATGAAGACAAAGGGGGAGACAGTGTTCACAGAGAGATTTTCTAAGAAAAGTCTTCACTTTGACAAGGTCTTCTCAGGAATCGTGTTTATCAGCCTCAACCAGCTGTCCACCAAACACTCTCCAGTTCTTTATTTCTCTCACCCTTACTCATCGCCTTTGTTCGACACAGCAAACACTGACGCTCTGTCTCACACTCTGAACAATAAAGCCAGTCCTCTTCTTGTCTGGACAAACCAAGACGAGTGTTTCAGTTTGTGATGACATGATTTGCTGTTAGACGACTTTTCCATCCCACAAGTCGTTATTTCTGTTTCTTACTGCCGAATGTCAGGGTGACACTACCAGGCACTTATTAAACAGGAACAACAACTTTATTACAAAGACAGGGCCTTTAATAGCACTGACGTCAAGAGTTCAAACTGTATTTAAATTTAAATGCAAAGGTGACCCTCTTTATTGTCTTCAGTAGCAGTAATAGTCCAGAAAGATTTACAAAATGTGAGTTAGTGACAATGTTTGTTTTTCATTTGACATTTAAGGTAATTTATAAGTTTTAATCTAATTATCTAAATATTTCAAACCACATAATTCTCATTTCTTCAGGTGTCATTGCATTTTGGAAAGGACCAGCTCTTGGTTGTGTTGCTTCAGGTTTAGACTACAAGAGGTAATATTCACACTGAGCTCCTGTTTCCTTCTCTTTCCTCCATGTTTCTGCTTGTTGCTGACTTTAAAGAGGGGTCTCTTTTTAGGCATCATACTGACCCTCTGGTACCCCGTAGCTTTACATGATTTACAACTCTGGAAAAATCTCTGCTTTCCTCACACAGTGTTTTATCAAATTTTGGTCCACCCACCCAGCCCCCTAGTGGTCTGCCACAAATGTGAGTAAATTATTATGAGTCATTATTATTAGTATTTTTTTATGAGACATTTAAGAATCCATATTCAGTCAATGAACTTACAGGCAAAATCATCACATATCATGGCTTAAGGTGGGGACAGTTCAAAGAAAATTAAACCTCTGACACCGACCATGAGAAGGTGCAAAGGTGAGATGATTAAGCTAGCATAGTGGTGAGCATAGTGGACACTGTGGAAGCAAACATTAGCACCAGATCTAGTGATACTGTTAAGGTGTGAGCTATATGGGCTGTTGTTTCAGGGGTATTTAGCTTTGTGGTGCTTGCAAGACTTTATTTTAGCTGCTGTCTCTTTAAGGCCCTTTGCTCCACAAACCCCCTTCCCTCTGATTGGCCAGCACTCTAAAGGCTTGTCAGGGGCTATGGTCAGAATTTGGGGTTTTAGGCCTGCCTCTCTTTTGTGTCATGATCCAGTGAGGTCTTATGAAGATCTCATGTATTTTTTCAGAATGGATGTTTTTAGCAGTTTAAAGGTAGAGTCCGCAGGTTTTTCCTAGAAAATAAAATGTCAACTTGAACAGGAATAATCCTGTTCAATCATTACTTCTGGGCCTCTATACATGTGTGTCAGTGTCTGTGTCTGCCTCAACATCCTCCTCAGCCTGTATGTTGATGTTTTGGTTGTATCAGAATATTCCTGGGTGGAGAGTAGGCTTGGTTACATCAACCAATCACAGCAATCAGGCACTTGGAGAGCAGAATGGGATGAAAAGTGATGTAAATCAGCTTTCTGCAAACCAGATTTGAGTCAAATATCAGTGCTCAGCTTTTTTGCTAACATGCCCAGGTGCACAGCTCTCAAGTCTCTCCTATGTAGAAACGCGATGCTACAGTCTGAGGCAGTAGGTGTGCGCTGCTGCTGGCACTGAGCCAAGGAGGAGGAGCCCAGTTTGAATGTTATGTTTTCTAATAAGCAGACCCTACCTTTAAAAATAGTTTCAGGGATTTCTTTAACATATAAATATGAATGAGTTTAAACATTTGAATGTCTTTTTATGAACATCCAGCATTGTTACTTTATAACCACTGTTTAAATATTGGAAAATATACTACCCCCTCTTTAAGTGTTCACATCCTGTTAAAGTCACTAACCATAAATTTATCTGGGAGCCCTTGAGCTCACCTGTTTCGTAGGTTCCTTTGGTTCCTACTCATTAGTGCTCAGCTCCAAGAAAGTCAGGTGTGGGGACCCCAGACTGAGTCCTGGACTCAGGTATAAACACTGACATGTCCCTTACATAATTTGGTTTGAGCAGCTTAGATTTTATGACCAGGACCCGAACAGGACTGTGTAGTTTAAACCTTTCTTTTTATTTCAATGAACAGCAGTCACACACAAAGGATAAAGGCACCTCGGCTCACAGGTTACAGTTTCAGGTAGATATGATATGAAGTGAGAGATATTTGACATTTGACTTCCACAAGATCCTCAGCTCTTTTAATCAAATTTTATTTGCTCTTCTTATGACCTTTCTCAGAGTAAGATAACCTGGTTCAGACATTTACATGACAATTGCAATAATCTCTCTCTCACCTTTCCCGTTTCATCCGCTTCTTTTGTGTAGACTGATCCGAGCTCAGACATCGGGGCCTGACTGTGAGGAGATAAGTTTTGTTCAAACTCTCCTCTGCTCCTCTCCCCCCTCTTTCCTCCTTTCCCGTCTCCTCCAGCTTGTCATCGTTCTTTATTATCTGTTAGTGCTTTTCATCTGGCGTCTTGATTTAAGGCAGCACCAAATGTACTGGTTTGGATGACTCCCAGTTTCACACAGGTTTACAGCAGATCAAGGCCAGATGATTTACAGAGGGAAGACCCGGTTTGTTCTGGCAGAATGGAAGAAAGAGCCGGGGGTTGGATATCAGTAACCACAAGTCTTGGAGAGAGAGAAAACTGGACAATTTTCATAAGAAATAGCAATGAAAGAGTTTGATCTCTGTGACTGTTTCTCTTTAGGCTCTTATAAGCCAAAAATCAGAGGTTTGGAGCCACTGGGCAGTCCTTGAGCTTCCTGAGTATACTTGTTGTCCTGTTTCTAGCGCCATCAGTCCAAGTTCATCAGCAGCTGTTGAGCTGGCAATGGGAGCGATTGAAGAAAAAAGCTTGTCCACTGTTTTTCAACCTTGAATATCAGAGATTTCAGCCCATCCAAGCATCTTATTTTTGTCAATTTTTTTTTCTTTTCAAAGCTTAAAGACCACTAAAAAATCAGAAAATACAGGTTTTCATTTTGAGATTCTTTCTACTTCTTACAAAATCCTTTAAGCTTTTCATTTGACACGGTATAAATGGAAATCCAAGGTCCTGAGGTATTTCTTTAGGGTTTTTTTTTTTTTTACTTTAATTGAATAAGAAAGAGGACCGGAGATATGGTATGAAACAGGACAAGCAACACATGAGGGTGAGCCCCCTCAAGTGCAGCCCAGACCACCAGGCCATCTGGGCTCCAATTCCAGCTTAATTCTTGAAACAACAATTTCTTAAATTTCTGTCTTAATTATAGGATTAGCCAGCCATGAGCTTAACTGACAGCAATTGCTTAATATCCAGCTTTTGAGCCTAAAATACAGTTAAAAATACAACTTTTTTCTCTTTAAATCATTGTAGCTGCTGCCCCTTCAAGGCTCCATGCTCCCCAGACCCCCTTCCCTCTGATTGGCCAGACCTCTGAAGGCCTGTGGGAGAAGATCTTGGGCAGACCTTGATGTCTAAGGCCAGTGAGGATTCTTATGCGATGGCTTTGTAATTTCAGCAAGTTTTTATGAAGATTTTTTTTTAGAACAGACCACTTAGAGCATTTTACAGACAGATTCAGGGATTTCTACATGTAGCTGTTTGAAAGTCTGCACACGCTTAGAACGAACATCCAGAATTTGTACTTTATAACCATACTCTTTAAATGTCATGTCTTTGACTGTTGAGGAAACTGAGCATTGGGTTTTCACTGATAGGAGCAGGGGGCTTGGCATGTGGTTTGCTGTTTAATAATACAAAGCTAAGTAATAAGCGCCGTAACTGGCCTCTCAACAGAAAGTCACACGTCAAGACCTTACCTAATCTGATTTGCAGATGTGGGTTTTGTTTTTTTTTGTTTTTTTTTTGTTTTTTTTTATCTTAAACATGGTATAACACTGGCTATAGGTGCATTACCAGAGCTGCTGTTTGGTTCAAAGAGAAAATCTACAGAGCCTATAGTACATTAACTCAAGTGCAAAGTCCGTCTGAGAGTCAAGTGCGTCCTTGATGATGTCTGTAGGTGTGGTAAGCAGCTCCTTTGAATAGAGGTTGATTCACCACATGCAGCATCAAACCGGGGTTGTTTTCACACGGCTAACAAACCATGGTTATGTAAGCACTAATGGCTCCAACGTGTGTTTTGATGTAAGCCATTGTTGCACAGATTGCATTAAATTCACTTAATTGGATGACTCCTTGTCCCTGTGTGTACATGCAAAGATGTGTTTGTGTCTGCCTCTTTGCTTTGATTTCATTTCAGTCCAGCATAATGGACTGTATAAACGCTGAGGCTATTCTCTCTTAAAGGCACATCTTTACATTGAGCTTCAGAGGTAATGTCTACTATATATATATATGTATAAAAAAAACTCCTTAATTTATGCAGGTTTCATAAAAGCATCTCTCATGGCCTCAAAAAAAGGAATTTTCAAGCAGCAAGGAAAAATCCCAATGTCCTCTCTACTACCTCTGAGGGATCAGAGCCAGAACGACTTTACCCGGCTGTTACACCTCCATGTGTTACACATTGCTGAAGAGATGTAATGGGGGCATAAATACCCCTCTGCTGAATAGACAGTATGTAAAAGCCTGCAAGTTCTGCTTCTTGTTCTAAAGCCATGCGTGTTTTCTCTGGCTGTTGTGCAAGAACACAATGTAATCATCATTCCTATGACTCCATGTAGATGAATGTTCGTTCTTTTGCATATCTCTTTCTCTCCCATCTGGCAAACATCTGGAAGTAGACTGTGTGAGAGCATCTTTTTGGCTTTTTCCAGCCATAAACCTGATACAGGAAGGAGTTTGGGAAGAACCTTGTAAGACCTCATATCAGTTTTTAGTTATCCTGCTATGCTACCCCAAGGTCAAAAGTTTTTATGACCTTGTCTTTTGGATGAAAGCCTGGTGGTATTTACAGACTTTATACATTCCTCTGTTCTCAAACTGTATTCTTTGGAAGTTGTGAGTTCTATTGCAGTTACATTACCACCAACGACTGGATTTTAGCTGTTTGGATGAATTCTAACTTAGCAGTTTTGACAATATTAGGATCCAGTCAGAGGCCCAGCTCAGCTCACTGACTGATAGGCGTCGTACAGCTGTTAGAAAGGAAGCCTTAAAGACCACATTACATCCAATATCACCAACAATCGGCCATGTTACTTTGCATCAATAACAGATAGGTGACAGAGCAGAGACTACATCCATTTTTCATACAGCCTTTGCCCAGGAAGATCCGGGCCTTAAGCTTCTTTGCAGACAGTTTTTTTCAGTCCTTACTATGAGAAAAACTTGTAAGTTCAAAGGCTTCTAGTCCCCGTAGAAATAGGCTTCATCTAAATTAACTAGTTTTGAATTCCAAGCTGTAAAGATGTTTGTTCTTGCAGTAAAAATAATCTTTTTTGGGCTTGGTGTGTATGTGGTATCTGGTGTTTCTGCAGCAAGTCTCAAGCAGAATTTCTGAAGAACTAGAGTTTTAGCACTTCTGCATTCAGGCTTCATATCATCAGACCAGGGATTGCTGTTGTTTATGGCAAATGACAACAGACTGAAGTGGGGTTTAAACTGAACCACTCTAGGAACACAAAAAACTGAGTGGGTTATTCACACAAATTAAGCAAACACAAAACATTCAAATATGAATGAACTAGGCGAGTATTTGCATTTTGGGAAAATGCAACATTAGCCTTTTGCTAGTTTTTTGCTCTCTATCACTTGTAATTGTCTCGTAGCTATTACAGTAACTACTGTTAGTGTGAGGACAAGAAGATGTTTGTTACAGCTGCTGGGTTTCCTGCTGTCACGACACAGTCAGGGGAAGGACTCAGACATGGCTTAAGCTGACTTTATTAAGTCTTTTAGTGAAATTTGTGGGTCTTTGGCTTTCCTCCCAGCCCACAAAATGTCATATTTAATGACAAAACCTGTACTTAGTAGTGCTTGTGAATGTAAAATCCTGACCTAAAACAAGCCGTTCTTGTCGACGTCAGCGATTCCCTTTTTCGACCAATCAGAAGCAAGTCTGACCTGATTGGTCCACCGGAGCAGATACCCCTGAACCCCCTCCCCACGCACTCCTTTCCCTGCTGCTGGAGCGAAATCTCTCCAGCAGCGGGAAGGAGAATGTCAAAGTTGAAGAGCCATCACTGCTTTGTTTTTGGCTGTAAACAGCCACATAGTTCCATGCACAAGCTTCCCATCTCGGAAGAAGACAAGACTACGTGGCTAGAGTTCATTTCTCAAGGAAATGTGCCAGCTACACTCAGTAAAACTGTGCATGTGTGTGCTAGTCACTTCACGGCCGGCTGCTTTTCCGACTTCGGACAGTACAACAGAGGGCCAGCAAATAGACAAGTCCTGAATCCAGGTGCAGAACCAACCATCCGCCAACAAACCTCGGACCCTGGAAATGTGAGTATTTTAAATGCTGTGGAGCAGATGTAAGAGCTTTTCCTCAGTGTCCCCCTTGTCTCTGTGTTAGCTTCAGGATGCTAACTTTAGCTGCAGTTGCCCTGTTGTTTTAGCCTGTAATGTTACGGTAAACGAGCTTCGCTGTTTTCTAAATATTGTGCACTCGGGGCTCCTGGCGCCGCTCTTAGTGACGCGGAAGAGCGGGGCAGGATCAGCGGCTCATTTACATATGACGGTCACGCCCACTAAATCAGAGTGTTCTGAGCAAAGGGGCTATGAGAGCCTGGAAACAATTCTGGTGTGCTTGATTTATTGACTTTTTGGACCAAAACATGCTACCAACATTTCATGACGACATCAATGATCCACATTAAACTGCAGAAAAGGAGCATGATATGGGTCTTTTAACATATTTCTTTCTCAATATGTAAACTTGCAGTGCTGTGTCGAGGCCCATCAAGGAAAATAGCCTACTCTTCCACTCCTTCACAGTCACTTCATTGTGTTCCTAAATATGGTACCATTTGATTGTACATGAATGGATACTTGGTACTACAGACAGAATACAGTTGGTACCAGTAAAAGTGCCCATCCCTGGTCAGGTGATCACACAGGATGGAGATTGGACTGTAAATGAAAGAAAGAGAAAGAAAGATGTCAGCAAAATAAAAACAGAAAGTCAAGACCAGAATTACACAATGGGAAATTTGACAGAAAACCTACACATTCTCACTGCAAATTAATGACTCCAGGGTAGGACTGTAAGCAAGCAAACGTCAGTTCCTTTAACCGATCTCAGCTCAATTGTTTTTTTTTCCCCCCCAGAGTACTACTGTAACCCTAACCCCATCCTCAACCCTAATTCCTATACCTAACCCTAACCAGAACCCCATCCCTAGTTTGTAACACAATCCTAGCTCATGGAGAATGCTTAGTTGTAAAGGACCCTACTGTTCTGGTCTTTCCTTGATAGAAAAAAGAGCCCACTGTTCTTTATTTTAATTGCGTAAAATGTTGAAATAATATATTAGCCATGTTTTGATGTGTTTAGTCATGCTCTATGGGATTTTGAATGTGATCCATAGTTTGTCCTCGTAGACCACACAGTAAACTGCTGTTTGATAATCATGGACAGTATGTCTCTACAGCCATAAAATGTAATTAAAAGGGTACAAAGACGTCACATGAGACGATCGTGATCATGAGAACTTTGTCGGGAAGCTGCAATTTCCAAAACCCTGTAAATGTTTGATGGCGTGTGTGTGTCTCTGTGTGCATGTGTGTGTATGAAGGGGGCTTAGTCATCACAGCAAGTGGAAAATGTTGTTCTTATCAGCGTGGTGGTTAGCCCCGGGCTATGTAGCATGTGTCTTTAATGTGGATGTGTCACTGCGTTCACTCAGAGCGCGGTGAGTAATGAGAAACTCCCTAACTGTTAAACGGCGTGCAAACCGGTTTCATCAAACTTGATTAACAACCCCGCACTTCTTCTCCTTTTTTTTCCCTTCCTACACTCTCTTCTTCCCTCATTTTTTTCTCTTCCTCCACACTTGACTTACTTTCACTCTCATCACTCTCTTCCTCCCTCCATCTAAACAAATTAGGGTGCAAATGAGTGGGGAGGAGTGATAGGGGTGATGAGGCATGCCAGAACGTCAACAGATGACAAGCGGTGCAGATGGGGAGAAAGAGGGAGAGGAAAGAGGAAGAAGAAAAAGAAGAAGAAGAGAGAGTGATGAAAAGAGAAAAAGTACTCCCTGATACACAGACTTGAAAAGAAATGATTAATGAGGCCAGATGTTAGGCTTCTTTTAGCATGAATCATCGCATTCCCCATGACGTAGCAAAAACTACCCCCCACTTCCCTTAACAGAGACACAGCAGGCAAATTACTTCCCAGACTGCAGACAATAGAGACAAATCCAGCACTTTTCTGGCGTGAGCAACTCTTTCCTCGCCAGGTCAGGACAGTAAATCGACTAAATGTTTCAGGCTTTTGTTTCATGCTGACATCACTTTATTCCAATCTATAACTCTGTGGAAAAAGCCGGGTCTCTTAAATAGATACACTCAAGCAGAACTGGCTCTTCAGAGCGCTTGTTTTCCTGACCGAGCTAATTATGGCAGCTGGCCAATCAAATGTGTATGAATCTGAAGTGCTCCAAACGATGATGTGAGAACACTACGGGGCCTTTGGAGGCACATTTAGCAGACATCCTTTTTACAAATCAATGCAACTTAGCTTGTGTGCCAGCGGTGTCTACTTCATGGCATCTCTGATTGATTTATAGATTGAACATGTAACAGCTGAGCCAATGGCAGAATGGAATCAGATAGGAAAATGCTGTTCTTTGACTAAATTTTAGAGCTCAGTCTTAAAATCACTTGACCTAACACCATATGACAAGCATATACAGTTTTTTACTTGTAACAATCTTGCAAAGCAGATGGAAATCAGATCCCCCAATCAGCATCATTTGAGGGGAAAGAGGCAGAAGCTACAGACACTTTAAGTTGAAGTGGCTGCAAGTAAGTATACAGTGGCAGCTCTTGGATACCATAAGCAGCCCATCCCAGCTGTCAATGGGCGGGAAAGTGGGGTACACCCTGAACTGGGCACCAGCCAGCTACCATTCCACTATATTAGCATGTTTTTGGACTCGAGAAGGCAGGAGAACTTAGAAAGGACCCACTCATACAAGGTGATAACATTCACCTTAACACAGAAAGGCCTAACCAATCAGGGATTCAAACCTGTAACCCTCTTGCTGTGAGGCAACAGTGCTTGCCACTGCAGCTCCAAAAAAAAAAAAAAAAAAATTGAAGGACTGCTGGTGTTGCCTTGCATTTCAGGTCCCATCAGGTCAGCCCTTAGTTGGGTAGCCCAGGTAAGAATCCAACCTGTGGCCTCTTACCCACATCACTCTGCACTGTCCTAACCTTGCTTAAAAAGAAATAAACCATAGTGGTAGATATTAGCATGGATGCACCTATGGGTGTTTTATCAAAAGTGTGTGAATCAGTAGCTTAAAAACCAAGGGGACTTTCTTTGATGAGGTTCACATCCCGTAAAATGTTGAGTGCAATGACAATTAACCTATATATTTCAACAGTATTAGTATAATACAACACCCCTGGGATGGTGAAAGCAAGTTGTGTTTTGTTCTTCCAAAAACACTTCCAAAAAACGCCAGTATGGCCTAACGGTTGCTTAATATGCCTGATGAGGTTAGCAACTGGACTGGGTTTGGACCTAAACTGCGGCCCCTTTCCCCCAAGTAACCCCCACATTCTTGCCCTACTTTATCTACTGTCCTCATAGAGGCATGTAAAAGGTCAAAATGTAACAACCCGTAATGTATTAACTTTTTGCCCAAAATGTAACTTGTTACAACTTGGGTTATATTACCTTTGTTTTTAAATTACATTTCAGACTTGGCACTTCTGTTATGTTTCCAACCAGATGCTACATTTCAAGCTTTAGTACATTTTTTATTACATTTTGGATCGTTGTTGCATTTTAGGTTGTTGTTATATTTCAGGCTCTAACAAAGGACAAGAAGCCTGAAATATATATGTATGTATATATATATATATATATATATATATATATATATATATATATATATATATATATATATAGTTATTATTATTATCATTTTTTTAAGATAGTTAAAAGGTATGTGTTTTCAGGCTAAATCTAGTCATGCAAAGAAATAGATAGAGATGCTCACCAAGAGGTTAGCTTGATATGGTTGATTTGGTTACTCTCTCTGACAAAGAGCGGACTGAATGTTCACACTGATGTTGAAAAAAGATGTCTTCTCCAGGACCAGTGAAGCAAACAGACTGTGGTTTCCTCTGTCAGACTTTTCAGTCTGGTTGGTTAAGTCATCACATCGTCTCTTTGGTCTTCAGAGGAAGTGTTTTGCTAATAACCTGTGAGTAAAAAAATGGGTCAGTCATAAAACATCATCTGAAACTGTTGTTAACTTCTCATGTCACAAAGCTCGTTTCAGATCCTGAGTGGAGCTCTGCAACCCCACGGCAACCTCCAGCAGTAATAAAACATAAGAAGGCCTAACGCACATAGCCAGAAGGCAGCCGAGTCTGAGTCGTCTGTGCGACTTAGCGTTGAGCCTTTCCCAGCAGAGGAGGACATTCATAATTAACCCTGCACTGTCAAGTCAAGGCAGCAGTCACAACATGTCCTCACATGTCATTCTAACCTCTCCCTCCCTCTCTCTATCTGCATCGTTTTCTCCGCCGTCAACTCATCACCCAGATCTGTCGTCCTCTGCGTAAGCACAGCTGAAAGAGAGGGCGAGGGGAAAGGCTTTGATCTGCTGCATTTCCTTTACAGCGTCTCCCTCAAAGGCTTCGGACGGCGAATGATACTCTTAACAAAGGAAGAGAAATGTGGTTCTCGTCTGCTTTTGTCGAGGGTGATTTCTGTGGTTTATTTTCCCGCTTGTGAGAAGTGATCGAGCTATTTGCCTACAGGCTAATCATTGCTTCCCACATCTGTTGTTCTCAGCAAAACACAAAGTTTCCCGTTCTGCTTCTCCCCCCACATCCCTCTCTTATCTCTCTGAATCTTAATAAATCTCAGTATGACTAAAGATTTCATTAATGCTGCAGATGGGGAAATGGGCAATTAAAATGTGTGAATCAAAGCGGAGCGAGAGGAGAGGTATAGAGAGCGCAATTGACTGAGTCAAAGGGTCAAAGAGGGTAAGTCAGAGAGAAAGGGAGAACAAGAGAAGAAGCAAGAGATAGTGATTAAAATGTGAAATAAGGGGAATTGATTTGCATATCTCTGACCAGAAACTAAAATAAGAGCCAGTCAAATGTGTGAGCATGTTCGAACAGAGCAGTCATGGTCTACAGAGGAAGCCCATGGCTTGGCTTAGCCTTTCCAGCTGTTAATACATGCATATCTCAGCTATACTTTGTCTTTCTACTCACCAGTGGACGTTTTGACTGTAAAAAGAGATAGATGACATGACAGTACCCCAAAAGTGAAGCCAAAATATTTTCAAACTCCCTCTACGGACTGGATGTAGTATGGGTCATAAGGTCTTTTCAATCAAAAAACAGAACAAAGGTGAGCCAGTATGGCACTGCAGTTAGCTAAGTGTGAGGTTAGCCCACAAGCAGTCAGCCCAGGTTCGAATCCAGTCTGGGGCCCCCTTTTATCACACATCTCTCTCCAATCTCTCCCTGTTTCCTGCTCTGTCTTCTGTCCTGTCCTCTCTAAGGCCCAGTTT
Organism: Halichoeres trimaculatus; assembly: GCF_033239565.1. Taxonomy (NCBI): domain Eukaryota; kingdom Metazoa; phylum Chordata; class Actinopteri; order Labriformes; family Labridae; genus Halichoeres; species Halichoeres trimaculatus. Next base: position 10,184,492 of record NW_027437192.1, read on the forward strand.
ACACGACAACGTTTCATCTGAAACGCTAAAATGCTGTGAAAACGCTGTGAAAAAAATCTGCATTTACATGGAAACGCTGATGGACTGAAAACGCTGTAGTAAGCATGTCAGGCCTGTTGGTGGTGCTATAACTGTCTTGTCCAGAAGCTGCTTTCGAGAGATCTCAAGTTGAGCCGGTCATCTGGTGTACTGAGGAATACTAAGTCAAAAAGTGGAGCAAAAGATGCACATTTTGTTGAAAGACAGTCAGCAGATACAGCAGATTGAGCAGCACAAGCACAACACGGTAGTTCGCAACGATCGTAACAACAGTACTGTTGTCCTGTTGTATGTGCACGCGTAAGACAGAGTGTGACGTCAGCGTTTCCACTGAAAACACCGGCTTACTGTTTACACGGCAACAGTGTTGGGAGCATTTCAGAAAAATCCCACTCTGGAGGCTGTTTTCAAAAGTTTGCTTTTTGGGTCGACCGAAACGCCGTTTCCATGTAAACGTAAGGCTGAAACGCAAAAAACTTTTGCGTTTCACCCTAAAACTGTTGTGTAAACTGCCCCTTAATAAAGGGATCCAGGTCTCTTTAAAGTCAGCTAAATATATATTTCAGTTAGCAAAAGGCAGAAAGCAGAAGTGGTATGTTACTACAATGTCTCCAAAAACCAGTCGCTAGTGAACAGATTAAAAATATGAGGATGACAGTGGAGTTTTTTGATACAATAACTTAAAGTGGGTATGTCATCAATCCATCTGTAGGTGCTTTTCCACTGCAAGAACCAGGTTCTAGACTTAGTTCCAGGGTATTTGATCCACCCATTGAAAAGTGGTTCTTAAGTGGCAATGTAGTATAATTTTTGTGGGGTTTTTTTTCTTTTTATTGCTCCATTACAAGGGACCAGTTTGATGTATGAATCAGGAAACACAAAAAACAATGGGCAGCAGGAACCATTCTAGATGAGCACATTTACTTCAATTAGCACTTCTCTCCTTCTCTCCTCTCCAAGCTTCAACAAATCTGTCTGATGTGCAACAAAGCACATCAGAAACCAGCACAGTCTAAGGTTAACTCCAGCACTACATACAATGCCCACCTATCCTCACCTTTTATGGTGACACTTTTGCTAAATGGCCTTTATCATCGTCTCACTGCCCTCTACTGGTCTGGGGGTGTGTTGCTATTACCTTTATTTTTTATCTCCATACATCACTGGCCTGGTTTGCATAACCTATGCATGTCTATGACAGGTGGTGGGAACTCTGACCAATATTGGGACCATGTAGTTCCTGGGAATATTTCCTTGGAACTAAAAGTTTTTTAAAAGTTTTTAAAAGTACCATTTAGGTGCGTTTCCACAGCACAAAACCAAGCAATAGATCTAATATTTATTGTAGAGGTGTCCCAGTCCGATATTGATATTGGATATCGGTCCGATATCAGCAAAAAAACAAGTATCGGTATTGTATCGGAATGCATCTAAAATCTCCGATATAAGTACTCCAATATAAGCAGTTTCTGTTGCCCAATGGTTATTAATAAAGTTTTTGTTCAGTTTTTCCTCATACCTACTGTTGCTGGCTACTGTTCTTTGTTTGAATAATATCACGTAATCAAGCCTTTTCTAACATGACATACTACAAAATAAGTAATAAAAGTATGCATGTTTAATGCTGATATTGTATCGGAATAATATCGGTATCGGCCAATACTCAATGCTGCAGTATCGGTATCGTATCGGAAGTGAAAATGTAATATCGGGACATCCCTAATTTATTGCTTATATTGTTTCTGGTCACCAGCCTGATTAACATGAACAGGAAACACAAACAGCAACAGGCTACAGGAACTACTTAGTTCCTTGAAGAGTAAGTACCTGAAAAATAAAGTTCCTGGTACTCCAAGTTGAAAACACATCGTATACATGCAGTCAATGAAAAAAATCATCGGTATCGGAAAAGATTATGAGACGTATGGGTGCAAACTCTTGGTATAGTGGTGCAAGAGGTCCCACCTCAGCCCCAGTGTGAGTAACTAGTACTTTTGTACGCTGGATTCTGAGAGACTTTCTCTCGACAAGTCCTTGTTTCTCAGTACAGCCTCAGAGAGCTGGGAGCATGTCAGACTCTTCGGTCACAGGTACAATGAGAGAACAACTTTTGTCCTACCATCTCAAAATCCTTATGCCAGTTTATCCTCCCTCTGCACCAAATACCAAGCAGCTTACAGCACAGTTAAGGCGAGGACAGAGGTTGATAAAGTGAAAAGTATGCTGGAGTTCAAAGGGCCGAGGAGAGCAGGCTCTGCTCTGATCTTTGGCAGGGGAGTTAAAACATTAACATTCACCCTGCACGGCCTGGTTTTACTCCTGCTGCTCCCCCAAGACAGCGAGGAGGTTAATACAGTATGCAGAGGGGAGACACATGGGGTACGCTCAGAATATATATTTGTCAATATTGAAGGGCGTGTGTGTACATTACCAGAGATCAGTTCATTTCTGTACAACAACATGCTGTGTATACACAGAGAAACGATAGGACACGTATCTGCTTGTATATTGTGTATATTATCTGATTTCTTTGCTCAACAGCTCTGTCAGTGGGATTACATGAGTCCATTTATCATTCCATATGAGTGTGGCTTGCATGGGTAATTGTAAATTAAGTGGATTACTGCGCAGTATAGTTCCTGCGGGAATTAGAGAATCTCTGAATGGATGCAAAATCCTCTTGCGCTTCGGCCGGCAGGTCCCAAAGCAGAGTCAGCACTTTCTGAGGCAGTGATATCAGCATGAGCCCCTTTTGAATGATACTGATTTAATATCAGCACGGTAGATTTGATGATACTGACACTCATTATGTCTGAGCTCCCCGAAGAAGGGAGGGCTGATGTTTCCAGTGACTGGCACAAGTGCGCATAAGAATAAGTCTTTGATGGGATTACTGTACGCCGTTTTACAAGTAGGAATACTGTAATGCTTCAGTAAGAGAGGACAAAGTATATGAAAAAGTTGCTCTTTCAAGGCTTTGCGTAAGACAGAAAGCATTCTTTCTCCTGCTGGCTTCAGTGACCTTACACCATCTAAATCCCCCCCAAATCTAAATCCACCTCAAAAGAATTGCGTCGGATTACAAATGAGGAAGCGGTGGCAGGGATTTCTTTTTAATGAGGACAAAAACCTATCACCACATCTAACCTGAAACGCTTCATTTGCTGCTGCCCGCCAGCCGGCACTTCCCAGCAGAATAGCGGGGTTAAAATTGCAGAGTTTCAGCACGGCTCGCTCTGGGCCCTGGCAACAAACGATGGCCTCCCTCCCACACCCCCGAACATTTAAACCTAGCTCAGTTTGCCCAAAGCAATCTGAGCTCAGGGAGTCGAAAAAGGTCACTTTAAATAAATAAAGAATGGGGAGATCACTAGGCATCCCACACACGGAGTGAGCAGCACTTTGAAAGGATAGCCAAGGCTACACCATTTAGCATTCAGTAGCCTGAAGCGATCCATGAGGCTGGCTGTCTGAGAACAGAAAGTCCAGATTGACTCCCACTCACTTGCCTCGGCTGCATCAGTCGCACTGCTCTTGTTGCTAAACTTCTGGCCTGTTTGTCGCTGCATCACTTGTTGTTGTCAGCTGTGAGTAGACAACAACACTGAAATAAGTCAGTGCCTCAGGTCAAGGCCCGGACAGTGCTGTGACCTGCGTTTCATCACAATATGTTAATAATCTGCCTCTCTAAACTTCTCAAAGTTTCCAGGACTCAGCGCTGGGCAATAGCTGCACAGATGACAAGGCACAAAAGTAAAAAGGATGCATGAAGACTCTTATTTTCTGAACCTCCCCAATAAAAGCAGGATGGTTGGAATGGAGGAGCGCAGTCCCTCTGAGACCATGCAGGGGAAGATTACACACTACATCAGTGCAACTCTACTCGCAGGTTTTAAAAGAACTTCACGAGCCTTTAAAAAAGAAGTAAACTCAATTGGATTTGAGACTTTTTTTTACACCATATCAGCACAAACAACAGAAAATAGTCTCAAGTGCGTACACAAGCCAGGTGCTTGATACTGAAGCACACTGCACCCCTGAGATACAGTTTATTCGGGCATGAGTGTCTCTGTGCTCTCACACACACACATACACACACAGGCGCGCACACACATGGCCTTTGTGGTTGCAGCAGCCCAGCTTGTTACATCATCCAGAGAGGAGTTTATCATAGACTGATCAGCAACAGCCCGAAGACTCTCAAAGGCTGTTTTGTCTTCCTCCTGCCTGAAACTCTGTGAACCCTTGGGTTACCTTCCAGCCGTGAGTATTTGTTTACCCCTGCCTGAATTTGCAAGTTTTTATCATGGCTGCCTGCCGTCACTAAGGGGAAGTGCTTCACACGCAGTGTATCAGTGCCAGGAGGACAAAAACTGAGTCTGTAGTTACGATCTCAGATTTTCTATCAACGTTTTTTTTCCCCCAAGAGAGTGGCTATAGGGTGACATTTTATCAATAACTGATACTTAATCAATATTTCAAGTTATGTTTAGCTAGAATTAAAAATCTATGGAAGGCCCAAAGTGCTACAATTTAAACATTTAAATTTTGTCTTTTTTTCGGATATAATGAATTAATTTCAGCTGTTTCTTGAGATTTTGACTATTTTTTTCTCTACACAGTGTAACAAGGAAAGTATAATGGGAAAATCTATTTAATTTTCTCGAAATATCAAGATCATTTTCTGGGGACCTATAGATCTTTTTTTCCCTCAAGACAGTGGAATAAATTATTTTCTTATCTCAAGAAAACTTAGCTTGTTTTATCCTGAGAAAACTTTCTTGCTATCTAAAAATCAAATCAGTATGTTGATCTCTATTGTAAGCTTAATTTTTTGTTTTGTTTTGTTTTGTTTTGTTTTGTTTGTTTTTTTAAGATCAATTCGTTTACAGACTGCCAGAAAATTATCTTGTATTCTCGGGAAAATAAGATTTGTTCTCGAGATCTGGTCATATCTTTGTTCTCATTAACTTCAGAAAAAAAACTTCTTTTCTCAAGATAACAAATAAAATAATGATTTTTCAGTAAACATTGCTAATGTTTAAATAATAATGAAATCATTTTCTAGCGATCCAAAATTCAAATTTTTATGTTGATCCCTAACATTAACCAGAAGAGGGCATGCAAAGCTGCCCATTTGCCACAACTCACATGATTGATTTCTGTGGTCTTTTGTACTTTTGCTAAATTGATCATTTTTTCTACTAGAACAAATCCTGTCATCCTGAAACAAAAAGATTTGTTTCTTTTAAAGTGGCTGTGAGGAGTTCGAAAGTGATCTTGAAAAAGTCTCCCTTTAATATACATGCCTGATTGTTATCCACACTTTAAAATGAGATTATCAGCACCAATGTAGGTTATTTCGAAATGCTACTTCATAGCTTTTGTTGTGGCTTCCCGATTGGATTGATATACGACACGTCCAAGTCTCTGTGCTAACACCACGCCAGCTGCCGAAGTTTAGTAGTGAGTAGGGAGAAATTGAAAGAGTTTTTCTCTGCTGGAAACAATTTCTGTGATTAATTTTGTAGTGATGATGGGCACAGGAGCCTAACTGTCTGACAGAAAAAGGACAGAAGAGCAGAAGAAATAAAAAGCTAAACAAGAGAGTGATACAGCTAAGCTGTTTGTGATAGTGTTCATTCCAACCAACAGTCAGCAGTTATTCTGCAGTGGTCTGTTCAAACTTGAGAGTTTATCAATAAAATGAAGAGTGAGTTTACGTTTGCTCTGCTTGATAGATGGGCTCCAGCAGCACATGACCAAGATACACTAACATTACACATTACTGCCACATTTCACAGCACCAGGTTGTCTGTAGCGCTACATATGGGCTGCTACTTGACTACTGTATGGACTGACAATTTGCTTGTTGTCATGTTAGCCTTCGGAAATGTTGTAGCACCGGGCTGTTAGGTGCCCTACATTTAGCCTGCTACTGATGTATGGTACAACCTTCCAACGTTTCAGACAACAGCACTATGTAACTGTACTGATGAAAACCTTGCCTCACTGGCTTGTATCCAGTAAACATATTGTCTTGACCAAAGAAAATTTGTTCCAAAAAAAACACGTCTGGTTAAAAGCCACATCTTTACAACAGCGTGTGTTAAACTCCAGGCCAGAAGGTGGCAATGCAGTCCAATGAAAACAGATTCTCCTCATAGCCTCTTAGAGACATAAAGATAAATCATCTGATTATCTCAAGAGAACTAAATTAGTTTTGAAGAAGTCCATATCGCAAGAAAACTGAGACAATGACATTAATCTAATCATAATCATTTATGGCTTCTATAAAAACAGCATTGCTACGTGTACTGTAAGTTGAATATTTGAGCCTCTTGAAAAAAAATCCTGTGATTCATGTGTTGTTGGCTGGCTCCAGAAGTACTGATTGAAAATAGACAATTTTACAGCAGAAATGAACATGTTAACATGATTTTTCCCCTAAATGAACAGGTTAGAAGATGGTAAAATAACAAGTTTGAAGATACACAAAAAGAGAGGACCCAGGTGTTGACCAACTAGAAATGTGTTGAATAAAAATCCCAAAGAATTCAAAACTCTTACAAACTCAAAAAGTCAGTGATCAAAGAAAAAGACCATTGTGTTTGTGTTGCTCCATTTTGACAGGGCATGTATGTCTAAATGTGTCACTCTCTGTAAAATGGGTCAGTTTTCTGCTCATGTCCATGCTGACACCAGCATTTCATTTGGGCAGAGAGAAAGAGAATCTGCAGCATAATGATGCTCCTCTATTTCAAACTGACTCTTGATTCTGGCAGATAAAACAAGGGGGTGTTTTACGTAACAATCTTACTTAGACCAGCTTTTGAGATTGCACGGCTAGCTTGGATTTCTCCTATCTCAGACGTGCTACAGAGCTGTGAAGGAGAGAGACAGAGGCGTGATTGAAGAGGGGGATTTTTCGGGGGTGGGAAATATTAGAAGTGTACACAAGACAGGATGAAGGAGTGGAGTGTGGTGAAGCTCCCTGGAATGACTCCCAGTCCTCGTCGCTGTCTTGGAGAGACCACACAGCTCTGCGATGTTCCAAAACAGTCAGGATACAGGGGATAAACTCAGGGTATACGGTGCCTTTGATGGTGCAGTGGTTAACACTGCAGTCTCCTTTAAAGCTCAGCTGTGTCTCTTTCTCTCACCTGCAATCAGGGCAGATGCTTAATGATGTGAGCAACCCCTGCAATGCATTAAAGGGGCAAGAGCATTATTCAAGAGAACAACTCTACTCAGATTACACCATCTCCTCTGGTTAACACAATTCTGTTTTCTAGAGTCATTTAGCAACAAGACATTTGTCCCATTAGAGTTGCAAGCAATTAAGAGCAAAGTCCCTCCGGCATAAACAAAAGCAAGATTCTCTAAAGACCGGCAGTGGAGGGAAGTTTGCTTGTTGTGTAGCTTTTCTGACAGAGTGCAGAGTTAAAGCAGCTGGAAACTGAAATTTAAGTCCTCACACTTTGTAAAACAGGGTCTTGAACATCGAGGTGAGGAAATGATGGAATAAGTTCCTATCCAAAATATTTTTCTCTTATGAACTTTCAGTGGAATATATTGATTTTGGCTTAGTGTTATTGAGTCGTCTCTTATAACTGATACAGACAGACGTTATTCTTATGTCTTATGTAACTTTAAATACCCTCGTTGGCAGTTTTATTTTTTTTTAACTCTTTCCGATTTAGACCACATTTTTGTCTTTAAATATCTTGAAAAAATATATTTTTCTTGATTTATTTATTTATTTTTTAATTTGGCCCATATTAAGTCTAATGAGACCATATTTTTATTGTTTTTGAACTCATCTTTTGATTGCACTACTTATGCATCTGTTGGTTATCTATCTTACCTGAGCCCTAAACAATAGGACTCAAAGTGTGGTTCACTGCCCACTAGTAGGCCACAGTGGTACTGCAGGTCAGCAAGAAAAGAATTTGCTGAAAAAAAAAAAGGAAAAAAAAAGAAAAAGAAAGAAAGAAAAAGTAATTAATTAGAACTCAGTCAAGACCACTAATGTTGAAAGAATTGAAATTAATGCCCAAAAACTTAAATTTGGCAGTAACATTATGTTCTAGGAGCTCCCTGCCCTTCCACATACCTATGTGGAATGCCAAAGCTTATTTTTCTTTAATTTTACACTTTTTCAGTCATGATTTCACCTTTGTTTCCTCAACAAAGAACATTTTTAAGTTATTTTAAGGAGTTAATTGCAATTGTTTGACAGCAGAGGAGAAACAAGAAATGTAAGGAGTCAAGAGCAAGTTAAGACCTGTTGCAAAAGACCAAAGCGACACAGACTTTGGCCATTGTACATGGGCATAATGGCACCCCAGAGGAGTTTTTATATGCACTGCCCTTGCCCACTTTTTAGTTCAGTCTTAAGATTTGTAGTTTGAGTTTTTTGCAGGACTAAGATATTTCAAATTTTACTTAGGTTGCAAAATTCTAAAGTTTTGGTCTCAATAACAGCAGGAGGGAAACCTGAAGTTGACATAATATTAAATATGCTTTTGGATGCCTAATTAGACTCTGCTTTAATATTTTAAATTTTAATTTACTTTTTTAAAACCAAGTTTTCAACTTCAGGTTCCTAATGGACGTTAAGGAAACAACATTGGGAAACTAGGACCTGTGATGCTACCATGTGATTCCAGGGCTCACTTTTCCTCATTGTCAACAAACTTGTCTTCAGGGTTGAATAAAGCAAGCACAGAGACAGGAGCAGCCCTCTGGAACAGCACCCAGGCCTCTTCATCACCAAGCATAAACTGACGATGAGCGCTGGCCAACCACAGGATCCTGGCCTGTCTCCCAGCCAGCCCGGCTAATTAGTCCCCCTCTTCTGAGCTAATTGGCCGATAAAAAATGAGGATGGCCTCTTCACCCAGCCTGAGTGTTGTGCCACCAAATGGCAGTGGGGAGGATTATGCGGGCTTATGAGGCATGGTGACACTCTGTGAGGGCCACTCCGATGCTATTAATTTCCTTGTCAAACCGGTGGCCTCTGCCTTGTCATTTTGGTTTGTTAGTGGATACGAGAAAACTTTAGTTTGGAGGTTTATTCTCATGAACTTATCCTCATTCAACGTCTTCAAACCCTTACTCACTGACTTTGTAAGTTTTTGTTTAAAGTTAACAATGAGATCATTTATCCAAGCTGAATCCTATGGGAGAATCAGTGTTGCAACACAAAACAGGAAGATGACACAGGGCTAGTCATGTTTTGTGGCTTTTGGTTGCCCGTGCTGTCTGGACTGTGGCTTAGTGATTCAAGAAAAACTCTGTGATAACAAACAGTGCTCAACAGTCGGGACACAAAAACTGTAAGTCCTTTTATACATTTTCTACTGGACAGCATGCTCAAATTTGCCAAGTTCAAAGGCTGCAGAGGCCATGAAGTGCAGGCCTCAGTTATGATATCAAAGCACGATAAACTCTCTCAGTTCGTGCAGAAGAGGATCAGAGTCATTGAAACATGGTTTTGTGTGGTTTGGCCAGGAAAAAAGTCAAACTCTGACCTTGGTTTTCAAATTTCATAAAGAAGAAAAAGAAGAAGTCTGGATCCAGATTTCATTCTCAGAATTGTGTGTGTATGGGTCAGTTTCATTTAAGATATAAGCAACTTTAAAGTTAATATAATCCCTCTGAAATTGAAGAGTTTGGAAGCAGATTTTTTTTCCTCTGGATATTAAAATTACTGTTACAATTCTACTTTTTTTTCCAGGATTTAAAGATCAAAGTTCAAATTTTGACTTTTTTTTCTCAAATGTATGACTTTAAGCTTAAAATTATGACTCTTTCCTCTGATTTCTCAGTTAGATTTTAGAATCTCTCACTATAAAATAATATTTATTTCACTCACTAATATTCAGATCAGATTTCTGAATTTGTTTCTATAAGAATTCTGATTTCACAGTTTGATTTTGACTTTTGTTGCATGTGATTTTAAAATCAAAGTCTGAAATCAGAAATTATTCCTCAGAATTCCAGAATTTAAGCAAGAAGTCGGACATTTAAATCATTTTTTCTCACAAGTCCGAGAATTTTGACCTTTTTTCAAAATCATGAGATCTTACATTGAATTATGACCTTTTCCCCCCCCAGACAATTAAGGTCAAAGATTATGCCTTTTTTTCTGTTACATGTCCTTTTATGTGACCTGAATCCTCTTTCTTTGTGCTACACGTTTCCATCCAAATTCATAAATACAATAAATAAATATTTATGTATGAAGCACTGAAATAATTCTACTGTTAGGCTGGCTTCGATATTCCTATAGAAACCTGCGGTTTAGTGAATCTGTATAAAGAGGAGAAAACCAAGAGACAGTGACAAAATGTAGAGAAAAAACATCAAGCTTGTTCAGTCTGCAGTAGAAATGTCAGGCTGTTTTATCTTTATGAAAAAAGAAAACAGAAAAAAAACACTGATGCTTTTATTGCTAACATTTACATATTCACACACACTGATGATATGTTCTTCGAAAAAGGGACATAAACAGGAGAAAGTGACATAAATATCTTTATCTTGTTACATTGTGTCTGCTTATGTAACACAAACATGCTTTGCTACTGATCAGTTGACTTTTACATTGTACAGCATCAGTTCCTTTCATTTATGTATATTTTTGATTTGGTATGTATTAAGTTATATTTTTTCTCTTGACAATTATTCATTTAACAATTGGTTCTTGTCTTCTCTTCCAGTTTCTTACCTTGCACTGCTGATCCTCTTAAATGTGCTAATGGTGTTTTGCTCCTACATACATTTACTCTGCTCTGTGTGTCATCAAAGTGAATTATTAAATGCTTCATTAAAGAGTGAAAAAAAGAAGGAACACAAACACTGAAAGAAAAACTAATATGAGGTTCTGAACAATTATTCAGCATTATGATACAACAGTAGTACAATTATTTTATTCAAATCGAGCATGTTTGAAACCCTGCCATTGATCCATCCAGCATCTGTACAATCTTTCTTCACAAAACTGACACATCATAAAACACAAACTTGTTTTTCCTGTGCTCATCCTGCTGCCTCTCCTTTAAAATCCTGAACTGTGAGGGAGAGAAGAGTCATTGTGAGGAGAAAAAGTAAATGACACAACTCCAGCATGCTGAAAACAAACACAAACACTTAAGCCAATCAGAGTTTACTGTTCATACATTTATAATAATATAACAAAATTATATCTCAGAGAGGTGCAACACACACAAAAAAACAACCCTGGTGGGTAAGAGAATAAGAATCCACCATACAGGTGAGTGTGTAAACAGTTTCTGCAGGTGTATGGAGTTCATGCATCACAGACTGAAGAGTTCACTAAGCACTCAGCCTGATTACTATAAGAGCATAACTTCTGATCAGTGTCAGCCCTCTTCACTATGAGGCTGCTTTGCTCCTTGGCTCATTTCCAAACTACTTCCAATGGCTCACAATTAGATGATTCGCACATGCGGAGGACTCCGGTTATGAATGGGTGCATTGCCCTAAGTCCCGCCTCTTCCGTTCCCACAGACGGACCAATCAGCGGTGGCGATGCGCTTCGATGGGACGTCACGTCAGCTGCCGTCGTGTCGGGATTGGAATGTTACTGACTAACAATCGGAACAACTGAGCACTCGGTAATTGGACACTAGGATCAAGGAATCCCGTCTTTTTGAACCTTTTCTCAGCTATTTGCTCAGTGAGAGGTGAGCGTTTGTTTCCCTCATATCGACCGGATAACTTCGCCTGCTGCGTGGCTCCCCGTTGATCAGCTTCTTATTCTAAATCAGCGCGTCTGAGGCTGTGAGGGGAGGTTGTAAGAAATAAGAAGAGAAATGCAGGGATTCGTCAGGTTACAGTTGAACCGCTGAGCTGCCCCTGCGCTACAACGCTCCCCTCCGTGTTTTTGCCTCTCTTCACACAGGACCATGGAGTGATAAAACAGGGGGACCAGGGCGAATACAACCCGAGGCGTCCGGATCCGACGCAGCGGCCACACCGACCGGGTTCTACACTCGCTGGTCAATGTATAAGCGAGTTTAACATCCAAACCGGGGCATACCTTTCCGTCTGGGAGAGCCTCGGGGACCCCTGCCGCTCCAGCCGGGGGAGAGAGTTCCCAGACGGCCGCCGGACAGTTTTCCATTTCAGAAGCCCCACACAGGCAGCCTGGATGAGGGCGAGAAGCAGCGCTGGAGAAGCGAGTCTCTGCATGTGATTGTGTCCGAGAGGGTCCGGGCAGCACTGGGCTTCTTAGGAGCACCCAAGCCCCACTGTAGGCGCTGTGCGATATGGTGAAACTCTACAGAAGAGGGAGAACGGGAAAATACTTTTAAAATCGCCCACATGCACTGGATCAATTGCTGGATTTGGGAACCGAATACGCAGAAGGGGGGTTGGGGATCCGTGGAGGCTGCCGGAGGATGGAGCGGTGTAGCCGGGGTTGGTGAGAGCCTAACTTCGGGCTACTTTACATTTCTTATTCCTAAACAACTCGCCCCTGTTCCCAGGACACATGCAGGCCAAAAAACGCTACCTGATCCTGCTCTCCGCCGGTGCATGTCTAGTGCTTCTTTTCTACCTCGCAGGGGTTCAGCTTCCAGCGGCGAGCAGGAGCCGGCATGACCGCAGCCGGAACGGGTACCGGCCCGAGCAGCCATGGCCTCACTTCTCGGACCCTTTACACCCCTTCCTGCCCTGGGATCAGACGGACACCGAGGATTATAACCTGCACATATCTCCGAGGCAGAAGAGGGATGTCAACACGAGTGTTTACAAAGGCAAGCGGTGCCGCATGGACTCCTGCTTTGATTTCTCCCAGTGCCAGAGGAACGGATTCAAAGTTTATGTTTACCCGCAGCAGAAAGGGGAGAAGATCTCAGAGAGTTATCAAAACATTTTATCCACTATTGAGGGGTCTAGGTTTTACACCTCTGACCCCGGACAGGCTTGTCTGTTCGTCCTGAGTCTGGACACTCTGGACCGGGACCAGCTGTCCCCGCAATACGTCCACAACCTGAAAACCAAGGTCCAGAACCTGCCTCTGTGGAACGACGGCAGGAACCACCTTATATTTAACTTGTACTCGGGGACGTGGCCGGACTACACGGAAGACTTGGGCTTCGACATCGGCCAGGCTATGCTGGCCAAAGCCAGCATCAGCACCGAGAACTTCAGGCCCAACTTCGATGTCTCCATCCCCCTCTTCTCCAAGGAGCACCCGAGGACCGGGGGAGAGAGGGGGTACCTCAAATATAACTCCATCCCGCCTTTTAGAAAATACATGCTGGTGTTCAAAGGGAAGCGCTACCTGACAGGTATCGGCTCGGACACCAGGAATGCCTTACATCACGTCCACAACGCGGAGGATGTGGTGCTGCTCACCACCTGCAAGCACGGCAAAGACTGGCAGAAGCACAAGGACGCGCGGTGTGACAAGGATAACGCGGAATATGACAAGTAAGTTACACTTCTGTAGTGGTTTAATGGGAAAAGAAAAGTTACTGCTCTGCTTAACTTTTGTTTCATGAAACCAGCGCGTGGGTGACCGGTTCACTTCTGGGCTTGTGCGTTGAAAAGAGAGGTGCCTGACACCGGCGCTACTTTTTAGGTGACCTCATTTTCCTATTAACGTTAATAGTTTCGATACAAACAGATGAAAAATCTCTAAAATCTCCTTTCTGTCTAATTTAGCTTCTAAAGGCAAGGTTTAGGTCGACGAACTTCAAGCAAGAAGCAACCACTTATTTTAATGTCGCAGTTCATTAAAAACATTAAAGTGACAGGTTAGGAAAGGTGTTTCACATTTGCACAAATTATAAAAGAGAATTTGAAATTGTGAATTAACTGAAATAAGTTTTACTTGAGGGAATTAATGAAAAAGGGGGAGGGAAAGCAGTGTTATTAATTTGTCAAAAAAAAATACCACAGAAGAAGAAACTAAGGAATTTGGGTACCAAAACAAAACCTCTGTCATATTTACAATTTCCAGGTTGTGTATGAGTATCAATGAGACACTTTCAGAACTCTTTGCTTTGACACATAGTCTGTTCCTGCGTTAGTATTTGTGGGTTCATTCAAACAGTCATAAAATAACCCGCAACAGAGTTGAATTTTTATACCTGCCTTTAAAATATAGCCAAGTAAATCACACCAGGGCGTATAAAACTCTATCAGTGAGTCTTATAAAAAGCCAAAACTGCAGCCCACAGTTAACCAACCTTTTTATGCCCCACTACATGACTGCTTTTTACTCTTCACTCCACCTCCTTGCTCTCTTTTAAGCATGCTGTAAAAGATCTCAGGCCAGTCTATTAGCTCCCTGGACCTCCTCCTCCTCTTCCTCCTCCTCCTCTTGTCCCATGAAGGAATTCACCTCTCCATGAGAGCGCTGCAGCCTCCTACCTGGATATGCACTGACACGTTTGATTTGCACTCTGTAGTTGGTGCAATTTGAGTGAAAGTTAACAGTGGGATTTTTTTTTCATTTTCTTTCCCTCTTTCATGCACCAAAATAATCATCACGTCCGAGACCTTGTCACAACAAAATGCTTCTTCCTGTTGAAAGCACTTGCAGGTTAGCTTACGTAAGATTGTAGAATTACGGTGCGATTTAGTGGAAATAAATCAGTCACATAAAGAGGTTAATTATCACCTTCATATCCAGGAGTTGGTGTCATTTTTTCCTCGCAGCCCCCAGGGGCAGCTGATTACTGCTAATTTAGCAGGTCTCACTTTTGTCAGGATGGTAATTAATGCTCCCGACCCTGGGATAAACAGCTGTTTTTGAATGCTTGGTTTGTTTTAATATCGTAGGCTGCGGATTGGTGTTTATAAAAGCAGGATTACATTGTGAACTCGGCTGGCAGGTTCACTTGTGTGTGAGTGACACCAGTTTGATGTGCGTCCATGAACCTGTGGATCCTTGCCTTCGGAAAGCCTGGATAAACTCAGGCATGTGATAACAGCACTTGTCAAAATTGTTTCCTAGAAGGGGAATGTAGCTGTGCACACAGATGTTGGTGTTAAAGGAAGGACAGATATGAGGAGTTAGCTTAAATGTGTTCCAATCAATCACAACAGGGGGGAAAAAGCAACAGTGGGGGAAGATTCTGAACCTTAAATGTCTTTCTTTGAAGAGGAAGTGACTCCTTGAACTTTAACTGAACCTAAAACCCCCTAACTTCTCCCAACACTCTTATAATGCATAAAAGCAGCTCCAACAAAACTTCACAAGCATGCACTTGTCTATCCATTCGTCATCCTTTTTTTCCCCTCTCGCACACTCACTCTTTCCCTCGCCGTCTCCCCTGAATGCCTTGGGCTCGGTGTCACCTGGAGAGATATGTCATCCATTATCTGGCATTCCAGTCATCTCTGGACAGCCCGCCTCTGTTTCCCAACCAATCGGGGCCTGGTTTTCCCAGAGGTATCTGTGTCTTCAGGAACGTCTCTGTGCTGTAATCAGCTGACTGACACATCTGATCGCCATGGCTTCCACTGCCCACTCTTTCCACTGTACTGTCTCACCATGGCTGATTTATTTCCATCGATGCTGCTGCCTTTTAGCTATTGCTTTCACAGCGTCAATACGTTTGATTGCGTAGCTGCTGAAACTCACCAAATCCAATTTCAGTTTCACGCTCTTAGCTTTCAGTTTGTTTATGCTTGATATTCTGTGTCTAAGTGATTTTTTATGTTTCTTGGTGAAGCATTTGGGCTTTTTCTTGTGTTTTTGAATACATTTGATTCTTTATAACTAGCGATGCGTCTTTTTCAGCATTCTTTGGAGCCAATACATTTAAAGCCCTCCCCTCTATTATGACACAGCAGCTTGTTGTGAATTAAACAAACGGCTGGCTTTTATTTAATCTAATGTAAAGCCCCTTTGGGTGCCAGCCTGCTTGGCAGAAACCCCTGACGTCAGCTCCCTCTCAGGTGAATGGATCTGTTTGTGGCCGGTCTGCATAGTTAGCCCGCAGTTTCTACAGTCTGGGGGCGGACAGGCGATGCCTTGCAGGGAGGCTGTGGTGCAGATTCAGGAATGCACACACGTGTCAGAGCAGCTGTTTGGAGATGGAGCACTGCCAAAGCAACCGACTGTATATTATGTAGATACCTGGACGCTCTCTTCACACACACTTTGACCTCAAAAGAAAGGACGCGACAGGCTCTGGTCTCATCGACTCAGCTGTTTGCACGTCAGACTTCTGGTGGTTTCACGACTCCACTACATCCAGACTCATCTCTGTCCCCTGACCTTTGACCCTGCTGCCTTTTAGAGGAATGCTGCCACTCTGTAAAGGAATGCAGCAGCAGCAGGAGGAGGAGGAGAAGGACATGCCTGGATGAAGGTATCCAAACCATCTCCCACTCATTCGCCCACACACACACAAACGCACACAAGCTTGGCACATTTATTGGATTGATTTCCGTAGCTGCAATAGCTTTCAATTGGAGTCAGTCGGGTCCGCTTCCATGGGCAGGCGCTGATGAAAGGGCTCCATTCTCAACCACATTATCCACTGACTTTCCCGGGCTTCCTAACAATGATCCAGGGAGAGGACAGAGAAAGGCTATTACGGACGCTGCAATTGAAAATTTCCAGTTTTTAACAGGATTTTGCCTTCGTTTTTGCCTCTTGGTGACTAACACCCTCGTATGTTGGGAACGTCTGACTCTATATTTCCCTTTTATCATCATTTGATGTCACATGAAGGAAACCAAGTTCTCCTTTCTTATAAAAAGAGGTCAAAGTTTATGATCTGCAGCTTCCTCTTTTGGTGATGTCACTTCAGGCGAGGATTAACAAATGAATTGCAGGAGCTAAAAGTGTAAGAAAGTTACTTTTATTTGGCACACAATGGCACACTGACTTCATATAACAATAAATACTGCCTGTAAGTAGTGAAAGTGCTCCTTTCCTGCTGAAGAGTAGATTATCCTGCAAGGGACAAAAAGCTAGGATCAAATCTCTTCTAATATCACCAGTCAATTGCCTGAAGTACGCCGTCATTACGACTGAGTGTTCCATTAAAGTCCGAGTGCATATATTCCTTTTATTTTCACTTTGTTGAGCCTTTCCCAGGCTAACAGCAGCGTCATCATCCCCCATTTAATACTTAACCAGCTTTGTTGGCTCATATTGACTTTGTACTTTAGCTACTTCACTGGCAGCTGCCACGCAAGGTCACCCAGGGGACTGGAGAACCAAAAGAGGGAGGAAGAGAAGGAGAGATTTAGTGAGCAGGAAAGTCAAGAAGGAGGAAATTAAGAAGAGGAGGAAATGGGTGTGAGATTGAGTGATAATAGCGAGCGGTGTCGTGCGTGAGTCAGGGCGTAAAGAAACAGAGAGTCCAGAAAATTGTGTGTGCAGCGGGATTTATTTTCCCATTAGGAGTCAATGGCGGTAACATCAACCAAGTGCTGTGGCGTTTTTCATCCCCACAGCTGTTTCATCAGTGGGAAATTTCCCACTCGAGAAAACCTCTCAAAAGCGCGCAAGGGAGACTCCAACTCCTCCTCCCCTTCCTTTATTTTCTGCATTTTCCTCACTTCCTTTTTCCTCCACTTCCCTCCTTTTTCTCCACTTTCTCCTCCCACTCCTGTCTCCCTCTCCTTTATCAGAGAACGACTTGGAAACACTGATGTGATTTGGCTCCTGATGGCTGGACGCCACATTTCCATTTCCCCTCCGTTATTTTTTTAATATTTTTTTTTCCTCAATGACGACGGTGGCGGTTGACATTTTGTTGACACACCGCCACAGAATGAGCGGCGCAGGCAGATCTGGGCCAAGTGAAGAGAACCAGCAACACTTCCTCTCCACCTTATCTCGCTAAAACACTATTATGAGTGGGAATTAGCGGCGTTCACCTGAATGCCAACGCGGTGATGCTTTCCTGTTGCAGATTTAGAGTGCCGAGCAAGCGGGCGACAAACACAGTCATGTTTCTTCTCTACAGTTTGGCAGGAGAGGGTGTCACACTCCCATGGTTGGCATTGTTTGTTTTTTCCCGTGTTCAGATTAATAAATCATGAATATTTCATGATTGCCTGCTCTCTCTTAGATAAAGTGCCGAGCCTGTGATGGGGAATGTTAATGATGTGGAGGATAATAAGTTTGAATGCAGAGCAGCTTAATTAGGACTCTTTGATATTTGGGTGTGTGCGTGTGTGTTCGAGACAGATTTAATCCTGTAACTAGATAAAACCTGTTTGTTTTTTTATCTTATCAGGCTGTTTATCCGTCTCACATCCTGTCTGATTCCCACTTTCTCTGCCGCTCTCTTTGCTCATTTAAAAACCATCTCATTTGTGTGTTTGTTTTAGCCTCATTTGGTGTTTTCTGGGGCAAGTCACTGTGTCACCGTCACAGGAGACAAGTCAACATGGAGTATTTCTGTCTTGGCTGCATGTATTTTCACAGCTGTCAGAGCTTCTGGTGATAAACTGGAGTTGTGAGTGTATGACTTTGCAACACAATGAACATTCTTACTCTTTTGATGCTACTGATGGAAACAGCTTCTTTAGATGTGTTTGATAACCATGTTATCTGTCAAAAATTCGTTTAAAATCCTTAAAAATTCCAAGAGATCACGACGACGTGTTTTGGTCACTAAGCTAGTTCTTGATCTTATACATTGTTTGCAGCACTACACTGTAAGGTATTTCTTTAAGGTTATTGTAAAAAGCTGTTACGAGCTCATAAGTATTGTTGTGCCCAACAGCAAAGGATTTTTCATAAAGTAACCACATCAGATGTTTGCCAAGTAGATTTTTTGGTAATGTTCCTCACAGACAGGTCTATAAGATGGATGGATATGGATGTTCACCATGAGCCTTGGTTTGGTTAAGTTCTCTGTATGTTGAAAGGAATATTTCCTTTGCCACTGTTGCCAACAGATGCTAGTTTGAATCTCTGTGAACTGTGTACCACAGAGTACAGACTAAACCAGTGGTTACCAAATTTGGGGTCAGGAAACACTGGAAGGACAGGGTTACAAAATGCGTTTCGAAGACAGTAGCTATTTACAGTTAGAGATGGGTGCCGAATTAGGTACTATTATGGGTACCAACCAAATTCTGTCAAAAGTACTGGGTACCAATTCACGTAAAACCAAAAGGTACCATGTTTGGCTACCTAAATGCATCTTTGTGATTGTGAGGGGGTGAAAGACTAGGCGATTTTCCATGCTGGACATGAACACAGCATTGCAAGGTTATAAATTGAATAATAAATATGTTAAATTGAAAAAATGTGATAAAAAGTACCAAAAATTGGTACCTTTGAGTACCGGTACCGATTGCCAGGTTCAGGTACTGTACCATATCATTTTAAATGTGAAAGGTACCATTCCTATTTACAATTCTTCATTTAATCCGTTAACGTAAAACATAGTATCTTGTGCTTTTTATTTTTTTGTTTATGTCTGTTTTTGGGTTGACCTATGTTTATTTCCCCAGCAAGGGGTCCTTGGTCACTGGCACTGCTGTTTTCAGGTTGACGGGCTGGAAAGTTTTGGAACATCTGGTCTAGAACAGTGGTTGACATAGTCATGACGTCACCCTTTGGTTCCTGAAAAAGTACTCTGAGACCCTGATGGTGACGGTCAACCATATTTGACTCCCATCCATTTATTCTGCAGACCTGGAAAGGTTTTAAGTTGAGGCCATAGCTTTGCTGCTTTGTGACACACCAATATGTCCGTCAGATCCACCTGCTCAGCTTGCTCTACTCTCATGTCTTCCTTGTCGTCACCCTGACTAAAACAAATAGTTTTTTTTTTTTTGCATAAGTGTGTCTTGGGTCTGCTTCCCTCTCATATAATATCAGTGATTATGCATTTGTGCCTGTTTTAACTTTGTAACTGTGCTGCTGCTTGTTCTAAAGGTTAAATAGAAAAAAATGGATGGGCTCTAGACCAAAACAGTGTCATACTAGGTTGTAACCATGATTAGTTCGGCTGTGGTCTTTAATGACGATGTGTAGGCTTTTGGAGCCAGCCTCAAGTGGACACTTAAAGACCTGCAGGTTTTTTATGCATCACATTGGCTTCATTTTTCCACAGTGTTTGTAATGTGCCCTGTTTTAATTTTACCCCCAACAACCAGGCACCATGTTGCAAATATTGCTAGTGGTTTGACATTTTAGCTACAGGGTCGCAAATGCTAACTGTAACTGAGTTTATGACGGCCGACCAAAATAATCAATTGCCAAATCAGTGTCCTCACTGGCTGTGATCTGATAGTTGTGATCCAAATTAGAAAAGATAAAATAAAATCTGTAAAAGAAGGCAAAGAAGTCGTCAGTATGACTGTTGAATCGTTTTCTCATCATTTCATATCTTCTCTCACTTGAGCCACATTGTATTCCCAGTTTGTGTTGACGCTTGTTTTGGTCTGTGAGTTTTGTGCATTTGTATGTGTGTGTGTGTGTGTGTGTGTGGCTGCTCATCCATGCATTCCCTTTTTGTTTGTGTATTTATGTGTGTGTGCGGGTCTGTGTGCGCCTCTTTTGTCATGTGCACGGGAGCATGCGAACACAAGCATGTGTGTTTGTGTGTGCACGCAGGATGACCGGGGTCGCGACCTCTCTGTCTGTCCCCTCCGCTGAGTGACGAAGGCAAAGCCCCGCTCGCTGACCCACATTCATTGAAGGATTACCCACACAGCCAAGCCGCCCCCCCTGGCCTCAGAGGTGGTGGTGGTGGTGGAAGCGGTGGAGAAAGAGGGGAGGGAATGCGAGTAGTAAAAGAGCTGGGGGGTGGACGTGAACTCAGAACACACACACACACTGGATCAGACAGCGAAGCCCCAGTTAAACCACCCTGCGCCCCCCTCTCAGGCCAGCTGCCGACTAGTTTTCGGAGGGAGATTGATCAGCTGGGAGGGCTCTCCCAAAATGAGAATCAATGAGGGTATTAGCACAGCAGTGGGCCGGCCCCTGGAATCATTTCCTCTGTTAGCCGCTCACTTCCTCTCTGGAGGAAAAAACTGGTCAGAAAGCTTGTTGTGCTGCAGTAACACTAATTGAAAGAGCGAGGAGTAAAAAAGCTTCAAAATGCTTCTCCTACCTGGGACTGTCAGGAAATGTTTCACAGGGAGGGATTAATCAAAAACACAAGTGTTTGTTGTAAAAGTTGTAAAGCCCCTTCTCCTTTTTTATCCCTCGCTTCTGTCACTCTTGAAGCTCTCTGATGCTCCTGCAGTGATGCACAAAGTTTTCAAACAGGCTCTGACAGTGCAGAACAGGAGGAGAGCGAAAGAAAAGCTCTGATTGGTTCCCAGTGAGCTCAGTTAAAGTCGACAGGTACGTGACTGGTTGAGGCGGGAAGAGATGATCAGAGCAGACGTTTGATTGGCCTCTCATTACGTTTTCTGCCGAGGAGGGTTGAAGGGAAGGATGTGGCTGCTGTCTGAAGGTTTGGGAAACATGATGAGTTCTGGCATCTGTGTGTGGGGAAAAAAAAACCGATGAAGATTCTTCCCAGTGTGGCACGGGGCAAGCTGAGACAGGGGGCATTGGAGCTCTGAAGGCACATTCCCGATTCCATCATTCCAACGGTCGCACGTTCAGCTGCTGTGTTTTGCCACTGGCACCTTTGGATTTTATCTGTTTTCTTCTTCAAGTCATTTCACCACATTTTTTCAACCAGACGTATCTGATTTATCTTAAACATCCTAAATCTAAGAATTTGTTGTTTCTGTTTTGAAATATTTCAGTTTGGGAAACATTCTCAGATTTTAAACCTTTTCTTTTAAAATATGAAAAATATGAATATTTAAGGCCTTGGGGAATTTGATTTGTATTTTTCTAAAATTTTGCACCTTTTTTAAGCACCACTTGCTTCAAAGACACCTTGATCAATACTGGAAAAATCACAAACCCATCACTACACTTCAGCTCTGCTTTTTCTGCAAATAGAAAGCAGAAAAAGTTTCAAATAACCTGCTGAATAAACTTGTCGATATAGCAACTTAAGGGCGCGAGGAAGACATTTCCCTCAGGATGAGTCGAGACTAACTCAGAGCCAACGCTTCACTCACAAATTCAGGTTGCCAAAAATTTAACTCAACAGGAATACAGATGTTGTGTTGCAGCTTCACAAACTGGAAATAGAGACTTTGTGCTGCGTAAAATCAACATTTTGAGGTGTTCTTGAGTTAAGTTATTTTTGCAGGTTAAAGGTAAAGCACTTGGCCTGAATTGACAAAACATGACAAGTCGTATCAAAGATAATCTTGAATTTATGATGTTCTAGGCCAAGCAGATCCACGGCAAGTGCAGTGGTTTGTTAATGAGAGCCTGGCAAGGTTGTTTTTGCAAGTTAGAAAGAGGGAAAGTCAACTTCTGCATGAGTCTTTAAAGTCTCATGTTAGAGACTCAGCTGTTTGGCATTGCAAATGAGAAGATTTGGCAATTTTTTTTATTGGTTCAACCTAAATACTTGGCTTTCCTGCTCATCCTACAAATGCTTGTTCCTTTCAAATGTGACACCATTAGAAAGAGAAATTAACAAGCTTTATGTGATATAAGAATTAGCGCCAAGAAGCATTGTTACAACAAAGAAATAACTGATACAACGCTAAATTTCTATCTGTATCGTGCTGAGTTTAGATGCTTCATTCAGCTCTTAAAAGCCCATCCATTCTTTCATTCAAATCCTCTTTTTGCTCATATGACAAGTCAAATGGACGCCAGTTTAACTGTTATCTGTTGCCAGTTAGCTCGTGGAGTGCAGGGTTTTATAGTGCATAAAAGGCCAGTGTGTGTGTGTGATTGTGTGTCTAAGTGTGTGTGTTTAAGAAAGGAGCAGGGAGGTTGCCTATAGTCCTTGTGCTCCAGGGGATTTGCCCCTCTTCCTGAATGACTCTGCGCTCCCTGGGCTGTGGAGCACCTGACCACTGTTATCTCATCAGTGTGGGGCAGCGGGCAGAAACTCTGGCCTATATCTGCTGCTGACACTGACACACTTCAGAGTTAATACACACCACACTGCGGAGCTCATTGTTAAGAGATTTCCTTCCGAGTAAGACGGCAGAGCGCGGTCCTGCAGCGGTGTCAGCAGTTGCTGCGGATGGACCTTGCCTCCTGTGAGCGCCGTGAGTCCCTCGGGGCGTTTCAGCAGCTCCACAAGGGGAAAGGGGGTGGGGGGGTTAGCTACTTTTTATGGCAGCTTTTATGGCCCCAAGAGACCGTTTAGCAAACACCTACCGACAGCACATCAATAGGACGGCAGATCGTTGACGTCAGCTCGCATGTTGACCTCCCTCCTTCACTTCTAGCCGCCACAGGAGCGAAAACAAACACTCAAACCCTGTGCTGGTATTCATATTTAAATAGTAATTGGCAAAAGGGGGAAATCTGAGAGGAGGAGGAGGTGGCGGAGTAGGGGGGTTGAAGAGGGCAATAGCTTAAAAAAGCATTATGTCACTGAAGAATGTGTGCATGGCTCAATGTTTAAGGGGCCAAGGCTTCAAGGAGAGAAAGAGGGTTTTGTGTGAGCAGATCTGACTGCCTGGCAGGCTGATAGAAGGACTCTCTCCCCGTCTGGTCTGTCGTCGTGCTTTATGGCTCAGTTTGACTTCCACTCTTAGGATGTAAAAGTTGGGTCTGCCCTCGGGTGCTCCGAATGGGTCCTATTGTGCTAAAGTTTGCTCTACTTCCAGAGGCAACGCTTGTGCCTTGTTGACATCGTAGCCTCTCCATATGGTCCCCCTCTTTACTGCCCCATGCCTTACCCTCTTCATCAACCTTGAGTTTCCTACAGCTACTGTGGCCTCTCTTCGCTTTGTGTTGAAAAGCCTGGGTGTTAACTGATGCTTAGAGACATTCCTGTACATATTTTTCTTCCTGATACCAATTCTTGCACACATGTCAACTTCAGTATGAGTCACTGCAGGTATTAGTGCAATGTTGAAGATAACAACCTAAAATAGTCCTAAACTTTAAACATGCAGAGCCTTCTGGAGGCAACAGAGCCAACATTAGCAGCTACTCGCAATAAATGACTGTTTTTGACATCCTTTTACCATCAAAGAGGGCTGGGGGAACAGCCTATAAGATGGTACTTGGAAAATGGAGACTACGCCAGTGCTCTCCACCAATAGCACACCATTTGTCGATTCAACTCTAGAACAGCAGATGACACTCTTGGACCGCACGGATGTTGATGTATCCCCAAACGTACAGTTTTCTGTCCAATTGGGCCTCTCAACCACACAAACATGGCAGTTTCACCCACATAAATAGAGATATTTTTGTCTAAACAGATAGAAAAGTGAAGAAATTAGAAAAATATTTGGTTGAGTGGATCCATGTAGCGGAGTTTAACAGAGCTGGTGTTGGCATTATCGTCAAGCGCCTAGCAACAAGTCACTGTAGCAATGGTTGCCAACACCAAGAACAACATTTACTGCGCTATTTCTGTGTTCTTTGCACTTTTTGCCCTCCTTACAGCTCTACAAATGAATGTTGTGTTGCTGATGATGATGTTGTTGATGTTCATGAAGTACCAAGTCCACTTCATCATCCGTCTACACAAACAACTCAATTTTATTTGTTTTCTTTCGACATCTCTATACTCCATTGACTGCTTCTTCTACCTGTTTTTGACTGCGCTTGGTTATAACATTCTTCTTCTATGGTTTCACATTTCGCTAACCTGCCACTTATCGGCCAGACATGACATTGCAGGCTTTAGAGGCGATCATTTGCCTCTTCGTATGGACAGAGATTTTTTATCTGGTTAATCTGTTAAAAACATTATTCCTGCTCAGGATTCTGTCTTTAAGACTAAGAAAGAAGTTTGTTATTTTAGGGGGAAGGTGAATTATGATATTGGATCAGTATATTGGCTTGTGAACTTGCCAGTACCTCGTACCAGACAGTGCCCAACTCATTGTCGATACTAGTATCATTCTGGGAACAACTCTACTGGCAGCAATAGTTTCTCTCACAGCTCCAGCCATTGACAACCATGCCCTGGTTTGGCAAATACCACAACACTTCACGGATCAACAGCTTAGCCACATCTAACCAGGGGAGGAGGAGGAGGAGGAGGGAGTAGGAGGAGACTGTAACAAGCGAAGAAGGCATCTGGTCTCACAGAGGAGAGTCTGAATGTGCCCAGAGTGTGGGTGTATGATTGACCAGAGGAAAGGAAGGAAAGAATCATTTTGGTTGATCATTGTTTTCCTTGTTTCCTTGGTGGTTTGTTTGGTAGTGCTTTGTGTTGTGTGCTGTTTATTCATGAGCTTGTCGGGGCCTCCTTTTTCAGATAAAATAGATGGTGTGCGTGCTTGTTTTTTGCAAGGCGAAGTAGAACCAAGTGCAGCTGCTGCTGGTAATGCTGGATATTTAAAATTAACACCCACTCACTTCAGTTTTTCCTGCCTTTTCTTCTCTTTGCTCTTCCTCCATCTCTCTTCCTCTTCTTTTCAGTTCTTCTGTCTCACACTCCTACCGCCTGAGAAGCCCACGTACATCTCACCAGCATCACTTCTCATGACCCTGGCCTTCTGTAAGATCTCATTACGTCAAGGATGGAACATTTTACAAATAAGGATGTTTCTTTTAGTGAGTCATGTCCGCAGAGATTTAGTGGTTTGATGGCATTTTTCTGAGCACAGGCTCCAATTCCAGTCAGTATCACATCTTTATAAGTAAGCCAATACTCTGCTGTTTCTGTCTGTGGCCTTTTTACCAAGCCACAGGACACATCTCTGTTTCAGTGGCTGTATTTTACCAGGCTGCATCCAGACTGTTGGTGTCTATCCAACCACATCCCTGCCATCAAAACAAACCAGAAATGAGGGAGAAAGAGCTGAAGTGGTAAAGCTGTCGATCCTGTAGAGAATCTGGGGCACTGAGGTAAAGGCAGAGAAGGAAAAGGATGGAAAAAAAGACAGAGGAGGTGTAACATGTTGCTGAATGAGCTGCGAGGTATCTTGGTTTTATTCAGCAGCTTGACAGGGTGTATACTCTTTGTGGAGTGAATTGAAGTGTTTACTTCCCTAGAAAGTTCTGACACGACAGCACTTTGTTTTCCGAGCATCTGAATCTTGTTTGGCTTTGCAGCTACTTCGCAAGACACCTTGTTCTCTGGCTGTCTAAAGTGAGACAGGCGGAGAGAAGTTTAGAAATGCCTCAGTTCAGCCTATGCAGTATGAGGATCCTACAGCAAGAGGCCTTGTACTGGAAATCTTTGGAACATTTGTTGACATCCTCCCTTCTCGTCACTCCACCGATGGTACAAATGTTACACCAGCAGCAGCAGTCACTTAAAACTTGAAGTACAAGAGTCAGTTAAAAGTTGGCTCAGAGTGGTGAGATCAGGGACTTGATTAATGATAGTTATTACCAGGTGCAGTCGAGATGCACTTGACTGAAATCCCCACTGCTCTGTAGGCGTTAAGTGGCCAACAGCTAAAGACTTTGTGCTGCTGTAAATAACTGCAAATGTTGGATGCCGAGTCTGAAATGGAGAGTAGATTATTTTGGACCCAGCTTGTCTGGCAACTCTCCGAGAGGAACCACCCATTTGGGAGGGAAATACCCCTAACAGGTTATCTCTCTACATTTGCGCCACCAACTAGACGCTGTAGTTAGGGAGGACTTAAAGGTAGAGGTATCAAAAGAGGATGTATAAAGCTCTACTTTTGATGAAGCGGTAAGAGTTTGATGTTTGTTCTGCAAAATAGGTGTTAAGCTTGTTGGCCTGTTTTTTGGTTTCCAAAGATTGCCATTGCTGATGCTACATTCTTGGATTGTTCGACCAAGCAGTATCCATTAAGACACCCAATCTTACTCTTTGAGTCCAAGTAGAGCTTCTCCTCCTAATTTTTACATCATTCTCTTGTATTTGAACTAGTAGATACTTTGCATAACGAACTGTTCCTCTTGTTTTGAGGGTACCAAAATTTGGGCTTACATAAGTCTAAGGAAAGGTTCATAGAGCAAGAAATTGCTTTTTGACACGGTTGTAAAACTTTTGTAAAAGCTGCCTGAGACATTTTTGTTAATACATTTGACTTTTTTTTGTCAAAGTAGATTGTAAACTACACACATCAAGTAATACAAACCTTCACAACTACTCAGACAAGGACAGTGAGGCCAGCATTGTTTAGTTGACTCAAAAATCAGATTTGGTCACCCTTGCCAGTTAGCATCAGAAATACTAAGTGGTCGAAGGACCACCCGCCACTATCCAGACTGTAGCTCCAGTCAATGGCAGCTGCCACAGTGCTGTACTACCTGGATGTAAACAAGCGCAGATGATAGACTAAGTTTTTTTCTTTAATAGGAACAAAATATGAAATTGTCAACCGTGTCCAGTTCTGTTGGCATATTACTACTCAAGCAAAGTGTGGGACTAAAGGCCTTTGTTGCTAGCTCTACTAACGCGAGTCACACTCAGCAACCCAAGTTTTATCATCCTAGACCAGTAGGTTTACTGGTCTTTCCATTTAAACAACAAAAATCCATTGCCTCTGAACTCTTTGGTAGTTTAAGGGAGAGTTCCCTGCTTTTAAAATCTGTACAACAATAAAACCACCAAAACACAACCTGCCTCTGGCTTTCTACCGCCACAAACACTATTAGATGTGTTTTTCAGAGCATGTTGGATTGAAACCTAGAAGTCTGCAGAGGTTTACAACTGTGCAATAAAAATGTATGCACCTGGCCGGCAGGAGAAACCAAGGCTGATAGTATTTTGGCTTATTCTACCTGTTGCCTTCAATCTAAAATCTACCGCCTGAAGCTAAAAAAAAATGGAAATTTAAACCAGGCTGTTTTTACCCTGAGTCAAAGCAGCATGTTTTCCTCCGTGTCTGTCATCAATTCTATTTGAATTCATGAATTTAAAATACATCTGTACAAGATGTCACCACATTTGTGTAGATCTAATCAGCAGCTATGTGCTCCTCAATGTGTTTAGTACCGTCACTCCTGTATTGAGGTGATAGGTCAAATTCTCCCCCGGGTCCCCAGACACAGATGTGTGTGCGTCCATCCGCCTGTGTGTGTGTGAAAGGAAGTGCTTCTGTTTGCTCGTGGTCCCAGTCTGGAGTTTGTGGGGTATCTGGTGACTGAGGGGGTATTTGCTCACAGCTCCATAGCTTACTATCTATAAACACACACTTGTATTCTGCAGGGACTGCTGACTTTGAATAAGCTTAAAGAAAGCAGGAGTTAATTAAGTCTGAATTTTTCTGAGATTTATCGAGAGTTAGGGATTGTTTCTGTTTGAGTCGTGGAGGGTATTTTGCCTGGCAGGATTGTTTTCCTGAATCTAAAAGTGTTTGCTCTGTAGCCAACTAGGGGAGAGACAGAAATCCAGACAAGTATGTGTTACATTTGCAGTCTGAGCTGTGTGTGTGTGTGTGTGTTAAATTTTGCATCATGCATATGTGCATGGCTTTGCATGCCCTGAGTGTTCCCTTCAGTAGTAGTGCTGAATCAGTGGTGTGTGATTCCATTCCAACTTTTTTCCTCCATGAATATTCCTTCTTTTTTTGTGCCTTCAAGCATTCGTCCGTGTAGCCTCATCCCCCACTTGTCCAAAATCAACCACACATGCACGTATGCACACTACCTCCTTCTTTCCTTCCTTCCGCAAACTCAGCAGCATCTTGTTTGTCTGGAACCCAGCGCTACCTCTAACTCAGGCCACTCATGTGGAACTCCCAGAAGCTACAAAACATGAATAATGGATCAGGGAGAGGAGTTTTCATTCATGTTTTTTCATATTATTAAATAGCATTTCCACACATACCCATGATGTCGTACTGTGCCTCCTCATCCACCCTGTAAGAGTACAGGTTGTCCCTGGATCTTACCCACATTTTCCACTGAGCAGCTCTGGTGCATCTCACTTCCTGTACTCTCACTATGATGAGCTGAAAATTCCATTTGAATTTCATCTGGGAGCAGAGAGTGACCCTTAAAGGCCTATTTTTTTATTATTATTTTTTTTAGACGAAAGCTGAGTGAATTTACTGAATTCACACAGTCTGAGGAGCAGAGGAGATTCATTATTCAATAAATTGCATTTAATGTGAAGTATGAAGCGGGACCAAATGAGACTCAAAGCCAGCGGCATCTTTGGATGCTGATAAGCTTTTTTTCTATTCAAGGATGACACAAGGGAGGGTTCTTTCTTTTTTTTTCTTTTTTCTTTTTTTTGGGAAAGGGAACAGACGGACTACATCTCCAAAATAGATGCGATGCTGTGCATTTCCCAGCTGCCGTATCCATTGGGACAACCGAGGCAAGTAGATCTAAGAGCTCTGTTGTTGCTAAGTTTGCTGTAGCTTTATCAAGGCTGCCACATCTGCCTTGCATTTTTCATTTCGAAATCTCTCCGAATAAACCGGGTAAACCTTTGGCTACAGAGAAATCTCCAGAATCTTGTCGCATGAGCTTGATCTGTAACACTCTCAACTACTCTCTATTCATTCTCCTTGTGAAGTTAACGCTAACACATTTCCAGCTGTATCACTTCACTGCTTCTATTACGAACTAATTTACTGTGAAACTGACTCTGGCAACTTCTCTCTGCTTCACATTTAATTAAAAAGTTACTTCATGCAAACAGTGATGCTGCAAACACTTCTCATGGAAGTCTACTTTAGAGTCATGATGATTTCTTACATTTCTTTCTCACCTAAAGGCAGAAACACTGTCACATCTGACTTGTCTAGTTTAATGTATCATGCACAGCTCCTTCTGTAGGATCCTGGAATCTGTGTGCAGATATTTTACAAACAGCTCTGAGCTGCTGTTGTGAGTTGCTGTGATCAGAGTCTGTGCTCTGGGCAGACTGCCCTGTGAAAGACCAGAGAATGGTAACGGGGGAGGAAAAGGCAGCAAACCTTTGTATTTTAAATGTTGAACATTACTTTCTTGCCCCACTATAAAAATATTCGTCTCCTTCCTGTTTAAGCTGTGTGTAACTTCTACATTGTTTACTTTTTCACTTGTCTTTGCACTAATTTGAGTCTGTGCATACAATATTTTTGTGCTATATATTTTTCAAACACAAAACAAATAAATCAAAAAGCCGTGTAATGCTACCTATGCAAGGTTAGCTACATCAGGCAAGCCTGCACTTTGGGAGTATTTGTTAAGGTGAGGTTGTTGAAAGGGTCTCAAATTTTGTTCACTGTAAGAGAGAAAAAGTTGCGTAACTTTAGTCAAGTGATTTTAGCTAAGTTAGCTAAGCTAAGATACATTAGCTAACCTACATTTGCAGCAAATCTCACTTTTTCGATTTCGACTGCAAATGTCATCCATTATGTTTTCTGTAGGCCAAATTAAGTCACTACACTAGCTAGCTAACTAGCATTAGCTTACATATACAAAACTCACTTTGTTTTTTTGTGTTTTTTTTTGTTTTTTTGTTTTGTTTTGTTTTTCTGCAGAAATCAACAAGTTGTACAGAGCTAGCTAAATTGTTTTAGCTCTGCTGACTGCATATAAGGAAGAAGCTAGCTAGGTGACTCCATTGCCAAAAAGGATGACCAAAAAAAAAATCTTCTTGCGTTAGTCACTTTAGTTAGCTTTATGGCATTTGCTATGCTTGTTAGCATTAACAACACTAATTAAGATGACTTTGCACTTTTGACTCATTCAGTGGAAAATTATGGAAACTTTTTGGTAATAAAAAATACAATATTTATTTAATACATTTATTTTATACTATTGGAAAACTAATTTGAGAAACTTAAAAACAAAATGTAGCACTGCTACATCAATGGACGGATAGATGCTAACTGCTAACTTAGTGCAGCTTAACATCAAAGGATGGGACAAGTACAACAAACAATCCATACAAACAATTCTCAACAGGGTGTTAAGGTGTCCTTCGTTTTTATAGAGCATCACACGAGCCAAGTTAGACTTAGCTTAATAGCTTTACTTATCAAGCTAATCAGAGTGCATAGGCAAGATTAGCATCCTTTAGTCCTGTTATCTTCTAATCACTTCAAAGCTGGCCGAATCAACTGTCCTTTTCTAAGGCAGTGCATTACACACACTATCACTACATATGGTGTTAACTCAAGATGCACTTAAGATACCATGCATTATTTTTAATGCTATACATATTTCATACACTGCACTTTCAAAAGGGCGAAACACTTATAAGATATGTAGTACATGCACTTTTTATGTCCTAGCTTTTTAAGTGTTGCATAGCTCTTTGATTGCTTCCTCTCCATTAGAGTCAGCATTTTATGTGTTTTATGTCGGCAACATTAGTATTTTTTAAACTCATGTCATAACTTTTTATGTTTTCACTTTCCTTTCAGAGGCTTCGTTACAGCCTCGTCACACCCTGAACTATGTCCTCCTTCCGGGGTCAGTCTTGTGCAGTAACCGTGCCGCCTAGTTGATGATTGTCAGATAGCATTACCCTACGTAACCTTATCAAGGCCATATGTGTCAGGCTGTCACTCCTTATCAGCGTGTTACTCCATGGATGGATGCACATGTGCATACACGCCAAATAAACTCAGACAGAGAGAGTGGATATCTGGGCTGCAAAAAAAAAAAAAAGGCCTGCCTGTTGTGCCAAATCACAGCTGGACACTGTTTTTGCTGGTGAAGTGCAGGCGCCACTAAAGCTCCTCATTGGAGGTTTGCTGTCATCTCCGCTCAGTCATAGTGACATGTCTCATTACTCTTATATGCTGGCATGATGAAACGCTGGTCTTTTGTGACAAAATCAGCGTGAATCCGCGAGCCTGCATGCCAAAAATCTATCAATCTCTTTACAGTGTTGGCGTGTTTGTGTGTGTTGGCTCACTGAACCGCATGAATGTAAATGATCCTTTTGACTTTACATTAGATTCTCAGCCTGTTTGTGTAGACCTATCAAACCATGTTTCCTCACCTTTTGTTATGAAGCACTTGTCTTGTTCTTAAAGAACATTTCCCATATATGGCATCTATTTCGAGAAGTTTACTCACGCAAAACAATCTCCTACCACAAGCAGGATCTGAATACATAATGATAATGGGTTGGTTAATAGACCGATGAAGGCAGGAACACATCAACCATCTCTGAATCAATATTGGAGTAACTAAGTGCACGTATCAGCGGTTACTAAGAGCATACAAGGACATTTTTCTGTGTGAATGTAAGAGTTACTGTCTGAATTGTGTCTGTAAGGCAGAGATGTTTCACCTTCATTGAGGTGAAATGCTCCAGATTTTGAAATATTGGATGAATTATGGGGATTTGGAGAGTAAGTTGGACAGAACATCAAGATTGACTCCAAGAGCCTGCTGTGTATTTAATACCTTGCTCCAAGATCCAAGAAAAAACATCATTTTATTCCACATAAGACAAAAAGACAAGAGTTTCTTTGAGCTATATCATGTGCTTCCCCAAGTGTGCATGTTTGAACACAGATTTAGTGTCAGGCTATGGCCTTTTGTGAGTTTCATTCATTTATTTATTTATTTTTCTCACAACTGGATCTAAAAGTAATCACACGTTGATGGATATGTAACATGGCAGGAGCCCATTTCTGAACAGATAGTTTGAAGTTCCTGAGTGGAAAGCGTAAAAAAACTATAAATTGATGTGGGAATATTTTCGATTTCAAACTCAATCATCAAAGTCTCCCTTTCTCATGTTTTTGTCCCACATTGCAACATGCACCTCAAATTAATTTCTGCAAAACAGGTATATGTTGCAATAGATCCACCAATTATCTACTTTGCTGTACCAGACAGGCCCTGACACATCTCACTTTTTGTTGCTTAAAGACAAAATCACATCACTTATTCTATACATTGTGAAATGTGGCTCCACCTCAAGTAAGTTGGCATCAAAATCCAACAATTGTTAATACATGTGTTGTTCAGGCTGGGTGGTTACATGGTGACAAATGTAGAAAAACCTGTAACTTGAGGACGTGATGCCAGCATTGTTTTTTATCACCTTCTTTCTCCATGCTACGTTTCATTGCATCTAAAAACAATCTTCATAAATATTTCATCTAAAAATAGATCCCAGCTTCAGACACCCACACCATTTCAATTTTTCGTGCTCAAGACATGTGACGCCGTTCAGCAGTCCAGTGTCTTTTCCAGCCGCTGTGATATGGGTGCGGTTCAGTTTATTCCACGCTGAATGGATGGGTTTGCTGAGATGTGAATGGAAGGCGTGAAGTGGCCGTTTTCACAAACAATGGGAGTTGTGGCTCGCGGCAGGAAGGTGAACGGGTTTAAATCACTGAGTAAGGAGGGGAAACGTCAAAAGAGAAGTGGCTGCTGCATTTTTTTTGTTAATCGAAGTGCTCACTGTTTATAGTACTTTCTCACGCAAATCCTGTGCAAGAAAATAAACATCACAGATTAACATCTCGTGTTCCCAAGGGTGCAAATGTCCTTTTTGCAGACGAACAAAAGTGTCCCTGTATCTGTTCTTTGTTTGTTCCCTTGTTCACTTTTCTTGGTATCTGGATGATGAGGCCATGTTATGGCTTAGAGGCTGCATGTTTTGAAGTAAAACCACAATTTCAGAAGTTTAGACATACTGTAAAAACTAACATAAAAACTGATTAGGTGGTTTGCACAAAATTTACACCATAAGGACGTTACTTTGAGTTGATGCGGTTAATTCTACTTCAGAGTCATGTCTGTTTTTTTTAATGCAGCGCTCTATGAGTGTCATTTATTGACTGTGTCCCTTTTATATGTAGATTTATCAGTAACACTTTACTTTAGAGGTCCGCAAATTCCATCACACTTAGGTAATAATTAGACAAACTTTTTCCTTATTTCTTCAAAATTAGCATATAACTTCTTTAAAATAATGTCCAAAACTTATTGTCGTAAGTCACAATTGGTAGGTTACTGTTTTTTTCCAGCTTTTTTAAGATTTACTCCAAATTGCAAGTTAAGAAAATGATGATTAGCAGGTTTTTTTTTAATTAAATCACAACCAACCACAAAATGTTTTTAGACGTATCCCAACGTTTCTGCTATTTCCAGAGAAGCAGGTGATAAATAGCTGCTTAGTTCTTGAATACAGATGTTAGGTTTATTGTTTCCTATGATAATTGACTTTGAAATGTTAAGTGAATAACTCAGTTTCCCAATAAGCAGTTGATAGTTAGCTATTTGTTATTTAATTTCACCAAGTTTTTTAGTACCGAGTTTGTTAAAATGCACAAGTGAGATCACATGCAAATGATCTACCTTTATGATTTGGCCTATAATGTTTTACATGATACAACTGAAGGCTTTAGATGTAATATTCACCAAGAGTGGGGTTGTAAATTGCCCTTACCTGATTGTGATAGACACTATGAGTACAGGCACACTGCAAAACAGAATCTGGCCAGAAGTTATGTGCTAATTTCCACCAAATCCTCAAGAAATTTGTGGGGAAATTTCAAAGAAATAAGAAAAAACTTTGTCTCATTATTACCTAAGCGCAATGAAATTTGTGGACCTCTAAAGTAAAGTGTTTATCTGACTCATCAAACACTGTTATTAATTTAAGATGATAAACCCCCAAACTTGTAGCAAGTCCAGCTAAGGAGCATTATTCTTAAACTTTTGAACTCTTTGCTCACGCACTCTCTCACAAAGTGGTGAACCTCTTCCTGTCTTGAGTGCTTACAGTGTCAAAGTTTAAAGAAGTCTGAAGGCACACCATTTTTCTTTTACTTTTGGAGCAAACCAGGGTCTAAATCTTCCATTTTCCTCTTCCTATCGACCTCATCGCACCTTTAAGTGGAGCTTGACTTGTTGGTCAGGGACGCAATTATGTAACGGAAAGAGGAAAGTGCGTCAGTGCTGCAGATAGCTGAGTGGCTGTGATGGTCCTGCAGTGGCCTGGTGGAAGAACATTTGTGGCAGTAATTTAGCACATGGGTGCTTCCGCTGCAGGGGTTATTGTATCCGTCACGCTTGGCTGCGACCACGCCGACCCCCTCCCCGTTTGTGTTTTCAGGCTGACCGGCTCCCACCGTAAACTCACTGGCTTTCAACAATGGACTTGCAAAAATGAGACGCAGCAGACAGAGAGTTTTTGAGAGAAGTAGTGGAGATTGTAGGACAGGGAGATTAACAGAGGGGGCTGCAGCAAGGAAGAGGAATAAATTGAGTAGAGAAAGATGGACTGCAAGGTGAAAACTCCATGAAACATTGACCTGGGTATAACCAAAGGCAATTTCATCTCTGTTTCTGCAATCCAAACATAAACAGAAAGTAAGTTTTGAGAAGAATCGATATATCGAAGCAAGGAAAAAGTAAAGTGAGGCTTTAAAGAGGCAGCAGAAGTTTTTTGGGGGAGCTGGTGCACTAGTTAAAAACAAGAGGATAAAGTTGAAAACAGAGCACAATGGTGTGCTGGGATGTGAAACTTTGGCGAGGCAGGCCTCAGGAGGCCCGTAAGCACAACACAAACAGAGAGCATGTGTGTTAGGGAACCCTACCCGACCACAGAGACTCGCTTGCTCCTGACCGAGACACAGAAACAAGCAGCCTGTGTGTGTGTGTGTGTATAAATATGGACGTATATGTACGCGTGTGTGACAGTGTTTGTTTAAAACCACAACATAAGCTCAGGCAAACAGCTGTGTTGCCCAGTGTGGTCGGAGCTAACCTCCAGTTTCACCCAGAGCTCGTTTAACACCATATTTTCAGTCCCTTGGGTGTTTTTCAACTTGAACCAGTCACCTCAGCTCTGCCTGCATTCATTAAGGGTTTCTCAGAAGAGTTCTGTAAATTCAAAAGGCTGTGATGTATGAGGGGAGCGGCGAGGTAATGAAGAACAGCACAAGCGCCTTCAGCGAGGATAGCGGTTTGTAAATGGCACAAAAACTTTGTAAAGGCCTTAAGGGACACGAGATCAAGAGCTGTTGGCTCTAATTGTTGGTTGAAAAACCACCTGTTTGATCTTTTAGTGTCACTTCTGCCACAAGATGTGATTTATACCCTGCCTTTTAACTTTTGATGGGGATCTGAGAAGAGAAACTTCAGCCTGAAGACTCTTTCAAACCAAGTTAGACAACAGCAATCTACTGACAATGATAATGTTGGAGAGCAGACATCCAGAGAGATGGGGATCAAAACACTCCAAAGAGACAAAATTTTTGTCTATTAAGATGACCTTTGCATAGTTTTAAGTGATTTTATGTAACCACTAGTTTGGTCAAAGCAGTGCTAATGTCTGGCTGTGAATCACCAAAAAAAATTGGAAGTTGTGATGCTGACGAGTTTCCGTAAACTGGGTCGCCTTTTTGGTAATTCAAAGTTAATTCATATTAGAACGAGCTTGACTTGTGTCAGAACTACAACAAGGCAATTATCAAATGACATCCATGGTGTGTTCACACCTGCATCAAAAAAGTGAAAATTTCCAGATTTTATTTTTTGCGTGCGCATCAGATGCAAAGCATTTTCAGCTCAGTTTATTCCAGACTTTTGTTGTGCCAGATGTATAACTTCTGCAAGAAGTTGGGGGAAGCTGATGTATGATCCCAGGAGTGAAATTTACAAACAAAAATTTTCAAAGAGCTGCATGTGTGAACACATTTTTTTTTTTTGCCTAACTTTACACAGACTTTTTCTGCCAGCCCTCTGTGTAAGATTTCCTAAGTTTAACCCAGGAGTGAAACCCAGGTGAAAAATACACCAGGAGTAGATGGGCTAGGTGATGATGTCACACAACAGGTGTAATCGTCGTTAACGGAACAAATCTGCCTTGTACTATTTTCTGCTAGCTAGCATTTAGTTTCCCAGATATCTTGATGTGA
This sequence comes from Halichoeres trimaculatus, assembly GCF_033239565.1. NCBI lineage: Eukaryota > Metazoa > Chordata > Actinopteri > Labriformes > Labridae > Halichoeres > Halichoeres trimaculatus. The sequence continues at coordinate 10,221,320 of NW_027437192.1, forward strand.
CTTTTAGCTCCATACCACCAAAAAACTCCCCCAAACCTTCCCACTGCTCAGACAGGAGGAAACTTAAGGCTGTGACAGGTAAGGACACTGTTGAGATTTTTTGGGGGGTAGGTGGTCCCAAATTGTCCTGCAATTTTCAGATTTCAAAGAGCTTCACTTTCACTTATGTAAGTCTCAGTCTCCCACTCTTTTTTTCCCTCTAAGTTGTTTTTGAGGCAGTCGGGGAGTCTACTACACGGCTGTCATCCACACATAAATAAAATCAAACCTCATTAGCAAAGCACAGCAGAGTTTTAATCAGGAGTCTAAATAAGAGTAGAGCAAAACAAACGCCTGTTTGCTGCATAATTAAACTCTGCTCAAGTTTGACTCAGTCTTTGGCACATTTACACTGCAGCTCCTAGATTTGTAGTTCCTGGATGGCTTTAACATGGCATCAGCAGCAGGAACTTTTGGATCCCTGAATGATTTCTTTGGAGCCATGATTGGTTTGAAGGTGCCATAACTGGGTGAGCCGGTTGTAGACGTTTCCAACAGAGTCATGAAAGGAGTTGTTTCTTTGCCTTTCTTGTTTGAAACTGCAAAGCCAGAAATGACTGAAAAGATTGATTTATGATGCTAATCCAAAGAGGTAGGTAATCACCCTCAACAAAACTCCACCTAATCCACTTGGGTTAATTATTGGGTAGGAGATGAGCTGTTTTACAAGATCGTGATGATAATTACCCGATGTGGTAATTTCAGTGACTCAAAGGAAAATCTGACATACTTCAAGTCTTTTTCATTCTGTTGTAATTGTCCCATAATGGGAAATTGATTTCATGCAGCTGGTTTGAGTTGAAACCTGCAGTAGACACTCATAATAATGCACCAAACCCAATGATTACACACCAGAGCAACACATTTACACGGTTCAGGCAGGTCAGACGTCCAGACCTTCGTTGGACCAAACAGAAGAGACAGAATCAGCGACTTGATAATTCAGATGAAAAACAAATCAGTGAAAGTACAGCTTTTTGAAGCACAAGATGGATCATTTCATGCGGAAATCATTACATCATCTGTTCGACTGAAGATAAATGAGTCCTTGGTAAATGAAGGCAAATGTTTTAGTTATGCCAAGCTGCCATTTATCTGCTATTAACAACAAAAGCAACAGTTCCAGTTCATCTTTAACGTCCTTAATCTGCCAGTTTTCAGGCTCTTATCCCTTCATTATCAGGAGCTTTGTGGGAGGGAAAAGGAGATGGCAAAGCAGTGCCAGGGAAAAATTAGCTGGTGTCTCAAGGGGGAAGCCGAGGTGTGGACTTTGCCCTGATTGTTTAGCATTTCAAAGGATGTCCGCTGAGAAAGGAAATGAAGGGTGTGGAGAGGATGGCAGGATGGCAGGATGGCGGGACCAAAGGGCAAGAATGGGACAAGCTGGAAGAGACAGACCCAGCTTCATCAAGAGATCGGACCCCGTCCCTGAATCTGAGCTTTCTCATATCGATTAGTTATGCCATGTCACCGCCATTGTTCCCCGCTTGTCCGGGGAATCTATCTCCCTCGGTCTCTGGTACAGTGCTTCCTGGAAAGCCCCTAGAGAGACTACAGACAAGTCTCAGCCCTTCGCATCCCTCGCCCCTCTGTGAGAAAAGCTTCCTCGCTGGCAGTTGCCAAAAAATAAATGATTTCGGGTTGGGGGGGTTCAAAGAGAGGGGTTGAAAAATGAGAATGTGTGGTGCCATGTCCCCCCACCTCCTCCGTTCTTCTCCCGCTTTTGCACTCACACAATCCCTTTGGCCTGGCTTTTCCCAGCCCCAACCTTTTCCCCTCGTCCGTCACTCACTGTGCCGGAAAATCCGACTTTCTCTTCAGTCGGGGATCAAAGCTCCAAGCTCAGCCTGGCCGTCGTCGTATGAGGAGTCACATTCTTGGGCTTTCAGCTGATCCGCAGGGACCTGTCTTCACCAAGCGGCTGCAGAAAAACGCCGCTGTTGCTCCCGTTCATCCTGGAGGAGACACACTTTTCCTGCTCGCCGCACCTTTATGTTTCAGTGTAAATCATGAGTCACGCATACACACAGACACACCTTGGTTGATTTAAAGGAAAGCAGAGGCCTGTGTGTTTGCATGTGTTTGTCAGTAGGATTACTCCTTGGAGGAGCACATGTGGGGAGGATAGGGATGTACCTTGACCTCTTTGGCAGGAAAGGAAGGGGAATTTGGTGGCTCGGAAATGAGTCAGAGAAAAAAAGGCAGACGAATACCTTGAAGTGTTTGTAATGATCCATCAGGGAGGAGGAGATGACTCCTTTTTTCTTGTTCCAGTCTCTGCTGAGTCCAACTGAGTTGACATTTGTTAACGGGAAGACATCTGGATTAAGGTTTGGAAGGTTAGTAATCAGAAACAGAAAGAGCAAGAGATGAAAAATAAGTTTATGTTTGACGGGAGTATCCAAAAACTTCCCGTTCCTCTTTATTGATAAATGAGAATATCCTGCCCATGTCTCTAAAGATTGCTTAGAAGTCTTATCACAGAACTTGACGAAAAAGTTTGCGTGTACAGTGACATGTTATGAATAGCAGATTGAGATTTGAGCCAACTAAATGTGACCCTTTTTAACACCCTGGTCAGAAAGGAATAAACATCTGCCCAATCTCTTCTGTTAGAAAATTGGAAAGAGGCGCCAGTATCAAAGTGAAAAAGGTTAGTTCTTTGAGTATCAACTTCAGGCTGGCTTTGAAAGCCCAAGAAACCACATTAGAGTTCGCACAGAAAGATACAAAAACATTGTTTTTGTTTACTAAAGAATTCTTCCTCTTCCTGCCTGCTGTGTGTCTTTCTGCTCTGCCCTCTGTCACAACATACATCTAAGAGCTTAATCATGTTTACCTTACATACAAAAATAAGAGCATGCCTTTTGATGCTAAGCAATATGTCCTCTAGATGGCACCACACTGAGTCAAAAGTTGCACCAAAAACTAAAAGTTAAAAGTTATCATGGCACCAAACATGGCAGTGATGGACAAGATGCTAACACTTAGGTATTGATATGTCCAGGCTATTTTATACCGGTTTTGAACTTAGAAGAAGTCGTGTAACTTTCAAATTTAATGCATCACAAAGCAGCAGTAATTGGATGAAAATCTAGAAACTTTTAGAAAATTTGAGGGAGAGTGCGAGAAAAGTACGAGGGTGATTACAAACAGAAAAAAAAACAGCTGGGTTGAATTGGACTTAGTGCGAAACTGAAATGAGGCGCCTGAAGTTTCATTTTCAAACACATATCTGTGTGCGTCTGCGGCTTTTATCCATTTAAAGCCCCATTTCAAAAATCCATTTGTTAAATGGTTATCAGGTTCAGTTATTGATTGGACTGCAAGCAGCTGTGGGCTCGCTTTAATGCAGTCGGTGGCTTCCTGACGCTCAGTGTGGGAGATGAGGGATGAGTATGGTGTTTTGGACTTGTTAATGTTGGTGTGTGTGTGTGTGTGGTTGTATCATCTTGGTGACAGACTGCCCTTTTTGCTGAGTATCATTTTTTTGAATAAACCAGTTTAAGTTCCTAGATCCTTAAGCCGCGGGGAAATATCTCTCTTTCTCTCGCACTGTTCTTAATCTTATTTTTCTCCTCCACAGCATGACATCCAGAAATAGACCTGGACAAAACAGTCTGCTTGCTAACTGCATGACTCAGAGTCAAAAAGAGATAGAAAGAGGGAAGACAGAGACAGAGAGGAGGACGAGCAGATGGAGAGAGAAGAGGCAGGAGCAGGACGTCAGCGAGATGAAGGGAGTGAGGGGAAGGGCAAGCAAAACAGAACGAATCTGACCCATCACGTTGCACTCAATATCCCCCACTATTGCCAGTTAAGCCCATCAGAGTCAGACCTTTACTGCGCTGAAAGAGAAAAAACACAATATTCTCAACTCTCCATCAAGGTGGAGTTTATTATCCAATTACAGGAATATTGTTGGAGAGCTAGAGAGGGGAGAGAAATATCTTTTATCCATTCAATTCAGAGGCAGCCGAGCCAATATTTTCTCATTAAGCTCTTCGCCAGTAGCAGTTAGTCAGCCCTTGGTTAGTGTGTGTGTGTGTTCCTGTGCCAGATTCTAACACAAATGCAACCCTGCTGATTCACTTAGGATTCAGAACTATTTACCGTACATGTTACTGTCATGTATCAGTCCTTTTGTGAAATGTGTTATTTATGCTGCCTCCAATCTGGTTCCACGCCAATATGGCTGCTCGTCTTGGTTGGGTGTGAAAAAGGATCCAGGATATCCAGTTCTAGAAACAGATCAATGTGTTTGAAGGCATATCAGACATCAATATGTTGCACGTCCATTTCCAGCACCATGCTGTTACGTCTGGCAACCGTTGTGTCTTTTGTCTCAATGATTACCAAGCGGACAAAAATACACCAGTACAGTGCATTTCAACAGATTCAACTGGCCAACCCAAATCTGATGACATCCTTGACACTAGAAACGTCCAGCATTTTATTTGATTCGAGTAGAATCGCCATGAGTGATTATTTCGACCACTTGATTCAAAACATTCTCATCCATCTTTACGAGCACCCAATTAAGCACAACATTAGTTTTAAAGGCAGGGTTGGCAGTCCTGAAAAACTAGCATGAATTTGAATGTAGCATCTCGTCAGGACTCCACCTAGCCCCCACTTACATGCACGAGCGCTACTATGTTTTTAAGTGACTGAAAGACGGACTGAGCACATCATTTTATATTTTGCACTACATCGAGTCATGTCTCATTTAGAGGTAAGGAAACACCAAAATGTTAAAACGTAAAGCTCAAAAACAAATTTACCAACGTGACTTTTGTTAGTACTCACTTTTCTTGTCAGAGCCCCTGTGGTGAGAGTTTATCAGACTCTCTGATCCAGACTACAGCCAAGAGCCAAGTACCTCATTGGGTCAGATGGGACAGGCCCGAGGTCAAGCAGGGCAGTAGTTAGAGGCAGGGAAACAGAAAAAGAAAAGAAAGCCTCTGTTTCTCTTTTCTTTTCTTGCTTTGTTTAGCCGGAGGAGCGGTTACCAGTAATCAGGGTTTGGGTAGTTTCTCTGCTACTACTGCAGAGTGTGAACTGTGGGAACAGGCATTGAGTCAGGGTCAGTGCGCTCCGGTGAAATGTACGTGCAGGAGGAGGGCGAAGTGGCAGGACAGGATTTGATTGGTTTAACAGATTGGATCCTAATCGATGTGATTGGCTGATGTTTTGCTGGGTTTTCTCCTGCTGTAGATAGCAGATATTATTTGCTCTTATTTATGAACACATTATGTATTGCTTGCCATCGGGACATATAGATCATTTTAACCAGTATAACAAAAAGTGTATCTAAATCAAATTACCAATTTTGTGTTATGACAGAAAAAAATTACAATGGTCAAAATGACCGTTATAGTGGTTTTGGTGTTAAGACAGGACAGGACAGTGGATTGAGTAGAAACTAGGAAAATCTGAGGGACAAAGCACCAGTACTTTTAGCAAAAGATTAGCCTAGCTTAACCATGTTAACCTTGGTAATTTCCAACAAGGCTGCAGATATCTTGAAAGCCAACTTTCATTTAATTTCATTTTCACATTGAACTTGTTATTGACTTGAGAGCTTTGGCGACCAAGTTTGTGGACATAAAGTCTATTTGGGAATTGTTGCTTGGCTGCCATTGGCTGTAACAGAATGCACATGCTTTGTCATTACTCCTCATTTTGCAGAGTAGTTATGTAACCAAGGATTGTGCAATGTGGATATTAGTAGTTCCTCTATTTTGAGCTCTCCAGTTTTGGGTCTGCTGCAGGAACTTGCAGTTGCCAAAGTTTTATGCTATATTTACATCTGTTGTCCCAACAGGATGGGCCACATTAGTTTTTTACTGTATTGCCAACAACAGTTGTCAGATGATCATTTCAAACTTTGGAAGGAGCAGAAATTGGACAAGACTTTACACATTTACTCTCGCCAACAAAGCTAAGGGGAAGAAGAAAGTTTGAAGAAACTGAAATGTAAGTCAAGCTGTGCAGGAAGGAACATTGAGATTTCTGTTGTTTCTGCAGTCATTCCACATTTTACCTTGTGAAAGTTGCTTGCCATAGCTAGCTCAAAGGATTTGTGAAGAAAGTCCAGTCACTGGATTCCTGATGTCTCCTTTCTTTGAGGTAAAGATTGAATGTTAATGGTAGCAGTGATATTCCAAGCATGACGCGCTCCAGCAGTGAAACCTCAAATATGAAGCAGCAGCTCACCGAGAGCACAGCCCCGGGAGGTATACAGGGTGTTTTGGCATTAAATAACTCAACTCAGCATCATGTTTACCTGTTCAAATTTTCACTTCTCTACTTACAAAACAGAAACTTACATGATGCCAAAAATCCATCCAGGGACTTTTTTAAAGGGACGGACTGATTTCATGTTAGATACTTCAATTTCTCCATCCTCCTGACCTTTTGCTTATGTGTGTTTGTGTGTGTCTATCATTTTAGTGTGAACGTATGCTAATCCGTCATAACAGCAAGTGCGTGATATCACGCTTGCCTCTGTTGTTTAAACATGTATATGTGTGTGTGTGGACTGAACGCTGGGGTGGCTGAGCCATATGGTACGTGTGGCAGACAATCCGTTCCAGCAGCTCTTCAGAAACCGCAGAAAACGAACAGGTCTATCTTCGGGGAGGGAGCCATGGAGCATTCCCACAGAGCCTCATTAGGGACTCTGGCAACGAGGAGGAAGGCGCGAGAACGAGGCGACGAAGGCAGGTGGCGGTGGAGGAGGGCTAGAACAGGACGTATAGGTATCTGGCAGTGAGAGAACAGAGGCAGAGGGAAATGGATCCCTGGGGATAATCAAATCATGAGCATCCGCTGCTACTTTCTGCTGCATTGAAAACCGTTTGGGTCTCGTCGGCCAAAGGGGAGAGGGTAACTGCAGGAAGATGGAAAAGCACACCCTTGGGCCATTAGCTCTTTACATTCCAATATTTTTTTTACTTCTTTTGTCCATCCCCGCCCCATTAATTGCCTGCTTTTCCTTCTTTTTTCTGTTTTTATTATGTACCTTAATCACCCCCCAATGTCTGTGCTCTCGTTCTCCTCCATACATTTGTATATATGCATAAAAATTGATGTAACCTCTTGGTTTTAGCTTATACAGAGGCGCCCAGAAACCTGCTTTCCTTTTGCTGTCGGACTGTCAGTTGCACAAAGATGACCATATCCAATTCATAGACATCTGTGAGAAAATTTGCCCACTTTGCAGTTGATGCCTTACACCAGTTAATATTTTCCCATTGGGTTGATGGTCTAAATTGCTTGTCTCAAGTCTCCTTCAATGAAGCATAACATTTGTTTTATAGATTTTGTTCCTCTCTTGGGTGAAATGTACAACAAATTAGGGTTTGCCTTAGGGCTGGGGAGCCAGTTCTTACCACAGCAGCATGTTGAAGGACTAGTAATGACTATGCTTGTGTCCGAAATCACTCACTCATTCCCTACTCACCACTTACCATATGGTGAATTAGATGTAGTGGAATATATAATCCACTCAATCAGCAACATAAAACAACATTTCTGACAGCTAACAGCAGCCACTGACAGTGGCGTAATTCCGCTTGTGCTGCCCACAGGCGGCTGGGGATTTACTGTTATAATTTCTCTCAAACACTGCAAAATGGTATTTATTTCGGTGATAACTGATGTCATACTTAGCGTACTTTCCGCAACAGCCAAATATAATAGAAACACTTATTACACATTATTTTTAGATGAATAAACCATATGTTTGTGCAGCAACTTATGCTGTGTTCGAGAATTCCAAGGTCCAGTGAATGCATCACCCACGTCTGATGGTTCAGCGGCTAACGTCCGTGTTGTTTGTTTCTCTGCTCGAAGTTATGAGACGCACTTGTCCGAAAGTTCAACAGAGAGCTAAGTGTCATGCTCTGACACTTTTTAATGTTGTTTCACGTTTTCAGTAATAAGTAATCATGTAATCAGCCTTTCTTTCTGTTGAACCGCAATGCATGATGGTATATATTGCTCATATAGTGAGCATTGCTAATACACTACTTTTCAAATTGCATTATGGGATAAATTGAGTGGACTATAGTGAATGACCATGCTCACCCAGATTTTGGACAGCACTGCAAAATGGCGTATCCACTATATAGTGAATAAGGAGTGATTTCAGACACAGCCTATGTATTCTGTTGCCCAAATATGGTCACTTCCTGCTTCAGAAAAAAAGCATAGCAAGAGCTGCTATGCTGATGTTGAGGCCTCAGTGGGAGTTCAGAAACCAGTGTACAAAGTCACAGGGGCTACATCTTTTCTCGTATACCCTGCGTTTCCTCATGCTCATCACTACTTCCTCCCTTCTTTTGATGCCATTTGATTTAAGTGCTTCTCTGTCATCGCTGGTTTCCCCTAACATTCATCGGCACAGCAAGATCTCCCAGCATGTTACAAAAGACAGACCCCTTAAAAATTTTGAGAAAAAGCATAAAGTTTCTGGACTGCTGCAGGAAAGATGGAAAATGACGTGACGGGTTGGTAATGATGGGAAGTTTGGAATGAGTAAGAGTGAGACCATGGCTTTAGTTGACAGACATGGTTTAGTGTTGATTAGCTCAAGAAAAAAATGAAGCAGGAGTGTGTTATTCTACTTCACAGACAAAGCAGCTCTTCTGGATCATTAATGGTTGAATACCTCATTTTTTGGCTCCACCAAACCTCAGGCTCCTCAGGAATTGGTTGAAAGGTTAGAGCTCTCTTTTACAGCCTCTCTGATTCATCCTCTGACCTACTGTTATTCCTTTTAGAAGTGGTTTGCTGTGTCACTTCTTTAAATATTCATGCTCGAATTTCTTCACTCCGACCTGAACTCAAGGAGACTCGGTGGAATCCCTGTGCTCTAAAAATATAAATCTCTGCTGCCTTGAAGCCAAACAGGGAGCGAGAAATGGTCTGAACATACAAAAAAAAAAAAGTCAGAGGGAAACCTCCAAAGTCTTGGTTAAAGACACTGAGGATGAGGGTAAAATGAACTAAATCAATAACAATGCAATCTGCACGTTGTGATTGTGATTAAATAAACTGCCTGGTTACATAACAAACAAACAGGAAAAGCTCCTCTGTGGGGATCTGTAATGAGCCAATGACTTTCTCTTTAGCCTTATTAACTGAAATCTGCTGTTACAGCAACATGACACCCTGGTATGCATTTTAAAGCTTGTCTGCAAGGCAAAGTTCAAAGAATTGAATGTAAATGAGAAAAGTAATCAGCAAGGCTGTGTTTGAAAGGACTCCCCCGTTCACTCATCGACTACTTACTGTATAATAGATGCTCAGTGGATTTCTCTATTAGATTGAGATGTCAAGCTCTGGTGGATGGCCTCTGCCCTTAAATCGGGTAAAGAGGTTAAGACAAATGAAGCAGATTACTCTACAGATTCAGACACTTAGCAGTCATCCTCATTCTGTGTTTTCACTGGCAGGTGTTGTGTGGAACTTAGTGTGAGGATCATAGGGTGACCCAAGAAAAGGGGAACAGTTGGGGATTGTATGAGTGGATACTGTAATCACAGACAACCGGCGACTTTGGTATCTTCAGACAAAAATATGAACAGCCTATGTGTGTGGTGATGCCGTTTTTAAAGTAAAGTTGAAAGCAGTGAAAAGTCCAGGAGTTTCTTAGCAGAAACAACAAAAAAGAAGGGGGGGGGGGGGGGGGGGGGGGGTGATGGCTTTACAATATGGCAGCAACCCAAGCTAAAGGGGAGGGCATGACATAAAAATACTATCCTATAAGAAAAAAACAATTTCAAAGTCAAAACTGGATTTGAAAAAACTTACCACTTTTCTCCTGCAGAGGGTGAAATGTTTCTCTCCGACTCACATGGTGTGCATTTTATGGGAATCTATGGCTCCTGATATAGTCTGTAGACATCATCATTATTTGACTTTTTTACATGGACCAGTGTTGAAAAAGCAAACTAAAAATCGCAAAACTTGTAATTATTGAAGGATCACAATTTGAATCGAATCGGCATCCCAAAAAGTGAAATTGGATCGAATCACTAGAATAATGTATCCTCCCAGCCCTACACTACAATACAGTACAATAGGTAACTTTATAAGTGTCGTTACCGTATGATACAATGGGTTATGCTACAAATTGGAACAAATCAGCACAAAAGTAGGGCTATTTTTGTTTGGTAGATAATGTCTTTGTTGTAACAACGCTTCTTGACAATAAATCTTATACAGTCAGAAAACCTGTTTATTTCCCTTTTAAACGAGCCACATTTGTAAGGAACATGCATTTTCTTGGATAAGTAGCAGAGCTAAGTTTGCGCCCTTTACCAAATTGGCCCAATCTTCGCTGACAATGCCAAACAGCATTTTCTGCCATTGGCTCTGTTTTGAGTGGATTAGATTACTGGAGTCTTAAAAAAGAGGTATTGGCAGTTTAACAGGAGCCTTTGTACAGCCTGGTACTGACACTCCAAATAATGCAGCAGCTTGGTTGAACAGAACACCAGTGTAAAGTTTTCCTATCCAGACACTGACCTACTGACCACTGAAGCAGGGCCCATGCTCACAGGTTCTGAGAATCAGGTACCAATCAGACACCTGATTGTCAGCACCTAAGGGTACCAGAAGCAAATGTTTCAAGGGTGCAACCCACATACTTGACCCATGTACTGTGCAAATGTAACTGTCCTATTTTTGTTCCTAATTTTTGCAAATGTGCATTTTCTGTTTTACCGTAGAGAATCTGTGCGTTGAATATTGCTTGTTTCAAGTGTTAGAGAACCAGAAAATCTTTACCTCTAATGTTTTGTGTGTTTCACTGCTGCAGACCTGAACAGCATGAGGCCACAAGCCTTACAGTGTGTGTTTTGTGTGGGTGTCTTAGTGTGTGTCTCTGCTATTGAGCTCTGGTGTGTATGTGTGTGTGTGTGTGTGTGTGCGTGTGTGTGCGTGTGTGTGCGTGTGTGTTTGTGTGTGTGTGTGTGTGTGTGTGTGTGTGTGTGTGTGTGTGTGTGTGTGTGTGTGTGTGTGTGTGTGTGTGTGTGTGTGTGTGTCTGCTGTAGAGAGTCTGGTGGACTGTATAAAAGGTTATGTGAGAGATAGAAACCGACCACACTCCTACAAAACAGGGGGGAGCTCTTTGCTTTGCAGCACATCAGCCACTGCCAACCTTTCCCCCCACACACACTCACACACACACTAATCCTCCAGAGGAAAAGTGGCCAGTGAGGTGCAGTGGGGGGAAACATGTGGTCAGTATCCTGGAAGGGCACATCCTGCTTCCTCCACAGCCCCTCCTTTTACCCTCTCTCCCTCCTTCTCTTGGAGACAAAGTAAAAGCCGAGTCATGCTTCCCACGGAGGTCATTGGTCGGAAGAAAAATGCCACAGTTCACTCAGTTCAGCTGTTCACACATTCTTTCCCCAGCATGTACTCTATTCGTGAGGAGTATGTAAGATAAAAGACCTGGGCGATCACTTATTTGTCCAGTCAATGGGAGAACGGGGCACAGCACAAGAATAGAAATAGGCCTCCCTCTGCACAGCTGAATGGAGTCTCACACAGATGTGAATGGAAGGTGTGAGACGGACAATAAGGCAGAAACAATAGGTGCTGTTTATGCCAGGAGGAAGACAAAACCTCAGCGCAGAAATGAAAAGAGAAGGGAAGTTGAAATGAAAACAGGTGATAGCTGCTCTCACGGCCACAGTAAACCGCTGTGTCGAATAACTTGATTCTTTTTTTTCTATAGGACACGATGGGAATGTCAGCTTTCAGACTGATTATTTGTGTGGGTGTTAAAGAAAGTGAGGCAGAGGAGTCAGACCATAACAAGAATGTGTTTCTTTCTGTTGCACAGCAAAGCTTTTGATTGACTGATGTTTCTTCACTTTCAAAGAGAAGAAAAATTCTTCTTTGCAGAGGTATTGACCTGTTTCAAAACGTCAAATTAAATGACAGACTTTTGTAGAAATGTGCTACAGTGTTCATCCAAAGTATGTTTATTTATTAGTTTTATAAGCACTTATGGTCTGTAAACTGGGAGCTCAGTTGGAAATGTTGTTTATGAGGTTCATTTGTGACTGACATAATCCAAATGCTTTACAAACTTGTTAAAGCCTGCACGGAAAATTGGGTAACACTTGGTGGCCTGTCCTTTAGGGAAAGATAGCTAGCTCAGAACAATGTGTAAACAACATACTTTTATGTGAAACTGCCAAAGTCATTTTTGTAAATATTATTTTAGAATATCATATGTGAGTTATCTACAGAAACTTTATAAACAGACATAAGTTAGTTAAGCTATCTTAAGTTTTCTTAAGCCACCAGCACAGTTGCTAACAGCCAAAAAACAAAGCAAAAGGCCAGCTGTTGACCCTCTGAGCTAAACAGATACCACAACCAAAGCTAATATGAGGTTTGCACCAAGCTAACTTAGGCAGTTTAACCATAGATTGTTTAACTGCCTAAGCTAGCATCTAGCTAGTAACCTATATTTAGCATTTCCAAGCCTGAAAGCATCATATTTCGTCAAGCAAAAGTAGTTAATACAAAAAAGTCCCATATTGTGTAATGGGACTTAATGCTAATACTAGCCTTCACCATTTTTTCAGGTTTGTTTACAGCGTACTAGCCTCAAAAGGTTGAAATGTGTCTAACGTAAGAGCAAGAAAAGCATTAAAAATGACTAATATGGTATTTAACTGTAAATAGATGTAATTGGAAGCTAGCTAGTAAACATTTTATAGTATTAAGCTAGCGGGTAGATGATGTGTAGCAGTTTGCAGCTTAAAAGCCCCATATCTCTCTGGGGGTTATCTGTAAATTTCAAACAAAGCTACCTGATATAAAAAATGTCACAGTAGCTATTGTTGATCTGTGTCTCAGAAATGTATGCTGATTTATGCTGATACTGGCCTTCACCATCCCAAGGTTTTGTTTACAGCTTTGTAGCCTCACATTCGAGCCCCTAAGCTGATGTTTAAGAAAAGCATCAAAAATGACCTAGCTTGAGTTTTTAGAAATGGATAATGGAGGGTAAAGAAAAGATGTTAGTAGGAAGCTCTTTATTTGCTTAATTTGATTGGCTGCCTACTTCTATGTTAAAGTTGAAGTTTAGCTGTTTACAAACCTGTTTTCAGCCACACTTTCACTGTTAAAATAGGGCAGATGTAGGTGACCCAATAACACGCTGTGTTACCATCTTGTGTTGCTCAGAAAAAGGTGCTGATGCTGTAACATACAGTGTTATGATTCCAAATGAGGCCACTGTGTTATTAAAGTACACTCTGCTGTCAGACACTACGGGTTAAGCCCTCGAAATTTGCTGTTTTGGATTTCAGAAGTAAGAGGTGTGGAGGCAGAAGGATGTGATTTAGAAAGAAAAAGGAGAGGTTCTTTTAGGCCGTGTGCTGATTACATTTATTTTTGTATCTTCATCCGTGATAATGATGTCCGCCCTCTCTGTGTGAACACTCAGGAGTGCATGTATGGCGTCACATTTGTTTTGTTTCTTCTTATGCCTGCTGACAGCCACCAGCTTTAAAACAGTCCAACATGGGATTGGCTCTGAAACCCCCTTTGATCCCTCCATGCCCCCCTCACTCTCTCTGTCTGTCTCCATTTTTTCCTCTGTAGCCGTGGAGCCTCGTCCTTTCATCACATCAATATTTAAAGCCGCCGTTCGTGCTCCCCTTCGCCGACTGTCGCTCTCTTGTTTTATAAGTTTTCTCGTGTATCAGAGTGTGTTGTGCGCTGTTGTCTGTTCATGTGTACGTTTGTGTATTCCTGTGTGAGTGTAGGCATTTATTGGTGCTGACAGGTAGTGTTGGCAAGTCCAAATGTGTTGCCATGCTCGGGTGTCTAATACAGAGTCTGACAGCCCAGTGACACCCGAGGAACTACTGTGTTTGTCTGAATTTGTGAGGATCTTTTATTAACTTTGACATTTTAAAGTGTGTTTTTTAGATTTCTCTTACTTTTCTCTAGTGCTGGCGCTGTGAGACTTTTGAAGAGTTTCTCCCATTGTGAGAGAATTCAAATAACTTTTTACTAGCTTATGTGTCAGAAAGGAGGCTACACAATGAGTTTCTGGATGTTTGGATCAAGGAAAGCAAATGAACACCTTATTTTTGCTGTATAATTCAACTGAAAGGAAGGTATTGATCATAAAACATTATATATCAACACCTTTTGTGTTTTCTGTAGCTCTGTTATATGGTAGGACTTGGTTGTGCTTTCCGAAAAGTCGATTAATCGTTTAAAAATCAAATAGTTTATATGAATATTTTCTCAACTTTTTTCCAAATTGTTTTCGAAGCCTCTGGTTGTAAAGTGATAGTGCTCAATGTGCCAGTTGAACTACTAGGCCCATCCCTATTGCTTTCATTAAAACTACTTTTCCATTGTCATTGCTAACTTTTTATAGGTTATTCGAATATTCCCCTCCTTTCCTCTGAAGTTTATTTTGATGGAAGTTGTCAAAAAGTCACAGCTTTCAGATGCACTACAACCAGCGTCTTGATTTTGTTTAACGTTAGAACCAGGAGCTTGAACAACAGTTGATAATATTCACATGAACTATTCGTCTTCAGTATTCTTAAACGAATATGCGATTGTTCGATTTTTCAAAAGTCTCGACTCACCCCTACCCTGTTAACAGAGGTTCCAGTTGCTCTCTGCTACATTTCAGCAGTGTTTTGTGGTGGTGTTTTGTATGCCTTATTGAACTACAGGTTTTACAAAATCAAGGAGGAAAAGAGTCGGTGGCAAACAATCAATAAACATCCACTAAAGTGTTTACTTTCTCTACTGACAGGCTCTGATTTTTATTCTGTCTGACGCTGTTATAGACAGAATTCCTGATTATTCTGTCGAACTCTGACACATTCCTCTGTCATCTTCCTGCAACAACTCCCCTCTTGCAGAGTTTGATTTCACACAGAACGATACTTTAAAACCAAGAAGATATCATTTGTGATAAAAAGATCTGATAACTTTTGACCTGCTGTCTCTATCCCCCACCTTACCAACACTTCTTCCTGAAAAAACCCACTGCTTCCTGTGCTGATGTTGACAAGGAGTGCGGTGTTGCTTATCCCAAATGAAGCTATAAAAAAGAAGAAACATCACGTTATGCTGGCAAATTAAATCAGGTACACCTTAAGCAGTTGAGCACATCCTCTATTTCCTGCGCTTGGCTTGTGTGACTGCGCTCTGACCTTGTTTGAAAGCCTGTGACTCACTGTGGGCCATTGTCAGTCTAATCCCAGCCAGCTTTATTTGTGGGAGCATGTGTATGGCCTCCGTCTAGGCTTAACGTGACTTAATGCCGCCGAGAGCCGAGCCACTTCTCTGCCTTTGATCTGCGGTGGGAGCAACTGCATGCCTAAGACACTCAAAGACCACAACGTCATCTTTGGGGAAGTCTCCCTCCCGTCTCCCGTTTAGTCTTCCTTCTTTCCTGCTGGCTCAGTGAAAACCAGTCTGCCTTTCTCCTGTTGTTTTTTTTTCTTCTCTTCTGACTTTGTTTGTTTCCGTTTGGCTTTCTTTAAACTCTCTGACGTAACCTTTCACATGCTGCTAATACCATGTCTCCATGTCTGGGTGCTCTGAACCATCCAGGCTAACGCTATGTGGTCGGCTGGTTTTCATGACATAAGCAGACAGTGACGGAGAGATCTATAATTTTCTCCCTCTTGCGCTCTTTTTTTGAGACTTCCTCTCTGTTTCCATGCCGTCGACAGAAACAGGAGCCAGGGGCGATGAGGGAATACCCTGTGTTTATTCCTACTGCTTGTGCTGTTCCTCTGATGCTGTTATGTTTGAATTTTCTGTGTTCGTGTGGGTACTTGATTTTTCTTTTTATTTCTCTGGCAACAGGCAGAAAACATTTTTTTTTAATACAGAAGATATTTCTTTAAAGATAATACCTTTTTCCCTTCCAATACCATTTCTGATTCCTGAATTCAGAAAAGGACAAAGGTGTCCAGTCTCTGACTCTTCTTCATAACATCCAGGGAACTGTTACTGATAGTTACTGACACTAGCTGTAGCTCAGCTTGCAGCCCCCCTGACCTTTGAGCATCTTTACCTAGGGGTGCACGGATCACAATTTTCTGGCCGATCACAGATCTTTAAAAGCCTAACCTGCCGATACCAATTTGAGCCGATACTGATTTTTACTTTTTATTTTTTATAACTGACAGCATATGCCTTCAATGTTCCAATCTTATTTTATTGAAAATCACTGAAAAATACTTGTGAAACAATAACATTTTAACTTAAACAACCAATAAAGTGGCTTGAGTTTTAGGTCTCAGAGCAAAAAGCAACAATGGCTGACTGTCAGACCTTCCTGTAGGTATAAAAGATCAGTTTCATATGTAAAGATGGGCTGATCACCGATCTCTGATCTCGATCTCTGATCACGGATTACTGATCACCGATCCCACAAAATTAGGGAAATCGTCCCCGATCGATTGGTGCATGTCTATTTTTTACCAAGTAATTTTTTTTAAACAATTGGTGCCTCTGAAAATGAACTGAGATTTTATTAGCTGCAGCTCAAATTGTGGCTGCTTAGACTTACTAACCCTAACCCTGTCACCTAAAGCTAGTATGCTAGATTTCAAACAGAAACTGGCTAATACCTACTTGCCATGATGCGTCAGTTGTGATGGCAGAGTTCCACTTGCTCTTTTGGCTGCCATTTTGGAGTGGTGAAGAAGGTACAGTACCAAATTGATGGACCAATGTAAGCAAATGATTCTGGAACTAATTAAGGGGATATTTCCAGTACATATATTGGTATCAGAGAAAAAGCTTTTTGCCAACACAGTATACATAAAAGCATACAAGCCATACCGTCACTCAGACAGTTGCCTTTACTTACTGGATCTAACGTTACAGCCATGATCTTTCACTCTCAGTGTGAAATGCCAGAAGTACAGTTAGGAAAGGAAACACTGTCATCATCTCAAATTACCCTTCAGCTCCTTCTAAACCCAGCAACCTTTCCTTTTTCCATCTACATTCCTCCTTAGTTTTCATCTCCTCGTCCCTTATCTTCCCTTTCACTCTGTCTCTCTATGCATCTCTGTCACTCTCTCTTGCATATATTTATAATCCTCCCTGTAACCTTATTGCTTTCTCTGTTTTCTTGTTTTCTCTCCTCACGCATGCATATTGAATTCCCCACTGTTTACCACAAACTTCTCCTTGCCTGTTTGTCTCCTGAGACTTTCTCGCACATGTATCTTCTCTTCTTTCATACACTCCCATACTCCCCTCTCTTTCTCCTTCTCTGCATATGCCTCCACACACTTGGCACGCTAGGCATAAAGGCCCTTTTCAGTCTGATTACTTCGGCCATGCTCCAAAGTTTGTTGTTTTTCCCCCCTCATCTGCTGCTCCCCTCCACTCCACTCAGTCACACTGCCCAGTTTTACCCTCTACACACATTAGTCATCCAGTGTTTTACTGCTCCACGTTTATTTATAAAAATGCTCCCAAGTTCCCTTTACATTGGCGCTCCTGGCTGTTCCTCGCTGGTGCCAAGCGGCTGAGGTTAGCGCAGGCCAGATGATGTCATGATGCTGATTTTCCTACCTTGCTCACGAGTCAGTCACATGGGAGTGAGCTATTGGAGAAAAAGAAATGCAAAGCAAGGGATTGGAGACGGGCTCAAGTTTAAGATTAATATGGACTGGTTTCTAATCCAACCTATTACATGGTAGCCATTTCTTTATGATATCATGCTCAGGGTAGGAAACTGAAAAAATGTTGTATGTCACCCTGGTGAGTTCCAGGTTTCTAAATAGTTTAAACATGGAAAACAAGTCACAGTTTCTAATATCTTCCATGAAATATGGACAAAAACTTGACTGAGAGGAGATGTCATAACCGGCGAATCTTTAGCTAAACCTGCTATTATTGGGTGACTGGTCACCAACTTTTACCTGGTGTTTCGTTTTTTTTTTTTAATGAAAAAAAAAAGAAATACTGTTTGCCATCCCATCTCTGTAAAACAGTTTTATTCATCGTTAAAGAGCATGAGAAGCTGGCAAACAGTATTATTACAAAACACAGCACAGCGAGCTAGCTTTGGAAATTGTTTAAGAGCTTAGCACAGCAGCTAAAAAAAAATTAATAGCACAGTAAAATAAGTTGGCTGTGTATTGTTTCAGAGCACAGCTTAGTAAGCTAGCTAAAAATATTGTCAACCAGCACAGCTAGCTTTAAATATTGTTACAGAGCTAAATCAGCTAAATAAACAATGGTGTTGTAACAGAAAACAGAATAGAAAGATAGCTAAAATTCTTTTAAACAGCACAGCACTGTAAGCTAGCTAAAAGATTGTAAAAGGGTACAGCACAAGAAGCTAGCTTAATACATTGTTACAGAGCCAAGTATGCTAACTTAGAGTAGTGTTACAGAACCCACACAGTAAGCATAACCTACCTAAAAGAGTGTAGAAAGACACGACACAGTAAGCTAGCGTAATATGTTGTTAGTGTTCACAGGAGAGTATGCTAACTAATTATATTATTATGTAGCACAGCACTTAAAGTTAGCTTAATATATCATTACATAGCACAGTAAACTAGCTAACAGTAGTGTTACATCTGTAGGCAGGTAAACAGTACAACAATTGTAAAATATTGAGTTCTAGCTCACCACTATACTATAGCTAGTGTAATCATTAAAGAGAATAGCACCATAAGCTAGCTATAAATCAACACTAGTAAAACTATTGTTAGCTAAATCATCGCTATATGCCAGCAAAATATATATTTTAGCTAGTACAACACTGTCAGCTAACTAACAAAACTATAAGTGAGGAATGATAGCCCTTCTTATTGCTCGATGATTTAAACAATGGTGTAATGCTAACTTGAGCAACCTAGCTATGGCTAATATACAAATAGCTGTTTGAGCTGAAACTATGACAACATTACCCTCTGAACTTTCAATCTTACCTGAGCCAAAAAGATATAAAATGATTGCTATTTAAATTACTGTCATTTGTACAACCTGCAAGCATCAAGGTCCAGTGTTATACCAGTATTTGTGTTCCTACAGATATGTTGATATGTATTATCCCAGTGTGTGTGTGTGTCTGTGTTTATGTGTCTATGATCTCACTGGAACAGGCCGCTCACTGTGTGTTGACATGTGCAGTCAGCCCTCAGCTTATGTGTTTACCCACGACCGCAGAGCATGACTGACTGTCGGCTGAGCACACGTGTTTGTGGCCGGAGTTGGATGCAGAGGCACAATATAGACCCTGTGTGTTTGAGTGTTGGCGAGGTCATTAGATCAGAGGGGGAGCAGGTGGTCGCCGCCCTTTTTAGCCCCCCCTTAAGTCCCCTTTCCAAGTGGCAGGGGTCAGAGGTTGGGCCAGGAAAAGGCTGCTGGCTCAGACGAAGAGACATTCCAGCATTCCTGTGCAGGCTAAATCGGAGCCAACACAGCCTCCTCTCCCTGGAGATCAATGGGCCGCAATGTTATTTAAACACAAGGTGACCACGGGGGTGGGGTGAGGGGGGTCAGTCACAACAGCCGCTGTGCTGGCAGTGGACACCCCTCCACAACATTAAAGAGCTCCTTATTTTGCCCTCTGATGACATTCCTCATCATGAAGTCTTTCTCATTTTGACAGGTTTATAAATGATTTACATCTTCGCAAAATACTCAGATTTCAACTATCCCCCTACAGAGTACTTTACATTTACTTCAGTCCCAGCTGAGATTTTTTTTTTTAAAGCAGTTGATGAATAATTCACTGTGATTCACTTGTCTCACTATGCAGCCTCAATCAAACCTAATCACTGCTAAATTCATGTATCTTTTGTGGAAACACACAGCAGGAACTCACCTTTGACTCTCCAGCTTTGTTCAAAGAATGTGCAGGTGCTTTTTCTGAAATGAAAGAGGTGCATGTGTGACATTTTATAGAAACAGTTGTGAAAATAGACAGGAAGGAAAGGGGATGGAAAAAAAAACAGACATTCAGGTGCTGCTTGAAAAGGTTTCCCATGTGAAGAAGTGCCGCATTTCAACCTCGTTATTCACCGTCATTGTTGTGGTGTTCTTGCATGACACTTCCTGCAATTTAGCTTCAATCTGAGGAAGTTTGTGCTTCTGCAGTCGCCTCTGTCCTGTTCTGTTCTGTTTTCTCTCCTATGCAATTTGTCTGTCAAATCCCTGCTCTTAGCAATTCCCCAGTTCTGCTCTTAAACTTCAGCAGCTGCTGAAACTTTAATGCACATCAAGATTTTTCTTTTACAAGAAAGGAGAAAAAAGCCTGCAGAAAAACCCTGATGAATATATAAAAGCATTTACAATGCAGGCATTAGACATAGATGGATGTACAACGTTTAAAGGTTACATCTTTATTAATCATGATCACTCCTCTTGTATTTTCTCCTGATTGTGTCATGTTGGTTGGACTCCTCAGTGCTATTCAAGGTTCCATTTCTTAAAAAGCGGCATGTCAGATTTAGCTCCTGTGTCTTATTCTCCTGTGCATAGTTACGTAAACTCCAGCGATTCTGGAGCACTGCAGGAGGGACGAGACTGAGACCAAGGTGTGTGTGTGTGCGTTTCCGTGGCTTCAGTGTTTGTGTGCGGAGGGCAGAGCAGGAGAACTGAATGATTTATAAAGATTGATGTCTCGCTGTGCCGAAATAAAGCGGCAGTGCGTCTACGCTGGAGACTGTCTGTCACCTGGTCCTGGAGGAACCTGCTGCAGCGTCCCATGATTTATCTGTTCATTTGTGCTGATTCAGGTTTAGCAAACAAGTATTTACTGTGATGAAATGTATACATCAGGATGGTATCCTTTATCAGGCTTTGCTGAGGCGGAAGCAGCATGAAATTGATTTAGGTCTCGGTATCATATTGCAGATTTATTGCTGAAAGAAGAGACGTCCTTATCACGATCATCACTTACATGAGCAAGCTTTGGTTTGAAACCACATTCTGTTGAAACTTGATACTTGGTTACCTACAGAAGAATGTTGCCAAAGTCCTCTTTTATGACCACAAATACTAAGAAAACTAAGGAGGAGCAGGTGGAAGTTGACCCTACAACTTTGATTCAGCACATTTTATTTATACCCTAGTACAGGGGTCTCCATTTTTCTTGGGATGAGAGCTACTTTCAAACGTTAAAACAAGTAGTGAGCTACTTCTGTTCCTTTAATATGTTGTTAAACACCTCTCTTTTGATGAACCTTTTTCACTTCTCGTTTATCTCCAAAAAGTACACTAGCTATAAGAACTGTAAAATAAAATCCAAATTTGTACAACAATTCTGTTCGAAAACAATAGTCGTCGGCCTCTGAGTCCACTAAGGACAAGTTACTGTGTCATAAACAAGAACGTTATGATGTAGGAAGTAGATAGAGTTTTGTGGATTCTTTGTATTTTCTTCATATTGTTCTTCTATCTCTTAAATTTTCAATTTGCTTGGCAAGTGGCTTATTGAGGGCCCGCAAGCTACCAGTAGTTTTGAGCAGCCTGAGTATATTATTCTGCATTGACTCTGCGCTATAATGAATGACGCCATATCACCAGTTCTCAGTCCTGCTACATTCACTTGCCCTGTTTCCACCAAGAGGTTTAGTTTGGTTTGTCTCGGTACCGCACGCATTTTACAGCGTTTCCACTGACTAATCCTGGATCCCTCAAATAACCAAGACGAGCCATCCCACTTTCTGGGACCCTTCCGTAGGGGTGCCAGACTAATCCGATTCAATCCCAGAAGGTGGAGCTACAACACTGCACATTGTTGATTGGTCAAAAGAATTGTGCAACAGAAACTGTATTTCTCCTAGTGGTACACAGACTTCTCTGAAACAAAACTTGATTGCGCTTCTTATCAAAGAGCCACATGCAAATCACAAAGAAGACAAATTGCTGGATGTCTTCCATCGTTGCTCTTTGTTTACTGTATTGCATTTTTTCTTCTTTGTTGGATTTATTAGCGGGGTACACTGTGCCATGCTGCTATGGCGTCATGATTTTATGTTACTAATGCGGCTGTCCGCATACAGCTTATACGCCGCCTACCATGAGGGGGCACAGTTGGCTGTGGAAACGCAAACAGGACCAAACCGTACTAATCTAAACCGGACTGCTTGGTGGAAACAGGGCTTTTAGTTACTGAGTGCGTTTCCTTTAGGTATTGCTACACAACAGACAAATCATAGGGTTTTGCCATCTGGGCTGTTCAGACACTGGTTGATACATTTTGGGGGAGGGGCATGTCAGGCTACATGCAGAGGCTTTTTCTTAGACACAGCATTACACAGACCTCCAGGGTGGAAGCAGAGGTATAAACCAGACTCAAGGTGGGAAGACTTTTTAAAGAGCTCAAAGCTCCACTGACTTCACCTGACATCTACCTCCTGGCAGCAGTTTTTGAAATGATCGATTCATTGTAAAAATAATCAGACTTAATGTTAATACTCCTGTTTTGCCCCCTTTTTTTGCTTTTTTTAGGTCATGAATAAGCATCAGTTGTTTGATTCATGAATAACTAAAAACTCTTCCAGAGCTTTAAGTATCTCTAAAGACAAAACTTTGGGCTACAAGCTCCAGTTTCACTAAAAGAAAACAAGATCAAAGTCATCGGTAAGAGCAACATGAACTATTTCAACTCAGTCGTTACGTAACATCAGATCAAACTGTCAGAAACATTTGATATTAGCACAGATGGAGGCCTCAGATGAACATATGTCAGGCCGTATGTTGCTCCTGCAGTCATGCCCTTTGCTTTTTTTTCCAAAATGTTCTTTTGGATCAGTTGCACTTTGAGTAAACTAAGCTTGAAGCATCACTTACTGAGATCATATCCTCTATATTTAGGATAACTTGAAAGCAATTCCAAAATGAGAATGCATCTTCATTATAAAACTAATCAACGACTTATGTTAATTTTTGTGATTGAAGAATCAAACACTGCCGGAATTATTCTTTCATAGTTGTGTAATTATTAAGATTGACAATCATCTTAATTCAAAACAACAACGATGCTTTTACATCAGATATGAAGATGATTATTTTGACCTACAGCGGGAAACTTGATATTTCACCCATGATCATGCATTGTGATTTAGAGATTAGTGATTATGCAAACTTGTCATGATTAGACAATTAATTCTTGCAGCCTCACGCGAATGCCAACACTTATGCTTTTGGATGTGTGGGTAAAAAAAACTTATAGAAAGTGCTGGATTCCTCATGAGCTTTTGGAAGCGAGTGGAAAGAGAAGCCAGTGTTGTGTGTCTTGGTTCCTGTCCATTTGATTTTGTTTCTTCTGGCACCATCTTGCATGAATTAAAAAAAAAAGTGTGGATCAGTGCTGTGTTATGTTGGCAGCACAGAGTTTTGATTTGTTGCAGGGCGAGGAAGTTGCGGCTCAGTGAGGCGATTCACATCTGAGGGAGTAAATGTACAGCAAATGGGGGAATTTATTAAGTGCAGCAGAGGGGTAACGTCTTGAAAAGCAGGCGTGTTGGATTGCTGATTTGAGCGCAGGAGGGAGGGAGAGAGAAGAGGTACTTCAAGGGGACCAAAGTGGTGAAAGAGAGTGAAGGTCAGCCTCTCAGGTGAGCCCACGCAGGCTGTAATGGATCTCTTTAACAGTCACACGTGGAGAGTCACAAACAATTGCCCCTCTTTTACTCCCAATCCCACGTCCACCTCCTCTCGCTCCGTCTCTCCCTCATTGAAACACACACACACAGAAGGAAGCACTGGCACCCTGGGAAATGAAGATGGATGATGAACACCTTCCTAAGCAGGGCTGCAAGAAGCTTAGGAGATAATGTGGGTGCACGCATACGCCTACGTTTACAGCCACCTACTTAGCTTACACACATTACACTAGGCACATTTTATAAACCACCTGCTTCCTTATCTTGCTTGTCATGTTAAAAAAGAGATGTGTTTAGCCCTTTTGTAGCATTGTTTTCATGGCTGCATTAAACCATTTGGCTCGTTCCAGACGGAAGCTTTAAGCATCCTGGCGTCCTATAGAGAAAAGACAACACCGGTATATAAAGCTTATTAGACGGCAGACAGAAGAGGCAGAGTGGCTGGCAGAGTACACAGCCATAAACAGGAAGAGCTAATGTACTCCTCTCATTAACGTTGACTTGGGATTTTCCATCAGGCCCTGTGAGCACACACGCAAACAAAGCGGCCGCACGTGTATATTAGGACAGGAGTCGCAAAGCCAGTGTTCCTTTTCAAGAAAATATCCATGTGTAGGTGGAAATCTGATGATACATCAGCCAGTGTTTGATATTTTTAACCCTTATAAACTATAAAGTGTCCTTCTTTTAAGGGAACATCTACATTCATAGTCTAGTTCAACAGTTTACTTAAATTAGCTTTAATAACAACTTCATGTGAGTGAAATTATTACGGACGTAAAAGTTGCATTGTAATTTTTGGCTACCTCTAGTGGAAGTATTATTTTTAAATGAATTTTTTTTTTATTTTATTTTCAGGAATCAAAAATGTTCCAAATTGGTTTGTTTTGGAACTGTGAAATTCATTAACCTGACTGACGCCTACCCCCTGCCAGAAGTTTTAGACCTTAAAAAGAGCTGGGTTGGAATAGTATATCTTAAAACTGATTTTCTACTTACTTTTGTAGGTCATAAAGAGGTATCAGTTTAAATATAAGTCTGTTTCATGATCCAGAAATGTTTTCTCACAGAAGCTTTAATCATGTTGCTATTGCAAAGTGACTTTTCTGTAGTTGTTTGTAATGGATCAAACTAGGGGTGCACCGATCACAATTTTCTGGCTGATTACCGATCACCAATCTCTTAAAAGCCTGTCATGCCAATACCAATTCAGGGTTATACCAATTTGTATATTTTATAACTGATAGCATATACCTTCAATGTTCCAATCTTATTTTATTGAAATCATTGAACAGTCCCTGTGAAACAATAAAATCTTTATGTTTTAACTTAAACAACCAATTAAGTGTCCTCAGTTTTAGGTCTCAGAACAAAAAGTGACAATGGCTCAGTTTCATATGTAGGGATGGGCCAATCACCAATTCCCCAAAATTAAGGAAATCGGCACCAATCGATCAGCCAATCGATCAGCCAACCGATCGATCTGCGCATGTCTGGATTGAACCAAAGTAGTCTAAACATTTTAGTAGGATTTGGTCAAATTAAAATTTTTCCAGATTTAATTTTGTTTAAAAAAAAAAAAAAAAAAATTGAGCAATTTCGCTTCAAAATTGCCAGCCATTCAGACGGAAGGGGGTTTAAGGAGTGGGTCGTCTTAAAGTGACAGCTGCTAAAACAAATCGTTTCAGACGGGGGCTGGAATAAGGGTTTTGTAGAACACCAGTGTGAGAAAAATATGGATGTTTCTGAGCTGTTAATCATGCTACAATGGGGCACCAGAGGAAAAGTATAAACCCTTTAAAAAATACCCCTCTTTAAACAACAAAGATCAAACATTATACGCTTTTTAAGCAGTTTGCTTGAATCTGTCACCAACATAACCTTGCATAAATGGAAATCAGAAAAGGAACCACTGTATCTGTGCTTTCCTCACGATAAATAAGGATCAAATACACTCCATAGAACTGTTTTAATCACCATTAACTTCAATGAGAGAGCGAGGAAATACTGTTGTGTGGGCAGCTACTCTGCATCACTGGGTAAGTGCAGCCTTAACATCAATGTGGCCATCAAGTTTCAGCCAGGCTTAATAAGTCCTCTCAAAGCACACATGCTTGCTGCCTGTGAAGTGCATACATTATAAAATACACTTGGCTGTGAATATAAGCATGCACATACACACTTAGACACACACACACTCAAGCAAGGCAGTTATTAATCACATCGGGGGCTTGTTATACTGACGAAGCTCCGCAGAGAGAAATGCTTCATTAATATCAGCCCTTAAGTCTCTCAAGGAGCACATTCACACACTCATACACACATGTGCAATGCAACTTGAGTTGTATGGACATAAAGCACATGCATGTGTGGGCAGAGACATTATGCATTAAAAGGGAACACACACACACACACCATATGGCTGTGTATTTACCTCGTATGCAAATCGATTCTGACCTGGCAGGCATACTCCCACTCCTCCATGCATGGAAAATGTCTGCATCGATAACCATCTGAGACACACACACACAGACACACACACACACACACACACACACACACACACACACACACACACACACACACACACACACACAGACATACACACACATAGGAAAGGTGTGAGGGCTCGAAGCGTCGAGTTATTTATTTATTCCAGCGCTGCCTTTATCCAGGTCAGGTCATCTCCAACAGCTTAACGCACTCTCGGCTCGTCTTTGAAAACATCAGCCAACCTCTCCCTCGCTCTGGGTGTCTGAGGGCTGAAAACTAGGCGGGGAACACACACACACACACACACACACATGTTCACAGAGTAACATGGTGGTAGGATTTGTTGGCTAACTTGGCAAATCTTGCTATCTTCAGATTCTTGTTGAGTCAGATTTTAAGTCTTCTTCTGTCTGACTTCAGCTGTTGTTTGATGTATTAAAATAGCAACTCTCCCTGTAGATTTCGCTAACTGACCTCCACAGGATGTGAAAAACACACACAATGAGGCACAGATGCATGCACAATCAGAGTGAGAAGTCAGATGGAAGTTAGTGATTGGGGAAACCAGGGGAAGTGCCCAGCTCCCACTTCCTGTTAGTGTGAACTGTTGTAAGCCAAAGTGCCAAGAGAGGCCGGTGTGTGTATATAAGTGTTAGTGTGTGCTCACTCACAAGATTAAGATCAGCCTCTCGTCGCCAAGCTCCTTCTTGCAAATACTAAATAGATGTAAAGTACACAATAATTAAGTGTCAGACTTGATACTCCTTTTCAAAAAGGTCTGGGCCAAATTTGCAATTTTAAGCAGACTTCGATGCCGCTCTGTTTCCTTCCAGGCAGTGCCAGCTCTCTTTTCTAATGGTAATTGGCCATCAGAGTATTTCTTTGTTGAAAAGACTGAAGTTTCTGTTCAGTTTGTCAGGTTTTCTCAGGGTCACTGGCTGTCAATTCTTGAAGGCATCACAGCACACATTAGCAACACATAACTTTACTTTAATCAAGAGGATGTGGAACAGTTGATGTGCTTTCACTTCTTCCATCAAGGAAAACTCATTGCTTGATTTTATTTAGTT
This sequence comes from Halichoeres trimaculatus, assembly GCF_033239565.1. Classification (NCBI taxonomy): domain Eukaryota; kingdom Metazoa; phylum Chordata; class Actinopteri; order Labriformes; family Labridae; genus Halichoeres; species Halichoeres trimaculatus. The sequence goes on from NW_027437192.1 coordinate 10,248,591, forward strand.
CTCTTTACCTTTGTAGTCTGTTATTACAATTGACTGTGGTAGACAGTTATCCCAGATGCTACTTAAAGCTGATTTTGGTTTTGCGTCCTTCTGTGTTTAGCTAACGTTATTGTTATTGTTATTTTTATCCCTCAGTTTTGGCTCATTTCAGTATTCATCTTAAGTTTTACACTTAACAGTTAGAACTGTGAATACATTGCTTTTTCTAAGTATGTAAACATGCTAGTTTTCTAGCTAGCTTTTCCAGAGATCCATGTTAGCTCTATTCATCACTGTTCTTTGACGTCCAAGCCAACTATTTAACCCATGCATTCACTTATCTTACTTTATGTCTTCTAGTTCTTCTGACTAGCTTAGTATTTAACCTCAATTTCTGGTTATTGTAGCAGTTTTCACCTTTAATGCTAACCCCCTTTCCTTACTTTAAGCTAGTGTATCTGGCACTTGTCCTTAACTTCAGCAAAGTATAAACGTCATTTATCCTCACTTTTAGTTAAATAAATCAATACTGTGTCCTTAAGTTTTTAATATCTATATCAAACTGCTTCTTTAGCAAACTGTATTAACTCTAGTCTCATAGATTATCAATTGGTTTTAGCTAACACACCCATTTTTGGGGCTTTGCTAACTTTTTGTCCTATCTTTTTTAACATTTTTGTTTATTCTTAGTCTTTCAATTCATTCATGTTTTACAAATATTTAAAATTCGCTGTTACTTTAAGCTCACAAAATCAGGTCTTTTGGTTTTAGCTGTCTTTTTTTGTCCAACTATCTGTTTCAGCAATCTTATTTTTTTTTTTTTTTACTTTTAGTTAACATAACTTTCAGTTTCTCTATGGTTTGGAAGTATACAATCTTATCTTTTAATTCTTGATAACTATATTCAAATTAAATTCATCAATTTAAGTTTTTTTTTTTCTTTTTAAACAAACCTTGAGCCTTATACTTAACTTTGAAGTAACCTTAACAGTCATTTATCTCACATGTAGCCTGCTGAGGCTAAATTAAAGAAAACGTTATCTTTCGCCAACCTTTGATAAGATAGCTTTTGATCTTTATCAGAGCTGTTCTGATATATATTAATGTTTTAACTGAATATATTTTAACTGTTATAAGATCATTACTTGAAAGGAGTCTTTGATACAACACAGAAAAAATCCCAAACTGCAATATTTTGAGTGAAAGCTCAAAGCCACCCATCAAAGACTTACTGTAACTTATAATGTGACCAGACATATCCTGCTTACTTACAGTACTCTGGGGTATTTAGTACTTTGTGTTCTGCATACACATAATCGGTGCTAAGGTTTGAAACTGAGCCATATATCAAAGCATCACATCTGTTTTTGGTGCTGCGAATCATAAAGGAAAAGGCTTCATCTTTTGATCTAAGTAGGTCATTTTAACAGCAGCAAGATAGACAGTTTAACACCCTGTATTGAAACAGAGACATATGCAAGATTAGCTCGTAGCTGCTCTTTTTAAATGGGTTTAAAAGTCAGTGCACAAGCTTCCTGTTGTTTTAGATGTGGCTTTACAGCAAACTATGGGACACATTTAATGTCATTCACGTACATAAACATCAAACATTTATATGTAAAGTAGTTAGAGCTGTTGTTGCTGACGCTTCAAATTTTCTGCTCGAGGCGCATCAAAGAAATGTCATATCATGTACATCCATTATTGCCTCCATCGCATTTTTGCCCGAAGGATTTCTGAAAGCGACTTTCTGATGCTGCTGTCACCAAAAAAATTATATCAGTGTGTTGCAGGCTGCATATCAACATTTAGGATTTCCACATTTAATACGGCAAGTTTCTCTCTTAAACTTCTGTAGTGAAGCTGTGATGATATTTCCCTGAGGATCTCACAACTGAGACGGCTGGTTAATGAAACACAGCTTCATATTTTGAGCAGTATATTCATTGTGTTGTTTGCTTGAGAATGCTGAGACCTCCATGTTAACACTTAAGATTTTGGATCTGCTTAGCCTCCCATTATGTCCCATTATGGTTAGATTACAGATCTATTGGTCTAGCTTGTTTCTTGTACCCTTATCTTGTAAAACATTTTGGCACACAAAACCCTTAATTGGTTCCAGAAGTGGCCCACCCCCACGTCAAGCTTTCTGTCAGTCCTGACCTGTGGCCTTCTTAATATGGGTAATCTTTCAAAACAAAAGCGCCTATGGCTGAGAGATACTGCAACACTTGTGGGGGAGTCACATTAAACCAGAAGTCAGCTACTTCCTCTCATTTGAATCCACTGATTTGATATTTAGTGTCTATTATTGGTTATCTCACCATCACATGTTTAGCCAGTGACCATTTTTATCCTGTGTCTGTGTCTCTTGGTATCACTTCTAAAAGATAACACAATTATATATCTGCCTGTGCTTGCAAATCATTTTCATATAAGTGGGAAGTTACAGTTTCATCATATAGAAAGTCCCATATATAAATAGTGTTAGTGATAAAACCTATTAACCACATGACTGAAAACTTGCAAGCAAGCAGAAAGGAAGCACTGAAAATGAAACCTGTGTAGGAAAGCTACTTACAGACAGACACATGCATACAACAACCACAAGCAAACATGAGAGCAAATAAGTGTTAGAGGTAGCAGCTAAATGCATTTCATTAATGCTGCTATATTCTACTTACATTTAAGAGATTGATATGGCTAAATGGGTAAATCAGTTAGACCAATGTGAAAGATATATGGTTAGCTGAAAGATCGCGAAAATATCTTGAGCTAAGAAAGAGAAACAAAAAAAAAAATCATAGCTAGCTAAAAGTAGAGTGTGGTTTTCTTAAGTGTAAAAATGAAATGAAAAAATGATTGGTCTATAGTGAACTATGATTGTTTTGTTTGTGAATCAGTATCTACTAATAAATAACAAAAATGAAATGTTAGCATGAAAGTTAAAGGTAAATGGCAACTTGAGTTAGCACTAAGTAAAGGAGGCACCGTTAATGTAGCTAGTTAAAAACAAAAGCTAAATGTGAACTTTATTCTGATTGTTGAATGTAAAGGGATAGTAAATTGGGTTAAATAAGAGGTTAACATAGTTGGCTAAAAGTGGAAAAACATTTTCCACCACATAGGCTAATGGGAAGGATAAATAGTTAAGCTTACAGAACCAACTATTTCCGCTACAATCAAGGTAAACTGTTAGCTTAAAGTCAAATTGATATTTAGGCAAAGTATTAGAGTTGTTAAATCAAGAATGAGCTTTTTTTTCTTTTACATTCATTTCTACAGGCACTAACTGTTAACATGAGAGATATAAATAAATGGCAACTTCAACTACCTCAAGGCAAAGGGTGTACAGCTAATGTAGCTAGCCAAAACTGAAGCGTTATTAAATTTGGATTTGAAAAAAATATGGAGCAGAATTAGTAAAGGAAGCTGAAAGACTCTGAGAAAAGTGAACTTACCTTACAGTAAAGGATAATTTGCCAAAACAGCAAAGAACTAACAAGACATTAAGAACATCTGAAATCACACCAAGTCAGAAGATTATACGCTAATTTAACCTTTGTTTGGATTTACTCAACAAACATGACTCTTCTGTCTTAGCAGCCGCTTTTACCATTTCCTTGCTGTGTTCCCATCTCTTTAAAGAAGGTCATATCACATCTGCTAAAGACATATTGTAACCAGTAGGTGGAAGGACACAGAGACATTTTACTGCCTGGGAATAAAAAGGTTACAATGCAGGTCAAAGAGCAACAGGGAGGGTAAACTAAACCACTTCTTTCCTGCTTCAGTTCATTAAAATCTTGCGATTATAGTCGTTTTGTAGCAAATTTGCAACTACAGTAGAACATAATTCAGTAAATCTGCATCTAATCTAATTATGTAGTTTTTGAGTTACAAAAGAAACATGTTTGTGGTGATTAATTAGAAGCTTAAAGATTGATTCAAACATGGTTTATATCTCTGGTCTGAGCTGTAGCTGGTGTGTGAAGATGATTTCCTCCTCCTCCTCTTCTTCTTTCTCTCGCTCTGTAGCCCACGCAGACTTCCCTCTGCGGTTTGACACCTGAGCGTGCAGGTTTCATGTGTTACATTATCTAAAGAAAGATGTGGGTGGAAGGAGGCAGAGCAGCATGTATGTAGACACATACACACACGCACACACATGCACGCGTACGCTTCATGCCGAGAAGCAGACTAAAATGTCAGGACTGGTTTGAGGAGACAACTGCTGGTGCTGCTGTCGGCATGGAGATGTGGTGCGGTGGTGTAGGGTTGCAGCAGAAGACCGCCGTTCTTAAATTCACTTAAAATGTCAAAACACCTTAGGGGGGTAAGGGTTTGTGCCTGGACCTGACAACTATCAACCTTTCCCTGCCGCACGCGCTCTGACAAAAACTGGTTGGAAACCTCAGTGATAACTGTGTAACCTTTTCAGGAAAAGCACATTGCCCTTTATTTGTTTTCAAATCCTTTTTGTTTTGCTTTACACCGACATGAATTCAGGAAGCGCATATTCCCCCTTTGAGACACTCGACTTGTGAGTAGTCAGTGTAGTGCACCTCTTTACCTCCATCCAGCTCTGTACTTACCACCAAAGAGTCTAATAAACACAGCATGTGCGTATTTCAAAAGAGCAAGACTATTAAAGTTCCCATTAAGTCTCCTTTAGGCTTTTTCTGTCTAATATATCCCCAGCATGTTAATTGACAGAACCTACTTGATATTTAGAGGCTATGAATTTCCTACAATGCGTTGTGCACTCGGTGGTTTGGCATTTAACAAAGCCTTAAAGCAGAGAGTGCTGCTCATCGTTTAGTGCTCAGTGCAGCTGTTCCCACCGCTGCAAAGATTTATGAGAGGCTTAATCCAGGAGCAGCTCCTGTTCTGTTTTTTCTTTCTTTCTTTGTCAGAGTGAGAATACTGGTGATTTGTTTTTAAAGTTTCAAGCTTTGCTGTTTTTCAGAGAAACCTGGACTTGTAAAGTTATCAGCCAGCATCTGTTGCTGAGACTTTTTTATTTTGCAGTAACCAGAGACAGACTGGAAGCTACAACTCAAAAATTTAAAATGGTCGACTGTTGTTGGGAGAAATGGGATAAAACAGTCATAAATATAACACTGGTTGTCAGTTGGATGGAACAATCTGAACAACCTTTGATCGTGATGAAGTTGGCTTGCCGTCTGTCATAGAAAAACATTAACACTGACTAGTTTTCATTTTAAGTGCCCTTTATTGAAACATGTAATCAGACATTGAGCAGGCGAACTTACAGCACCTCTAACATATGGTTAACAGTTAACCTTTGTTTTTGGTTTACGTGTAGGTGCTTTATTTGTTTATGATGACAATGTCTGTTTGTTTGTTTTTTTTTGTTTTTGTTTTTTTTTTTTTTTGGGGGGGGGGGGGTCTTCTTTACGTTTAAAATAAAGTGCATCACTTCTTCATTGGTTTAATTTTGAGTCAGTTTGTTTACATGCAGCTTAAGAAATTGGACTCTGAGCTTAGCCAGCACGAGATCGGACTATTGAAATGCATGTAAACAGCTTAGTTAGCATGAGATCGGACTATTCAAATGCATGTAAACAGCTTAGTTAGCACGAGATCGGACTATTGAAATGCATGTAAACAGCCTAGTTAGCACGAGATCGGACTATTGAAATGCATGTAAACAGCTTAGTTAGACCGAGATCGGACTATTGAAATGCATGTAAACAGCTTGGTTAGACCGAGAACAGATTGAGCATAGCTTGATGGACACACATAATGCAATTGCTATCTAATTCAAACAGATTTGGCAGGACTTGGAAGGTCTCGGTACGCCTCGGCGTTCAGTACAAGCAGATTTCACCATGATAAATAGGGCCGCTGTGCTCCAACGCAACAAACAAACACAAAGGAAGAAAAAGATCATCAAGTCATGTTTTTGGAGGAGGACACTCCCCTCCCTTGTATATGCGGACGAGACTACGCTATGACTTAATGATCAAGCTATGACCTGTGTCTGACTGCTGCTTACATGTAAACCAACTGAATTCTGCTGGACAACATGAAAAAAATGACAAACATACTTGAGCTCTAGAGCCTTTCATGACACTCAATTTTTCACTGTTATTACTTTGTAAAAAAAAAAATCAGTTCTTTGAACTTTTAGATTTTTCATTACTTCACCAAAGAAGGTCTGGCAATAATCCTGTGGAACCTACACATTGTCGCCTATCTGAAATCTGTTTTCTAACTTCTAATGCATTACAAAAGAAGAATAAAGGATTATTGCCACAAACCAATAAAAAAAATTAAGTAATGTGAGATTCAGGAGAAAAGCTTAAAATTGTGTTAACTGCCAAAAGGTTTTGTGAGGAACTTCTTCAAAATTATTGACTAATAATGAGCCCAACACAACCGCTGTGCACAGACAGTGAAGTTCCCAGCAGAAGAGAGGAACAGTACTTCTGCTTGAAATCTGTTTGGTTTAAAGCAATAAGAAGAAAATGGTTTGTTTGTAAGCGAATATGCTGCAATATCTCCTCGATATCAAATCAGTGAAGTGATTGAATGATACAGTGAAATTCTATTTAATCTTAGAAACTGGAGGCGGTAAAAGTTACACAAGCAGTCGTCCATTCATAAGTTGGAACAAAATTATCCGTATTTAAAACTGTTGGCACTCAAAGTTGAATTAGCTGTTAGTGTGAATTCTTTAGTCTTTAAAAAAACAAGAAAGAAGCTTTCTCCAAGTCTCATCTTCAGGTTTTTCAAGGGCAAACATGTTTCAAAATACCAAACATGCTGTCATTTATCACACTTGATGGGCTCCATTCATGAATACCTGGAATTTTCTGCTCTACTGACGGATTAAATTTTCAGTTCCCCCTTTTATCTTCTGCTTTTTCTTTTATTTATTTTTCCTTTCTCCAGAAAATAAAAACGAAAAACCAGCAGTAGTCATGCATTTGCCTGCTGAATGCATTACAGTTACCGCAGCATAACTTACAGTAACTCCCAACCACAGGGACGGAAGAAAGGGAGTGAGAAAGAAAAGTATAACACAGACTTCCGTCATGAAGCAGAAACTGAAAATGCTGCGTCTTCACTGCCTTCTGATGGATTTTCTGTAAGCCACACGAGGCCACGCTCGCTTCCACTGCCCGCTCACTTGCTCTCTTTCTTTCTTCCTGTTTTAACCGCAGGAAACTTTCCCGTCGCCGCAGGCTCTGCGAGCGACTGACTGAATGTCTGAGCGGCTGCTTGGCTGACTTTAAAGGGACTTTCAGACCTTTTGGCTGCTGCTAAGTGTCCCCAACTTACCAATAATTGGTAGGCTTAGGGCTCCTCAGGAAAAGTTTTCAATGCCAACACCACCTTCTGAAAAGATGTTCAGGGATGTTTGCGGTAAAGAGAGGCTGCATGCTGAAAAGACTGTTGGGAATTCTGAAGAGAGTTTGTGTTGGAGTGATTCCCATTATGTCCCTGAGGGGATTTTTGTTTTAAAAATGTTTAATTTGGGACACTAAAACCTATTAATTATAACTTAAAGTACCATATTAGCTTTTGTAAATAAAGGAGGTTGTCATTGCAGAAGAAGCATACAAGTTTCCACCCTCATTTCTTATCAACATCAAGTTAAGTTTCAAAGTAAATCCATACAAACCAGTCTTGTTTTAGTACTAACAGCTGCAGCTACTTTGTAGGAAGGCATGTTCACTCTTATCAATAGCTGTAATAACCCCTTATCTTTTATCAGCAGTTTGTGTGTGTCTTTTTTGTGTAATTGCTCAAAACCACAGTTTACATTAAGTCAGCTTGTAATCAGATTGCTACCCTCCTCATGCTTTCTCTTCTCAGACTATTTATTATCACATATTAAAGTGTGTTTTTCTAAATGAAATGTTGTAAGAAAACGTATTAGTTTTATGACCCTGTCAGTTTGAGAACCAGTTGTTGGCAGCAGATCAGGACTAAATTCAAGCACAGGCAGGGACAGGCTCAGAAATGAGACCACAGGCATTTTTTAATGTCTGAGGTTATAGCATACTCGAGACTGAGATTAACCGTTTAGTTTATTAGGAATATGTTTATAAGTAGCTGTAAGGTTGTGAAATACGTTATGAGATTTGCCTGAAGTGTGGCGCTATGGAAAACTCTTAGTTAGCTGTTGTACAACTTTGGTCAAAAGAGCTCATTTATGGTCATCAGATGATGATTGGCTAAGACTTGGGTGAACCTATGAATTTGCATTCATTAAATCAAAAGTTTGTTGATACCAGATCTTTGCTGTGTGTGATCAAATGCCTGCAAACTGATATTCTATAATTAAGTTAATATCATAATGTTAGCAATGTTACTGTTAGCATGCTAGCCTCCACTGTTACATAGTAAAAATCAGAGCGTTAAACTGTTGGTAATGCTAACCCAAATTGTTACCAGGTAAACCCGAAAAATGTTAGCATTATCCCAGTTAGCATGCTAACCACAAAAGTTATCAAGTTAACTTAAAAAAATTCAATCAGAATGTTAGCATTTTCACTTTTAGTGTACTAGCCGCAAATATTGCCAAATAAATATCAGAATATGAGTTATAATTGTTAGCATGCTGACCCTAAGTATTATCAAAATTAAAAAAAACTTAAAGCTGTCACTTTATGAATGCCAATCACCAAATATTTCAAGACCAAGAATATTAGCATGTCACTGTTGCCAAGACGACCCAAATGATTCCAAGTAAATGTTAATGCATTGGCATTGATTTGTTAGCTTGCCCACTCCAAACAGTACTAAGTAAACAAAAAATGTTAGCCAAGCATTGTTAGCCTGCCACATCTAAATAGTAACAAGAAAACACTGTATCTTTAGCGTAGCATTGTTAGCATCCCGATCCCAATATATTCCAAGTAAATATTAGAAGAATAGCATTGTTGTTGTTGTTGTTGTTGTTGTTAGCATGATGGCCCCAAATTATACCAAATAAGCACTGGATTATTAGCATCACATTGTTAGCATGCTAACCCAAAGTTGACAATGTCAGAGTGAGCATGACAGTATGCAGGCACCAACATTAGGGCCTTAAGTTGCTGACATGGCCACATAGAGATCCACTACTGGTTGACATAATTTTGCTTGATTGTTTGTGATACATTAGTGATAATTTGTGTAACTTTTTGTGTAAAACATTGTTAAATTGATCTGCACATTTGCCTCTTGATTTCAAGTTTAATAATAAGGAATAATAGTCAATACTGAGGAAAATATTTAAATAGTTTGGAGGAGGGCCGGCAGCTTATCCTAAGCTTGTTTGGTTTGTTGACGGACTTTTGCAATCTCAAGATACAGACAAATTATTAAAGCTGTGAGTTTCAGATTACAAGTCATAGCCCCAATATGCAGCACCAGCCCTGTTTCCCCTATCTGTATTTTTTCCATCCACATGCTTTGAGATTAACTTTAAAGGAACCAGATTAAGGTGCACTTGATGTCAGAGTTCTCAGGCTTCTCCTGGAGAAATCTGCGCTTGTTGACGAGGTTTTTCTTAATCCCCTAACCTGTGAAAGGAAACCAGGCTTCCCCCTGACAAGTTTCTAAAATCAGGTTACAGTTGAAAGCAGGAATAATAAGATTGCTACAGTGCATGTAACCGCATTTGGTGATCCTCGGGGCAAGTATCAATGTTCCCCCTGCAACAGGATGGCAGCAGCTTTATGAGGAATGTGGATCTAATAAATAAAACTTAGCACATTTTTATTTCCTGTGGTTACCATTTTGGGATTTTTAGCTTATCTGCTCAGCACATACCTCTGCCAGCCCCCAATCCACCCTTGTATTTGACCTGTGCCTCTGGGGTTTTCAAGTGCATCCCCTTGAGTATTACTGAAAGGAGGAGTAAAGTGCACATCTCGGAGTGCTGAAGACAAAAAGGAGGGAAAAGAGATGCTAGGTGTAGCAATGGGTCACATCTGTCATGTGGAGCAGTTGCAAGAACACCCACCTGCTGGTTTTGCTGTTTCTAATTGGGGTTTTCACCAGGATCTGACATTCCCACAGGGGTTGTCCTGTCTGCTTCGTACAAAGAGTAAAAGGGAGCAGAAAATAGGAGGATAAGGAGAACGCATGTGGAGAAAGAGGGGTTAAAAGTGGAGGTCCAGTAGGAGATTAGAGGAGGAAATGAGAGGAAGAAATATCTGCAGGGGGAATAGAGGGTACAGGAGAGCAGAGGAGAGAATAACAAATGCAAAAGTACAGGAAGCTGAATATGGCCTGTTCCTTGTCAAGTATCTGAAGAAAGGAGAGGGATTTGAAAAAGCAGAGGAGAGTTTTTCACCCAGAGGAGTGCATGGTGGATTTGTTGAGGCAGACTCCCAGCATCAACCTGTTTGAGCTGAACAAGAGAGAGCAGCTTAACTCGCTGTAGGAGAGGTTACAAGTGCTGAACTCACACACTAATCAAGCTTTCTCCTTGTGTTCTCTCCCACTCTCTCCCTCCTCTCGGCACTCCCTGCACCTCCCGTCCTCCACTTGGATCAACACCATCTAGGTAAGAAAGTTTCTCTTTTTCTCCTTCTTGTTCTTGTGAGCCTGTTTGTGTTGTGTTTATGTGGTGTGGAAATGTGTGGGAGGTTGGGTGGGGCGTGAGAACTGGCAGGGTGGCAAAGGAGAACATGTTCGGCATATCAATGATGCCCGAATGCACGCACAAACAGCTCTCAGACATATAGCACACATGTGTAAATAAGAGGCAGGGTTCCTGTCAAAGAGCCAGTGCTGTGCCTCTCATGGACCTCTTTCAGCTGAATGGATAAAGAGACACTTTCAGTCTTAGCTGTCTGCCAAAAAGGGAGATTATCTGCTCAAACGTAAAGATAGAAAGAACAGAAAGGAAGCAGCAGGACTCTAAGTGATAAAAGGGATCTAAATAAAGGGTGAATTTGTGTCTGTCTATATGCTTTAGGTATTTTTCTTTTTTCTCCTTTTTAAAGACCTTTTTTTGTGAAGATTAGCTATATCTGACATTTGAGATTCAGTACATTTGCATGGTGTGGGATGCTGGTTTAGCTCAGTTTGTAGAGCAGGAAAAGTAAAGAGCCCAAAATACTGAGAAAAAGAACTAAGCATATCATAAAAAGCTATATATGGCCACATGAGTAGTTAAACTATATTTTCCTTTTTTAAAGCAGAACTAATTATTTAATACATCTTTTTAGAAAACCGTGTTCAGCTTACTTTGTTTTCCTCTTCAAAGATTGAAAGCTTTTATGCTAAGTCAGCTAGCTGCCACACAGTCTTTTCAAGTGAGTAGACAAGGTGAAGTTTCTACTAATCTTAAAGCAAACCAACTTAGTTGGCCTTTATTTACAAAAAAGATTTAAACTTGCAGGTTAAGTTTACACTCCCTCTTAACTCCCTTTGAACTCCCCCTGAGCCTAACAAGCCAAGTTGACTGTCTTGGACTGAGAAAGTTTAACCTAGCACACCAATTAAACTAGCTTCCACCACACCTAGCAGGCAAAAAAAGCTCCAAGGTAGTTAGCTAAGTCAGCTACCTCTTAGTAAAAGTCTTTGCCAGCTAACAAACTGACCATGTGCATAAAACACAGAGAAGGTTTAAGCTAGCACGTGAGTTTACAAAACAAAAGAAAGCTAAAGCTAGCATCCTAAAATTACTGGCTCTGACTCAGCAACTCGAAGCAAACAGTCCAATGAAACTTAAAAAAAGAGTAAGGCAGAACAAAAGGCCCCTGACTTAGAAATTTGAGATAAACTATTTCATGATTGATAACTCAAATTTGTGTGCCTATCTTTGTATCACTGTCTACTGCAAGCAGTGTCATTGACAGCTAACAGACGCTAGCTTGATGTGTTTGTCAAGCTTGTATTAGATTTCACCCCTTTATTGACCCTGTTGTGATACAGACAGACTCACAGTGTCCTGTAACCCGAATTTTAACTGTTACTGAAGCACACAAGACAAACACAAAGGGGAAAAGGCAATATTCTGGCTTCAACGGGAAACAACAGTTCTTTTCTTCTCCTTTTTGACACAGACTTCAATCAAAAAATGTGAAAAACTTATTTCATATTACTGTCGCATCTCCAATATAACCTGCCGAAACTCATAACTGTCATCACCGCCTCTTGTACAAAGCCTCTCGTCTCCCTGCTCTCTCCTGTGTGCCTGAATCCGTCTGTCTCTTTTTGAGCTGTGTGGTAGCTGACAGTCGACTGCCTGAGCCAGTAGCAGCTGGTTCACTGGGTCATTTTTATAGTGCTGTGGGAAATTAATGTTTCAAGGCAATATTAAAGGCCTTTCTTTGTTTTTTTGAGGCACTTTGTTGTGAGATTTAAATTGATTGCTTCTGAAAATGTGAGCAGTGATGGACAGGAAATCCCAAATCAGAATGAGAGAAAAAGATGCTTGGCTTGACTCTGTGTGTGTTTGTATGCATGGGTCATAATTTAGCATATCAACAACCCACAGAGCACACAAAGGAAATGACAGACGCCATAATTAACATACATATTTGCTTACATGCCCACACAATGGTAAATATATGTTATTGCAATATACTCAAGCATGGTTAAGTGACTCCCACTTGGTCTGGTGCAGACACTCGTATGTAAATTTGGGTATAAACAGATAGCAGAGGGCAACATGTTCCCTGCTGGAGTTAATGTGTCAGAGGTGTTGCCGTAAGTATTGGAAACATCACAACTCTCGCTTCCTTCATCCCACCTTCCTGTCCTTCATCGAGAACACCACCGGCCCTTGCGTCCTCCCCTCTCTCCTGTTGGAGTCTGTCGGTTGTTTATAGCAGCCGGTGGGATGTTGTTTGGTCTGCCCTCTGCGGACTGTTTGCAGATAAACAAAGCTTTGAAGGCCACCTCACCCTCTCCCACGCCGGCTGCTGGAAACGATGCGGTCACCGCGTCCGTTGTTTTGACTGGAGCCGGGCGTCTCAACCATGTGGAAGAGGAGGAGGAGGAAGATGAAAGCGTTTGAATGTTTGGTATCTTTGGTATGTGAAGGCTAATTTTAAAATGATTGCCACTTTGTTATTGGTCAAAAGTCTGGTGAAACAAAACATCCTGATAGATTCAGCTGATCTCATTGTCATGTCTGTGATGTGCTGTAATTCATCCTGCTTTGCTTTGGGGTCATAATCTGCCCTGTTTGACCTGATTCTCCTTTCTCCATCCTGACTCCTTTCCCTCTTTTCTTCCTGCCCTCCTCTTAACTTGGCTTCCTTCTATCCTTCTTTCCTCTCATCCTGTCCTTCCTTTCTTCTTTTTTCGCTTCCATTCATTTTCCTTTTCTTCTTCTTCTCTCTCTTTCCTTTCTCCCTTCCCATCATCTACTGTCATCCTTCATCCTTATTATTTCCCATCTTCCCTTCATTCCCTTCTTTTCCTCTCACTCCTTTTTTGTCCTTCTGCCTTTCTTCTTTCTTTCTCTCTAGCTCTTACCTTTCATTATTTTTTTAACCCCTTCCCTTCATTTCTTCCTGTCCTACTTCTCTAATTTTCTTCCTATGGTCCTTTCCTTGTTGTGTTATCTTTCCATCATCTTCCCTTCTACTTTCCTTCTCCACCCCTCCTTCCTTCATTCTCCCCTACTTTCTTTCTTAATACCATCCTCCCTAATTTCCTTCTTTCCTTCCTTTTTTCTGTCTTACCTTGTGGTTTACGACATTTCCTTTTCCCTTCCTCTCTGTCCCTTCCTTTCCTCTTCTGTGCTTTCCTTCCCACTCCCTCCCTCATTCTTTCCTTCCTTTTTTCTCTCATACCCCGTGGTTTCCCACATTTTCTTTACCCTTTTTTATGCCCTTCCTTTCTTCTTTGGTGCTTTCCTTCTCACTCCCTTCCTCCCTGCTTTCCTTCCTTCCTTTTTTTCTGTCTTACCATGTGGCTTTCGGTGTTTCCTTTTCTCTTCCTTTCTGTCCTTCCTTTCTTCTTTTGTGCTTTCCCTCCCCCTTCCTCCTCCTTCCCTCTCTTTGTTCTTTCATTCTCTGTCCCTCCTTTCTTTCTTCCTTACTTCCTTTTACTTTTCCTTTTTCTTAATTCCCTCCTTCTTTCCTTCCCTATCCTTTCTTTCCCTTCCTCCTTACCTCTCCTTTGCGGAGTATAATGAACTTTTTCCTCATTCTTTGTCTCCCTCTTTCCTCAGTCCCTCCCTCCCTGTTCAATAAACTCTGACTTCATTTGCCACAGTGTTGCGGCAGTCTGTTGGCAGACCTGACGGCCCTGTCGCACAGCCCTGATGGCTTGAATGCATCGCACCAAGCACACAGGCCGCATTGTGCTTTTGATGAGGCCCTGCATCTTAGTCACTTGAGAGCCTGCGTGTGCGGCTGTGTGTTTGCGTAGCTGATGGCGAGGGCATGTTTGTGTGCCCACATCTTGGACACAGACGCAAACACACCATAGTGAGAGCGCTCCAGCTCCTTAGCCATTACATTTGGCTCCCAGGGGCTGACGCAGCGCTGTGGAGACGTATACTAATGCCCGGCGTGATAACGTGTTGAATGATAAACAGGACGGGTCAGGGTCTGATCGATACTCGGGCACTGCGCTGCTATACATCCGTTACCGGCTGTGGCGGGTCATTCTCCATCTCCATTTCCATCTCCATCGTTCCCTCTCCATCACTCTCACTGTAAGGCATTAAATCTTTGGCCTCTCTCCACCCGCTCTGCCTGCCAAAAATCTCTACAGAATAACTCTTCTTGTCCCGTTCAATGGTTTAACTACTTTAAAGGAAAGGGCAAGGCTTTCTATTGTCTCTGGCTCTTTAATCATATTAAGTGCTGGGCTAGAACGACAGCTTCATTTTTTGATGCGCACTAAAACAAGCTTCATATCTCAAGTGCTCGTGTACCCACTCATCATGTCCCGTCCTCTCTTCTCTTGTCTGTAATTTCACACAACTACACAAAACATCTCTCCTAACATGCTCTTTACTGTTTTACATGTTTTCTTATTCCTGGTTTCACTTTGTATTTCTGTCCTTTTCTCTCTGACACACACACCAGCACATAGAAAACCTCTCCCCACCTGATTGCTTTCCCATTTTTCTTACAGAGAGATTTATGGTTAGGCGAATGTTGGAGACAGGCTATTACCATGTCCTGTTTGAACTCATCAGTCAGACAAAGTGGCCGAGGAGGAAGCGGTGGTGTTCGCCGGCCTTTTACCTCCACACACTCCCTCCTACACGCCTCCCCGCCTCTCGCCTATGTTAACCCTGCTCCGCTGGCTGCTCGCTCCCTCACGCTGCCTTGTTTTTCATCAGCATTAGGCAGCAGTGCAGTTCCCTCTGTTTTTTTCACCTGTTCAGCTGGAGTGCTGGATGTGAAGCACTGTCTGGCCTGTTCAGAATCACTTCAGTGGTACTACAGGTGTGCGACACAAGAGTTGTACAAAGTTTACTTTCTATTCAGAGATTTTGTCGTTTTAAAAAAAAAAAAACACTGCTAAACCTTCATCTGCTTTAAGGATACAAACTGCTGTTTTTATTCTTTGCTGCTAGTTCATCTTGAAATAGAAGCTTAACTCTAGAACAAATCCTGTATTGCATGTAAAGGGTTGTGTATTGCATGTAAATAAACATGCCAGATCGTATTCAGGTAAAGGATAATGTATAGTAAGCTGGTGGTGGCGATGCAAAATAGAATCCTGACAGGGTGAGACAAGACCCGAACACATATGTCACTTCAACCCACTTTTTGGCAAGCTACCAACTACCAAGAGGATTCACTTAACCCTAAAGACTGATTTATGCTTGACGCATCTGTGCAGACTAATGACATACCGACACCCCCTAGTGAGGTCCCTTTCACAAGGAAAATTTCCACGCCCGTTATATTTCTAACTAAGATGGCAGGTGAACAGAATCTCCTCGTAGTTGAAGTGCAGAATTACAGGCATCTATATGACACTTTACACAGAGATCACCCCGATAACCGAGTGGTAAATAATTCATGGGATGAAATTGTGGCTACTCTCGGCAGAGAAGAGGAATCAGTTAAAAGAGCCTGGAAAAAATTCCAGGACAGATATGTCATGTTGTAAACAAAGGCAAACTCCTTCGACCCTAGTTTAGTTCTCTGATAGACGTACGTTTGTGATACAGTTTGGTGATGGACACCAACACGCATGGGGTTTGAAAAAGCATAAAAGCCCTATGTGTTCTCTCGTGCAGATCTAATGCGTCTGATTTCCGCCGGCCACGTTGGCGCAGAAAGCACAACACAGCCTTAACTCCCCTAAGACTTTGCTGTTTAAAAGAGAATAGCCCTCAGATTAAATGGTTAGGAGCAATTTTTGGTTAAATTAACGTTTGAGAATTTTCATGTCTTGTTTAGTCTTCTGAACTGTTATGATTTGGTAAATGACAACTTACTCTATAGTTAGATCCCTTTTTTTGCAGGCAAATGCGTTTTGAAAGAACAAAATTTATCCTGGCTTAATTTTTAGGTAGACTTCGTATTTTGACATGGATTTTACTTTTTTTATTCATTAACAATTTCTCTTGATAAGTGAAAAATACATGAAAATTCAAAACATAAACAACACAAATTATGTGTTTTAAATATCTACATGTAGGTGACTTATCAAAAGCTCAGAGGTCACAAAGACTACTTAACCTTTTCCTCGTTCAGCTTGCCTTTTATCTTTAAGGTGTTTTTTTTTAACACCAAAGGGACTCATCCTGGGCAAAGGGAAATAAGGGGAGCTCTTTCAACTTGTATCGAGCAAAAATGCATTTGAAAATTTGTATATATGATTGGGTTTCTTTGTAATGTTAAAGTGAGCATACTTGCGTTTTGTACTCAAGTGTAACAAGGTGATGCTACGGCTGCGTTGGGGGCGTGTTTATGAGCAAGAGAGCGCAGCACATCGACAGCAGAGCGATACCTCAAATTCGCGCTGCATTGAAGTAAACTTAATATCGTGGGTGCTTCTGTTTTTGATGTTTCAGTATGATTTTTAGTGAATTTGGGCTAAACTTCAGAATGTTTTGTAAGGTTCCACTGCTGGGCTTTTCTCACAACTTCTTCTAAATAAAATTTGAAATTGATAAAAACAGTTGTAGGTACCATGCCTTATAGAAAGGGAGAAGCTGTTAGTTCATGATTTCACAGTAAATGTGAAAGATCGCTTTAAGAGAGCTTTGTAGAGCTGGCGGACATAATGTCAGGAGCACCTGCATGATTTCATAAAATCCACTGAAGAAGAAATCCAATAAACCGTCTTTACAAGGCTTAAATATTTAATTTTTGTTGAGGCATATTTTTATTTTCTCAAGGAAATATAACTCTGTATTCTCTTTTTGTTTACACTTTTTCTCCTTTTATTGTCGCCTTTTTTTTCTCACAAAAAGACGCTTTTACTTTCTTTTTCTTTTCTTCTGAAGCTTCGGCCTTAATCCTTCCATTGTGGAAACTACACTTTTCACATCATTGCAGTCTCTGGAGCAATTTCCCTAACCGCCTCCTGTAGAGGCGACTGTTCGAGGAGGAAGGAGGCGTTAAAAGCGCTGCTGTCCGCACCTTGTTATTGTCCAGAGTTGAAGAAGGCCGTCTCTCTTTTTCCCCTCAGCGTGTCTGAACCTCCTCAGTGGACTCTATCGCTCAGGGACGTGTGCTGTCGAGTCCTCTCAGCTGTGTGTTGATCTCTCTTATTCCCCCCACTGTACCACACACACACGCTCACTTACAATACACTGAGGAGCCACCCTGTTCTTTTAGCATAACTGTAATGAGAAGTGACCATGCTTTGGTTGGAGGAGACAGCCGCCAGCAGCCCTCGCTGCGTTGCATTCACTCTGAGGTCTGACCACACAGCTTCTGATATTGTTGAGCCCGGATTTTTCTTTTTGGCTCAAGTAGTTCACAATAGGCGGCCGGTTTGCTGGAATATTGTTTTATAAGCTTCCTTGCTTGGCACACACTGGCAGGCCTCAGTCCTGGCCGGCGGTTGGTTATCGAAGCCACAGCATCCGTTTCACCTCGGCACGCATGCCACCAAGCCTGAATCCCATGCTTATCTCCAGGCAGCAGAATGAGTCTCAAGGGACGGGAGAAAGTGAGGAATTTAGCCCCCCTCCTCGCTCCTGTCCCACACACAGATGTGCTCTTAGAGTAGCAGCATTAGACGCTGGAGTAGCCATGTATGTTCTCAAGTACATATCAAAGCCTTCCAGAGAGCCTCGTCCTCTTTTTCTCCCCGTCCTCTTTTTTCTACCTCTGACAGTCCTCGGCTGGCAGTGCGTTGGAGCAGGGCTGTTGATAGGGGTGTGTGCCCGCTGATAAGTAAACACTCTCCAGGGGCTTATGGAGAAAAACCTCTGCTGAATATTTCCTCCATTGTGTCAGGGAGCTAACTCCAGCATAACCGACTGTCGGCTGGTCCACGTAAACAGATAACCGCACCAATCCCGGAGCGAGCGTGGAGGGTGGATGTTATTAAAGGGGTCCTGTTTAGGAAGCAGCTGAAGGCTTGTTGTGCTTCAGTCGACACAAGTGTGCAGTTTGTCATCCCTCAGGAGGACTCATCAGAGCAATCAGGGCCCGCCTGACAAGTCACACTGAGGGAGATAGTGGGAGAAAGGTGGTGAGCGACGCCAGATTGGCTTTCCACTGCTGCTCCTGAAAGCTTGATAAGCACAGAGCAGAGAGAGCGCGGCTGTTAGCGGCAATGTTACAGATGTCAGTCATCTGAGCGAGGGTGAGCGTTCTCTCAGGAGGACTCAGCGTTGTTGCTTTAATCACGTCACTTTCTGTGATGAACTTACCTCTTTTTTCTCACTGAAGTGCTCCATGTTTTCATGTTTTTGACACCTGCAAAACTACAAGGGAAAGCAAGGAAGAACTTTTTTTTTTTTACAACTATGCCCCTCTGGGATTTTGTGGATACCTCATCTTTAAAAGGCAGTATGTAAACTCTTAATGCTATTTTTTTATGTTGAAATCTTCATCCAGCTACTACTGCTGTGTGTTTCTTGAACACAGCTCAGCGGTTAAAGGTCTCGGCCCTCCTCAAATTAATTCGACCTGTTTCTTAGATGGTAATCGTGTTGTCTTTTTCTGAAGCTGGAGAAACTAATGAGCCCCTTAACTAACATCAAGGAAAAACAATTTTGTAAGTCCTTGCTTAAGTATCCCAGGAACAGCAGAACATCAGCAACCACAAAGCACACACCTGTGAGACAGAGATCATGACGCCTTGGATAAAAAAATGTGACATCTGTGCTTGATACTCAGCATTTTTTACAGACATTTAAGAAGAATCCTTAGTGCAAGAGAAAAGTCTTGTCACATGTTGTACTGATAACTGACTTTGGTAAAGAAGAGGAGAGTTTCTAAGATACAGCCCACCATTTCTACTACAACAAGTGGGAATTTAAAATAGTGATAAATGTAACCCAGCCAATATCAGTTCTGCTCATCAGTCAGCACAACTCTCATCCTTAAAACCCTCTTCATTTTGTTGGTATGGCTCTGCCAAAGCCTTAGATGTGGAGCGCAAACTTCTCCTCTCTTTCTTTAATTGTTGCTAAGTGCTACTTGTGTGGCTGCTCGTTGCAGCAGCTCTCTCTTTGTTCACCTATTTCTCGTCTCTTTAGTTTTCGTCATATGTGGAGCCTGTGATTACTTTTTATGGCTCATTTGTTGGCCACAGACACCAAGCTGGTTACGTCTGCTTTAGTGTTTCACTTCAATTTGTTCCTGTGTGTATGTGGATGTCTATGCTAACCTGTGCTAGGCCCAATGTTCACCAAGAGCTAAAGCGAAGGAGGCAAGAATAACATGAATGTGCTGTTGTGTGAGCTAAGAACAGGTGACATTGACCTGTCCTTCCATCCATCACTTTGGGCAATGTAAGATCTACCTCAACTAAGCTGGATGAGCTAGCCATGCTAACCAAGAACCAGAGACATGGCTAACGGAGCCAACACTTGGACACGAACGCTACATTGGAAGGATTTCACCTGCTGTGAGCTTTCTTGTTGCTACTGTTACTCTATAAATCTTCTCAATTGTTGGACACATAAAAGTGTATCTTATCTTATCTTTTGTGTGCATTCACATGAAAGCTGAAGCAGGGAGAGCAACAGCTAAGACCACCAGGGGTACAAGATTGAGTAAGCATCAGTGACAATCCATTTGACACTTATAAAGTCAGACAGCGTAAAAGGGGGCTTGAGTTTTAAAGCTGTTTGTAGAGGAAGCATCATGTACCGCCCCGTCTCTGACTGATTCTTCTATCTGTATCGGAAATTTTGAGTCAAAGTACAAAGTAGAGTAATCACTGAGTCACTTATTGTTAGAACAGGTGATCTGCTGATGGTCGAGGCTGGTGAATGATGATGCATTTTGCTACGTTAGCTTTTCTCTATGGGTTAAACCAAGTGTGTGACTGATGTAACAATCGAGATATCCGCACCTCTTCATTAATGATAAGCGCTCATATCCCAAGGTAGATTTTATCCAACCAAATCCTGATGCCTAGCTGCAGCTCTTAATCACATCTCTGCACTCAGTGTAAGCTCCGTCACCCTCTGGAGGAAAGGGAACGCTTTAAGATTCGTGGCACAAACGTCTATAGTCGGCATTGAATAAATGTCGAATAGGTCCCCACAGGACCCCCTATCGAGCTTGTGTCTCGTTGACTGAGATGGTGTGTGTATGTGTGTGACTTAATGCATCTTTTTCCTCTTTTTTCCCCTCACTCCTTGTTTAGTTCCTCCCTCTCTCTGTCTGTCTCCTTGACCGCCGTGCCCTGCTCTTCCTCTCAACAAAAGCGCTCATTCGTCCGTCTCAGCCGTTTCCCAGCGGAGGTCTGCGTGCTGAGGAATCCCCCCTCAGAGCGGGGGCCTTTTATCTGGAGCCGTGCCAGCCGTAGGAGAGGCCTGATTTGAAAAGGGACCCTCTGTAGACCTGCTGTCAGGCTCAGAGAGAGGCAGACCTGATGGATATCTGAGCTGCTCAGAGAAAAGCTGGCACAGAGAGGCCCGAGTCGGCCAACAAAAACTGCCGGCATTTATCACAGCCTCCCTCTCTTGTTCATTCATTTCCGCTCTCGGCCTGTGTGATTCCATCTCTGTCGCTCATCTGTTTCCTGTTTGCTTCTGCTTGTTTTTCCCCGACAGGCAGCTGAATTAACCTGCAGATGAATTTCATGCTGCTAAAATCACAAGCACTTACATCTATTACTTCACTTCAGATAATTCCAGTGATTCAGGAGGTTGTAAGATGTTTCCAAGGTTGCACCTTGATGAAATAACACACTTCTAAATAATGAGCTCTCAACTTGAAATGTAGAAAGCGGTGCTACTAACCAGATTCTACACATGTAGTTGAAGGTTATTTCAAATCTCGAGTGTATTGTGTTTTTCTTTCAAGCAGCAGACTGGAATATTTTCCGCTCGGGATGCTTTAATATGCTGTAGCTGTGGTTAAAACCTGAGCAATATAAAAATCTCCTTGATGACTACAATATCCTCATTCTGTTTGACCCAGATTCACTCTTGCCTTGTTAAAAACCATAAGAGACACCTCCAGAGAACAACAACATGCTTTTCTGTTTAGTGTTTTTGCTGTTTTGAGTCCCTTCTATTTTAATGTGCGTGGAGTGAGAGTCGCCTGAATGATGAGCCAATTAAGCCGAGCCGCCGAGGTAGTCTGATTACCGGAGCTTACCGCCACGATACGGCCTAATGCGGTTGTAATGAGCGCGGCTGAGGAGGCTGGCATTACTCACTTTAAAACCCTCCTTCAAAGATGAGCTCATTCGACAGACCTTTTTAGGAGAAACCTGGGCCTTTTCAGATATCTGCCAACTCCACACAAAGCCATTGTTCCCTCCCCTCCCAAAAAGAAGTCAGTGTTATTGTCATAACACGGTGAATCATGCAGCAGGCAGCACCCACCGTGTCAGGATGAAAGGACGTCTGGAAAAGCTGACTGGGAGCTTTGTTAAAAGGAAAGATTACACACACGGAGAGAAGTGAGTGTGTGTGTGTGTGGATTCTATCGTTAGAGATTTCTTCTGTCAAATGGTTTTAGGATTCATTTTGTCTTACACTTTTAAGAGCTAAGTGCAAATCAGCTACAGCTGCTGTAGCTGTTGGTGAATTGGGGCACTTTAGATGCTCTAAAACAAAACTTTGGTTTTGCAAAAGAAAATGCACTGAAAATCATGTAGATCTCCGTTTTTCAACTTTATTTACAATCAAAAAGTTATATATGTACATTAAGTCAGCATTTACAAGGTTACCTCCATTGTTTTTAGCTATTAATAGTATCATCAGAGGGTAAAAAAAACTTAGCAAGGGGCCTTACCTTACAAATAAGACAAAGCTGCTCACCCCTTGTAGAAGTAGTATCAACATAATTTACCCCTATGCACGACTTAAAGCTACTGAAAGGAGTTTTTCAGCTGTTTCGTAAACAGATTTAAAGCTTAAACAAGCTTAAAGTACCTCACAGGAGCTTTAAAAATTCATCAAAACCACATTCATCCAATAGGGTGAACAGAGGCAAAACATTTGGTACGTACGTGTTTGGTATGAAGCTGCTCCATGTCTGCTAGCTTAGGGCTAAGAAAGTTAGCTTAACTCTACCAAGACAGAAAACATACCAGATGTTTATACGGACATTTTAAATCGTAATCAATCTTTTTGACACCACTTTAAACATACAAATGTGAAAATCGGGGCTGACACAGATATTTTGAATAACTTTTTAGCTTATCTGTGATTCCAAAGTTTATTGCATGGTACTCCTTTAAAGCTGGTTTTCAATTTAAAGCTCCTGTGAAGAATATTGGATTGATGATTTAACAGACTGAAATTAACAGTGATGCCTCTTTGTCACTTATTCAAGCAAAGATTTCCATCAAAAACTTGATTGACCATTTCTATGTTGTAACTTTTTATATATTTTTAATGTCACAGTGAGGGTCGGTGTCAGAGAAGATGATTAACAGCCTTAGCCTTTTGTTTCCACTGAAAACATCATTAGTGAGTGATAACTTTGGTCAGAAACACACATGTTGCATAAATACACAGAGAAATTAGCAAATGCAAGAGGTACCGCTTTGTCCACAGGGGGCGCCAAAATGAAAACAAACCAAATGTTCCTAACGGGAGCT
Source organism: Halichoeres trimaculatus (assembly GCF_033239565.1). Classification (NCBI taxonomy): domain Eukaryota; kingdom Metazoa; phylum Chordata; class Actinopteri; order Labriformes; family Labridae; genus Halichoeres; species Halichoeres trimaculatus. Next base: position 10,271,718 of record NW_027437192.1, read on the forward strand.
TTAAGTCATCACCTGGGGGACATCCTCATAAATCATCAGCGTAACATGCCTAACAAACTGCAGGTCAGCAATTTGTCCTCTCTGCCAGTGCTTTCTTTTCAGGTCCACTTTCAGTTTATCTATAGGTTCTTCCTGTGTCCAATACTAGGAATACTAGCTTGTGAGAATTTTAGTGGTACAATGACATCGTTGGAAGTTTCCAAAATTTATATATATATATATATATATATATATATATATATATATATATATATATATATATATATATATATATATATATATATATACATATATACATATATATATATATATATATATATATATATATATATATATATATATATATATATATATACATATATATATATATATATATATATATATATATATATATATATATATATACATATATATATATATATATATATATATATATATATATATATATATATATATATATATATATATATATACATATATATACATATATATACATATATATATATATATATATATATATATATATATATATATATATATATATATATATATATATATATATATATATATACATAAGAATAATTTTTTAAAAAAGCCCAACAAATAGATGTGTTTAACTTATGGAACAAATAGCATTTCACAAAAATGTGTAATTTTTGGTGAAATGTTAGTTTTACTTTTTTTTTTTTTTACTGGCTGGAGCTTTTTGAAAACAGAACAAGGAATGACTGCATTTTTTTCAGCATTAGTTTTTCCTTTTGAAAATAAAAGTCCAGTTTATCTCAATTTATTTCTCAATAACAGAGTTTTTGTTGCAGTTTTGTGGCAGTAATGGTAGCTTTAACCTCATATCTTGTGATTGTGTCACTCAATTTCTTTTTTACATGGAAGCAGTGGGTTAGTGAGTTCATTCATTTCTCAAATAGAATTACCATGTAATTGGATTACCATTTAATCTAGTTTATATGCTGGAATATGCCCTAATCACAGCCGTTTTTGCTGCCCATGTGAACTCATGCTAACAGCCCCATGCTAAAGAACAGCAGATGCACTCCATTAAAAAATAATAATGAAACTATGTTTTGCTATTGCCTCATTTTTTACAACTGGTTGTTATTCATCATATTCCACTAAAGCTCCAGGCTGTCTGTAAAAGGGAGAGGAAAAAAAGCATCTCATTTCACATATTTTTATGCCACGGTGCTTTGTAATAAACTTGAGGCTGAAGTACAGCGAATCAGCATCGGCCAATATCCTCTACAGCTCCTCAGGTATCCATATACAACAGCACACGGCAGCGTACAAATATTGAAACACAGATTAATTTCCTCTGCCATTCCTGTATACTCACACTCCACCCCACGGTGCCAGCAAGATGAAACCTGCCTGATGAACAACGGAGAGCCCTTCATCCTGTAAAAGACAGCCCACAGATGGTGCTTCTGACAGGGTGAGCACTTCACCAGTGTCCCATGACTGATTTCAACCACTGCGTTGCCTTGCCCGAGGACTTTGGGAGTTGGAATTCCTTCTTTGACTTATTAGAGGTGAACATTGCAGCTCAATCATAGGTTGAAAGTTTGCCCCTTTGGATTTTTTTAACAGAGATGAGGCCTGCTTGCAAGTCTTTAGCATTAATCACAGTCTGTCTACAAGGCCTTTACTGGAGAGAAAGTGAAGAGGACCTCTAAGCCTTTGCAGCACAGGCAGAACCAAGGCCTCTTAGGCACCCTGGGGTGTTTTCATACACCCTAATTAATCCTGTATTTGCCTGAAATGTTCCCTGGCTTTCTCTTCAGCCTAGTCCCCATGGTGTTAGTCTCATTCTCCTTCTTCTTTGAGTTGACTATATATTTTCCCGCTCTCTCAAATATGAGTGTCCCCCGAGGGTTTGGTTTCCAACACAAATAGTCATAAAGAAGACTAATGAGATCTCCACTTTCATGGCAAGAGGAAAAACATTAACACCCGGCAGTGCCATCAGCAAATAGCTAATGTTCATGTACCTACAGCCAAACAAGGCTTTAATGCCAGTTATGGGATTGTAAGCTTACTTTAGCACATAGCTCAGAGGAAAGGTTAATGTAACAACAAAGATGGATGATCCCAAAAAAAATTCCCTTAATAATAATCCAAAAAAAAAGGATCAGTTTCATCCTGGATCTGAGAAAGAAGTTTTTCCCCTGATTCAATGAGCAAACCTTTGGTTGTTTAATGTTCTACTGCAGCAGATTTTATTTTACAGATTTTTCATCTAAGGATCAATCCATGAAACACCTTGAAGGAATTCTTCAGAAGTAAAAGAAATACACTTTACACTTCTTTGCTTAGAGTCTGGACGATTTTTAAATTTTAAATCTATGAAAGATATAAAACCACTCTAAGAAGCTAGTTAGCTTGCTAGTTAGCTTAGCATTAGAAATAAAAGCTAGCTTAGCCTTACAGGATCAACATGTCTTCTTTTTTTGAAAACTCACTAATTCAAGCTTAAGTTTTTTTTTTTCTTTTAAACAAACTTTTTCCAGTAAAGACACACTTCTGTCCGTTAGATTGTCCATGAATCGATGTGAAATGACAAGATGAAATGATACTATACAGTATGCCACAATGAATATGATGCATTATAACACTTAATGATATGGCACAAACCAATAACGTTTGATACAATATATAAGACAATGCAGTGTTCGATACAAACCGATGAGATTGATATGATGAGATTTAATATGATTGACACCATATGTTACAATATAATACTATAAAACATGATAAGTCAATATACGACACAACACAATAATATGTAATACATTATGATGCAATAATAAATACAAAATATGATACAATATGATTCATAACGACACAGTACAATACAATTTTAAACACTACCCTCTGGTAAATGATACAACACCATCTGACACTGTGACACAATACTATTTAAGAATAGCATACATGGTTTTTAATACTTTTTTAATACTTAAGATTGGAGTTGATACAAATTTATATGATACCATCCAAAACTTAACAATTATAAGCAATTTTGTGCAATAGGATAAGATATGAAAATTTGACACAATACAGTACAAGACAGTAGGAGAAGATATGAATATGCACAACAAGATGTGATTTGATAAAAGTCCAATTAATATAATGCAATACAAGTTGACTTGATTTTGTATCACAGTTTATAGAAGGAAAAAAAAAAACAATGTACGGTTTAATGCAATGGTACAATATGATATGAAAGATGTGCAATAGAACTAATATGAAATTTGCATTTTTCTTTATAAAATCAGAATCAGAAATACTTTATTAAACCCTTGAAAGTTTCTTTCCTTCCAAGAAACATAAAAAGACAGTGACATGTAACATGGGGAGGACAGGAGCGGGCGAACTGGTCCCAAATAAGAATAGCATAAAGCTGAAGCACCACTTCTAAAAAGTAAACTCTTTTAACATTTTAAAACCAAAGCACAAATATTATAAGAATAAAAACATTACAGATGTTCTCTATTCTTTGTACCAGAGCTTAACAGAGTGAATCTATTGCTTTAGCCAGACTGCTTACAGAAACAAAACTAGCAGCCATTAGCTGTACAGTGGGCTGCCATTAACGCTACATTAATTTGGTTCTTCATAGAAGGCTGTTGTTAGCTTGTGGGTGCAGAGCAGAGTGGAGAAGCATATTTCCCCTTGCAGCGTCTAAATATAAATCTGTATGACCTTTTTATTTCCCCAGATGTTGAGTGGCAAAGTAGATTGCATCAGCTTTCAAACCTAACGTGCCACGCTTTTACTTTTCCTCACCCATGCCAACCAAATCACTCTTTTCTCATTTCTAAAAATGAGTGAAGATGATTCCTCTGCTTTAGTTTTCTTTCACATGGGATTATGAAGTTTCTGTCTGGGAGTTTTATTTTTGGTTCATTTAAAGTTGAATCTGTTTAGTAAACCTTCTTGTTTTTGTCTTGATTGTCCTCAGGAGAACTTCCACTCTTTGTCTGTGAGAAGATGTTTAGATATGAATTTCGTGCCACCACAGTGTCTGAACACCTTTTCTGTAAACTCAACATGTATCTGTTATGGGCCAGTGGTATGCTTTTTGCTGTATATATTAGCTCTGTTGTGTAAAATTATTCTCATAACATAGTTAGATTTCTTTCAAAATGTGGTATTAAGTTTCTTGCTTTAGCGTCTACACCCACCTGCTCTAAGCGTATGCACACTCTGCACATTAAGGCTCTAACCTGCTGTACTGAGCTCTCCTGTACCTACAAGCACCTCTGTATTCTGTATCACTGCACTGCACTCATTAGCAGACACTCGAGCACTGCAGGCCTTAATGTCTTTGAATATTCTGTTAGCATATTGAATGTTCATCTGAAGATAAAAGCTCCCTCTTACTGTCTAAAATAAAAATGTCCACTTAGTGTTTTTGCCTCGCCTGACCTACGCTGCAGAAAACACAGAATGTTGCCAAGTCCTGCATGGCAGCAACCTGTCAGAAGCTCCAAAGTGAAAGGGGCTCGTTGTAGCTCTGCAGTGTAATATGAGACATGAGGAAGGCCTTTAAGTGCTGCTTTTTTTAACACAAACTCTGCTCTATGTGCGTTTCTTTTAAAGACCTTGGCCCAGCCCTGGATAATTATCAGGCTCAAGAAAAGTGTTCATAAGAATCTGACATCATCCACTGCTGCACCATGTCAACACACTGTAAAAATGCTTGAAATATAGGATAAAAAACATAGAATGTGACAGTTTGTGCTTTTTTGCCAAGTCATCAGGAAAACTTTTCTGTTGAGAGGTTAAAGTAAGGGACTGTTTAAGCGCAAGTGATAACAATTAGATTAAAGCTCCTGTAAGGAACTTTCATTTTATGTTAAGTTTGGTGGCCCATGTTTAAAAAAGCAGTACCTTCTATCTCATTGCCAATACTGTCTCGCAACTATTAAGAATTTTAGCTGTATAAAGTTTTCAAAAAGTTTTTTTCTGAACGATCTTTCAAAACCCAAATAATATTGTTTTCTATAATTATGTAAACACCAAAACTACCGAGAAGAGTGGACTCCATTCTTTTATGTCTCTTTTTCTGTTTTTGGTATTAAAAAACAAAAACAAAAAAAAAACAGAGAAAACATACTTTTTTAGATGGCGCTCATCTTGGGTGCTCCATCCTTCCATCCTCTCCATGATCTCTGTCGTCTTCCCAGGATCAAGGTGCTCTTTCTCTCTGAACTACCGCAACACAAACTCAGTTTGAGCGTGAGCTGCCTGAACTTTTCTGACTTGCAGCGTCTCGCTATGCCTCTGTCATCTCACATCTTCTCCTCATATCCATGCTGATCTCTCATCCAAAGAGCGCACCGCTCTCACCCACAGTAGTTTACAAACCTGATATCAATTGACAAGCTCTGCCAGACCCTACCTTGCTAAAAAATATAATGTGCTTCTCAGTGCTGATTGCCTTATCTACTTTTAAAGGCCACATAAAACCATCAGTTTTCATAAAATGTCCTCTCAGGAGCGTTTAAAGAGGGGGTATCCTGCTTTTTTTTTCAGGCTTTATGTTGACCCTATAGTATTCCTCTGGTAGTATTACATGATTCTCAACTCTAAAAGACACCAATTTATCTTTCACAGGTGTTAAAGGAAAACCCTTATTTCTGCCTCTATTTGAAACTCTTCATTTTAAATGCTGCCTCTTTGAGGCTCCCCACTTGGCCAGCCGTCTGGCCTGTCAAGCTAGAGCCATGGACAGACCTTTGAGTTTGAGACCCACTCCTTCAACATTTCATGAACCAGTTAGTCTCATGAACTTCTTGTGAAGACCTCGTGCTATTTTCAGAACAGACCATTTTGAGCAGCTTACAGAAAAATTCAGTGATTACTACAACATATGAGTGCATAGTGGTATCCAAACATTCTGCATTGTTACTTTATATCCATGTTTAAGATATGGGAAAGTATAATACCTCCTCTTTAAGAAACAAAAGATCCCTGTAGCTCCCATAATGTACTTTTGTTTGACCTACTGTACTAGTATAAGTGGTACCTTTTGACTTCCTTGTTTCAAATGTCTAACATGCCACTCACAATAAATCTAAGGTGTGAAATATTTCTACTAAGCATTTTCTCAAGCGTCCTGCTAATTGGCTTGCCTGACAGCTACCCTGCGGTGGAGATGAAAGACATATAAAATGACTTTCTAGAAAAAAAAATCTTAATTCTGTCTGATGGTATGGGTTAGTTGTAAGTCATAAAGAGGCATGAGACTCAATTTAAATCTGTTTCATAACCAAAAAAAAATGTCTCACAGGAGCTTTAAAAATACAAAAATAGAAGGTATGAGAAATCTAAAAATGATGTCCTGTACTTGGTCAAATCTGAAGTTAATGCTGTGCTTGTAAAGCAGATAACAAACAGCATGCTGTACAAGCTGGTTGGTCCAAGGGCCTCGTCTCTAAGCTGCCAGTAGGAGGGGGGCATGTAGACCCTGTGAGCGCTAATTAAATGTGTTTAACCCAAGGTCATTCACAGAGCCAAAAGAAAGGAGTGAACAAGCCCTGTGCAGAAGACTGGTCTTTCAGCAGAGCAGAGGGAGCAGGGAAGATGCAAAACAGGCCAAAGAAGCAGATAGATAGTGAAGGAGGAGAAAGAAAAAGGCTTAACCACACTGTAAATGTTTTATTGGGCTCCTTTGAACTACTCCGAGTGAAGGCGCTCGTGTGTGTGTGTGTGTGTGTGTGTGTGTGTGTGTGTGTGTGTGTGTGTGTGTGTGTGTGTGTGTGTGTGTGTGTGTGTGTGTGTGTGTGTGTGTGTGTGTGAGTCAGTGCAAGTCTCAGGAGAGCACCCAGCCTCTCCCACAGATGACCCAGTTAACATTGAGGACGGGAGGAGAGCCAGAGAAATCAGGCTGGATTGATGACCAGACGGATACTAGCAGGGATTTCCACCACTTTCTATTTCAGACTCGAGAGTTTTGAGACATGACATGACATATGACAGCATCCATTTTTCAGTTTTCTTCCCAAAATACTCCGACTAATTTTTGTTGCAGCCGAACAGAGACTAGATCAATAAACACTTCCTGCTTTGTGATTACTAATACCAGCAGAGCTTTTAGTCAGTCCTGTTAAGCATTTGGAAATGAGATTAGAAAACTATGTGACACCTGAGTAAGTTTGAGTTCTAAAGGCGTTTAAGAAGTTGACAGCTGATGTGCAAGTGAAGTCCTGTTGTTGGAATAGTAAACTGCTCTTAATGCCTTGTATGTTCATAGCGCTGCCAAACAAACCAGATCAGAAGGTATTTGTAATCGTGCAATTTTATTTAACACATCATCAACAATTCTTGGTTTCCTGTGTGGCTTTTTTCTAACAAAACAGAGGCGTGTCCAGGCAGTGTCAAGAGGTGGTACATCCCCAAATCTTACAGGCCACCCCAAAACCCATAGACATGCTTGACTTTGGCTTAAGGCCTATGACATTTCAATGAAGCATATTTTCTTTTGTTGGTATGAGGAAAGTGTGTAACTCCCAACTTAAGGATAAAACCTTGACTGTTATTTGTTTGTTCAATAACATACAGACTTTAAAATGATTCTTGTTATTTCAATTACTGTAGGCCTGTAATGCTGTAGTTCATGGCCTGTATTCCATAAAGCTCTACAGCCCAAATGTAACTAAAGCCTTTACGTATATATTTTATTTTATTATTTTCCTTTTTTTTTTTCTGCTGACTCTGTCAATTTCTGCTGTGATTACAACAATTTCCCAGTTTGGGATCAATAAATTAATTCTATTCAACTCTACTCTATTTTATTTTATAACTTTATTGGCCGAATGAGGACAGTCATGAGGAGGAAAATAAATATTCATGGATATTTTTGGAGTCAAAGCTTGAATACCTCTAAAATTTAATACCTCATAAAACCACAATTAAGACTTTTTAATACTTTTTAAGGGTCTAATTTTCCCAAAATTGATTTATCAACTTTTAATACTTTTTAAGACTCCGCGGACATCCTGGATCATATTGTGATCCAAAAATTGAGTCGTTTTGTTTGGTCTCTGGACTAAAGCAAGGTGTAACCAGCACCAACCCACAAGGCAGACTGAAGCTGTTGGTGCTAGCTCTGCAAGCTTTAGCCTCACTCAGCTAAATAATTTGACCTCTTTAACCACAGGCTGTCCGTGTTTAGCTGTATTTTAAATACACTGCTCAGTTTTGACTGTTTTCTGGGTGTTTCCTTACCTCTAACTAAGAAAGCTAAACAGTATTTAAGTTTCGATCGGCTCCTTCAGTCAAAAACATCTGGATTTGCCTGCAGCCTTGAAGCCCTGAAGCTGTTTTCACTACATTGGTCAAACCTCAGTCTTTGTCGTCCACAATCAAACAGTCAAGCTTTTTCAACATGAAACTTAACAGATGATGTTGTCGTCTGCTGGATGTCTAAAGAATTTACTTTTATAACAGCCATGTTAAACTAAAATCCAGTTTTGAAGCTTCTAAAACAGGATGAAAAACATTTTGCAGGCTCACTAAAGAGAAGAGACGGATAGAGACTGTGAAGAAAAAGGGTTAAAACATGTTACTGTGAAGGAAAGTGATTATAAGAGACACAGGAGTTGTTGTGGTAACAGATTGAATCAGCTGGAGCCGCCCAGTTTATGTGTTTACTTATAATTGAGCAATGCTGTTCCAGGGCTAAACCAAGCAGCGTGTCCAAGCTAGCAGCTTTTAAGCATGATGCTATTGTTATGATTAGCACTGCCATTAGCATTTATGGCTCTTGTAATTGGACTCTCAGTCAGGGGTAAATCCATTAGTTGAGGATTCAGTGGGGTCTAAGCTCTTAAAACTGTACTTTCTGTTGGTGTGTGTGGGATGAGGCAGTGTGAGTGTGTAGAATAACAGAGAGAGTGTGTAGTCATGAAATTTTATACAGAGTAAATAGAGTGCTTTTAACTAAAACAAGCAATAGGATTTGGCTCATATGTGTGTGAACACTGGATCAAACAATAGTGTGTGTTTGTGGGACTGAGGCTCATTTGCTGCGGTTATTTAATGCAGCAGCCACAGTGCAGAGATAGATCAGGACTTTCAGGATGAGCAGTTTGTAAAGAGGTAGAAGACGCGAGAATTAAACACTCAGATTGGAGATTCTCATGAACTCAGTTTTGAGTATCCAGATTGGTCTGCCCACAGTAAAAGCAGTCATTGTTGACTCTAAGCGAAGTGATGCCCCTGAGTGTGTCTGGCATTCTCGTTATCTGCAAACTATGCAAGTTTAGAAAGTCACGCTGTAATTGATGCTAATATTTCCTCCTCGCCCTCCTTTCTGCACCTTCTTATTTTCTTCCCATTCGTCCTCTCCTGCTCCCACCTCGCCTTACCTTTCCTGACTTTGAAATGAAGAAGAAGGAATGCTGGGTAACCAAAGTCGCGTTTCTGTTGCAACAATATCCCTCTGTTACAGGTAGGAGAGGAGAAGAAGGGCTCTCTGCTCGACTGCACTGCAGAAATGCTGGAGAGCAGAGCTTAAGCATGGGAAAGAAAAAGAGATTCCACGTGAACTGTCCCAATCCCAGAATGAATCCAAATACATAAAATCATCTTTCCCAGTCATTCCTGGAGTAAAAATGTTCACCTGGGGTGATTTTGTACTTATAAATACCATTTGTCGAGAGGTTTGACACTAAACACAAACATGTTTCCATTAGCTTGACATTTCTGCATTATTTTCTGTTCCTCTTCCTCTCTTCTTCACCACACATCCCTGACAGACAGACAGCCTTGACAGACAGACAAAGCAGCATATAAGCAGCCTCAAAGGGGGAAAAAATGTACTGATAAGATTTCAGGAATCAAGCTGTTAATCCTTTCCAAGAAGTTCCTTTTTTGTGTTTCTTTCATATCATGTTAGAAAAGAGCGCTTAGGGTTGAGAAGGGGATTCTATGAAAAGGTCTTGAACTTTTTCTTTACATTTGATAGCCGTTAACTTTCTGACTTTTTTCTGATTTCAGTATTTTTGAGTGAAGAAAATCTTTCTCCCTAACAGAAAGTGACCTCAAATATGTGCACACCAGAAGCAAACTTCACATTTTCTGGGTTGGGTAGCAGATAGCATGTACCAAAGATGCCACTCGGCTGTGATTGTGATTAAATGTCTTCAATTTTTTATTGTTTAAGGTTTTTTATTGCACAGTAACATGCTAAAACTTTAAAACTTGTGTCAAGCCTTAGCAACATTCTGATCGAATTTACATGTCAAATCAAAATCTGTCTGAGCCTTCGGTTTTTATCAAAGACTGTAAAAAAGCATGGGCGTAATCTCAGTGATGCTGTTTCGAAACCTGTCACCATATTTCTGACTCAGCCTTACTTCCAATCAACCCAAAGAGAGGTGAAAGAGGTGAAAGAGGCAGAGTTGATGCAAGCCTTTAGCCTCCTTGCTAACAGCTACAGCGTGCCCTCCTGTACAAAAATCTTAACCGTTGCTTCTTCAAAACTCCATGAGTTAGCAAGTTATTACACTAGCATGATTTTCACATTGGATGATATCAATCAGAGCTGAAGCTGCAAGTGAGAGAGAGCAGCAGTAGTTGATAAATAGAGATTAGGTGAAGAGAGTGAGCAATGCTAATGAATTCAAACCACTGAAATGTAAGCTAATACAGTATCATCCAGTTTGTGAAGTGTTTGTCTTTGTTCAGTTACTTTTCTGGGCACAATTTGCAGCATGGTGCAAAATAAATGAAAGACACACAGGGGCCGTTTACATGACAATAGTTTTAGGGAGTATTGTTGTGTTTGGGCCTTACGTTTACACAGAAACTGTGTTTCAGCCGATCTAAAACATAAACTTTTGAAAACGGACTCCAGAGAGGAATTTTTCTGAAACGCTGCTGGCACCGTTGCTGTGTAAACAGTAAGCCGCCGTTTTCAGTGGAAACACTGACATCACACTCAGCTTCGCACATGGGCTAACAACAGTCCAACAGTTGTTATGATTGTCGCATGCTACCATGTTGTGCTTGTGCTGCTGAATCTGCTGACTGTCTTTCAACAAAATGTGCATGTGTTGCTCCACTTCTGCACTTAGTATTCACCAATACACCAGATGATCTGCTTAACTGTGGAGATCTACCAAAAGTGTCTTCTGGACAAGTTAGTTATAGCGCCAACTACAGGCCTGGTATGCTTACTACAGCATTTTCAGTCCCTCATAGCGTGTCCGTATAAACCCAGATGTATGTGAGCCACAGTTTCAGTGAAGAACAAGGGTTATTGTACAGCTACTCAACTGTTATGAGCAACTTTTTGAATCATGTTTTAAAGTGAACCTGATGTTACCAGACATTTTTTGTCCAGTTTTACAAATTTACAGTTTGTCATTCAGAGCAAAAGACCTTTTAGACAAAAGAAGTAGATCTTGTAATGTTCTAACTGACCAGTCATAATCAAGTATTCTACACAGGTCATATGCATTAATCTCTGTCTACTCCTGTGTTGCTTATCTAAGTAAATAATCTTCATACAACTTCTTTCGGTTGAAGTATACTTCATCTGAAAGAAGGCGACTTTCAATGTGTAACTAACAGGAAGTCTATCCTCTGATTCTCCGGAGAATATTAAACCAAAGCCCTGTGATGTAAAAACTATCAAAGATGTAGTCTGTAATGTTTAGTAACAGCTTCATTTTAACTGGCTCTGAGTCCAAACACAACTTACTCCCTCTCGTTTAAAGCTCACCTCCTTCACTTTTTCCTCTTTCCTTCCCTTTTTTGTTTTCACTTCTTACGCCTACCTCTTCCTTTAATCTTCGCACACTTTTAATCATTTTCGGCTCTTCACAGATGGCGATCGGCAGTCGTTAATTGAGCCTGGTGGATGAGAGTTTTCCGAGAGGATTCTTAAGCAGCACCTTGATGAACTCTCCTCTTTTCTCTCCCTTTTTTCCCCAACAAAAGCCATAAATTGGCTTCTGGCCTGCTTCCATCTCCTCCTCTCCTCCCTCATGCGCTTCCATAATGCAGACAGCAAATATTATTCTTGCTGCAGATATTATTCTTTTGCAGAATCTGTCAGGCAGAAGGGATTTATTGTTGGGTTTCAGCATAGATGAGGCCGTTTTTTTTTCTTGTTCTTGAGATGGTGTACAACAGCTCCGCTAGTTTTTCTTGGTGCCTGGGAGAGATGATCCCATTTCTCTCCCGTTGCACAGGGCTTATTAGTTTTCTCTGTCAGCCTCCTCTTTTTCTGTGTTTCTCTCTGTTGGAGCGAGGCCCTCTGCTCTCAGCCGCAGCTCATGATTCTCTGTGCAAAACTATAAAGTGATTCCTCAGACTTATCACATTATGGGCTGTCCTGGAATAAGCATTATCTCCAACAACGGGTCTTTATTTCCAGTTTCCATGCACTCACGGACAGCCGGAGCAGGAAAAGTCAACTTGTTTATGAGCTTATAGGCATGATTAATTTTCTCTATTATAAGGGCTTTACTCAGAATGCTAAGTGGCTGTGCTTGACGAGTCGGGATCAGCTTGTTGGAGAAAAGCCCTCAGCCTGTACGTGCTTTTCTGCACCATGACCTCGGCCAAAATCACTCTGCTGTTCACGTCTCCATGGATAGCGTGACCACAGAGGGACATCTTCTGTATTTCTTATCTTTTCCCAGCTTGTGAATGCATATTTCAGCTCACTTGAGTTTGTTTGTTTTGCACAAGAATAAACACACTGCAGAAGCTGTTAAAAAGCATCTTTGGGAGTGCAGTGGAGGCCTGTGAGGTCTTATGAGGAAGTGATTATGGGTGTTTGGAAAACTCTACTTATGAAAAAGTGCAAAACAACACTTGATGGAGAATAAAAGGGAAGAAACCTGAGAAGTTGTTCTTGTGGTATGATCGATGGAACATCTTCACTGCAATCGGATCATTTATCGTGGAGTTATACACACATATGGTGAAAACTGCCCTATCTTACAATTATAGAGAATCCTTAAAAAAAAGTCCTGGATCCAGACGGTGATCCAGATCACCTCCAAAATTTAATCACTTCTTCCTTATCCCATTTTGAAAACTTCCTGAAAATGTTATAAAGATCCGTCTGTTACTTTTTGAGTTATGTTGTTCACAGACAAATAAACAAACTCTCCCAAAAACATAACCTCCTTGGCGAAGGTAAAAAAAAACAGCTATAGTTATCTCCCTGCTCTCTTTATTCCTCCTTTTCTTCCACATTGTTCATCCCACAGTTCCCACAATGCTCCGGGGCCACAGCTGTAGCTCGTCCATGCCTCCCCCTGACCTCCCCATGTAGCGCTGGAGAACAGCTGTTCCCTGTATACACACACACACACACACACACACACACTAAGAAGCCAAGTGCAGCGCTCAGGGGGAAGCCGGCAGTAGGGTTGCACTGTGGGTTCATCATCACAGTTAACACACACTCACACACACAACCACAGACGCACACCCACAAACACAGACATATGTTGTCTGGCATGTCCAGCAAATCTCAACACTTTGCCGTCAGTCAGAGGAACCTAGACTCTATATCATAAAATAAAGATGCACACACCTCGTGTTTTTTCCAGACATGGACACAGAACGACCCCCAAACCACCCCAAGTCTAAGCCACCTCTGAATGGCTTCATCTTGCCTTTTGTTCCTCAGGGTGGGGACCAACATGACCTTTGAACCCTGAGCAGTGACCCCACCCTGCTTTAGAGCCTAAGTTAAGTCATATGAGGCCAGGTTAGGGGCGTGTCATGTGACTAAGATGTAGCGGTTTCAGCCAGAGGGGACGTCCGCTGTTGTGACAAATCAGTGATCCATAGGAATGTAGACAGACTTCACAGACACAACACTTAACACACCTTCACCCAGGTAATAACTTCATGAGCACTGTTTCTGTTGTGATCAGTGTTTCTTATCTCCATCATCTATCTGCATCTGTTGCTTTGGTAACTATGTGGCTGTTAGCAACTACTTTCTCTCTCTTGCATCAGAGTGTGCAGAAGTGAACCATTGTCTCATCTTGACTCAATGAATCTGTGATGCGCCTCAAACTGTCCATTTACAGGGATGACAAGCCTCCATCTACTCCTAGTGTACAAAAGTGAAGCCAAAATACTGTGATTGATTTTAAAGCTAGATTCTTTGCTGAAGGGGCGGGCGAAGTGAATAAGATATCCTAACAAGACAGGCAGTCAACCTGTAGGTAACACCGTAAAGATCTCTCTGAACAGTCCAGTTGCAATCTAAGTTCAATTCCTTTTGCTAATTTACTGCGTACAATGCCCAAGGAGCCACATCCGTCAACAGAGCTGCCAATAAAAGTGTTTTACCCCTTGCCATAGCATGAAATATATGAGCTACACTAATCTCCTCAAAAAAAATGTCATGCATGGAAATAAATCAGCCAAGTTAGAGCCAACTGGGGTGCTGTTTGCTAGCAGTTTAAGTGCATGGCTCTTATACAGAGGCTGTGGTTCCCGGCCCCAGCATATCTTCCCTTTCTCTCTATTCCCCAGATTCCCCATTTCTTTTTTTGTTGCCCTATCCAGTAAAGGCAAAAAAATGCCCCAAAATGTAAATCATGGGTGCCAGTGTGGCTTAGCTGTTAGCTTGTGCACCATTTGAGGTTAGCCCACTCCATGTAGCTAGCCTCTCAAGTGGTGGCCCAGGATTGGATCCAACCTGTTCCCTGATTTATCTATTGTCCTACAATCTAGGAATAAAGTCATTAGACGCTGCAAAAAAAAACAACAAATAAATGAATTAACAGCTTTGAAAATAAATAATTGAAAAGATAACTTTAAATATAATAAAGATTTGAACTTAGTTTTTAATTCTATTTGATCAGTGTCTCATCTGTTGACAGATGTTTTGGCTTTACTTTTCTGGAGCTGCTGTGTCATCCATTGTTTCTAACAGTCAGCGATTTCCTCTTGCATGCTAAGCACCATGGGCTTTCACCATCATGGATTCTGCAAAGCTGCTTTGATGCAGAATGTTTAATCTAGTATCCACAACCACTGATCATCTGGTCAGTATTAATTTGATGTTTCCCTTATGTATCATATTGTGATGCACACATTAGTTTTCTAAATCAGAGCTGTATGGCCAGAGCGGCAAGGGTTGAAGACATCTGTGTAAATTAGATTCTCATCATCTCCAAAAGGATTTCAGATAGAAATAGCAAACAGCATTGAGTGTGGTTTTAAGTTATCTTGACTTCAATCAATCGAGATTGGAAGGAAAAAGGTAAATACAACAGTCTCTAATGTTTACTGCCATGTTGGCAACTTTGTACAGCAATACCTTTAGCTAAAAGCTAACAATCGTACAATCACGCTATGTTTTACATTCATCTTTTAAAGTTTTGTATGACTGTGCAAACTCAAAGAGCAGCCAGATAAGTTCTTCTTTGTTGTTGTTTTTAGTATTTTTTGACCCCTATTGATATTTCATTCTTTATTTTCCTCCAAATATTTTCATGTCATTAAAGCTGCAGCTGTAGGTGCTACTCACATTGCTTCTTGCACACGCCCAGACGTGATGAGTCTGGGGTTAGCACTGACGACAGCTACATGTCACCACACACACAGATGAAGCAGAGAAATAAGAACACACATATACAAAGACACACAGACACACACACACACAGAGCAATGCTGCGTTGCCTGTGCTGGATCGGAGGCTCAGGAGTGTCGTCTGAATTTGAATTTGGACCTCCAGCTGACATCCATCCATGATTAATGAGAGAGTCCGGGTTAAGTTTGGGCTCCTTAATGAATCCAGTTGGAGAAGTTGAAGAGCCTATCAATATTTGACATGACTCCCGAATGTGTTTGCATAATTAATGCAGGAATCTAAATTGAATCATAATTGCATCATGGTGGACGTTTCTTTCCCCTTTTCAGTCTTGCTCATTATGTTTCTTGTCCTTTGTATCCAACTCCCCGTGATATTTCTCTCAAGAGCAAACGTTCTTTGCTTCGTCGTCATTTTCACACACGCGCACACACTCTCAGATGGGTGCCGACAGACAATCAATGTGAGCTGAGGGTGTGACTGACACATGGCACTGATGAACCCACGGGGTAGTGTATCGCTTTGCTTCCCTCTCTGCCTGTGATTGACAGCTGTACCTACTCTCTGTCTCACACACACACTCACACACACACACACACACTCACACACACACGGAGCCTGGGATCACTGACTGTCTCCGACATCATGCTGCTCTCCAGTGTCATGTGGTGCTGACACACTCTCTGTTTGATGCTGATGTCAAATTCACTCTCAAATGATGTGTGTGTGTGTGTGTGTGTGAGAGAGAGAGCTGGAGGATCCTTTTTGAATGAACAAAGATGATAACAAAAATACTCTTACGACAGTGTTTCAAAATAAAAGAGGAAGCTTAGCCTAAGACTGTTTTTGTTTTTATGATAATGCTATAAGAGAAAAAAAAGAAAACCCGTTGCACATACACACATTTTTTGGAGCTGAGCTGGTAACAACAACAACAACACGCTTGTAAACAATACATTTTCCCCCTCGGAGAATTCAGAAAAGATGAGCGCTTCCTTATTTTGAGCTGCTGTGTTCAAGTCGGTGGATGTCACGTGGTGCTGCTGGCTGTTGCTTTCTATAAATACCCTCTGAGTTATCTGATTGTGAGAGACAAGTTTTAAAAACAGAGACACGTACTCCTGTTAATTGTGTTTTCTGATAAAGACTATACTCAGGTTTGGAGCTGAAACTGTTGGTACGACAACTTTGACAGCCTGCCTATTATTTAAGTTGGCTTTAAAACCAAAAAGTCACATAATCTTTGGGGCTAGGGTCCAGATAATGCTGTTTAGATTCCAAATCCTGAAGGTTTGCTGTGTTTACTGGACAGAAAATCACTTTTGGCACATTGTAACTGCATATTAATTGGTTGACATCCAAACCACTGGACCAAAACATCTACACTCAGGTCCGTTAAAGAAAACTTCATTTTTATGCCGTAGTTCATGGGTGTGTTTGTCAAATTGCAGTAATACAGTCAGACTTACGACATGCTTATGTCTTCATTAGAGTTTGATCCCACTGTTACTGATGTCTCACACTCAGGTGTTGAGATCTGATTGTCTTATGTTCATTTAAATTCAGGTTCATGCTTGTTAGTTTCAGTGACATCACACATTAGTTTCCAAAGCTGAGTTTTGAAGCCCAGTCATTGACATATTGGAACTGCTGACTCAGGAATAGCTTTGGGTCGAACTTTTTGAGAGATAAAGAGGTGGAGCTACCTCGTAGCTAACAGCTAAAGAGGTGAGCGATTACGGTTACGACCATTATCTTTGCTCTGCAAAATGTGTAACCTTGATTTCATCATGATAAATGAGTTATAAATAAAGAGCCCTGCCATACTGCATGCAAGACGCAAGGAATGTGTTATGCAGACCGAACCCATTTCTGGCAATGGTGATCGACTCTTAGCCTTGCTGCCACATGGGCATGACACTTGACCTTGAACTGCCCTTATAGTGGCTCTGCTGTTAGTGTGTGAAGGGAATACCAATGGGAAGCCTCTATCATCAGTATATGAGGTATGAATTTGGTGTGAATGGAAAAAGTAGTTTGAGTTAGTTACAGAAAGTGTTACGCAATAGTTCATTTAACCATTTATCTCGCTATAAACATGTGGGCATTGTAACATGAGTGTCAATAGAGAGCCTGCATACAAAATCAGTCTGCAGAGCGGAGTCTGGCACGTTTCACCTCTGCCTGTTGACACTGTGACAAAAATGTTTTCATGTGCTCCAGAAATGAAAGTAATATAGAGGATACTTTAGATGTTGTTTTTAAACAATTTGGAGAAGAAATATATCTGAAATGATCCATCTGTGATGGGGAAAGTGGGGAAAGTGTGGCGGTCTTGCTCACCCTGTCAGGATTCTGATTCCTATAACCACTCACAGTACTTTGGAGTAGAAAAGAATAGAAAATACTTTATTTATCCCCGAGGGGAAATTTAGGAATTCAGAAAAGGAGACTTATTTACACAAACCTCAGCTTTGTTGGATCTTTCTGAGTTTACTTTTCAAAGTTTAGACATGCCAAGGTTGAGAAGATTCAGAGATGATGCAACGTTTTCCACTCACCCCCAAAGAATTACATCAAAGTAACTGACTGTGTTAGTAAACATTTCTTTTTTCTCCTGTGGGCATATAGAGTACATCTATTAGCAAAAATACATACTTATGAAAGCAGACTATTAATGACATAAACCAGGACTTATTCACACCTTACATATTACCTATGCATGAGTTTCTGTTTCTATTGGCTGTTCTTCAACACTTACAGGATATTTCCACTAATACATAGTGTAAAACTATATTATGATAAGAAAATTGATGTTAAGGTACCTCATTAACGTAACATGTTGCCTTTATCAAGCTAGAAGTAATAGAAGATATAGAGAAGAGAGATGTAGCTTTTTTTATATACTGTAGCAGGAGAATAATCTCTGGTTTATGTCTTTAATTCTCTGCTTTCATAAGTATGTATTTCTGCTAATAGATGTACTTCACATGAGATGTTTACTAACAGTCAGTTACTTTGATGTAATTTTTTTAAGTGAGTTGAAAATGTTGCATCAACTCTGAATCTTCTTGACCTTGGCATCTCTAAACTTTGAAAAATAAACTCAGAGATGATCCAACAAAGCTAAGTTTTGTGTAAAGAAGCCTCTTTTTCTGAAACCCTGATTGAAACAGAAAATGTTTACAGTGACACTGTATCTCTCATCCAAATCCAGGCACTGCTACAGTGCTCAGCTTTCAGCATCCTCTGATTCCTGTTGTTGATTTGTGGGACTCAGGTGGCTCCAGGACGGGTTTCTATTCTGATTTAGAGAAGTCTTCGGACTGAATACATTAGCTTGTGTTTACAGACACAAAATTAAGCCTGATTAAGTTTCTTCTCACCTATTGGAGGAGAGCTGTACTGGTGTGTGCCGGCAGATGGGACCCTGGTAATGGTTTGTGGTGCTTTGGAAATAAGAGGGTTGGTGGGTTTGCAGTGTATGCATATTTACAAGGGGTGCAGTAGTGAGAGTGTCTGAATGTGTGTGTGTGGTGCTTCGATTCTGCAAGATTTTAGGGAGTGATTTGTCATGAAAGAGCCTGCAGCAGGCGTATAATGTGGATGGACGAATTTAAACATTCCTCTCTTTTTCTCGCCCTCTTTTCCTCTATGTGTGCGTGTGTGTGCGTGCATGTGTGTGGGATGAAAAGACATCTCAGTGAGGGGTAACTCCAGCCCCCTCTGCGCTCCAGCGTTTCAGTGGCTCTGATGACAAAATGTGTCAGTGTTCAAAAAGAGGCCGCCGCAGAGCATGTGCTGACATGTCTAAATCTGAAACTGTCTCACACATATGAGCACACACATGTAGAGATCACACACACATACACATGCACTCACACACACACACACACACACACACACACACACACAGAGTGTGGCGCCCCCGAGGGCCATCTGGAAGTGCAGAGCGAGGCACAGCTGGTCTCCAGCGAACATCCACCGAGTCTGGACCCCTCATCTGCAAGATCACACAGCCAGGCGCCAATCACTGATGAAGAGTGTGTGTGAGAGTGTGTGTGTGTGTGTGTGTGGGGGAGGTTCTGTGTGTGATTGTTGCAGCCACCTACCTGCCTGTGAAAACAAATCTCTGAAATATTCCTGGGTACGTGTGTGGAATAGGTGTCACCTAGTTTGAAATTGACCTCTCTTCCACCCTCTGGAGACTTAAGTGTGTGTGTGGGTATTTGTGTGTGTGTGTGCATTTGGGGACTCTCACTACAGCACAGACACTAAATGTATCTGAAAAATTGCCTCCATCTGTTGGCAGTGGAAAAAATCCGAGAGGACAAATTGAAAAGATTGCAAGGATAAAGCCGTCATAGTGAATTAGTATCGCGGCAGGAAGACTTCTTGTTATCGGGGTATTTGTAAAATATTCAGGCTTACACATGGGGTAGTGTGAGTGTGTGTGTGAGTGTGTGTGTGTGGGATGGGGGTGGATGTGTAGCTGGAAGGGCTGAGCAAGCTGCTGACTTGAACTGATTCAGAAGTTTGTGCGAGTGTGATTCTGCATGTATATGAGCCGTATCTTTATGAGTGTGTGTGGACATGGTTTTTTTCTTATATAGGCTTATGTGGCTCACACCCACCACCTGCAGCTATACTTACTGCCAGGATCTCATTTGAATAGTAATATGGATCCAGTACAGCCAGGCGTAAAAGCGTGACATCCCAGAAACTCCTGAAACCTGGTTTCTTTTTCAATTCAAGCTGCTACATCGAGTTTGTGGGACTTTACAGGCAAAACACGACGAGCTGACGGTCCATTTATTACCAGCTCAGGGAGAAGTTATAAACATCAGCTGCAAAGGCTGCACGTCAGCATTTTAAAAGGCTACATCAGGTTATCTATGATTCTGAACTCATGTTTCCGCCGTTATTATTAGCATTGCACTAAAAAGCATCTGTCTTGTTTGATTGGTCACTCCATGGTCTCTTATTGGTTGGTTTCAACCAATGAATCTTGTTCTACTAAAGGTCTCTTCTTCCTGTTGAGAGAAAGATTGTATTTACTGCTGGTGCCAACCTACAGTAGAGAGCATCAGCTCAGTTTCTGCTAAAAAAAAAAAAAATGTTTGGGACGCAGATATAGACTAGTGATTAGCACGTATGCCCGATGAGGCTAGCCTTGGAGTGGTCAGCCTGGGTTTGCCCCTTTCCTGCATGTCACTCTCCTAGCCTCACCATGTTTTCTGCTCTAACCACTGTCCTGTCTTTTCACAATAAGGGCATGAAAAACCAGCAAAAATAACCATTAAAGAAGAATAGTGTCAAACATCAACACAGTATTGTTTTCGTATTCCTTGGTACATGCTATTCATTCAGTTGTTTACATAGAATCGTTGCATGTAGTATAGATAGTCACAAAACATGTCAGACAAAGGTTGTTTAACCATATATGGTATATCAAATTGGACACCATAAGTGTTCAGTGATATTGATGGAAATGGAACAAGGGTCATACTCTAAAATTGAAATACAAATTTTGGTTTGTCATTATTGTAGGATCTTGTGCTAAATTATATACAAGAGTTTATTTTTCTGTATAGGTTTGATTTTAAAAAAAGAGATATGATGTTGTTATTGATAGATATGGTGACAAATTCAGACTCCCACAGTTTTTGGACGCATTAACAGAGTAAATGAGGAATGGCTGGAGAAAACATAGCAAACACTGATATAAGAGTGTTTTCAAGAACTTTCCGTGGTGTACCAACATTAGAGCTCTTTGACACTGGATCAACAAGTTAAATGCCTATTACCAACAAGTATGTGATGTCAGTCCCTACCAATTATGTTGCTTTTCTGTACGCTTTGGCTGCTTTGGTATTTTGAATTAATACCTATAACCAGCCAATGTCAGTGTCTAATTTAGGAACGTATGTGCAGGTCAGCATTCATCAGGTCAACTATCCAAGGCTGTAACGTCAGTAAATGAAGACCACCATTATTTTATAATGCTGTACTACCAGGATGTAAACAAGCACAGATTACAGATGGAATATTAAATTGCGAGGGTCAGTTTGGAAATATTGTGGTCTAGGAAATAGAGATAAACATGTATCCAGGCTGTGTCTGGTAAAACTGGCTACTAAACACTTGCTGCAAGTGATATGGAACTAGAAGATGCACTTTAACTCTAGACTGAAAGGAGAACCAAAGGCTGGTGCTGCTAGCTCTTCTCTCCAGTAAACCAGTATGACATGTATATGATTGGTTTTAAACACACAAGGCAAGGCTATGGCCTGTAGAAAGAAAGTTTTTCTTCATCACAGCTGCTAAATGCTTTATCATAATTGATAGATATATTAGGAAGCTTTTTAGAAGGGTTTGATGTAACGGGGGAAGAGTGAGAGAAAGCAGGAGAAAGAGTAACAGAGATATTTTTGAGAACCTCTCACTCAGCTCTTCCCCCCAAGAAATTGTTCTTGACGGGGCAGAAAGACCTGTCATATTAAGTCCTTGTTCAGATCTTACACTCAGATAAACCCGTGTTCAGTCAAAATCCAGTCACGTAGGACTTCTAATACCACATACCTGGTGTTGGGGAACTTCTCTGAAGTGTCTCGGGTCAACACTCGTGTTTGGCTTTCTCCACTCATTATGCAAATAACCACACGTACCACTTGTGTTTCTGCATGCTCACCATCAGACTCACAACTTCACAGACTGTCAGTGGTTCTTCCATCAACACTTTTCAAGGCGCCATCCCCCCGAGGATCTCTGTGGTTTTTGGTGACACTCAAAGAGCTTGTCAATTGTTGTTGCTAATTGTTTCACACTTTCATTGATGAAGCTGGCGTGTGCGGGGCCACTTAACTCCACTCTAGAAGATGATGTCAAATATTTAGTTTTTAATGTGGTCTGGGCAGGCAGATCCCAGTTCAGTCCCCTGTTTGTTCTGTTTGTTTCCACACCTGTGACAACAGCTGTCCACTTATAATGCAGTGTCATCTGCATAACACCGCTAATCGTGTTACAGGATGAGGTACATCTGGGTGTGTTTGCTTTATTGATTAAATGTTTGACTGATCATTTTACATTATGAGTTGGCTTACCGAAGGATTTTCTATTCTAGGTTTTATGCTGAGGTGTGTTTTCTACTCTTTGTGATTACGTCTGGTTCTAAGATAGCAGCTTGTGTTTAAGTTCACTTCTTTTTATGTAGCTTTGTATGCGCAGAGCCTAGCATACACAGAATTTTTGGTTAACCTTGTTTTTTTGGATTACCATTTTCAAACAGCATGGCCTTAACCATTTTATTTATTTATCTATTTATTTATTCAATGATTGTTTTTTTGAAGAGGCTGTATTTGGATAAGACAATGAGTAACCAAGAGAGCAGGAACAAATACTCAAAGTAGCCAGGTGGTTTGTGAGGATGTAGAAACTTCATTCAAATCAGTTGACTTGCCTAATCTGAACGTGACCTATGGCTGTTTGTGATATATGATTCCCCTCTCTTAGTTTTCCATTTTGTAGTCTATCTGCTGTCCTTTTCTCTCACTAAAGACAAGGGAAAACATAAAGAAAAGCAAATAGTTGCCAAAATAGATAGTAGCCAAGGAAGACCCCTTTCTAATTTAAGATACCACATCTCCAATAGATTATGACCTATCACTTATGTTGTAGTATTTCAAAAAACAAGCTAATGAGTCGGGAAAAATGTGTATACCAGGCTACAAGCTGATTATTTCTGCTGTTTAATGCTGTGTTTTTTATAAAAAGTTTTCAAGAGGATAACTTACTTTTGGAGCCAGCCTCAAGTGGCTATTTGAGGAACTGCAGTTTTGGGGGTGCTTTTGAACTGGTTAACTTTCAAGCCCTTGAGGTTGCTGCTTATGTTTTTTTTCTCTGTTATAATGGTTTGTCATTTTTCTTCATAGTGGATATTTACAATGTGTTTAAACATCTTGTCAGTGGCGTTGGTATCTTTTGACCCATGGTGCTGGCTGTTCTGCTGTCAAATAGTTTCACACATTTTACTTGCATGGACAAACCAGCTGCCATGACACCACTTACTTTACATGGACAGAGCAACAGTGTGTGTGTTGATTTCAGCCTCAGGGCAGGGCAAAGGAGACTAACAGTGCTGTAAGTGTGTGTAATCACATTCGCCTCGCGTGTGGACAGACCTCTGGGTCGTCATGGGTTTGACCACAAAAAGCCTGTTTGTTTGGTCAGGCAGACCTCTGGGTCCCTCCATGCTAGAATGCTAATTGGAACTAGCATAAGCTGGCTAATGAGCGATAATTAAGCTAATGAATTAGTTTCAGAGTGTACAGCAGGCGATGCGGCAGCAGAAGAGGAGGAGTAAGATCGAGGGGTAAAAAATGGATGAGGACACATCTGGCTGCTCACATACAGATGCTGACGCAAGCTTTTCTCACATCGCTGCGGAGAGGAATAGAAGTGAAAGTTAGGGGAGCACAAATGGACACAAACACTCCACATTCCAGTCACAGGCTACTGATTTCTCCTCTCAAGCTCATATCTGTCACTAAACGCATGTGTGCACACATTATCACCCTCAAACACGCACACAGAAAATACACAGAAACATATGTGGATTCAGCCCCAAATAACCCACACACACATCTCCCTTCTCATCAAACACATTCTATCTCAGTTAGTCAGGAGGCAGAGATGTCCCCCTTTTACCCACAAACTCACTTAGCCTGCACATCTGTCGCACTCCCACGGGAACAAACACAACAATATGCTTCAACTTAGACACTTGTGTTTATGAGGAGTACACAGCTCCTGTTTAATTACTGCTGGAATCTGTCATTAGTCTGTTTGGGAGTTATTTACCAGACAAATGAGCACATCTGTGGCATGACATCCCTAATGATGAACAACTTTTATCGACACACCTTAAAGGTTTGTTATGTTAAAGACACAATGTGAGAAGAGACATTCTGATTATTTCAGATTGATAAATTGATTGGTGTTAGTCTAGGGTTTTTCTCTGAAGCTCACACACAAATCTGACCACACCACAACTCAACACCCTGATTCGTTTTACTGTAATCACCAGACCTCCGGACACCAATTTTACCAGCACACATGTACAGTAAACCCACTTTGGAAGACAAAGAAATTAGAGGCGGAGAGGTCCAGGAGGCTAATGTAACAACAGTCTCAATAAGCAGTAAATTGGATCTCCTTTTCTCTACTCCCTGAAATACTCTGCCTGCTTGTGGTTTTATGTTTTCATCACCCTGAAGCTCCACGTTCAGGCGCCTGCTTGGTGCCCACATGGCACCAGGTGGCTGCCAGCCAAATACACACCTTAAGGAATTTCATCTAGTGTTACAAATTACATTCAGTTGAGTGTTATGCTAGATAGCTAACAAATTTGAGGTACTTAGCTTAAAAATTTCTGAGTGAAATTTTATCTCACTCTTAGTTATGTAAAAAGTATTTGTTGGCTGCTCTGCTTCTGAGCTAAAAATGTTAGCATGCTTAATAGTACGCTGCTAGCACTACATTGCTTGTGATGAAAGATAACTTTAGTTAACTTAAAATGTTTGGTTAAAGGTGAAACTACAAAAGAATATTTTTTCCCTGGGTCTGTAAATGTCTCCATTCAAGATACCCTAGCAAAACATGCTAGCTAATATAGCCAAAAACTTCTCTCCATCTGCCCCATTTTGATTTGTAAGCCTTGTAAAATGATTATTATAATATTAAAACTCTCATGCTAATCTTTTGTTTTATTTGTATTTAATGGCAGTTTCTTAAACATAATAAAAGCAAGGCTTCTAATATACACAAGCATATTTGTCCTTATTTACGAGAGACAGATAAGGAAGCTAACTTTTTGGAAGATGCTATCTTTAGCCTAAGCCCTTTAGCATAACATCATTTATAAGCTAAAAATTAAGTTTGACTCATTTGACATGGTTTGATTTAAAAAGATAATGCAGTAACCAACAACAAGTTAGCTTGAAGCAAACGCTGAATAAAATTAGATGTAGTTAGCATGCTAGCAAAGGCTAATGACATCTGCTGGCTACATCTTAGGGTTCAAGTCACACTGTAAAAAGGTTTCTTTAAATTTCACTGTGTCATTGCTGTATCTTCATTTTTGGTTTCATTACTGTGTTTTTACCCTGAAATCCTTTGCTGTTAACAGTAAAATACTAAAAAATTACCTTTACCAGTAAGCTACTGGAGATGTTACAATAAAATACGGTAAATCAGTTGCAGTGCAGATATTACTGTAGTCATCTGTATATGAATGAAGACCATCATAACTGAAGTTAGCAAGTATTTGAAGTGTTAGAAATGCGCCATAATTATCTTGAACATCATATTAGTATCTAGCATCTGAAGCTCATCAGGCATAGCAACAGTAACCAACTAATCCAGCAGGTGTTTCTAACTGCTCATATCTCCTAAAGTAAAGAAAAGACACACAAAATACTTCCACTGCTCCTTGTTTTCTGCTCCCTGACTTTGTTTTTCTCTGTTTTCCCTCCAAATTTGACACATGTGAGCTCTTCCAGTAGAGAATCCACTCACATTTGTCACACAATCGCTCTGTTTTCTTCTCACCCAGCTTTCATTGTGTTATCCGTTTCGCACATGCACATATTTTTCGATGGAGATGCGCACACAATTGCAGGTGTGTGAAAAGCACAAACACACACTCAATCACAGCCTGCAGGCCTCGCAGCTCGACCACGGTTTCCCGCAATCAGCTCAAGGTCACGGTAAAGAAATAGCGGAGTGGTGCTGTTAGACAAAAAAACAGCAAATGGAGGGGAAAGGGGAGGTGGAGAATGAGCTGTGGCCTTCGAACTCCGCGTGAACTGAAAAGCAGCATGAGGTTGCAGGAGAGGCAGAACAGGTTGGAGGTGGGTGTACACGGCAGGGGGGAGGAGGGGTTCCATGTGGGCCTCCCCCTGCGACCTCCTCACCTCACTCGAATCTGGAAGCAGTTTTAACAGCTTCATAAAAAGAGAATGATGTCTTTTCGGAAGAGTGTGGTAATGAGGTTAAAATGCACAGCAGGTGAATCACACAGGTTTGTACAGGAGACGGTCTTTTGCTGAAAACGTTAAAATCAAAGTATAAAAGTTTCTTATTTGACAGTGTAGGTCAACTTGAACTAAACAGAATGTATTAAAAGCACAGGAGACAGATCTGACACACACATGGCGCGTAGGTTCCATCAAACATTTCACAGGGCTGTTGTGTGTTAAATCCACACATTGATATTCACTGCCATCAGATGCCAGCCTGTTTTGTTGGCTGTTATGCACACGCACACAAACACGCGCACAACCAGACAGCGTCCAGGCAGACAGCTGGTGCGGAAATATGGGCCAAGATAGCTTCTTCGTCTCCATCGACAGGTGACGGAACGTCAATGTGAGGGCGTGCAGCTGTCGCTTGTTCAGGTCCCGTATGTGTTTGCGAGTCTGACGGTGTGTGTCTGCACGTATATGTGTGTGTGTACGTGCGGGATAATTGTGATATGCGCCGCACAGAACGCTGTGCATGTAGGTGTGAATGAGGGCGGGATTTTTATCACAGGCTGCCATGTTCCCGCACTTCATTAGAGCTCGGCTAAGGAAGAGACAAGGCGGCATCCCAGCGGCTACATCAGCAATCACCATCAAGTGTGTGTTTGTGGGTTTGTGTGTTTGTGTGTAGTGTGGAGTGCTCGGCTTCCAGCTTTGCCCTGTCAGCTCAGTCCATATTCACAGGCTCTTGCAGAAGGCAGCATCAGCAATCACTGTCACACTTGTGTACAAGCTACAGTACATCCTCAGGATCATCGATAGAGTGGAGTGTGTGCAGCGTGCCTGAGTATGTGTGTGTGTGTGTGTGTCCTGTAACCTTCACCTTCTAAAGACTACAGCTATGTGAGGAATGATTTTCTGCCGCAGCAGTCTCTTAACCTCAGACCTGAGTAACCCTCAGGGCTCATTATTTCCATATTTTATTTTTCACACACCAAAAAGAAGTGTCACTGGTGGAATTAGCCTTCTTGAAAAAAATATGCGAAATAGGAAATTAATTATGAAGAGATTTCAGAATAAATTGAATCATGAAAAGAAGTTTTTAAAGCACTGACACTGAGTTTTGGCTCCAAGGAGACAAAATGTGTGTTGAATAAGTCCATTATTTGTAGGTGAAAATTGGCAAGAGAAAAAAATGTGAGCTGACAAAAAAAAACCTAGAAAGGCGACATTACTGTGTCTGAATTTGTGAAAATATGATGAGAATAAAAAAGAAGAGAAAAATGTAGAAAAAGTGAGACTGAGGTGTTCACTGACTTGACAAAGTATGTGTAATATAAATGATGAGGCTTATGAAGGGTTGTTCGAGACATTATTCAGAAATTATCCTCCTTTTATCAATGTAACATTCACCATATACACACACATACACAGATGTCAGCTTTACAAACTGTCCAAACACAAAAACAGCATCCATTCAAAAGGAAACACACAGACTGGTGCTGACATACTCACTCATGCCCAGCTGTGTGGTGGAAGCAGGTGTCACTCTCAGCTCATTACCCCTGGCAGGGTTGATCACCCTGTTTGGAGAGCAATAAGACACACCTCAGTGGAGAGATAGGGGGGAGGCCGGAGGAGGAGGAGGAGGTAAAGGATAGAGGGACCAGGAAGGGAGAGAAAGGAAAGGGAGGGGGAGAGCATCAAAGCATAGTTTTTGTGATAGAGGAGTTGAGAGAGGTGGGAGACGAGGAGAGGAGGTGTGCAAAGGGGCGTGGAGAGGCTGTTCAGAGGAAAGAAATGGAAACAATACGTCACATTTGGAGAGATTATCTCGTCTTTTGTATCATTTCTATTAGTAACAAGAAGTTAAAGGCTGTTTACAGGACAGAGACCATGAAGCTAAAACCACTTCCCTAAATAAGTACAGACAACTGATGCTTGAGGTTTGTTTACTTTCGGTTTCCTGCTCATAGCGTTTAATATTTAATGACTTATATGACGTCTTGTTTGCAACCAGTTCAACAGGTCTTGTTACATACCCCACATCAACTTCCTTGTACTGTAACCACCATAATTGTGTAACATCTAAATCATTCTTCAAATTTTGGCCAGCAGGTAACCAAAGCTGATGAATATGCCTGCTTTCAATATTCTAAAAAAAAAAAATTAATGGAAATTACATTTTAAAATTGGTCTTTTCAGCAAGGATTAACTAAAGACAATTAAATCCCTTTGCACACCAGAGGCAAATTTTTCACCTAAATAATTTGCATGTTATTTTTTTTTATTTTTTTTCGAAACTGTTTTTCATTGCAAGCCTTTATACCAGCATTTTCTTGGCTAAGCAAAACTGCAGCTTTTATTTTTTCTGACCGCCGAGTACACGTCCAACCAATCAAAACACTCGTTGTTGACAAGTCACATTTCAAAACATTCAACATTGATTGGGTTCTTGTCCCAGCACCCAATTCTTCTTGACAAAAGACATCAAAAAACTACAAAGACAACAGATTACAGAGACATCGTTTGGAGGAGAATAGCTGCAAAGCCTGAATATGACACCTCCAATTTTTTTTGCAGTTTCATGCCATTTATTAGCGTCGCTGTTGGTGTGCAAAGGCTTCATAGAAGTGTTTTTCAGTCTGTTTGGAGTTGAGCAATGTGAAATTAAAGCTCCTGTTAAGTATAAAAAATATATAAAATAATCAAATATGACCAGTCAAACAATCAAAAATATCACACACAAGAATTTTTTTCCAGAGTCATTTTACATTTATACTTAAGGTTTTGTTTACTTCTTTAGCTCACAAAGACTCACCAGTATGCACCCCAGTCTGTTTAATAAACAGACAAAAACTCCTCACAGGAGCTTTAATGTTGATTTGTATTGTTTAAGTATTAGAAACACAAGACTTTGTGTGACAAGGAACTAAGGCACCTTGAAATTACTTTTAAACACAGTTAAAAAGTTGTATTTAGTACAAAAATAATTAGACTTCAGTAGTCCCTTGACAAATTTAAATATTAGCCAAGTTTTTAATATCTAGGTTCTGATTCTAAAGTTTTAAAAAAGACATTAAAAAAAATCTAAATGTTTTTTGTCTTCGTGAAAACAGATAAAAAAAAAAAGCTTTCTATATGTGTTGCCTTCAAATCTGTAACAGCCTTTAATATCCAGTGCAAGTTATAAATAGCAACTAACATTGATGGATGTCCTTTATGTTTTTCTGTGATAACATTCAAAGGCACTCTGAGCACGTTGCTGTAAATAACATGTCCCTGTTTGTGCCAATGAACTCACATGTGTGTGTTTGTTGTGTCTCTGCAGGTACGACTACAAGGAGATGCTCCACAACTCCACCTTCTGTTTGGTGCCCCGCGGCAGACGACTGGGCTCCTTTCGCTTCCTCGAGGCTCTGCAGGTAAACAAGCAACACACACACACACACACACACACGCATACTCACAAACACCCGGGCTCCATTAAAAAGCAAGTGCTGCATATGCTGTAAATTCATGCCTTGCAGCCATAATGCTGTGAAGAATAAAGGAATCCTTTCCAGCTTTCAACCTCCCACTTAGCATTTGTTTTCATGGTGCAACCTCTAGCATTTCAGGATCACTAAATCATTGCCACTTTAATGCTCACACCAGTAGTGTAATTAATATAAACAAACCAGACCTTCACTGAGAAAATACTTTCTTCCTGCCTCTGAACTGTTTACAGGTACCACAGGTACTAATTTTGCAGTTGAATGATTAAATTGTCGACCAAATTAACAAAATTGCAGCATGGGATGATCAAAGCCACCAGAGAAAGATAATCGGGTAGAAAGTTATTGATTGTGGTTGGACATAAACCATAATTTTAAGCTAACATCTGTAATAATTTTATTTCTAAGCAATGATTTCCTGTGTACCTCAACAAAAGGTCAATTGAAGAGCTTTGTGAAATAAAAACCTCCATTTTATGTTCATAAAGCTCAAATAGTGATGTTTGCCTTGTAGAATAATAAATTTTCTTAAGCCTTGAAAGGCAGATGTTGATGTTTCTTGGATTTATTATTACAAATGTATCAATCTGAAGGAGTCAACTGCATTTCTAGCTGCGATATGTAACAGTGAAAAGAATTATTTGTTAATTTATACCATTCAAGACAGTTCTCACTTTTCATTTGTTTTAACTTGGTGAAAGTGCAATGTAGATGACATTTTATGTAAGATCATTATAGAGAATAGATTAAAAGGTACAACTTTTTTTTTACTTCAAATTCATTGATTTCAGTTTGCAACAAGAATCTAAAGCACTTTTCATGTAAATACTTCACTCTTATAATGTCCTTAAATTTTCAGTACAGGCTAAATGTGTGAATGCCAATAGCCAGCTTTTTCAACCTGACATTTTTTGAATTTTTTTTTTTCCTGCCAGCCTCTTTGTCAAATTTCAAAAACAATTCAGGGCAAGTTGACAGCAGAAATTGCCAAGGATAGTCATTGCTCTTGCTGTTGTTTTAACATACACCCTATGTTGTCGATTTAACACTCTGATTTTACCTGGCTTTATCAGACCCCTGTTTCCCATCCAACCAGGAAAATATCTCTCTCTGAGGGTGTCTGACAGGTACACTGCAACAACTGAAATCTAAAAATATTTATGTAATATTTAAGGTAAACATTGTCTCATTAGACTTCATGTAAGTCACATTCACCTGACATGTTAGACAGGAAAATGTCTTATTTCAATGTGCTAAAACACCCAAATGATGGTTGAATTGCTTGTTAAAAAAAAACAAAAAGTAGTGTAGCGCTATCGTGCTGGGTGATGTCACATTTTTATGATTTGATATGGCACAGTTGACTTTTTTTGGGCATATTTATTGTATACAGATACTATAAGTTATTTTTTTTAAATATAACATTTGTTTTGTTTTGTTTTTTATTTGTTTTTTATTATAATGTTATGCTAATAAGGCAACTCATGAAAAATAAAGTTCATTTAATAGCTTGAGTGTGCATAACCTTTGGTGGCCATTTTTTAAATAAAAACAACAACAATGAAATAAATTTAGAAACACATAGATTATGATCAACACACATAATGATTAAGATATCAAAATAAAACACAAATAAAGAAGAATATAAAAACTTAATAAGTAGAAATGTCAAAGTAAAATATATAACAGTTGCTCGTGTTAACTACATGCACTACACTTTGCTGTAGTTTTCTCAGCCATGCTCTGGTTCCGGCCACAGACTGAACTGTTGCTAACAGGCTAAAGACAGCTAATTTGAGTAGCACACTTCTGGTCACATGATATGGATGGACTAGGTCAACCTAGACACGTGTTTTTATTTCACATATTTTAATTAATACTTTTGTATTACAATTTATGATAACATATATTACAATATAATATAATCAGTTATTGATCCTCAAATGAGTTAATATCAATATATCTTGGTATGCCCCCCACTACTTTGCAGTGTAACCCTGCATGATGTCAGGAGCAGACTGGCTGAAATGTTCTGAAAGTGTTCAGGATTCAGTGTAGATAAGGGGGTTAGAAGTCACACACATATTGCACTGCAACACAGCCTGAAGTGTAGTCCACCCATCCGCAGTAATTTTCTAACACTGTATCTGCATTTACCTCCACTTCAGATTCACTCTCACTTCACTTCTTTTTTTTCCCCTCCCATTCATCCTTTTCTATAACTGCACTGCACTCTTCTGCATTACTGCTGCACTGTCCTTTACCTCTCCTTACCGCAAACCCCCATCCACAGAGTGCTCCCACATAAGTGTGCTTATCTGACAATCAGCTGCCACACACACATGACAATGCTCTTCACTCTGGAGGCAGATATGCCCTCTGCTGTTTCCTCCACCTTCTTCACTTCTCCACTCACGCGCTCATCGACTCGTGTAGAGGAAGACGTAAGGAGAGGATTCACAGGGTTCAGTCTTTGCATGTGAGAGAGTTTCTCATAGAGGTCACATACATACGTGTGTGTGTGTATGTGTGTGTGTGTGTGTGGAGGAGACAGCAGCAGAGCCTGCAGGCCAGCTCTGGTTTAGCTGACACCTTTACGACCCAGGAGTGACAGGGCCGTCATTACATCAAACTCCCGCCACGGACACACACACATACACACACACACACACATGCACAGTGAAGCACACACAGCAGCTGTTCCCTCTACCTCTCCTCTCATCCCTCCATCCCTCTGCCACTCCTCTGCCAAAGGTCACATTCAGCTCCTCTACCTCCCCTCTTTTCATCTTTTTTTAAACATCTATTTATCCACTTTCTTCTGCTGTTTGATCTTATTTTATTCTGCCTTTCTCGTCTTTTTTCGACTTATTGACTTTCAAACTTAAGTCGTTGCTTTAAATATTAAAGTGTCAACAGGTGCACTTTTTATAAGAGAAAACGGGCATCAAAGTGAGCATGTTGGCTTTCAAGGTGAAGTGAAAACGACTCATTATGACGGACTGTTGTCTTTGATTGCAAAAGCTTAGAAACCGTTCAAGCACTTTTAAAAATTAACTAAACACAGACAGAACCGCAGACAGAACAATTAATCATGTTTTAAGAGCTTTGTTTTGTATATATCAGAGCTCTTGTGTCACAGCAGAATGGAAAACTGTTTTCTGGTGTGTATAAATCCAGGCTGCTGCTTGGTTGCCTACTTTTAACTTCTATTTTTACTTCAAAATATCTCACTCTTTGTGATCCTCCCTCCAACAAACGACTGCTGTTTGCCTCATTTTCATATCAGTCATCATTTTACTGAATTCCTCCCTATCTGGGAGTATAAGCCGCCTGCTTATCTAGATTGTAAGTTCAAGCTTATTTCTGTTATCTGATCACAGAGCTGAGTTGTTTTGGGCGCGTGTTTGATCTTAAGTTTCTTAGCTATCATCACATTGACTTGTATTTATGTACAGATGATGATGATGACTTATGTGTCAGGTTTTCTACTTTAAAGCCCCACTTTCTTTCTTTTTTAAGCAACCGTTAGGTCAATTTACTGCATGTAAAGTGATAAAGGTTTAAAAAAATGTGGACCTCTCACAGACTGCAGCACCTGGTGACACAACTAAGCCCTTTTCTTCTTTCTTTTTGTTTTTTTTTCTGCTTTTTTTTTATTTTTTTAAGGCCGTTATCGTGTAAAGCTACTATGGGGTTTGAAAGAGGAAAAAAAAAAACCTATTTTAATCTATAAATAAGTACATGATGCAGAAAGAAGAGAAATTATGCTTCTTTGGTTTCATATTTAAAAGAACCTAAAAAAAAATTGGGAGTCTAAAAAGTGCAATTGTCTTGTTTTTACCTCCGAAAAGGATATTATGTTTTTGGGAGAGTTTGTTTGAGAACAACATAACTCAAAAAGAAGCGAATGGATCTTGATCAAATTTTCAGGAAAAGTTCAAAATGGGATAAGGAAGAAGCGATTAAATTGTAGAGGTGATCTGGATCCTGGGGTTTTTTTAATTGGTTCTTTATCATTGTGAGATAGGCACGTTTTCATCATATGTGTATATAACTCCACGATAAATGGTCGGATTGCTTTGCAAAACAATACAAGACAAGGTCACCATAATTTCTGACGGATGTAAAAGTACGATCCAGATCCTGGTGATGTTCTGGATACTAAGATCTGGAATATGAAATATGTACTTGGTCATCATAGTTTTCAACACTGTTCGGTAACAAATTATTGTACAAACCTGCAACTAACACCAAATTGTAGCAGACAGTCTGCTGAAAGGAAGTATAACATTCAAGTAGGACTAAAGATGTGCATGACAATAACAATATGCTTGGCGGAGGTCTGTGCTCCCTGAGTGCTTTTCTAGTTGTTAATGTAATGCCAAGCAGTGTCATAAGGCAGTGCCATCATTTAGTTTAGGTTATGTTATTGTGGCTTGTTAGGAGCCGCACAATGGGCAGGCCTTGGTGTTTGAGGCCCACCCTCCAACATATTATAAACCAGTTTGGAGATCCATATGCCATAACTGTCATTTCAGCAAGTCTTGTGGAGCTTCTGTGAAGATCTCATGCTGTTGCTTTCATGAACTTATTTTTTTTAGCGTTTTACAGAAAAATTCTGGGATTTCTACGACATGAATATGTAGCGGTTTAAAAATCTGTACAGGCTCAGTATCAGCATCCGTAATTGTTACTTTATAGCCATGTCTAAAATATTGGGAAGCATGATACTTCCTCTTTGATAATATCAACTAGTTAGAATGATTGTAGGCCTGTAGCCTGTTCTGCTGCCTCCAAGTGGCAAAAAAAATCAACTTAAGCAGCTTAACATGCATGTAGAATGTAACAGATGAAATCCAACAGCCAGAGTTTTTAATTCAATTAGGACTTAAAATGATGGATAAATCTGTTATTAAGCAGTTTTGGGCAGCTGTGTAACTCTAACTTTTAGCTTAAATAGAAATATCTGCTCTAAAAACAGCATCAAGCCTGTGGCTGAGAATGCTGGTGTCTATTAAGACAACAGTAAAAACTCAGTTCCAGCAGCTGTAGCTCTTGTTCTGCATGTATTTGTCTTCTGATCCCTACTTGGCTGTTGCAAGCCTAAACAAATTTTTCCTATGATATTACAACAAAGACACTTGAAAATGAAAGAAAATCCATTTTTTGCCAAATGGGAAATTTGGGCACTTGGTTGCTGCAAAAAAACAGATTAATCAATTTTATTACATCCAAGTGACTGTGATGTTTAATGAAAAGAGAGGCAGATTACAGCTTTGATTATCGGGATCTTAAGAAGCAAAGCAGCGTTTAGCTGTTGCTGTGATTGTGTTTGTAAAGGAATGTGCTCAAGCTTTCCTGTGTGTGTTCGTTTCAGGCTGCGTGTGTGCCGGTGATGCTGAGTAACGGCTGGGAGCTGCCGTTCTCTGAGATTATCGACTGGAACACAGCCGCAGTCATCGGCGACGAGAGGCTCCTGCTTCAGGTAACAACTCGAGAACTCAACGGGAACCTGCACGCTCTGTGTGTCACCTGGAAACTGCACTAAAAAAAAAAGGAAAAACAAACAACTTCAAACCCCCCACACCTGAAACCAAAACCTTTCTCTTACTGTCAGAATCCCAAGCACACACTCTCTAAGTTCACTGATATTATCCAGGATCCTGCTTTGTTTTGTTCTCCACTGGAGTGGTTGTCAGCTTAACGAAATTCAAGCAGTGTACCGAGTCCTTGACTGCTTGAAAATGTCACTCAAAGCCTCACATTGTTATACGAGGGAGCAAATAAACAGAACGAGGGAATGGATTTAGCTGAAAATTGCTTGAACTTCATGGGGGGAAAAGTAATTATATGCCCATTAAATCTTAATTTGAATGAAGTGTGTAATAATATTGTTTGACATTGAGTTATATAATGAAAGAGCTCACTGTCTGCAGCACTAAAGAGCCTCGGCTCATCCTTGATCTACCTGTGTCCTCATGTATTTTACAACAGCACAGGCTGAGCTGTACTTCATATGTTGTTAGTAACATTAATGCATTCCTTTTAAAGATCAAAGGAAAAAGATTATAAAACCAAATACATTATTATTCATTAAATAAAAAGACATTATAATCTTATTCTGACTTCCCTCTCCGGCCAGTTTCATGAAGATTAACTGTTGTATTTGCCCAGCTTTATCTCATATACAGCTTCAGATAGAGATGAAAATACAATTGTGGCACTTGGCCATCTGGATTTGTCCATTTTGGGGCAATTAAATACTGATTTGGGGATTTCTTAAATTTTCAAAACATGCCAGCAAATCTTTCATCTTGTTTCACTTGATCTGAAAAACGTGAGGAATTTGTGTGTTGTGAAAACATGGCTCTCAGTTAAAAAGGTTTGCCTGGGAAAAAGGTGGGCTTTGCATTTTGGCTTTCAATAAGTCAATAAAGAGCAGGCCAACACTTCCAACCAGCCAATTATATTTCTGTGAAAGTGGCCCCTGGCTTCAGTCCAAAGTGAAAAAAGCTCAGGTTTGAAGGTTCATTTCTTTATTTCTGAGGAAAACATTCTTGACACAAGGTTTCCAAATACTTGTTGTTTCTTGCTTGTTCTGTTTCCAACCACAACCACCTGTTTTCCTCTGGCCTTCGTCTGTAGATGGAGCTGCTTGGTTGTCATGGTGAGGTTTTAGTGGTTTGACACATGATGTTGTTAAAAGCTTCAGAAATAACATGGAAGGTGGTGTTAAGATGGATTTTGCTAACGCTTTTAATCTTTTATCAGCAATAGGAGACCTCAAAGACTTACAGCTGACTATCTGATGGTTTATACCAGTGGTTTTCAAAGTGTGGGCCACCAGGAGGCACTAGGGGGAAGCAAGGGAAAAAAATAGAATCTAATTTCTTTTTAATAACAATTCGTCCCAAACATATATCATGTAAAGTGCCGTCATCCTCAGATTCTCAAGCTTCCAATTGAACCCAATCACACCTCATGTGACAGCTGCAACTTTGGCTTGATGATGTCATCAACCTGGCGGTTTGCGCCTATTTTTGAGCTATCTAAAGAGCTAAACTCTTTGAGGCTCTTCCCCTGGCTAAATACTAACTACGTGTAAGAAAGGAGTATCCTACCTTGGCTTTTGTTTGTTTATAATTTCCTGTTCTAAAAAAATGTAATAGTTTTTGAGAAGTGATAAAAAATAACTAAAAACTTTCTTAAAGTTGACATTTCTTTACATATTTTGAAGCATAGTCGGTTGGTTTCCAAAGGGGATCCGTGACCAGAAGCAAATGCTGTTTGGGGGGCCTTGGCATTGTAAAGTTTGGGAACCCCTGGTTTATACCATTAACTGAAAAAAACATTGAACCGCCACCTACTGACGAGGTCATAAAGCCTTCATCCTATGTAAACAGGTGGGATATGTGTTTGGGTAGTGGAAGGGACAATTCCATCAATACAGAAAGTCTTTTAGCCTTTATGCCAAGACTCTGGATCCTTATGATGCTGCCAATGAAAGATGTTGGTACCCAAAGCCTGGCTCACACTACAGAATTCTCAGGACGATATAACCCCGATTCAGCCCTCCCAACAATTGTCAGAGAAACCTGATCCAGGATTGATCATAAGCCACACGTTCGTCGCACAGACTCATTGGAGCCACCCTGATCATTCTCACACATTTGATATTTAATGGAATGAATCTCACTGAGGATGACAACAGCCAATCAGAGAGAGCCCCTTACAAGGGACCAAATAACAGACAACAACCGGCAGACAGCTTATGTTGTCCTCTAACCACAACTTCGTCCAGATACATTTTGTCTCTTTGTACATTTCTTACTGCAAATAATTGGCTTACTCAAGCCAGTTAAATAGTGCCTTTAAGAATAACACATAATCACATCATCTCCTTTCATTTTAAAAGTGAACCGTTGTTTCATCAGCAACTAGTGTGAGATCACGCCATTACTGATTGATTCAGCAAAAGTTTCATGTCTGTCCCTTTAGTAATGGATAGAAGGCTCTGCTGCTCTCTCCATATGTCCCACCAGTGCGCTAAAAACGAAACAACTTAGCATGTGTGGTGTGTGGCCCTCTCTGGTCAAATAATCTTGGTGAAATCCTGAAGTGTGTGCTGGTCGTTATTTTCAAATCTTGTAGTAAGCGTGTGCTTAAGATTTTAGAGAAGATGATCTGTGAAGATACTCTATATGTGTGTGATACAACCTGATTGCAGAATCTTTTAGGATTTTTAAAATCCTGTAGTGTGAGCCAGGCCTTACAGGGGCTGTTTTGGCTTCACTTTTGTGGAGACATGTCATCCAACGGGATTTACAAAAACTTGACATTTGACTCAAGCTTTTCTCACTGACTTTGAGCTTCCTCTTAGGAGTACTTAAGACTTATACTTGACTTCAGTGACACAGAATGAGTTACCAATTCCAATCCAATCCAAAAATATGCAATAAACAATTTCAAGCTGAAGGTTCATGAGGCCTCCACACTTCAATGTGCACTATCAGTTGATTATCTTTTCCTAAGTGTATCTCAGGGACTAATTTTAATCATCCTGTCCCAGATAAACACAGAGAGCTGACTGACTGCTGTTTGTCGCTTCACAGATTCCCACCACCGTGCGCTCCATCCACCAGGATAAGATCCTCTCCCTCAGACAGCAGACTCAGTTCCTCTGGGAGGCCTACTTCTCCTCTGTGGAAAAGATCGTGCTGACCACACTGGAGGTGAGGACTTAACACACACACACACTAACACCAAAACACACAGCCACATGTACTTTTGGCCTCTCTGTTGTCCTGTCTTCTCCTCCCCCATCATCAATCTCTCTCTCAGAGGGCTGCAGTGTCACAGAGGACTCTCTGCAATCTTTACTTCAGGCTTTGGTCGCTCTCTGTGGTGTCTTTGGCGTGATGCTGAAAACAACTTTAAAAAGAGTGAAAAATAGTCCTATACAAAGATAAGAAGAGAATTTTGTGTGCGTGTAAAGGCTGGTATTTGTTGTGCTATTATTGGAAGTTAAGTTGCATTCAGACCAAAAGTACCAAGAACTTTTAGTACATGAAACTTCTTTTTGAGGAACTAAATAGTTTCTGTGTTCTGTGTTCTGCATTTCCACCAAGGCTCAAAGTCCCTTGGAGATTAAGCAAATCTGGCCATGGGAAAAAAAAGTCATTGTAATACACAGGGAGACCAGTAGAGGTCACTTAGACAATGACGAAAGCCATTAAGCAAAGATGACATCACAGAAGACAAAGAAAAGCCATTTCATCCTGTGCTGATTATAAATGTACTTTGTTGCACAACAGCTGGATTTGTTATCTATTCTGTAATCTACACATGAAAGGCCACAAGTGTAAGTAGAAAACCCGGTTTATGCCTTTTTAAAAGCCAGAAACACATTAGATAATTACCCCTGAACTTAATTAAGAGCCTAGTTGCTGAGGTTGAAAAGTCCCTGGTAAAGTTCCTGCAGTGGAAAAGCACCTGAACTTTATAAACTTCAAAAAGTGACAGATTCAGGCTGAGAGCCACTCCAGGTTCAGGAGCATCATTCGTTCCTGTGACCCCCTCCTGTCACTTTAACAACAACAACAACTCAATATTTTAAAAAATAAAGTTCTGAGTGTGAAAACTCTTCATCCATCCTCCCTCCTTCCTCATTATTCCGTTTAAACAAGTTGTTTATAGATGCCGGGATAACACCTGGGCTTAGCGCAAGCTTCACGCTGTGCTTACAAATGTCTCCTTCTCCCCGCCTCGTCTCACACCGAGTATCCCATCACGCATTTAATTTCCTCTTTCACCGCGTCTGCAAAGCCTCGAAGCAATATCCTCGTCACTGCGACAATCCTACTTACAGTAAAACCTCGCAGATCTTTCTTCTGAATTTGACTTTTACACACAAGCACCACAACACACACACACACACACACACACACGTTATCTGCAGTCTGTGTGATGTTAGCTACCTTGATATCTGGTCTGTTTGTTATCTCTCACACACACACACACACACAGTAAGAAACGCATCTCCATATGTCAAGGTGTGTCGTCGTGGATTCAAACGACACCACCCAGGCATAACCCCGCTGACATGATGTCACGCCACACTAAAGAGGAAGGTGACACAGCGAAAGCCTGTGACTCAGAGTGTGTGTGTTTTTGAGGGTGTGTGTAAGATTGTCAGTGTGTGTTAGCAGGGGTGAAACACTTAATCCTGAGTGACTTTACTGTAAAAAAAAAAGAAGAAGAAGAAGAGTGTGAGAGGACAGGAGAGTGGTGGGTGAAGAGGAGATGTGGTGACATATGTAAATGGCGTTGCAGTGGCAGCCCCCGAGATAACGAGAGACATGGTTTATTCATCCTGTCGACCCTCCCTCCTCCTCCTCACTGCAGATCTGATCCAGCACACACACACACACACACATGCAGCGATATCTTGACAGATTGAATCGCCTCACACACTCTCACCAGCCCTCTTTTTATTGACTTCCATCCACTCCAAACCTGGAGTGTGTGAGAGCAAGCAGGAAACACATCTCCCACCTATCATGCGGTGTTTCCTGTCAGGCACAGGACACATCTCGACCAATCACAAGGTCAATACAGCCTGGCTTGGCCTGTTCCTGCCACTACACCTATTAAACCCACCTATTAAACCCTGAGCTTGCACTGTGCTCCGGCAGAAGCAGGATTTATCTATCATGCTCTAATTGGTTGATTGTGGCTGTTCTGGGCTGAGATTGAGTCGTCCATCATGTCCCGACTGAAGGGGCCGCCGACGGGGGAGGAGCTGCAGCCAAGCGAGCAAAATAGCCCCTCATAAGGTGTAAAGGCCCGGGGTTTTAAGGGTGGCAGCGTGTGTTTTTATAGAGAAGTTAACGGAATCTGAGTTAATCTGTTCAGTGGAGGTAAATGGTTATCGACTACCCTCAGGAAGGAGTAGAAAAACCTCACAAGGTGGTGTTTTTTCCTGCCAGCTCCTCCTCCTTATAATGAATTTTTATGTTCTTAAGTCAATATTATTACAGTACGCCCCCTTTAGCAAAATCATTAACTTTTTTACAATTCAGCTATCGGCTGCTCAGCCGCCTGACTCCAGCTACCCCTTAAGTTGCTCTTAATTCAGTCACTCCAGTGAGTTTTTTATGTCTCACTCTGTTGATCAGACCACATGCTTTTACTTCTAATCCTCATATACAACTTTCAAAAAGTTATTTAAACCTGTCCTCATTCATGTAGCAGTCAACAAGCTAACATCTCACGGCTGTGTTTGGATTAAAGTCACTTTTAAAGTTATTAACAAATTACTAATAATTAAGAGACTCCTGCATTTACAAACAACTCTAATCATGATGGATAGTAAAAAATCTGGAGCCAATATTTCAAGTTTGATCAATGTTTTTGATAACCTCTAATGCTAGGACCAGACATTAGCATTCATGCTACAGTGAAATACCGCTGCTAGCCAATAGATGTCTGAAAGCTAGTGTCACTGCTTGGTACCCATTTAATGTCTGTCCTGACCCCTCAGAAGGTACCTAACCCAACATTAGGGAATGTTATAATACTAGCTTTTCACCTATAGTGCTAATATATAGGTGAAAAGCCCAAAAACTCTCTCTTTTCTGACATGTTGCTATTGTAATTCAAAACCAATAAAAATACCTGTTGTTTTCATTTGGTTTATTTTTGTTGCGAACAATAGCTCTACTTTAAAATCTTTTTCATTGCTCAATTTGAAATGTAACATGACATTATAAGATGCAAAATCATCTCAGCCACTCAACCCATAGACTGTATATAGAGTGGAGAGCGTGGCTCCGCTATTTACCATTGTACAGTTTTGAAGCCAAAATACCCCCGTCACAGGTGCAGCCATTGGCAGCAGTTGTGCAGCCAATGGCTGCACAGTAGAGACTGTGAGGGATTATGGGAGAATCTGAGTAGAGTCGGGTAATAAAAATAATAATTACTTTTTTTCCCCGAAAAATTTCACAAGAACGGCAGCTGTCTCATCATTAAACGTGACTTAAAGCCTCGCTTTTAACCTCTTTTTACTAATTAAAACTAAACTTCTAAGAAAAAAGAGGATTGAACACAAGGCAGCTAAATGATATCTTAAAATCACCACAACAACTGGATGTGAGAAACATTTCCACGAGGTGTGTTAATTTTTTGACCACAGCCCACCTGGAATGACTGGAAAGCCTGATTTTTTTACTTATAATGCAGCCAGTCACCAGGGGGAGCAGTTTTTATGACGACCTCACTTCGAGCCGAACAAGATGCGTACATTTTTTTTAGTCTATGGCTCGACCCAGAATTTATGGAAGTTGTTCATAACTAGTATTTAAGCTCCCAGGCGTAAAATTTATTTTGTATTGCTATTGGCCCCTCCTATGGACAAAGTGATAATCCTTAGGTCTTTGGTATCTTATTCTGTACATGTGCAAAGAAGAACCAGTTTTACTAGAGTCACTGAAATGATTATTTGCTGCACCGAAAATGAACAAAGTGATTCTTCGCAATGCCGTAAATCTCCACATACCTTCCCCTCACCACAGCTGTTACTATTAAAAGCTATGGTACAGATTTACTCAGTCTTTTTTTTTTCTTAGTGTCTGGTTTGCTTTTGGAGACCTTAAAGAGTTATTGCAGCTAGTTTTGGTCTCTATCATAACCGACCAAAAAGTTCTTATAGAAGCTTTAGCTGCCGCCTGAAATTAGCAAATAAGCTAAACTAACTTTTCATCTCTTTTGAAATTTTACCCAACATTCCCCTTGTTTTTCCCCTCTTTGTTGCTTTTCTTTTTTTAAAAACAAGAAGTGCCCAACTTGAAAAATGTATCAACGAAATAACAATTAGACCACCAGAGGAACACTATAGGAGCATCTTGAGCTTCTTACTCTGGGAGGTATGGCAGAGGAAACTAGCAGCCTTGTGAATTTGCTGAAAAGAATGGAAAGAGAAGAAAAAAGGTCGGACTGAAATAAAATGTAAATAATACAAAAAAAAGAGAGAAAGAGAAACAGACTTTGTGTTCTCTTTTTTTTATTTTTGCTGTCCCAAGGTAAATGATGACCCTATAGGACAAGTAAAAAAACAAACTCCAGGGTCGTTTTTTTCTTCGTTCACACCTCCACCTTTGAATTGTAACTTTTTATGTTTCTATTCCAGTATTTTTACAGTACGCCCCTCCAGCTATATCATTAACTTTTTTTACAATTCAGCAATCAGCCTCCTTTTACCTCCTTCTATATATCCGTCCCTTTGAGTTGCCAAGCCAGCAGCCGTCACCCCCTGATTCAGTAGAGTCCATAAAACATGGCTGCAAACCTGTGTCTGTTTTACTGAACCAATTTAGCATGGCTCAAGGGCAAGGCAGCAATATCTCTTTCCCCCGCCTGGAAAAAAAACAGCAGGCGACTGTTTGAGTGACTGCTCTATTTGTGCACAGAAAGGATCGGGGCAGCTCTGACTGACTGGCGCTCAGATACAGCTGATGACTCCGTCTGGATCCCTCTCTCTGACGGCCTCTGACTTCCTGATCTGTTTGCATGAAAGGAAAAAGCCTCTGCTTGGTTTGTCTGCCGGGGAAATATTACACAATAAGATATATTTCCTTCGGCTCGGCTTTGTGCCACTGCAATTCACTCTTGACACGATCAATAGCTGCTATTGAGGTGATACAAAGCAAACATTTGGAAGCTCAGCCGGCTTCCAACTTTCTTCCAACGCCTACGGACTCACTTTTATAACAGTTTCTCTGCTCCTCTTATTCACAGACAGGGTTTTGAGTAATGCTCTGAATACCATTTTTGTATTAAAATGGGTTATTGGAATTCGGAAGATTAACTTTGTTGGTATTAATTCACACTTACGACTATCTGCTTCTCTTCTTGCGTTTTTGTGTGAAAATTTTGCAGCGAGAGAGGTTTTATAGGTGTAATTACAAGCCTTATTGATCAAATC
Organism: Halichoeres trimaculatus; assembly: GCF_033239565.1. Classification (NCBI taxonomy): domain Eukaryota; kingdom Metazoa; phylum Chordata; class Actinopteri; order Labriformes; family Labridae; genus Halichoeres; species Halichoeres trimaculatus. The sequence goes on from NW_027437192.1 coordinate 10,315,824, forward strand.
CAAGATATTTTATCCGTGAGGCAAATATTTGTTCCTTTCATCATAAGAATATTTCAGATTTTTATGAGTCCTCTGTGAACTGAGGAAATATTATTTGAAAGCAGTGATTATGGTTGATGTAAATAGATTTTATTTTTCTTTGTAGAGTCTGAGCTGTGAAAAAAGTCTTATTTAATAACAAAATGATAACTTCCTTGTATCACAGTGGGTGTCCATTTATTTCTTTGTGGCTGTCAAAGCAACTCAGATCTTTAAAGTCCTGATTTAAAAGCTTCAGTATCAGACCTAACTTGTATTTGTCAGTTTGTCAGAGGATAGTAATTTATTAATCAGGGGTCTTACAAAACACAGTAACAGGTTCCAGCATTTTATTGGTAATTCTGCACAGTCTTCTACATTTGTTATTTGAAACTTGTCTTACAACTGTGCTTCAGAGGAGATCAATTTCTCTGCTTTTTCTAAAGCAACAATTTCCAACTGAGTTGCAGCTGGCTGCAGGAGCAACAGTAGTTAACTGGAGGTTTAAAATAAGATGTAAGTCAGAAATAGTTGACCACCTTGTTGATTTGTGGTAGCTACATGAATGCTCACGTATCAAACAAGCGGCAACCTCCGGTCTAACAATATAATATAAATAACAATATAAGACAACGCGGAAGTGCTAAAATCTGCTGTTTCTTGAGTGTTTGCTTGAGGCTGGCTCCGGAAGTACCAGAAGTCACATACACACCAAGCCAAAAAAAAGCCATTTTCAAAGCAGAAATTAACGTATTTACAGCCTGGGTCAAAAAACGGCTCCTGTCTGAGTCGCTAATTTTACTATCAGCACACACTGTACGGGGGGTGAATTTTTTTCTAACTCTGCCGTTCAGAGGATATTAAGATCACGGGCCCCCCCCAATAAGAGGCACAGCTGAGGGTCACGTGACCAACAGGCGCCCACTCGCTGTACCTGAAGCCCTTGCCACTACCAATATGGCCGCTATAGCCGTTGTGCTTCATTTTCCGTGTCAGCAACAGACAGGTGACGACGTCGACGAGACTACGTCCATGTTTTATACAGTCTGTGGTATCAAACACTTCAAAACACCAGAAATGAGGAGCTGCAGGGGTGGATAAAACAGGATGCTTATTGCTCTGTCAGTTGGGATGGGTACTCTATTTGGTACTTTAATAGGTACCGACCAAATTCTGTCTAAAGTACCGAGTTCCGATTCACCTAAAATCAAAAGGTACCATGTTTAGGCACCTAAATGCATCCTTGTGACTGTGAGGGAGTGGAAGAATAGGGGATTTTCCATGCTGGACATGAACACAGCATTGCAACCGTTAAGTACCGGTACCAATTGCCAGGTACTTGGCATTGTTTAAAACGTGAAAGGTACCCATCCCTATCTGTCAGATATATTCAAATACTCAAAAAGTCGTGTTAAACTGTGAGAGGTTTTACAACACCAGTTTGTTGAGTCCGGACTCTGCTCGTTGATGAATGGGATCTGTTTGAGTGTGGTGAGCTACGCTGTGAGAACAAACCGGTTAAATCTGTCATTATTTGCCATCGTGTGAGGTCTCCGGCGTTTTCAACATCTGTTAAGCTTGAGAAAACCTTTTAGTGTCAGGCAGGCTTAAAGATTTACATTCATCGACGGTCATTATCTCCAACCACTTCATCTCAACTTGCAATCGTTTTCACTCAGTATTTCTAATTTTGTTTTTAATTGTTTCTCGACCATCATCCGAGCACATGAGGTAAACCTCAATGATTCTCAAGGCTCAAATAAAGTTTCAGCCAAGACCCCTCTTAAAAGACTTTCTTTAGCAGCACTGGTCTGTTCTGCGAGCACCCTGCTCTTCCATGGGTGTACGTGGAACGCCAAAGCCTTGACCACCCATTCTGTTATTTAACAATTGGATGTAAAGCTGTGATTAGCTGAGCTGTCAGCTGATAGGGGCTGGTGTTGAGAGCATCTGGTAAACTTAGGCCAATAGAAAACTGTAGCAAGGAAATGGATGCACTTTCATATTTTAATTTCTTAAATTTGATAGATTAGTCCTTTAGGGGTCAGCTCAGCATACATTGCCCATCCCCTGTTTAGAAGTTCAGGCCACAGAGCAGACCACTTAAACCTCTCACGGGCACTTTCTTTCTACTGTCGTATCATCTCCATGAAGACATTAAAACAATCAAAATAAAGATTTAATTAGTTTATTCACACTTGATTGTTTGTTTCTTGTTTCTTTGCAGATGATCCAGGACCGAGTGTTGGGCCACGGCTCCAGAAGCAATCTGATGTGGAACAGCCACCCCGGGGGCCTATTTGCCCTGCCGCAGTACTCCGGATACCTGGGAGACTTTCCTTTCTACTATGCCACGCTGGGTAAGTAACACACAAACACACACACACACACACAAGCAGAGACTTATTTGTACCCGTTTAAAGTGCTGTTACGTGACAGCAATCACACTTCTTCACACCTGTGTAGCAGTGAACTGAACCACAAAGAAGGGTCAGAAAAGTTTCTCTCCAGACTTCTCGAGCATCAAGCAGATAATATTTGTCACATTTTGGACAGAAAGGCTTTCAGAGGTTTTGGTTCAGCTCCTTTTGAACGTTTGGACAGCAGAAATACGGCCTCTGGTCCTGATCTACTGCCCCCTCTAATACCTAGCGGCAAGTGGAGTGGAGGAACGGCCTTTGACGGATGTTTGTATTAGTCCTGCTGACACACCCGCCCGTCCATCACTGGTTTTTGAGTCAGCACTGCTACCGCTAGCCCTGCTGCTGCTGCCACAACAAACGAGGCCAATTCCTCCCGCTACGGTTCAGCTGCACTGAGTCTCCCTTTGCTATGTACTGGTGACCCTCTCCAGCCTCTTCATCCCTCACTCCTTCTCTTCATCTTCATCCACACACACACACACACACACACACACACACACACACACACACACACACACACACACACACACACACACACACACACACACACACACACACACACACACACACACACACACACACACTCTCTAACCAAAGCACGACTGTCCAACTTCAGTAGATGGAGCACTCAGGGTGGAGAGCTGATGTTAAAATGGATGAGTGAGGTGACAGGCAACAATTACAGTGTCCCAAAAGTTGATTTGTTTTTCAAAGAAAGAGCGATTAAAGCAGAGATGTGCTTTTTGGGAGACAAGGTGGCCTGTCACTGATGAAAAGTTGAATCAGAAGAAGGAGAATTTCTTTCCAATCAGCACTCCTTCGTGTCCTCGAAGACCCAATAAAACAAACACAGACTCACTCATCATGCAGATTAACTCTCAGACACACGCAGTCGGAGCTGAGTTTGTTTTTTGCTGAATAATTAATAACACTGTTTCATTTACAAGCCTAAAACACAGAATTCTTTGAGGCTGATTAAATAAAAAAAGCTCTAACAATAAAATATTTAAATATTACCACTCGTTTTTAAATGCTAACAGTCTCCATAAAGGTATGTTACAGTTCAACACCATACAGCTAAATGCTCAAAACTAACAGTAAAACATGACTCAAATAACATTTCACAGAAATAGTAGTTTAAGGGTTATTTAAATTCTATAAATATACAGTTTTACAGTTGCTTAATGTAACTTTACAGATACAACTAGCCTGATAACACTTCAAACAAAAGAAATGATGTAATATTCTGCTTTTCATATCTTGAAAACAAATATTAAGTTGAGAGGTGGGATGTCAATACCAAATTTTGGCAGCAAATCTCATTGTGAGTTAAACTTGTGTTGGAGTAATCCCAGGATTAGGCTGCCAGCTGCTCTGAGTGGCTGGTTAAAAACATTTACTCAAGGAATATGTAAGAGGGACATGAGAGGAGTTCAATTTGTGACATCACTAATTGGTATATCTTCCTAAAAGAGCATTTGAAACAGAATACTTTTAATACTAATAATAGTTATAATACAAACAGTAAAACAAGAGATTATAGTTTTGTTCCCCCACAAAATTTCTTGAGGCACATTCAGGGTCCATATGGCCTTATGTCAAAATGTTTCATTTCAAAAGGATAGAAAAATAAGGGTTAACTTATTTACAACAGTTTTGTTACACTGAATCAGTGCGATGATTCTTCTTTTAAAGTAATTTGTGAAACATTGGTGCCCACTCCAAATGACTAGTTCCAAACTTCACAGGAAACATAAGCAAGCTGGAAACACAGTTTGTTCAATTTGTGATGTCACAAATTGGTGAATCTCTTGAAGAGCCTATTTAAAAAAAGTTTGAAAAGCGGCCTTTGTATGTCATGGATAATTCATCCATGGTGTGTGCGTACACACAAGAAATAAGGAAAAAATTAAAAATGAAAACCTTCATTTAAAAATAATTGTTTCATTTTTAATAACTGGCCCTACGTTAAATCATACTAATAGTTCTAAAGTAGAATATTAATAATAGGCTTAAAGGCCTACATTTTTTCTAACAAACTGTTTCTGTTATTGTACCTTTAGAGGGTAAGTATGTGTACCTTAGGAGTACATAAATGTACCTTTTGCTATTCGGGAACATTTTCCCCAAAAAAGGTACATAGGTACCCAAGAGTACAATAATTGGCCCTCTAGGTTACAGTAGGACAAAACTGTACCTTTAAGTACAGAAATGTCCCACCTCTGTCCCCCTATTTCTGAGTGTGTACTTACCATCAAAATTTTCCTGTTTTGTTCTTCATTGCTGAGGATGTTCTTACCTACATATGACCATATTTCATAATTCATCACTTCAAATAGTGCAACGCTGGTTAACCCTTTCAGGCTAAAATTAAGTTTTAGTAACGGAAAAAAAATCAGATATTTGGGGGAAAATATCATATGGAGTAGTTATGTACAATTCTGACTTTTTTGAGAGAGACCTTCACATGCAATGCATTTTGGAATGTTGCATCATTGTAGTAAAGCTACCCCTAGGGACAAACCCAGAGGGGATAAAATCTACTGATTGGCGTGTACTGTATCTATATATAATCAGGATTCATCTTATACAGTTTTGGTTTCAAATTAATGGAGGTTGGTAGTGAAACTTACAAGAAATTGATGCCTTGAAAATCTGTTTCGGTGGAACCAAGGAGGCAGCCATGTTAAAAGTGACACAGCTTTTCGAATTGGTGGGATAGTGGGAAACTGTTTGTTGATAATGCACAACTAAGTTCTGCAGTGGTACTTCTGAGAAAAAGGGCTCATAAAAGGTGGATACGGAGTAATTAGGTTACTAGAAATTAGCTGTTGCAAATCTGCATCGTGTACCTTGAGAGGCTTAACTCAATGATGACAACTTAGTGTGTCAACAGCAGAGGAGACTTCTTGAAAGGTGGCCAACCATAATAAAGTTTGGACATAAGCAGACATGAGCTGTAAGTCACACTTGTATGGGTCAAAAGCAGACATGAGAGGGGAAATAAGATCTGAAAATGAGCATAATACTCGATCTTTTAGATAAGGTTAAAATGTGTTTGGTTATGTTTGGGGGTTAAAAGTGCATCTTCATATGTTATTTATGAATACTGGTGCCCATAAAATAGAAAAACAGCATTCTACTACCACTCTAAGCCAGGCCCTATTCTGGACATCTTTTTCCAAACCATGAGCTTTTATTTATTCTTTCATTTATTTTTCTTTTTTTTTCTTGTTAAGCCAAAAGTATCTGAGTGAAGTCAGTCAATGAGGTTTGGTGATGAGTCCTGGCTGTCATCACTGAGGCGGTTTGGTGTGTTGGGTGGGGCTGAGGTTGTGGTTCTGTACAGAGCAATCATATTCTTTCATACTTCAGAAACCACATTGGAGGAACAGTTTATTTAAGAGTTCTTTTTTGTTTTACAAGAAGTCGTCGTTATGTTGAATTGAGGAAAAAGACTCTTTTCTTTCAATCTGTCATAAAGTTGGAAGCACTCTCCATGTTCCCAGCCTGAGGGTTGAGTCCCATTTGAGAGGTCATAAGATATCCAGAAGTCTCAGTTATGAGCAAATAAAAAGGAAATTATGATTCTACAGGAGCGTTAATTATCTTTTCTATTTTATTCTTGGACTGTTAAAGTGGTTAAGCCACGTCTTCAGCTATTATTCAAATTCAACAATCAGAGTATTTTGGAGGAAATCAGCCTCTTATGGTCGCTGTTTTTTATTGATAGACACAGCCGCTTGGTTTGTAAGAGCTGTAGACACTGCAGGCTCCGTTATCATAAGGGATCATGAGCTGAACACATAGAAAACAAATGGTTTTAGAGAGCATTGAGATGCGGTTTCAAAAGCCTCCTGAACTGGAAGCAGATCACAAAAAGAACAAAAGTACATAAAAGTGCATCATAAACATCCATCTTCTGTGTACCATAGATTCATTTGAGTACAAAAAGTCCTTAAATCTCTAAATATACCCTGAAAAAGCCCTTTATGTTGCTGTAAACATTTAGCTGTGAAGCCTGTGTAATGTGCTGATACAGGAAGTGATAAAAAGCCACAGAGACTTGTGTGCCAAAGGCAGAAAACCGCCTGCACATCCAAAATTTAAAACACTGCGTGGCACTTATTGTGCTCCAGGTTTTGTTCAGTGTTTCATGAAACTCTGTTTATGAGCTTGTTACAAATTTACATCCCAGGTGTTTAAAAATCTCAGCACGCTCTCAACTTTTTCATTACACATCACAAGGATAGTTTACCAAGTTCTAAGAATGCGTCTATCCCTGGCCATGAAAGAGGCTGGGTGGCGGAAAGGAGTCCTCTAATGCTGTCTCCACTGCGCTATGCTTTGTTGGTTTGGGTTTGATTAGATTTAAATTAGGAAAAAGTAGGACGTCCTCTATGATCCCTCCACTTCAATAACTTGTTTCCTGCTCATTTTCAGCCTCGATTACTCTGCTCCAGCATCAAGTCAGGCTGAATTTAAAGTCACATCAGCACTAAGTTGGACAGATACAGCTGAAGAGTTTCCAGAATAAAATTTTCAGTGATCAAGAGATTTGGCGTTTTCAAAGCAGAGTTGTGTTGTTGAATATTTTAAGACTGGCTTGAAAAACATACAATTAAGTCATCCATACTTTTTGAAAGGCTGACACTTGTTTGAAGCAGCGTCTTGTTCTGGGAATAGTCGTGAAGTGTTTCCAGTGAGAGTTCAAATGTTTTAATAAGCAATCTTTTCCTCTTTCTTTTTTTTTCCCCAGGTATTAAACCATACCCTAAGTTCACAGCCGTCATCCATGCCGTCTCCCCTCTTGTCTCCCAGTCCCAGCCCATCCTCAAGCTGCTGGTTGCTGTGGCCAAATCCCAGTACTGTGCTCAGGTAATTGATATGTCCGTGTGTGCTTTTACTACATCATTACCCAGAATCCTTCACTGATCTCCACCTTGTGGCTCCACAAAGTGCACCGCTTTATGTGGCTCATACTTTGATATCGCATTTTCCAACCAGAGGAACAACAATACTCATCCTCTATCCCTGTGTCTGTGTTTATGTGTGTGTACATGTGTGTGTGTACATGTGTGCGTGAGCTGCGGTGGATTGAATTAGAGCAGCAGTTTGTAGCATTGCTACATCTGTCTCCATGGCAGCCAAACCCCCTTCAGCACAGCTGGAGACGGCATGTATTGATTCCCCCGCTTGCTCCTTACCAGCTCGGGAAATGAAATGGAATTTGCTCCCTGATGGCTGGTTTTGTGTGTGTGTTTGTGTGTGTGTGTTTGGCCAGTAGAGTGTATGAGTAAGCGAGTTTGTATTTTGTGTGGGAGGGATGCGTTTCCGTGCGAGTGCGGTGCATGAATGTGCATCCCTGTGATTGTGTGTGCTGTGTATGATTGTAATTGTTTGGCAGTGGAATATACACGATGAGGATGTGCTGTGTTTACGTAGGTGGGGTGATTGTACAAGTGTGTAATTCTTACCTCTGTTATTTTGTGTCTGTGGTTTTCATGTTTGTCCCTGCGTATGTGTGCACTGCTCATGCCAGAGGTCAACACGTCAGCTTTCTGCACATCCCTTTATCATTGTTTGTACATTTTGACTCTTTTGTACATAGTGATGACCCTAAACCTTAATTATCTAAACGGACCAAGCCAGGTCGCTTACCTACCACAGTACAAAGACTGCTAACGTACAAAGACAAACAACCAAACACACTCCCACCTAGTGTTAAATCTAGAGTGAACATACAAGCATGTGTTTGGCCTGAGGAACATGCACCGATTAAGACCCTAAGCAGAAAAAAACGTCTTTTTTTTTTAACTTAGATTATAGGGGTGCTGGTATTGCTTTTTGGTCCAGGTTGAATGCTACCTGAGGCAAGCCCTTGCTTAGGTTTAAGTCTTGCCTATGGCACCTCGACGCCTGCCGCATGTCACTCCCCACTCTTGCCCTGTTCCCTGCTCTATCTACCTCTACTTTTCTATCTTCTCTGATTAAATGCGTAAAAAGTCAGAAAAAAATGATACTTAAAAAAAAAAACATAAAAAAAAATCGTACATTCTACGCTTCACCTTAAGCTGCAGTTCCTTGGGTGTCCACCAGAGGTCGACTCCAGCATTTCTACAGCCTGATGATAAAAGAAACATTTTGGGTACCATGTCTTATTTTATTTATCAAGAAAACTGCTTCGGGCTATGAGGAGTACCCATTTTGGAACATTACAGTGACACCTCTGGCCAGAATTGGTAGTGTATCTTCAGGATAAAGACTCTTTTCCCTATGAGCTCTATCGGCCACTTTCATCACTTTCATAAAGATGTGAATCTTGCCAAGACGTGTGTTTGTTTGGGAAGCCAGTGAAAGGACTTGCATTTGCATTTAGAAACAGCTAACTTTGGTGCTGATAATCTCATTTGAAATTGTGGATTACAAACAGACTAACTTACGGAAATTAGACTATTTCAAAATAACTAATAAAGTCCTCACAGCGCCCTTGAGCTTATACATTTTTTGACAAAAATGAGATATGACCAATTAGAGCTTCTGTTGCGTTGTCTGCCCTCTCCTGGCAGTAGAAGGGATTTACACATACTGAATGCTGGCGCCAATTGTCAATTACTCTTGTACCAAATTTTCCAACTTTCATCCAGGGAAACTTAAATTAAGAAAGAGTAGGAAGCTGTGAGAAAATGAAGCTAAAGCTGAAATGCTAAAAACTGCAGTTCCTAGAGTGTCCACTTGAGGCTGGCTCTGGAAGCGCCAGAAACCCCATACACACCTATTAAAAAAAGATGATCTTTGCAGCAGCAACAAACATGTTTATGGTGTGTTCCAAGAACGATTTTGGTCTGAATAGCTCACACCTGTGCAACACGCACTTCATGGAGGGCAATTTTTTTATATATGACGCAGTAGTTAAGAAGATTTTTACAGTCGCTAGTGTTTTTGATTCAACTGACTGGTGGTCACTGTGGCTGGTAGTAAGGAGGCTTGAAGCTTGCCTCATCTCAGCCTTGGTGCCTGTAGTTGGGTCATCCTACAGTTAGGTCGAGCCAAACAAACAAAAGGCTTAAAAAATCTGCCTCAGAAACAAATGGGTGACATCACTTGAAGCTACGTCCATGTATTACCCAACGTATCTGAGTAAACCAGCGCACTTAAAGCAGTGCGTTCTGTGAACATGCCTGATAAATGCCCACTTCTACTTTATAACTTTCTGTCTTTGATTTGAAGTTCCCACAACCAATTAAAACAAATCCCGACCAACATCAAAGAGGTAAAATCTTGGTTATTTTTTTCAGACTTTCAAAAGCCTGTCCGATATGATTTACGCCTTTTTTTCCCAAAGTTTACTCAACAAGAAAAGCAGCTTTGAAGTACAAATTGATGAAGTTAACCAAAACATAAGCAGCCTGGAAAGAAAGTGGTCTTAGCAGTATAGAACATCAAAAAAGTGATTTATCTGAACGACAAATGTTATCCCAAGACACTTTTCAAAAACTTTTGCTACTCTAACTTTAAGTGGTATTTTTCAAAAGGAAAGTTTTAAACCTACCCTCAAAAGTAGAGATGGTGTCTGTGCCCTGGACTGGACTAGATTATTCCAAAGGAGAGGAGCGTGACAACCGAAAGCTCGACCTCCCATATTACTTTTGTCATTGTCGAAGGTACAAAAACAGTTGGACTTTGAGTGGGTGTTTCTTACCTGCTATTTAATAAACACTGTTTTGTCATCCTGTAAAGTCAAGATTTTAATTTGATTTTACAATTTTTCTAATCCCATAGCAGGTGAAGCTAGGTCTCAAAACAAATCCAAGTCTTTTCTTTTGACAGTTTTGTGCCGCAGACACATTCCTGCAATTTAATATTCAGCTTGTGTGGTAAAACCCAAACTCCACATCCTTTCTTCTGCGCACTTTCAGCCAAACATTCCCACAAACCTTCTTCCATAATAGCAGGTTGAAAGAGTAAACTCTGCCTTCTTCTTCATTTTTATGGAGGCGCCTTTGTGTTTGCGTTCTCCAGGCTGTGCATGCAGAAAGGAGAGCCAGGTACACAGCCGGGATTTTTTTCTTTCACTTTCAGCTCGTATAGAAAAGAAACGAGGAGGGGGGGCGGCTTCTGCTGGGCCATGAGGGGATGAGGAAAGGGATATAAATAAATGAATGAAAGGGAGAGAATGAAAGAACACAGAGGGTGGAGGAGGCTAAATTGGGCAGGAGAAAGCTTCTTGCGTTCTGACACAGTGGCCCCCTGCCGCGTCTGTGCCTGTGCATTTGTGGGAAGCGATTCTTCAACTCTGGCTACAGATTTACTGACACTTTCTTCACCATTTTACCTCTAGCCAAACACACACACAGAAACACACAAACAGGCGCACGCATGCGGGCATACATCCTCGATGCTTCCATCAGCACCCTGAGAGGGCTGGTGAGCTGACAGAGACACCATCTGTCTTTCTAATCAAACAGGAATAGAGCACTGCGAGGATGGATTAACGCCTTCTTTACCCCCGAGTGTGTGTGCGTGTGTGTGTGTAAGCACAGACTGCGTACCTGTTGTCATTTTACAATGTCACTGTCCCGCCTAGATTCTGCCTCACAAATAATACATGTTTCGTTTTTTTATCTGTGTCAGCTTCTAATGATGGGATAAATTTGCTGGTCATCAAACAGCTGTGTATCACCCTTTTTCTCCCTTCTCCTTGGCACACAGCTGCTGGAGTCAGAAGCCTTAACACAGACATCCTTCCAAATGGCTCCCAGCTCATAATTTGGCAGGTCCAGTCAGGGTGCAGAGTCCCTGAGGGAAACGGCTGCTGTGTGTGACGTAGTTAATGTCAAAATAATGTGAAGCTTTATTGATCCCTGCAGGGAAATTCTTGCGCTGAGCACAGTGTCAGGTTAGCTCTGCACAGATTCTTTTACCGTCTTGTTCAAGGACATTTCAGTAGCCGGATGTTGGCTGACACACAAAAAACTGACCTCTATTTAATAGTTACGCTGATGATATATTCCTTTTGGTTCCCAATCTTTTCCTTTTTTCAGTTTTGCAACACTTTTTCTTAATTTCTATACATTTTCTAACTAATGCAAGAGACTGAATCAGGAAACTACTTTCTGTATTCTTTCCCTTTTATTTATTTTCCACAGTTTTCTGATTAACGCCAGAACGCTCACAGAAACTGCTCTCATTTTTAATGTGGCTTTAGTGGATCGAAAGCCCCAAACGCTGTTCACAATAGGATAGAGGGACTGAAAGTGACAGCGTAGCAGATGGTGGTGCTACGGCTCCAGGCAAAGCTCAGTAAACAGAAAACTTATAAATCTCTGGAAATACATTTTTAACAGCAATTTGTAAAGTTTTCAACTTAGAGAATTGGAAGCTGTGTTGTGAAGTTTCTGTTTTGATTTACTGCCCACATCCATATCCGTCTTCTCAGAGCTTCCTCATGGTTTGAGCGGAAAGCAACTGAAGAATTATCTGTCTGCAGAAGCACATGGTGTGAACTGTGTTGTATTATGTAGCAGCTTTGGAACTTTGTTTATGAGGAAGTTGTGGTTGAAAATATCTAATTTTCTATGGTAGAAGTAACTTACAGTGGTGGCCAAAAGTATCAAAACACTTGGCATATTTAAGAGGTTTCAGTTGTTTATAAAGATGAACACTGAAAAAGATGGAATGGCACACTCAAGTTGATCTCAACCCCATTGAGCTTTTGACTAAACTAATTTCCTGAGTTGCTGATGCTTTTCCTCTCAAGTGTCCTCCATAAATTAATCAGATATACAGAATTGGGTTAAACATTCAGCATCTTTGATGTATCCGAAGCATCTGTATTCAGATTTTGTCACACAGGTCAATAAAAGCAACATTATTTTGAACTAACAACTACTACTGAAACAACTACATGAAATTACAACTCAACTGTAAAGTAGCCTGTTTGCTAACTTAGTATGCCAACACTACCATCAGGAATTGGTTGAACTTTAAAGCATTAAAAGCAAAATCTTTTAAAGTTAGTGAGCTACACTCGATAGCTAACATGTTATCATGCCAAAGTCAATATACTGGTTGTTAACTATTTGGTCTTAGCATTATAAGTAACTACATTAAGAAAAAAAAATAATGGCTAGCTAACTCTATTAGCTAGAATAAGAATGTTATAAGAATGCTAGAATGTAGAAAAAAACTAACTAATGGGTCAAGTAAACAGCACCATCTTTGATACCTGTTTTTTATGTTCAAAAGGATATAAACCTGCTTTTAAATACATTAAAAAGACTGGAGATGCTAACATTAGCTTAAAAAATGATAGTATTCAGGGCCAGCTTCAACGCTATTTGAGTGCTTGTTGTAACTTTAATGTATGTATGTTTTTATTTATGTTAAATATTGTTTGCTTGTTTATTTGGAGCAACAACTGTAGGCTGTAAGCTAGTTAGCCACAAGTACTTAGCTAAACTTTTTAAACCTTACCATTTTATCAAGCAAAAGTCAATGTATTTCTTGATGGCTAGCTATTTCTAGTCTTACTGGAAACTACATTAAGGTTTAAAAAGGTAAGCTAATGAACTCTGTTTAGCTGCTTGGCATACTTTAAAACAACACTTACTTTGCACTTAAATGAAAGTGTTTAGAGAGAAATTAACTTGAAGAGTATAAACCTGTTTAAAAATCCTCTAAAAAATAAAACTGAGATGCTAACATTAGTTCAAAATATGATAGCATCTGTGTCCACCCTGTTTGTTTGCTTACATTGTGACTGGACTTTTGTGAAGGGCTTTGTATCTATCCATAATTTTTTTTTCTAACCAACTCAATGAGATAATGAAATGCTTCAACTGTTAGCTTTTTATGAAACACTGGCTATAATTGTAGGCTGTAAGCTAGTTAGTAAAAGGATAGTTCATTGTTTTGGAAGTGGGCCTGTATGAAGTTGTAAGCTATTAACTGCCACAAAATATACCTCGTAATTTGGCTAATGTTGATGTAAGTGTATGTCTGAAAGTTCTTCATAGATTTTCTGTTTTGTTTCCGCACTATTCACAATTACAATATATTCACTTCCTGCAAACACCAATCAGCTGTACAAGCCTGACTTTGAATGAGATAAGAAAAAATGGCATCTCAGTTAAACATGTTTTCTTTTGCTTTTCTGTTCTAAAAAGGCAAAAATAAATAAATGTATAAAACAAAGTGTTAAACCAGCTTGGTGTATGCTGTGTGGAGTTATAGCTGCTGAGATGTGTTTGTACTCGGGCTATGTTTGGGATGTTCACCCCTTATGTGGAAACAGGCTGAGGCTCAAGAAAGTGTCTTGCTTGTGAATGTATGTGTAAGGGCAGACAGGAGTCATGTCATGTGTGCGTAAATGTGTATGTTCCACATCAAACATTAATGAGGTCTGCAGTGGATGTGCGGTGGGGGAGGTTAACTCCATGTTGTATTTCAATGTCAGCTGACCTGCCGTCACGGTCATGCAGAACAAGACATGACTACAGCAGCAAAGCACGGCGCCTTCATGTCAGACAGCATATGAGCTGGAAAACTGGTGTTCAGCAGGAAAATAAAAATGAAAATGTGATGTGATTGGTCACGGTCCAAGCCGTACAAATCATACTGGAATCATAATTGGAAATATGCTATCACAGCAGCTGCCCTTCTGCCTCTTTAACATTCAATCAACCGGTCGTAGGGTGACATTTTTCACTCAGAGTCATGTCGCATGTTCAGGAGGTTGATTTGTCAGCAAATAAGGAAGTGTTCTACAAGTTGTTTTTGTTTGGAAAATTAAAAACAGATATTTATCAATCCTTTTGTCTGTTTTTTAGATCATCGTCCTGTGGAACTGTGACAAACCTCTCCCTGCCAAACACCGCTGGCCTGCCACCTCAGTGCCCGTCATCGTCATCGAGGGAGAAAACAAGGTGAGCCTCCGCACACTCAGACCTTTAAAGTGTGATTGCTATCGCTTTAATTATGCCGCTCATTTTATGCGTATTCCCAAAACTGTAAAGCTACAGTATCTTGGCACATTTTCTTCCATTTTTGGGAGAAAATGAGTTTCGATTTGTGCTGCACAGATTCCATTTAAAGGACAGTCTCCGTGGTTTTAATTAAAGCTCACTAATGGGTATTATATACTACAGGAAAGAGGTATCTAAGAGGTTAATCATATTGTTAGTTAAGATAAGGAGGCAATAAGTACATGAAGCATTTATATTTATGTGTTTATGCTGTTAATTCTAAACCTACATCACTTTGAATCATCTAATTAACTTAAAGAAATGACAGAATCTCTCTGGAGTAATACATTACAGTTGAGTTGCTTTATAACAGTGTAGGTGCAAACAATAACTGATCCTGATCTAATTTAATTGTGTGTCAGCTTTAATTTTTCTTAATGGGTTTAATACATTATGGCCCTTAGATTCACGCAGTTGTAAAATCTATATTTAGATCTGTTCTCACAGAGATGGGCCCAGAATCATTTGTATAATGAGCTGTTTTATTATCTTTATGTGTCGTACCCTGTTAGGTGTGAAGAAAGAATAACAAGGTGTTATTTAACTGGGTTTTACTTGAAATCATTTCTTCTTTTACAAAGAGGTAGTATTCTTGTTTTTTTTTCACATTTTAAAAACAAATACTAAATAAATGTTGGATAAAATGTTGGGCATCAATACAACAGGTGGGCAAAGTTTCACATTGTAAGGTGAGTGTGTGTTAGAAGATGTCACCAGTTGGTGAATTGGTGAAAACAAAAACGTACTGCTCTGTTCTTTGTCACTGGGGATTTTCATGTTGTTAGCTTTCCACACTTTCCTGGTTAGATTTGAGATAGAATTGTTTTACATGTTGTGTTTTGAGCATAGAAACATCAGTTAACCAAGTAGTGGCAAGTTTGTTGCATGGCAACAGTGGAGGAGGTCTCTAGATAGCTATCCAAGAAACAAGATGAAAGTTACTCTTTTTGATGATCAGTTATTGGAAAAATATCTCACTTCTATACTCTTTTAAGAGACTTTTTTGTTGCATGCCTTTCACTTAAAATGAAAAAATAAATGTATAGCTTTATGACAATGTTGCTAAAGAGCAGAAGACAGGAAGTTCCCACATTTCAGATGATAGAAATACAGATTTTTTTTGCCTGTTTCTCATGAGAGAAGATGAATTAAAACTTGTCTGTTATTTTGACTACATTCTGAGAAAATCTGTCCTCAAAAAAGAGAGACATCCTTGACATAGTGTCAACAGTGTATCAGGACAATAGTTGGGGCTCCAGTTAGTCTAAGTGGTTGAATCAGACTCCCTGAATAAGCCGAGGTTTTTGAGGTCTAAGTCCAAACGGTTCAGGTCAATTGCAAACCCTGGCACTTGATTGAACTTCAGTCCCCTTCCCTTAAAAAACAAAAATACTGTCAAATGAAATAAAAAATGTTCTGCATCTGTTTCAATTTTCTCTGGGTGTCAGTGCCGAAGTATCTTATTTCCTCTTTTTGTTTGAATGATTGACACCGTCGTCGGAGACAGCTTTTTCCCACGTTTGTTTTCTTCTGACTTTACCCTCCAGCGAGCCAGCAGCGTGCTTCAGTGGCAGTTATTATGACAACCTGATTAGGCTTTGCTCTGACGACTTTGCCCTGTTAGAGTGTGAGGCTGTGTTTGTCTTGAACTCCCGCTGACCCCTCTTTGTCAGGGTCAAAGGTCAGACAGGGACCCACAGGGTGATATTTCTTGCCATAAAAGCTGCTCCCAGCTCAGTTTTTTTTTTTAGTGGTTGTTTTTGATGAAAAGGGACGTGGTTGCTCAGACATCAGACTCATCTTCACCTGCTCAGTAACTCGTGAGGACTGAACTTCACCTGCCAATCACAGGAAGTGGTTTCCACATCAGTGTCAGTCAGGCGGCGGTGGGCTGGCTTTATGGTTTACCTCTCCCCGTGGCCTTGAGTGGTTTCTCGCAGGCTGTCAATCACAGCGGGGGCTCGGTGTGTTGCTGTGTGTCCGTGACAAGCCAGCAGAACAGGCTTAGCTTCCTAACGCTGTGTATGTGTGTGTGTTTTTGTGTGTGTTCTGTGTGTATGTGCCAGGCAGCATGTGGTTTGTTGTGGTTGTGGCGAGTTCTGTGTTTACCGTGGCGAGCAAAGCTGTGTTCCTCCACCCCACAGAGGGAGAGTTTTTCCTCCTTCGCTTTTTTTTTTACCACTTTCTGGCTTTCATCTCTATTTTATCTGTTCCTTCACTCAAAGGTCCTTCTCTTTTTTCTCATTTGCAGCTTTTTTATCATCTTCTTACTCCCTCTTTTTCTTATTTTTGCCATTTTTCTCTGTCCTTTAAATTCTCTTTCCAGGATCATGGCTGGTAGCTTAGAAATTCTGAGAACATAAATCCTCCGTCCTCAAAATTTTAAAGTGATTTTCTCTCATATTTTATTTATTTTCCTAACAGTTCAGCTTTTATTCTCACTGCATTTCATTAAAACATGAAGTCTAAATTCTGATCTGATGCCCCATGATCTCCCAGGGCTAAATGGAAAGGGCATTTCTGTTGTATTATTTATGTAGGGGATCACTTAAAAATTTAAAAAGTAGGTCCAAAAATAGCTCACTCACTCTGTTTACAACCCTTCTGATGGGAAGAATCAAAAAACAAAAGTCGCGTTATCTTCACATTTTTGAGTATGTTTTCCTAAAAGCAAAAGTCAGCCTAGATTTGCTGTTACTTCCTATAACTTCATTAAAATGTTCTTTATTTTAACCTGCCCTGTTAGTTTATTACCTCCGCAACGGATCTTGATTAAATTTTAAGGAAATGTTCAAAAGGGGATAAGGAGGAAGTGATTAAATTTTGAAGGTGATCTGAATCACCATCTGGATGCAGGATTTTTTAAAGGTTCTTTATAATTGTGAGATAGGGCCGTTTTCACCATATGTGTATATAACTTTAAGATGAATGGTTGGATTACTTTGCAAAACAAGACAAGACAAGGTCGCAATTATTTTTGACGGGTGTAAAAGGTCAGTCCAGATCCTGGCAATATTCTGGATACTAAGATCTAGAATATGAAATATGTACTGGGTCATCATAATTTTCAACACTGTCAGGAAACAAATTATCGTACAAACCTGCAACTAACACCAAATTGTAGCAGACAGTCTGCTGAAAGGAAGTATAACATTAAAGTAGGGCTAAAGTGTTGCGTGACGATCACAATATGCTTGGCTGAGGTCTTCGCTCTCTGAGTGCTTTTCTAGTTATGTTTGTGATGTTAGGAGTTTCATTTTTTTTCATCTCAACTTCTGCTATCAGCAATGGTACGAGTTTAGAGTTTTACGAATCTAGTGTGAAGACATACAGCATAGGACATGCAGAGTTTTTATCGATTGCTACTTGCTAATCAGGATATAAAATGCTAGAATTTTCCATAGACTCGAGTCAGATGCAGCTGACCTTCAGTCTGCAGCTGCTTTTGTCTTAAACTGTTCAGTGCCTGAGGACTATACCAAAGGTGACACTGTAGGATGTAAAAAATGTAGGATGTATAAAAGAGTCAAAAAGTAAAATAATGATTAATTTAAAGAAACAAATTGGGGAAAAATGTGTAACTACATCCAACAAGAAATAAGGTGTTTAGCTTAGATTTTTTCAGTAGGGAAACCTTTTTGTCTTGTTTTGTTTTTTCATACCTATAACAAAATAATCATCATTATTTTGTGCAAAAGAAAACAGAAAAAGTGAGTTGGTATTACCACGTCTTGGTTCCATGTCTTCTGAATAGGGATGGGTACCTTTCACATTTGAAACGATGCGGTACTGATGCCCCGTACCTGGCAATTGGTATCGGTACTTATCAGTACCAATTTTCGTTACTTTTTTGTGTGTATGTGATAATAAAAATTAATTTGTTTCATAATTTTTTTTTCCATTTAACATGTTTATTCTTAAATATATCACCTGATAATGCTGTGTTCATGGCCATCACGGAAGATCTCCTACTCTTCCGCTCTCTCACAGCCAAAAGGATGTATTTAGGTACCTAAACATGGTACCTTTTGATTTTTTGTGAATCGGTACCCGGTACTTTTGACAGAAATCAGTTGGTACCTGTAAAAGTAACTAATTCGGTACCCATCCCTACTTCTGAACACTGCTGTAAATTAGTAGTATCATTTGTGGCCAATAATTGTCCCTGATGAATTCAGCTCACACTTCAATATAAGTTGTGTGTCGAAAAGCACAGATGTCTTATAACCGTTCATCCGTTTTTAAAAGATTAATTTCCACAGTGAGACAAACAGACAAACGTTATTTGTTTTGCTCTTTCTATTGAAGTTGTCAACCAAAAGAAAAACACTGATCTCTCTTTGACACTCCTCCCTCTGTCTCTTCAGCTCCTCGGCCAAAAGCAGCTTCATGTCTGTAGATTTAGGCCGTGTTAGAATCCCAGCAGTGTTTTATTATGGTTTACACACACCGGTGGTCCTCCTCTCCCCCCTCTCTCAGCTGCTGTCCTTCAGAGGGAGAGGTGAAGTGCTGCAGGCAGATTCCTGCTGGAAGAGCTCACATTCCTGGAGAGCAGCAGAAGGCCCCAGGCTAATGTGTCGCACTTCTAACATTACAAACCATCTGGGGGATGCAAAAATCAGCCTCTCATCCTCTTTCTCACTCTTTCCTCCCCTCACTCCTTTTCGTTTTTGCTGTTTGTTGCCATCACTTTCGACCCACCTGTCTGTTTCCTTGTTCTCCATCCAACTGCGTTTCTTCATCGGTATTCACTCTGACACTTTCAGCTAAAAAACAAAGGAGAGCAGAGATGTGGTAGTTTTTTGCTTTCTCTTGTGATGCCCTCAGGAAATTACAGCAGTAATAATGAGACAAGGAATGAGAGGGCTGCACCGCCTCCTCTTTCCTCTCAGCTCTCATTTTCTCTGTCCTTTAATTTGTCTGTAAATAAAAAGTGTCAGTCAAACACCTCTACTCCTCCACCCTGTTCAAACATGAACAGCAGTCAGAACTTTTTGTGGCTGTTGATGAGTCTGGAGGGTTTTTGGAGATTGGGGAAGTGGAGTGCACTTGACCACGAACGTTAGACTCAGCAGCACAGTCAGCTGCAAGAGGTGGTGAGAGGGGACAAGAGGAAAATACACGTAGATTCAGCTTTGTGTTATGTTCCTTTTTTTTTCCTCCAATAGCTTCACCTGCAGCTAGGTCATCTTTATCCAAATCTAGACGTGAAGAAGTCCTGAAATCAGACTTTGTAAACAGTCTCAGTGTCTCATTGGTGTCTCAGAAGGGATCATAAAGCTCACAGATGGTGCTTTACCGTACTGAAAGTGATGATTCTGAAATCTTCAGGCTAATCAGCAGAGCAGCCAAGAGATGCATTCGAGGTTGTACACTTGTCGGCTGGCAAACAGCCACTACACACCCACCTGTCAGTAAATTAGCAGACTAAAAAGCCATTTAACAGCATTAATTGTATTAAAAACTATGATTCAGAAATATTTCTGCTTATTCGGGAACCAGCAAACAGGACAAGTTGAGGTTGTAGCCATGCCACCTGGCGAATATCATTTATGCACCCTCACAGCTAAAGCACAGTGTTAACCATAGTGGAGAATCTTACACTAACCATCTTTGGGATCATTTGCAAAAAGCTTCATGCCATACACTGCAAAAAAAAAAAAAAGAAGTCTAATTAAGTGTTAATGTATTATTTTAAGTAAAATTTGTCGCATTATGCCAATTTTGAGCCACATCCAACTTATCAGTCCAGAAAAAATTGCTTATTTCAAGTTGTTTAAAAAAAAGAGGTCTGAATTGCTTGTAACAAGTAAAAAAATCTGCCAATGGAACAAGAAAAAATTACCAGAAATTTTGTGTGAAACTAGTAATTTCTTTTGTCTTTAAATAACTTGAATCAAGACATTTTTCGGGACTTGTCAGGTAGATGTGGCTCATATCAAGGCCCCGTTCACATGACAACGTTTCATCCGTAAACGCTAAAACAAAGTGAAAAAAAATCTGTGTTTACACAGAAACGCAGAGGGACTGAAAACGCTGTAGTAAGCATGCCAGGCCTGTAGTTGGCGCTAGAACTGTCTTGTGCAGAAGCCACTTTTGGGAGAGCTCCACCGAAGTAGATTTGAGACAATCATCTGGTGTATTGGTGAATGTTAAGCGCAGCAATGGAGCAACAGATGCACATTTTGTTGAAAGATAGTCAGCAGATTCAGCAGCACAAGAACACATCACATGAAGCAGAGTGTGACGTCAGCGTTTCCACTGAAAACGCCGGCTTACTGGTTGCACAGTCACAGGTTCGGCAGGGTTTCTGAAAAATCCCACTCTGGAGGCCGTTTTCAAAAGTTTGCATTTTTGGTCAGCTGAAACCCGGTAAACGCGATGCTGAAACGCAACAAAACTTTTGGGATTCACCCTAAAACTGTTTTGTGTAAACAGCCCCTCGGAAGCTTCCTGCCGTACAGGTAAAGTTCAAGATATAAAATTGCCACCTGGCAAACAGGTAATACACATCTACATATCAGTAAAATCATGCTAACAAGATGTAAAAAAAAAAAAAAAAAAAAAAAAAAAGTCTTTCACCATTTTAAAATATTGACTCAAAATTAGTTTGGGAAACCAGCAAAAGTCTGCAGCTGAGTTTAAAGCCTTGCCACCTGGTAAACAGCCACTACGCCCCCACGTGCCAGTCACATAATGAAGCTAAGTTATGCTGGTGCTAACTCTAATCTAATGAAAGCTACAACAAACATCTGTTAGTCAAATCCACCATGCCGAGTGTATTTAAATTCACAGTTCCTCACTCCTGTTTTGATACTTTGTACAACCGAAAAATAAAAATCCCATCATTCTTATTCATTAAAAGCATTTTTCAGACTCCAATGTGATTGACATAGACTCAGGTTGGGTGTTTGTAGAAATTAATTACATTTAATCCACTTAATTGTAGACTGATGATAAAAGAAGTCAGTGTATAACAGGCTTTGCACAGCTTCACAGAAGAGGCAGATATTCTGTGTTTCTCTCGGTGTTGGTTGCTGCCCCCGTCTGTAGGAGTGATGACGACCTGCAGGGAGTGAGGTTGCTCTGCTGGAGCACAACAAGCGCACAAAGCCAGGTGTTTACAGAGAAAAGGGGTCGGCATCGACTATTCTTAAATGTAAATGTAAATGGCTTTTCAGTGCAGTTGGTGTTTGAAAAGTCTTCTCGCAGAGGCCTGACCTTCAACACCTCGCTGAAGAACCGAATAACACACTTTTCAGCCTGTTACCTGGATCTGTTTGTGTGTCTGCCATTACAGAACTGCATTCGTGAGCTGTTTCTTGTTTGTGTGGGAGGTTTGTTTGAGTTGGAGCTCGCATCTAGTTTAGAATACACACACACTCCTCTTCCTCCAAGAGAAGCCGCTGATTTCTCATCTGAGCACTTTTCTTCTCAGCGTCAGACCAAAGACTTCCCGTCTAAATATCCTCAAGATGTTGATCTTCACGTCCACCTCCCGAGCCCCGTCCACCAGCATCTCTCTGTTTCCAGTAAATAATCTGGACTGTCATGTGTGATGCAGTTTAGATTTTTCACCATTAAATATACATATTTTTCTTTGAATAATGGCACACAGGAGAGGTGAATTTGTGCCTTATGTAGGATTCATGACTCAAGCTGTACGTCTCCTGCTGCATTTATGTGTTCTTATTGATTTAAAAGAGAAAGACGACCCTGCAGCAGTAATGGAAACTTGTATCAGCACTCTGTCACTGTTGGAAACAATGGGGCGCAGAGTGCAGTAAAACACAGGATATTGGATTTTCTCTTCTTCTCTGTGTGCAGCTGTTTGTTGATGTTGTGGCTTTCTGTCTCCCATGAATCCCATGAATTTGTAAAGAATCATTAAAAATGTATAAAGTATATATTGGACACAAAAAGGGCTTTTATTCTGAAATTTATCACAAGGATCTCTGGGAAGCACTCAAAATGATTAGATGTCAGGTGGCAGAGCACATCCTTGAAGCAGACATAATCAATATTTTTTATTAGCCATGGATTGCATAACTTGTATATGGGTGGGGTTACATGTATTGATGGACCCACATGTAAGAATATCCTGACTGTGCCATTTATCTCGGTGACAACAGAAGTTTAGTGTCTTTCAGCTCAAGTTTTTGGTTTTCCCTCTTGTTATGTTACCATAAGAGTTTACTCTTAGAACTTTTATGATGTCAATTCTAGTGACAATAGATGTCACCAAGTGTTAGATCAAAAAAACATGGATTTGAAAATACAAGAAATTATTGGATTGTGTCATAAGTTTAATTCTAGTTAAGTTTAGACCATAGACTGTAAAAAAAACAATGGATGTCATCTTGCTCAGCTCGAAGTGAGGTTGCCACAAAAACTGCTCCCCCTGGTATTGGTCAAAAAATCCAGCTCTCCAGTCATCCCAGATGGGCTGTGGTCAAACTTTAAAAAATTAATACACCCCGTAGAAATGTTTCTCACGTCCGATTGTTGTGGTGATTTGAAGGTATCATTTGGCTGCCTTGTACTCAAGTCCTCTTTTTTTCTGAAAAGTTTCATTTTCATTAGTTATACAAGGTTAAAAACAAGGTTTCAAGTCAGGTTTAACTATGATTGACAGCTGCCGGTCTTGTCTATTTTTTTCAGATTGTAAAATTTGTCAGGAGTTAGAGTCAAGAAGTGATTAGACTCTCGAAAGAATCCCTCACAGTCTTAACTGCACATATTCTGGTTGCACAACTGCTACCAATGGCTGCGCCTGTGTCGGGGAAATTTTGGCTTCAAAACCGTAAAATGATAAATGGTGGAGCCACGCTGTCCACTCTATATACAGTCTATGGTTTAGACCAAGACTGGTGAATAGATGGATGGATGAAGGATGGATGAAGGATGAATGGATGTAAAATTGTATGGCTTGGTGGCAAAAAAGATGAATGGGTGATGGATGCATCAATAGAGGAACAGAAAGATTTTAGATGGATGGACGGTCTTAGTGATTGATTGATTGATTGATTGATTGATTGATTGATTGATTGATTGATTGATTGATTGATTGATTGATTGATTGATTAATTGATGGTTGAGTGGATGGATAGTCTGATGGATGATTGATTGATGGATTGGTTGATTGATTGTGAGATGACAAAAATGGATGGGTGTGGATGGATGTATGGCTTGATGACAAAACGATGAATGATGAACGCATCAATTGGGGAAAAGAAAGACAGGCAGATGATAAATGACAGAAAGATTTTAGATGGATGGATGGACAGTCTTATGGATTGATTGACTGATTAATTGATTGATAAAATGATTGATTGATCAATCAAAAATGATGGATGGAGGGATATATGGACAGTCAGAAGGATGGATTATAGATGAATGGATGATGAGTGCATTGATTGATGGTCAGCTGGATTACAGTTGTGTTTTTTGTTTTCTTTTTTATTCTGCCAGACAGTTACTCGACTGATTAAAGAACAGGAAACAAATTTTGAGTTTATCAAATAAAATGTTCTCATAAGTTAGAAGAAATATTGCTCACACCTGTTACTTCTTCAAGCTGTAATTTGTAATGCTAATGTCAAATTTATTGTATCTCCATGGAGAAATTTGATAGGAGCTGTTGTCTTTGTGTCCACTGCTCCTAAAGTAGCATAAGTCCTTTGACCACAGGTTTTTGGCAACATCTACAGTCAACCAGATGATGTCAGATTAATGCTGTTAAGTGAAATGAAATCAAGCTGTTTTTGTTCTTCATGTGTTTCTCTCTTTTCCCTCTGCAGGTGATGAGCAGTCGTTTCTTGCCCTATGAGACCATAGTGACCGATGCCATCCTGAGCCTGGATGAAGACACCGTGCTCTCCACCACAGAGGTATCATGATTTATAATAAAAGTGAATCGAATGGAAAACTTGTCTTCTTTCTATCTCCCTCTCCTCCGTCTCTGCAGTCTGTTTCTCTCGAGACTAAACACAGTCTCTCCACGTCCCAGATGCAACTCTCTGATTGAATTTTCTCTCGATTTTTTATCCCGCTTTCTGTTTTTCCCTGGTGTTTCAGAGTTATCGCTCAGTTCTTAAATTACTCTAACTTTTACTCCCAGTAACTCACTCTTTCCCTACCACTGCCTGCTTTTCTTTCTCTGTCATCTTCCCATTTTATTTCTCATGTTTTTCACTCTTGTAATTACACTGTACCTCCAGAAATCCCCCTGCTACACAGCACCACTGTTCAGGGCATTTTTGTTCCACATGCCGTCAGGATTGTTCCTGTGTTTTGTGTTTTTTTTCCCTGGGACATATTTTGGCCCGGCACCATGGGAAGCCAGATGCTGCTTTGAACAGCGCAGAATTAGATCTCGTAAAGACTGTTTGTGAGGAGAATCAAGATTGGAAGTTGGAGTTGGCAGAGTGGGGAAAATCTGGACACAAAAACCAAATTGAACCATGTTTTCCCATGAAGAAAAGCTGGATCACAAACACAAACACATCTTAGTGCACAGGGAACATCAGTGCAAGTGTGTTCAAAATAAAAGAAAATCATTGTGTGACTTTTGACACAAGTTTTGCTTAATTTAAACACTATCTCAGTGTATCATCGCCTGGTAATATGTGCTGAAATGTAGAGCAAGCTGTTGTTTGTGAAGCTTCCGAGGCCTTTTTGATGTTTTCCTCTAATTATTTGATTGAACGCTTTGATCGCTGCTGAAGAAGTTTGCTGCAGGCAGCTGCTTGGGAAAGACTGCTCTGTGTTTGATGAGCTTTTGCCTCTGTTGTATTTTCACGATGGTGTGTTTGAATGTAAACTTCCTTTCTTAGTTTTCCCTCTAATCTGATTCTTTGTTATCTTTTTCTTACACACTATACACAGAAAAAAAGTTACAGTTAAACACCAAGAAAATCTCAATCTATATTCATTTTGGATTAAAAAATGTACATTCCTTGAATGTCCAATTTTAACATGAAGAAAACCAAACCCTGGCCCTAAAACCCATGCAGTGGATGAGTTTTCATACTGCTGCAGCATCTGATCGGGGTTTGCCACCGAAGTTTGTTGACATTTTTGTTCCCTTTCGCCATTCTCCAAACGCCGCCAAACTCTAAACAGTTTTCTATTGAAGTGTTTACTTTATGTCTGTCTGCTGTTATGGTCTCCTGTTTTCAATTACTCTGGTGTCCACCTAAAATCTCTTTTGGTTTCAGTGTGCTGTTTGGCTTTTTTCCTTTTTTTTATACAACAAGGTTAACAAGTTTGCTGTACTTCATAATTATATATATATATATATATATATATATATATATATATTTATTTATTTAGAAAAATACAGCTGAAGCATCTAAAGAACGAGCAATGAGATAAAAGTTCAGTAGTTGTAATTAAAGACTGTGGCCAAAAATTACAAGTAAATAGAGGAAGTAGTGAAAAGTTAAATGTCAACTTGAAGTTAAAAAGTGGTATTAAGCTAATTGCAGTTACTTAACTTTGAAAATGAAAAAGTAGTAGCAAGTCAAAAGTTAATGACTCAAATGTTTAAAGAGCTTGCTAAATGTTATATGAGTAAACTTGTGAAGTAGCTAGCTAAATGAAATTAGCAAACCAAACTTAACTAAATGCAACTGGTAAACTTTTCAAACAGCTCAACACCATGTATTGATTGTTAAAATAGTTTGCTTAATGTCATGACTTAAGAGTTAATAAAGTTAGCGTAGTTAGTAAACTGTTTAAATATTAAGCTAGTTTTAATTCATTAACTATTAGCTCAATGCAACAATTGAACAATTAAAAAGGTTACCTAAATATCATGAGTTAACTAACAAAATAGTTAGCTAAACAAAATAGTGTGCTGTTAAAAAAGTTAGCCAAAGGTCTGTTTAAGATGTTAAACTTCTATAGCTTAATGTCATGATTTAACATAAAATGTAGTTTTTTTCTTAAATATAATTAGACAAACTAGTTAGCTTAAAAAATAGGTGTACTGTCAAAATAGTTGGCTCAATGTAATAAGAAGTATCAATTTGAAAGTTTGGACTGTTAGCTTAAGCAGGAAGTTAATCATTATAAAAACTCAGCAAAAAAATATAAGCTGAAGTTTAGAGATCAAACAGTTGATTAAGTTAGCCGCAAGTCAACAGGTGAAAAGTTAATTGAAAGAGATAGCTTCCAAGAACGTCTTAATGACTGTTCTATTAAAAATAAATGTATTTGTGTTTAGTATTTAACAGTCTTGTTGACAGGTTACAACTGTTGCTAGTTTGGGTGTTTTTCTTACCTTTTTTCACTTTTGTGTTGTTGGGTGTTTTTTTTCTCCAATATTGACAACGTATTAACACAATGATTAAATCACATGACTGTGAATTTTTTAGCTATCAGTTTTTAAAGAAGTGATGATGCCTTTACAGACTTTTCTAAATACCTCCTTCCCCTGATTACAGTTTTAAAATCTGTTTTCCTGTCTGTCCAGGTGGACTTTGCCTTCACTGTCTGGCAGAGTTTTCCCGAGCGTATCGTGGGTTATCCAGCACGCAGCCACTTCTGGGACAGCAACAAGGAGCGTTGGGGCTACACATCCAAATGGACCAATGATTACTCGATGGTGCTGACTGGGGCAGCCATCTACCACAGGTATAGTACACATGTCATATTGTTTTCTTGTCTGTAAAATTACAGCTGTTTTTTCTGCGCCTTACTTCTGTTCTCTCCCTCTTCTGTTATACTGGGATCACAGCTCTGTTCGACTCAGCTCTCCAGTGTTCAGTTGTCTTCCTTTTGATTCAACACTTTGATGCGCTGATCTGTAGATAATGAAAGGAAGTGTGATGTTCAGTGCTGCACAGCCTCGGGAAACCAGTGTTTTGACACTGGTTATGTTTAATCCAAAAAGTGTCAATTTGTCTGCTTCACAGCGTAACATAGTTCCTGCGCTTAGTTTTACTACAGCCCTGTCAGCTTTAATATGACTTCACTCAGCTGTGATGGCAGCAGTCCATTAGGCTGAAGTCAGCCAATCACCACAACCCAACGCTTAATCACTTTCAATAAGTCAGTCGCTCACTCCATCCAGGAACTGAAGCAATCAAGTCTCTTGATGAATTCAAAGTTCTGCCCTCAGGCTTTCATCACAGAGGGGGTCTTACATTTGGACTGCATTTGAATTGAGTGGTCCTGTTTATCAATCTATAACAGTATGAGCATGAGGTTTAATTCACTCTCATGGCCATCTTTTCAAAACACTGATCATTAAATCATCTTCTAAAGGTTTCTACACAGTCAGAAAAAAATTATATAGATACATAATATTCTGTTTTATAATATATACAATAATGTATTCATGTGTTTCATATATATGTTTGGTAATGTGACAGGAATGTACCAAAACATAATAAAAACAGACTTCCCAAACAATTTAAATCAGTAAATTATGGTCAGTAATTTTTCAATTTGCCAATCAATTTTTTTAATTTTTGATTTTTAGCTTAAGCTTAGCAAGTTTCCACATGTGCCATTAAATCATTTAAAATTTTAGTGTAGTGTATCCACAGTTGGCTAACTACACTTTGAACAGATGAAGTTATAATTAAATTGTGTTGAAATTTCAAGCGAGCTTTTGTGTTTTTGTGGGCCTGATGAGTCAAGATTCAACATTTAAGCTTTTTTTTAGCTCCATTTTTGGTCTCCACCATCTCCTTAAAGAAATATCACTTATTTTGACTGCTAGATAACCCTTTATGTTCATCAGTTAGTTGCTGGTAAAATGACACCTTGTTTCATCTCATGCAAAGTTAAAGCTACTGTGATGAGGATCACACCTTTAAAGCTTGTCTTGTTTTTGGTGCTCCCTATAAATATATATAAATGTATATAAACAAAGCAATGCATTTCCTTTTTTTTTTTCTTTTTTTTTTTATTCCTGTAAATGCATTAGTTGTGACTAACTTAGCTGACACCTACCCCCTGGCAGATGTTACAGGCATAAAAAAATCAAAAATAGATACAGTTAGTTTTGTTACTGATGTTTCCGTTTTCCTTTTAGGGTTGCAGTGAAGCATCAGTATTAAAATCACTCTGTTTCATGACTAGTTAAACTATCATCACAGGAGCTTTAATTTTGTTTTTTTTCTAAGTACTTTTGTTTAGTTTTATGTCATATGCTCACTTCCTTTGGTCATGTCTGCAGATACTACCATCACCTGTACACAAACTACTTACCCACGAGTCTAAAGAACATGGTGGACCAGCTGGCCAACTGCGAGGACATCTTGATGAACTTCCTGGTCTCTGCTGTCACCAAGCTGCCCCCCATCAAAGTCACACAGAAAAAACAGTACAAGGAGACCATGATGGGACAGGTAAGACTTTCATCAACCTGCCTTCACAAACCATTTTTCTCTTCTTATGAGTCTTTTCTCAGAGTCGACTCATTTGGTGTTTTTTGAAGGCGGTGTTACTCTAAAACAAGACAGCTGCAAGCCGAGAAAGAATTTTTTGGCATCAAAGAAAAAGTCCTGATATGATTACAACCTTGGGTTTGAAACAGACGAGTTATATAATCCACTTTGATTTTGTCCTCCTTTAAAAAATGTGATTCATGCAGATTCCAGTCTGCTTTTCTTCCCATCGGTGTGTACACGGCGGTCTTTTTCAGCTGGTGAACTCTTGTTGGGTTATAAACAGCATGAATTATTTGCTTAAAACTCTTGGCGGTGACCCAGGGGTAAACAGGATGTGTCACTTACAGCAGAGAAACAAAAGCACAGGAAGGAGTCCTGATGGAGTTTTTCACTGACTCACGTCACAGTTTGTACCCAGACTCCAGTCTGCCAAACACAGAGTCTGATCCAGCTGATGATTTATTAAGAAACATTAAAGTCAGGCGACAGTCAGTAATGGCTTTTTCATGTCACAGTGTCTGGCTTGTTCCTTTGATTAAAGACAGAATACAGATGATTACTGTTGTCAGTCTTTCTAATGTAATAAAAATGTTTCTCTCTTTTAATAGATTAGACATT
Organism: Halichoeres trimaculatus; assembly: GCF_033239565.1. NCBI lineage: Eukaryota > Metazoa > Chordata > Actinopteri > Labriformes > Labridae > Halichoeres > Halichoeres trimaculatus. The sequence goes on from NW_027437192.1 coordinate 10,345,314, forward strand.
TATTTCTTGATCTGATGATGTTAACCCTCACTGAAGTGTCCTGTCATGGTGCAGTAAACACACGTTAACTCAGACTTTTAATGGTATCAACTTTTTCAGTTAATCTAAAGAGGTACAAAAAGTGCACGTATGGTTTGTCTTTGTAAAAATTCTACATTTTTCAGGTTAACTTGTCTCCTTTTTTTAGCTCCGGACCCAAACTCATAAGACAAACTGTTCCAGAAAATCATCAGCAAATGTTGACTAATTACTTTAATTGTTTATTCATCATTTTCAGCTAATTAGTTCAACAATTTTTCAGTTACTCTCAGGCATTAACTTTATTTGTTTACCTCCCAATTTTTGGTGAATAATCCCAACTGTTGTCTGGTTTTGTCATTAAACTAATTGAAATGTTTAAACAATAATTAGTACATTTGCAAAGTTTTACCCATAAATTTGGCAAATTAAAACAGTTCTTTGCCAACCCTTAAGTTTTCACCAACTTTTTAAATCTCTATATTCCAACTTTTGCATTTTATTTTGTTACAGTGTTGCATTTCTTTCGTCCACAACTGCTGAACAAGCTGAAAGAATCAATTTTTCCTTCCTTTTCTTATAGATTTCTTTTCAGGCCATGTTTTGTTGAAAACACAGAAACCTTGCACTGTGAGTTCAATGCGTTTGTTTTGCTGTTAGTTGCAAAAATTGTACACAGTGTTCTGCCTGCTGATAAAAGAGCTATAGAAATATCCATTCCAGCAGCAGTAGATTTACATTTTAATGTAAGGCCACCAATTCCAGCGAAGCAAAACGTACCATCAGAAAAGTGTTCTCAGACATGTGGATTCAACCTGAAGATTGTCAAATTTTTCATCAAAGGAAGAATTGGATGAAGTTTTAGAGTCAGTGTTTAAACATTATTGACAGATCATGAGATCATTTTTTCATAAAACACATGGTACATTGGTACAAACATAAAAAAAAAAAGACTTGGAAAAGGCCTCGACTTGGATGTTTCTCTATTAACTAAAGCTTTTCATTCTCATTGTTTTTTTAATCAGCTGTTTTAGTTTCTCTTTAACAGATGTTTATCTTCTCTAATCTACATTCTGATTTTTAAACCTGTTTGGATAAAGTCTACCCATTGAGCAAAGGGACGTCCAAAAAACAACCTTTCACTATTATTTTTGGAAATCTAACTTTGGTCTCCTGAAGGTGTAGACCGCTACTCCAGACAACGTCTTTTTCCTGTGTCTGCTGAACATCCATTTATGATGTACTTCCGTATAAGAGTTACCAAAAAAAATTGTTAAACCTTTTCTGTCCCTAACTGAGCTATTATTGCAGCTGATGCAGTTTTAGTCATTATTGTTGTTGTATTCCTAGTTTAATTTCTTTGCATAACTTTAGTCCAATTTCAGAAGTAGGCATACTGTTCTGGTTCATTTTCCCATAGCTTCGTTTGATTTTCTCAGCAGCAGATGGTAAATGCAAACAAAGGTGTTAAACATTTCCTCTTCAGACCTGGTGCTGAGCTAAATGAAGCTACAGGAAAATGAAGAGGTACAGGATAACACATCATGATTTTTGAATGGAAAAAAACAAACCAAATTTTGCTTTTATTCAAAACAAACGTTTAAAGTAAGACGTCCAAAATCGACCTTGACCATTGAACATCGACCATTTGAACGTCCATTTGTACAGCTGGGAGGTATTGCTGAAGTCATAAATGGACGTTCTGTAGACGTCTGAAAATAGATGTCGTCTGGAGTAACAATCTACACCTTCAAGAGAACAAAATTCGACGTCCAAAAATGACGCTCCTGCTTTGACGTCGACTTGATGTCCAAAAAGCCGACGATCAAATGTTGAATTGCAGATTGACGTCCAAGTGGCGTCATGGTTAGTTGTCCAAATAGTGGGTCTAATGTGATTGTTGTGTTGATGTCCAGAATTGGTCTTAGACTGACAGATGTGATAGACTTGGCCTGCATGTCTATCAGACGTTTAAAGTGTAGTGGGTAAAACCTGAACTTGTCATTTTCATTACTTGTTGAGTTACAGTTAAAAAGTGTGCTTATTCAAAGTAACAAAGTCTTGTTTGTTTTTCTTCCCTCTCTTTTCCTCAGTCTTCGAGGGCTTCTCGCTGGGCCGATCCAGACCACTTTGCCCAGCGGCAAACCTGCATGAACAAGTTCGCCAGCTGGTTTGGCGCCATGCCGCTGGTCCACTCCCAGATGAGACTGGACCCGGTACTGTTCAAAGACCAGGTCTCCATCCTTCGCAAGAAATACAGGGACATCGAGCGGCTCTGACAGGACCGGCGCCCCCTCGGGGGAGAACCCACGCAGGGGGAGGCGCGAGAAAGAGACTCGGTAGAGAGTAGAAGGAGCAGTCGAAATGCGGCGGAATGGACGGGGAGCGACGCGGCTCTGTCTTCCACTCAGCACATCGCCAACGACCACAGCGCAGGAATCGGATGAACCGAGCAGATGGAGTTTGAATGCGAAAAATACAAACAGAAAGCGCAAACACAGACAGACAAAGAGGAGTAGACAAACTGATGGACATGCCAAACAGTGCTGTGTGTTTTGCAACGTGCAAACACGCAGCGCACACTACTGACGACCAGAACTCTTCGATAGAATATTTTTTTTACAACGTGAACTCAGACGACATGAACTCTTCCTGCTCTCTCGGCACATGTGCAGGATGGTAGAAGAGGGAAAGGCAAACCCCACCCACCATGAGACCTACTGTTTGACCCCAGAAACCTCCCCCGGTCTGCATCAGGACGTGATTCTGGACTCATCATCACTAAACCGCAGCTTTAAAAGCCTGTTGTTACGTTGATTTGATTTCTGTACAAATCAGCTGTCTGCTATCACTGCTGACTCTTCGGCCTCTCAGAGAGGTCTGAAATCAGAGCATCATCACTTTAATATTTTCAGTCTCGAAGCAGAAAAGAGTCCAGCCTGTTATTACGGCTGCCTGACGAGGTTTTTATAGCAAAGCAGACGTTATTTCCTAAGATTTTAGTTATCAGCGCACATCCTTGAGTCTGAAAACATTCTGTCTGTCCTGTCCTCGGCTCATTCCTTGATATTGCTTTTCTAACGGTCTATCTGCTTTCCTGTTATCACGGAGATAAGTTAGAAAAACATCTCGTTCCATATCCCATACTCGCCTCACCAGTTGTACTTTTCTCATCTGTTTTTTTTTTTTCACTTACTTTCATCAGCTTTTATTTCTCCCTTCACACTCTCTGTACTTTCACTCTTCTGTGTGTGTGCGTGTGTGTGTGTGTGTGGGTGTGTGTGTACAGAGCCTGGAAAAGTTGGCTCATCCAACCATAAGCTCAAGCAGAGTACATTTCCCTCCGTTGGAATGAGCAAAATGAACATTTCGGGGTGAAATGGAGCAGAACGTTGCATTCTAACCCAAACGTCGTTTCGCCCATTTATTTTTCCCCTTCATGTCCTCGGAGCTGTTTCCTTAAAGCGGGGGAATCAAATCTCAGACCGTAGCAGGTCTTTAGTGACCGGTGTTATTCCACAGGAGTGCTTATAGAGAGATTTTTAAGCGCATCAGTGCCAATCTAACATCAGGGTCTGCCTTTAGAGATGTTTATTGCACATCACGTTGCCTACATGCTCTCATGTTCTAATCATCAGCTCTCACTGCTATCCTGTTTTTTTTTAACCATATCAGAGGTCATTAAACTGACAAAAGGTTTTCTCCTCCATTTGTCAGGCTCAGATACGTTTTTGCTCCAATTAGGCGAAACCTATTTCACTCTGAGTGCTGTTTTATTCCCGGGGGACAAGCTGCTGATGAAACAATCTCACATTATGGACCATTGTGTTGTGAAAGCAGTGACCCACAAACACGACCTGCTAATGCTAGCTTCCCCCACCTCCTCCCTTCACCTGTGTGCTCACATTACTGTTGTATCCACATCAACCCGCCTGACATTTTTGCACCTTAATTTCCCTTCACTGATATCAAACAAGTGGATTTAGACGCTAAACGAAGAAGCTATCTCCACCTGTAATTGGTCATTTCTAAAGAGGAAGTAGTCAGCTTGTGTTGGAGGCCTCTCACAAGTAGTTTGCAGACACTTGAATGAACGCAGCATGCTTTTAGTGGCCTTTTCTGTCAGGCGGACGTTCACTTTGTGAGTGAGTGAATCATCATCGTCGTCTGTCAAGGACTGTTTCTCTTTCAGGTTCCATCATCTGTTTCTTTTTTCTCCACATGTTTTACGTTAAACGTGTTCTAAAGCCTTTACAGTATCAATCATTTTAAAGTGTCATAATCAAGACTTTCATATCAAACCTGGCAGGAATATTCTGTTTCTTTCCTCTGCTCATTTGTTTTCATGTGTTTTTTTTAATTCTGGGGCTAAAAGTTTGTGTTTTTATTTGTTTGCCAGGAGAGATTTATTTTCTGTTTAATGTTCGTTCATGTGCGGCGAATGATTCCAGGAAACAAAGTCCTCTTTTTATCTGCATCTGGTCCCCATTTCATTTGAAACTCACACCAAGGCTTTTGTGTTAGATCATTGGAATCAGTGTTCACCTCGAGATGAGCGTGTCCCTCAGCTTTGCAGACACTTAAACCCAAAAGTGACACCATCCATTTCAAACCCATGCCACTCTCAGCGCTGTACATAGGCATATATTTATTTTTTGAGGGAAAGAAAAAAAGAGGCCGTGTACGATTTGAGGTGACGTGGCCAGATTACAAGACTGATCCTGCATCGCTGAGGGGGGTTAAGGATATTTATTAATTTTTGCTTTGTTTTTTTTTCTCCACACGCTGTGCACATTAATCCACAAAGATGCCATTTCACAGCTCATATTGTGTTTCACTTTGCACCGGTTTTCCTGGGAAGCAAAATCACACCCTCACAACAATAAATTCCCCACGAGAGAAAACGTAACATCTCAGAGTCGTCGGCGTACAGTTTGACTTCAGAAATAAAACTGCATATGTCAGTGATCTGGAATTAGATTTTGGACGCAGCATCTTGGCTCTCTGTGGGAGCCAAATTGCAAAGTCCCAATAAAAAGTTCGCCAAGTGAAACATGGAAAATAATAAGCAGCTGGGCCCTTTGTAGCAGATGGAAACATTTTAAGCTTCTGCTGTGACATCTCCCCCTCAGGCGCTATAAAAATTGCAACAAGGCTGCGACACTTTTGACTCTTCTAGGTCAAAAAGCTGCCTCCAAGTATATGAGCTCATTTAGAAGTGAGACGGGGATGATTTTGACCACAAGGAAAACCTCTGCATCGCTAGAATGCCTCTGTCGTATCTGTTGTTTGATCAGGGGGAACTTTATGCAAGTTATCATTGTGTGCTTCAAAGCAGATGGGCGAAGGTTTACCCAAAATGTGCTGGGCAGTCAGTGTTCATAGCGGCTCTGGAAACGAGTCTGTTCTTAATTTGTGCCTTTTTAATCAACATGTGAGTTCTCGACGTGCCGAGCACTGTCGTGTTATTTCCAGCGACAGCGACGAGGAAACAGTCCTGCCTTCATACACTGGATGAGTCACAGCTTCCATTCTCTGAGCATTAAAGCCCCGTTTTCATCTTTGTGTTCTGGACACTGTTGCCAATGGGTGGATGTACGACCACTTCCTGGGATTATTTATCAGTGATAGGCTGCTGTGTCACATCAGCAATCAGCCGTCACATCTGTTGATCTACGAGGACTCAGTGAAGCCCAGCGGTCCTGATGCCTTCTCCTCCCTCCTACCTTGTAATTAACAGAAGACTTTTATAGAGGTCACAAATGAAATAGATAAATGCCAATTTTGTAAGAATGATTTATAAAAAAATAAACTCATATTTGATGATAAAAACTTTTTCTTCTGTTGTTTTTAGAAGGCTGTTTCATACATGCTTGAGGTTAGTTCTTTTTATCTGCCAAAAAACTGACATATGAAAAATTTTAAAACCCCTAAAAATTCAAGATTCAAGTAATAACCTGGGTTTGTTTTTTGTTTATACTAATACAGGTCCTAAAATACAAATTATGTTGACTGATTTTCCTGATTGTCAAACAGCTGACACCTTGAAATGTACACTGGGAAGATCAAAATAGTGGTAACAAATAGAGTAGGCTACTCTCAAATTAACCCTTCACTTAAAACTGAAACTGGGGCAACATTGGTGTCCAGTTCACTTTTTCTTGTCATGAAAAACTTTTAAAGCGCTGAAAAATTCTTGATCAATAACCTGCACTGCACATAAAAATATCATGTTTTCAGTTAAGGACCAAATAGAGGTCTGAATTGCTTGTAACACGTAAAAAAAAAAAATCTATCAAAAGAACAAGAGAAAAGTTACTTGTATTTAGACATTATCCTAGTTTCGAGCAAATTATCTTTTTCCATTAGCAGATATGTTTTTTACCTGTTACAAACAACATAGAGCTAATTTTTGTCTTTAAATAACTTCAAACAAGATTTTTTTCTGAACTGATTAATTGAATGTGGCTCATAAAGAGTGTAATAAGACAATTTCTACTTGAAGTGAGACAAACACACTTGATAAGATTTCAGTTTTTTTGCAGTTTGTCAGTTTGAATCCTAATCTAGAGGTTTTCGATTTACTAATCCAGATCTAAGAGTCAAAAACACACAACACACTGGCTGACTTTCCTGATTGTGGAACAGCTGATACTTCAAGTATAAATGAAAAAAAAAACAAGAGTTCAAATAAAAAACATTTTTGGGTTACTCACTGTCCTGCATTCAGAGAACCCCCAAAAAGGTAGATGCTGAACACGTGGGATGTATCAGTTTTTTGTTACCTGTGCAACAACTCAAACATAAAACCGAGTTATTTGCAAAAAATCTAAAACTGACAACTTTAAACTGGCCAGATTATGTGTCGTCAGTGAGCTTAATCCAGGCAAATTGTTACAAAAACAGAAAGAAGTGGGGTCAGTAAGGTCCTTTTTCAGATTTGATTTGTTCACATGCAATCTTTGTGACCCCTGGAAAAAAAGACACATGACCATAGTTCCTTAAAGCTCCTGTGAGGTGTTAAATCTTATCATGAAAGTGACTGAAATCAGCACTTAAGACCATTAGCAAAAAAAAAAAAAAAAAAAAAAACATTAAGTAACGGGCAAGTGAAGCACTGAAGCTGTCCTGATAATGTACCAAAAAAAATATCCAAAGTTTTGAGGTTTCAGTCTACTAAGCACAGTGACATCTGGTGGTCAACTTAAAACACTGGAGTGTCAGCGCCCCCATATGACCAGTATGATATATAATTTACTGCAACGCCACAATCAATCAGGCAAAAAGAGAAAATTCAATCAGATCCTTAAAGAAATAAAGCCGGCCTTCAGGGTGATAGCTGGGGTAATATGGTCCCGAATAGGAATCAAGGTGCAATAATCAATTTGTTCTCAAAGTTCTCAGTTTACAAGTGATTGCATTACCGTAACTCTTCAACTACTTGAGCAAGCGAAACATTTCAAATGGTTCCTGAAAGAAGAGGAGCTTTCCAGGCATAACTTCTGACTCTTAAAAGTCCAAAATGACCCCGCCAAAAAGTTCAGGTGGTTTGTATGATACGTGGGTGAATAAGGGCCAAGACCAGATCAAAGTAGTTTGGAAATATTGATGGTTTAGGGGACAGTGTGAAGAGTCCCTGCAAACCACATACAGCAGCTATAAGCATTATTTAAAAAAAAACAAAAAAAAACTGAGCTTTGAATTTACAATTTTGTTATAGTGGCATAAATTCCTGAACGCTTTTAAAATACATTAGTAGAAAACAACATTAAAATAAACTGTATCAGGAAAATTTGAAGAAGACCCTGAAATCTCTAAAAATGAGGTTAAAACCCCCTCATCAGGAAAGGAATCACTCTCTCATACACACATTTGTTCATGATTTTTTTTTTTTTAACCATGTCGTTGTCAAAGCATGTTATGAGGATATCCCCACACAAAGACTGATGCTTTTTGTGTTTTTACATGTTTAAACAGTAAATGCGAGTGTAACCCTGCACCCTTTAATTCACTTCATCCTATTGGTCAGGGTGTGCATGAACAAGCGCTCAGCCCCTGACCTCTGCCTCGGCTCAATGAGAACACACTCCATTTGTTGGGTAATAATAGTCCCTGAATGCTGCGCTGCCCTCAGAGATATAATAACCAGGCCTGTATTAGACCACAGAGGAGGGGTTTATTAGTCACTCCTCAAAACATTGATTTTTTTTTTTTTATTCTGCTGAAAGCCTGCTCGCTGCTCCGATGCTGCATCTGTCCTTCTGTGTCTCCCCGAGGACGACAGCCTCATAACACATCGCAGATATGACCCCGGCTCTGCTATGAATTATTAAACACACCCATATCAGGCACCCATATTCTCCTGCATCTCTGTGTTCTGACACTGTGTGTTTGTGTGTGTGCGCACATGTGCTCAGATTTTAGCTCATGTTTCATCTTTGTATTGAATGAGATCCTTTGTGAATTCTGCCTTTTCTTTCCTTCCTCGTCTTTCTTCTCTCATTTATAAAAGATGTCCTTTTTTAAAGGTTGTTTTGAAAAATGTAAACAGAAACTAAAAGCTCTTCCTAGTTGATCTGAACCACTTCACATATAACAACTTAGAAGAGGAAATCAATCTTACTTGATGCAGTTTTTGTCCCACTTTTACATTTCTAAAGCCAGATTGCGCAAACTGATGGGTTATTCGTCTCCTGATAACTAAAGGAGACTAACAAGGCATTTTGGGATTATTTATTAAGTTTTTTGATCATTTTTCTTTAATAAACCATTAAAGCTCTAAAATTAGATGTTTGTGTTTATATTGGAGATTAATGGTGTGATGAACTGGCCTGACATTAGCCTCTATTCCAGCAGGATCCTACACCAATAACAATTTTTACATACTTAAATAAAACTATTATACAGCTCTAAGTTTTGATTACTCTATTTTTAGAAAATAAAAACCAATAAACACTTTAATCAAATCTAAATAAATAAATAAAAAAGATCTATAAATATAAATATAAATTAAAGATTTGAAAATATGTATATTACAGGAACCTATAACATAATACACTAAATAAGAAATCAAGTTAGTCACATATATCAGCCAAGTTAGTAGTAGTTAATATTTATTCAGCTACTTCTAAAACAAACATTTGAAAAGCTTATTTCCAAAAATGTCCTATGTATGTTTTCTCTTCATCAGATCAGCAGGGCAAGTGTGCTTCAAACTATTTATTACAAAATTTGTATTTGAAATTAGCCAAATGTTAGCTTACTAAGTGCACAATGATGTAAACTGCAATTCTATACCTGGTTATTTTATCTACACGTATAAAAATGTTTGTTTACCTAATTGAAAAGTCGTGAAAATCACGGACGTTAACTTTATTAGAAGTTAGGACTTACACAGTCAAACGTGACAACCAACCGTTAACAAGCTAGCATAACTGCGAGTACAACTTCTAAATAACATTACGCACTTACCTCTGTCTTTTTGGCGTTTCTCCTCCTCCTCGATTCTTTTCTTTCGCCCCTGGGCTCCTGCAGGATTTGGCTTTTTTGACATGAAACCTGTTTTTTAGTGTGCTGTCGGTCAGTACCACAAATGAGCAGGTGAGATGGAGCGGTGTTGATTATGTGATCATGCGCACTTCAGGGTCAAGCCGAGTGTAGGAAAATAGGGCTTTTTTTAGGTTGTTGAAATGTTTTGCGAGATCCTTTTGTAACACTACTAAAAGTCTGGAAATTCTTTTACACAAAAAAGATAACCTAAACTCATTGTAGACATTTTTCGTCTTTTCTTCCTATCATACACTAAGGGCGCTGCGCTGGTGCCACCATGATTGCCGGAGCCCCTAGCATTTGCCTGTAATGCCTATGCCACAGGCCGGCCCTGTAAGTATGGCTGCTTGGTTGTTAAGAGGCTGGCTCATAATTTACTTTAATTTAAACTCAATGGAGCCATGAAAACACATATGCCACATGGTTTCTATCATTCCCACACCTGTTTCAAGATAAAAGTAAAGAAAATAATTATAACAGCTATATATGCCGTACATGTATTTTGTATTAATGTTTTTTATAACTGTCTTGTATTTAGATTGGCCTGAAAAAATAGCTGCTCTTTAAAGTTATGTCTAAAATAGTTTATTATTTTCGGACATATATTATTGCATTTCAATCATTAATCAAAAAATCAATGTTTTGTATTCTATGGGATAAATATTGTGGTATAATCCCCTTCTGGGAGCTCCCTACCCTTTCTAATGCCAGTGTGAAATGCCAAAGTCTGACATGGGGAGAACACACCATCTCTTTTTTTCTCTCTGCCAACATGAAAAGCCAAGTTAGGCAGAGCAGCAGCAAAGACCTCAAAGGCAGTGGTTTTCAAAGTGGGGGGCCACGGCCCCTTGGGAGACTGCCAGGAGGCACCAAGAGGGCCTCAAAAGATTGGAGGGGAAGGAAAAAATATTATTTTCATTGATTTATTTTTTTATTTAATTTTTTTATTTCTATAACAAGGGAAACTGAGGCAGGTGGTGCTAGCTCTGCTAACTGCAGCCACATTCAGCAAACCAATTTAATACTCTAACATTTAGACTGTTCGGGCAGTTGAAATTAAAATAAACATTTTAGTAACTAGGAAAAAATAGACAACAAAATCACAGCTTATGAAAGAGTTTTTTTTTTAATAAAATCACAGCAAGATTTATAATTCAGCAGAAACCTCGACAGAGGATGGTTGTGATGACAGTCCAGAATAGAGCAGAACACTGATTAACTTACATCAATTAAAAACAGATGATCCATATAGGAAGAATACGACTCATTCCACAGTGTTTGTCTTTCTTATTGAAGTTTGTAGGAGTTATATAAAAAACGTATATATTAAGAGCTTCACACTTCTACAACTATGGAATAAGTAACAGATGCTCATATTCTGAGGATTAAATAGATTATATCAGTGTGTATCTACTGAGCTAGTACCTACAAATACATAAACCATATTATATATCAGCTCTGCAGGTTGATTCAGTCGTAATGCTGGGTGGATTGTGAAATACAGAAGTGGACTTCATCACCAGCACCCTCGCTTTCAGTGGTGTTGGGCGCCTTCCCACCTCTCGGAGTTGTCAAGCCCTTTTGTCTTAATTTGTTTCAACTTCATTTTTCCTTCTATTGTTTTTATGTCCTCTTTAAAAGCCGCTTCATATTGCCAAAGTCCCAAATTTCTCCTGTAAAGTGCAGCCTCAGCCAGTCTGTGGTACCCTGTCACACGTCCAGTTAATGACTGTAGCTTTTCTCCATTATCTGCAGGAAAGTGTGTGTGTGTGTGTGTGTGTGTGTGTGTGTGTGTGTGTGTGTGTGTGTGTGTGTGTGTGTGGCTCAGCTCCTGACAGCCAGCATGGAGTTGATCTCCCAGATGAGGTTGCGGAGCTGATCCATGATCTGCTTCAGCTGCTGGTTCTTCTGCTTGAGCTTCTGCAGAGAAAATGACAGAGGGAGAGAAAAGAAACGTGTTTATAGATGCTGAAAAATAACAAATATAAATGTCAAAGTGTCAAAAACCCTTTTTGTCCGCTGAAAAATTAAACCACATCTCTGTGAAAGATAAAAAGGTCGAACAACTGACAAAACAACAAAGCAATTACAGTTTGAGCAGAGAACAAATAATTCACGGCAAACAGGATATTAAAGTTGCACGTAGCAGTGCTATTGAAAAGTCCCACTGAGACAGATTTCAGCTGCCACACTGTACAACTTAACACGTTTTTTCCAAATCTGCCCTACTTCTGCATCCTGCTACCAACACGGCATCAACTTAACACTTTCTCTGCCACTTGAAGTCCCTGAAAAATGAAATTTACTGTTTCACTTTACTCAGGCAAACTAATTCCAGATGTAATCTTTTTCTTTAATGTCTGCTGCTAGGATGAAAAAATAAACAGTGAGGTTTTTCCCAGGATTAGTCTGTGAGAAACATGCTCCAAGAGTCTGCCTCTCCATTTCAAATAAAAGTAAGTCCAAGTTTTGATAACATTTTAAGCAAAACACTAATAACCAAATGTTTCTCATGGGATGTGACTTTGTTCCAGGGCCCTTTGTACTTGAGTAGTGTTTAAAAGAAGAGGCTGTTGTGGATACACTGGTTGTTTCCCATGGATCTTACAACAGAGTGAATAAAAAGATGGATCACATGGCAGCTCCTCAAAAGTGAAGCCAAAATAATTAAAGCACCTCCCACTTGTTTTCATAGCTGTGTCTTGTCACGTGTGTTTATGTCCAAGTGTCTTTTTAATAGAAAGCTCAGTTTGAGGCCTTTTCTTGTGTTAGAAAATAGTTAAACTCTTTGAATACTGCCATGCCTGTTATTTGATCTGAAAAATAAAGACTCAGCAACATTTGGTTTTTCAAGGATACAATATCCTGGAGGTACTTCTAATGGTATGAAACAACTTCAATTGATTTTAGCTGTCTTGTAAAATTCTTTAGAAGGATAGCATGATTTAAGCACATGGAGAAAATTACAGTACAGTATTGAAGGTAGTAGAAGTGCCGATTAACTGTTGTTACAGCAAAAAAAAAGCTAGTGCGAGTCAGTCTGACATTACAGTGGTGGATGCCCCAGATGGCTGATCACATCAGGTTTTTCAAACCAGGTTTTAACTCGGTAGAGAATTCTGTTTCTTGACATTGGTTTTGTTTTTATGTTTTTTGTTAGTTCGTTTGTTTGGGTAGGCTTTTGATTGATTGGTTTGTTGTTTCACTAGTTGGCTGTTTTGATGGCTGTTTTGATGGCTGTTCAATTTGTTTGATTGTTGTTCCATTGGTTATTTGTTTGGTTGGTTGGTTAGTTGGTTCATTGGTTAGTTAGTTGGATGTAGAACTTGCTGTTTGGTTAGTCGAAAGTTGATTGGTTGGTTGGTTGGTTGGTTGGTTGGTTGGTTGGTTGGTTGGTTGGTTGGTTGGTTGGTTGGTTGAGCTGGTTGGTTTGTTAAGCTGATTGGTTTGTTAAGCTGGTTAGTTGCTTGCTTGGTTGGCTGATGGTTGGTTGTTTAGCTAGTTTTGTTGGATGGTCCATAGTTCGATTGACTGGCTGGTTTGTTAGATAGATAAATGGATAGATAGATAGATAGATAGATAGATAGATAGATAGATAGATAGATAGATAGATAGATAGATAGATAGATAGATAGATAGATAGATAGATAGATAGATAGATAGACAGACAGACAGACAGACAGACAGACAGACAGACAGACAGACAGACAGACAGACAGATAGATAGATAGATAGATAGATAGATAGATAGATAGATAGATAGATAGATAAGTAGATAGATAGATAGATAGATAGATAGATAGAACTAAAGACACAAAACACTTTCAATCACCCCCCCAAAAAACACAATAAAACAGTATCTCCACATTCCACACATTAGAGCCAGATAAGCTGGATCTATTTCCTGTCTTTATTTACAAATTTGATGGCTTTGACTCAGTTTAGCTGGTTGGTTGTTTGGTTTGTCCAAAGTCATGTGTCGGTCATTTCAAAACACAGAAGGTTTTTTTTGTTTGAATTTACTTTTGATGGAAGACATCAGGTTATTTAGATGCAACAAAATCAGCTGGTGGGTCCATGTGCAGTGACAGAACCATGAACTGTGGTTTTCTTTAGGTTTTTTAACAATAAGAAGGAGTATAAAGTAACACCTGCCTGATCTATGAAAACCATGTTTCACTTCAAATATTTCAAGCATATAAAAGACAAAGTTTTCCCACCTGCCTACTGACCTCTCTATCGTAGTCTCTGTTAATCGCTAAACTAACACATCTGTCGGGCTTCAGGGACACACAGGTACATTACAGAGAAGCAATCAACCCAATCTCCCGTCTGTCACTGAGGGCTTTGTCTGCTGATCGCCTCTGAATGCGCTTCCCAGATCTCTAAGTCAACATCTGCTGTGGACTCAAGTGCTTCAATGCACAAGCTTTATGCATACACGAACAATGGCTCCTGAGCCGATGGATACAAGCGAGTACAGCCGCCAAATGTGTGCCGCCTTAGAAGGAGTAACTCAGGCAAAACATCTACATCTAAAGGTGTGAGCAGGTTTAGCAACAGCAGTACATCACAGCTACTTACTCAGCTGCTTTTCTTCTGATAGATAGTCAAAGAGGGAGAGGAGGGGTGCTACTGTAGCTGCGGTGCAGTGAAATCTATTAAGATTAAATCCATCTCACTCTCTTGCTAACACTCCTTTAGCCATGACTAATTACCAGCCATTTTTGCGGCGCAGATAACACCTTGAGCAATCGATTTCACAGAGCTCTCTTAATATCAACTGTTTAGCTGATTGTCCTTGAAGATATTCCAGAGTGGAACATTTGGATGCCCTCCAGTCCCTCTTTCCTCCCTCCTCTCCAGTCGTCTTTCACTTTGATTCAGTGTGAATGTGTGTGTAGATGCGAGCGTGTGAGAGCGTAATACATGGGACGCGCCTCATTACTCTGACGATCAAGTGTTGAAATAACTCGGTCATCTACTCTGTGTTAATGAGCTGATACCATGAGGCTTTGTGATTTCAAATACTTTTAAACAAAGAAACAACCGCTGGTGCTTTTATAACAGCTGATTCTTAACAAGCTTTAAAAAAGAGCTGCAATCACAGACACATTTTTTTGTCTGGGTTTTTTTTTCTGATCGTAAACGGGCAGCTTTGGCTTCAAAGACCAAATTTTCTACTTCTGAATCAAGATTCCTCTGCAGAAAAATAATCTCTGCCTTCTTTGAAACATGAATTCCCACATTTTTTACAGAGGAAATAACACTTCGGAGGAAGCGAAGCCTTCACGGCCTCATTCATTATAAAAGGCTCACTGGCGTATCTTGATATATGAGTAACAAGACCGCTATTATCACAGAAATGATTCTGCAACCTCAGGGAGGCATAATTCCATTCATAACCTCATAATTAGCATAGCTCTAATCCTTCACACCTATAATGTTATATTTAGAGAAAGGGTATACTACAGAGAACAAAGAGAGGGAGCTGTCTTTTTTCTTTACACGCACGTTCATGCGCTCAAACACCTCTACAGGACTCCACTAGGTGCACTTCCTGATTTTTTTCTTCTGCGACTCGCCGGCCGGGCTCCACAATAATGTTTTGATGCCTTTTCAATCTGAAGTAGGCCTCCTCTGACACGCTCTGACACTGCATCAGCCGCGCCAGGGTGGCCAGTCAACAACTCATGAAAGTAAACAAGGAGGCGCTGTCTGAGCTGCTGTCTCCGAAGGCCTCCTGCAGACTGGCAAACTGCCTGCCAGCTTCTTATAACCTGGAAATGCTGCCAGACGTCGGCAGATTGGCAGAGGAGAGAGTGATAAAGCACGATGACCTGAAAGAGGGGTTGAAATGGAGATTGGCACAAAGAGAGGAGATGCAGAGGGATGAGGTGGACTTAAATGCGAGTGTGTGGCTGAGAGTGTGCAGCTGTGGGAGACAGTGTGTACGATCTGGTGTGCATATCTGTGAGACTGCACCACCAGTCAGGATGAGCAAGGCCACTGCAACAGGAGACGCTTCATCTAATGTTCTAAAAAGTGACAAATGTCCCAGTCATTAAATGAAAATTCAGATTCTGATTAGATGACAAGTCTAAGGAAAGAAAGCTCTTAAATGGTCAAAATTGGGTACAATTTATCTAAAAAAAAACTTAAAACAGGATAATGGAGTCTGCAGGCAAACAATGCTAATGGTTTTCAGAGTGTGGCAAACACTAGCAGAGCTAGCACCTCCGGCCATAGGTCCTCCCTCCCTGTCTCTTCAAGGCCCCAGCTCCACAAAAACCCTCTTTCCTCTGATTGGGCAGCCTGCTGGAGGCTGTTGGGGGCATGGGCAGACCTTAGTGTTTGAGGCCCACCTGAAGAGAGTGTATAGAGAGTGGACAGCATCCGCCATTTACTACTGTACGGTTTTGAAGCCAAAATACCCCTGTCACAGGCACAGCCATTGCAGTTGTGCAGCCAGAGTCTGCGCAGTAGAGACGATGAGGTATTCTGGGAGGATTTGAGTGGAGCCGGGTGACAAAAATAATAACCTTTTTTTATTTCAAGAGTCTAATCACTGCTTGGGTCTCTCTCCTGACATATTTTACAATCCCTGAAAAAAATACAGAAGAACGTCGGCTATCAATCATCGTTAAATGTGACGTAAAACCTTGTTTTTACGTCATGTCTTTTCAGACATGAGGGGACTTGAATGCAAGACAGCCAAATGATAACTTCAAATTACCACAAAAATCGGACGTGAGAAAACATTTCTACAAGGTGTATTAGTTTTTTAAAGTTTGACCACAGCCTATCTTGAATGACTGGGGAGCAGGAGTTTTTGACCTATACTGCAGCCAATCACCAGGGGGAGCAGTTTTTGTAGAGACCTCATTTCAAGCTGAGCAAGATGACGGCCATTTTTTTTTTACAGTCTATGGGCCCACCTTATCATTTCAGCAAGTCTCATCAAGATCTTGCTCTAAATTGAAAATGGACCATTTTAAATAGTTAACAGATTGGGGAATGCTACAACAAATGAATATGTAGTGGTTTGAAAATCAGTGCACATTGAAGCACCATATGGGACAATGTGACAGTTCATCTTGAGTTAGTATTTAAAAGATTTATAGTTGAAGTATGTGTGTCTGTAATTGTGGGACAAGAAGAGCTCTTGATGCCTTTAAAGCGTGTCCGAGCAAAGGTCGAGCCAGGGTGAGAGCATTTTTTCACAGACAGTTCAGAGGAAAGCATCCAGGTGAGGTTGGTAAACAGAAGTCACAAACCATGAGTGGCTTGTTTGTGGGACAGAATTTTGGCAACCTTTCATCTCAAGAGATTAAACATTTTGACAGCGAGAAAAAAAAAACAGTTCCTGTTCTTGTATTTAGCTAAGCTTGATGGATGGGTCGTGGAGCTGTCTTTGACCAAAAAACATCTGATTCATTTTCAGTGACAGCTGGATTTTCTAAAGTCACCTTGGAATATAAAGTTCCACGAGTCACACACTGCATTTTGACCTGCATTCATTTTGAATACCTTCAGGAATGGGTACCATATTAGGTACCTAAATGCATCCTTGTGACTGTCAGGGAGTGGAAGAGTAGGTGATTTTCCACAAAGGACATGAACGCAGCATTTCAAGGTTATATATCGAAGAATAAGTATAAAAAATTGAAAAATTTGAGATTTCATGATTAAACAAAAATATCTTTTATACCACAGAAACACAGAAAATTGGTACCGTTGAATACCGATTCCGATTCCCAGGTACCGAGCATCAGTACCATAACGTTTCAAATGTGAAAGGTACCCATCCCTGAATACCATGCTGTTTAACTGTCAATATACACAAAAAACAAAGCATAATGGTCTAAAGATATCAGACATTTTGGCACTGTGTGTCAGCTGTGAAGGTGAGACTTTCTCTGTGAGTATTTCAGATGCTATGATTGAACTAACTGAACAAGTAAGTAATCACATGAAAGTCAATTATTCCACAAGTACTTTGAGATAAGATTCAATATTTTCTGCAGAAATTTCAAACATTTTTAGTTCAAGCCATTCATTTGTGTTAAATCAATAAAAAAAAGTCTCAATTGGATGATTTTTACCAATATTTTTTAATAAAATTAAAAGTAAATAGTCTTGAAAATGCAAAGCGGATTAGATAAGTTGCGGTTTTTGAAATGTAAGAGATACTTTAAGAAAAAATTCCAATATATGGTACAGACAATATGTTATTTAAAAAAAACCATCCTGATTCTAGATAAATAAATTCCTCCTACCTATACACACACGTAAGGACAGTCTATAAGGACATAAAGCATTTCACGCTAAGTGCAAAGTTTCCCTTCTTCCTCTGTCCTCAGTGTCCTTGAAAGAAAAAAAATGTGTCCTATACATCCTCTAACTGTCATGTTCAGATTTATCACTCTTGAGATTCCACAGCTTTCTTCCTCGCAGTATATGAATCTTTGTTCACCATCCATTCAACAGAAAATAAAAACATCAGTTTGAACCCCACTCATTCAGATATCAAGATTTGAGGGAGGAAGGCTGAGGAGTGGAGGACAGCAGCTGCATCATTAGCCGGCGCTTTAAATAACAGGGAGCCACGTGAACAGAAAGGCACGGAGAGCCACTCGCTAACAGGACAGTTGACATCTTGTTTAAATGACGTGGATGAAGGGCTGTTTCTCCATCCATCTCTGCTTCTCCCCCTCTCTGCCTTCAACACGCTCCCTCGCTCCTCCACTCATCCAAATCAGATCAAAGAAGCTGTCCTCAGTAACAGGGTGAGAGACAGAAGTGAAAAAGCTGAATATTTCATCGAAATCGCTTCATTAAAATTCTGCTCCACTGAAACTTTGCCACAAGAGGAGCTCCCACTACAGTGTCTCTGAGTGTCATGTCGAGACATACCAAGTCAGGCCACCAAAAGGCATTCACTAGTCTGAAACATATCTGTCCCTAACATAAATATTCATCATTGTCAAGTGTCATTGTTTTTTTAAGGCAACACTTGTTTTTTCTTTTCATGTGGTTCACTGAACAACAGGGAATCTCAGAGCCAGATGAGCAGTTTCTCTTTAATAATTAATTCTGTTGCATTGTTTCTCCTTAAAAGCGATCTTAAGAGAATTCTTGATCTGTGAAACATTATAGAAAAATTGAACTTATCTTGTAATTTAATTACACAAGATGAGGCATTCATTTGATTTGGATTTTAGTGGTTTAATCATTTCATCTATTATTAAAAACATGACCAGCAAGCTCTCTATAGACATTCAGAGGCTTGGCAACACTTCTTGATGAGGGGCCTTGAGATAGTGGCGAAGAAGATGCGAGTTAGATTAAAATACGCCCTCACACACACACAAGCATACAGGAGGAGAGAGGGGGAAAAGAGGAAGTGGAGCGAAAACGTGCCTTCACTCAGGATTCCTCTGCTAATCCGCCCTGTCGCTGGCGACTCAAATCTCAGCTTTGACTCCGACGGATCTGGTGGGGAATTACAAGTGTAAGTGTCTGAGAGTGAGGAGAAGGGATTAGGGAAAGGAAGAAGCGGAGGAGAGGAAGACGGAGGAAAGAGGATGGAGTAGGTAGGAGTAGAAATGGGAGTGGGGGAGTTTACAAGGGATGGAGGATGAGAGGAGGTATGAGGGAAGAGGATAGATGAGGGAGATGGGAGGAAACAAGCCAAAACAAAAAGAAGTGATAGGAAAAAGCAAAGGAGAAAAATAATAAGCAAACAAGGCTAAGAAGAGGAAGAAGGGGAGAGGTAAAAGAGGAAAGGAGGTGGAGAAGAAGACAAGGAAAAAAAGCAGATGAGATGGGGAAGCTGTAACGATTGATTCATTAGTTGGATTTGTTGAGTTTGGTTGGAGCTAGTTCGGGTTAGCTTGGGTAAGACTGAACTGGGTTTGACTGCATCAGATTGAATTAGATTGGGTCGAGTCAAACTGGTTTCGCTTTAAATAGACTGGGTTGTGATGATTGAATCAGACTGGATTGGTTGATCAAGAAATGGGTTGAGTTGGATTGGTTTGGGAAAGAATGGACGAAATTAGGTTGGGTTGAGTTCGAACTGGGTTGAATTGACTGGGATATGGATTGGGTTGAGTGGTGCTGGGTCTAGTTGGTTTGGATTTGACTGGGTTGAGTTAGATTTGGATCAGGTTGGAATGACTTTGGTTGGGTTAAATTTGTGCTGGGTTGAACTGAACTGGATCCAATTGGGTCGATTTAAGTTGAGTTGGATTGGGTTGGGTTAACTTGATCTTGGTTAAATTGGACTAAATCGAACTGGAATGGGTCAAATCGATTACAGTACAATAGATAGTGATTCTGAAGTAACCAAAAAATGTTAAGACTACTGTATAATCATATAATGTACGTCAAGGTATCTGATTACCAACACACCTCAAAGGTAAACCCCAGAATTCATTTCTTTCTTGCCACCAAACAGAGTCATGCAGAGGTGTCAGAGAGAAGCAAACTGAATTAAAAAATCTGTCTCATCAGAATATCAAGATTCTGCACCAGAGATACAGTGGTCATACTGCATGATTGAGGAGGATGATAAAGAGATGAATCAATATTTCTTCTTAACTCTTGTTTCAAGGTTCCAGTTTGACACTATATGTATTCTTCAGGTTTCTCAGGTAGTTAGTCTTAAACAAGTTCCTGGAAAGACTTTTGACGCTACCAAAGGAGGTGGTGATGTTTTAAACAGCTACACGGTTTTATGTAAACTCAAATATTTGACTGAACACGGCATATTGCATGAGTGTAGACCAACAAAGTCGATGATACTGCCTCCATACAGTGCTCCCTGAGGAGGGGGTTCATTAATATCACAGAGCAGAGCACAGTATATATGATGAATGTTGTATGAAAGCTTTGTCCTCCAAACTGCATTCAAATGAATTAAGGTTCCCGGAAACTACTATGTTTTGTTGCTGACACATGTAGAAATATACATGAAAATGTGGCTACATTTCCTGTTTCATGCAGTTATATCACCACCATAATCACTACAGGTTAGAGATGAAGCAGGTTAAAACCTTCACCACTGTCCACACTCTTCATATTACGCTCCTCTCTATCTTCAAATACCCACATTAGCACAAGCACATGATTTACAGAGGCTGAGTTTTATCCCCTCACAGTCCTCACACAATGAGATAGATTGTCTTGGCAGAAATGCAAGTCGAATTTAATTAAATTCTTTGCTTTTTAATAAGTGTGACAAAAATTTGGAGAGCAGCCTCAGCTCTGTGGAAAGGTGCTTTTCAAGGAACGCAGCAATCCTTTAAATTATGCAAAAATGAAACAAGTCCTCAAGGAAATGGAGCTCCCTATTAGGCAGAAGAATTAGGACAAACCAAACTCAAGAGGCCGACATTTTTATTAATGAGCGTCTACAGAAGGAATTGGGAGAAGCCTTGCAAAATAACTAACGCCTGAAATGAAGGTACTGCTCATCGTATAATTCACTGATCCATATTAGGACAAAATTAGCCTTTCCTGTATCACTTTTAAAAAGTATTTATGGCAACTTATCTCAAGTGCTTTATAGGTGTCTGCACATGCACATTAATTGAAGCTCAGGGAATGGCCATTCCTTAACTAGGATGTGGTACAGTTATGCAGTGAGGCAGACAGACAGGCCAGCTTTAATAACGAGACTCCAAAAGTGGAGGTACTTAGAAATGAGCTGTGTGGGCTGCTCTCTCAGACCTCCTCACAGTTTAACAGAACTTATTTTTAAAATGAATAACATCTCTGGGATCTATCAGCCTCAACACAAAAAGAACATAAAGCTCATTCAGGCCCTGTACAAAAATTTGAATACAAGCTGTACTTCTTTCACAAAACGTTTTCAAGAGGATCTCATATCTTGAGAAACTCAGTTCCTTTCAGATCAGGGACAGGGTTCTCAAACAAGCTACAAGTGGATATTCTTCATGAATACAGTGTTGTATTTATGGGTCATTCTTTACAAAAGAACAGGAACTTTTTCTATGGGACTTACAGAGCTGAACATCCCTGGTTGGTCGAGTACCTGCAGCACTATATTTTCCTTTCTGGTGGCACTGATGTATCGTGAAATGCAAGTATTACAGCAGCCACTATTTCATACATTAGCGGAGTAGTTTGTCTGATAAAGGTGGATGTTTCACCCATTATCAAAGAGGCAGCCAATGTCTCTCTATAACCTACAAAAACAAACAAGACCATCAGTGACATGATTGATTTTTAAATATTGTCATTTTCAATGCCTGAAACTGCTACAACAGGGAAGCTGTCAAATTAGCAACTGAAAAAACAGCCTTTTTGACACACACAAATGTTTACATTAAGTGATACATTTGAGTTTCAAACACAGCAGAAGGAGAAATTTTGTTTTCTAAAAATATGCAGTTCTACACAAGTCCACTTGAGGCTGGCAGAATCACCGAAAAACACACAAACACACCAGATAAAGACAAACGGTTTGGGTCCAAACAACATAAACTTGTATTTTTCAGAGCTATTAAACTTACAAGTGTATGAGGGCATGGCTTGACTTGTTTACTTTTGCCAAACTTAACAACAGGTTGGGGACTACAGATGGAAACTAGCCCTTTAGCTAACTCGGGCATATTTACAGAAATGTCAATTAATATGCACTGCCCCTGTGAATTAAATATATAAATAAATATATAGTGAAGAGAGAATTGAGCCAGAAGGCAAGGCTTTCAATTTACCAGTCAATCTACGTTCCAACCCTTACCTATGGCCTTGAGCTGTGGGTAGTGACCGAAAGTACAAGATTGCGGATACAAGCAGCTCAAATGAGCTTTCTCAGCAGGGTGTCTAGGTTCAGCCTTCGAGACAGGGTTCAGAGCTCAAGACATTCAGGACAGGCTCAGAGTAGAGCCGCTGCTCCTCCGCATCGAGAGGAGCCAGATGAGGTGGTTTGGGCACCTGGTGAGGATGCCTTCCGAACCCCTCCCTGGGGATGTGTATCCAGCTGGGAGGAGACCCCAGGGTAGACCCAGGACACAGTGGAGAGATTGTATCTCTCGACTGGCCTGGAGCTGGTGGAAGTGGCTGGGGACAGGGGCCACTAGTCTTCACTGATGGCACTGCTGCCCTGCAACCTGGACTCGGATAAGTGGTGGAAAATGAAACAAACTAACAGGGGGGCAAACAATAACCATCAGCAAAGAGGATAAAGTCCTATCTCCAAAAAAAAAAGGAGGCTGGGCTGAGTTCAGCATATACATTGCGAACCCCAATGAGGATGAGCGTCACAGGCACTATGTCCATGTATTATACAAGCTAAGGTCAGGACACTATAAAGATAAATATCTTAGGGCGAGGGCGTCAAAGACGGTACCAACAAAAGATTACTCACAGGAGCTTTAAACATCTGTTATACGTAAAAATGTTGTCATCACAGCTGAGGTATCTGTGTTATGAACCCAAGTCTGCAACCTGCAACTTTCAGGAAATGTAGGATGGTAACACCAAATAATTCATTCCAATTACAATACAAGCCTGAAACCTTTCTTATATTGTCTAATTGGTAGCATGCTACATAAATCACTACTGCCATTAAATGCTATTTTAATTCTTAAGCCGTTATTTCCAACTAGTCCTAGACAAGCACGGTTTAATTCTGGAGGTCAACACTGAAGCAAATTAACTTGTTATAGCTGTCAAATGTAATAAAACCTAATACTCATCTTCATCACTTTAATTCCAAATTGATAAATATAACTTTGAAAAAACTCTCAAGTTAATGGCCAATGCCCCCGAAGTGAACTTCAGCTTGTGGGCTGAAAATGTTCCACCAAAGTGAAATGTCAGTAGCAGGAAAACAGACTGCCCTCTCTGAGGAGTCTTGTAAAAAGCACAAGTGAGTTGGGGGTAAGTAAGCAGCTTACTGCTCTGTGCCCTGCCGGGGGAACCCTGTGACGCTAAGTGGGCCCTGGTTTACCATCTGACGGTATACCCACAGGGAGCCTGGCCAAGCAGCTTTAATTTGCTTGACATCAGTTAAAAAAGCCTTAATTGACTTTATAAACTTTATGGCTTTTTCTCAACGGGAAGGTTTAAGTGCCGGCGTGCTCTGTGTTTGGCACAGGCTATCCCAGGGGAATGAAGCCCTTAAAGGGATTTTGAAGGCAGATAAAAGGCTTCTCTTCTAGGGGTGGCAGAAATACAATAGCAGTGTTGTCATCCTCACATACACCTACCACCAGGGTTCTTTCAATACGTCCTCAGCACTGAGGTGGAAAGCCTGCTGTGTCAGCCGACTGTTGCAGAACGGTTGCAATCGATTTAGCCTTTTAGAGGTATCTGAGGCTAGGCGCCCCCTCGCTCCCTGCTAAGCACTTGAGTCTCTGCCAGGTAGCCCCATCGATTGAGCTTCCCTTTGTGATTTGGTTCCCACTGATAATAAATGAGGAGCAGGAAGGTTGGAGAGCTGTTGCTTTGGAATGATGGGCAGCCGTGCAAGTGACTCCATCATCAGCAAAGCTGCTCATCAAAAAGTATACAGTTGGTTTCTTTGGAAAACCAAGCAAAACACAATTCTATCTTTTTAAAGACTTAAAAAGATAAACTCCAGTGCAGTGGCACCCAAAGTGGGGGTCACAAAACCTTTATAGGGTTCTTGAAATGCCTTCCAAAATCAAAAACTATTTACAGGCACATACTTCATCCATTTCTGTATAAATATAAAAAATATGGGTTAAATTTCATATTAAACTATGCAAACAGAAAAGTTTTGATCTGTTTTCCATGTGTCTTTTTTCAAAAGGAGACTAAGCAAGATAAACAACAGAATCAGTGGCCACATATTATTTTGAAGACACAGCAATATGCCAACGCATTCTAACAATCTACTAAATAAAGTCTCAAGCCAATTTTTGTTTGTTTTTGCCCATTTTTGGATTACCTATTATTGTATACCCTTGGCAGGGGGTGGCCTCTCTCAAGCACGTCCCCTGATGTACGGTATGCTTAACCCATTTAGAGCTGAAGCAACATTTAGGCATTTTACCTTTAAGGCTGGATGCAACAGGTAGGTCATTTTCAGACAGCGTTGTCATTTTCAAGACAAATAAAATGGGCTCTGATTCACTGAAATACATGTGGATAAAATGAAGTTTATGTTGTAGAATTGTTTTTTAATTCACATGGAGGGAGTGGCTATGTTTACATGCAGTCAAAATTCGGGATGAGGTCGATATAACAGTTTCTGAAAATTTTTGGAATAACCTGTTTACATGCGTGAGCAAACAGGGTAATTCTTTTTCACATGGTATCCCAATCAAAACAGCAAAGCAGGGACAGCATCTCGACGTACAAAGAAAATCATGACTTAATGTGCGTCATTTCCACCTCTTCTTACTGTTTCCATAGCAACAGCAGCAGCAAGGCGGACTTCCTGTACTCAAAAGACCAAGATTCCTTGCAAACAGAACATACGTAAAACACAAATGAATGTTCCTTTCGATGGGGATATACCGATAGGCATATACATGACCAAATATTGTTATTTTAAAACTGGAATATGAACATATTCCGTTTTTTTTAAAAAAAGGTGTTTTTGGTGTTTGCATGGCCGTGCCCAACCAGGTTATAGCCAAAATTCTGAATTTGAAAGGGTCACTGTCTGAAATGACCTACACATTGCATCTGCTCTGAAGAGGTATTACCGCAAATATATGTTATGAGGCCTTAAAGGTGAATAATGTTGCATCCAGTCTAAATGGATTAAAGACACAGATAAAGCCATGCATTTCACAACAATGCATTAAAAGCATCAGGATTATTACATTAACATTAACAGACCTGGTTGATACTAATTTAGAAGAGATACACAAACAATTCAGACCTTTATATTTCAATGTAGAATCTCTAAAGAGGGATTATATTATTTCTAAAGTTAGTTTAATGAAAAGTATCCTTGAAACTTTCGCAAAGAATGAAAAAGAATGGACGAAAAGTTGAAATGAGGACTAAGGAAGAGACACAGATAATGAGAGAAATGGATCATCCTAAGTGTCATTGACAACTGCACCATTTGAGATAATGGGGGGGAACGAATTGGGAAAGGAAAACGTGTGTCAGTTTCAGGTCACCTTGGTGGTTTACCTGGTAAAGCGTGCACCCCATGGAGAGAGGTTGAGTCATCAGCACTGAGGCCAGGTTGGGTTCAGACCTTTGCCCTTTGCTGGATGCCATCACCTCTTCCTCTCCTCTGTTTATTTCTCCTCCCTCCAGAAGATTAATTCTTTTAAAGATTGTTTAGCTGTTTTTTCTGTAGTGCTATGTAAATGTATACAAATCTGAAAATTTAACAGTCAATGTGAATTTTTATTTAAGTTAGTATCTATTTGAAACAACCAGTACAGTTGTCTGAAGTAGATTTTATTGAAGCTAGCTTGAAGTTAGCTTCTACACTGCTAAACTGGTGAGGCTTCCTGTTCTTTCACTTTTTTGATACCTGTGCTGCTAACTAGCTGGATCATGACAGTTGTTTAAGAGGAGATCAGGGCTCCAACTTGATGTGGGAGTGTTAAAAGCGTGAATGTTTACATTTGTGTGTACTGATTCTGCATCTTAACATGTGAGCATGCGTGTATGTGTGATTGAAGCTTGAATCTGGCATTTTCGGAGCGATATCCCGCCGTCTCAATCTCGAAGCAGACAGGACGTCTCACTTTCATCTCCCTCAGATGTCTGTCAGGAGCTTAAATCATCCAAGGCTGGCCCGAACACCTCGCACACTCTGAGCAAACACGATACTTCAAGGGTTTCTATTGGGCAGCCGAAAGTTCCTATGAGGTTGAAAAAACCCTTTGATTTAAATGTTCTTCAGGTGTCAACAACAGCTCTCCACGCGTCAAAAGCATCTTGTGACGCAGCGATGTGTTAAATTGGTACTATCACTCACACATACTTAAAATCAGCTCCCCTAAGGCACCTCTCCAGCAAAGTAATATTGGATCTAATTACCTCTATCGTTTTAAGAGTGAAGGCAAGGAAAAAGGAGGGAGGCAGGCAGATTTCTATAAAGATAAAATAGAGGTAATTCCAATTTAAAGCCTTCACATCACTCGCTGAGAGCAGGGAAGAGCTGAGGTCGAGAGAGGAATAACCATTACTCGTGTTCAGATACACCCTTCATGTATACACAAAAGAGTTTCTCATGTTTAAATGTAAACAGCCCCGCCAGCATCTGAGCAGACAGCTTTGTTATAGCAAATAAAAAGAGAAGAATGAAAGGTGATGACACAGTTTGAAGCAGGCTTTCAGGTGATGTAACCTGCCCTCCGGCAGTCAAAGCACAGATCCTCAATCAGCTCCTGACAACAAACTCTGACCACGGCTAAATCTGAGAACAAATAAAGCTCATCAGATCATTTATAACCCTGACACAGCACAGGGAGCTTGTTTACTTCTTCCCTGTCTGTTTTCATAGTCCTGAGATCAGTCTGCTGAATGCTGTATCCATCACAGAAATGTCTGCATTATTGATATAAATCTAAGCTGCTCCTCATATGCTGTACAGATTACTGTATCCACCTCTTCTCCCCAGTTGTGTGGCAGGAAGTGATGCTATGACCGGACTACATCTTGGTTATTTGTCAATAATGATTCAACACAGAACACATTCAGTCATCATAACAAACTTCTGCTGAATTAGATGAGTGGCTCTGTTTTCTTGACCACAATTAGGTCAAATGCAAATTTGTGTGAACCAGAGAGGAGCCAGCTGCATCTGCCAGAGCAAATAAAGCATAAACAGATACAATTGGTTCTCAGGAAAGAACCACAGAGCTGCAAAATCTAAGCGCAGAATATGCCAGACTGCAGGAAGACAACTGTCTAAAAGCCAAATGTCCTGATAAATGTTGCTGCTTCAACCAAGACTGGATGGATGGATGAGCGAATGGTGAATGGGGGGATTAGTGGGGGATAGATTAAGGGATGGGTAGATGGATGGAGGGGTGAATGTATGAATAGACGGTAGGAAGGTAGGAATATGGATGGAGGACACTTCAAAAACTCAGATGTGGATGAAAAGATGGAATATGGATAATGATGTTGGACAGAAATGGACGATAGGTGGATAGATCAGTAAAACAATTCAGGAATAGATAGCTAATTAATGGATGTTGGATGAATGGTTGGATGGATGTACAAATGGATATGTGGATAGCCAATGGATGGATGGATGGATGGTTAGATGGATGGATGAATGGATAGTCATTGGATGAATGGATGGATAGATTGATGGATGCATGGACAGTGGATGGATGGATGGATGGATGGATGGATGGATGGATGGATGGATGGATGGATTTGTGGATAGCCATTGGATGGATAGATGGATAGATGGATAGATGGATGGATGGGTGGATAGTCAATGGATATATGGATGGATAGATAGATGGATGCTTGGACAGTGGATGGATGGATGAATGGAAGGATGGATGGATGGATGGATGGATGGATGGATGGATGGATGGATGGATGGATGGATGGATGGATGGATGGATGGATGGATGGATTTGTGGATAGCCAATGGATAGATAGATGGATGGATGGATAGATGGATGGATGGATGGATGGATGGAGGGATGGATAGATGGATGGATGGATGGATGGATGGATGGATGGATGGATGGATGGATGGAGGGATGGATGGATGGATGGATGGATGGATGGAGGGAGGGAGGGATGGAGGGAGGGAGGGAGGGATAGCGGATTGATGGATGAATGGCTTAGTGATTGGTAGTTGATTTATGGTTTTATGGATAGTTGACAGATGGTTAGATATGGAGAAGAATTTTCTGAAACTCTAAAGTGGCTTTATCCTTACTGAACTATGGGATCATTTTTTCTCATGACCTGCTTGTTGAGTGTTCAGGATAAGTTTCATGCCTTATATATAGGAATTATGACGTGTTCTTAAATCCGTGTTTGCTTCCAATGCAAGCACAACCGCAGACATTTTGTTGGAAACAATCCCTTGGCTTCGTGCCATGTGGAGTTTGGTGGTGAGCATGTTACTCTGCCTGACACCGCAACAGTGGAGTTGAAGTGAAGACTTGGAGAGACGCCAGAGACCGGTCCTCGGAGGAAACTTGTACTCTCGAATGTGTAAGGAGGCAGGGAGACTGATATTTCTCAGGCACCTCACTCAACACGCACGCCACTTATACACCACTTGCAACATATATACTCTACATATATACTGTTACAGACACCTCAGTGTAAATGCTTTGTTATGACTGAGCATAAACTCTCTGCATTAAAAAAGTAATATCACATTCATAACACGCCGGTATAATTTGATAATCTTCACCCTTGGTGAAACATCACTCATAAGCATCAGGGGCATACCCTAAAGCAGTGGTTATCATCTGGTGGGTTGGGACCTAAAAGTGGGTCATAGAGACATCTTAAGTGGGTCGCAAAAAGAGTTGTGGCAAAAAAGTCTTTGCTACAGCTTGATTAAAGGGGACCATGTTCCCCATAATGCAGTACTCTAGCAGTAAAAAGGTAGTTTGTCTATACTACAACATGGTAGGTGTCGGTGCCGTGACAAAATTCAGAATTTTACATTAAGCTGGTGGAGTTGGATCACAATCTGGATCCAGAACTTTTTTAAAGGATTCTTTATCATTGTGAGATAGGGCTGGTTTCACCATATGTAGCAGACAGTCTGCTGAAAGGT
Organism: Halichoeres trimaculatus; assembly: GCF_033239565.1. Taxonomy (NCBI): domain Eukaryota; kingdom Metazoa; phylum Chordata; class Actinopteri; order Labriformes; family Labridae; genus Halichoeres; species Halichoeres trimaculatus. The sequence goes on from NW_027437192.1 coordinate 10,374,622, forward strand.
AGTATAACATTAAAGGGATAGTTCAGTTTTTTTGAAGTGGAGTTGTATGAGCTTTATGTGACCACTAAGGACATTAGATACAGTAGAAAGTTGTCCTCTCTCCCTCAGTAAGACACAAACTTTAATCGATGGTGATGAGGAAATAGACGCTAACAGAGACAGACGGTACCAAATTCAAAGGCCATTTTCTCTGCCTACAAGAACTAAAATCAAAAAGTAATACCACAGTTTAAGAGTACGATACATAAAATATTTTTTAAGTGCATTAAGTCTTTGGAAATATAAACATTTATCTGGACCTAACTAACTCATGTGTCCTTACGCGCAGCGTTAGTGCGCTCTGTCCCTCCTCCTCCTTCCAGATCCAGATAAATGTTTATATTTCCGAAGACTTAGTGAACTTAAAAAAACATCTTATGTATCGTACTCTTAAACTGTGGTATTACTTTTTGATTTTAGTTCTTGTAGGCAGAGAAAATAGCCTTTGAATTTGGTACCGTCTGTCCCTGTTAGCGTCTATTTCCTCGTCACCATCGATTAAAGTTTGTGTCTTACTGAGGGAGAGAAGACAACTTTCTACTGTATCTAATGTCCTTAGTGGTCACATAGAGCTCATACAACCCCACTTCAAAAAAAACTGAACTATCCCTTTAAAGTAGGACTAGAGTGTTGCATGACAATCACAATATGCGTGGTGGAGGTCTGCGCTCTCTGAGTACTTTTCTAGTTTATCATTTGATGGTTTTAAACCGTTTTTTTTTTTTCTTTTAGCAAACAAAAGTCTCTTTTTTGCGGAATAATCCTTCCATCTTTGAAATGAAAATAGGGAAAAAAGGAAATAGAAACACCCCTTGCTGCCACCTTTAACCTGAGGGAAGACATTTAAATTGCTAGTAATGTGCAACAATAGTTCAGAACCCGAGGTTGTTGAGTTTAATACCAGAGGAGATTTCTAAAGCAGAGCGCTCTCACGTCTCAAGTGACCCTGAGAACTTCGGCATTTTTACCTTCACTCTAAGTGTGGTTACCATCAGTGAAAAATGAATCTGTGGGGAAAAAAGCCTTTTAAACGTTTGCTTACTTTTTGTTATTCTTCTAAAAGCGGTGTATGCTTTATGTCCCTGGTAGACGCCTTGTGACCCAACAGTGGCCAAGACCTTGGTTCACTTAAAAACTAAATTAAAAAGATTTCTCTTCAGAGAGGACTTTGACTGTTTGCAACACAAAAAACAGACCCGTGTTTGATGTACATATTAATATTCTTCCAGCATTTCTTTCGCTGTTCTAGGAAAAAGCATCAGAAAAGTACGAAAGGTTACACAAGCGACCTATCCACAGCAAATCTAGTAAATAATTTCCACAGCTTATTAAAGGTCTCCAAGCAACATCACACCTTTTTTTTCATCCAGACAATAGAGCTAAACAAAGGAGCACCGTTAGACGATTGTTTTAAAAAAATCTGCACCCCTAATTGCTTACACAGCTCTAAAACAGTGGAACACAAAGCAGAAATAATTGGGGTTGCACTTGACACTGAATACAACAAAATACCAGGAAAACACGTATTCTATCCCTCACAAAAAACAGCTCTGATTCCCTCTCCGTGAGAGCTCGGCGGATACACTGCCCCGCTGACCCCTGCAAAACAATTAAAAAGCCCTCGGCATACAGAGAGCCTCTAATGGGCCACATATGAGGCTGCTAATAAGACAGAGGTACGACCACCTGCTGTGCCCTGCCTACTAATTCTGGAGCCTGAACATTGCCATGGAGGATGGAAAAGAGGGAGGAAGTTGTAAGGAGGACAGGAGAGGCACAGCAGGGGTCTGTGGGAGGAGAAAAAAGGGGGAAAACAGAGGGGAAAGGCAAAGGGAGACAAGGGAATCAGGGAGCGAAAATGGAAAAAGACGAAGGGAGAGCATCTGCCAACCAAGCTGCATCCCTCTTTCTCTCCTGCTCGTATTGCAGCGAGGAGGCCTGGTTTGTTTATCGCCAGGCCTCCTCAGACTCCCTGCCTGCTCTTCAGATAAAACTAACTGCTGGTGCCACTGGAATTCATTATACACGCAGAGCCAGGCGGCGAGTCAAGCACAGGTCTGGAGAGGAGAGAAAAGCCAGACAGTGAATGTGGCTTCTCTGTTTGAAATTACAAACATACCCCCTGCCTTTAATTTCTCCTGTTCTCATTTGAATAAAGAGGACAGACGTGGTAATTAACGGGGTATTAAAAAAGCAAGGCAGAGAGCGGTAAGAGGAGGAGGAGGAGGAGGAAGGTAAGGGGGGCAAGGCAGCAAGGAGCAGCAGAGTAGGAGAGATAGTAACTAAAAGAGGGGAGAGAAAGAGAGGAGCTGTGGAGAATTAATAACAGGGCCAGATCTCTCCAAGGCCTCCTTAATGGGCTGTGACAGGAATTTATTCACACTTAGGCTGGTATTAAATCAAACGCGAGGCGAGTGGCGGTGGCAGGCTGCAGCAGAGGAGGAGAGGGGTGGGGCACAGGGGGGCAGGGGTGCAGGTGTGGCGCAGAAAGCCGCGGAGGTCCGCCATGTAGCACGAGTCCACTTTTAGAGGGTCGGAGGGTCATCTCTCTAAGACTCCTTTAGGAGAGATAGGAGGACGGAGGGACGGAGAAGGGGGGGAGGGGGAGCGCGAGGGAAACAAACGATGAGTGATGGGCCGATGACAAGACGGCCTGTCCCACGCCACAGATGGAATGATTCTCAAGTAGTCCGGCGAGCCGCTATGAATCATCCTTCCTCCATTCTGCAAAAGGCACCGTCAGTCAGCCAGTCAGTCAGTCAGTCAGGCTGATCCCCACAGTTTTGGCAGCTGGCGAAAATGGAAACACAAAGCTCCGTCGAAATTGCCACTCAGTGACAAATTCAGCTGGCGAATTTATTTTTCATATTCTTTGTTTTCCATCATTAATTGGCGTGTGACCAGTAATGCCGAGTATTCATTAGCGCTGTAATTTGCGGTCACATGGGTGCTGCAGAGTTTTGGTCTCTTTTATTGGAGCAGAAGCAGTGTGGGTGACTGGGGACCCTGAATTGATATGCACAATCACATTCTCTGGCACCAGAGGTCTGCAGCGCAGAGATTGAGCAATCGCAACCCATTAGGCACCAATGAATTATGGCTAATGCTTCTTAAACATTTATGCAAACACTGCCGACTTTTACGCATGCTCAAATAAAGTTCACGCCTTCATACACACACTCACATTTACATAAAATGAAACCCAAATCATACTACATGTATGAGAGGGAGCAGCAGGGCATACAACGTTCACTACAAGGCCATAACCAACACAATCACGTTTACATTCAGGGAGGCGTAGTTTGAATACATTTTTACACACCCAGCATGCACACTCCCCAGTAAAGACACTTGTGGAGAGTGATGAGAGTGATGCCTCCCCCTCCTCCCACCTCTAACACCCGGTAGATTGCATCACCATCCGTCAGCCAACCTCCGACAAACAGCAATTACCCCAATCGACAGATAACGAGAGCAAGGCTATCACTCACAGACAGGACACCCCATAAAGCAGCCAGACATTACCATAGAGGAGTCATTTATCTGCCTCTTCTCTAGCTAACCCCCTTCCAGCAGCAGCATGCCTCCACCTCAACCTCACGCTGAGCTTTACTACCTGTTCAACGCCTGTCAGCTCCAGGGGATTTGAGTGTTTGGTGATGGGGATTGGAATGAAGCTGGATTACAGTGACAGCTAGCACATGGGTCAGGGTCACCTGTGCATATTTGGATACAAAGCCTACAGGCAAGTGGAAAATCAATGCAAAGTGATTGGATTTCCCAGACTGGCAATGATGGTGTCAGGTTTTTAAATTTGCCAGTTCAAAATTCAGGATTTGAAATGAGATTATCAGCACAAAAACTGGTTATTTCTAAACAATATTTGTCATTATCTATAGTTGCGTTGAATTTTCTAAAAAATCTATTTACATCAAGTAGACCAAATATTTTTTTACTAGCACAAGTTAACAATGAGGCATGCGTTGTTGAGTCTGACTTTTTTTCAAGAAAAAAAAAAGAAGATTTTGCCAAAAACGGGAGCTGGATTGGCAAAAACAAAGAGGACAAAAATCAGAAGAAACCTAAACAGGAGAGTGATAGAGTACGGGCTAAAACATGGGTTGAGATGTTTGCGATAATGCTCATTCCAACCCAGAGGTGGGTATTACCTCACTGCTTTGCATCCTGCAAAAATATCTTAAACAAAGAAAAGTGCTGTTTAAAAAAAGACACTCCATTTATTAGCTTCCAAAACAAATGCACCTCTTTGTTAGGAATCACTACAGCTTTAACTATAGCTTATAGCTTTTTAAGTTATAGGTATTATGCTGCTGTGGAAAACACTTGGTCTAGGAAAAAGCAAATTCGGTACCGTTTCTTGTCACATTTCATTTTCCAGTAATTGATAATTCATTATTAACATTTTCTAACATTAACTCATTGGCTGTCTTTTAATGGGGTGGGCTAGTGGACGGTCTGGCGCAGCTTGTCCATCAATATCAGGCCTGTAAACAAGTGTACTAACAAATCGACCCCTGTAGGTGGCAGCAGTGCTTTCTTTGGATAAGAGATCAGCATTGCTTATGAGAAGAAGATGCAAGATGACAAACAATGGCAAACTCGAGTATGTGTCTCAATTGTGAAAGAGGACAATGGAGATCATGGAGAACGAGAAGATCCAAGGATGGAGCTTCAGAGACCTACGCTAACACCTAATCAAAGCTAATTTTCTCGATTTATTCTATTGAAAATGTGTTTTTGGTGAAACTAGCATGTTCTACTGCTAATTATTAAAAAAAAGGTAGAAACAAACTTTTTTTCCTGATGAAAGAAGAGAACCTACTCTTACTTTAAGTAGTTTTGTTTTTTACAAAGACATAGAACATGGTATTCTGTGTGTCTTGAAAACAGCTAGCATGAGGCTCTCTGCTTTGAAAACAGCTAGCAGCCAATGAGTTAAAACAGAGAACTTTTAATCTGCATCCCCCAGTTCAAAACTGAAATGTAGCACATTTAGCTTCCCAGGTATATCTGCGGAATACATGAGCTTCTTGAATCATTACTTTCCAGGATAGTACATGTTTATCTGTTTCTGGTGAGTCCCAGTTTCACTGTAAACAGTTAACAACAAAGAGAGTTCATTCTGGTTTACTTCACCCAACCAAGAAAGCAATTTCTGCTTTTCCTCTGTTGTTTTTTGGGGGGATTTTATTTGGCACCTGAAGGAGAGCCCGAAAATGTAAGGAGAAAACAGCAGAAAACATGCACCAAGTAAGAATGAGATCAAAAGTTTTACCTCTGACCATGTGACATGACTTTTTACATGGGGCGCAATCTCCCCCAAACTAGCAAAAGCAGCTTTAAAGAAACACAACGTGTCAAGTTCTGAAAGGAAGAGAACATTTCAATCATGGGAAACACTGGACAGAAACCTGCTGTTAACAAACACATTATGAGTCAAACTTACTTTAAATGACGCATCTCTCTTTGTTTTCAGTTTTTCGAAGGCTAAAACCCATATGGCATATTCAGATTCCAAATCTTGCTAGCATAGAGTACACCAAATATGGGGCTTTAAAATGTCCCCTGTTGACGTCACAGATGGTGTGTCAATATTTCTCTGCAGTCTACAGCGGACGCAGGGCTTGGGACAAAGCTGCGGGGAGGATTAAGGAGGGATTGGCCAGCGTGTACATTTAGGCCTGAGCCAACACTTCTGCTTTACATTATTCCCTCTTGTGGGCACAGAACACACACTTGAATGGCTCTCTTCAGATCACCCTCTTCTGCTGAATTATAACAAGGGTGGTGTCTGCTCCAAGGTTATTTCAAATGAGAACAGAGTGTACGAAAATCCCCATCCGCCGATTCAGAATCCTGTTACCCTGCTTTGCTATCAGTCTGCCAATCACCCTTTTCCATTTTATCGCTCTTTATTATTTACAGCAGAGAGGGAATTCAAAATTCTGATGGAAGTCGTCTTTTCAGAAAATATTCACTTTCTTCTTTTCTGAGGGGAAATATGAGGCTAGAAAAGCTAAACCAGTGTGACATATCAGCTGGGGAGTTTGAAGCATGCTTGGACTTATCTTTTCACTTATGCATCAATCTTCGCGCTCTCTTTTGGCATCCTGATACAGAAGAAAGCATCCTATTTTCCCCTGCTGCGGCTGAATTTCATCAGTCTTCTCCTATTCCTTTTGAAGACCCTATCTGAATGAGGATGGCTTAACTCCGACAATCCACAGCTGTCTACACATCTATCAATCCACTCCTTCATCCATCTTTTAACGCACTGCTCCTTCTCTGTACATCAGTGATCTCAGAATCATTCATTTTCAAAAAAATGCCAACGAAATGTTTTTTAACCTGCATTCTGCAACCTGTTAGTTTCTCTAAGTGTTCTTCTGTCCTTCACCCTTCGCTTCACACATCCACTCTCTGACAGCACAGCTATCTGTCTGGTCAGCCATCCATCCGAAAAACATGTTTCCCAGCTGAACAGTCCATTTCTCTTCCCTGTTTTACTCAACAGATGATTTCCTCCCACCTCTCGTTTCCCCCTTCCATCACTCTTTCATCTACAACTCCATCATCCTTTATATAGTTACATCTCTCTGCCATCAAGTTCCCTTCCTTTTGTTAATTTTCCTCCTCATCCTTCACACGTTTTTTTCTTATTTTTCCTACCTGGCCTTTCTGTCTGGCTGAAGCTGATGTCTGTGGCAGATGTAGCCGAGCCACAAACATCTGCTTCCCTCTGTCCCGCTGAATCTCAGCTGACTAACTGCTCTAACTCCCCAAAGCTTGCTGTCCTTACTGGCGCCTTAATGTGCAGCTGGGCAGCCCGGGCAAAAATCACAGCTAAATATGCTGCAAACACATGAGGCACAAACTGGATGTCCTGAGGCCAGATGGAAAAGATGTGGCTCTAATAATTTTAGCGTTAGCCTCCAGGAAGAGCTTGGTCGTGTGAACAGAGCGGGCACTTACCGTGAGAGAAAGCTTCTCCGGGAAGAAAAGTAGTCCTGTCCAAATACTGTTTTTAGCCTCCCTGACAATGTCCTGACTTGAGTAGTAAAATTTGATAAATCTCAAGTTTTAACAACAGTATACAAAAAATATACTGGATGGCCAGGTGAGAAGTTTAGGTGAAACTAAAGTGAAATAAGGCCACCAGATTATCTGTCCTGCAAAGGCAAGAAAGATTTGACATCATAATGTCTTTACACAAGTGTTATGAAGCGTCTGGATTCTTTTAAAAACACAAAGATTGACAAGGTAATTACAATCAGCAACGTTCTGCCTGGCTTTTCAGAGCCGTTGAGTAATAACAATCATTTTCGTCCACTTCATCTTTGCCATGACAAGTTTTATTTCTCTTCAAAACAGAAAAACAGATGAGTTGTTAATGGCTGTTGACCTCGAATGTGATATTTTGATTCTTTATTTTCATTATTATGATGACAGTACTTGGGGCTGAATGGGCTTTTTTGGTGTTGGTTTGAGCAACAGAGGCGATTATAGGATAACTGAGCTTCTTGGAAAAAGTGATACGTTTTTTTCAATCTGGTCTTAAACTCAAAGACAAAATAGTTAAAAGAAAAATGAACCACAACTTTAAAAAATGGACACAGCCCTCCAACACCCCAAACATTGTTTAAAATGATTTTCAAGAGAAGCGGTCGCAGCAAATATACACGATGGATTTTCCGCGCGGTACGAAGCTATCACACTGGACTCTAGGGTTGAAGTGTGCTTGGGTACGATACAGATGGCCAGTGTGTCAACGCCCTCAGTGACTTTTAATTTGGGATGTGCGCACTTATAACAACTCATCAATTAAATGTACACTAATTATGTGTGTTTGTCATCTACAGAATTACTTAGAAGTTGATTCAATTAATGTACGCTTGAAGCTCCAACCACAAACTTGGGGCAGCAGCTCATGGTACTGGCAGGTGCCATCAAGCAATAATGGTTAAATGAGTAACCAGCCACAGATCCCAGATGACATCTTGTAGTGTGGCTTGGTTTGGCTGTATTATAGTAACTTGGTAAAGCCTAGATGTTAACCTGGAAGACAAACTCGGACCAAACAATTTGAGGCTGTTTCCCTGCAGTCATTGTGATTCCATGTAACCATATCAAGTTGTGTTGAAATATCGGACGTTCATAATTCATCACATGTTAACTTGATGAAACATCCAGTTTTGTTTTCAACTTTCTTTCACAGATGTCATGCGGTCTTATTTTACATTCAGCTATCTGGGAGGTGTTTTAATTTTAAAGCTATTTTCAATTTGAGTTAGCTAGCTAAAGGTTTTGTATCCAGAGGAGACACTAAGGTGGGGACTCACTGGGCTCCAGGTCTCCATGAGTTCTCTTCTTGAGGAGGCAATACATAACTGCTGCCAATGACACATACATGAAAGTAAAACATTTAATACAGAACATTCCCCCATTTACAAAGTCAAACTATGTTTAATAATAATGGAAATTTAATTGTTAACATTACTGAACATTGATCAAGGAAAATACTCAAAATCTGCATCCCTTGTTGACTTTACTTTCTTTTTTTAAGGGTTTCCTTGTTTGTAGAGTAGTCAGTCGGTCAGTCTGTGGTATTTAATTCTCAACAACAGAAGCAACACTGCAACACTTCATATTAACACTTGATAATAAACCAATCCTCATAAAGGGAGTTCTTCAAATTTTCATGTAAATGACTTCGTAATTAGTTGCTTTGGAACTTCCATAATTTTGATGCCAGAAGAGTTAATGCCAAAAAAGGTATTAACGGTGCATTGTAGACAGAGAAGCACATTATTTTCCACTCCAAAGACTCTACTGACTAATACATGTTACTAATAAAGTGAAGTAGGCAAAGAGTTTTGGACACAAGCAAGGGTTTATTGCCCTCTATTTTTTGATCTGTGGTTTTTAATGTGCGGGTCATGTTCTTGTCCCAGTGCACTAAAATTATTGTTATTATTACACATTATTGTAGTCAAGGCAATGCAACTATGCTCCAAAAAAGCTGGATAGAAGAGGAATACAGCTTTGTAAACAGCTACCAGCCAGTAAATATCGCTGGTGAAGAAAACACAAGATAAAGGAGCTCTGCAAATGTGTTAGGATGAAAGACATGTGAGCAATACTTTGATTAGGCCTCAAGGGAGGCACACAATGGATCCTGGTGTTTACTGACTGTAAGCATAAGTTGGGTTTGTTTACAGGGAAACTCTGGAGGACACCTTTAAAGCTGAAACGCAATCCAAGCTTTGCCTTAATGTATGCGCTTATTAATTCAAGACTTAAACATTTTTGATCAAGAAGACATTCACTTTATAATCAGTGAATAAAATGTTTGGTCCATGTTACTTCAAAATGAGTGAAATCTAGTGATTTACCTTGTACACTGACAGTATCATGAGTGGTATTTAGAAATGTTGCATAATAAGGTGAGAGGACAGGTGGCTTTGCGTTAAGGATTGCAGAAAGTGAGGAAAGCTCCCCCGGGTGTTTTACGTTGGCCTTCTCAATCACTATATACTTGGATCTATTTGACGGGACTCTATTTGCATGCAAATTCTTTGCATACAGGGAAGGTCATATCGTAAACAAGGTTATTTATCACACCTGTACACGGATCTCTAATAGGATGAAATTACTCCCACTTTCAGGTTTAGTGTTTTATGTACAGTCAGTGAAACTCAGAGAGAAAAGCAGGCTTTCAGCGTACCTTTTGGAGCTGTATAGAAGCTTTGTGCGGAAAGGAGATGCTGTTTGTTTTGGACGCTGCTGAGTGCAGTTGAGCGCGGGGTTCGCCGCAATGTTTCACCGCAGTGTTAACATTTAAAAGCAGCCAGGGGAGCAGTGCTGAGCTCTTAAAAATAACCAATTCTCATCTCTGCCGCTGACACTCCTGACCTTGGACCATTATCATTGCGGCACACTCAGACGGCTTGGCGTGCACAATCTGCACGAAGCCAGCCAGCGCCATGCACATACAAAGAGAAGAAAGAGGGAGGAAGAAAGAGAGGATTCAGCAAGCACGCGCTCACGCTGAAAGCATGCGTGAGAGCAAAGGCGAACGCAACCTTTTGTGAGGAAAGAACAAAAAGCTTTCTCACTCTCACACTCAATATAAACACACACATACTGTATATCCAAACAAAACAAAGCCCTGAAAGATAAGGCAAACTTAAAAGGCTTCCTAAATAATGCATGATGTGTTTTACCTGAACCTTTGCCTTTCTCAACTGTCCACAACAACTGAACTCCAGAGAGGAATGGGAACTCCTGGAAGCTATTGTGTGTGTTCTCACCTGCACCTGCATCTCAACTGCATCTACAGTATGTGAGATCTAGGCTCCATCGACCCAGAGCTGATATTTACACACAGCGCTTTAATGTCATCCTGTGCCCCTTTCCCAGAGAGAGATTACACCTAATCCAGGACTCTGAAATAATCTATGATGGTGAATGCCAGACATCAAGGGGCAGGGTTTGTTGGCGGTAAGATAAAGTGTGTTGTGTTTCGGTGCTGAGTTTCGGGAACATATGGAGTTTAATGACAAAAACATCCATAGGTATTTGTATTATTGACTTTAGTTGTACATCCTCTTTATGTCTTCTCATCTGCCACATTTTTAAAGTAACGTCTAATAAAACATGGACATTGTCTTAGATTCATCTTAAGTGGTTTCTGACAGTAAATTTTAAGCCTCCCAAAAACAGCTGCATATTGGAAACCCTGACTCAAATAGAAGCTACTGTGCTTTTTTGTTCGAGGGTTTATATCTTTAGTATCCCCAGAGTATCTACGCTTCCCTTTACTTGCTGTTGGCTCAGTTCGTCTTGGCACGGCACGCATTTTACAGTGTTTCCACTGACTAATCCCAGGACAGACGCCCAAATAACCAAGACAAGTCATGCCCCTTTTTGGCACTCTTCCGTAGGGGTGCCAGACTAAACCGATCCGATCTCAGAAGGTGGAGCCACAACACTGCAGATCATTGATTGGTCAAAAGAATCGTCACTAAAGTCACGTTTTCACCAAGCAGTCCGGGTTGGTTCAGTACGGTTTGGTACGGTTTGGTACAGCTAAGCCTGATCCCGTTTGCGTTTCCACAGCAAACTGTGCCCTCTCGTGGTAGGCGGCGTGTAAGCCGGATGCCGGAAGCCGCAGCTGTTAAACAATAGCGTGACGTAGCAGTTTACCCCGCTATTAAATCCAACAAAGAAGAAAAACGCGACACAGTAAACAAAGAGCACAGATGGAAGACATGCAGCATTTTGTCCTCTCTGATTGGCATGTGGCTCTTTGATACAAAGTGCAATCAAGCTTTGTTTCAGAGAAGTCTGTGTGCCGCCAGGAGAAATGCAGCCGCTGTCGGGGTAAGTGACGATTCTTTTAGACCAATCAACAGTCTGCAGTTTGTTGCTCCACCTTCCGAGAGCAGATAGGTTCAGTCTGGCACCCCTACTGAAGGGTCCCAAAAAAGTAGGCCGGCTCGTCTCGGTTTTTAGGGATCTGTCCCGGGATAAGTCAGTGGAAACGTTGCAAAAAGCCAAGAGGAACTGAACCGGTCTGCTTGGTGTAAGTGCGGCTTTGCTGTGCGACAGAGGTCTGATTTCTCCTTGTGGCACACAGTCTTCTCTGAACCAAGCTTGATTACACTTTGTATCAAAGAGCCACATGGAAATCCCAAAGAAGACAATTTGCTGGATGTCTTCCATCATTGCTCTTTGTTTACTGTGTCCCATTTTTTTTCTTCGTTGGATTTATTAGTAGGGTACACTGTGTCCCGCTGCTATGGGGTCACACTATTATGTTACTGATGCGGCTGTCGACATCTAGCTTAAACACCGCCTACCACGAGGGGGCACGGTTGGCTGTGGAAACCCAAACAGGGCCAAGCTTAACCGAGCCAGCTCATACTAAACCGTACTGACCGAAACCTGAGTGCTTGGGGGAGACAGAGCTTAATGCTCCCTGCTCCACAAAGCCCCTCCCTCTTACGGGCCAGTCCTCTGCTCTAGAGGCCTGTTGAGGTGAGGAGCTGCTTTAGCAGACCTTGGTGTTTGAGTACCGGCCACCTCAACACATCATAAATCAGCTGAGAGATCCTCATGCAGCAATCTCATCATTTCAGTAAAACTTGTGAAGATCTAGTATAGATCTAGGGAAGATCTCACAATAAAACATAGTGAGTAGTTTGATACCTGCTTGATGTAAAAGCATGATAGACTTTGCTCTTTCATGTTTCTACACATTAACTTTAATAACTTACTTTTTAATCTAAAAGTTCCTTTCAACACACATGAACATGACAACATATTTGTCTCCAAGGTAAGTTTAGACATCGGCTGTTAATTTAAAAGAGACTTTTGTTTATTTGACACTGTACCATTTATGTTTTTAAAAGCATATTTTGTGCATCTCCATGCTCAAATTCAGCCTGTTTCTCTGCCACACGTCTCTAAGCCATGACTCAGGATTTAATCTTTCGGCAGCTAACTTTCAGCCTCTGACTGACAACGTGGCGTGCCAGTCTGAAGTAAAGCTCTCTGCACTCAGCGGTGTCATTATACAGCCACTCTAACAGAGCAAAAACATATCTGACAGTGGATAAATCTGAAACAGCTCTGAGGGGTGTTTGATGTCAGACACTTGAAACAACTCAAAGAGTAAAAACCTCACTCACAAAATGTGACTAAAGATTTACTCCACTTCTCCTCTCTTCATCTTTGAGACACTATCACGAACTGTGTTTTATAAAGTCCCATTTCCATCAAACAGTCCGGTTTGGTTCAGTACAGTTTGGTGTGGGCTGGATCGGTCAAGCCTGATCCTCTTTGCATTTCCACAGCCAACTGTGCCCCTTTAAGGTAGACCGCATGTAAGCCGGATGCTGATAGCTGCATCAGTTACATATTAGCATGACACCATAGCAGCGCGACACAGTGTACCTGCTAATAAATCTAATGAAGAAAGAATGTAGAGCCATCGAAAAACATAATAGAGGCTGTGGAGAAAGCCTCTAGATGGCTATGGATCCAGAGGGGAGATCCGTGTAGTGGGCCACTTGGACACAGGTCGAGGGCTGATCACCCCCGGCTGGGTTGCCTGAGCGAGGGTGTTTGATGATCAAAGACCCAAAACATCCTATGACCTTGGGTTCATCACTGACGATGTGTCCAAGTAGCACCTAGAGGTGTATACAACAGTTAGCACAGTAAACAAAGAGCAACTATGGGAGACATCCAGCAATACACCTTTGTGATTTCCATGTGACCCTTTGTTGCAAAGTGCAGTCACACTTTGTTTCAGAGAAGGATGTATATCCCCAGGAGAAATACAGCCACTGTTGCATGGATTGGTTGAGTCTGGCACCCCAATGGAAAGGTCCAAAACAGTGTTTGGGGTTTTGTGGGGATTGTCCCGGGAATAGTCTGTGGTAACGCCACAAAATGCGTGCCGTAACAAGACAAACCAAAATGAACCACGTAGTGGAAACAGGGCTTATGTCAGATGTTTGTTGTCAATGGTCTATTTGCACGACATTATTATTCATACTATGATTAACTGGTAGCATTTGGGCTTTTTTAGTGTTACTCTTTTACTTCACAAGCTCAGGGCCAAGAACTTGAGTTCCAGGAACTATGGCTGAACGATTCTGAAAAAATAATCTAATTGTGATTATTTTGGACCAATATTGCGATTGCAATTTAGCATGCGATTTTTTGGAGGGGGCTTTTATCTTCTGCCTTGTTCACTGAACACAAGCTATATACTCATTCTATAGTATGACCAACACGACAAAGCACACTTTTAACATTTAAACAAGTCTTTTCTGCACTTTCTAATTGGAAAAGAGAAAGGAACATTGAAATTTTACTGACCTCAAGTTGTTAGTAAGAGTAACAAACAATACAGAATAAAATGAACAAGGGATATGGCTCTGCCAGCCACGACCATTCTGCTGTATGGATCTCTGTAGCTCACAGGGTTTTTGCCAAAAAAAATGCATTTTGACTTTAGCTGGTTTTAAGGAAGCATGTATGCAAGTTACTTTATTCCCTCCAGGTCTCTGTACATCAAACTTTTTCTATACATATATTTTTTTAATCGCAGCCTTTGCGATTTGAAAATTGCACTCTATTACGCTGCGATGTCGGTTTTCAAATCAGTTTATTGTTCAGCCCTACCAGGAACTACTCCTTTAGATGGTTCCTGTGGCCTCTAGTTGTCTGCACTTCCACCTAGGCCTGAAGTCTCATAAAGGTAATGCAAACCAGTACATAGTCACACCGGGAAAAAACAGTAATTGCAAGACACTAACAGACCAGTAGATGGCAGTAAACAATGATGAAGGCCTTGTAGTGAGGTGGTGCTACACAAGTGCAATATTTGAAACTGCTTCTGTCGTAAAGCACCCTGAGATAAAAATTTGTGAAACAATACAGACTAAATGAACTGGATTTGATAGATTAATAGGCTTGAGATCCCTTTAAAACATGGAGCCTTGTTCACCGTGAGAAGCACTCAGTCCTTCCAAGTAACATTGGCAAAAATCATTCGGCGCCTTCAGCATGTAAAAACCGACATCATCCACTCATCTACCACTCCACTATTGAAGTATCTGACAACCTGAATGACCTTGACAGAAGAGATGTGCAGATGTCCTTGGATCACAAATAAAGACTGGCGACGAGCTTTTGCACCTAATGCTTGCACATAGCTACATCCCTCCAAGAGCACGGCAAGGAATTTTAATGGAAACATTACGTGAAGGTTTTCTCTCCAGAACTGTTAGAAATGCAATTCTCGTTAAAAGCATCTGACATTGCCGATTTAAACACACAAACTCTTTCCACAGACAATAAAGTTTATCATGTGTAGCCTTTTCATTTTGTTTTCTATAAAGCTCCTTTTTTACAACCTGAATAATTGTTACACAAGTAATGGAAAGTCGGCAATAAAAGCTTCAGGTTAATGATGAAGATTAAAAAAACTAATCTGTAATGAATTTCATTCCAAATTATAATTCCTTATCTTTCAGATGGATTGTTTCCCCTCCAGCTAGGGCAGATTTGATTTAAAGTGGCTGCCGGCTGGAAGATCTCAGAGGTGAACTGAAACTTTAAAAATATTAAATAACATCATTTATGCTGTGATTAAATTTCACCCCATTTTTATCTGCTTCACTTTCCAATTTCAATACCTCGGAGTGAAAAGAAACTCCAAAACTCTAACTGTGCTGTGCTATTGAGAGGCAGAACACAATACCTTGTTGACCTCCAGGATTTCTCTCCTCTCCTCGGCAGTGGAGCGGCTCTGGCCAGCTGAGCGGTCCTCGTGTTTGGAGCTGTCATCCTCCACAAAGGGTATCAGTTGCTGCAGGGGACAGCAAATGAAAAAAATAAAAAAAGAATGGATGTATTATTTACTGCAACCAAGACAACTGTAAGAAGATCACTTCTTAAAGGCTGACATCTCCAAGTGATGTGGATTGTTTATTGCTTACAGCAAGTACAGGATCTCGACGGTAAAAGGAGAATGATGCTCGAGTGAGGGATTTTAGCTGGTTGAGAAACAGACTTAAACCAACACAACTATCAATATTACATCCCAGCTCTGATGAGACAAATAATAAAAGAGGTAATCATTTTTTTCTTGAGCCAACCTTGTCACCGCGGTCTGCATTAGTGACGAGGTAAGGACAAATCAAGTTACACATGAATAGCATGAAAGGGTCGATCACATTTAAAGAGGGGGTATTGTGTTTTTGTTTTTTTTTTAGATTGAAGATTGTTCCCACAGTATCCCGTGGTCACTTTACATGATTTACAGCTCAAAAATCCCAGTTTTTCCTCTCTCATATGATTTAGAATACCCTAATTTAAGCTTTGGTTTAAAACCTTTTGTTTTGCATAAGACCCCTTCCCTCTGATTGGCCAGCCCTCTGAAGGCCTGTCACAGTGAGGAGCAAAGGCAGACCTTGGTGTTTGAAGCCTATCTCTCTAACTTGTGGTTAACCAGAGAGAAGATACTTGTGATGATCTCATCATTTCAGTAAGTCTCATGAAGATCTTCTGTAATTATTATTTTTTTTTTTGGTACAAAGGACTATTTTGATCAATTTACAGACAGATTCGGAGATTTTTACAACATGTGGATAGCAGAGCTTATAAAACTTGCACATTTGATGTCAATATCCAGCACTGTTACTGTATATTCATGTTTACAATATGAGGAAGCATCATACCCTCTCTTTAAATTTGAAGGTGTTCATAGTGTATGATTGAGAAAAACAATAAAAAGTCAGGGTTGGAAGACTGTCATATTTTAAAAACTCAACTATAGCAAAGATCTTCGCACATCTACTCCTCAGGCAGGTTTTGTGCTGTCCAATTTCTCAAATGTCAAGTTTGCCCTTCAAAATTAACACCAGAATAGATTTGTGTGAATATCATTTTTAGTATTATTTGTTTAAAATATTTGTTTAAATATAACAAAGGAGTTTTAAAAAATATTTTAATTTTTTTATATTAATAAATAATTCATTTTTGTGGGTCCGAGAAATCAGCGTCAACCGTGTTACCCATTGAAAAAACCCTATAAATCAGCAATGGTTTGCTCCAAAGTCACATGACTTAGATCAATTGAAGTCACAGCCTTTTTGGTGGGAACCATGAAGAAAATGTGGCATACTTCAACTCCTCCTCATCAATATTTCATCTAAATGATTGTCTGTTCATGGTGTGCTTTAATTGTTTGTCAACTGTGTTACCAACATTTTCTGGTGTTCTTACTATAAATGTTAGAAAGACCAAACTGTGAAAAAAATGCACAGAAATATTAGGTGATGGAGGTCAGGTGGTGCCATGTTCAAGGTCTGCACTTAGCACAAGAGCCAAAAAAAAAGAGAAAATGCCAACCATGTTACCCATCAACCGTGTTACCCATCACAAAATTTAAAGCTGTAGAGACAAGTTTTCCTGTCAGCTATGTTACCATGTGTCAGCAGTGTTGCATGTGATTTTTGTGCTATAATTATTTAAAATTTTGGCCAAACTTAGATATAAATGATGAGGGATATTTCTAGGGAGTGCAGTTTTGCATAGAAATGTTGAATAACTCTAAATTCAGTAATACATGGATTTATGTAAGTAGTCACAACTTTTGTCCATCATACAGTTGACAAAATCATGCTCCAAATTTTTTTGTAAATAAAATATGAAACATTAAAAAACACCTTTTTTTCACTTTTTTGTACCTGAAATGTAGCCCTAATTATAGAATCACTCACAAACTGAGAGGCTACAGGTCTTCCACAGAGGCTGAATTTTTGTTTAGTTTCACTGAATTGAACTGAGCTATATTGTAATTAGCTGAAAATTACATCATACACCTCCTGTAATGCAAACCAGCCATATATTAAAGTCACAAAGCTGCACTGTCACATTTTTCTCTCTGTCCCCTTGAGTGCAGTTACAGGTCAGAATTATGTGCTTATTTGAAATCTCAACCTAAGAGCGTCTTCCTCTACTCAAGATTTCCCCCATGCAGTCTTGTAATCTTACTCCCATGAAGTGGTGAAAATGGGGATTCTGTGTAAGCCCTCGATTGCCGGCTGAGTCTCACTTCAACATAAAGAGAGAGACAGATAGGAGAGAGGGGGGAAGAGACAGAAAGCGAGTGGGAGATTAATTCATTTTTCAACGCTCTGTGTGCTTGACCTTGTCTGCTTGACACTACAGTGAGGCTGACGTGCTGGAGCCTTCAGGCGAGGCTGCGTTCCTAAGAGCCAACAGGGTCAGGGGCCCACTCCTTTTGCATTGCACTGCCCCCTAGTGGCCACGACATGGAGGAGGTGAGGAGGAGAATCACTGCAGTCACACATCAGAGTAATGTGAGAGGGTCTTTAGAACAAAGTGTTCCTGGAGAACCGCAGAGTGAGGATGCGAAGGGTCTTCCGCTGAGAACGTGTGATGGATGATCTGTGCACAGAAGCTGAATAACGCTCAACGCCGTCAATAACTGGAGTGTAATGCAGTCAAATGTCTGTGCTATTGTTCACCACTCCCAGGAAGAACATAGTATCAGTTATGTCGACACAAAGTCAATTTTACAGCTTCACGCTTCCAAACCTATTTTGGTGCACGATATTCAGGCAGAGGGAGCAGCTTTTAATGCGCTCCAAAGATAATCTGCTGTGGTGTATTTCACAGGAAGCAAAGATTCCAAGTAAAAAAACAACATCTCCGAAAAAATAACAGCTCCAAGGTTTCCTTTCCAAAACACAAACTGTCATACCAGACAAGATGAAAAACACAGATTATAGGTAGGAGACTCTCCAAACAGCAAGGCGCCAATGAAAACGGCCGTACAGCTGCAAAACACACCTTGCTCCAATATCAACTTGGCAGGACACTAATCTAATCAGGCTGAGTTTTTGGGATTATTGAGTTTGACTACTCTGTTGACCTGAGGCTGTGCAGCTGGACTGGACAGCAAACAATGACTGGAGAAATCTGCCAGATCTGGAAGGAATGACTGACTGGTGTTTGGGTAGCGCTGGAGCAGGAAGACTGTGAGATCAACAAGAAAGAAACAAGCAAAATGTAAGACAGAGAGAGAAAGGAAGGGTTGAAATACACAGATGGATAAGAAAGAGGAAGAATGAAATTGAGAAGGTAGAGAGGAGAGAATATGAGCTACACCAAGAGACAAAGAGGCCTCAAAAAGGGAGGAGGAGGAAAAAAGGAGTGACAAAAAGACATAAAAATCTGGATAACTTTCTCTGCTGCTGACAGTTTCCAGGCCGAGCTCCATGCCAAACTGTAAACTTAGACTGCTGGACGGAGAAAAGACAGCGAGTACATGTGCAGGATATTACACGAGACAAACTATGAGCTTGTCTCTGGCTCGAGGAAACTTTAGGAAAAAGTTTTTTCATTAGATAATTTCAGGCTAAAGCCAATGACATATCGAGTTTTAAAGGTAGTGGGCTGATTCTGGCAGCTTCAGGGTGGAAAATGAAATGTGCTGAGTAGGGTGGGTAAGATGGATGGGGAGTGTATTATGTGTGTGTGTGTGTGCGTGTGTGTATGCACGTGTAGCAGTGAAGGCGCCTGTGTGAGTCATAACCCCTGCCTCTCGCACAGAAAGATGGATGTGGTTTCCTGGCTGACAGAGAAGAATGGGCTAATGAAGTTCTCCAGGTTGCTGCGCAGAGACAAAAGGAAAAGAAGGAGAGTGAGGAGACGGAGTGGGAGAAAAAAACAGAATAATAAGGAAATAGCAGAGTGAATATGTAAGAGGAGAGGGAAATGAAACATTATGGCTGTTCAGAGCAGGTAATGACAATGGGAGGGAAGAAAAGGGACAGGAAGAACAAGACAGGGACAGAGTGAAACATGGCTGAGGTAAGGGGGAAATTAGAAGCAGAGGGAACAAAAGAAAGAAACAAAGAAAAATAAGAGCAAAACATACTAAAAAAGGATAAACTGAATGAAAGGGGAAGAAAATGAAAATTCAGAGAAGAAACAAAAAGAGAAAGAAAGATTGTCAAAAAACAGCTTAAAATTTAAAAAGCATGGACAGAAAGCGTGAAAGAGAAAAGATAAGTTAACAAGAAAAATAAAATGAAACAAAAGAAACAAAAGGATAAAGAAGACCAAGAGAATGAAAGTGCAAAAGAAAGTTAGATAAGGAAAAAGGAAAAATAGAATAAAGGAAGTGACAAATTAAAAGTAAAGATGAAATTTAAAAAAGAGGAAAAGAACAGGAGGAAAAAACAAAAATGAAGTGAGAGAAGCATCTGAGCTTACAATGGAGGGATAAGAGAGAGAAAAATGAATAGCAAAAGAAAGAATGAAAAAAGAGTTAACTGAATGGAAGCATTAAGACAGAGTTTGGGGAGAGGGGAAGAAACAAAGACAAAAAAGAGAGGGAAAAATGAAATGAAATGAAATTAAATAAATAAATAAGAAAGGAGAAAAACCAAATGTTGACAGTAAGAAAAACAAAGAAAGAAAGAAAGAAAGAAAGAAAGAAAGAAAGAAAGAAAGAAAGAAAGAAAGAAAGAAAGAAAGAAAGAAAGAAAGAAAGAAAGAAAGAAAGAAAGAGAGAAAGAAAGAAGGAAAGAAAATAAGAAAGAAAGAATGAAAAAAGAGTTAATTGAATGGAAGCAATAAGAAAGAGTTTGGGGAAAGGGAAAGAAACAAAGACAAAAAAGCGAGGGAAAAATGAAATAAATAAATGAATAAATGAATACATAGATAAAATTAGAAAGGAGAAAAAACAAAAGTTGAAAGTGAGAAAAACAAAGAAAGAAAGAAAGAAAGAAAGAAAGAAAGAAAGAAAGAAAGAAAGAAAGAAAGAAAGAAAGAAAGAAAGAAAGGAGGAAGGACAGAAGGGAGGAAAGAAGGGAGGAAAGAAAGGAGCAAGGTGTCTGTGGGTCTCATACAATACGCAAAGGTGTAAAGTGTAAAAACAAAAAGAAAAGAAAGATGCAAGGAAAAAAGGGTGTAACAAAGTTCAATGTTTAGCAGTCATCCAGGAAAAAGAAAAGACAAATGCTGGGAAAGAGGATGGAATAAAGGGAAAGAAAAACAGTCAAGAGGAAAAATGTGAGTTTGGAGGCTGTGGCAAATGACAGCTGGAAAGAAAAAGAGGAAAGCGCTGACGTGTGCGTTTGCTCCAGCTGTTCATTAAACGGCTCTGTTGCTAATTAGGCTGCGATGAGGTCACGCTGCCTGAGTCATTGATTCCACTTCCTGTTTGGGGCAGCCAATTGTGAGCGGCTGTCAGGTGGGCACCTGAATTCTCCGAGATGATAAATGGCATGCACGCCGGGGCCAAAATCAACAACCTCTCAGCCTCAGTACAAACATGGCGAGCTGAGCTATTGGCCGGTCAGCACCGCACTGGTTTACAGCCTGGAGGGGGAACGAATAAACATTTAAATAAGGTGGAAATAAGAGGGAGATAAATAGCTAGATGGTGTAATGATTCAATGAGGGTTTACACCATTACTGCGAAAGAAAATGTCACAGTGAACCCCCTCATACACTGTGAATTAGGGGCGGAACCGCAGACGGCAGTCATTTCGAACAACCAGTGGATAGATCATTTGAAATGCTTCAGAGCCGCTGTATTATTCAATGCCAAAAATGTACACGGTGGCAGCCATCGCAAATTTGTTCCAATTTAAGACCGGTCTCCTCCCACATCCTCCTTTATCCTCAGAAGGAGTCTGGAGAGAGAGATTAGCTTGGAGCCAATCTGTAGAAATTGGGAAGGGACTGCCGCAGTCATAAATCCAATCAAACAGTGGTGGATAGCCTGGCTGTAGCCCTGCATGGAGCTGGGAACAGTGCGCAGAGTCCCGGAGTGTGTGTGTAAGTGTGAGTGCATGTGCGTCACACTCCAGGGCTTCACATGCATGTCTGTGCTGTATATATTTATCTTGTTGGACACATTAGTAGTTCACACACTTTTATATGTGTGTGTAAGAGTGTGAGTGTAAGCTGAAGCTGAGCATTTCTTCCTGAAGGTGGATGGCGACTGTACCCAGCAGTAAAGAGACCCAGGAGACTCACCTCAAGCGACCAATGAATCTGCTGGGAGCGCAGAAAAGAGAGACCTGAGGGGAATAGGTGAGATAAGAGTCCCTCAGGGGGAAGATGTGTGTTTGTGTACTGCACTGTAAGAGTGTTGAGAAA
Source organism: Halichoeres trimaculatus (assembly GCF_033239565.1). Taxonomy (NCBI): domain Eukaryota; kingdom Metazoa; phylum Chordata; class Actinopteri; order Labriformes; family Labridae; genus Halichoeres; species Halichoeres trimaculatus. The sequence goes on from NW_027437192.1 coordinate 10,396,402, forward strand.
GGGGGTGCGGTGGTGACAATGGCCTACTTCCATTAAATTAACGGCTTCTTATACTAATAAATGGTCTGTGTAAAAAGCTTTTTTGAGCTATATGAAACTAAAAAATCATAACGGGCACTTTTCGTTTTTTGACATTTGGTAAAATTGTACTACATAACTAAAGATAAATACATTACCTCTAGCAGAAAGTTTTTCCTGAACAAAGAAAAGTAGTGTTTTAAAGAAGATCTGCTGTCTATGTATTTGCTTCGAAAAACAATGCATGACTTGGCAAGATCCCTTAAGACAGTGGGTGCAAGTGCTCACAAGAAATAGAGTCTTTATCCCAGAAAAATATAAATATTTTGACAAAAGGTGCCGCTACAACCAATGGCAAATGCACTTTATTAGGCACACCTGTTCAACCGCTCGCTAACACAAATTTCTTATCAGCCAATCACGTGGCAGCAACTCAATGCATTTAGCCGTGTAGACATGGTCAACGCGATCTGCTGCAGTTCAACCCGAGCATCAGAATGGAGAAAAAAGGTGATTTAAGTGACTTTGAACGCAGCATGGTTGGTGCCAGACAGGCTGGTCTGAGTATGTCAGAAACATTTTTCACACTCAACCATCTCTATAGTTTACAGAGAATGGTCCCAAAAAAACAAATATCCAGTGAGCGGCAGTTCTATGGGTTAAAATGCCTTGTTGATGCCAGAGGTCAGAGGAGAATGGACAGACTGGTTTGAGCTGATAGAAAGGCAACGGTAACTCAAATAACCACTGGTTACAATCGAGGTCTACAGAAGAGCATCTCTGAACACACAACATGTCCAACCTTGAGGCAGATGGGCTACAGCAGCAGAAGACCACACTGGGTGACCCTCCTGTCAGCTAAGAACAGGAAACTGAGGCTACAATTCACACAGCAACACCAAAACTGGACAATAGAAGATTGGAAAAACGTTGCCTGGTCTGATGAGTCTGTATTTCTGCTGCCACATTGGGATGGTAGGGTCAGAATTTGGCATCAACAACATGAAATCATGGATCCATCCTGCCTTGTATCAATGGTTCAGGCTGCTGCTGCTGGTGTAATGGTGTGGGGGATATTTTCTTGGCACTCTTTGGGCCCCTTAGTACGAACTGAGCATGTTTTAAAGTCCACAGCCTACATTAGTATTGTTGCTGACCATGTCCATCCCTTTATGGGCACAGTGTACCCATCTTCTGATGGCTACTTCCAGCAGGATAACGCTCCATGTCATAAAGCTGGAATCATCTCAGACTGGTTTCTTGAACATGACAATGAGTTCACTGTACTCAAATGGCCTCCACAGTCACCAGATCTCAGTAACCTTTGGGATGTGGTGGAACGGGAGATTCTCATTATGGATGTTCAGCCGACAAATCTGCAGCAAGTGCATGATGCTATCATGTCAATATGGACCAAACTCTCTGAGGAATGTTTCCAGTACCTTGTTGAATCTATGCAACGAAGGATTAAGGCAGTTCTGAAGGCAAAAAGGGGTCCAACCCAGTACTAGCTAGGTGTACCTAATAAAGTGGCAGGTGAGTGTAGATAGTCCTCACAGTACCTGTACGATTAAGGATGTTGTGTAAAGTGCCCATCAGTATCAACCAATAGCATCACTTTGCATCCATTAGCCACTGGATGCAACACCCTGGATCAACCAAAGGTTCAACAAATTTGAAAACCCATTACCATAAACACATGGAACTGAAGACTGTTGACATTGTTGATTTTTAGGAGCTATCATAACAGCCAAATGTAATGTTAAAATCTGACTGTGTGTCCCTCTGCTATTACTGTGTAAATATAAATGAAGCCTTTATTAACGCTACTCTGTGCAACTATGTTCTCAACCTGCTTGTTATTGTCTTCCTAAACCTGTGTCTCGTTTGCTGTAAGGTTTATTTATTGATCCTGCCTCCTCGTGTTGGTTTGGTATCTCAAACGAGTAGCAGCCTGAAGGGGATCATGTGTTCAGCCTTCTCTGTGAGGGTGTTAATATTTCTGTGTGCATGAAATCAGGCATTCTTGCATAACACTTGACCAATCAGGCTAATGTTTTCTGAGGACATGATGCCCATGCTTAAGCCTACATGCAATCAATGCCAAGGATCAGCGAAATATAAACATGATGCCAGATTGTGTGGGAGGGGAGAGGGAGGTAGGGAAGGAGCTGATCTTCAGCTACATGCCTACACACACACACAAACACAAACACACATACCTGGAATTAGGTATGAATTATAGAGGTTTTCCATCATTATGCAGATTTGTATGACAGTAGCGTTTTTCTCAGCCCAGGATTTGGAATCAAACATGAAAACTGAGTGATTTTGATTTGCATGAGCGCCAGGTGCTGTGTGTGATGCCTGACTCCTCTAAGTGGTACATTGTAGATTCTTCTAGGTGAGGTTGATATAACACAACTACGGTGCCAGATGGTGTAATTTGGCTAATTAGGTTTTATCTCAAGAGGTGTGAGAAATAAAACACACCTGAAAATCATCGAAATACTTCTATGGAAGACATTACAGTGAAGATGCACTACAATGATTAAATAAATGTAACTTAGAGGTTCAGTAGCACTAATATTTCCTTGATCAGCCACTTATTCTTTTGTCTCCATTAGCAAACAACATCAACAATGGAAAATTGTATTTTTAAGATGAGTTTTAAGTCTTTGATTTTTTATTGATATATTAAAGAGGGGTGTGATACTTTTCCATACTCTAAGTATGGATGTAAAGGAACAACGCTGGATGTTCACACACAAAGTGCAAATTTTCACACTACTACATATTCATATGTGTAGAAATCCCTAAATCTAGTTGTAAACTGGTAAAAAATGGTCCAAAAGCAGCATGAGATCTTCACAAGATCTTCACAAGACTTGATGACATAACCATGTAACAGCTATGGAAGACTTTACATAACCGGTTCATAAAACAATAGAGGGGAGTACATCTGGTTCAGAAAAAGGAAGCATATGCAGAAGTGCTAAAATGTTGCTGTTCATCGAGAATCTGCTTGAGGCTGGCTGCAGAAAAACCAGAAGTCACGAACACACCCAGCTAAACTAATGGACTTTTACAGCATTAAAAAGCATATTTACAGCCTGTTTTAAAAAACGTCCTGGGTCTGCAACACTGATTTTGCTGTCAGCACACACTGTACGGTGAGTGGTTTTTTTTTAAAGTGCGGTTTAGAAGTTATTAGGATCATTTGATTGTCCAGAGACACAGCTCAGGTCTCGTAACTGACCAGCTGCACAAAAGGAAGCTCACAGGGCATCATAACCAATGTGGCTGCCGATTTGGATTGGCACAAAAAGCCACCTGTGTGTAAGATTAGTTCGAATGTTAAAATTGTGACCTCAGAAAAGCAATTAGTAGGAGGGAGAAGTCTCTTTATTTTATGTCCTATTTTCTCTTGTTTTATGTTATTTAGGTAGGTAAGAAAACTTGTATTTTGTTTGATGATTTGTTTTTGAGGAGGCAAGCTAGGATCACGGGATTTATGTTTGTTATTTCAGACACTGCTCTGGTCCGAAACCAATAAATTGCTTCTTATTTTTTTGGTTTATCTTGTTTTGCTGGCTTTTGTGAGTGGTTTCCTCTGTTCCCCTAAACGTGGGACATAACAGGTGGGCCTCAAACACCAAGGTCTGCTCATAGCTCAGCTTTTGACAGGCCTCTAGAAGGCTGGCAAATCAGAGGGAAGTGGGTTTTGGATCAGGGGGCCTTAAAGAGACAGCACATAGAATGAAGTGTTTTAGACAGAGACTAAAATAAAGGGTTTTTCTGGAAAAATAAAAAAGAAACTGCAATTTTTGCTCCAAGGCATGTAAGGTTAAGACAGGGGTAGCAGGAGGACATAAATCCTAAAAAAAAAAAACACAACACCTCTTTAACAAGCATTCAGTATCCCCATGTCACGATCCATTCCTGTTAATGACCAAAAGCTTAGGTGTCAATGAAAATAATGTCAGTCCTTCAGTCAACAAGTTACCTGGTGACCTCCACCTGCCAGTCAAATGAGCCATACCTCTAATTTGCTTCATTTTTCAGAAATTTTTCGAAAAACTTTGTTAAAATTAAGTCCAGTTATCAAACCAATATCCAGTAAATCATTATCACATGCCTTTGTACACAAAAACCTGCCTTCCCATCCCATTACCATGAGAATACTTTGTCTTTTCATGTCTGTGTCAGGGAATCTCACCTCTGGAGGTATGGAGTCCAGGCCGGCACAGTTTTCGTTGCATTTGTCGTACACGAGTCGCAGCTTTCGGAACAGCACAGAAAGCATGCGTAGGTGTTCCTGGAGCTTTCCCAGCCTGTCCTGGTGGGTTTGTGGGTGGTAGGTGACTCCATTAGGCAGCTGAGAGGCACCACAGAGGGGACATTGTGTTAAGCAAAGTACATGCCTATCATTTCGCTAATGCTAATAAAAAGCAACAGGCAGTGATCACCTGCTGAGCGCTGCAAGCGTTACTAACCCTCTGTTGTTGCCATAGTGAAGATGCAAATTATTTACTCTAATAACAAAACACAGTTTCATCTCTACTTCAGAGTGAGAGCAACTTGACTTTAATTAAACCCCAGTGTGTTGACATGCTTGCGTTTGAGCGTCATTACAGAAGACAATCTTGATGAAAAAAAATAGTGAAATCGCGCTTTAAAAATCAAAAGGTTAAGAGCAGCTGCCACAATTTGTGCTTTTTTAAGTCACTCTTACACTGAGGTGGCATCTCTGGCTTTTAACAACAAGAGACATTAAAGGGCAACAACACTTGTTTTAATTGAGGGGATCGACAAGCCTCTGAGGCAGCAACGTCTGATTATGAACATCCTACATAACATGAAACAAGCGTGCCTTCAGGGCAGGCGAACTGAAGAGACACAGAGGAACAGAGGGGAGACAGACAGATAAATGAAGAATTTTTATGAGTATAAAGGCAGGCTGTGATATGAGGGGGAAAAAACAAGTCACAACAATACTGTTTGTGCATTCTGTGGCTGAGGCCTGCTTGTTTGGCCTGTCTCTCTCTGGCTGTGATTTTAACAAGTTGCAGGAGCAGTGTCTCACAGGAGCAGGCAGACATCCATGATAAACTCAGTCTGACCCCGTCTCCAGGACACAATCAGAGCTGAACTACATGTGAATTGCAGAACACAGTGGAAAAAAGAAAAAAAAACTTTCTCACACTCTGCATTAAAAAAGCTAGGACGCACACTTTCATTTAGTCAAACTGATGTGATTTTTCACCTTCAGTTTCATGTTGTAAAAAGTCTAATCAGCGACAAAGACTGTTTCGAATGTAGATATTTTCACCTGCTTTTATCCTTAAATGCTTCAATGATGTTAATATATTAATCTCTTTAAATTGTTCCTGTTTCACCCCACTGCTTTTATCCTTCTTTTCCTGCTTTATTCTTCTTCTTCTTCATGTTGTTGGGTCCTTACAGGCTCTCCTGGTTTCTTTGGGTTATTTTGTTCTTTAGTTACATTTCCCTTGTGTCCCTCTATGTTTGGATCCCCGATGTTTGTGTTGAGTTCTTGTTTAGGCCTTTTCCCCCCATGGAGTTAGTCCTTGAGTGGGTGGCCCAGCTTTGAATCCCACATGCTGCACGCTTCCTTCATGTCACTCCCCACTCTCACCCGGATTCCTGGGCTAGACACTGTCTCATGCTCCAATTAAAGGGCATAGAAAGATCTTAAAATTAACTTTAATAATAACTATCAGCCATTATATTTTCATGTTAAGGGGGAAAAAAAATATTAAGCTGCTTGATAAAGGTCTATGACCATAACCTAGGAATTTTTTTTTTCTTTCTGGATTTTGACCAGTGTGCAGGAACTTTCTTCTGATAAATTTGGACTTTATTGTCTTTATCCAACGCACCTGCCTGAGGAGTAGATGTGTGAAGATCTTAGCTGTTCCTGATGCATTTCCATGAGCAAAATACGAGTTAACTGCTAAGAAAAATCACATCCATGTCTATCTTTAATCTCAATGTATTCAGCCAGCTATTGCAATAAATCCTCCCCTACTTGTCTACAATCAATCCAAAACACTGTGGCAATACTGTTAACAAGTTCCAGAAGAATAATCCACATCAATCCCATTTTTATTCTTTTTACATTGGCTGCCAACCAAATTCAACATTAATTTAAGTTTCTTGTTTCAACTTATAGACCCAATCCAGGATAAAGCACCAGTGTACATCTCAGACCCGCTAGATCCTTCCATCACCACTAGATCCCTCAGGTCATCTGACCAGGGTCTGCTTGCTGTGCTTTGTGTTAGACTGGTGTTTACATTTTTTATCATTTATATATGAGTTTATCCTTCTTTTTGGAGTTTGTGATTTTGCTCTTTGAAAGCAGCTATACTGAATACACTTTACTTTCTTGTGTTCAGGTTGTGTTAGTTTCTTAATACAAAAATTTCAGCTGGTTGCCAGAAAAACACCAGATTTGTTTTAACCAACTGGTCAAAGAAGCTTAAAAAAACCAGTAACTTTCCTGCAGATACATGTTATTCATGTTTTTTTTTTAATCTACTCATATATGAACTTTTGATGTTTTAACAGGCCACTTCCTGTAGTGGTTTGGTTATGAGGATGGTACATCTTGTTGAGGATGCATTAGTTCACTTTAATGTTACCACCACAAGTCTAGTGTAGTCAAATGCATCAAAACATATCTTATAACACTGGTTTCAAGTGATTTGATCATCCAAGATCTTGGTCTCTACTTTAATGCAATGGGTCTTGTGATCCACTAGTTTTTATAATCTGATCAAATCAGAAAATTGGACAGAGTGTAACAGCAGACTGAGACACACCTGCATATTCCTGAGGAGCTGGAAGATCTCCATTGTCCTGAGCACGATATCCTGGACTGTCTCCTGTCCGATGCGGCACAGCGAGGCTGTGTTAACATCACGCGCCGCCTGGGCTTGCTGCTGTTGCTGTTGCGGCGGTGGAGGCTGTCCGCCGAAGGGTGAAACAAGCGGAGGGGTTGTCATGGGGACAGCAGGTATGGATGCTGGTGAATGATGGAGGTCTAGGTCCAGGTGAAGTAACCTGTCAGGCACACCCTTACATGCCTTATAGATGTGTTTTACAGGAGCAGGACGAGAAAAATAATCAGTTACTTTAGGTGATAATTAATTCACCCTGAAGTATTGGAGTACATTTATAAGCTAGGAAAACCTTGAAGTGTTATCTAAAAGCTTTGAAACTGACACAAATAAGCTTAACCGACGTGCTGCTTATCATCTGACATTCAACACATATAAAGTCTTCTAAGCTATCGATATGACGTTCAATATATGATTTCTGAACACCCTAACTTGTCTCTAAATCAGTGAAAGTCTTTTAGATGCTCTTTTCACTCTAAATTCAACTTCCGAAGCCTCTCAGTCAAATAACGGCTCAATCAGAAAACATGATAAAGTGAAGTATCTGTCACCAAAGCTAGGTGCACAGTCACAACACACGACAGTTACTCTTTCCATCGCTCAGTTTCACTGTCTCGTTCGATCATTTCGGCAATAAGATGAGCCTAACGGCACAGTGGGTGTTCATAGTGCTTTAAAACCTCATTAGAAAACGTTAAATGTTACCTGTGTGGTGATAATTTATCTGTTTTGTTGACATATCAAGTTTCCTGCTCTCCTCCTAGTACCTCGGCTGCTGCACTTATCGCGAGATTTACACTTGTCATCCCGGGTGGTGGTGGTAAATGATAGTGTAGACGCGCCACAAAAATCATAGCTTAGCTAATTAAATGGGTTTAAAACGAGGAGAAGTGATGCGATATTAATAAAAATGAATATTTTAATCGTTAAATATCATATATTATCTATATTTATGCATTATATTTAGGCTTTGACTTAATAATTTTTCAAACACTGTCCATATTACGGTAAAGTAAGGGCGCACAGCTGATTCGTTCCTGCTACTTAGTGTAACAGCGCCATGTGCTGGTGTACTTTTATATAACAGTTAAGTCAATCATCCCCCAGGCTAATTCACACCACATCATTGCTTCTCATGGGTCATTATAACTTTTTTAGTGAGCATATTTTATATTCATCCTCCAAATGGGTTATGTTGTCGACTCCTGTTTAATCAAAGCCTTCAATGTGGCCATCCATCCATTACTTTTAGAGAACAGCTGTGCTTGGATTATTTTGAGGCCATCAGAATTCAAATTAATTTGAAAGAAGAGGTGTCAGACATATACAGACGGCTCTGCGGGACTGCTTCCTCAGCATGTGCTCTGCCATGCAGCAGAAGTACCCAAGTGACTTACAGAGACTGGAAATGAGAGCTTTATTGAAAAATGAAAGGCTTTGCCTTCAGGCTTGAGTGAGGCTGAAAAAGTAGATTAGGATTCCTATTACTTAATTTACATTATTCATTTAAATGTGGGGTTACAGGCTGGATTTCAATTTCCTTTATTTGAAACAAATTTTGAGTAATAATAGCCTGATGTGGTTCTTTTTTTCACTGCTACTTTTTCTATCTGTGTCTGGAGCATGCAACACTGATATGAAAACACAGTGTCAAGTTCACTTGAGTGCCCACAACTTCTTAATTGCAGACAGAGTGCTGGTTTGCTTGTCACAATGAATGAGTGTTATTCTTACAATCCCCATCTGCCACACCGCCAAACCAACTGAGGCATGCCATGTGGATATGAGTTTCTCCATAACCAACCAGCATGTCTTCTTAATTGGGAGGAGAAAGTAGTGATGGTGAGTGGGTGGAGGCGGGAAAGGAAGTTAATGTGTTTTTATGGCGCCTTTTATTGCAAAGTGTGACGGTTTAAAAAAGAACCAAAGTTCATTCACATTTAACATTCATGGAAACAGTTGGAGAATTGCTGCGTACCTGTGCTCATTTTGTGAGAGATAAATGTGTGTGCTTATCACAGGAGCTGGGCTGATAAGGCAGCTGTCTACAGGCCTTAAGCATGTGAGATCATCTATTATCACTGATCAAAGCAAGGAGAAAAACAGCGGTGTATTGATCACATCAAGGCGAGCTGCGGGAAAAGGCTTTGAATTTAAATGGCTTTTTCATCTTCGTGTAATCGAACTTCATTGAGACAAAATTGCGCTGTAAATTCTAAAGACCTGTATTTATCACAGGGTAATGCTTTCATGAATGTCAAATCTCTCATTATTTTCATTCTGCTTAACTTTATTGGTCACAAATCTAATGACAGACCAGCCAGGAGAAGACTCAAATAAATAAGTGAGCAAACAGGGGGCAGTATCTCAGCTCCAGAGATGTTCTCCCTGTATCATGAAACAGGCTATTTGCATTAAAGACACGGCAGGCTACAAAGATTTCCTTGAAATTTCAGGTGGATGCATCATCTTCCACGCTGCAGGTGCTTGAACCTTGAACATGAAGGGGAAGAGACAGCAGGAGGGAGACAGAGAGGGAAAGAGGGGGAGTAAAAAATATACAGAAGAACCTTAGAAGAAGTAAAAAGTATCAAAAAGCTTTCACAGGCAGACTGCACACCCTTTGTAAGGAACGCAAACGGTGCAATAACAATCATGAGCTGAGGGGGTATCAGGACTAAAAAAGGATTATCCAGCCACCTTGTGCTTCTTGTATGTTTTAATTAAAACATGCTGATCCCATCCCTTCAGGTTTATACGCTGAGATGAAGACAAAGGGGAGTACAGTGATCTCCTCTGAGGGCATCATGCACACTGAAAAGTTCACCTCTGGTTGTCTCTGAACAACAGGGGGAGATTAGTGAAGCTGAAGGTGTAGGAAACAGAGCTTAGAAGTTAAGGTGTCAGCATGGGTAGGTGTACATGAGTACTGTGTGCATAACCAGGAGTGTAAGAGTATGGAAATCAGTCTATGTGCTAGCTCCAGATTAACCAAGTAAGATTCATCCTTACTTTGGCCTCTGTCTTTAGTGCTTTGATTTGGCTCCTGTCTCTTTAACCCTCAATGACCTAACACACCAAGTCTGCCAGAGCATTTCTTTAGATAGATAGATAGATAGATAGATAGATAGATAGATAGATAGATAGATAGATAGATAGATAGATAGATAGATAGATAGATAGATAGATAGATAGATAGATAGATAGATAGATAGATAGATAGATAGATAGATAGATAGATAGATTGTGAGATAGATAGATAGATAGATAGATAGATAGATAGATAGATAGATAGATAGATAGATAGATAGATAGATAGATAGATAGATAGATAGATAGATAGATAGATAGATAGATAGATAGATAGATAGATAGATACAATTCATTGTCATTGTGACACGTACAAAGCACAATGAAATTAAAAAGTGCCATACAGTCTGAGCAACATTAAAACTACAACATAAAAACACAAGCACACAGTAAAACAACAGTGATAAATATAAAACAATAATATAAAAAGCCATTCATTTTGCCATTGCGCAATTCCATGATTGTGTAAAGTGCTGTTAATGCTTGTTTTTTGCGGCATTGAGGGTGGTTATTGCTTTTGGATAGGAACTGTTTTTTAATTGGTTTGTTCTTGTTTTGATTGTCCTGTACAGTCTGCCTGATGGCAGCAGTTCAAACATGGAGTGGCCTGGGTGAAAAGTGTCATTTACAATTTTCTGAGCTCTGTTAAAACAGAGAGCACTGTGCAGTTCGTCCAGTAAGGGGAGGAGGCAGCCCACAATTTTCTGGGCTGTGTCAATAACTCTCTGAAGCACAGATATCTTTACATTTTCACATGCTGTAGAGACATTTTTTGCTAAAAAATAAAAGAAAGAAAGAAAGAAAGAAAGAAAGAAAGAAAGAAAGAAAGAAAGAAAGAAAGAAAGAAAGAAAGAAAGAAAGAAAGAAAGAAAGAAAGAAAAGAAAACAGGAAAGAAAAGAAATGAAAAAACTTTTTTCTGGACACCAACACAACCTGTATGTCCCAAACTTGAGTAAAATAAATAAACTTGTGATAACTAAATCAATTACTTTGAAAAAAAAATGGAGAGGAAAAACATTTAAATAATTGAAAATTTTACATGTTTTTCTAAATGTAGAAATGTCATGGCTGTGTCCCTCACAACAGTAAAAATCAAAAACGTGATGATGTGTAATCCACATAGGAAGTGACGTGAATAATGTGGTCTGGATCATAATGTTCTTGCTGTTAAAGCTTCAAACAGAATTTTTGTGAACACATCACTGGAAGGAAACTGCACTCTTTGGCGTATTGAAGATGCAGTATGAAAGTGTAACCCCACATTTTTTTCCCCCAAAAAAAGAATGATTGATCTATCTTATGTGGTTTCAAATCTAGTGCCATTTAAAACTTTATATGCAAACCTAGCACTAGAGCTTCTCTGGGCTCTATAGGGTTAGGGCTCCACAAACCCCCTCCCCTCTGATTGGTCAGCCCTCAGAAAGCCTGACAGGTAAGAGGTACAAGTTACAAGATCCTTATCCAATGACTTCATCATTCCAGCAAGTCTCATGAAGATCTCATGAAGATTTTTGGGTTGTTTTAGACCAGACTTATTCAAGTTCTTTTTTTACATAGGATTCAGTGATTTCTGCAAGATACCAAATTAAAAAACTACATGTTTAATCTGATCATCCAGTATTGTAACTTTAAATCCATGTTTAAAATATGGTTAAGCATAAAACCCCCCCTTAATTCAAACTGATCATTGAACTTTTTATCATTTCAACTTTTGTACTCCGAATCAACACCAAAACCTAATTGATATAAGGCTTTTGCTTCAAAGGTATGAGATCTGTTGCCTATGCATTGATTAATTAACATATAGCTGCTTGAATGTATCCAATAGGTCCCACAACACAAGATTTTAATTTGATTCTATTATAATAAAATATAATATAATATAATATAATATAATATAATATAATATAATATAATATAATATAATATAATATAATATATTATAATATAATATAATATAATATAATATAATATAATATAATATAATATAATATAATATAACATTATATTTTTTTTATATTATATTATATTATATTATATTACATCATATCATATTATATTATATCATATTATATTATATTATATTATATTATATTATATTATATTATATTATATTATATTATATTATATTATATTATATCATATTATATCATATTATATCATATTATATCATAAAGTAAAGTTTAAAGTTTGTGTTCAATTTCATGATTTAGGAAATCCATATCTTATTAAAACGTGTTTTTAATGCAGGTATTGTGGCACAGCTGTGTGTCAGTTGTTACTAATGATACCATTTCCTGTGCTACAGCAACGAGGGACCCTCATAGCTTTTACACAAGGACACTGTCGAGCAGGGGAAGGTCGAACTGAAATATGCCGTTTACACCTAAGTGTCAGTAACATGTCACAGGTCCCTTGTGCCCCAAAGTGCCGACTGAGGATCATTAGAAAGAGAAACATACAAACAGGTTGGAGATCAAGGAGGGGGGTTGCAGATAACTGGGCTGAACATGCTGCATTACAGATTCATCTTGGCGCACAATGCTGGCAACACAGGGGATAAAAGGAAGACTTAACGGAACGCAGCATCAGACAGAGTGTTTAAAAGGCAGTATTTAGTTTAATAAATAATTCAGCTTGTACTTAAATGTCAGACTGCAGTGTAAATTTAATTTCATCACCTTTTTATCTACACAAGCACAGACAGACATCATACAAGGTCATAATGTTGATGGTCTTGAAGATGTGTATGTGCCAGGGTATTAAATGAAATCGAAGGTAACAGGAACTTAGTGCACTTATCCAAAAACATCCCCAGAGAACAATAGGGGAAAAAACACTTTGTAAATCAGTATTTATATTACAACACAAAATCAAGGCCTGAGTATTGTCCAGTTTGAACACAGCTCTGCCGTATTAGCTTTCTACATCTTTGGATCCTCACAGAGTTTACACCCCGGCCTCTGGTCCGACTGCCTCTCCATTTGAATTGTGACACAGTGGAAGTTGTAGGAGGAGAAACAAGCCTGTGTTATTTCTTTCTGGACAAAGTGTGGATCCACTGGCCCACCTGTAGAGGAGGGAGGTAGAGAAAGAAAAGGAAAAGGAAATAAACCAACGCTGGTCACCTTTTGTTGTTATGATGAAAATTTATCAAATGCCTCAAAAGCTCAGCGTTCTCTTCACCGACACATAGTTTAAAAGAAGAGAAGAAGAAGAAAAAAACATCCTGAGGCATGTCAAGAGGCCCTAGAGATCGTATTTACTCATTTACAGACTCTTTATTAAATGTGCTTATTTTATACTCAAGGGCAGACGAGAAGGATAAATGAAATTGGAGTGTTATATCCTGTTTTTTAATCTAAAAAAATAAATTAAAAAACATAGGATATGATATAATTCTTCTTACCTATTGCTACATGTGCAGACATTACAGCCTGGTTCATAGTGAGGGCCCAGATGTGAAGGTTGTGCACAGACGTCACCCCCTTCACTGATAGCAGAGTATCCAGCACCTCACTGTACTTCACACCAGCAGGAGTACCTGAGTCATGATGAAGAAACAGGAGGAAAGGAGCTTTACCCTTAACATTTGGCACAAACACTGAACAACACTCTAATATTTCTTAACTTGTTCTTACCTTCCATCAGGACGGCAAAAATATCCCTCATGATGGTTAAGGTTGTGCACAAAACAAAAATGGCAAACAGGAAGGTGCAGATGGGATCAGCCATCTTATACTCAGGCTGAAAGAAAGAAATCAGACGGAAAATATTTAAGGCTGTTTTAAGTCTCCTTATTTTTCGTCCTTCTTATCTTTTATCTGCAGGAAAGAGACTTAATACTTAAAGACCACAACAGTAGTTTAAGAGAGGTTATGGTGTTATCTTTATAGGTTTATACTGTCCCTCTGGTCCCTTGTTGTCGCTTTAAAGAATTTAGAGTCAAATCTTACAACCCTGTTTCTTTCACAGCATGGTTTAGCATGACAGTGTTGAGGCCACCTTTGAACTCTGTCCCCCCGTCTCATAAAAAATACGTACAACACCTGTACAGTTTCAAGATACCCTAAAACGACCATTTTCCTTGAGCCATGCTGGTAGATTTAAAAATCCATTTTAATATGGAGTAAAATATGACCCAAAACAGTATGTCAGGGTTTAAAAATCCCCTTGCTCTGGTGTTTTAGAAAACCCTTATTTCATCATCATCATCATCTTCTGCCGCTCATCCAGGGTCGGGTCGCGGGGGTAGCAGCCTAAGCAAGGAAGCCCGCACTTCCCTCTCCCTTGTTACTTCCCGGGGATCCCTAGAAGTTCCCAGGCCAGCTGAGAGACCCAGCATGTCCTGGGTCTGCCCCGGGGTCTCCCCCCTGGTAGGACATGCCCTTAACACCTCACCAGGGAGGCGTCCGGGAGGCATCCTCATCAGATGCCCGAGACACCTCATCTGGCTCCTCTCAACACAAAGAAGCAGCGGCTGTACTCCGAGCTCCTGCCGGATAGCCAAGCTTCTCACCCCATCTCTAAGGGAGAGCCCGGCCACCCTACGGAGGAAGCTTATTTCGGCCGCTTGTACCTACGATCTTGTTCTTTCGGTCACCACCCAAAGCTCATGACCATAGGTGAGAGTGGGGACAAAGATCAACCGGTAAACAGAGAGCCTTGCCTTCCGTCACAGCTCCCTCTTCACCACGACAGACCTGTGCAGAGTCCGCATTACTGCAGACGCTGCACCGATCCACCTGACAATCTCTCGCTTCGATCTCTCCCTTCCCTCACTCGTCAACAAAACCCCCGAGATACTTAAAGTCCTTCACCTAGGACAGGATCTCATCCCCAACCTGGAGAGGGCACTCCACCCTTTTCCAGCTGAGCCTCTGTCTGAAATACTTCATTCTGGCTGCTCCCTCTTTAAGGCACCCCACTCCACAAACTCCCCTTCCCTCTGATTTGCCAGCCCTTTAGAGGCCTACCAGGGGCAGAGCAATGGGCAGACCTTGGTGTTTGAGGCCCACTCCTCAAATATGTCATCAAACAGTTCGGAGATCCTTATGCGATGACATCATTATTCCAGCAGGTCTCTCTTTCCGTTGCTAGGCGCTGCCCAAGTAGCTGCCTCTTGCAGTAGCTCTCTCGTCTTTGTCCGTTTCTTTTAATTTTTTTCGTCTCTTTTTCGTCATCTTTGTATTTGGAGTAGATCATCACTTTGTACAGTTCATTTGTTGGTCATGGACACCAAACTTTTTGTGGCTTCAGCGATATTTTTACTTCTTTTCTCCTGTGTTTGTCTGGAGATCCTACATGTAACCATGGCTGCATTGTTTACATGTGAAATTAGCTGTTAGCAGCCTGTAGCATGTCATTGCTAACTAGTGTAGGGCTTGATGATTTCCCTCGAGCTGAGGAGGAGGAGGAGGTGAGGACAACTTGCTGGTTCTCGGGTGTGAGCTGGGAGGTGATGACGTGGACCTGTTCTTCCATCCATCGTTGTTGGGAACGTGGGATCTATCTCTGGTGGGATGGACGAGCTAGCTGTGCTAGCCCAGCGGCATCGTGCTGTTCACGGACGTGGCTGACGGAGCTGACATCGGACGCTGGCGCCACATTGGAGGGGCTTCGCCTGCTGTGAGCAGACAGAATCCAGGATACAGGAGGGAAAGACTGAACAGACTTCTGAAGAAGCTCAGTCCTGGACCCTGTGGAGGTGGAGACTGGCTGGGCTGGAGAGTGGTGGACGAGTGGTGGACGGGATGTCGTCTTCTATTTTCTTATGGACCTTTTTGCACTTTCAATACACTTGCTATCTTTTGTTTTATTGATTGCTGCTGTGACTCCTGAATTTCCCCTCGGGGATAAATGAAGTATTTTCTGTTTCTATTCTATGAAGACCTTGTGCCGTTCTATGAACAGACCATTTTGAACAGTTTACGGACAAATTCAGGGATTTCTACAACATATGAATATGTAGAGGTTGGTAAATCTGCACGTTTTGGTGGACATCCAACTTTGTTACTCTATATGTATGTCAAAAACATAGGAAGACATAATACACCCTCTTAGAAAAATGATTTAACGTATTCATTTTGGGTATCTATCCTCTAGTCTAACTCAACTAATTGTAGACTGTCAACAGTTTCAATAAATTTCTGCTATCAACATCTTGTGGGAAAAAAAAACAGAAACCAAAATCCTTTTAACTAAACATTTTTCACATCTTTTCTTCCCATTGCCTCAGTTTAACTTCACCTTTGGGCTCCTTACCCTGAAAAATATAATGATGGCACTGATTAACACAGAGATGCTCTGGAGAAGATCTCCCACCACATGGACAAAGGCAGCTCGCATACTAGCATTGGCCTGCTTAGTCCTCCCTCCTGAAAGAGAGTGGTTCAGTTAGATCCAGGGTTGGGGTATGGAGGGTTCAAGAGCTCAGGGTTTCGAGGCAAAGGTTTAAAAAGTATGGATTGGAGGGTTGAAGAAGGAGATCTATACCTGACATATTTTGCTGTTCATTGTTGACATCAGCATCAGTTGAGATCTGAATATGCCTGTGTGTGTCGTTGTGGCTGTGGCCATGACCGTGTGAGCTGACACCCCTGTGGCTGTGGCCGTGACCGTGTGAGCTGACACCCCCGTGGCTGTGGCCGTGGCCGTACTGGTGAAGTACGATGGCCATGCTTTTGAAATAGATTTCAAAAGTATTTAATAGATCAGAGATACAAAAGGTTTGCCAGCACATAACACCCTTAGACACACAAAAGTGCATTGTCTGATGAGAAAGTTGCATTGAAGGGAGATTTTACTCACATTATATTAGCAAGCACGGCCAGAGCAGAGGTGATAAGCATGATCTTGCCGTTGATGGTGTAGTCATCACTGATGAGGCGGAGCACAGCCAAATAAACCAACAGCCCAGTCACCAGCCAGATAGTGAAAACTGACAGCAGTGCACCCAGGATCTCTGTATTTGTCACATGATACACCATACGTATATGAAGGATGTGAGGAGGAACGCAAAAAACAATCAGAACAATTGCTCAAATATCAAAGAGAAGGAAGTGTTGCTGCCAAAAAACACTAGGAACAACGTAAAACTGTCTTGATATCACAGGTAGGACACTTAAAAATCGAACAACACTTAACAACAAATGAGTTATGTCAACCTGTACCTGCACGATGCCAGCCGTAGCTGAGCTTGTGTGTGGCAGGTTTGGAGGAGAGCCAAAGGGATATCAGGCTGATGATGAAGCTGATTAAGTCAACCAGCAGGTGGGCAGCATCTGTCATCACCGCGAGACTGCCTGCAAAATACCCACCTGCAGAACAAGATAAACACTTTATATAAGTGATGAATGAACATCGATATTAAATCGCATGAGAGCTTAAAATGCTACTGACTTCAGAGAGCTGAATTGACTCACATGGTTATAATAAGAAAATGTTTTGTGAACAGAAGTTTGACTCACCAACGATTTCACAGGTCACAAAGATCAGGCAGATGACTGAGGCCACATATAACCCTTTCCTGGCATCTTTCTTCTCCTGTTCACGGGCCTGCTGTGCATTGTTGCTGTCATGGCAATGCTTGATGCCAACACCTATCTGTGATTCCTCAGAAGCACAGTTCCTAAAGATATAGAAAAATTTACGAAAATAAGTGTTTACAGACCTCAAGCCCTACTTTTCTCTTCTTGCCTAAACTTATACTCATATCTCCTTAATTTGACCCCTACTGAACCCCTCTTGCCTTAACGCCTGCTCTTTCCTCCTTACCATTGCCCCTACTACTCCCTCCTTGCTTTGACCCTTGCTCATACCTCCTTTCCTCAGCCCTTACTCATACCTCCTTACCTTGACCCATACTCACCACTCCTTATATCAACTTCTCCTTACCTAAACTTTTACTCATGCCTCCATAATTTGACCCCTACCGAACCACTCTTACCTCATTGCCTGCTCACTCCTCCTTACCACAGCCCCTACCCTTCTTTTCTTTACCCTTACTCATACCTCCTTACCTCGATCCCTGGTCATTCCTCCTTACCTCGACCCTTACTCATACCTCCTTACCTTAACCTATACTCACCACTCCTTATATCAACCCCTATTCATCTCTCCTTACCTTAACGTCTTCTCATACCTACTTAAATTGACCCCTCCCAAACCACTCTTACCTTAATGCCTGATCTTCCCTCCTTACTGCAGCCCCTACCCATCCCTCCTTACCTTAACCCTTACCTCGACCTCCTTACCATGACTCTTATTCATACCACCTTACCTAAACCCATACTCATTGCTCCTCAACTCAACCCCTACTCATCTCTCCTTACCTGAACTTCAACCCCTACCCATCCTTAATTTGACCCCTACCCAACCCTTCTTACCTTAATGCCGGCTCTTTTCTCCTTACCACAGCCCCTACCCATCCCTCCTTACCTCCACCCTTACCTATCCCTCCTTACCATGACTCTTATTCATACCACCTTACCTAAACCCATACTCACTGCCCCTCAACTCAACACCTATTCATCTCACCTTACCAAAACCTTTACCCATATCTCCTTAATTTGACCCCTACCCAACCCCTTTTACCTTAACACCTGCTCTTTCCTCCTTACCCCAGCCCCTACCCATCCCTCCTTACCTTAACACTTACTCATACCTCCTTACCTTAACTCATACTCATTGCTCCTCAACTCAACCCCTACTCATCTCTCCTTACCTGAACTTCAACCCCTTCCCATCCTTAATTTGACCCCTACCCAATCCTTGTTACCTTAACGCCTGCTCTTTCCTCCTTACCACAGCCCCTACCCATCCCTCCTTACCTCGACCCTTACCTATCCCTCCTTACCATGACTCTTATTCATACCACCTTACCTTAACCCATACTCACTGCTCCTCAACTCAACACCTACTCATCTCACCTTACCAAAACCTTTACCCATATCTCCTTAATTTGACCCCTACCCAACCCCTTTTACCTTAACACCTGCTCTTTCCTCCTTACCCCAGCCCCTACCCATCTCTCCTTACCTTGACCCTTACTCATACCTCCTTACCTTGACCCATACCCACCGCTCCCCATCTCAATCCTTACTCACTTTTCCTTACTGCAACCCTTACCCATACTCTCTTTGACCCCTATTTACTCCTCCTTAACTTAAACCCAAATCATTGCCCCTTCTCATCCCCACCCCCAATTATCTATCCTTACCTTGGCCCTTACATTAACCCCTTCTCATCCCGCTCTTTCAGGCCTCACCTACACATCCTTACCTTAACCCCTACACATTCCTCCTTACTTTGACCTCTACTCATCCCATCCTTCCTTGACAACTTCTTATTCCATCTGGCTTAGACATTCACTCAGTCCTTTAAACCTCAACTGCTATTTATCATCCAATTCTTGATTCATACTAATTCTACTCCTTGGACTTTTTACACTATTGTGTGGTCTTGTTTGCGAAATGTATCTTCAGTGTAATATGATACACTCTGACTCTTTTTAACTCTTGTTCATGTGAACCTGTAAACTGACATGTATATTTTTTTAATGTCTAACAACATTTAAAACTTATGATAAGTAAATAAGAACTTACAAACATACGGGTCAAACAAAAGATAAAAAAGTTACCCTTCTGTATCGATTGTTGTATTCTTAGCCATCGCTGCGTTAGCTCCTGGGTTTTCTGGATCCTCTGGATTCTCCTTTTTGAACAAAGTCACCATATTACCCTTCAGTTGAAAAAAAAAAACACTTTGAAAAAAATAAAAATATTCCAAAAAGATCAAATCACTTCCACATTATTCCTGAGAAAACTATAGCTCAGTTTCTCCAGTACTCCTGTGTCTTGCTGCGAGCTTAGCCTTGTTGATTCTGCTGGTCAAACAACTGATGAGCTTCTTGTTAAACAGCCCAGGAAGAAAACTGTTAAATTATACTTGATGACATGCTCATGAAGCGTACATATGCATGAGGGTCTGCGCGGTTAAGCAGGTTTAGACTTTATTGCATAACAAACGGTAACACTTTGTTGGGGTAGGGCTCAGTCAACTCCCAAATGGTGTCAACAAAGAAGAAAAAAATCTTGCTGTTAAAGATGAATACAAGTCCTTCCAAGAAACACTACACATACCTTTAAGCACTTAAGACCTATGGTTTTGTGTTGCATCCATCCTGTGGCTTCTTTTGCACATGTCACTCCTCACCCTCGCCCTGTTTCCTGCTCCATCCACTCTCCTCTCCTCTCTGATTAAAGGCATAAAAAGCCCATTAAATACCTTTAAAATATCAACCCTGTGCAGTGTGTGCCTATAGAGAAATGAGCTACTCAGACCCAAGCTGTTTTTAAGCAACAGGATATAAAATTGTTTACCTTTTGGTTTCCAGTGTTTCTGAAGGCAGTCTCCAGAGGAATCTTGATGAAGTGCAGTTTTAAGTTTTGTATATCGCCATATTTTTTTGACCCAGGGTTAGCATTGATTGTGACTGATGAAAAATGAGGGGATTGTGGTTTAAATGCTATCCAAAGATTCTGTTAGTAGGCTGACAATTGTAGCTAGTAGGGTTGCGAAATTCCAGGTATTTACAAAGTTAAGAACTTTCCATGTGAATTTTTGGAAATGAATTATTTTTCAGGAAGTTATATCAAATGCATTAAGCTGGTTATATACATGTATAAAAATCAAACATTTTTGTTTGTTTTAAGCAGACGTGAAGGCAAACATAACTAATGCAACATTTTTTTAAACTATAAATGAATTTCCAGGGGATTTTCAGGAATTTTCCCTGAGTCTAACTCTCATGATTATAGGCATAAATAGTTGTCATGAGCAAACATGTTTGATACATCTGTACATGACACTAATCAGTTTTAGAACTGCAGAACTCTGTTTCTTTCACAGAACAACAAGAACCATGAACGGTGAAAATAAAAGAATCAGGTATTTGCAGTAGCTGAAACATATTCCTGATGTCCCCTCAGTAACCTGAAAAAAAATCTCATTCGAAAATGTCAAAATGTTTAGTTTAGCTTAGCTTAGCTTCAGACTATGCTTTGTACTCATCAAGGATCTGGACCTCATTGTCTTCAATGGCTGTTGTTTCATTATGACTGGTCTTCATCTTCAATGTCGCAAAATTATTTTTTCACAGCACAAAAAAAAACCATGAATGGTGAAAAATAAATGAATTTTTTAGCGTTTTTAATTTTCCTGAAATAGCTACCCAGGCTAATTAAAATAAAACTGATTTGATGTCAAATAAGGCCACTCACAATAGTGGCTGCTTCACCTCAAGGTGTTAAAATTTTCTAGAAAGAGCCCAAACAAAATTTTTTGAAAAAGGAATACTTTATTGAGTAATTTATTTCATTTTGTGCATTACAACTTTACAAAGACAATGACAGGCATTTTGACCATGTATTTAAAAAAAAACACTTGATGCTCCCAACAAAGAGTACTTTTGAGGTTGCTTGTTAGTATTCCATGCATAGAAATATTTATGTTGTATATATTTACATACCAAACCAAGTTTTGTTGCCTGTGGCTGTATACTATTCTTTCGGGTGGTGCCATTGGTAAATACTGAAACTAACTGCCAGATGGCCTGAATGCATCCCTAAACGTCACAAGGTAAACAGTGCTTACAATGTGTGTTCATGGTATATGACATCAAAGTAACTCCACACAATCAGGTAGCATATATAGATTTAACAAGATGAACTTTTACTTTTTATAGTGTGTTGTTATCTCTATTTTATCACATGTACACTTAAAAGAAATAAAACAATGAATGTCAAAGTTTAAAGCAAAGTAAAACCTTATGAGGGTTTCCTTCTAAAATCATTTTAGGTTTCATTCAGGCACAGTTCTTAAGGAGTGTCAACACAAAGGCACTTAAAGCACAGTCATAAGACTTTGGCATAAATGTCAGAGTAAAACATAGGACTTCTGGGTCCCAGGAACAGTACAGAACGACTACGTGTGAGTGAACTGAGGTTAAAGCAGCTGTCACGTGGCCTTGTTGTGCTGCTACATTTTTGGGCCCTCACACAGTTTACACCCAGGCTTCTGGTCAGACTGCCTCTCCATTTGAATCGTGACGCAGTGGAAGTTGTAGGAGGAGAAACAAGTCTGTGTGATTTCTCGTTGGACAGACTCAGAATCAACTGACTCATCTGTGGAGGAAATACAGGAACAAAGAAAATGTAAATAAACAAATTAGTCACCTAGCATGTTTACACTGAACAAGCAAATGCAAATAGTGGTCACAGAGGCAGAGAAACAGGAAATAAAGTGAGAGTCTGTTGTCAGAGTGACGCAGTAAACTTTGAAGAATATCGCAACGTATATCACAGGAAACTAAAATATTGCAATGTCATTTTTCCCAATATCATGCAGCCCTAGTGAAAATACTACAGAGCATCCTGCGTAACCGTAGGTCAAAAGTGTAGCCAACCACAAAGAGAGCTGCTTCCTTCTCAGATTCAGTGAAGTGAAGAAATGTCTGTTATGGCCTAAAATGGGTATAGTTGAAGGAACATGTTTGTGTTACGTGTTGCAGATATTTTGTGCACAATGATTGTACGACAGATAGTATTGCAGACGTCAAATGCCCAAAGAAGTGATGCTTGCTTAGAACTGTGGTGTAAGAAATGTTGTAATAAGAAAAGCACTCAGTGCTCCCAAGAATATCTTTCACTCACCACTAAAAGTGATACACTTTAGGAAAGTGGTTTTCATCTGTGACATTACAAACATGAATTTCACTTCAACAGTATATAGGGTACCCATATGACTACTATACTATATGTCAGTCATGGTGCCCATATGAGAGGTATGTTGGCCACGGTACCCATGAGACAACTATACAAGAGGCAATGGTTTAATTTTACCCCATACTTGTGACCTCATTCCAGTTTAAATTCAATAAAGCATTGTGTTTAAATTTTGATATATTTATGAAAAGATATTTAATTCTGTTGAAATGTCATTTAAATTGATTTTTATGCAGAAATCGTATATTTTAATTTATAATAAATACTCTGTGACTGTTCTTTTACTCTTTTTGTGCCCCCTTAGATCTGATGCGATATGAATATGGTAAAAGTTTTAGCCATACAATATAATATCCAAAATTCATTCAAATTTAACTCTGATTTTGTACCACTTTGGTACAATGGTCCATATATAGTAAAATATTGTAGCTCAATGTAACCTGTCACAATGTGATGCAAAATACCTTAACATAACAAAAGTTGGTGTAAAGTTACATTTCATTACAATGTTTCCCCTACTGTTTTGTGGGGTGGGGTGTGGGGGCTCTGGAAGTCAAGTTAATTTTATTTTCCATACAGCACCAGAACATGGCAGAAGTATTTTAGAGTTACTTCTCTCATTAATTTAGGTCTATACCTTGTTTTTTCTATTTAAAAGACTAAATAGCCTTATGTTATTTATGTAATTTCCATGACGGGATGTCATTGGGTTCACATTTGTCCTCGTGCTCTTTCATGCACAGCGAAGTTCCTCCCTAGAGCATTCACAAGCACACAGACATGTGCGCCCGTTTACACACACACACAAGCTCATTCCCTATAGCAGACAGAGAGCTGGGAAAACCACCACAAGAAACATCTTCCAGCACCTTCTCTTTGAAGATGCAAAACATCAACAAGATGCTATGAGGAGGATCTGTTTTATTGCACTCCCTTGCCACCTTGTGGTCCGGAGTCTCCGCACACTGTCATAAATTACTTTTTCTAAGGTGTGTGTTTGTTTTGGAATTAAATGGAGATTGGATTAAAACAAAGTTTCTTTGTTCTAGACAACTTTTTACTTCATACAACACTATGAGGTAAGGGACTTATCAGTGCAGTTATGTAGAGCGACAGTTTGAAACGTGTCATCAAGCTGGCTATATGTTAGCGACATCGGCAGCTCTGTACTCCAACGTATCTGTAGGCTAAAGTGACAACATGTAAACACTGTCAGTTTGTAAGTAGTCAAGTAGACGTTGATATATAGCACAGCTGGCAGTCCGGTGCTCTAAGACATGTCTGTAATGTGTAACATTAGTGAATCCTGGTTAGCTATGTCCTGCCAGTCATCTACCAAGCAGAGCTAACGTAACTTCACTCTTCATTTTACTGATAGACTCTCAAGTTTGAGATCTTTGTGTTCGATCTCTTCTGACTACTAAACTTTGTCAGCTGGTGTGGTGTTGTCATAGCAACCCAGACGTGCCGTGAATCAATCCGATCCTGGACAACCTGTCCAGGAAGCTAAGAAGTGGCAGTTTAAAATAACCTGTAACCCGCAATATTGGCGCTGATTATCTCATCAGGCATATATCTAGAAGGGAGACTTTTTCAAGATCACTTTCAAACTCCTCACAGTCCCTTTAATGTGTCATAACGTATCGTAGCATATCATAATGTAAGATATGATAATATAGTTTAACCTAAAGTAATGTAGCATTACACAGCGTAAAGTGGCATAGCAAATTGTACCGTAATGTAGCATGTGTAGCATAAAACATAAAATAACATGATATGGCACAACTTAGTAGAACTTAATGCGGCGTAAAATTACAGAACATACCCTAATGTATCACTAAGTAATGTACCGTAACCTCTCATAATAAGATACACAACATAACTTAACATTTTAACTATATAGAACCACACTGTATCATATCATGTTGAATCATTAGAGAAGTAATTTCAGTTAAACATAATGAAATCAAGCAGACACGTGCTTTGACAATGAGACACTTTAACTGATCCATCTTTTTTCTTACCTATAGCTACATGTGCTGACATTATAGCCTGGTTCATAGTGAGGGCCCAGATGTGAAGGTTGTGCACAGACGTCACCCCCTTCGTTGATAGCAGATGACCCTGCACCTCACTGTACTTCACACCAGCAGGAGTACCTGAGTCATACAATGGAAAAAGGAAGAACTGAACTGTAAATCTATGACTTAGAAAAAAACAAGGGCTAAGAAGACGTGAGACAAAACACCTTACCTTCCATTAGGACAACAAGAATATCCCTCATGATAGTGAAGGTTGTACATAAGACAAAGATGGAGAACAGGAATGTGCAGATGGGATCAGCTATCTTATACTCAGGCTGAAAGAAAACAACACAGAGGTAAAGTCGAATAAAACGAGCCACTTTTTGAGTGTAGGAGTTAGACTTGCTAAATCACTAATGAGTGCACAGTGCTTACCTTGAAGTAGATAATGATGGCACTAACAAGCACACTGATGCTCTGTAGAAGGTCTCCCACCACATGGACAAACGCTGCACGCACACTGGCATTGGCCTGCTGCTTCCTCCCTCCTGGAAGAGAGTGGATCATTAATCACTGCATGCAGAATACCGTGTATTAGGGATTTAAATATTTATTTTCAATCAACCCATGGCTCCTGGGGGTGCATATTAAAAGGAAATGTTGTATATCTAGAGCATACTATGATTGACTCCGTTGTGCTCTGGATCTCCATGGTCATCTTTGCAATGATTTGAGTTCAGATTCTGTCCTTTTCCTTTCTGGCCGTGCCCCTGTGAGGAGAGACCTCCATGGCTGTGACCGTGCCCATGTGAGCTTAGACCCCCGTGACTGTGGCCATGGCCGGACTGGTGCAGCGTAAGGGCCATGCTTTTAAGAACAGAGGCAAAACATTTCCAGATTATGACACAATTTATCTCAGAGATGCAGAGTCTCACAAAAACAGAATGTGAGTTCTTTTACTTACACAATATTAGCCAGCACACCACACCCAGAGGTCATGAGCATGATTGTGCCCTCTATTGTGTAATCATCATTGATGATGCGATCCACAGCCAGATACACCAACACCCCGGTTACAAGCCAGATGGTGAAAATTGACAGGAGTGCGCCCAAGATCTCTGCATGGATTGGAAAAGATGAGAAGAGAAGAGGGAGAAAATAAATATGACTCACAAATAGGGTTCACTCTAACAACATAACTACCACCATTACGATAAAAATACAGCTTTTGAACAATGAATGTCAGTGTTTAAGTCCTTGCTGAGTTTTGGGAGTACTTATTGATGAGCAGATGCCAGTACTGTACCTGCACGATGCCAGCCGTAGTTGAGCCTGTGTGTCGCAGGTCTGGAGGACAGCCAAAGGGATATCAGGCTGATGATGAAGCTGGTGAAGTCAACCAGCAGGTGAGCAGCATCTGTCATCACGGCAAGACTGTCTGCAAAATACCCACCTGCAGATACATAGACTAAGTTATATGCAGAGTTCATCAGGCAACTTGAATGAAATGCAAAATGTATTATTGTGTAAAAGTTCAGGTTTAATTTCTAATATTCATGTTTAGACATGTTTTATCAAACTTTTGTACAACAGCTAGTGTTAGCTTTCAGCCACTTTCTAGCTAAAATAGCTTTAATATAGGAAGTGGTTGAGCATCAGTTAATGTTGTGAGAGGAAGTATCTAAATTCCATGCTAATGTTAGCATAGAGTGTTAGCTGAGGAGATTCTAAATTAGCACCATAGACTTTGAAATAATATCTGGGCATAGTGTCTGTGATGTCACCTATTTGTTTCTGATACAGAGTTTTGAAGTCTACTGTCAGCAGATGCCATGTTGGTAATGCTACACTCAACCTACCTTGCAGGTAGCTTGCTAATGGTTAGCAAGACTGCTGTTTAGTAAGCTCCTTAGTTAGCATTATAGACTGTGTCATATATCCAATGCCAAGTAAGAATTACCCTGCCCAACTAAAATTTGTTTGGCCCACCGAAAACCTAAATCCTGGATCCATCCCTGCTCCAGACAGTCATTACTTTGACCAAAAGAGCATTCAGTTATTGTTGAGTTGGCAGTTAGAGTTATCCAAGTATAGTACACCCAAAGGATAATATTAGCCCCAAAATCAAAGACTAGAGGACTCACCTAGAATTTCACCAACCATGAAAATGAGGCAGATTACAGACACCAAGTACAGCCTCATCCTGGCGTGTTTCTTCTCTCCCTCTCGATCAGCTTGCGAGTGGCTGTTATCGTGACAGTGTTTGATTCCCCCCGTGCCGTTCATCTTTGATGGCTCTTGGTAGGGTACACTGGAGGAACATTAAAATCAGAATAAATGCAATGATGTGACAGCAGATGATAACAGAAATCCAAAATAAGAAACTTTCAACTCTAAGTCGTCTTAATAAATGATTTTTTAAAAAATCAGAAGCATTGACATGACACTTGGGGGCTGTAACTCCAGTAGCACACAACAACATATACTTTTATGTGCTACTGAGAATTTTTTGACATTTTGACAAAAAAAAAAAAAAAAACTACACTACATAATGTACATAACTTGTCCATTTAACTAAACTTAAAAAATTGAGAATCGTCTTTTAAATTCCAGACTATGACAGGTGAAAGGTGCTTTTACGAGGGAGGTTATCAACAGAAGTAGAAGTGCTTTAAAAAGTCACGAAGAAGCTTTGGGAAAGTTAAAATGGCAGTTTGAATTCTTATAAAGCCTAGTCAGCCGATTGCAAATCGTCATGTGCTTGACGACTGCAATATTTCAACCATGATTCAGCGAGGTTTCAAAATTAACTGAATTTCAGCCATGGAGAAAAAAAAAGTGAAAGTTTAAAGATAAAAAAAAATGTGTCACCAATCATTGTCATCAATAAAAGCTTAAGTTATTACAATTAAATAAGAACAGTCATTATGCTAGGATTATACAACCCGAGGAAAGGTTAATATGGGATCATTTAAAAATAAGGCCACAAAGTTAAATGTGTCTTTCTCAATTTTAATCTGGCTCTTGAAAAGTTCATTACCTGTTAAGCCAAATCCAACAATAAAAAAATCAATTCACTTACAGAATTAAAAAACAAAACAAAACAAAAATAAAGCAATCAACAAAGCACTGCTAAAAAACCAATAGTAACAGTTTGATTTTGATGGATACATTCTGACTGATTAATTCATTCATTTCCTTTTTAAGCTTGGTTTAAATTATAACTTGGTCTGATTAGTGTCTTTTTGATTATGTTAAACACTGATTGGATGAGACACTTGCGTAAGGTATTTAGCCTTTATCTATGCTTACTGATTGTTAAAGTGTTCAAACTTTAAGAAGGGAAATAAAGAAAATCAATCAAAAAAAAACTGGGTCACCGTGTGCACTACTCCCACTGAACCACTGAGTGTAAATGACACATCTTCATCAGGGATGAGAAATAGAACAGTACAACCATTGAAAACATTTACACACACACACACACACACACACACACACACACACACACACACACACACACACACACACACACACACACACACACACACACACCAAACGCGCGCGCGCACACACGCTCAGTGAACTGTGCGTTTGCACACTACTAATCCCTGCAGACCCCCAGACCAGCTCCGTGTGGAAAGAGCAGCAGACCACAAACTGGGGGAACGTGAGCAAAGACAGTGCCCACAGCACAACCACAACAATGGATTCTTTACTTTGAGATGGACAAAGTGTGCATGCAATCATGTAACCCCAAAGCTCACTGGACAATTATGAATAACTTCATGAATAAAAGAAAAAAAAAGAAATAATTTCTTTTATAATTCCAACCTAATGAACTTCAAATAAAGTCACTGATTATTTCATTTATTACTCACTCACTGCTATTAGAGTAACAGCTTACCTCTCAACTATAGCGTATGAATTCTTCAGGTCTGCCATCAAGGGAATTTTCTCTGGATCACTGTTCATGAACATGACTGACGTCTCCAGGAGATGCAAATAAAATCAAAGAAAACCCCTTAAACTCGAAAGGATGCCTAAAAAAAGAAAAAGAAAAGAAAAAAAAGAAGACAAAAAAATGTCCTGTTGAATCGTTAAAGAACCCTGCAGCCTAAAGTTTAGCTCATTGAAATATAATTCTGGTTTTATGCCGTGAAGTTTTTAAAGCTTTTGTCTCCTCGAGTTTAACACTCCATGGACATCCTCCCTAATCTGTCCAGGGTGCAAATAGTGAAATGTGTGATGCTGCCTTGTGACCATCTCTGTTTGCACCGTGTGCAAATACATCACCGCTTGCAACAATGCCTGTAAGGCAGGATGGAGGTGACGGCCCTCTTTGATTGAACACGGATATTAAGTTTGAGAAGATAGCGAGCCGAGAGGACGATGAGGGGTTAATTTGGCAAACTGATGCTGGTCTAATCATGGCAGCCAAGGTCTGAGATGAATGCAGATTTTATTTTTTTTTTAAAAAAAAGGATGGAGGATTTTATCTTTTTTTTCCCTGTATTTCGATCGTACAGTCATATAGCCCCAGTATTACTCGCAAACTCATCCCCGCCCTCCTCTGATAAGCCGGCACTCACTGATTACACAATCAAGTGCCGTGCGCTTTGACCCTCTGTGTCACAAAGCCGGTTTTGTTTTTTGTTTTACTTTTTATTTCATTTTTTTCTCTGTCAGATTCGGGGCTTTCTCGTCTTACTTTAGTCAACACTTATAATAAGATATAATACATTATGTTCAAATTGAGCCACAAGCTGCTTCATGCTATCTGGATATTATATCAATTTTAAGGGAAGTTCCGCGTGTGCTCGCCTCGTTTTTCGTCACTTTGATCGTCACTGAGCTGCGTCATTTGAGTGATTACTATGAAATTTCTTCCCTTACTTCAAGGTTTCTCTGAGCTCACTTCAAAATATTTTTTGTTGTTAATTTTTTATTTATATTTTCAATAAAGCACCCTATAAAATGTGGAGCTATAACAGTTGCTAAGCTCTGTTGCAGTTATTTGAATTAATAGATATGGTTATGAAATAAGTAACAATATAAATACATGCTTCAATAAATAACAGCATGAGCTTATTTAGAGTAATCATACATGAGTCAAGGAGATAATCTCACATAGGCAAAAAAAAAAAAAAAAAAGTCGAGATTAATTAGGGTTCCTAAAGACTCAACCATGAAAAGTGGATTACAAACACCAGGTGTCATTAAATTACACAGAACAGTTGCAATAAAACAGTCATGATCAGTTAAGATACATATTATGAAAGATGACTAAAAATTATCACTTAATCTATATAATATATCCATTTTAATTTACAACCTGTCTAATTTCTCTAACAGTTGGATAATTAATTCAAAATGTAGGTATGCCAGACTTGTGAAATTATTTTGGCATTTATTTATTTATTAAATTAATTAAATATTGTACTGGCAAATTTAATTATTTATGTAGATTTGATTGTCACACAGTATATAAGGAAGCCCATTTGCTTTGAAATGAAAAAAAAAAAAAGAAAATAAAAAAAGAAGAAGAAAAAGAAAAAATTTGGCACTTTCCCCACATTTTTGACCTTTTGATTCACAATAAATAAATGTTACTCAATATTAATGTCATATAATCCATTAACCACATCTTTTTTGTCTCATATTATTAGCTTTCTTACCTCTTTTCTGTGTGAGCATGACAGAACCCAGCTGCCCTCTCCAGTCCCAAAACAAGAAGCTGATGTAGGAGAGCCAAAAACTGCAGCTCATTGAGCATCCACCTGAAGCTGGCTGCAGAAGCATCAGAAACTGCCTGTGTGAAATGTAAATGTTGACAACAGAATGTCTTTACATAAAAATAAATGAAACCCCATGTTTAATGGGCATAAAGAAAAGGTATAAGATGTTGAACCTGATTATTTAATCAAAAATGTGCAGTTGGCACTGTTCCTTGTCATTGCTCAAAATGTCATATCACCAGCTGGGTCTATTGTTTTTCTTTTTGTTTTGTGTTTAATGGCTTTAAGCACCCAACAATGACTTGTCATTGGATTTTTTTCTCATATAACATCAGTGCTCTTTCCTTCAATGAGTATAGCTTGGCTGTCAGAAACCAGTCATGATCCCGTAATTAACTTCTACAATCATATAATCAAAACTTGAGGCTTCAGTTGTAAAATATATCATTTCACCTCTTAAAGTAATGAATTAAAACACCAGTACTTCAAGCAAACATTTGGGCTTAACTGTAAAGCCAGTTTTATGTTTACAAAAGGTCTGAAATAGATCTTAAAATTTCAAACTTTAGCAAAAGACGTCTGAGTTTCTTTGAATGGCATGTAATAAAAAAACAATGAGAGTGTTTAACATACCAGAGCACATGATGTGCAGGATTAAAGACATTATAGAATATTATCAGATTATCCCATAAGGAAATCTGCACAAAGAATGCATACTGTATGTTTTCTGAGCAGTTACATAATCCCTCCAGCTCTGGAAGTCAACCGGTTTTTAACACTTGTTTCCAAACTCCAACACAAGGTGGAGACAGTTAACTGTGTACGGCTGATGGATTGCAGCTCAGTGAAACAGTGACCCTTAATGGGAAGGATGAGCTGATACTTATAAAGCTCAGCCCTTAGCTTATTATTATCATAACCCTATTTATGTTTAGGTGCCTCTTTTTTAAGATATAATTTATTTTTTCTTGTGCGGTTTTTGTCTGAGTTGAGTAACTGACACACCTTTGTTCAGTCACAGAAGAACGAGCTGAAATCTTGTTGATTTTGTATGAGCCCTGACTGTAATCTATGCCACAGAAAACTAGAAACAAAGTCCTAATACTAACTGATCATAATCACCTTTTTTTTCTTGTTTATTTGACAGCATATAAAGCAGATGCCATACATACAGGTGTCTTCCCAGTTATTTCGCAACCATTGTCCCCGTAAGGCTTTCAAAAATCAAATAGAAATGACAGAGTATTGGGTTTAAAGAGGGGTATTGTGCATTGCCATATTCAGCCCTATAACGGAAAGCGTATTTCATTTGGTATGTGGGCTTCAAAGATCTCTATCGCATCAACATGTGAAAAAAAAAGAAAGAAAAAAAAAGAAGTGAACTACTCCCTTGAGGACCATTAAAGGCAGCTGAAGTTGTACTTTGGCCCCTTTCAAAATGCTGTCTTGAAATCATCTACACACTTTTACTCTGGAAAACCATCACTGATTTTCAAAAAATCATGGTAAAAACAGCATTTAAATTGTTACTCGTTCTTTAAAATGAGCTTTTTCTGCATTGAAAGAATGCATATAAATATCGTACTACAGTAGATGGAATTAATGCTGTTATATGTTCAAGTACCATGTATAGGGGCAAACGAAATGACCTTAAAGTAGGTCGAACTAAGAACTGTAAGATGGACTTTTGAAAAACAAATAAATAAAAAAAACAACCAAGGAATAATATGGAAAATGTAAAAATGGTTTTGTGTATTGTCTGTAATATTGTTGTTAAGTGTGAAAGCATCTCCTAAATGATATTTGTGTATGTGAATATATGTGTTAAATAAAAAATAAGTTCCAAAAAAAAGAAAGAAAGAAAGAATGCATATTTACTAAAAAAAAAAAAAAATTAACTAAAATAGATGCCAAAAACACTCAATGTGTCAAATATGATATAAACAAATATCAAAAACACAGGTTTTGTTAAGGGGTTAAATGAACACTTCAGTTCCAAAAAAAAGAATTTTCCATTTTTGATGGGCCAAGGATATAAAATAAAAATGCCAGATGTTCATTAATGTGCAAATACACACACTGCCGTATATTCATGTGTTGTAATAATCCCTGAATCTGTCTGTAAACTGATCAAAATGGTCTGTTCACATAACAGTTGAACATCTTCATGGGACTTGCTGAAATGATAGTTTGAGGGGCGGGCCTCAAACACCAAGGTCTATTCATTGATCAGCCTCTGAGAGGCCTTAAACAACCTTAAAGAAACAACAGCTGAAATGAAGCGTTTCTGACAGAGACTGAAACAAGAGTTTTCAAAAACACCAGTGAGGTTGAATTATGTAAAGCTGCTACGGGGGCACAAAGTGAAGAGCTAAAAAAAAATCAAATACCCCCTCTTTGAGATACACCAACCATTAATAAGACAGAAGAACCAATAGTTTTTTTTACTGTTCGCTTTTTTAATAGCGTAACTATTTTTCTTTGAAAACATTTCATGTGCTGATTGGTGCAATGGTTGTGTGACAGCTGGCTATAAAATAAAAGATGCCTGTTGAGCCCTAAAACACACTGCCAAGGATTTCTTGAGTTTCCCTTTAGTTTTTGTTCTGGCATGAAAGAGTTGCTCTTTTAACATTTTCTTCTGCTGTTCTGTTCTCACAGATTATCTCATTCTCAAAGCAGCCGGTGACGTCGAAGCTCACTCAGCGTACTGGAACATCAATGCAAGCCAGTGTTTTTGAATGCAGCATCGAGAACATTAGCTGGGTGCATAATGAGACTTAAGCAACTTAATTTATTCCTTTCAAGCGTTGTGACGTTCTTTATTTTTCCGAAGGTCTAAAAGTGGATTCAGTTTGACTCTAAAAATAACTTTCAATGTGTTGGCGGCTATTTTGGCCCTGTGTTTGGTTTGCAAAAGCGGATTTTGTGTGTTAGTGTGTGTGTGTGTGTGTGTGTGTGTATAGATGGTGTAGTAAGGTTGCCAGGGGCTGCAGAGTGAGGGGAACATGGCACGAGAAGGGTTAGTTACACATGGCTGTTCACACTGTTTGAAAGATCCTGACCCTGCAGCGGGCCACTCACCAGATCATGAGGAGAGCTGTGTTTACAGGATAGGGCTGTGTGTGCATGCTTGTGTATCTGTACATGTGTTTACATATGTACATGTACACACACTTAAAGGCGTGAACACAAAAGAGTGTGTAGTGTACATATGCAGAAGTAGGATGATGTGTCCATCCTGGGAATAAAAAAATAAATAAATGAACAGATTAGGGGAGTCACAAGGTAAAAGACACACAATTCTTCATCCTCATGGCATGTGTGTGTGTCTGTGTGTGTCCATGTGCATCTAATAAAAAGGGCCCAAAAGTGGTAAACAAGCCCAGGTCAGACACCAAACAATGCACTGACGTCAGCCCAGCTTCATCACATTCACACCCCAGTGATGAGGGTTCACCAGGGAGCTGTGGTGTAATGTTTGAGAAACAGAGCAGTAAAAAAGAAAGACAGAAGGGGGGAGCAGGAAGGAGTGTGGCTGAAAAGAGGGAGAGAAAGAGAGAGTTCCTCATAAGTCGACAGAGCTGCAAAGGAGCTCATAAACTGGAGGAGACGAGGCTGTGTCTGCACCACAGCTGAAGACAACACGAGAGGCAGTGCCTTGATATATACAACCAACCTAACATGATGGAAGTGGTCCTAACCAGACTGCGGGACTTCTCCTGTAAGACCTCCACCTTTGATGAGAGTAAACCTGCAGGACAGAGTGCATGCAGGGATCCTCGCAGCAGGATGAGTGAAGGGTGCACAGCTGGTGAGGAAGGCAGGAAACTGGACATAGAGAGTGCACTGGCCTGGCTGCGAAGAGAGCTGGTAAGACAAGAGCTTGAGTTAAATCTTATTGATCTTTCTCTATTTTCATAGATTCCAAAATATTATACTGCTAAGTACTTCACTTCATGGGATGAACTCTTCCTAATTTTGAGTTGAAGAAGTACTCCAACTTTAACTTTCTTCACTTAAAAATGTTGAAATGATGCAAAGCTGCCTGAGCCAGAATCTCAATTTATTTCTTTCATTCAAAAACTGTCAGATCTTGTCAGAGAGCTCTTTAAGTCCTTTAAAAATACTATTTCTGTCTCACCGGTGAGTACATTAGAAAAACATCTGCATGCAAGATAACAGCCTGATGTTGTGAGCCATATTAGGTAATAGAGACCGCTTTGGCCTATAAATGAATTCCTTTGACATGTGATAATCAAAGACCCACAGAGAACTTCCAGTATTTCCAGAGGAGGTATTGGACACAGCTCTGGGGTGTGCTCTGTGATTAGTCTTAAAAAACTGACCATAGATGTGGTTCGTCTGGCTTATGCGTACATTCATATCTCTGATAAATAGTCAGATTGCTTTGCAAAACAATACAAGACAAGGTCTGACATATAAAAGTACGATCCTGATCCTGGCAATATTCTGGATACTAAGATCTGGAATATGAAATATATACTGGGTCATCTTAATTTTCAACAGTGTCAGGTAACAAATTATCGTACAAACCTGCAGCTAACACCAAATTGTTGCAGACAGTCTGCTGAAAGGGAGTATAACATTAAAGTAGGACTAAAGCGTTGCATGAGAATCACAATATGCTTGATGGAGGTCTGCGCTCTCTGAGTGCTTGTCTTGTTACTTTATGTATTGTTTTGTTTTGTTTACTTTAAAAATTGTAAAGCTCCAGTGACCCTACCCAGCCACTAGGGGGGTCACATGCCTGTGTTCTCATTCGTGCCAGTTCCAAACTTGGATTATTGGGGAGGGTTGTGTAAGGCAGAGCGTCCAATGTACAAACTGTCCCAAATCACTCCTTTTGGCTCGACTTAAAGGATCTTTTGAGAACTTTTGGTTTGTGTTGATTTTGGCTCCCCCTGTGGACACACTGATTTTTTCCTGTACATTGGGCGAAATCTTATCCTGCTCTCTTTTAACAGTGAAATGAACATTTTGAACACCATTTTAGCATAACAGTTTCAGTGTGTTTCATGGCCAGCTAGAATTTCCTTACAACAGGAAAGGAAGAGTGTGTAAATAAATGTTTTAAATGGAATATAAAAAGTCAATCCATATGTAATTCAACACATTTTATCTCAGATCAACCTATTCCAGGATTCTGCCGTGCCAAGTGGTTTAAGGCAGCTAAACTTACTTTTAGTTGGCAAACTTCATCCCAAGGCATCAAACATTTATAAGTTTACAGGGATGATTATTTACACCACTTTAGCTCATATTATATAACTATCCGCCTTGCTGTCCTATACAACTGGTGTTTCAGGATTCTCACTTTAAGTACATTTTGTTGATAATATTTTCAGTAGCAATCTTTGCTACTGCAGATGTCTTTATACTTTATTCACGGCTTCTGTGTCCAGTACGCTGTTACTTCCAGAAGAGAGAGACAGCTAACATGCAATGAATTGAACCTCTCAGCCAGAAGTAATGAAATAATGATATGAAAGGCAGTTTATAGTCCATTATGCCGGTGGTCTCAAGTCATTTGTCACCCCAACAAAACCCCATCCCAGGTCATTGTGACTGTTTTTGTTCAAGACATTGAAGTTATTGCCTTTTTGTTCCTGGGCTGCGTGTAGTTTGTGTTGTTACAAAGTAAACCCCTTTTTTTCTATTGTCTCCAGTCAAAGATGGTGTGTGGTTGTGTAAGTGCATTTATACGTGTCTCCTTGTTTGCACCTCTGTACGGCTCATTGTCACAGTCTAATTTATCACTCGACATTTGGTGCATTCATCCAGACAGCTTGTCATGGTAACGGAACGTCCTGGTCACACAGAGAGGGAGAAACCACGTGTTTGAGTTTGAGCCTGTAAAAACAGGCTGTAAAGGAGGGGGCTGCCTGGTCAGTCTGATAAGAAACCTGTTTGAAAAATGCAGTATAATACTATGCTTTAATCTATCGAAAAAATGTTTACTGATAGTAACTGTCCGATTTTCCCTTAAAATTTCTAGCAAACTTTGTACCACTTAGATCAGGCTGATGAAGCTGAAGGTAGACTTCATAGCAGTTTTTAAGCTTTTGAATCCCATCACATGTTCTCCGCCAGTAGAAGTTTGCCGCATCAGCAGGAACGTAAACTTTTAAAGCTCCTGTGAAGGGTTTTAATGGGTTTCCATTACTGCCTTAAAGTAACACAATTGCTTCTACATGGCCTGCAAAAGCAGAAAAAAGTTCCTTAGCAAAAAGGATGAGTTTTTATATTATCATATTTAATATGTTTTACTTTTGTTATGGGGTGGGTGTCAAGTGAGATTAAAGCAACCCGCTAAAAAAAACAAAACAAGACAAGCACTCAGAGAGCACGGACCTCCACCAAGCATATTGTGATTGTCCTGCTACACACTTGAGTCCTGCTTTAATGTTATACTCCCTTTTTAGCAGACTGTCTGCTACAATTTGGTGTTAATTGCAGGTTTTTACGATAATTTGTTACCTGACAGTGTTGAAAATGATGATGACCCAGTTCATATTTCATATTCCAGATCTTAGTATCCAGAATATTGGCAGGATCTGGATCGTACTTTTACATCTGTCAGAAATTATGGTCTTGTATTCTTGTCTTGTTTTCTTTTGCAAAGTAATCTGACCATTTATGGTGGAGTTATATACACATATGGTGAAAACGGCCCTATCTCACAATGATCAAGAATCCTAAAAAAAAAAAAACCTGGTTCCTGGTTTAAATACTTTTTCCTTATCCCATTTTGAACATTTCCTGAACATCTCATCAAGATCCATTCGTTACTTTTTGATTTATGTTGTTCACAGACTAACAAACAGACAAACTCTTCCAAAAACATAACCTCCTTGGCAGAAGTAAAAATCTGAGGAAAGGATGGTTTGTGATATGTTTGACTGTAGTTTAAGAACTAAATGACAACAAAGAGATATACCACTTTGTCCACAGGGGGCGCCAAAATTAAAACAAACTGACAGCCCCCACAGGAGCTTTAGCATATATCATTTTTTATTGTACTGCTTTTTCAGTAGTCAGCATGGGTAATTAAGATAAACTTAAGGGACCCAAGCTTTGATGAAAAATAATTGGTAAGTCCCATGTATCAGTAGTTTGAGAATATTAATTAATCATTTTATTAATAAAGGGAATATTCTAAATTCTAAAATCTTCCAATTTTTGAAATTTTGCTGTGAAACCAAGCCACTTCAGCCCCCTTTCACATTCCAGATGTCAAAATTCTGAGGTCTTTGGTCACCTGTACAGAAGATTAAATTTCTTTGGCTGATCTTCTCTGTCTAATAAAACTTAACAACCATCACACCAGTGCCAAGTTCATGTTTTCCTTCCAACAGAAAGGAAAATGTCTGCCTATGACTCATTCACATACAGTCTTGTGATTTAGACATTCTTTGACAGAACAGTTTGCAATGCAGGGGTGAAGCAAAGCACACAGACAGATGCAGACACACAAAAGAGCTGGTATTTGGCACAAGGAGGTGGAGCCCAGCAGGCCCACATCTCCAAATCCCTCTGAGAATAAAAGTTCACGTTTCTTCTCTTGTTCCTCCAAGTGTCGACAAAGACGGTAGAAAGCAGCATCTTTCAGCTGGAGCCGGGTCCCAGCCTGGTGCTGTAATTAACAGAGAAAAGAAATGCAGATCGGCCCAGACGTTTTTTTTGTTCAAAACATTCCTCAATCCTGAGGACAAACTTGGACTCCAAAGTTGCAGGAATTCTGAATATCTTATTTTACAATGCCAGCAATTAGACAGCCTCTCATAAAAAAGGAAGAAAGCGAACGGCAGAAGGATGCATTTGCATTTGAAAGAAGGCCACGCTCAAATGAAATGGCAGTGGTCTCACACTGAGCATGAGCCAGTGGGATCAGGAGGGAGTCTTCAAGAAAAAGTGGGAAACTTGTTCAAGTTCAGGTTCTGTTTTAGACAATCTATCTTCTTCACTCTGTCCAGAAATAACGTCAACAATACGAAAATAAAACTAGTGTTTTCATTTGTCCGTTTTGTGTAGATTGAGATGCGTTCGCAAGATCAAGCCCTGGTCCGACAGCTGATGGAGCTCCACTCGGGCATCCAGGAGCTCAAGCAGGAGCTGTCTGAGGAAGAAGAGACAGATGAGGAGGAGGAAGACGGCAGCTACTGGGACTCAGAGAGTGAAAGGAGCAGTGGTAGTGTCTACTCCAGCTCAGGGGAGGTTGGCTTTTCCATGCAGCACTTGAAGACGCCTCCGCACCTCTATCCAAGAGTTTTGAAGAAGAGGGGATTCTGCAGGAGGAGTTCTGTGCCCTGAATGTTTAAACTTTAAAAAGAAAGTTGTTGTTTTTTGTTTTGTTTTGTTTTGTTTTATTTTTTTAAGTGTCATGTCAACTTCCCTTTATCCTTTAGACATCTAACAAAGACGAGGTGGAGCAAGATTGATATATTTTTGCACTTTTCCACCATAAATTCAGTTTGTTATGTATATTCTGTTTAGCAACAACCAAGCAGCAACCTTGATCTCAAAATATGAAACTAACGTGGAAGAGTTGAAAACTGCAGTTCCTCAAGTGTCCACCTAAGGCTGGCTCTAGAAATACCAGAAACCACATACACACATTTACTTCCTGCTTCACACTAGAGGTGAGTTTTTCAGAACATACTACTTTTAGAATGATTTCACTTACAGTTGCTGTCCCTTTAAGCACATGGCTGACTGGCTGGCAGGTGGGCACATTTTAGCTGTTGGCAAAAGGGCTTAAGATCCACTTTGACTTCGCCTCTTTACCTCATCCTTTCTCAAACAAAGTTAAGCTGAATCAGCTTTTTTAACACTGGCTTCAAAACTGTAAATCAGAAACAAATGGGTGACATCACAGGTATTGTGCTGACTTTGATTTAAAAAAAAAAAAAAAAAAAAAAAAACTTGTCGGAAGCTACTAGGATTGAGATGACCAATATGTTGCCATTGATTTTGCGGATGAATTCGTGAATGCAAATTTTTTGGTAGCTTTGATTTCGGCTACTCCTGTAGACAAACAGACGATGAATCTTTTGACTTATGTTGTCCTGTAAAGAGAAAGTCCTTGCTGATGAATAGTGTCTTTTTTTCAATTTAAGAAAATCTAAACTGCAAAAGATGAAATCTAAGCAAGTGTTTTCATCTTACTTTTAGTCAAAAATGTTTTATTAGAGTTCAGATGAGCCACATTTACCTTGCAAGTCCAGGAAATGTCATTTTCAATGTAATAAAAGTGCCTGGGAACTCAAAAATAGAAAATAAAATTTGACCTATCAAAGAAAAAAAAATCACTTGTGAAGGTTCTGGAAATAAGAATAATGTCTTTGTATGAGAAACTTAACAAGTTTATTTTTTCTTACCCTGTCAGCAGATTTTAGCTTTACAAGCAACTCAGGCATCATCATTGCCTTTGAAACCATGAGACTTTTTTCTGGACTTGTCAGGTTGTTGTAGCTGATATTAAAGCTATTGAAACTTTTTTGTGCTTCCTAAATCAAGATGTAAACACCTGCTTAGGTTTTAGTTTTTGCAGGGTGCCTTCAAAGTTAGTTCTCTTTTTGACAGAGGATAAGACGTCCTTGACCAACGTTGACTTGAAGGCAATGTGTTGCCTTGTGTACTATTGTTTTCCAGAAACTGAGATATGTGTTTCTCTCTTTATGGACAGGTGCGTGAAAAGCAGATCCTGATACTGCTACAAAACGTTTTAAGCCCTTGAATTTTTTTAGGCTGTACAAATGTTTAAACCTTTCAGTAACAACAAACCTGTGTGTTCACGTACAGTTCATTTGCACAAACAGCAATACAGTTCTTGTTTCTGGGACCACGTAGAGAAACTCTGAGCATTGGAAACCTCTGACAAACATGTAAATTCATTTGTAGAAAGGACAGCTGATGTACAGACTTAACTTTTTAACTGTGCAATGTTTGTGTATGTCACATACTTGTATTTACCATTTTTAAACTTGTAGCAGTATTTCAAACAGACCTGTACTACAACTGTACAGTGTGCCAGAAAATAAAGACATGAAACTGGTGATGGTTCTCATTTTATTTTTTTCACAGTAACATTACATTGTCCAAAATGATTTCTTTAATTTCATTTCATCATTTAGTCCATTTAGAGAAATGGGAAAAAAACAGGTTTCTTCAAAAAACTCTGCATAAGTGCAAAATATCCACCCATCATGCCAGTGGTTTCTATTCATTTTACAACACATTTGATAAAAGAGACATTATGACAAGCAAATGCATTCACATCTCACTGTTTAAAATTTGAGCTTTGGGGCTTTTCTTCATGTCCACCAACAGTAAAGTCTACTAAGGGCACATCAAGGCTGATCATCCCCCTCAACTTCCATTCCTCCAAAACTCTCCCTCCTCAGTCTTTGGATCTCTGTGTTGAGCCCCAGCAGCGTCTGAGCCAGCTGGAGGTCCTGTGAGCGCATCTCCAGCTGCAGGATGAGAATGAAAGGGCTGAATCAGCATGTTGGATGCTGGGAGAGTCCTCTAATTGCTAACCTTATCAAATAACATTGAAAGTAGACAATTACCTGCCTATAACGACCAAGAAAAAAGTGCAACTTACCAGTTCGGATCTCAGCCAGGTGATTGCTCCATCAATCTGTGCCCTCCGTAGCTCTTCATTAGCCTGGTAACTCCTCCCGATGCTAACCGGTCTGACAGTGTTCCCAGACTCTTGAGGATCTTCTCTGGACTCTCCAGTTGTCCTAAACGCGTGAATGAGTTTGTTTTTAATGTTCTCCAGAACCATAGTAGACAGAGTATCCTCACTGTGGCTGTCTCGGTCCATGCTGGAGGCAGGTGTACTGTAAGTTTTCGCCCCCTTTTTCACTTGTTACCTCCTCGTGCTCTCTTTGACAGGCCTGTGCACACTCTGGAAATCTTTTTAATCCACTTCCCGGATCCAGACTGGTCGTCAGACTCCAGAGTAGCAGGAGCCTGTGTGCTTCTGTTCAGCAGCTGCAATCTTCCCTTTTGCCTGCCTGCTGTTGAACTGCCTTGTTTTGTCATTGTTACTATGGAGAGAGTGCCCTCCGCCTGCATGCCCCTTCTTCTCCTCCTTCTCCTCCTCCTCCTCCTCCTCCTCCTTTTCGGTAACCTTAATAAGAATGGTTGAAGATCTCGGACAAAGACTATTGTTGCCTCCAAAAAGAGAACTCAAAAGACGCCCCCCCACCACACCCTTCCCCCCTTTCTCTTTCTCCCGTCTTTTTCTCAGTCAATCCCGCCCCCATACAACTCCAGTGTGAGAAATGTGTTGTGGGTGAACTCTCATTTGGTGCCAAAGTGTAAACCTGTGAGTGTGTGTGTGTGTGTATCAGAAACCCCAGAGGACTTCTTTCAGAGCTTCTCTCTAAATAAGACCTGCTTGTCAGCTTAGGAGACAGACAGGTTGGGCGAGGATGGAGCGGAGACACAGGCTCAGTGTTAGACGATTCAGAGGCACAATAAAAGGCCATCCTACGGTGAAATATAACCAGGCCCTTTGTACACAAGTTAAGTCTGATCCCTGTGGGGTAAGTGGGATGGTTTTTGGCAGCTTAGAGCAGATTTTTCCCTGA
The DNA here is from genome assembly GCF_033239565.1 of Halichoeres trimaculatus. Classification (NCBI taxonomy): domain Eukaryota; kingdom Metazoa; phylum Chordata; class Actinopteri; order Labriformes; family Labridae; genus Halichoeres; species Halichoeres trimaculatus. The sequence goes on from NW_027437192.1 coordinate 10,438,611, forward strand.
CTTTTGTGTAGGGATGAGACAGGGGTCTAGTGTTTTCTCCTCACTGACTTATTGGCTCTTTCTGGAGGAGACATAACGCTCAATCAATGCTCACAAGTACACAGCTTCCTCCGTCCAAAAGGTAATTCCTCACATGGACAAAATGTCCTGCTCTTTTAGTAGCTTGTGTTTGATAGAGAGCAGGACCTTGTGATGTCCAGCACCCTATTAAAAACCCCTCAGCCAAGCTCTGCCCCACACAACGACCATTAAACGAATAGCTTTGATTTGTAATCCTGTCATACAGCAATCTGTAGAAAGACGGATGGCTGAGCGTGTTGAGGATGGAGAGAGAGAGGAAGTAGTTGGCTTGTCAGAGCACATAAGATGTGAGCTATGACTCCATTTGTGCAGAGGTCCGTGGAGCGTGAGAAGAGGTTGGAGGGATCGAGCTGTGAGTCTTGAAGGTCAGGGGAGTAGGGCGGCACGAGATGGCAGTGACAGGGATAAACAAGCTGACCAACCCAGAGACTCAAGTGTCAGTTGGTGAGAAAAGAGACAGAGTGGTGACATTTTTGCTTTCCCTATCCCCAGTCTCCACCCTGGAGTAGAAGTGTTGAACCTGACCAAAAATAGGTCATGCAAATGTGCCACATCAGCACATGATGGTTTGAGACAAACGATAAACGATAATGATCAAACACTGCATAAAAAGATGCACAATATATCAGCTCCCTAAAAGTAAAGCCTATATCATAAGCACCGCTTCCACTAAGAGGTTCAGGCACGCATTTTATGGCGTTTCCACTGACTAATCCCGGGACAGACCCCCATATAACCAAGCCGTCCCACTTTTTGGGACCCTTCCGTAGGGGTGCCAGGCCAAACCGATCCAACCTCAGAAGGTGGATCTACAACACTGCAGACTGTTGATTGGTCGAAAGAATTGTCACTTACTGTATTTCCCGTCACAGCACACAGCAAACAAAACTTGATTGCACTTTTTATCAAAGAGCTACATGCCAAATTGAACAAAGAGGAAGAATTGCTGGATGTCTTCCATCGTTGCTCTTTGTTTACTGTGTTGCGATTTTCTTCTTCGTTGGACCGATGCAGGTGTCAGCATCCAGCTTACACACCCCCTACCACGAGGGGGCAGAGTTGGCTGCGGAAACACAAGCAGGACCAAGCTTAACCAGGCCAACCCATACCAAACCATACTGATCTGAACCGGACTGCTTAGTGGCAACGGGGCTTAGATTGCTCTTACTCAAGGGCAGAAGAGAAATAGAATAGAATAGAATAGAATAGAAAATACTTTATTTATCCCCGAGGGGAAATTCAGGAGTCACCGCAGCATTTAAGAAAACAAAAGTAAGAAAGTGTATTGAAAGTGTAAAAAGGTCCATAAGAAATTAGATGACGACAGCCCGTCCACCACTCGTCTACCACTCTCCAGCCCAGCCAGTCTCCACCTCCACAGGGTCCAGGACTGAGCCTCCCCAGCAGTCTGTTTAGTCTCTGTCTCCTGGATCCTGTCTGCTCACAGCAGGTGAAGCTCCTCCAATGTGGGGCCGGCGTCCGATGTCAGCTCCGTCAGCCACGTCCGTGAACAGCACGATGCCGCTGGGTTAGCACGGTTAGCTCGTCCATCCCACTGGAGATAGATCCCACGTTCCCAACAACGATGGATGGAAGGACAGGTCCATGACATCACCTCCCAGCTCACACCCGAGAACCAGCACGTCGTCCTAACCTCCTCCTCCTCAGCTCAAGGGAAATCATCAGGCCCTACACTAGTTAGCATTGACATGCTACAGACTGCTAACAGCTGAGTTCACGTGTAAACAATGCAGCCATGGTTACATGTAGGATCTCCAGACAAACACAGGAGAAAAGTAGTAAAAAATATCGCCGAAGCCACAAAAAGTTTGGTGTCCGTGACCAACAATGAACCATACAAAGTGATGATCCACTCCAAATACAAAGATGACGAAAAAGAGACAAAAAAAAATTACAAGAAACGGACAAAGAAGAGAGAGCTGCTGCAACAGGCAGCTACTTGGGCAGTCATTAATGTCACTTTCAAATTGATCAACTGGACATTTTACTATGAAGTCTAAACTAACTTAAACGTGAATGTATCAAATCAAACATTGGGTTAACTTGTGGCAGGCACAGACGTTAGTCCAGTCCACTGTAAAGTCTTCCTGCGTTTGACGATGGCATATTTGAGGCATGACTTTCTGACTTCTTTAAGACAACACTTGTCCTCATTTCCTTTTGATGTAGCAAAAACTTGGAGCTCTGGGAATGTGTGACACAATATTCATAATTATACAAATAATGTATAATATACATTGATAAAATAATACACCTTTTAAACTCTACGTTGTCTCTAAGATAAATACTTTCATAACATAAAAGTCTTTTTAACTACTCTGACTCAGACTATTTAAGAAAAAAAACAGAGATGTACAAGTTTAGTTACAACAGTATATTTTCTAATAACTTGTTTGTTTGTTTTGTTTCTTTTTACCAACACACTAGTATTCACTCTTCTACTTAGACCTATTACACCTACATATATTAGGTTTCATTTAATCTGTGCCACCTTTCAGTGAACTTTGTCGCCTCCTGGTGGCTACTTTAGCTGTTTGCAAACTAACTGGAAGAACATTGCAGTCCCTGACTTTCTGACAGGGAAAACACAGTTTTACCAAGTTTCCCATGGAACACTAAGCTGTTGATTCTAACTGAAAGATTTCACTGAACTAAAATTTAAATAACTTTATCTTTAGTTTATGTTTCAAGCAAGGCAGGAAAAAAAACTCTGCACTATTGTTTCATAGGACAGGGATGTAGGAAAGGAGTGAGACCCTGATGCCTGTCAGATATCATTCATGTTCTAAATATCTGTGCATGCTCTGAGCCTGTGCGCTAGGAAGCATCGCTGTTCATCAACAAAACAAGTTTCAACTTTGCAAGACAAGCCTTAACATTCAACATTAACATGAGCAGGCATCTGCATAGTTTTTAACCCATAAGGTGTCACATAAATCTGTGAGAGGAAGGTTGTGTAATAAGATGATCCAAGCCCGATTTCTGGTTGAACTCTTAAATTTTTCATGCTTTGGTTTGCAGGACAGACCAAACCATTACCTGCAGGACAGACCAAACCATTACCAGAGACACAACACTTTTCGTCCACACAAACTAAAATAATGGACAATTTCTAGATAGTTTGACCTGACTTCCAAGAGTTATAATTCAGAGAAAATGCATGCAATGCACCATGACACAAAAGAATCAGGCCACTCTCAGATCAGATCACACATGCTCTAGCTTCCTGCTCTCATTTTATTTTTCTTAAAGATTGATTTTTTTTTTTACATTACACCAAATAAAACAAGAAAGGATATTCTACCCTCCTAAGAATACCTATATTTTTATTTTTGTTTAACTATGATATTGAGGCATTTATAGTTTTGCGCAAAAGAAATGTAGTTCTGAGCAATGGGCTACCTTTTATTCTCCTTTTATTTTAGCATGTTGTGAGGAATTGTTTATGTTATAGAAAATTTTCACTCCCAACATAAATGGAGTTTCGTTAAATAAATAGGTGTTTTATAAAGCCACTCTGTCATCTTGAAGTATTTTGGGGTATTTTTGCAGTATCCCTAAGAGCCCAGTTAGGGTGTCCAATTTTGGGATTTTCAGAATATGGTCAAGCTAATTTGGCTACCTGCTTAGGGGCCCTGAATAGGTGCCCCCACCCCAATGCTCGCCCATGCTCCCTCTCTCCCACATCAGCACCACTCTGCATCCTGCTGAGCCTTCTAACTGGTCTGCGGACGCCATCTTGTTTATTTGGGCATAGGAAGGGTGGAATATCAGTCCCATCAGGAAGACACACCACAAAACGAGCGAGGCAGAAAACGACAAACCGGTGAGTCCTTATGTTCTGAATGTCATGAAACATTACATCTTGGGGATTCATCATGTCGATAAAACATATTAGCTCGGCCTGTAGAAGGGTTTGTATGACTGTCGCTAACGTTAGCTTGACTGCAACATCACCTGTTGGGAGACAGCAGAGAGCGTCAACGGCTACTGCAGTTACTGTAACGTTTAAATGGCCTAACGGTCGAGTCTCGTGCGTGACGTCGACCGCACAAACCGGTTATGTTGTGCCTTTATCTGTATGTAACATCACAGCTGCATCGTTCAGCATGTGCATTGCAGGTAAATTGACGTTGCAGCTGACCTGAAAGACGTTTTGAGTCTGTCAAGCATACAGCTGTGTTTAATTCAGTGCAGGGTGGCAGATCCAGGATTTTTTTTTTATTTTGAGGTGGCCAAAACATATCTGAATACATTGTATTTAACATGTGAATATGTTGAACCTGATAACTTTTTACTCATTTTTAAAAGAATATGGAAAGAAACTGTTCAAGGAACAGGTAAATGTGCCCCACTGACCTGCAAAACAGCTTCTTCTTCTTCTTTGTCTTATTTTTGGGATCATTTGGCGGGTAGCAAACAACGAAATGATGCATTTCCGCCTTCAAAATAGTTCCGACCCGAATACTACATATTAACTGTAGGTGAAGTAAGAAATTAGCCAATTACAATTAAGGATTTTGGCACGGCACCTGAGCTGACCAATCAGCTTCAAGGGTGGCTCAAGCCAGGGTGTGACCAATTGCGTTAACTTCGCATTCAAATCATAGTTACCCAAGTTAGGAGACTCTAAAGTTTTTATTTTATTGTTGGTACATTTTAGAGGAAAAAGTTGACTGTTTTCTTAGTGAATATGATGGGCTTCTATCATATTCACAAATGTAAGTATTTATATTTATTTTTTCAAAAGGGGTTTTGTATTTACAATATACATATTTTCATTATTTTTTTGTTATTTGTAAAGCTTTTGTAGTTGGACAATTTTCAAAATAAAAACAAGTAGAAAAATCAAAGAAATATTGAACTTACCTCTCAAATGATTCGATAACTTTGATTTTGAATTAATATTTAAGAGCGACTGTGCTCTGTTGGACCACAGTATTTTTGTAGTTGCTATGCTGTTACGCCATGCTTGTGGAGCTACAGTTGTTTTATTTTGACGGTATAAACTGTTGTGTTTCTGTTGCTGTGTTTTTTTCTCTCCCCAGGCCTGACACCTCCCCCTCCCCCCTTTCCCCTGTGTTGAGAAGATGTTCTATGCCCACTTTGTCCTCAGCAAACGTGGGCCGCTGGCCAAAATCTGGCTGGCGGCCCACTGGGACAAGAAGCTAACCAAGGCTCATGTGTTTGAGTGTAACCTGGAGAGCAGTGTTGAGAGCATTATCTCACCCAAGGTACTATCTCTAGTTTAAAACATGTACTGCCTCTATTCCCTGTCATAATTGATGATGATTTTAATGCCCTTTTCTTTGGTGCTGTTTCAGGTGAAGATGGCTTTGCGGACATCAGGGCATCTGCTGCTGGGGGTGGTGAGGATCTACCACAGGAAGGCCAAATACCTGCTGGCAGATTGTAATGAGGCCTTCATTAAGATCAAGATGGCTTTTAGACCAGGTCAGGCACTAAATATACTTTGTAACTATACACTAGGCTTCCAACAAGAGTTACTCAGAGATTGAGGCCAATGATTGTGTAATGTGGTTTGTTTATCTATAAGCTCCACCTGCTGTAACTCTTTCTTGTACTGTGGTATGGTTTACAGGTGTGGTGGATCTTCCAGAGGAGAACAGAGAAGCAGCATACAATGCGATCACGCTGCCTGAGGAGTTCCATGACTTTGATCAGCCTCTGCCAGACCTAGAGTGAGTCTTTCATCAGTCCACATGTTCCTAAGAAGGGGAGGGAGTTAGTTTGACTCAAATCAGACACAAAGGGATATATTTGTTAACTTTTTAAAATACTAGCTGCAAAAAAACAAAGTGAAAGAAGTGGACACCATCAACCTAAGGGAACATGTATTTTATTTGCACATTTTGCCCTTTTCCCATTGGTTGCCAAAAAATTAGTTAGAGGGTAATTGTTCTAAATAGAGGATCAATACTGAACCAAGTTCTTGTGTTGTTTTGTTCAGTGACATTGACATTGCTCAGCAGTTCAACTTGAATCAGAGTAGAGTGGAGGAGATCACCATGAGAGAGGAAGTGGGAAACCTCAACCTGCTGCAGGATAATGACTTCGGTATGCATCTTTTGTATCCCTAAAAAATACTGCTTGACATTCACATTAATATATCCCTGTCATGCTAATAAAATCACATTTTGTTGTGCAGCTGACTTTGGCATGGACGACCGGGAGATGATGCGAGAGGAGAGTGCTTTTGAAGTCGACATCATGGGAGCTTCGGCTTCAAATCTGCTACTGGAAGCTGAGGGTGGAGCCAACCCGATGGCTGACAAGTCCAACCATCTGGAGTATGATGACCAGTACAAAGATGATTTTGGAGACAACCCGATGGAGAGTAATGAGGGAGGCATGCTGGGTAAGATCCTGTTCATGTTTCACTCACTGAAAGTGAGTTTTGAGATTAGCTTTAATCTGAGCATCCTGATATATATCTGTTTTTTTATGTAGTGGACAAGCTGCTGAGTAATGAGGATGGAGGTGGGATCTTTGACGACCCTCCTGCCATCACAGAGAGTGTGATGATGCCTCAGGACCATGGAGACGATGACGACGACTTTGATGCTCTTTCAGGTCAGCTTTGCAAATTAAGTCACAAGTTGATTCACACCAAAGCAAACAAAAATCAATGTGATGATTCTGTCTCATAAGCTGGAGCCCCGGATAGTCCTGATTCAGGCCCTACAGAGCCCCTTCCAGCCATGGCAGACCAGGCAGAGCAGACCGCCCTGGTTCACAACGAGGAAGAAACCTTTGCCTTGGAGCCCATTGACATCACAGGTAATACAGCTGGTATCAAGACTGTCAGAACTACCAGAACTATCAAATCTATTTCTGAGTCCCATACTGTTTCATCTCTGTCTCCCTTGGTCCTGTGCAGTAAAGGAAACGAAGGCAAAGCGAAAGAGGAAGCTGATTGTCGACAGTGTGAAGGAGCTGGACAGTAAAACCATCCGCGCGCAGCTTTCTGATTACTCCGATATCGTCACCACACTGGACCTGGCACCTCCCACCAAGAAACTGATGATGTGGAAGGAGACTGGAGGAGTAGAGAAGCTTTTCTCGCTCCCTGCACAGCCTCTCTGGAATGCCCGGCTGCTGAAGGTGACGTACAGAGACAGTTTTTCTGAAACATATCACAGGTACTCCTTCACTCTGATGCATGAGTCTCTCTTTCCCTCTTTAGATGTTCACGAGATGTCTGACTCCACTGGTGCCAGATGAGTTGAGGAAGAGGAGGAAAGGTGGAGAGGCTGACAGTTTGGATGAGTTCCTGAAGGATCTGGAGAACCCAGAGGTGCCCAGAGAGGAGACAGCAGGACACCAGCAGAGGGACATCATGGGTAAGAGAATGGAGTGTGTAGACTTTAATTGTTGGTTAATTTCAAAGTGACTAATTCTGTTAATTGATCACTGTGTGGACTTCCCCCTCAGATCAGACCATCATGGAGGAGGCCAGTGTTCTCCAGACTTCAGCTGTAGAGGGCAGCAGGACGACATTAGATGAGTCAGTCATGCCTCCTCCAGCCCAGCGTGGCCTCAAACGTAAAGCCCAGGACACTGAACCAGCTCTGCCTGTGAGTCCACATCCCTCTAAGCAAAACTTCCTGAATACTACTACATCAGAAACTGTCATTAACCACCAAGTCAAATCTCTCCACTGTGTTTGCGCTTGATAAAAAGTTTGATTCAACACCTTCTGTAGATGGGAGCTCTGGACCAGCAGCAGCAGCCACAGGTGTCCACTGCCTCTAATGTGTCCCAGCAGCTGGAGACAGCGAGCGTGGATCTGCCCCTTGAGGAGACGACCACGAACATCAGCCAGCTGATAGAGCTGGACCTGCTCGGAGACAAAGACAGGAAGAAAAATGACGATGAATCAGATGAAGAGGTCAGACACAAATCCATGTACCTACACAGCACATTTTGACTTCAATGAGTCATTTCATGCAGGGTCTGGAGGTGGTCTTCAGGAGTGTGTTTTTTTGTGTTAGGAGGAGGAGGCCCAGGGAGGAGATCAGGACCAGGAGGAGAGGAGGTGGAACAAGAGAACCCAGCAGATGCTTCATGGCCTCCAGGTATGGATATGCACACTTCAGGTTGAGACTTCAAACTGTTGCAAGAGATCACAGTTGCGGTGGTCAGTTTTTTTTTTTCGCTGGTCATTAATCATTGAATCAAAGCTCACTGATTGGTTTAAAAATGTCTGTCTTCGTACCACAGAGGGTGATGGCCAAAACAGGCGCCCAGTCAGTCAGCCTGTTGGATCTGTGCAAGAACAACAACAAGAAGCAGGCAGCTGCAAAGTTTTACAGTTTCCTGGTTCTGAAGAAGCAGCAGGCGGTGGAGCTTGTGCAGGAGGAGCCGTACAGCGACATCATCGCTACACCTGGACCTCGCTTTCATATCATCTAGAAAAATCAACTAGATTGTTTCAAAAGTTAAAAAATGGACGCTAATTTATTATTTATTTATTTAAGTTTGTTGCCTTTATTTGTGGAAGGATGCAGAGTTTTATCTGCAGTATCTTGACAGAGGTCTGTGTGACGTGAGTTGATCAGCTGAGAAGTTTCTTCCATGGTGAACTTTATTGCACCCAAACAATGGAGCCTTTTTCCTTTTTTAACATTGCATCTCTTGTTTTTAAGACGGACTTTATACTTTATTTAAAATTAGATTAGCTAGGAGCTCAATTCAAAGAAATGTTTGTAATCAGAGACGTATGTGTTAACAGTGATTTTAACTCTTCATCAGTCCTCATGTCCACTAACACTAGCCAAAAAGGAGCATGCACTATATCCAGTCTTTGCAGAGATCATGTAAACAGTTACAACAGTAGTGATCGCTGGCATAACCAGCAGTTAGTCATTGTACAACTGTAGTGTAGCACTTTAATCGGAACAAACTCAAAGTTGTTTGCTTGCATCATGAACTGTTTGTGCCTCACAAGAGTCAACTGTGGTTGCATCCTGAATCTTAAATGCAGATTATTTTAGCAGAGAGGTGGCAAGGACAAGTAAACTCTGAGGACTCAGTATACTTTTGTGTTTGACTTTTGAGTGCACTGTTATTAGTTTGTGCAGAATTAGCACTTTAATTAAAAAAAACAGGTATGAAAGCTGTGTTCTATAAAAGTAGTATGCACTGAGGAATCAGGACATAGCCCATGGAAAAAAAAATAGATTTCAGTATTTAAGTTTTGTAAACATCAATAGGCTGTTTTGCATGCCCTGTCCTCTAATATTTATTCCATTGGAATTGCACTTGAACAAATTTTATTGTTGACTCTTTATCTGTTATTCCAGTGTCACTTTAAGAACCAAAAAAGAATATTATATATCAAAAAGATCTGTGATTCTCAGCTGGTTTACCCAGGGGATCCACTGCTAAATGACAGTCACAAACCAAGTGTACTAAGTATTTTGTTTATTGGTGAGAGAAAATCAATATTACCTTTGATATAAAAGGTAAAGAAAGAAATTTGCCACAACTAACTGAACATTTTTCACATTTGAATCTGGGCCTACAGGTTGTGAGTCAAGGATCTAAATCACAAAGAATAATCAGCTGTTGCTCTCTAAATGTTTGACTCCTGACCGTAAATGAAAAAGCTATTTCTTAATTGATATCATATGTAACACAAAATTTAATTGTTTTTATATACTCATTTATTCATTTTTACCCTGAGTGACTTTATGGAGAAGTGAAGACTGAGTGGAAATATTGTGTACAAATGTTTGAAACAGTTTTATGTGTAAAAAAAAAATATCAAAAAGATCACACAACAAAACATAAGAACAAGCAGACTCCAAACTTCTTTCTTCTGCAAAGAAGGTTGAATGCATTGCTTTTTAATCAACTTCTGTATAAAGTGAATATCACACAGTCTGAGTGCATCTTATATTTAAACCATGTGCCTGTAAACTGTCGTTTTGTTTTGTACAACAGTAAATGTTCTAAGTTGCACAGTTTTGAGCCCCATGCTGTAAGTCCTGGAAACTGTTGCAAAGTTTTTGAAATAAATTAAACACCATGTGAAGTGTTTTTCTTTTTTATTATTTTATATATTTACACTTTTCAGGATTAACTGCATTGAGTGTTCATTATTTCTATTTATATGAACAGGGGAATAGAAACATTTTGAAGGAGAACATTCACAAGAAAAATAATGTCTGAAGTGTCTGTGTTCCTCCCCTCATGAGTTTGTAACTACAGCAGCAGCCACACCATCCCCTCCCTCCACCCTCTGCTTCTTATGTCTACTTCTCTTCCTCTTCTCTCCCTCCACCGTCTTCTTCAGCGGAGGTGTTGGTCCCGCTTTCTTCTTTTTCTTCAAGCAGCTCAAAGGGTTGGGGTTGCTCTTCTTCCTCTTCTTTCCCCTTCTCTCTCTGTCCTTGGTGATGCCCTGCTCCTTCTTCAGGCTGTGGAGGCTCTCCTGCTGGGCTGGGCTCACCATTTGTCCCAGCTGCACGGCCTGGACGTGGTCGAGGGACGTTTGGGAGGGTTTGTCTAGCACAATGGTATTAAGGATGATATAGAGAAGAGGGACTCCAGGGATCTTCTTCAGGCCTGTGGTCACTGTGTGGTCCTGGGAAACACACCAAATATGAAATATGTAAATATGTAACTTATAGCTGATGAATAGAAATAGATTGGGTAGTGTGTCTATTTGGAAATGAGAGGGTTAGATGCAGTCATGCTGAACCATTTTTAAAAGTCTTTTTGATCATTTTGAGATTTGTTGTATTCATCTAAAAGTGATCAATAGTTGCTGTTCAACACAAAATAGTTGAAAACTTGCTTCCCATCTAAAAACTACGACAGTGGGCGACATAGTTCTCCATGCAGGAAAATTTACAAAGGCAAATTCCTTGTTTATAAAAACCTGTCTAAATTAGATTTTGTGGAAGTCTGTCTATCTTCCTTGCATTTTGGGATATCCCAGCAAAGAAATAAAAATGTGATTCATAGTTTCATGTATCCACGTATTATCTGTGTATTTACTTGCCTGTGTAGCAACAAAGTAGTGGTGTGGGTTTGTTTCCTCCAGCATGGACAGCAGACACTCGGAAGCAGAGACAGGGCTCTTGAAATGAGCACATTTCCTCACTTGAAACCTCTGCAGAATGATTTTGGCTCCATAAAGCTCTTTACCCAGGGTCTCCAGCTCTTTTAAGGCACAGCTAAGAGGGAAAAAACTTCAGTTAATACTGTGATGTAAAGACATAAAACATGTACCAGTACACAATGAGTAAATCTGCTCACTTTGTGGTGCAGAGCTGAATCTCCCCCATCAGGTACTTGGGCATTTGCTCTTTGATCTGAATCTTATTTTTCAGAGCAGCCTGACAGAAAGTCCCATCGATGAGGATCTGAAATGGTTCCCTGAAGTTAAAGTTAAACTTGTAGAAACTTATAGTTTTCTTGGCTTGTTTCTGACGCTTGATCTTCATTGTGGTTTGTAGGTAAAGTGAAAGAGCTTCTTGTTATCCTCCACAGACGATACGGAAAACTTTCAGAGACGCTCTTTATAAAGCGGTCCAAATCTACAAATCGGTTGACTCCAAATTAATTCGTCAGGCATCATAAAGATGTAGCCGTCAATAGCAGATATTTCAGCATGGACGATTCGACTGTTCACAACACGCTTATGGTGCGTACTTCTTACTACTCCGGACGAGAACAAAATGGGACAGAACGTTCCGGCTTTAAGTAAATATCTATTTACCTGTGGCCTGCGAGTTTTTGGATCTACGACTGTACAGTACATCTGTATCGTCACAAACTGCTTCAAAATAACAAATCGTGCAAAGATTTTTAATAAATGTATGTTATTTGTGTTTTTATAAATACTACAGGGGGTGCATGTTAAGTCCCTGATGTAATTATTTTGAAATAGACCAAATTAAAAGCAAATAAAAAACTAAACCAAGTTACAGCACAGCCACTTACGGTTACACAATTAGGCTATCTAAAAAATATTTGGTTAAAAGTGGGATTTTGATTAACCCACATTTTGAGTGGTTGAAATAAAATAAGCTATGAAAGCCCCAAATGCACATTCATCTACTCATTTTGATTATTGTCTTCTAAGAGAACGGGGAAAAAAAATAGCTCTCAATTTTAGATCGACGTCCTCTTTATTTAGGGATTTAAGGCAGAGCATAATACTGCAAAAAAATATATATATATATTATTATTATTATTATTATTATTATTATTATTATTATTATTATTATTATTATTATTATCATCATCATCATATCGTGCATCTACTAATGATTTTATTTATTTATTGTTGTCTTAAAGTCAAATTAGTTCACAAAACAGTAGAATTTCTTGTAGCAATTATTCTACGAAAAAAATGATAATAATACTTGTTTGGGTGGTGGGTTCCTTATTCTGGCCCCTTGCCGTTGTTTTTCCGGAACCGGAAGTTCACTTTCAGGTAACGTGAGACAGCTCGAGCACCACCTCCGTCTGGTCTCAGGCGATATTCTCTGACTCACCGCTTAGGTTAGCTCGTGTCGGGCCCGTGTAGCGGAGGGTTGGGTCGCGGTGTTACCTTCAGTAATTTGTGCATTTCTTATTATGGCGGCCGCGGATCCCCGCTCCTCGAGTGACGGCGGGCCGGCCAGCAGAGGAGGATTCCCGGCCGGGGATAGCAGCAACGACCGCGACGGGCCGAGCGGCGGAGGCAGCGGGGAAGGCGAACGGGAACGGGACCGGGCGACGTTCGAGTGTAACATTTGTTTGGACACTGCCAGAGACGCTGTCATCAGTATGTGCGGACACTTGTTCTGGTACGGTTGAAGGCGGGGGATACAGGGGACATGTTTTCATAAAGAGATGGTGGGGAGAGGGTGGTTCTGCTGTTTATGCGGCCTCCTTTAACCGCTAGTTTGAGTTATTAAACGGCCGACCAGGCGCTTTTGGAAGAGGGTTGTCCCTATATTCTGTTTTTGATCACGGTAACTAAGATGGCTTGTCAAACACTACTAAAGGGTGTTGGTTTTCTATCGATAGTGTAGACATCTCCTATGTGTAGCTGCACTTTGACTCTATATGACTATGTTTTGCAGTTTAAAGTGCATGTGGCTCTGATGATATATATATTTACATGTCGCACGTGATTCTCTGATCTCCAGAGGAATCAAATGGACAAGAGTGATCACAAAGTGTGGTGAGTTGGAGGTCAGAGGTGACGGATGCAACCCGGATAAAATGTGTAACTCGTGCACAGTATAAGTGACTCATTAACTTTGGTGTTCAAGTTCAATCTGTACATGTGCAGGTGTACATGCAGAGAAATGTTGCAGTGACAGGTTTTCAAAAACACTACATTTTACCTTGTTTAGCCTGTAGTGAAAGATGTTTTAAAGATATGTTTGAAGACATTCAGAAATAGTGGCTGTGGCAAGAAGTTAGACCATTACTCACCTGTACTTCACCTCCCTTCCTCTATCTGTGTTTTAATCTAAGGCAAGCACTATCTTTTGTGTTGGAATTGTCCACATGCACACAGTGACGCGTGAGGCTCATTCAAGAGTCGTGAGTGTTGACTGACTGTCAGCCGTGCCTGCTTCAGGGCTAATGTGAGATTAAGGGAAAGTAGGATTGGGGTCAAATGTAAAGGCGTCATGATCAGAAGAAAAAGTATCCTGTCTTCACTTGTTGTTGGGGGGGGTTCATCTACAAGTAAAAAAATGCCTTTTCTAAAGAATAAGACCTGGAAAGAAAGAGTTGCTTGCTATATTGTTTGGGAAATTATAACATCAAGAAGACTTATAAATTCAGTACTGTGTTTGTTAGAGACAGGCAGCTTTGTGTAGCACGTGCAGTTGCTACACAATCACTGAAGCTCTTTGTTTTGGTGCTGATGTAACTTGGTTGCTGTGATACCTGTGTCCCCCCTCCTCACTCTCATGATGAAAGTGTGATGATGAAACCATCAGCAATGATGAGAGGTGCTGACGTCAGACCACCTGCTGCAACTTCAGATCAGACTTGCATACGTGTTACATCTTAAATGTATATATCTCTGAGAAATGCACATGAGACTATGAACTTACAGACACAGTTCATCTTTTTAAAACTTTTTATTTGGCATTTTTATGACTGCAGCTGCAGGAAAACACTCACTTCTTAGGAAACACTCTTAGTCGTTCAGGTTTTATGGTAAGTTTTCATCATTAAAACCAGGGTCCTGTTAATGTGCCACAGAATCTATGCGAGTCTAGAGAGATGATTTATGTGAAGGAGACTTCAGCGTCACTAAAATAACTTTAAGGTTAATGGGTCCTTGACGTCTTTGCCATCCCTGTGGATAAAACTCCACAACTCCACTCGAGCACACTCAACCCATGGCTCTCATTATACTCAAGTGAAAGTGAGTTCAAGTTTTCTATAAGTTGGCTTTTGGTATTGGCTGTTTGTAAAATGGCTCTAATCTACTACCAGTATACATTTAAGATGTATATTTTATTATATGCACGTGAGACTGAGAAGTATGTTTTGGCAACACCAGGCTGTTCTAACTTGATCTCTAACTTGATCTCTATCCATATCGTCCCTGGTTAATGCCTGCTTCTTTGCTATGATGCTTAAAGGGGACATATCATGCTGATCCCTGATTTAATACTTACATATAATATAATAAAGTTGAAAACAAGACCTTACACCCCCTGAATTTTCAAAAAATGAGATATTGTATTTTTTCTGATATCCTAGAACGAGATTTGATGCCTCTGAAAACAGGTCACTGCCATTTGGCCGCGAGATTTGGACCGTCGTGACGACACGAGGATCCTCTCTTTTTATTGGAGTAATCTGATAAAGCAGCTCCTCCTCTGTGATGTCAGTTAGTCACACAACCACCACCGAGGGATACACCCACCAAGAGCCGAGTATAAACTTATAACCTATACATGTTACAATACCAGTTTGACTTGCCACACTGAAGCGTCCTGAGATGATCTGTGTTGAGGTGGATTTTCTTCCTCCTGAGCTGCAGAACCATCCGGTTCTGACTCAGGGTCCAATACAAAAGGACGTATCCTACACTCTGCCATTTTATTAGTGCTATCAATGCCTTATGGTGAAGTTTTGGCAAACAGCAAACTCGCTCGGTCTGCTCCATTCAATTTGGCGATTTTGCAAATACTGCCATGCTGCAAAAACCGCCCCCTGGCTCTACCCCCTCCGCCCCTCTGATAGAACTGACCAATCAGAGCACAAAGGGCTGTGACGTTGCGAAGTTACTGGAGGTCATTCTCGAAACGGAGCGTTTCAACGAGATCTTCAGAATGGCCTAAAATGAGGATATTGAGAACGCTATTGTGGGGCAATGAAGGAACTAAATGACTTGTACTGAGGGCAGAAATGCTTTACAGGCATCCTAGTCTGGCATAGTGAAAAGGAGAAACAAGCATGATATGTCCCCTTTAACTACCCGCATACTACACAAGTAAAGATGACACATGTAGAGTGACAGGGTTGTCAGTATTTTGACTATGACAAAACAGATAAAGGTGCATGCTGGCTGTGTCAGTCAAACAGTTAAGCCGTCTCAAATAGACAGGGTACAGTTTGACCATTATTGGAACATCCTGGTGCAAAATTAAGATGTCTTAATTCAGGGCTACATTTTAAGACCGACTGAGTCACAGCTGTTAAAAATGTAAATGCTTCAAACACCTGATAGAGATCAGAAAAGTAACCAGACAAAAATCCAGTCCAGGTTTTTGATAAATGTGATCCAACATGCATTGAACAGTTGTAGTAGGTTGACACAATGCAGTGTGTGTATACTTACACAGTGCAGTTAGGCTTCAGTGAACACCTATTGAGCCTCTTATAGGAAATTAAGCGGTTAATTTCAGGTCACAAGAGCCCAGCTGTACGTGTGGCTACATGTTAAATCACAGTTGAATGGGCTGTTATGCTAACTGAGTTCTTTGGCTTTGTTTGGCTGTTTGTATTCACAGGAATGTCATCCTCAGCAGCTATCTGATACACTTATACTTGACACACTGAACTGTGCTGTGAAGCCTTTGGAATTGAATGTGTGTAGGAGAAAGCATGGATGCTAACATGAATTATCTGGCGTTCTGGTTTATTTAGTTATCAGTTTGGTTCATTTTGAGGCATTGGGTTAGGCTGACCTGAGGCTGTTTCCGTTTGTCGGTTTTGTTGTCTGAAAATGTCTAAAACAAGTTTTGCCTGTTTGTCTGCGTGATATGTTTAAGTTTATCTTGCAGGGAATCACTGTCAGAGATAGGATCATAGAAAGGCTAGCTCAGTCCTTACCATAGATAGCTTTTAGCTGTATGTGCTGCCAGATATGTTTCTGTTAAACACTGGCTCCATTTCCAGACACCGTACATGCAGCAAAAAAAGTCCTTGAAGACTGGAACATGTTATCTTGATGCTTTTGTTAGCTCTTGAGGAGAGCTCATGTGCTTACATCATGGAAAAATCAAGTCTTAGACATTTCTGTAGTGGATGAAATGCTCCATCTGCAGTCCATGTGCTTTAATTAACTCAAGCTCTGAGGGCAAGAGTGACCTCAGTAAAGATTTCACAATTAATTTATAAGACACTAAAGACTGTGGTGTATGAATAGATTTGAGAGGGCTTTAATATATATATTAAAGATATATATATATATATTAAAGATATTAATCTGCTGGCACATGGTTAAATCTTGGTATTTCAAGCATTATTGATCCTCTAGCCTTTCAGTGATCATTGGCTGTATCCAGGTTAACAATACTTGTGGAAATCCAAAGAAGCAGAAAAGACCTGCTGTAAGGGCCTGTGTCTACTAACAGTGTCTTTTGCACTGGCACTTGCTGTTGCTAGGTGAGGATTCGAAGAAAGCATAATAGTTGTTTTAAATTGTGTTAAAGCACTGGCTGCTTTTCTTGACCTGAGAGTGGAATGCTTGAAAAGTAAAAGGTGGGGTTAGTTGCTGTTCTCCTGTGTATGGACTGCCTACATTGTTGACAAATGCTGTGTTACATTTGCATTGGAACTGAGGGGTGAAGAGTGGGAATGAGATCATCTCAGAGTTAAAAGCACTCCAGTTGCCAAGTTGGAAAAACATGCCATAACAGAAATATTTCTGTATGTTAACATTGAATAATACTATTAATACGGTTGATTTATTGCGAAAAACACGTCAGAGATTCTAATATAAACAGAATATAATGGGAGCTTAATTATTGTTCACACCCAGGCAGCCATCTTTGATTGCAAACTCACAGGTGGTGTGGATCCCTTGACTTCCCAGTAGGAATTTCTGACTTCCAATTTCCCACTCAGAACTTGTAAATTTTGACTTCCGAGTACGAATGGAAAGCACAAAAACTGGAGATCGGAAATCCAGCCCTTTCTTAAATTTCATTGGCCAGTGATGGAGAGGCAACATTGATAAGTGTGGTGTTAGTGGACACAGGCCTTAACGCAACCTGTCATGATGGCTGTCATACATGCATACGAAGGCAGCAGAGTCTGCGATTCCAAATTTGTGATAGCCGACTGTTGCTTCCCTTTTTTTTTTTTTTTTTACAGTGAATTTAGAGTAATATTTTACATTCTGGAGATAGCAGAGAGCTAAACTCAAGCGTTCAGCACATGTTCCCCAAACCCGTATCCCTCTCTCACAAAGCATCAGTTGAACGGACACACACAGTGGAAACTGCCAGCAACAGATGGACTCAATTAATAATACCGACAGGGAGCAGGGATGACTTAAGTCAACCACCTCACAAGGTACAGGTTTTTCTCTGCCAGGTGGGAGAGTCACAAGTGACTAAGGAAAATCCAACACAAAGATTTACCAAAACACAGGCAGATTTATGTACCCCATCCAATGCGAGTTCTGTTACTCCAGCAAATAGCTGTGTGCTGTAAATTAATCTTTTGTTTCTTTTTTCTCTCTGCTTGCAGCTGGCCCTGTCTGCATCAAGTGAGTATTTATTATTTTGTCTCAACACAGTTTGCTTTGCAATAGAGGGCCGTTGCATGTGCTGACCAAGCCAAATTATTATTATGATTCAGAGGAGATAATTTAGTTGTCATTGTAACATAAATTACTAGTGTTAAAATAAAAATGGTGAATAGGGATCTGATATTTTTTGCTGTCTGTTTAAACAAGGCCTTACGTTACCCTCTTTTGATTAGCATGTTAACCTTATCAGCATCAGGGTGTGATGTAACCTCCGTGTGTAAACAACACCTGTAAATTGACTTAATGCAGCTTACACATGCTAATGCATCTAAAGCTTGTCTTTACTACTCACCTCTACACATCATGTGGTGTGGTAAACTACTCTCTGTATACGTTTTCCTACTCGCCAAATACTGATACCTCATTTTAGGCAACATTGGAAACAAGATTAATACTAAAAGTGCTGGAAATACAGCTATATTTAACACACATAAAGAACTGTTTTCTGTATTTAAACCTGCTGTTTCTACTGAAAGGTTGTAGAAATACAGCGCAAAGAAGTTCATCTGGTTTGTATTATGTAACATTCTCCTTCCTGCTCTTAGTGGTTGGAGACACGGCCCAGCAGACAGCAGTGTCCAGTCTGCAAAGCAGGAATCAGCAGAGAGAAAGTCATCCCACTGTATGGACGAGGGAGCTCCAGCCAAGAGGACCCCAGGTAACCCAGGAGTGTTCCTTAATGTGCATGTGAATTTTACGTAAGAGCTGATTGTCTGTATTAAACTGAATATTTTGTGCTTTTGCTCAGGTTGAAAACCCCTCCTCGGCCTCAGGGACAGAGAACAGAGCCGGAGAGTAGAGGCGGGGTGAGGAAATCAACATTTTTTGATAAAATGTTCCCTTTATTCTGTCAGTGTCTGACTTGTTTTTAAAACATTTTCTGTCTTTACATTTGTGTAGATGTTTCAAGGCTTTGGGGACACTGGCTTTCACATGTCTTTCGGCATTGGTGCGTTCCCCTTTGGCTTCTTCACCACAGTCTTCAACACCAACGACCCCTTTCACAGAGCAGGTAAACATGACCAAATATAGGCAACATAAGAGTGACCACATCAATGTCAACCAAGTTTTTTTCCCTTTTTCCTTAATTTATGATTTGATTAAATAAAAAAAAAAAAGAGGAACTTGAAATCTGGAGTATAAGGGGCCGTTTACACAACAACAGTTTTAGGGTGAAACGCAAAAGTACTGTCGCGTTTTGGCCCTGCATTTACACAGAAACAGCGTTTTAGCAGACCTGAAACACAAACTTTTAAAAATGGAGCGTAATTTTTCTGAAATGCTGCAGTTTCCGTGTAAACAGTCGGCGTTTACAGTGGAAAGGCTGACGTCATGCTCCACTTCCCACAAGCAGATACAACAGTATAAGAGTGCCGTTGTTACGATTGTCGTGGACTACCATGTTGTGCTTGTTTAGCTCAAGCTGCTGAAACTGCTGACTGTCTTTCAACAAAATGTGCTTCTGTTGCTCCACTTCTGCACTTGGTATTCGCCAATTCACCAGGTGATCGACTCAACTCTACTTAGGTAGAAATCTACCAAGATAGAACAAGACAGTTATAACGCCAACTACAGGCCTGGCATGCTTACTACAGCGTTTTCAGTACCTCAGCATTCCCATGGAATTGCAAATTTTTTTCACAGCGTTCTTGCATTTCCGGATGAGACATTGTCTTGTAAACAGGGCCTAAGTTTAACCGGTGTAGGAAACTGGCTGTACCTGCTTTTCCATTACCCCAAGAATTGCGCAAAACGCAAATATCGCAATAAGAAAATGGTAATGGAAACGGCACATTTTCTAAAAACCTCTCAAATTTAGATAAAAATTTTTTTTGTTTTCATGAGTTGGTTTTTCAGAAGTTTTGATATTGAACTTTGTCGCAAAAGTGCAATGGAAACACCTTTTTCGCAAAAACAAGTGAGAGTATGTGAGCTGGAGATCATGTGTTTCATTCAGTGTTCTGTTTGTGGCCATTTTGAGTTGGTGTGATCACAGCCAACAGTTTGACCATTGAATAAAAACACTAATGTCCATGAAGTGGCATCATCGTGAGTGCAGCGTCCAGACAGACAGATGTTTTACTTTGCTCAAGTTGTGCACAATTCTAGTTGTAATGGGAACACCTGCAAGGTGGAGTTGTTTTTATCGGAACTTCAGAAATATTGCTTTTATTTTGTGAAAAAGTGTAATAGAAACGCAGCAAGTGTTCTGGGGCCTCTTGAGGAAAATGAGTTCTTTCTATCACTGTAATACATCCAGTTTATATTGATGTCATTAAATTATGTTTTCTCCCTTCCAACTGCAGACCAGTACGCAGGTGAACATCAAGGCAACGGTAACCTCAACAACGGCAATAACAACTGGCAAGACTCACTCTTCCTATTTGTGGCTATCTTCTTCTTCTTCTGGCTCCTGAGTGTGTGATAGAGATCGGATGAGATATAAACGGACAAACTCACTCACTTTACTTGAGCCACAAACATACACACATTTCTACATTTCTTAACAGGTACTAACATGGGAGAGGAAGCAAGGAGAGTCTGAAAAACACAAAATATTGGGAGTTTTGGTTTTCTCTACCTGGCAGAAGCAGATTCAGTCAAGCCCCACCCACCTGCTTTGATGATTTTTGTTTATGCAAGAAACACTCACACAAAAGTTGTGTCAGGGAAATCCCAATTGAAAGATGTATGAAATAAAGAGGCAGTATTATGAGATTAAGGCGAACTTTGAAAAGATTTATTTTTGTGTTGAGGTGCAGAAAAACACAGGTGGGTGTAGGGAAATTTGGTGGCAAATCTGTTTTGGGTTTTCACATTCCTCTTAAAGGAGTCACTGATTTATTCTTTAATGTAGAGGAAGGAGATTGTGGAAAGTTCTAAAGGCCAAAGAGTAGCTGATCAGTCACATGAATCAGGGGTTAAAAAAATTATTCTGCTCCTGTTTACAGTTTCCTTGGGAAATAACAAGTACTCTAAGAATTGACTTAACTCCTGACAGCGGTAACGTCACACATGGATGCATTTTTTATATACATTTGTCTTAACAAAAACTACCATTGCACTGTGAAGTTGTTTGTAGACGGAGCGGCCCTAAAGATTGGAGTGATAACTTGTGTTGAGCCACTTTTGCATCTTTTTCTGTTGCTGTACAAACACGGCCAGTTCGGGAGATTTTCATATGCATCTTGAGATATGAAATAAACTGAGTTGAAGAGTAGCGATGAGTTGCTACCCGCTGCAACAACCACAAGTAGAGCTGATGCAGCGTAACAAGCAGGAGAATTCTTCCTGCTAACCAAGGAGATAAAAAGGTCTGCACACTAAGAAAGTTCAATGAACTTTGTCACAGTTTTTGTTCTGTTGTTCTGAGTGAGTGTGCGTATTATATATTTGTACATATGAATATTGTAAATGCTGTTTTTATGTGTTTTCTGAGTGGATGAACAACCACAGTGAGCAAGAGAGGTCAAGAGGTGCGAGTAGCTTCGAGATGCTTTTGTAAAGTGGGATCTGCTTCCTGGTTTTCATGAATTCCTTCCTTAAACTTGAGAAAATCTTGCAGCCCATGTTGATAACTCTCCTGCCAACCCTCTCCTGTTAAGTTAAATAAATGTTATGAGAGATGAGAAGTTTGTTCTGTCCTTTTTGGTTTTATGAAATGATATAGCTTATTTGCTTCCCTGTAAATCACATTCCGTGTAAATGGTTTATCATAAACTGTGACAAATTTTATAAAGCGGTGTAATGTGGCAGTTAAATTACCTCATATTTTCTATAGATGAAATGGGTAGGATCTACTTTTAACTTCCTTGACTTTGACAATTTTAAAGTTGAATATGTCAGCCCATCTCAGCTTAGTGAAATATTTAACAAATTTGCTTATTAGGCAAAAAATAAATCCACTTGCTGGTTAAAATATCATAATCGTACAATTCAGAAATTTTAAAACCCCAAAATGCTTTCAACTGAAGCCAGGAAAATATTAGCAAGGCCTTACATTTCTAGCTACGTAGTGAAATTAATTCAAGCCATCCTTTTGGTTGGCCTGATAAGCTGTTGTATCTTAAGCAGAACTGTTTCGCTTCGACTTGAGGTAAATTATTTACCATTTCAATTATTTTTTCTTTTTAAACTATATTTAAAATATAAAAATGTATTCAAGCCCATTACTTTACCGGTTGACTGGTTTCTTCGGACGCTCGACCAACCGTTGAAATTCAGAAGCTCTGTAGCCTTGGGCTGCTACCGGCGAGCTAAGGTCAAGAGCAGCACAAGGTGCTTGGCTAACTCGCTTCTTTCTTAGTATTCACTCCACACTGTTTAAAACTTGTTTCTGTTTGTGTTAACTGTCAGGGTATAAAAAAAAAATTACGTGAAAATTATGCAGTTTTGTTCACTTCCAAAGTGCTGGCGTCGAAATATCTGTATGCCTTATTCCAGGCCCGTAAGATCCTCAATATTGGACGTTAGTCGCTACCATGGTTACGACTGACTAAAATCTCGGTTATTGTGCAACAGAAGTGACACTAATTGCTGAAACGTGCGGTCATGTAACATTTTGATTTTCATAGCAGTTTATTTAACTCAATTGAAGCCAACTGTTTTACATTCTTAAACAGAGTTATCTTCATTACAACAGTTGCTACAATGGGGGCAGCAGACTGACTAGTTACTGCCGTTAATTGAAAAGACCAGACAATTTAGGCTAAAAAGCAATGCCAATGAGTTACGCAATAAAGAATCTGTACTTCAATGTTGACATCCCCAATGTCTACAAGTCAGCATGCTTTTATTAACTGTAGGCTAAATTGTGCGGCTCAGTAAGAGATGTGAGCACAAAAGCTCGAACATGTGAGGTCTCACATGACACTGGGCTGTGGAGACAGCAAAAGGTCACTCTCAGAAGAAAAAGCTAATGTGAGTGAGGATCATTGCTGTGGTTATCTTTTTTATTGAAGTGCATCAGTGAATGTATTTGTGTTGGGAAAAAATGAGAAACCAACATCAAGTCAGAGTCACATTGTTATTAGGAGGCATGATCATGAAATGTAAAGTGCAAAGAGAAATACAGAAACATTATAACTTCAGAAACCATGAAGGAAAAAAGAAAAGGTTCATCATTTTAAACATGGGTTTTTACACCATAAACAGTCACTTATATATTTACATTTTTACAATTGCATTATTTTCAGTGTAATTAATTACATCAGTCGTAAAATGTTTATTTTTAAAAAACAACCTTTTTTACAAATATAATCTAAAAGCATATATTTATAACATGTTTAGTGCTTGATATAAGGGAAGCACATTAAAGGAGTCCTCTCCCAACAACAGAATTTCAGTGGAAATATAAAAATATCCATCTTCATGATATTCATCAGTTAAATAAGTCCAGAGCAGGATGTCCTTTTTGGGGATCTATCTTTAGTGCTATGACCAAAATTAACTCCAAGAATTGTTTTTCAGGAGTTTGTTATTTTGCACAGTATTAAAGGTGATTTTTAACTTGCAACATTACAGTACAACATTACCTGCTTTCACATAGTCAGGTCATTAATGCAAAGAGTCATTAATACTACGTCTGCATATAAAAAATGCTACGCAAAAAATCACAAAGTGCAAAATCAGCCCGACAGTTTTGGTAAACGAGTACAAACCAATGCAGCTGTACAATGTCCTGAAAATCTATGACACAAGTTTATGCGGTTTTATGAACTCTGGAGGTAAAAAGGTCTTCAGTCCTATCATTTGCCTCTCTGTGGTGTTTTGTTTGATTTGCTGAGGATCTTCATGAGGTTTTTGGACATATAGTACGGCTTCTCTTGAGATCCGTCATTTCGTTCCAAGTCCTCCACTGTGAGGTGAGAGTTGGAAGAGAAATTTCAAAGTTCTGCCACATGCTTTTATTTAAAAAAAAAACAGTCGGTAATCTTTAAGATTTACTCACAGAAACAGAGGAAGAGTGTATCCACACACATGTTGTATACACTGAAGAATCCATGAGCGACGAGGTAGCTACCAACTACCACTGTCTAAGATAGAGAGGAACAAGGAAAATCAGACAAGACTTTAAAAAAGTATGTTAGGAAATGACTCACAACTTACAGATACAGAGCAGCTTGTTACTTACAATGATCGGCATCCAGTAGTAGTTGAGGGTTTCTGAGCGGAAGGTGTCACCTGGCACTAATATTCTCCCAGAGAAGAAGAAGAAAGACAAAACACCTGGAAGTATTTGATAATAGTAGTTAATATATTTTTGACCATTTGTTTCTGTTTCACTTTTTTTGTATTTAGTTGGTAGTAAAAACATTTAACCGATGAAGAGCAATGACTCTTTTCCCTAAAGAAGTGGTGGCAACCAAAAACAGAGCAAAATGGACATCAGATCTATTGATGTCTTCCTACACCATCCTTACCTACTCCACCAACCACCAGCAGTTTCCCAAAGAACAACAGCAGATCTGTCACTTTATCCAGCACCACCACCCTGAGGAGGATGGAGAAATTAGACGCTGTTCAGTATGACTTTCAATCACATGTAAACACTCACATGCCATGGACACAACAGACAACATGAGACTACTAATAAATCGTTTAAAAAAAAGAGGGCTTCAGGGCAAACCTTATCACATTCCTCATGAGCAGCTTGAATGCATTTTTGGCTGAGACGCAGAAGTTTTTCCCATAAACAGCAATCTAAAACAGAATATAAAGTAACAGGAATAAAATGAAACATTTGGCCTCAAGATGCTTTTGTTATGTAATCAGAGAAAAATTAAATAATAAAAGCAAATCATTTTTTTTCTCTTGTGACTGCGCCATAATTTAAAAACATGAGCTGCTCAAACATGATTTATAACAGTAGTGACCAGAAAGATAAAAACAGTGTTTGCTCACCATGATGTAAGCGTTCCTGTTAAGAAACTTTATGAACTTCTCCAGACACCAGAAGCAGCACTTCAGGCAGCACAGGATAAAACGAGCCACCGCATTCTGAGACGCTACGGACAAAACAATGAAACATCACATTTCAGGCTGCTTAATTTTTAACGGTCACTTATGAAGACAGATATACATGTGCATAGCTTCATAACTTTACTATTCATCCATTCATGCAAGTACTTGGGAAATGTGTCATCAATTTTTTACTACCTTAAAAAAGTCATATTAATATAGGAGCAATGTGAGTGTATGCCACTCTTACATCTTGTTTTGTGGTCGATGTACTCCAGAATGATTCTCACAATCTGTACCAGGGTCAGGATTAAAGCACCAAATGCCAAAGAGCCCACATGATATCTGAAACAATAAGAAAAAAAGGACAAAGGGGTTATTTCTAAATCTTAAAACAAAGTGAATCCCAAGGGTTGTTAAAATGCTTGATTCTGCTCTCAGGACTGTTGTTTGAAGGGACAAAAGCGCCCTCTAGCAGACAGAAAGAGAACTGCAGCCTGTATTGGTAAGCTGAGGTTTATGCTTTAACCAAAACCTTGTGTGTTTTGGTTCAACAAGGGTGTGCAAAAAGTATTTGGATATTTTATTTTATATTTATCAGAAGCTTAATCACCTGAGAGCGCGCAGAAAGCTGGCAGACAGAGGAAACATGGGGATATCTCCTGGTTTGTTGAAGGCCCAGTAGTAAGAGGCAAAGGCCCCAGCCAGTGTACACTGTCCCAAGGCGATGACAAAGTTAGCACACCAGAGAAAAGCCACAGCGTTGTAGATCTGCAGGTTGAAGAGGTTCTGCTGGAAAAGGCCCTCGTCGTTGTATTTGATGAAAATGCAGCTGGCTGAGGGGCATTGTGGGTAAGACGACGCAGTGAAGTTCTGAAATGACAAGTACACTGGCGTGAGAAACTTTGAAGGCATATGCAGGGAGTTTTAAAGCACAGGGGGGCAAAATTCCTCTTTTCTCTCACCCGTGGATCACAGTCCTCTGTACCATTGAGGCTCTTACAGTCATTCGTTGTGGCATTGAGTGACACCACTCTGTAGATGGGGTCTCCTGAAGTAGCCAAATATCTACACACATCAGTTAAAGATGGACCGAAACAGAGATGGTAGATTTAAAAAACAAACACAGAACGGATTACAGTCAAAAAAAAAAAGCGTATAGACTTGTAAAAATGGGATTAAAAGGATACAAAGCAGTGGCACCCCAGTACGCAACACACACCAGCAGGAGCACAAAGGTGACCAGAGGGTAGAGCATGGAGGACATCATGTGACTGACTGCCCTGTGGAAAATGATCACACACATCATCAGCTGCTAAAGCCATATGGTGGCCTCACAGTAAGATGCACATTTGTAGAGACTGTGGTTTAGAAAATATGACTCACTTGCTGGATTCCTGGATGAGTGCGATGGCGATGAGTATTCGTGTCCGCAGGAAGATGAGGGTCAGAAGGAGGATCGCCTCAGCTATACATATGATGATCACTGCAAGATGAGGAGAATTAAGTGTGACGTTGTTGTATCTTAATAGTGAGATTTCTGATTTCTTTTACTTCAGAGTTCTCATTTTTTTCGTGTTTTTATGGCAGTATTTACATTTTTCTGGAATGGTTTGATCGTTTGCTTGTTATGATCAAGCAGCAACCTTCGGTCAAAGAATATGAGACAATGTGGAAGTTAAGGATGGGTGCCTTTCACATTTGAAGCAATATGGTACCAATGCCCAGTACCTGGCAATCAGCACTGGTACTCAACAGTACCAATTTTAGGTACTTTTTTGTGTTTATGTAGTAAAAAATATCAATTTGTTTAATGAAAGAATATTAAAAAAATCAATTTAACATATATTCCTCATTATATAATCTTACAATGCTGTGTTCATGTTCAGCATGGAAAATTGCCTACTCTTCAAGTCCCTCACAGTCACAAGGATGCATTTAGGTACCTAAACATGGTACCTTTTGGCTTTACGGGAATGAGTACCAGGTACTTTTGACAGAATTCAGTTGGTACCTATAAAAGTGCCTAATTCGGTACCCATCCCTGGCTGAAGTGCTAAAATCTGCTGTTTCTTGAGTGTCCGCTTGAAGCTGGCGCCGGAAGTAACGGAAGTCACATACACACCAAGCCAAAAAAAGCCATTTTCAAAGCAGAAATAAACCTAATTACAGCCTGGTTAAAAAAACGTTTCCTGTCTGAATCTCTAATTTTATTATTGGCACACACTGTACGGGGGGTGAAATGTTTTCTAACTCAGCAGTTCAGAGGATATTAAGATTATGAGCTCGCCCATTTAGAGGCACAGCTCAAGGTCACGTGACTGATTGGCGCCCTATAGCTGTACACAAAGCCTTTGCCACTACCAATACGGCCGCGACAGCCGGTGTGCTTCATTTTCTGTTTCAGAAACAGACGGGTGACGTCAGAGAGACTACGTCCATGTTTTATACAGTCTATGGCTATGATCCACTCTTGACAATAAGACATGGATTTATCGCTATTTTCTTCCCCACAGCCCTCTGTACCAGTCTTTGCCTGAGTAAAAGGTGCTTGCCTGAAAGAACACCATATTGTGTTTGACATGTATATAACTGTCTTTGCAAAATGATAAATCAGACTCACAGAAGGCCAGCCAGGTTTCTTGGACTTGCAGGTAAACATTAAAATTTGTTGTGAAGCCGATGTCGGTGATGGAAGCAGAGATTTGTTTGTAGTTGTCGTACTCCCAGTAGCAGTGCCAAATCCCTACAGAAGAAACAGTCCAACAAGTCAGCAACCAGTAAAGACAACTTTAGACTCCACTTGGTTGTAAGAGGAGGTTATTCCCGAACAGGATCAGAACTGTTTACCGTATGCTCCTGCGCCCAGGAGGCCGAAGATGAGCACCCAGACCATGACTGGAGCAGTGAACCTGAGCAGTAGCAGGAACAGCATACTGACCACCATGACTATGACAAGACCACTGAGAGAGGGATCAAAGAGTAAAATATGGTCAAACACAATCCATTAAAAACAAAAATTACTTTAACATGCTTGGTCATTAAAACGAACAGTAATGTAATTTTCCTCTACACATCAAAACCATTCATCTATCTGATTCTCTGCCACTAGATGGCAGCGTGTATGTGGTGTTGTTCCACCAGGAAACTCACAGGAGGATCCACGGCCATGCCAACGCAAAGTCCTCAAAGATTCGGAGGCCGATCTCTCTGGCATTGAATCCATTTACAATGTCCCTAAAGAAGGCAAAGACAAAGACAAGCTGTACCGGTGACTGTTCAAAAAGGGAAGAATCTAAGCAGTACAGTGAGGAGGAAATAGAGACATCTAACCATGTGAATAACACAGAGAAGGGAAGGAGTGACAAAAAGCTACTCTACAAAGAAACCGAGCAACAATACCCATTTATGCAGACTCTGCTACTCCCTAATAAAAGCAATCTAAACAGCAAACTAACGCAAATGTGTAGAGCTAAAGAGAAATGCCTAAATGTGCTTCTAGACTAAAAGCTGTGACAAAAACTTGTGAAGATACTGACCCTGTGCTGGAGAATAAGAGGAGAAGATACATGGTTATTATAAAAACCAATTAAGTGCAAATACACCTGTGTGTTGTTGCAAAAAAACAAAGAATACATGGCTGATGTGTAGACAATGGCATGGAGAAAAATCCAAAGTTTCAGTCAGAAGGATAATAACAATGATAATAACCTGGATATTTGTTTTATTTTTAATTCTTACCCTGTGCCATTCTTAATAGTGGTGATTGTGTCATTTAGTGAGCCGTATAATCCAGGGACGTTTTCAAACGAGGTAGGAATATCATCCAGTTTTCCAAAATCTGGCAGACATCTTCCCAACACTGACAGCAAAGACAGGTAGATGGTTAGAAACAGTTAAAGCCTCAGTGCCAATGTCTCATCACAGTTGGAGTTAAGATAGCTAGTGTCTGCTTTAGGCACAGTCTAAATTTGGTAGAAAGCATTCCCAGTTAAACCAGTTTACTCAGTAATTACACATCAGGCCGAATTAGCCAGCCCAAATAAAGTGGTTTGTTGAGTTGTTAGCGAGCTGGCAGATGATGTAGTGTTTGATTTGAGTGGTTCTCAGTATGAACTGATAATCAGGATACCAGATTCAGAATCAGGTCAAGCGCTATCAAAAACATGTCACGGGAAGAAGCAGTAACACTCACCAGAGATCGTGGGTGTGTGGAAATAAGGACACAGCTCCTTATCCACAATTTCTTGAACAGACTGGGGGAAAAAGGATGAAATACTCATTAGTTACATCTGAATACATCAAAGAGTCAAGGTTGTCTGCTGATTAACAACTGTTGCCGGTGGACACACAGCTTGTCACCATTACCTAACAATTATATAGAAATAATAATAATTATAATACTAATAAATATAGCTATGTGCCCACCTGCAACTTTTGTTGCCACTCACAGAAAGAAGCCCAAGAACAAAAAAAATATTTATCCCATGTACAATTTTTTGATGGGGGAGACTGGAGACTTGAAAGATTAAATAGTTATAAATATGTTTGGGGGGAAAATCATAAGAAATTTATAAAATTTGCCATTTTCCAGGACATTTTGCATTCACCATGTCTTTCGCCAGAAGGAGCAGGAAGCAGTTGTTATCATGTGACAGGAACCACTTGGAAACTGTTTTTTTATAAACCAAAATCTTTGTTTAAGTTGTCTACTAGCATATAAGTGGAAAAAGTTGCATTAGCAAAGCTGAGATTTTTTTTATTGTGAGTAGAAAATGACAGTGATACACTTCAGCAATAATTATTGTTGCTAGGCGCCGCCGTGTTGGCTATGACTGCCTTTTGCAGCAGCTCTCTCTTCTTTGTCCATTTCTTGTAATTTTTTTTTGTCTCTTTTTCGTCATCTTTTTATTTGGAGTGGATCATTACTTTGTATGGCTCATTTGCTGGTCATGGACACCAAACTTTTTGTGGCTTCAGTGATATTTTACTACCTTTCTCCTGTGTTTTTCTGGAGATCCTATATGTAACCATGGCTGCATTGTTTACATGTGAAATCAGCTGTTAGCAGCCTGTAGCATGTCAATGCTAACTGGTGTCAGGCCTGATGTCTTCCCACAAGGTGAGAACGACGTGCTGATTCTCAGGTGTGCGCTAAAAAGTGACGACATGGACCTGTCCTTCCATCCATCGTTATTGGGAACGTAAGATCTATCTCCAATAAGATGGACGGGCTAGCTGTGCTAACCTAGCAACAGAGGGGATACTAGAGGGCAGAGTAGCATCGTGCTATTCACAGGCATGGCTAACGGAGCTAACATCAGACACCAACGCCATGTTGGAAGAGTTTCACCTGCTGTAAGCAGACATGAACTAGGAGACAGAGACTGAACTGACTGCTGAAGAAGCTCAGTCCTGGACCCTGTGGAGGTGGAGGCTGGCTGAACTGGAGAATGATGGACAAGCTGTCATTGTCTATTTTCTTATGGACCTTTTTGCACTTTCTATACACTTTCTTACTTTTGTTTTCTTGATTGCTGCTGTGACTTCAATTTCACTGTACTTGTTACAACGACAAAGTTCTATTCTATTCTATTGAAAGTGGGGCAAAACGGGTTATTATCTGCCAACAAAATATCTCCTGCTCCATTTTTGATGACTGTTTGGATCTTCTTGTTGTACTGAACATTGTATCCATTTGATTATTACTTCTTGACCTGTTACCTGTTAATATTATAGTTTTTCCTGTTGTATCCCAGTTTTCTCCAGCCAGGCTTTCCTACAATGATCTAGTATGTGTTTGATTTTATCCTTATTTGCTGTTTCGTTGTCTGTACCTCGTGACTGTTGTGACTGAAGGTCCTCCCTCAGTGTATTTTTTCAAGGATTTAAGTAAATAGAGGCACTAAATAAACCATTCGTAGACTTGGAACAACAGTAAAAGGATGTAGAAGAAGTGTGGCAGGATTGTTTACTTATTGTTTCGCAGAGAGAGAAGGAAAAATGAGCCAGTTGCTCTCAAATCTCTTCCAGGTGTTGATGAAACATTGCATTAATGTGAATGTCATAAGACCTGTGTCCTCTTGTCATTATTTCAAGTAGAAAAAGAAAACCAATAAGGAAGGGGAATTGGGAAACGCAGCTTTGCTGGAGGCTACTGCCAAAAGTGAAGGAAATACGACTGGAGTTAAAATGGACAGCAGAGTTTAACATGTTCTGGGTTGGGTTTAGAAAAAGGTTATGGTCTCTTTAACTCGTGGGTTAGAAGAAAAATGAAGAAGAAAAATGCACTGAGAATATTGTTTTCATTCCTCTATTAGTATATGATTTTTAAATAAGACAAAGTAAGTTTTGTAATGAGACTTACCATTGTAGTTTTAGCTAAGTCCAAGGAGGGCACACAGAGACTTTTTTGAAAAACGTCCACCGGCTTCTTTTGATAATCCAGAAAAAACACAGCCCCATAGTCAGTGGGACATTTCTCCACACAAATCTGAAGAATGAAGACAGATAATTACTTCAAGGACACTCAGAAAGTAGAGGAAACTTTAATCAGAGTTACCAAATCAAGCTGCTAAGTATACCTGAGTTGTAGGACACTGAAAACCGTTCAGAGCGGTCGCAATGACGTTGACAGATGTGGCACATTTGAGGATGTTAAAGTAGAATAAGTTTGGTTTGTCTCTGAGGGAAGGAAAAGTGAACAGATGAGTTGAAGTTATATTCCTTATATTTAGAGAATGTAAACAAACATAATGTGTACTGGCAGGAAGAATAACATTACTTGTTTTCTTGCGTGCCACAGAACCATCCTGTGGAGTTTTTTGGATACAGAACATGTTTGGGATCTCCGTAAAGCCAAGCTGATGGTTTGAAAAAAGTAAGACAGAGATTAGAAGAAATGATAACAACCAAACTTAAAAAAAAATTAAGTTTTAGATAGACCTACACCTACATTTACAAAGAAGAAAAAGTAAAGAAAAATTATCTGTTTTGTTGGGTTATTAAAAATAAAACATCTTCATAAAGAATAATTGGAATTACAGAACAATGTAATCACCAGAGATATCTCACTTCTCTTATTGTTGGAAAAGTAAAGGAACTTGTTTTTGTTTGGTTATTTCTGTGTTGTAACAATGCTGTTTGGCAACAAATCTACTGTTAGAAAGTTTCTTTTTAATGGAGCCACATTTGTAAGATGAGCAGCAGAGCTGTGGATGTTTTGCCAGATCTTCTCTGCCAATGCCTAACAGCTTATTCTGCTGTTGTTAGCGGTTATGTTTACATGCAGTCAGTAACCCTTTCATATTATTAGGAATACTAGCAATAACCAGGTTGCACAGGTCCCATGTGAACACCAATAAACCTTTTTATAAAACAGAATATGCCCATCTTCCAGTTTTTAAAAACCTGAAAATCACTCCTGGGTTACTTCTTTTCTCACTCGAATATTTGGTCATGGGAATGCTCGGTTTGCAAGAAATCTTCTGGCCTTTTGAGTACAGAAAGTCCACCGGGCTGTTGCTATGGATACAGTAGGAAGAAGCAGAAATGATGTGCATTGCGTCATGATGCTCTCCGTGCGTCAAGATGTCGTCCATGTACTGCTGATTTGATCAGGATACCATGCAAACAGGAATTACCCTGTTTGCTCACGCATGTAAACGGTTCAAGGTTTCAGCAACATGTAAATGACCGTGGCACACCAGCACACCAAAATAAAAGCCGCCAAGCCTTCAGAACCATGATCTTTTCTCCCCTAGATGTTTCAAATGTGAATTAAACTCTACAGGGCTCTTGTACGCTCTTGTACATGCGACCACAATTGCCTTGACCAAACTCACACTCATGGTAGGATCATATCGTGGTCAAAACCAGAGAGAGACAGAGCTCTGGTGGGTCTTTAGAGTTTAAAGTTCTCAGCTCTCTGCATCAGGCATGGCAGAAGTCCGCCCTGATGGGCACATAAGACACACAGTTACTGGAGAAATTAAATTTCGTGCTTACTTTTAGCATTAATCAGTGTTTACAGATACGTGTTATCATCTATCTCTATGCTATATGTATGGAATGATGCAAGTCACAAAAGTGCCCTCTGTCACTCTGTGTGGTTTATATTTTGATGACTGACGCTGTGAATCCAGTGGCGCATATTACGCACCAGCTGATCGTTAATCCTCCTGGCGCTCCTACAGACGAACGTGTTGCTACAGAGGAGTTTTTCTCCAGCTTTTGTTGAACAAACCTGAAAGCATGTCAGCTTTCATACCACTGTTACCAATATTACTGTGTGCCTCTGTGCAGGGGCGTGTCCAGACTTTCAGAATGGGGTGTAACGATGACGGCAGTGACATAAGTAGGGGTGGCCAGGATCTACATAATTACAAATAATCACCATTTATCTTCTTTAACTTTACTCTCTACTTTAACAACTATGAGTAACTTGAGTTGTATTCCAGTGAACGATTTTAGTTTAAAAATGTAGTATTTGCAGCCAGTCTAATAAGTTTAAAGTAGTTTTTAATAAAAAGACAGATATCTGTTTAGTTTCTAATGTTTTGGGTTTTGTGTTTACTCACAAATCCATTCTTTGTACGCCAGCTAGCTACTTCCTACATTTTACTGCTTATAGAGATTCACCCTCATCAACATACTTTTCAACATCCTTCAACAAGGAAAAAGTCAATTACATGGGGTACAATCAGCCGCTGCTTATCAGGCCTGTCTATTGACTCTAGATAAGAGCGATGAGCCAGAGTGTTGGAATGAGTTTGAGGTCAGGGTGTTTAAACAAGTGGAAAGTGCATATTTAGCTTAAGGATGGATGCAGATTATTCTTTATGTTCCCTTCCTGTTTTTTACAGTAGTTGATTTTATCTTTTCATTGTGAAAGAATTACATAGAGATTTTTAAGCCAAAAAAACAGAAGACAGTGACAAAGGAAAAAAAAGACTGAGACATAAGACCTCAGAGGCCTGCTTTGGCACTGTAAGGTTATGCTCACCTAACCCTCCAACTACGATGTAGCCAAGAATGACGGCCATAAACAGAATACAGCAGACTATATCGGTGCACCCTCTGATGAGAAAAAAAAGAAAACACAGAAAACTAGGTTAAAGAAAGCAGCTGACTGAGCTTTGTGTTGAACTTTAGCCTTAGGGGCAACAGAGGTGATTCAATCAGACAAAAGAGAGTCAGAGTCTGAAATGTGGGCTTTCACAAAGACAGTCAGGGATTAAAGGAGTCAGCTTCTAATGAAGACAAGGACTCACCTTTTCTTTATGGGTCCGTTGAAACTTGGGTCGAACTGAGCCGGTTCTCCTGAGAAAAGAAAACAGAAACACGGCAAAGCATTTAGTTTATTGTCGTAAATACCTTTTACACACAAACATCATCATCTAAGTTCCCGGTTTGTGTTTAGGAGGGCCATGCTAGCTTATTCCTTGCAACTGTAGTAGCACTGTAGTATGACAAAATGCTTGTTGGTCACTCTGCTTCAGTCAGTGTCGACTCTAAAAGGGAAGGCTGGTTGTTTTGGTAAGTTCCCAGTAAGGCTGCTTAATGAACGCTGAGTGTATTATCCATGATTTTACACCATTCTTACGCACTTAGAGGCATAGACTGTATATAGAGTGGACAGCGTGGCTCCGCCATTTATCATTCTACGGTTTTGAAGCCAAAATACCGCCGTCTCAGGCGCCACCATTGTAGCAGTTTGGAACCAGAGTCTGCACAGTAGAGACGATGAGGGATTCTGTGAGAATCTGAGTGGAGCTGGGTGACAAAAATGATAATTATTTTTTTTCTTTCAAGAGTCTAATCACTTCCTGACTCTTCTTCCCGACATATTTTACAATCCTCGAAAAGAAAACACGAGAACGGCAGCTGTCAATCATCATTAAACGTTACACAAAGCCTCGTTTTTAACCTCGTATAACTAATGAAAATGAAAATTTTCAGAAAAAAGAGGACTTGAACACAAGACAGCCAAATGGTATCTTCAAATCACCACAACAATCTGAGGTGAAAAACATTTCTACGAGGTGAAATAATTTTCTAAAGTTTGATCACAGCCCATCTGGAATGGCTGGAAAGCCGTATTTTTAAACCTATACTGTAGTCAGTCACCAGGGGGAGCAGTGTTTGTGGAGACCTCACTTCAAGCCGAGCAAGCGGACGTCCATTTTTTTACAGTCTATGCTTAGAGGTAGCTTAAGCTAGCCAACAAGCATTCTTTGAATTAACTAGCTTTAATCATTAACTGTAAACACAACTCTATGTTGTTGCATTGGGGAATTTGAAGTCAAACAGCACCAAAAAATGGCGCTGACATATTGTGCTGGAGGAGCTATGACGTGCACAGAGGCGATCTAGCTAGCAAAGCCGCGGGGTTTAAATTACAGCCCTTCAGCTAACCAAAATACTGAGGTAACTTACCAACAAAACAACACCAATTTTTCCTGTGCGGCTATTGTTCAATGTACTATATGGGAGGAGTCTGACTTTATATCACAGCTGGTCACCAGGGGGAGCTCTAAAAGTTATGACTTCACTTTGGAGGAGCTGTTGCTCTTACCGTTGTTTTGTACAGTACTGCTCTAATTTAACAATGAGAAAAAGTGCTTCAGGTACACCTTGAACTTTGGCTGTGACATATTTTTCCCCTGTTGGTTTTATCTTTTTTGTTTCCCTTGTTTGAGCTAGCTTGAAGCTATTCTTCATCCAATGACTTCTGACTCACAATAGTCCTTCCATGTATTTGTAACATTGTAATATAAAACCAAAAGAAACCATTATATTCAAGGTAATTGAGCTTTTAAACTGTCAGTCATCACACAAAACATCACAGACTGAACAACGGACAGTTTGTTAATGCCTCAGAGATTTTCAGAGGGAGGAACAGGCTGAAGATTCAAAATGTTAAATAAGAAGCAAACTAAAGTCAATTGCTGCTACTGCTATTGCAGGACGTGCTTTTACTGGTTGGTTACGGTGGTGTTTCATTTGTTGTAAGCACTCGTTAAAGTAAAGTTTGGATAGTGGGTGTCTGTAAAGAAACTTAAAACCAAAACATGCAGGACAAGTTCAGGAAGGGTCATTTATTTTGTAATGTCAAAAAGGCCCTTTGACCGTCTTGTGTTGTGAAAATAACAAAATAATGTTATTTTTCTCTCCTGAAGCTGAGACATTTGACCCGTTTGTGACTGTGTTTGATTTTCAATCATCGGTCATGTGTTGACCACGACTGTTTCCTGCATCCCTGTTTACACACTGGGCTTATCTGATGTATTGATAGAGACTCAGGTGTATTGACAGTCCGGGAGGCTTATAAAGCATCAGCCAACAATCCCTCCCTGGATGTAAATACCCATGACTCCTCAAACAGCCTCTAAAAACATCAAAGAATAGCATGGTGACAAAGGAGGCAAGGAGAAGTGTTGGAGCCGACACTTTGCTTATCCTGGCGTTGTAGTAACAACGTCTTTTTCAGTCATGTAAACACTTGAGCTTAGTTCCTGTTAGACTTTTACTGCTACGCTAATTGAGGAAGAAAAATATCATTTACTCACTTCCTGAAACTCAATTAGAGTTAGTCTAGAAAAAGCTTTTCTGATTTTGGTGGAGTTATACAGTCCAGTGCCTGCACTCAGGGTTGGAAATAAGTGACTTAAAAGAGATTTCTGCTGCAAATCATTGACCAGAAATTTTGTCAAAGCTGCAGAAAAAGACTAACTTTAATAACAAGCTGGTAAATATATATCTCTAATGTATGAAGCCAAGTGACAATAATTCACTCTGTCTATTGTTGTGTTGATTAATTCCTTGAATCATTGATCAATTTTAGGTCTGTTAACGGACATTACAGAGTAAAAAAATGTTGTCTAATTATGTCCACAGCACAGAAAAAAAGAAAAATCCAAAAAAAGACCAAATCAATGGAGGAGCAAATAAAGTAGAAAATAAAGTAGAAAATATTGAATTCTGAGATGTCAACATGAGCTGTGTCTAAATTTTCTTTTAATGTATTCAAATATTTACTCAGTTGGGTTTATTTGGGATTGTTATAATCCAATAAAATATAAAAAATGTTTTGAACTCTTTTTATTCTGGATTTGATTATTCAACTGTTAATCATCAGGAAAAATAGGGGGGATATGCTGCTTCCAGTTTATCCAATATAAAAATGACACTCTTATTTAACATTTTTGGACATTTAACTATGACAAACTATTCTTATTTTGTTGTCTTCTAGTCGGATAGATCAAGTATTCTAAAAAATATTTGATTTGAAAAATCATCATTAGAATTTTCAGTTATTACAGAAATCTCCACCATTTTGTTCATAAATGATGAATGATAAAA
Source organism: Halichoeres trimaculatus (assembly GCF_033239565.1). Classification (NCBI taxonomy): domain Eukaryota; kingdom Metazoa; phylum Chordata; class Actinopteri; order Labriformes; family Labridae; genus Halichoeres; species Halichoeres trimaculatus. The sequence continues at coordinate 10,476,070 of NW_027437192.1, forward strand.
GTACGGAGGCCTTAGGTGGACACATCTCCGTGCATTTTACTTTTTATTTACTCACAGTTTTCCTGTGAGTTTTTCCTCTAGATTTTCACTACTTCTCATCCATGGGTCTCCTTGTAATTATGAGTTTTTTAAACTGCTTTTTTAAGATATTAATTTAATATTCTCATTTTATTCTCATTGTCATTTTCTGATGATTTTAAAATGAGATAAACAAGTCAAATCCTCGTGATATTCACTTGTTATCACAGAACACTGGAGTAAATGAGTGTATGATACATGTTTTCCACAACAAAAGAAATCTTTCCTCTGACATCTTTGATTTTAAAAGTGTTCAGGGGTTAAAGAACAGATCCAATAGCTACATAAATCACTTGACCGTAAGATGAAAAGGTTTTTCTTTTAATGATCTTTGCTTGGTGATTATGGCTCTTTCCACATAACTGGGAAAGTCCTGTGTTATCAGTTAATTGTGCTGTAAAATGTAAAATGTTTATTACAAAGTCCTTGAAACATCAATTTGATATTCTTTCAGTCAAAAACTACACACATACATATTCTTCATTTTTCCTGAATGACTGGAAAGTTTTTATTCACAGTGTAATCTGACACCCTCACTCCAGCCACAGTCCAGAGATGACCCTTGCATAACTCTTTGATTTTTTTCAAACATGTCACAGCTGACCTGTCTGGGGTTCAAAGTTTACAAACCTTAAAGCTTCCCTTGTTTTTTTACAAGGACATAAAAAGTGAAGAGGTCTTTTTATGTGTCTCACAGAGTCAGAGTGAGCTCTGTTTTGCCTGTTGTCACTCAGTCTTAACAGTCTTATCCAGCACAGCTGAAATCTGACACTCAGTCACAGCACTACAGAAAGCCAATGAACAGGTTCCTCTGTTCTGTCAGGTAATCACTGAAGAACGACTATTCTGACTATTTTACAAAGGTTTCAGTAAAGATTATATATTTGAATATGTTTTATTTTTGCATTTTCTTTCTTTGATCGAGTCTTGAAAGCTGTCTGTCTCACATCAGAACGAGTAGTTTTGACTATTTTCTCTCCAGCTTGAAGATTTGCATCCTGCATTCAGCAATGATGCAGCAGTGCCAGCGTGTTAACACACATTCAATCTTATTCAAATTACAGCCAGTAGACAAAACTCTGCCTCAGCTTCTGGTGGAGAGGACAATGGTTTAGCTGCACGGCCAACATGTCCACTCCTTTATACTAATCATATGACCACAGCATGCTGGTATTTACATGTTTGACTGAATATGCTCACTATCACAACCTTATTGCCCAGTCAGTTTGCATGAAAAACACAGAGGAGTTAAAAATATGTGGATCACCTTAGACACCTACCAAAAAATAATACTGACATCCTCTTGATGAAAGACTTGAAACAGTTATGTGAGTTTTTCCTGCTTAACAGGCTAAAATTATGGAGGATTATGAGGTCATAAACCTGACTCATGGCAGGAATGTTTTCAGTTGGAGCTACACAAACAAGTTCCCAGATCAGTCTTAACCAAAGAAAGATGAAACATCTCTGACCTTCTGCCAGCCTACCGTAACATCTAATGCCCCTTTTCTTTATTCAAATGTTATTCAAACATCCCCCAGCTGCCAGGGTCACAATATGCATCCACTCAGATACTTTTATCTCTAATCTTGGTCTTTGTGATCGCATATTAAGTAACTTATTTTTTTTGTTCCTCGTCATTCTCTCTCTGTGTTCCAGGAAATAACACTGAGACACTTCTTTCCTGTCACACTGTTACCTTTGTTATAGCACCTGGGAGTAACCAACCCATAAAAATGTGACATTTTTCCATCTGTCTTTTTCCTTATTGAGCCATACAGTCATTCATTAACTCAGAGAAAAGGACACAGGAAGGCTTTGAGTGCCTGGAAACAACAACACCCTTTTTTTTAGCTGTTTTAAAACACAAATCCTAAAGAAGATAAAAAAGGATATATTGTGTTTTATATCTCTTGAATGTATGGTGGCCCTAAAGGCGAAACGCAAAGGACACAAAAACAGGAAAAAATATATTTAAAAAAAACCCTAAAATTTTGTTAACTGAAAAAAGTTCACAAAATTAAAACAAAAATGTGGGATGATTTCATCTTTCATAAAATGCTTGTGCAGCTGACCTGAAGGGCCACCGTACTGACGGCCCATGTTCAGGGCAGAGCTGTGATGATAAGTTAACAAAAACTTACAGTTGACAAATACACTTAATAACATTCAGTTTGAAAAAATATTAATAAACATGCACTTAAAACAAAGAAAATACGAAAGTAAGTTACAAAAATGAAGGAAAAGTCTCAATATTACTTAATTTCCATCTTCACAAACAAATTCCTGATTCCATGTCAAGTGATAAAGTAACCAGGTTTATTTTGATGGACTTTTTTAACTTATGGAAACTATGTTCAACATCTTTTATTAGGTTATATATAACCTTGTAAGTGTTTTAATTATATTTTGTGGTGTTAAGTTATTTTAACAAACTTCAACAAGCTGCCAACAACTTTTCAAGCTTGATGTCTCATTAGCAGGAACTTGAAAGTTGGTTCTTAACAGGTAGCACCAGTCACTCTGAGCATCATCGCCAACACGTCTTTGTTTGAATAACATAACATTTAAACTACTGTATGCATGTTCAGCTGACAGTTTAATTAATATAAACACAGTGTTTACTTATAGAATGGTGTAAGTGAAAGATATGATCTAAGTTAGGATAACAACCCAATTCCTTCTCAGATTGGTGTTCTTTACTGACTTTTTAAAGACCTGAAGAAGTTTAGTCTTTTCACTTTGCAGAAATTAATTTTTTAATTTCATCTCCATACTTTCTGTTGACATTTCATTGAACTGGGTCATGTGTCCAGCACACTGTGGTTACAAATAAATGATGACACATATTGATAAGTTGCCGTAAACCATTAAACCTGGTTTATTGGTGGGAGCTGTCCTATTAACGAGGAGTGGTTATAAGCAGGAACTGTAAAGTTAACAACAATAAATCAAATAGAAAAATATTGAGAATACAGTAATGGCTTTTTAAATAGGTTACGTAAATTAATATCTACTGTTAAAATGCTTATACATTTCATTAACCAATATTGGTTGAAAACCCGTTTGTAAAACTCATTAATCAAACTAACCTCTCTTGCAAAGCTTAATTTGGAAAGAGCTTATCATACACTAAAATATTTCTTAACAAAGTATTAATAAGCTTGTTATGGAGCAGATCATCCAGTCTGAATTATGTTCCTTACAGCCCTTCATAGTTCGGGCTTAGTGAACCTTTTGAGGAAATAACGGGCGATATAAACTCACCATGCTCGGAGTCCGAATTTGTCTCCTTGTTTTTACCCATTTCCCGCCACAGCCGCCACCTTTTCCCGCTCCAGCAACCAAAACCAAACTCCTTTTGCTCAAACTAATCTAGAAACAAAACATAGAGCGGCCAAAATCGGGCTTGTTGTCCGAGCGAGTGCGGTAGCTAAGTTAGAGAAATCTTTCCTTCCTGCAGATGTAACTAAGCAGTGACGACACGAGCGCACCTGAGGATGGACGTGCACCTGCACCCTCTGTCAAAGCTTTTGAGCGAAGAAGAGGTATCACTCCGAACAGATTTCATAAACCAAGCGGTTGGTTGTAACTACATGGATTGTAATGGGGTGATTTAATTTCCTTTTCGTGATACTTCGAAGCAATACAAAATAAGATAATAATTTTAATAATAATAATAATAATAATAATAATAATAATAATAATAATTATAATAATAATAATAAGATAATAATAACTTGTTGATGGTTAGAAATCGAAGCAAAGCAAAAAGTACAGAGCTCAACTCCTTAAAATATCTTTGCTTGGTGATACAAAACACACATTTTCGCCATAACAAGAAAATGGTATAAGGAGGACCCTCCCACTTTGAATAACTGAATGGACATTGTGGAGAATTTACATGACATGGAGATCTTTACACACAATTTGAGACTTCAACAACCTATTTGTAAAAAAAAATGGAAATAGTGGATGGACTTTAAAACCCACCTGAAAGACTGAGGAGAACTGACTATTTACAAGGAGGCTATATGAACTTTTGTTAACTGACACCAAGTTGTTATATTTTTTTTTTGTTTGTTTGTTTGTTTGTTTGTTTGTTTTTTTGCTGTAACCTCATTAAAAAGCTAATAAAATATAAGTATAAAAAAAAAAACATTTCCAAGAGTGCGATGTGAAGTCTGAGTGCCCCTATATGTGTTTATTACTGTATATAATATTGTTTATCATTTCACTGTGGTATATGTGTCCATCACCTGAGATATAACCTTAATTTTTCCTTCCATAACTTTCTCCTTATTCACCCTTTTTTATTCTAGTTCATTTTTTTTCTTACCAGTTTGTAACATCCACAAAAACGGTTCTGTTTCCTGAATCATTTGTTTCTCTACCAATTTTACAGAAAAAAAAACAAAACCTCAATTTATAGCATTCACTATAAATGAGAGTGATATGGAGCTGTATACAACCTCTGCAATGCATGGACAAAATTTCTGTATTTCTGTTTTCAGCAGAGTGGATCATCTTACTTTCATTGGATCTCTGCCAACTCAGTGCACATCCTTCCTGCTTTGCATAGAGGCCCTGAAATGCCCCCTGCTGACAATCAAAAGTCATTCAGAGTCAAATAAATTTAACATACTTGACGTCCTATGAGCACTGGATTTGAATATCTCATTAATACAGGAGCCCAAAAATCAACTTATGAGCTTATTTATTTTACACTTAGTCAAAAGAGAATCATACGTACAAAAAAAAGAAAATAGAGCTAAAACAGTAATACAAAAAACAACCATCCCTTGGGTTATAATCATGATTCAAGGCTGATGACTGACTCATCACTGTGCTGTGTAAAGAAGATGGGCGTTTGTTAGCGCAACAGAGAAAACAGTTTATGCTAGGTTCTCCTTTTACGGAAACTTCCTGTGTTGAATAGTGACATACAGTACACATAATGTGTGCGTAGAGAGACTGTGTTTTTGTAGGTTTGAGAAAGCTTTAAGGCTCACCTTGTTCATGATAAATTAACCTAAAGGATGGCATATTCTGCTGTAAAACATCTTTCAAGTAAAAAAAGCAGCACCATGCGCAACAGAGATTTGTACAAATGATAAAACACTTATAGTGTATGTGCACATGTAAAATGGATAATCCAAAGGCCTCATGGGTGAGTTTTTTAAGAGTTTCCCATCATGCCCATGCCACAGTCTGCTCCTGAATCAGGGCAGGCCTCCATTCGAGCCAGTCTGCTCTGCTCCAAGGCGATGGCCTCTGCAGAGTGCTTACATTTCTCTGATCCACACTGACAGGTGAAGTACTTGCTCTTGATGTCCCAAAAGCGGTCCCCATAGTCGAATCTAAAAGACGCAGACAAGTATGGTCAGGTTAGTACAGAGTGTTTTAACGTTAAGAGATTCAAAAGAGTTCAAATGACAGAAAAATAAGAGCATCATAAGGGTGTGTGTGACTCACCCCAGCTCCTGTCCACTCAGGATGTCCCGAGAGCTGAAGAAGGCAATGCGAGGGAATCTGAGGTCCTGGTGCAACATGAATACCCGCACAGGGATGAGGTTTGGGTCACACAGGTGGTTGATGAAGCGGCTGATGTTACCATAGTAGCGGGCATCGATACAGTACACCTCCCCATCCTTTGAAGAAAGAGACAAACTTTGTGTTGTGTATGTTCTGGTGCTTACCTTATTGTGCAAACCCTCAAGATACTTCTCAATTACTAAATTCAGAAGTATCTTAAACCCATATATATTCATGTTGTAGAAATCCAAGAATCTGTCTGTAAACTGCTCAAAATGGTCAGCCCTAAAAAACAGCAATGGGTTTTCACCAGTTCTTCACAATATCTTCAGTCTTCACAGGATTTCATGAGATCTACTCGCTGATATGGTGAGGTCATTGCATAAAGATTTTCCAACTACTTCATACTATGATGGAGGGGCAGGCCTCCAGAGGGAAGGCCAATCAGAGGGAAGGAGGTTTTGGAGCAGGGAGCCTCAAGCCTGAAATACACCAGATACGTCTGCAGTGCGGCTCCATTGCACTGCGTCTCGACTGCGTTTTTGAACTCACACCGGTTGCGTGTTAAGTCCGACAAGCTGCATGACTGACAGACAGCTAGAGTCACGAGGCCAAGGAGTTCCTGCACTTCCCACTCCATTGATAAGTCTCTCTTCATTCATGTTGGGCTGTAAAACCTCAAACCTGTTGACTCCTGGTCTGCCCGTTTATCATCGTATTCAAGCTAAATATGAACTGATTTTGAAACCCATTTGATCTGTTTGCCGGAACGAAACACAAAAGTGCTGCAGACGGTGTATCCAGTATATTTTAGTAGTTAAGGAGACCACAGCTTAATTTGAGTGTTTCAGTCAGAAGCTGAAAGAAAGTGTTTTCCAAAACACTTGAGTGAAAAAAATAAAGCCTTTTATAGCTGTATATCATCTAAATCTACTACAGGGTCACCAGAGAGACAGCCAAAAAAAGCTTGACACCCCAGCTTAAACCGGTTTAAAGGGTTTGTTGTTCTTTTATTTTTTTAGCTTGATTTTAAAATTTAAGTTTTAACATTTTTTTGGCTCCAATCTTAAAAAAAGGGGAACATTTTCCGCAAATGATTTACTCAAAAGAAAAAGTCAACTGTGTTTGTTATAAGTGATGTCAGATGTAGCAAATTTTCCAAAATAATGTTACCATGGCACAGCATGACATCTCTTTAGCTAGTCCCTTTAGACCCAGGGGGTTAATGATTATATTTCCTGTGCCAAGACTTTCCACCGGTTGTTGTCTGAAGGTCAACCTGAACCTCACCTTGTTGTCCAGGTCAAACAGATAGGAGTCGTCTTCTCTGACATCTGCCTCTGCGTCAGAGATCAGCTCACCCACATATCTGTGTGTATAGAGAAAAGATGTTTCATATCCAGCCTCTAACGTTTTTACATCAAACCAACGTGTCACGATGTCTTCGTCTTACTCGCAGATGAAGCTCCCCTGGGGAATATCCTGCAGAGCTCGAACTCCCCAGCCCATCTTCTCTGTCCTGTAGAGCTGAAGACGAACCCTGCAGTTTAAAAAGCAGAAATTAGCAAAAAAAAGAGTTATTTTAAAAGAGGTTTAATGTTTCTTACAAAGAGATATTAGACTGTGTGAATTAAAGTCTTACTTGATGCCTGCCTGGACCACCCTGTTCTTGCACGTTCTGTAACAGGAACACGCCATGTTGCATTCAAATATAAGTGGAGGCTCAATTTTGTTGAATTCCTGAAGCAGCCTCTGGTCCTGGAAGAAGAAGTATACAGCTAGAGATTACTGTCCTGTTGGTTTACGGGAATTATTCATTTTTAAATGAAAGTATGTCCAATTAGAGCATCATTTCAGGAATTTCAGAAGGTTTTTTAAAAGGATCTTACCTTGTCGTACCAGCAGCGGATACTAAGCTGTCCACAGAGACAGTTACTGGATGAGCAGTCGTCAGTGCAGCTGCAGTGCTGAAGTTAAGGGGAGACAAAGGAAGTGAGATATATATATAAGAGAAGATCATGTCAAAAGTCTGCTTTGTGAACACAGAGAAATATTTCAGAGTCTGATTTCTTTTTTACCTGTAAGTGTGTGATGTTTCGGTCAATGTTCATCGCTGAAGTTTCACAGTTTTCTGAGACGTATTTGTAGTCTGAGGGACAGCCTTCATCATCCACCGCGTTCACACAGGGGATTGGTACGTTTTCATAGCCCTGAGCGATATCACTGAAAAGAAAAACAGAAGTTAACAGGAGGAAAACAAAAATTTAACCTGAGAGATGAGAGAAGATCATCTTCCACTTAAAGCTACCTGCAGATGATTCTTTCAGTCCGAAGCATACGATTGGTTATTCCTCTCCTCAGCTTCCTGTTGATTTGGAGCGCCACCCACACTGGCGTGTCAGCCCGCGCGAGGGTAAGAGGTGTGTCTCCTTCCCTGTTTATGACGTCAATGTCCGCACCTCTGGACAGAAACAACCTGCAGAGAAGAGAAAGAAAATCACATCATTGAGACTAAACCGTGGAGAAAAAAGCTCCACAAACGTTTAAACTTAGCACAAAAAATAAGCAAAATCTGTGTTTGGTTTGAGTTTGTGGGTTGTGTCTGTTTCTAACTTGTCTGTTGCAAGGCGCCGCCCTTTTGGTTGTGGCGGCCTATTGCAGCAGCTTTCTCTTCTTTGTTAGTTTGTTGTAATTTTTTTGTCTGTTTTGTCTTCAGTGATATTTTTTGCTGTTTTTGCTCCAATGTTTGTCTGGAGATCCTTTATGTAACCATGGCTGCATCGTTAACATGTGAAATCAGCTGTTAGCAGCCTGTAGCATGTGATTTTTCCCCACAAGGTGAGGAGAAAGAGGTGAGGATGACTTGCTGGTTCTCAGGTCTGAGCTAAGAAGTGACGACATGAACCTGTCCTTCCACTCATCGTTATTGGGAACCTAAGATCTATCTCCAATAAGATGAATGAGCTAGCTGTGCTAACCCAGCAACAGAGAGAATACCAGAAGGCTGGGTAGCATCATGCTATTCACAGGCATGGCTAACAGAGCTAACATCAGACACCAACGCCACATTGGAAGAGCTTCACCTGCTGTGAGCAGACAGGATCCAGGAGACAGAGACTGAACAGACTGCTGAAGAAGCTCAGTCCTGGACCCTGTGGAGGTGGAGGCTGGCTGAACTGGACAATGATGGACAAGCTGTCATCATCTATTTTCTTACGGACCTTTTACACTTTCTGTACACTTTCTTGTTTTTGTTTTCTTGATTGCTGCTGTAACTCCTGAATTTCCCCTCAGGAATAAATAAAATATTTTCTATTGTATTCTATTCTAACTTACGTTACACAGTCCAGGTAGCCCTCTCTTGCGGCGATGTGGAGCGGCGTGTCCCCGTGCACATTCACTGAGGTGAGGGAGCAGCCGGCGTTCAACACCAGCTCTGCTATGTCCACGTTTCCTGCGTACGCTGCCCAGTGGAGGCACACGTTCAGCTCCTACAGGGGGAGGGATGGGACTGTTGTAAAATATTTACCTAAAATATCAAAATATCTTTATGCAGCAATATTTATACCACCCATCACCTGTTAGATCAAGGGTAGAGGGAAAAGATAATAAAAAAATAACGGATGAGTGCCCAACTTTTATTTTCCTTTTTTACTTGAGTAAAAAAGTATAATCATGTACTTCAAGACGCCAGATGAAATTATTGTAAAATCAGAAAATTCAATGTACATTTTCAAAGAAACTGCCGGAATATTGGGGGAAACTTGTTTAATCATCCTTCACATGTGACTAAAACTCACTTTATCGTTAATTGTGACATCGGCGCCTCTGTTTAGCAGCGCTCGTATCACTTCAACGTGTTTGTGCTCCGCAGCCCAGATGATAGGCGTCCAGCCGCCGCTGTCCTAAAACCGAACAAGAATCAGGATTGACTTTCATCCAAGAGCAACACAAAGCTGGTACATTGAATAAGAATCAAATACTGGGGAAATTCTCCTTCATTTTTTTCTGTACCTGTGCATTTACATCAACCTGCCCTGTTTCCAGAAGCATATTCACAATCTCCAGGTTTCCCAGTTTGGCAGCGTGATGAAGGCCAGTGTATCCGTCATCTTCCTGATGACCAGGGGAAACAGACACAGACTGAAATCCAGTCCAAACGCTTTGACAAGTTCTCACTCATGATTTGGTTTAATTCAGCAGCAGACACTCACAACATGATAGACACATGCGCCGTTCTGCACCAGGTATCGAGCCACCTCGATGTGGTTGTTGATGATGGCGTCTAACAGAGGAGTCCTCTGATCCTTGTCCTGCGCTTCAACCTGAGCTCCCGCCTGTGAGGATACAATCACAGGTAGAGATAAATCCAAAGCACGAGCGACAAACGTTGGAGAACTTAAAAAAAAAAGCTGTAATAACATTTAAGGCCACTTGGGGGCAGTAGATCTATATGGAACTCCAAAAGATTCACAATTAAATTAAAAAAACATTTGGATAAATAACAGAAAAATATGTAATATGGCTATTAAATTGTGAAATATGGCACTATTATTGTGATTTTTTATTATTTAATATCAAATTATTATACTTATATAATTCACAATTATAATTTTAACAATCACACACTTTTTGAAATAATGACTTTTAAAAATTTCCAAGGTTTTACAAAATAAAAAAAATGTTGTTTACAAAGTCAAATCTAATTTCATAATGTTGTTTTTCAGCATAATGACTCAGTCTGTCAAAAAAAACACGTAAAGCAGAGCCAGCACTTGCAGGATTGATTCAAATGTGCAGACTTTTTGCTAATGCTGAGAAGACTGAAAAGCAGTAAACAGGAGTGCACACTGGCTGAGGAGGGAAGTCAGTTTCAGAGTTGCTCCTCAAGCAGCTGAGGTCTGCAGCTAGACCCCTCTCAGAACAATCAATCTTAAAGGATCAAGCAGAGATCCCACCCTCTAGCTTTGACTGACAAACCAAGCCATTCTGATGAAAAACAAAAATGTTTATTTTATAAAAGCTTGGAAAATGAATAAAGAGTCAATATTTTAAAAAGTATTACATTGTTAAAATAATCATCATGAAATATTAAGTTAAAATAATATAATAAAAGGATAATAAAACATATTTCATGATAACATTGCCTTATTTCACAATTTCATGGCCATATTATATATATTTTTCTGTTATTTATCAAAATAGTATTTATTTCAAAATGTTGTTTTTATTCATTTAATTATGAATCTTTTGGGTTTCCACAGATCTAAGGAGTTAACATTCTTTTAGTCTAATGGTTTCCATTAGTGTGTGCACAAATCAGCCTGTCTGTCTCGGCTCGAGGAAATCATAGCTATAATATGCGATAATGGACTAGGAGATACTTTGTGACAAGAAACAATTCAGTGTTTTCCTCAAAAACAGATATATTACAGAAAAAAAACCCTGCACAAAATTCAGGGATTGACAGTTAGGAAGGAACAGCAGGATGAGATTAAGATGACGTAATAAAATGTCTCTCCACTGGTCATATAGGTCTCCAAAGCTGACAGTGGAAGGGAGAGACTGTTAACAATCTTTATACTTTGTGCATCCAGTCACAAAATGAGCAGTTTTTTAAGCTTTTGTTAATAAAAACATCTGCTCGTTATCCAAAAGCAGTGAAAGTTGGCCAAAATAGTGTTCCTAAGGGCTGGAAAGGTGATGGTTAAAGTTTGTAATAAAATTCTGTCTCAATATGACAACTCCCTCACCTGGACCAGAATGTAGCAGACCTCCAGCAGACCTCTCTGAGCCGCAGCGTGTAAGGCAGAGCGCCGGTTCTGAGAGTCAGGCTGATACGTTGGATCAATGCCCTCCACTGTGACACACAGGTATAGTTTTTTAGATAGAAACTGAAACAGCTTTAAAAACATCCACCCAGTTATTAGCAGCATGAAGAAAGAGCAAGAATTCTCCTAATGATGATGTGATCATTGGTGTTTAATTTCTGATACTCACTCAGCATGAGAAGAACCCTCTGCACCTCTCCTTGTTTGGCAGCAGGGTAAAGCTGGCGCGGGTGAAACCTCAGTTTCTTTTTTCTGGTAAATACCAAAACATTCATCACTGATAAGTCCTGACTCTATCCATTTTGTCCTTTCTTAAATTCCATTTCAGTCCAAAGAGCCACAACACTGAAAGAACTCTCCAGAGTCTTTTCACATTTAGGTAAATATTCTAAAATCTAAACAAACCTTTCTGTGTCCTGTGTCAGAATTGCCTTCTGCAGTGCCGCCCTGCTGGGTCCAGGTGGAAGTGCACCTGGGCTGATGGGTTTCCCATTTGGCATACAGAGAGAAGGCCCCACGCTGTCCACGCCCTCCTCTGCAGGGGGCGCAGTGATTGCTGTAGCTGCAGAAGCAACAGGCTGTGGAGGCTCCACCGCCGGTTTGACCAAACCGAGGCTACGAATACGAGCACTGAGAGACACCGAGAGGAAATAAATTGGTTTAAAAACAAGCTGGAGGAAGTAACAAGAGCCTGCTCTCCTCACACAGACTGTGGAGTCACCTGACAGGTCTTTCCGGCATCTTCCCGTCCTTCATCCCTCCTGTTGAGGCTGTGAGAGAGGGCGCGGTGGGGAAAGACGGCGGTAAAGACGGGGTGGTAGTGGAGGAGGCTGACATGGTGACGACGGTGGTGGCGGATGTTGTGGCTGAGCTGAAGGAGGGGATGGTGACCTCCTGGGCCTCTGAGGCGTCTTCACCGCAGTGCGGGCAGAAAATCATACCGCCACCGTTTCCTCTACTGCGCCCTCCACCCAGCACCGTGACACAGCCGCGGTGGAAACGGTGAGCGATGCGCTGGTCTGGGCAACACTCGAGAAACGTCCCCTGAGGCAGACGAGTTATTACAGAGGGGAGAAGAAGAGGGTGAGACATTTTTTATGTGTAAAAGAAAGAAAAAGAGAAAGATGAATTCTAAGCCATGTTCAGGTTTATTATTTAGCCTCACCGCCAGGCAGAAGTATCCACAGCCCGGGCAGCAGTGATGTTTGACCATGTGAGAGCGATGGACGTCACACAGAACCATGAGAGGCACCCGGCTGGACGGACGCATCGTCTCCCCTTTTATTGTTCGGTTGATACAAGCTCTCAGCTGAGAGACAAAGCAGAGCAGGAGGGAAGTGAAATATCTGTAAATAACCTGTAAAAATGTAAACAGTTGCTTTAATTTGGAGTAGAAACATCCAGGAGGTGGACACAAACCTCTCCATTAACGCTCTCGATTGCCATACACTGTCTGCTGACACGCTGGCTGGTGCTGTCCACGCGAGGAGCCTCCATCCTGCAGCTGCACAGAGGGAGCTCCTCCAAACGCTCCGTGTCTCCTGCATCGCTCCCCTCTGAGGAGAAACCATTTGATTTCATGTGTTTTATTTCACACATCTATGCTGACAGCTAAAAATATAAGACAAGGATGGTGAACATTTAAATTTCAAACCTACCATGATGAGGGGAGAGTGTCAGACTGTCAGCAGCGGCGATGTCTAAAGCACCCAAGGGAACCTCAGTGTACTCGTTGGACCTTTCTGCTGAAATAACAGTCAGATTCATAACGAGGTACTTAATGATAAACATCACACACTTTGATCACATTTTACTCAAGTAAAGTTAGAAATGTGTGTGTGTGTTCTACCAGCCAAAACAGCTGTGTGCCAGCAGTGCCTACATCCCCCAGAATGCATTTTGGGAAGCAACTACAAAATGTTCAGATATTCATAACTGGGTTGTAGAAGCTCAACCACGGTAAACTGAATGTTTGTTGGTTGACACATCCACACTTCATCTCCATCATTCACAGTTTCTTCTTATGGAAATCCCAAATATAGAAATTTTAAAACAGAAAGTTTAAAAATACACTGATGCAGCCTTCTGCGCTGCCATCTACAAGCTGCACTGATGGTTTGAGTCTATATGTCTAAATCTGGAAGAGCAGGATCTAGATTTGGTAAATCATCTTTTTTGTACCGAAGATCAAGTTATCCATCTTACTTTTACGCTGATTTTTCAAATTAGAAAATGGATGGGGTAAACACATCAGGAGTGCGTGCGAGTAAGGGGCTAGATTGTCTAAATGAAAAACTCTCATTCTTTATAAGCCCAGTAGATACTTCATCTTTTATGTTACCGTACGATTACAGTGTCGTTAAATGCAGAAAAAAGTTTTTAAAAGTCTGAGAAATCTTCCACCTTAAAAAAAAAGAATAATTTTGCCAACTGAACAGTTGCTTTGTAATCTGTTCTCATTCTCCAGCTCTCTGCTGGGATCAGGATGACGTGTTCCTGATTTTGATTTAGATCCATTTTTAGAGATTTTTGTCAATCTCAATATTAAAATATACCTTCTGTTGATCTACTGTTTTCACGTTGTAAATTCTATTCGTTTTTTACTGAACGGTCATGTTGCTCACCTGAAACCGTCTCCACTATATCAACTGTGTTTTTCTCCTTTTCCTGTGAAGACTCCTCACTCTCATTTCTGTGCCGGGCTGCTCTCTGCGTCTCAGGCTCTGAGCTCTGCAAGGGAGAACTCTGTCTCAATATGACAAGATCCTGGATCAGGAGCAAAGAAATATGGACTTTATAAATTACATAATTTCTTTTGATTAGTGCATATTTTGTGTATTATTATGCTGCTATAACATAATAGTATGACATACACAAAAATTGCAAAATAGAGTCACTCACATGATCTGAAGTGTCCATTGACCCCTCTGTGTCGTTACTTTGCTGCCTTGTTTCTGCCTCACCATCTTTAAACTGTAAAAGAAATAAAAAGAGGTCAGTGATTGAAAATCATTAGCATTTAGAGACAAAATAAAATGCTGTAACACTTTTTACCACCTTTCCTGAAGCTTCCTTTATCGAGCTGGGGGTTGGTGCTTTCTCTGCCGATTCCTCTGGCTTCCTCACACTGCTGTTACTCTTCTCCGCTGCAGCTTTGGTAACAGGTTCCAACTTTTTATGGACCAACTTTTCTCCCTGAGATTTTGGAAAAAGAATTCAAGTGAAAAATAAAGAATGAAGTCCTGATTCCTTCTTAAGACTTTGATTTTTTTTAATGGCAGACTTACCACAGTTTGAGCGTTGTCCGGAACGTTCTCAGACTTCTCTGGAGCACTTTCGGATAAACGTTCCAGTTTTCTCCTTTTTGCAGCTAAGAGAAACACAAATGTGCATCAGAAAACGGGTGAGGAAAAAATCTTATGCACACAAGTCTCACTGGCTCATCTACTTCAGAAAAAAAACACGCTTGATAAAAGCAACTCACCCATTTCAGAGTCAGAGGAAAGAGAGGCTGAGGACCCTGAAGGTGTAACAGTCGACTCAAAGTTGCTCATCTGTGAACCAGAAGCAGAAACTCAAACAAATTGTCGCTAATTGATAAATGCTTGTTTGGGAGAGATGATATTGACTTACCTGCCCTAGTGGAGGTCTGTTCATGGTCTTGCGGGCCCGGTGGATCTTGTGTGGAGCAGGGGACACTGAGGGAGAAGAGGACGCTACAGCAGAGGAGGATGAAGGAGTGGGTCCTGAGATGGATTTACTGCTCCCAGGCCCAGAAACACTCATCTTTGCTCTGCCGGGGGACAACGCAGAAGAAGTGGAGGGAGAGGAGGAGGAGGGTGAAGAGGCTGACGATGAAAGGGACTTTGCTGCATGTCCTGTAAGAGGAGGAATCAACTAGTTAGAGAAACCTTCCTGTAATGTCAGCAAAGGTCATAGAAGAAACACGGCTATAGGTCTCACCTGCAGCTGGTTTGTTCGGAGAGGAGGCTAGTGACCTCCTCTCTCCCTCATCTCCAGCTCTTGAGGAGTCTTTCCCTTGCTGCTGAGGTGACAGCATGGATGACATACCCCCCATGGGCTCTGTCTTTTTGGCAACAGCAGTTGTGGTGGTACCTGCATTATCTGGGTAAAAAAAAAAAAAAAGTTTGGTTCAAGAGGAGTGGGTAATTTTTACTTGTGTAGCTGTAGAGAATAAATATATCTTTATCTGTCATGGCTGTAACTTACCTTCCTTTATATGACTTGGTCCAGCCTCAGACTCTGCTGGTGTTTCAGAGTCATTTCCTTCATGAGGCTCCTTGCAGAAAACAAAAAGTACCCACAAAAATTTTAGCAAATAAACAAAAAATATGTTAGTTAAACAGGTTGGGTGTTAAATACTAAAGACATAACTTTTACCTGCAATTTGCTCTATAGCATTCTACCTCTGAAACTAAAGCCCTACTAATGTAATGCAGTGTTTTGGGTTTTTCTTCCAATATAAGGGAGAGAAAATGTGTGATTTCAGCTCAAATGTAGTTCAACAAATCACCGAGAGGTGCTAAATCAAGTATACAAATATAATACGTTCTGTTTTAAAGATTCTTCTATATTTATCCAAAGTTAACACCTTCCGATGAACTACCAAAGTCCAGTGCACCTGTCTACCTGACTTACTTCCGCCTTCTCATCAACAAAATAAACGCGTCCACCAATGGCTGGTCGCCCCTGCTGTGACGTCGTGTACCGCCATCAGTCAATCAACCCATTCATGCTCTTAGAAACAAACAAAGCCAGCTCATTTCTCCCAAAGCAGTCTTGAAATGAAAACAGTAATGAAGGCGACAGACTTCTACAAGTGTGTGTTTCCTGTTATTATCTGGTAACAATCAAAATATAAATTTAACGCAGTTCGTCTCCACATTGGTTTAAAAAAAACTACCTACATATTAATGTACAGCACAAACACCTCTCAGTAACGTGAAGGTAATGCAAACAATGGCTAAACAAGCATGCGAACGGTCAATATACTGGTTTAAATAGAAAAAAAAGTTAAATTTAAGAGCAATTTGGTGCTTTTACACAGAACAGCTGGAGGCTAATGTGGCTAATAGTGTAGCACAGAATGCAACAAAGAGCTTCGGTAACCGACAAAGGAAGACCGCTTTCCAAGTGGCAGACTGCCGATCGATTGCCACGCTTATGCCGCATTGGCCACCCAATTTACAGGGGGCTAGAAAATTGTTACTGTCAATAACACGCAGTTATGTGTTGCAGTAGGGTTGCTACCTTTGTCGTTGTCTCGGATGCCGACATGTTTCACGACAAGCAGCAACGTTTATGAACGTGCCGCGTCACCACATCAGCCCCGCCCCCGGCAACGTGTGTCTGTAAATCATGAGAATTAGGGCTCTTTTAAGAGAGTTGATTCTTTCGGCTCTAAAGTAGCTCCCCAGGTTTTTTTTCTAATGGGTAAATCGATTTATTACCAAAAATACTTTTTTAAATTCTGTGTCTAAAAATTTACTTAATAAAACAAAATAATGGCAAATGTTATCAACACATGACATCACTTACACTCCCTATGGAGTCCTGCTGCTGAAATAAAATTATTAAGAACAACAACAACAACAAATCCCGACTTGAAATATAGGTTGAGTCTGTGACAGTATAGTTTTTGTTGGATTTTAACTTCCTGCAGTACAACACTATAGGAAAGCTTGGCTAACCATTGTAGACTACAATGAGTGGATGGGCTTCCATGATGTCACCCATCTATTTCTGATATAGAGTAATACAGCTTGTGAATGGTGGGGGTTGTATCGGAAATTTTGACTCAAGAGACAGGCTTTAAGCATCCTCATTAGCAGCTACAGGGTTTCTCACCTCAGTCAGGTAAGTTGCGCATCTGGTATGGCACACTTGAGATCTTTTAGTCTTCTAAATGTATCTTCTGAATTATAAAAAAAAGAGATATGAGCTATTCAGACCATAGCTGTTTCTTAAACCAGGCTGTAGATGCACTTTTGATGCTGTAATGTTAAATATTGGCTTGGTTTTTATGGGGTTTTTTGGTCTTTCTTCAGCCAGCTTCAAGCTGAATCTCAAAGAACTGCAGTTTTTAGCACTTCAACACAAGTGTCAATTCTCACAACCAGAGTGTGTCATTAACTAATAGCACCACATGATATAAATTAAATGTGAGACGAAGAAAAAAAAGAATGAAAGAAATGTGGCACAGTGGACACACAGATGCCTCGTCACATCTTGATCAATCAAGTGGGCTCCCATTCACAGGCCAGCCCTCGTCGTTCACTTGAAAGAGCCGGCTTCAAAAGCCGGATCGTTCGCCACTAACACACCACTGGTGTCCATTGATTTGTCTGAGCAGCGCTGATCAGAAGTCAGCGTGCGTACTCTGTATGTGGGGCTAACAACAGGGAGAGGCTTATCATCAAAACCGATTCACAGTCAGTTTATTGGCGGAAGACCGGTAGCTTTTCTATGCTTTTAAGGGATGAGCTTCCTCAAAAACTAAAAGGCTAAAAAGTAAATAGAGACCAAGGTAGCTGTTGGTGGCTAATGGCAACAGGGATGAGAAAACACCCCCGGCTAACCTACGTCGCTTAGGTCAACTGTTTCCCCGTTGAAACTAAGCTACGATTGTCTTATAAGAAGAAGCATACCAAACTCTCAACGAAAGGACGGGTGAGTGACTTTGAATGTTTAACGGTTTGTAGATTTTATTGATCGCCTCGCAGATTCAAGCAAGCTAACAAGTAGCCCAAGTAAGCTAACGTGTTTGCAAGTTAGAAAAACCAGGAAGATTCAAGGCAAACATCACAACGGTATCCTATGGCTGTAACACCGATTTTCTCCTATTGATTTTTATACTCACAATTCCCGACATTATGCGCCTCTTTATTGCTTCTTAAACGTTTCAGAAGTCACATTATTCAGATATCGTGTTATTATTGTAGAGTAGTAAACACCATTCACAGCATGGCATTAAATAATATAATTAGCAAGTTATAGTTACGATATAAAGCTGAAATAATGTCTCTACTTCTCTGTTACGTGTGTGCAACCTTACGTAGTTCTAAACCTGGTTTAAATTCCATAACTGGATGTTTAAGGTTTGATCGCACATTATTTGACTAGTTATTATCTCACAGGTCGTTTAACCAGGTATAGAAGAAATTGATTATGAAGATATAGCAATTAATCGGCGCTATATGCTTTAAAATCACTTGATTATTGTTAAAACATTGAAGCAAGTAGTTTATATATAATTTCCGTCACAGTTTTTATTGTTTTATATGTCATTTTTTACTGCCAATTGATTGATTGATTATTTCTGAAACATCAGCTTAAAGGGGTTACAAAAAAATCAGTTACCAGCTACAAATGACAGAGTTAAGGAATTAATCATCAAATCCAAGGAAAAACAATACTGATCAAATAAAAGAAGTATTTTTTTTGTGTCTGTCTCGCCTCTCTTTTATTTTGGAGTTTTTTAGATTTGGCCCCATCATTTTGTATATTTTTTATTTGCTCTCTGATCTTCTGTTTTTAAGACCACCTCAATTTTTCTCATCAGAAAACATGGAGATGCTTTGTTTCCGGTTGCCAAGCCACGGGGACACGACCCTGAAGCACATGAATTCTCTGAGGTCCCGCCAGCACTTCTGTGATGTCACCATCGTGGCCAGCAACAACCAGACGTTCAGGGGTCATAAAGTGGTGCTGGCTGCCTGCTCGCCCTTTTTAAGGGATCAGTTCCTCCTTAACCCGTCTTCCAAGCTTCAGGTATGTAAAGGTGTAAATCAACACACTTGATATCACGCTGTCAGTGCTGTCTGTGGGGCAAAAGGCATGCCTCTAAATAAAAAAACATTTTTCCCAGGTTTCGATGCTGTACAGCGCCACAGTGGTGTGTGATCTGCTTCAGTCCTGTTACACTGGCATCCTTCAGTTTAACCCTGAAGAGATAGTCAACTACCTGACTGCTGCAAGCTACCTACAGATGGAGCACATTGTGGAGCGATGTCGTGGAGCTCTGAAAAAATATGTGCAGCTAAAAAACCCAAACCCACCAAAGGTCAGTGAGTCACAGACAAGTCAAAGATTGCATGTCCCATCGTATTTTGCAGTCCTTTTATTTTCTTGTCCTGTTTTTACCTTCAGATTAATTCAGAGGAAACACCTCCCCAACCAGTGATTGTCAGCGGGAGCGTTCGTTCTTACACGCCTACATCTCCACCCACAAACCAGCCCTCCATATTGACCACACACTGTCCTGATGTGCGCACAGCAAATGAGGATAAAAACACTGATGTGTCTCCTCAGCGTGACAGTCAGGACCAGGAGCTGAGTCCCATGCTGGATGAGCCACGTATAAAGGTTTGTGTCAGCCAAGGGTCTTCTGATCTAACCGGCTCAGGCCACAAGTCTCTGATCCTCACTAATGTTTGGACACTCAGACAGATGGGAGCTTTCCTTTCCTCCTTTGTTCTCACAGGACTTTGATATTGACTCATAAATGGTCTCGAGAGGGAATCAGTGAGAGGTGATTAAAGGGTAGTTGAACTGAGAACAGGGGCACAGGATTAAAAGGTGAAAAGAGGACAGGAGCAACACAGAAAAGAGGCTTTAATGGGTTTTAGAACAATCCAGACAACATGTCTATTATACGTCTCAGTTTTGAAGTTTTTTTAAATACATTGGTGTGATAAGTAGCAGGGTGGAGTATGAGGGCTGTGCACACAAAAATCTTCTCTGCCGATGCCAAAAAGTGTATTCTCTTGTTGGCTCTTGCTGATTAACCCCTTGATGCCAGTTGAAATGACCTTTGGATCTCATTATTACCTATTGATTCATATTCTACACACACCAAAGATCATATCAGATCCTCTATGTCACAATATATTGGTCAGGGGATGAACTTCTCATGTTTATATGTACATAATATAACTGAGTTATAACTACTAGGGCTGGAACAATATGCTATACTCACGATTCTATTACAATTTCTTTAAATTACGATTCTTTGATATTTGCAATTTTTATGTTGTTATTTAACACCAGACCATGGGAAAAAATTTAAATGATGATGATAATTTCTACAGACTATAATCAGGAGCCATATTTTCCCATAATATGCACATCACATGAGTCAGAGAGAAACATTTCACCCTCTGCTGGAGAAAAGTGGTATCTTTTTGCTGATTCAGTTTATAAACAAAGACTGAAATGAAAAATGTGAATTTGAAAAAAAGAAAATTTGACCTGATTTTCAATTTTCATTTTTTTCCCACCCCTTATAACTACTGTGTGTGCTATACTCAAATTTACAATCTCTGCTTAATTTAACATCTGTAAGAATGCAAACACATATAAGAGCAATCTATTTTATAGTGTTATTAATTCAGGCAGTAAGAGCTTAAGTGAGCAATTTCAGGAGAATCTGGTATATTTTGAAAGAGATCTTTCTGTATTTTTAGACATTTTGTAGGCCTAACTCAAATTTCTTCACGGCAGTACGTGATATTCTCAGTGTTTTCTCTCCTTTAGGTTAGCCCATCAGATGAGGAGGAAGAGTCCCGACAGGAGGACTACAATGTGCTCAGAGTGTACATCTCTGAAGAAGAGCAGGTGAAAAGAGATGGAGAGGAGGTGGGAGGAGGAGGAGCACCCTCTGATGGAGCTCAGGATGGATGTTACCCAGCAGAGACAGAAGGTGTTGTGATTGGAGGGGAGAGCAGTGAATATGACCTGAACCCAACAGAGGATGATGTCAGTAATGCAGGGCTTTCAGCCCAGGGGCTTCGCGCTCTCAGACGTAGGATGTTAGACCCTAAAAACAGCCAGGGCAGGGGCAGAGGCAGGGGGCGGGGATTTAAGAGGAAAAGGTGGATGACATCACAGGAGAAAAGAGCTCCTGGCGCAGATAACCACTCTGATATGTGGTTTCTTGCAGCTGCAGGGATGGGAGGGAATTTGGGGCTAGACTACTCCCAGGACGGGCTTAAAAGAGGAGGGTATGTCTCAGTGGAACTCCCACAGTTAGACTACAGCATAAGTGACAATCAGGGGGAAAAGGCTTCACCAATGGATGCTAACAGTTTGTCCCAGTTTGCCCTGGAGGAGTGTGGTGGAGTCTCTGGAGAGGGGAGTTCAGGGCTGACTGTGGGAACAAACGAGGGCGGGGACGAGTCTGTAGCAGTGGTGGGATCCACCTCAAGCGTAGTGGGGCCTGTGATCTGCGAACACTGCGGCATGACATTCCCCTCCACCCACTCCCTTGCCCTCCACTCCCGCTCCACCCACCTGCTGTACGCCTGCCCCTGCTGCGGGAAACACTTCCACCACTCGGCCAACCTCACCCGACACATGGCGGTGCACCGGGGCGCCGGGAAATCCCACCAGTGCCCTCTTTGCTACAAGACTTTCACGCAGAAATCCACGCTGATAGACCACATGAACCTGCACAGCGGGGAGCGGCCCCACCGTTGCGCGTACTGCCACGCCCGCTTCGCACACAAGCCTGCTTTGCGGCGCCACCTGAAGGAGCAGCATGGAAAAACCACGGGGCAGAACTCGCTGCATGAGCAGGAGGAGAGGGAGAGAGCTGCCAGAACTATTCGAGAAGAGGAGCAGGAGTATCTGGTTACTGATCAAGCGTCGTAGTGTTGAGTGTCAGGAACGACTGGTTCAGAGGGTCGAAATGACCACGAGGCCTTAGACTCACTAGGAATGGATTGTGGCTGCTAACAGCACTAAGAATTGTGCATCATTTGCCCTTTTTTCCCTCAGTCCTGAGGTCTAATGCTGCGTTCCATTTGTACTCGGGGATTGAAGTCATCTCTGAGTTAGGCATTCCAGTTGCCAAGATGGAAAAACTTGCTATAACAGCAGTATTTCTGTACATAAACACCAAACAATATAATGTATACGGCTGATTTATTGCGACAAAAACTAGTCAGAAATTCTAAAATAAAAAGAATCCAACCTGAAACTTGTGAATTCCGACTTCTGAGTACAAATGGAACACAGCATTAATCACAAAGCAAATTCCTCCATTGATATTCAGGCCCTAAAACGCACAGTTGTCCTGCAGTTTTGACCGAGGTGAGCTGTTAGCGTCATCAATCTGTACGCTGAATTTCATCCACATATAATAGGAGCTAGGTTTCGTTTTTATTTTGTCGATTTGTGGCAGATTTTACAGTTTTAACTAGCCTTCTTCCTGGAGTGAGTTTAGATTGAGAAATAAGAAGTGCTTCAGTGCACACAATGCCACCGCTCATGTGTGGTTGAAGGTTTTTTATAAGAATAGTAATTTCAAAGTACGATTAACAAATCTTATGTACAGATATTTTATTTCTAAGCCACCTTGAGTTGTAGTTTTTATTTTAGTGACTGAAATGTTCAAGCGTAAAAATGCTTACAAACACTGCTTTTGCTCAAAATGTATGCAAACAGCACTGGTGCACTGTGATGCTACTTGCTCAGAGCGCAGATTTTGGAGAATCTAACCCTTTGCTTGTGCTTTGTGATTTAGACAATGTCATACTGACTCATCTGCACAGGATTAGCGGTCACAAAGTTGTGCAATCCTTAAGTGAATGAGGCCCAGAGTGTGAAAAGTGTAGTAAACACCTGTTCTCGGAGTGACTGTGAGCTTAAAGGCATTCAGCCCTCATTATCTTTAAGATTAACACCTGAGCTGTCAACACTGTAACATGCCAAAAAAGGGCCTTTCTAAGGCCATGTCCACATGTAGCCAGGTATCTGGGAAACCACCTGTAGTTTAATACAGAAACCGAAGGGTGACATCTCTAAAAGCAATGTTTTCTGGAAACTTGGGCTGAGTGAAGCCGTTTTAACATGTAAACGCTAGACTGGATATGCAATGCTAATATCTGTAATTCAATTTTGCCTAGACAAAAATAAAATTTTAGATATCTGCAAATACATTCTGCCTATCCACAATTGTCATTTCAGATATCTACAACTTCATTTTGACTAGACGAAATGTGTCACTTTTCCCCATTCAGGTTTAGGGGGTTTCTCATGCTAGATATCTACTATGTTGTTTCGGATATCCAAAATGTGAATTACAGATATCTGCAAATGATTTGTAGATATCTGTTATTCCAATTCAAGATATCTCTAAAACATTTTGACTAGACAGCATTTAAATTAGATAACTTTATTTTTATTTTTTAAAGTGAATCTGAATTTGCCTGCATGTGAGTGACAGTATTTTCAAAAACGAATTGGAGGGCAAGGGGTATTCGTTTTTGAAAATGCCCGGCTACGTGTATGCAAGGCCAAAAACTAGACTTCAAAGTGACGCCCACATAATGAAGCAGAGGGTGCAAATACAGCACAGCATTTATGAACAAACTCCCACAGAAACAGGAACTTTATGCAACCATGATTACTACTTTTAAGCAAGCAACACGTCCAAACCTGAGGCAGACTCGGAAAAATCCCTTCACAATCTCTTGAAATCATCCGGCTGTTCGACATGTAAAGGACGTTTTTCAAGCTCATAAAACTTTTATTCAAAATGTGTTCCTGTGACAAATTAATGTTATAACCAGCGAGTCAGCATCCATGTAAACCTGCAGGTGGATGCTTTAACCCACTCACACTAAGTACTCAGAGGTTTTGCACAGCACTCAGTGGGGATAGTTTGAGATATGTCAGGTAAGAGTGAGCCAAAATATTTCATTCCTGCGAAGGCTCAACCACATTGAATGGTGCACTAAACCCCTGATTGCACCTCGAGTGGGTTGTCAGATCCTCCCACAGCTATAAAAGAACACTGATTTGACTCACTGATTATGTACTTATGCTGTTTTATTATTGGCCATGGTAGATATGTTACATGAAGCAACAGGCACAAAAATAAGCATCTTTTTCCAGGATGAAAACAAGACAATAACAAGGATGTAAAAAAAACTACATGTATCAGTTATGATTAAAAGTTGACTACGTTAAAAATAGATTACAGATTTCAACATCAGATTAAAAACAATGCCTGCAAAGAAAAACAGCCAATAATGGGGAGTAGTTCTGTTTTAGGAGACACTGTTTTGAGTGTGCGAAATTGTTATCCGTGTAAAAGCTGCACAAACATGGTTACAATTCCTGTTTGGAGGGGAGTTATGCTGCATCTGTGTGCTCCTTACATGGTGTCAGTTTCAGTTAAGTCATTCTTCTAACTTTGGTGTGTCAATTTCAATTTTAAAAGTTAAGTTTAACCTTATTTGACTGTTTAATGAAGGTTGGATGCTGATAAATACTCAAATACAGATTTAGTTAATGCACCTGACTTGTTATTCTACTGAGGGTAGGTCACTATGTGGACAGCAACCAATAGTGATAATATGTTACAGATTATATTTGGGCAAAAATTTGATAAGGGAAAATGTCAATTAATGATATATTTCACGACAGTAACAAAATGCTGTTGGTCCAGCATGCTGAAGATGAATATGTACCGCATTCTTGCCTAATTTTGAGCAGATGCTTACTTGCAATCCACAACTCAGAAACTCACATTTCTGCTGTATCTGACTCCCTCCACTTTGATGAAAGTCACTTCATTCATCTGTGCATGACTCGAAACAAAGTGCACTATGTAGCAGAGTTGAAGTGATCCGGTTTGAGGAAGGACTTTGGACTGGAACAGCTTAACAGATTTCAGCCCTCTTTGTCTTGTTTATTATCCAGACTTTTGAGCTTCTCACTCTGTGACACATCGAAACATCCTTGTGGACTGAAACCTGCTGATTTTCATGCCTGTTAGAAAGTTTGATTTGTTTTGACTGAGAACTGTGATGTTTTATTTGAACATATGTAATACACGCTGACGTGTTGTTACTTTTATAGAAATGCTGTTGTAAAAAACATAACTTGAAATCTCATCTAAGTTCTATGTGATGACGTTTAAAGATGATTACACCTCTCTTATTTTGGGCCCTTTTCTTTGGGATACTCAGTGGGTAACAAACAGACAACTCAGGAAAAGTAACAACAAATGGATATTGTTTATTGAGCTGCAAATCAGATCTAGTTTCACAAGAAAGTGGATACACGTCAAAACATTTCAGCCATTTAGAGACAGTCAGAGACAAAAGAGTTTTCATTCAGCCTGCAGCACTCACTTTCAGGACATAACCAAAATACTGTTACAACAAAACTATAAAAATGCTGTATGCAAAAAAAAAAAATTATTCAAATAATTCGTTGTACACGACCTGGTTCCTCTTGTCTCTGTAGGAGCCTTTCGTGCTGTTCTGCACAGCTGTGAAACATGATGACAGAGATATTGGTGAAAGTTTGTCCCTGCACACACCCATTCAGATATTTCAGCAAACAACAAGAACTGCGTGTTTTTACCCAGTGAGGCCCACACAGATTTGCCAGTGGCGGCATCCAGCATGGGCTGCTTCCTGGCGATGCTCACTTTGATGTGAACATCGCCCACTGTGCTTCCGTTCAACTGTGAAATAAACATGAGAGCTGACTGAAGTAGTCTTTATTGTAAACACTGCACATGAGCAGTGACTTCAACCCTCTGCCTTTGGCCGAGGACCCTAATCACAAAAAATCGCTAGCTCATGCTTAAATTAGCAGGTGGGTGTGGGACTGCTTTCACTCTCAGACATTTTTGACCAATCACAGAGCAGCATTGAGAAATTGGGCAGATTCTCTGGAATGACGACACAAGAACTTTAATACTATCGTAAACAACAAAGATGGCGGCTCTCGCCGACGGGGGAACCGTTAAATCCGCTATAACGGCAGTTTTTCAACACACGAACGTCTTGGTTCATATTTTCTGTCGAGCTTTAAAGAATTAATCAATGTGAAGTTCCAACCTATGAATTTTAATGTATCATATAACGACTTTGTTTTTCAACGTTTTATCCTGAGAACCAAAGCTCTACGCGAAATTGTGTTATCACTGATTAGCCCACATAGTATGTACCTTAGCCTGCTGATACACGATATGAAATAGTTCAATTTCTCAAATACAAATTTAATTTTCTTAAATTATGATACATACATTTTAAATTTTCCTGTGAAACTAAAAAATAAAACACTTTCCAAAGCAAAGTAAAAAAAAAAAAAAAAAAAGCAAAGTTCAAAGTTAGTTACAAAAAGCAAAATTACACAGCTATCTTTAAAAAAATAGTAAGGCTTGTAAAATGTCTTCTAAAATCAAAAACTATTTCACAATTGCATATTTGTTCACTATTGTCATTATATATATATATATCTTGGGGGTTAAGGTGCACATAAAAGGATGCAAACAGGCCATGTGCAATCTGTTTTCCACATGTCTCTTTAGTCACAAAGACCCCAGATTAAGGTGAGAGAAAACATGAGATTTAGACTATAACCATATATTTTCGCATGTTTCAGAATAAACATAAAATTGGCTTCAGTCCACATTTAATTTGTGTGATTTACCATGTTCTAATTTAGGCTCTTACATCAATTAGTTGTTTCATTTCTTTTATTGCATGTATGCTAATAATATATTTTTACAGATAAATACCAACCTCTGCTACAGCCTGGTCTGCAGATTCCATCTTCTCGAATGTGATGAATGCACAACTAGCCAGAGCATAAGAAAAAAAAGTATGTTATGAAAAGGCAGAGCTGTCAGCTGTGGGCACATTAATGGTTTAGTCCATACTTGCGTGGGTTGTCCATGGAGAGGTCGATGATGTTTCCATGTTGAGAGAAAGCAGAGCGCAGGTTTTCCTCTGCAAGCCCAGAGCCATAAACATACACCGTGTTCCCTTTCCGGACGCCTCGTCGCTCCGGGTATGAATCTGACCCTTAAGGTTCAAACATGGGAGAGAGAAACATCATTTAAGAATGTAGGATGCGATTCCTGTTTTAATTATTACAGAAATCGTTCCCTTACTTCTGAAGGGTCCGTCTCTGTCTCTCTCCCTGTCCCTTTCCCTGTCGCGATCCCTCTCTCTGCTGCGGTCTCTCTCTCGCTCTCGATCCCGTTCCCGCTCTCTGTCCCGGCCTCTGTCTCTTTCCCTGTCCCGCTCTCGTTCTCTGTCTCGATCTCTGTCCCGTTCTCTGTCCAGCTCCCGATCTCGCTCTCGCTCCCTGTCCCGGTCCATTTCACGGCTGGATGACATGCTGCCACTGCTACCACCTCCACCACCACTACCGCCTCCATCATCTTCATCCCTGTATCGGTCGCTTGAGCTGACAAAGCTAAAGGGAAATAAAAAAGACAAAACATAAATTCACTATCAGTGAATTTGAGTTGTTAATTTACTTAATGATTAAGTCTTTACCTCTCATACAGAGATTTCCTGTGGGTTCTCTTCCCAGACTAGAAGAAGCATAGATATATTAAAATCAAAAGAGAAATGGTTCTTTTGCCACTATCATTTTTCAGCAATGAAGTCTGAAATCAAGCATAATACTAGCTCTTAACATTTTTGTTCCCAATACCATGAAAAGTTTGATGCATGAATGCCAAATAAGAAAAACTTGAATGTAAAATGCAATGAAGGGTTGGCATGGGCAGCCATCTTTTATCTCCACTATACCTCAGGTATTTCTTCATCTGTAGAGACACTTCTTTGAAATGGTAAGAAAGCAGGAACTGGGCCTTTCTCAGGGTCCTGTGACAGGCAAAGAACAATTTAACAAATTATTAAACAACAGACAAAAGCTAAGGTCACCAAAACACCAGTGTATTGGAAAAATAAGCTCACCTTCAGTTTGATTTCCAGCATTCTGGAGCGTTTGAAGCCAGAGTTTTTGTTCTCTGATTTGATGGCACTGATGGCTCCTGACTTGATCAGCATCTTAGCTTGCTCTGTTGCTGTTGCCGTGTCAACAACAGGCTGGTCTGACAAAGCTGTTGTTAAAAATAATCAAGAATTACATTAGATCCACAGTAAATTTCATGAGGATTTAACATGGCTCATGCTGCCTTTGCAGAAATAGAAAAGGGCCCAAACATAATGAACAAGGTTAGCAAAAGCAAACAAAAACCAACAGTGTAAAGACAAGTTATTGCCCGGTTGTTCATTAAATCTGGGGACATTACAAAGTGTCAACAGGTGGCTTTGTTCAAATTAAAGTAATCGAATTAATTTTTCTGAAATAAACTTACTTCGTTTCAATCCACTCTGGTTTGTCTGGTTGGTTGAACTCTGCTTCTTCAAAGCAAGCAGTGCCTTTTTCTGAAAATACAATAAACTGTGTTAATAGTGCTGGTTCAATTGTTTTTCCTCTTTTTTAAATTATTCTCTCTGTGTGTAATAGGAAATAAATAAACCAAATACACATGTGAAATCTATACAAGTCAAAGCATGTATTTTAAACGCTCGAGTTTGACGGCTTGTTCGTATCATATACTTCACCAAACCAGCATGAAATGATTAAACACTTTTCAAAGGACTCACCTTTTTCTTGAGTTTAGCATATTTCTTTTGCAAAGCTTCTTCCTCCTCCGTCAGGGAACTTGGAAACGCCACCATGATAGCAACAGCTAAAACGCAGATCATTTAATTACTAGCTGGAATAAAGACGTATAGTTAATTAAACCATAAAAGAAGACCTGTGTAAACATCAACACTTGTGCTTGTAGCTTCTGGAGGCTACGCTGGTGATAATGTCGCTTGCCACTGACCAAAATATGATTGATTTCCCGTGAGTGCTCACAGATACCCATACAACCAATTATACAGTCTATGAACACACAGGTAACACTATCAACGGCTAGCGGACACATGATAATGACACATGCATTGTCTCAAAACCTACTTTAGAGATGATGCTTTCACTTACAAAATAAAAATTGTGATGTTCCACTAGCTCTCGCGATCACGGACGCGTAAATATGACGTAGAAGGTTTGCATTAGTGAAATGTCAATCGCGAACGTTCCGGCTACTTGAGCCGGTTCTTTCAAATGAACGACGGGAGCCGGCTTTTGATCAAGAGCCATTTTTTAATTTTCTCTTTTTTTTTGTTACGCCTGCACGCAATCGGTCATTGTGTGACGTTTTTAAAAATATATGTATATAAATTTTGATTTATTTTTTGTGTTATTGGCAAGTGGCAAGTTCTGGTCATGAGAAATGAAGCCCATGCAGAAATGCTAAAAACTGCAGTTCTTTAAGGTTCTGCTTGAGGCCAGCTGCAGAAATTCCAGAAACCACATACACACCAAGTCTAAAAAGCCAGTTATTGGCAGTAAATTATATTTACAGCCTGGTTAAAATAAAAAAGCAGCTTGGGTCTTATAACAAGTTTCTCCACAAAGTGTACTGGGGAAATTTTTTTTATTTTTATTTTTTGTACAACTCAATGATTTAGAAGATATTAAGATCATGAGTTTGTACAATTGGCCCAAAGCCCATTTCTTGAGCTAGCATTTTCAACGTTAGGTTACTGTTTTTGTACAGAAGAATTTAAGTTGTACTGCTATGTTGTGTATATAAATTAAGTCATAAAAATAAAGAACATTTCTTATATTGTATTTTTATGTAGAAATTTATTGTACACATAATTTTGTTTCTTAACAAATTAATTCAGACAATAAAAAAATCTGATGAGTCACTTTTTAGTGAGCCGAGGCAAAAAGAACCGACTCTCATAAATGAGCCTTAATTCTCATCACTACTTCAAATGGCGCTTTTTTATTACCCTACTCCAGGAAAACAATATTTTTTCATACCTCGAAAAGCTTACTGAAAATATGTGACATGACTAAAATATAGTTTTCATTTTTTTCATTTAGCTAGCAAGCCATCTTAGTTTAGTAGTCACTTCCGCTTGTCAGTTTTGGTAACTTCCGAGGCGACAGCAGACAAGTAGTTGGTTGGTGGCAACTTTCAGCTTCTCAGTTCTGGGTGGGAAAATGGAACGAATAAGTAAGTTTTGTGCCATTGTGAATTATCGAGACAGCTTTTATGTCGATAACTGAAAAGCGTTTCATTTTACGAACATGATGCTAACTGCTGCAGAGCTCCTGTGTGATGATGTGGCTCATACAGAAGCCAGCATTCTGTCAATCAGTGCTCCATTCAGCAGCCTCATGGGTTGTTTTCAGTACTTTGCTTTATTGCTAATGACTGCATTGATCATCAAACTCTAATTTCTGTTTGACTAAACACCTACAGACTGTTGTAGATTGAATAGGACTAGTCATTGGGTGTATTCCCCCTGCATGAACTTAGAGTTGCATTGTTTTGTTTCTTCAGAGCAGTCAGACTCTATATCTCTATTGTTATTTACCCCCCTCCTCCGCAGATGTGCCCCCTCCGGGCCCCACAGACCTGCCCATGTCCCTGCTGGAGATGGGGTGCTCTGGCAGGTTTGAGCTCATCACACACCCCCTGCCTGACCAGCCTTTACCTCCTCAAAGCACGGTTAGTGTGGTGCAGGATGACTGTGTATATTTTCACTGTGTGTGCTCACACAGATCTCACATACACATTTTTATGCATGGAAAGTACTTTTAATATTGTTAACACCCCTTTCTGCTCATTTCAATGCATTTTGTTTTAATTGCCTGCCAATGCTAAGTTTCCAAACCTCCACTCTGAATATGTGATTATTAAACATTATATCAGTCATTGTCACATCAGCCAAATTGTCTTTATATTGTTATTAGAAATAGCAAGTGTTACCAAAATGGTTACAAATTAATGTGTTGCTCGAAACGTGCCTGATTTTGATGAATTTTCAAGGTTTTTTAACAATTCTGATGAATTCGAGAGTAATCATGTTGGAAAAACACAATATTATCCTTAAGACTGCAGAGCAGTGCAGCATGTTTCTTCTGGCTCACAGAGCTGCCTCCTGTTACTGAGTTTTTCTGATTGCTGATTCTTCCACAGCTTCCCCATGGACTCCCTCCCACCAGCCTGAGCTTGGAGACAGAAGTAGAGAAGCAGTTTTTACAAGACCCTGCCTGGCTTCCTATCCATGACACAGATTTTGCCTTCCAGAAGTTTCTCAAGTATGTGCTTCCCAAAAAATGTTTCAGCTTCTTCTTGTAAACCCAACTTTACTTGAGATTATGCAGCAAGCGTGTGATGTTTTCGCTTATTAAACTGTTTTGTTGTTGTTATTGTCTTCACCAGGGTGACTCAGAGAGACGTTAATGTCGACTCTTTACTCAGCTGCACTCCGTCTCCTCTTCACTCTGGTCTCTCTGTCGTCAGAGATCCAACCACAGGAATGCTGTTGGACTTCACCGAGGTTGGTGTCGAACACTACAAAGCAGAAATGACAAAGATGTAATTTTTTCAGCTCCTAGAAATTAAAAATTAGCTTCTTGTCTCTAATTTCCATGTGAATTTGTTGCTTTGTACTGTCTGTCATATCAAAGAGTAAAATACAAATGTGGACTTTACGAAAATGTTTTGAATATTTGAACAACTTCTGATATTTACTAACTCTTGATAAACATATATGTATTTAAAATCATTCAGCTAAGAAAATTGGTTGCACTAGTCAAATGGTTTTTCTTAACTTTTTTGGAGAGAAATGCTCTCACACAGAGAAATATATTCTTTTTAAACTTTTCATGCTGACAAATCCTCCATGTCAGCTCAAGACAAATTGCCCTTTGTATTTCTGAATGAACAACTTAAAACACGAAACAAAGACAAATGAGTCTTTATTTGTCTTCAGGTGTTACTGGAGAACACTGGCCTGTCAGCAAAGAACTCGCTGTCATTTCAACGACAACCAGGACCTCCTTCAGAGAGCCTCAGAGGAAGCAACACCAACTATCCGTTCCTTCCTGGTGAGTCTTTTAGTTTAAAGTTTTTTCATTAAAGAGGGGGTATTGTGTATTTTAGGGTATATAGTGTCCTTCTGGTACCTCTGTAGTAGCTTTACGTGATTTACAGCCCCCACAAAAAATCCCGATTTTTCCTCATACTGATGTTTGAGTGTTGGGTCTGTCTAAAACAATAAGTCTTAGCTGCTGTCTCTTTAAGGCTTCGCACTCCACAAGCCCCCTCTCCTCTGATTGGCCAGCCATCTAGAGGCCTGTTTGAGGCAGAGTCCTTATTATTTTTTCCATGTTTTTGTTTACAGGGGGTATGGAGGAGCTTAGTCTGGACCAAATCAAGAAGAAGTCTGACCTTGAGGAGGACATAGACTTTGAAAATGGTGATTTTGTAATCTTGACTTACAGTGTTGTAAAATGAAAGGTCTGAATTTTATTCAAGCTCCTAACTTTTAATCTTCATTTTATAGATTTACTCAGAGTCCCAGTTGGGCTCAAAGCTGGGATGGACTTCACAGACAAAAGTAAGTGAAGCCAGGAAATTCTCCTGGAGTTCGTAAAATAGGTGCGTAAGAATTTTATTTGATATCTCTTTTTTTTTTCCCTGAAAGACTCCAAGACGGCAAAAGCAGAGGTCAATCTCATGTCCCTCCTGTCGTCACATGACGACATCACTGGTCTTCAGCCTGAGGAAGAGGAGAAAGAGGAGGGGAAAAAAAGTGAAGATGCTCCTAAACTTCCTCGAACAAACAGCCTTGAAGATCTGGGCATCAAGGTGCGATATGTCATTTGCTTTCTTCCTTTCATTTCATTCATTGTGAGTAGATTTATGTTGCTATAGTTCCAAACCATCTTTTAACTGTTAAAGTGAGATGTTTACTTCTTAATGCCTCTTCCCTGAAATGTGGTTCTTGTCCTCTGTCCTCAGGATGCTGTGTCATCCTCTGCTCCTTCAGAGAAAGGAAAAGATGAGAAATCAAAACCAAAAGAGAATCCAGAGGAAAATAAAAAGTGGGCAATCCCTGTCGACATTTCTTCACCCTGTGATGATTTCTACAAACGCATCCCCAACCCAGCTTTCAAGGTGGGCTTTGAGAAATTACGCTTGTAGCCTGAAACGTGATACTCATTCATCATATTAATTTTGTGTAACTGACAGTTTTCTCTTCCCTCCTCTTCTCCAGTGGCCGTTCGAGCTGGATACCTTCCAGAAGCAGGCCGTGCTCAGGCTGGAGGCTCACGACTCGGTGTTTGTGGCAGCTCACACATCAGCAGGAAAAACAGTGGTGGCTGAATATGCCATTGCGCTATCACAGAAACACATGACAAGGTGTGTGTTTGTCAGCACAGATCAGTTTTATTCTCACTGCACGATGTGGCACAGAGAGCCAAACACACTAAAAACTAAAGCAAAAAGAGTATTTGATCAAACACTTTTATTTTGATAAGAAAGAAGAAGGTTTAACTAGAGTAAGACCAACAGATTTTTTTACCATCTCAATTTCTGGTCAAAACAATAAGAAAATTAGTGAAACATAGAAAATATGTTATTATGATAGAGAGATAGAGATGTTTGACAGAAGATGTTAAAAAAGGAAGCTTTTGCCACATAAAGCAGTTTATCTAAGAATTAAAGAGGGGTTATTGTGCTATGCTATTATGCTTTCCTATATTTTAAACATGGATATAAATTATCAATGCTCGATAAAACATGATCAAATTTTCAAACTGCTGCACAAATCCTTAAATCTGTCTGTAATCTGCTTGAAATGGTCCATTCTTAAAACAAACAACAAATAAAAACACAAGGTCACAATTGAAGAGGCTCAAAGCTGGAATGATGAGGTCATTGTGTAAGGATCTTTATGACACAACACCAGAGTTTGCCCTTAGCTCTTTCCCCTGCAGGCCTCCAAGCTGGCCAATCAGAAAGAAGGGGGTCTGTAAAGTGGGGAGTCTTAAAGAGACAGCAGCTAAAATATAAAATTTGAGGAAGAGGCTGAAATAATGGTTTGCTAAAGCACCAGTGTGAGAAATGTAGGGAAATTTTGGGCTACAAATCATGTAAAGCTACAACACGTTACCAGAGAGTCAGTGTAAACCCTTAAAAAAAACTCCACAATACCCCCTCTTTAATTTACCCTCGGTAGTTGTTTTCTTCTAATCTCTTCCTACAAATGGTTCTCTTACCTTTTTGGTCGTCTCACGTTTTGATAGGACCATCTACACCTCTCCCATCAAAGCCCTGTCCAATCAGAAGTTCAGAGACTTTAAAACCACATTTGGAGATGTGGGACTCCTCACAGGTGATGTCCAGCTCAGCCCTGAATCCTCCTGCCTCATCATGACCACTGAGATCCTCAGGTACATCTGCTTGTTTGTTTTTTTGTTGTGAAATTTTTGTTCATGTTTTCTGATTGAATAAAGAGAGTTGTAAGGTTTCTTGCTTATCATCAGGTCTATGCTTTACAACGGCTCAGAAGTCATCAGAGACTTGGAGTGGGTGATCTTTGATGAGGTTCACTACATCAATGACGCCGAGGTCAGAAACCTTTCCCTGCACCTTTATTGTAACTTTTTGAAACATAAAGTCTTCATTTTGTCTCACCTTTGTTTTTCCTCAGAGAGGAGTCGTCTGGGAGGAAGTTTTGATCATGCTTCCTGATCACGTCAGTATCATTCTCCTCAGCGCCACAGTGCCAAACGCTCTGGAGTTCAGTGAGTGGATCGGGTAGGTGCACAAATAGGTTTTTTTATGTGAACTCTGATTCACATAACTATCAGTTCATCATTCTTTATCACATTTATTGTGAGCTAACAATTTAAAGGGGCTATGAAGAGTTTGAAAGTGATCTTTGAAAGTCTCCCTTCTAGATATACGCCCAATGGTAATCCACACTTGAAAAATAAAATTATCAGCGCCAATATTGCTGGTTACAGCTTATTTTAAATTGCTACTTCTTAGCTTCCAGCTGACCAGGACTGGATTGATTTACCACATGTCTAGGTCTCTATGACAACTATGAGAGACAGTTTTTGTGAAGTAAAAGTGACATATGGACAGTTTTTAAAAAAATCTCCCCTCCAATTCTGCAGTTCTGCGGTTCTTGCATCGTGAAAACAATCAAACTTTTCAACAACCTGTCAAGTAAAAACATCAGCTTGCTAATACAACAATCGTTTAAATGGGCATTGAAGGCAAAGTTGTACAAGATGGACTAGTCTTTTACGAAAATGTTAATGTTGACTTCAGATCTTATTCTATTCTCCTTCTTCAATCATTACAGTTGATACAATCTGCACTTCTGTTTATGGTTCAAGCCGTTGGGATCCAGTAATGAAATATCTGTTGTTTAACCTAACTATTTAGCATGCTAACGAAACTAGCACACTTGCCAGTAATGTTACCAAATTTTGCCGATAGAATTTCAAGTTTTGCTACAAAGTTTTTCTAAAGATGCTGAGGCAAAATAAAGTTTGTTCTACGACACACATGCTTGAAATGTAGCTCCTGCCATCTTGTGGCCATTTTTGGTCATTACAAATCACAGCTTGCCAGGATAGACATTTACACTGGCTTTTGTTTGTTTGTGTTCGCCATGAATCAAACTTTGCCCTCTCGTCCTCGCCCTCCTCTTGTTCTCAGTCGGATAAAGAAGAGGCATATCTACGTCATCAGCACGATGAAGAGACCTGTACCCTTGGAGCATTATCTGTACACAGGAAACAGCACCAAGACTCAGAAAGAGATGTTCCTGCTGGTGGACGCTGTGGGAAACTTCCTCACAAAAGGGTACGACTGAACTCTCCTCTGCAGCTTCTTCTCTCTGCTGCTGTTTTGGTTGAGTGAGCTGTTTCTCATGAAGAAGTCGTGTGTTGTTTAGGCACTACGCAGCTGTTGATGCAAAGAAGGAACGCACCAGCAAACACGCCCAATCATTCGGCGCAAAAAATGCATCCCACAACACCACAGCAAGTCAGGTAATTCTCATTATATCCTACACTGATCAAACCACACCTTTCTGCGTCACATCCTCATTCTCCTCTCTGTGTCGTTTTCCACCTTTAGGACCGAGCGGTGTGGCTCACTCTACTACACTTCCTGTCCCAGAGGCAGCAGACGCCAGTGGTTGCGTTTACGTTCTCTCGGACGCGCTGTGATGAGAACGCCCGCTCGCTAGACTCCATGGATTTGACGACCTCTGTGGAGAAGGCTGAGATCCACTCGTTCTTTCAGAAGAGCATGAGTCGCCTTCGAGGAGGAGACCGGCAGCTTCCTCAGGTAGAAACCAGTCTGCTTCACCCCAAGATTATCCCCCCTCAGGTTTTTAATCAGAACAGTGAAGACTTCCTGTTTTATACTTTATACTTCCTGTTCTTCCTTTACCCAAATACTCTTCTTGGCCAGAAGTAACAAAGTCACTTTTTTCTTCAAAGTTGTGAAAATGTCACTTTCAGATTTTGCTCATGAGGGATCTCCTGAAGAGGGGAATAGGCGTTCACCACAGTGGGATCCTGCCGATACTGAAGGAGGTCATCGAGATGCTCTTCTCAAGAGGTCTCGTGAAGGTGAGTCAGATGGAGATGATCCTGAACCAGGGCTTCATTAGATTCAAATGTGGTATCAGATCCTCTTTTGGTCCACCACAGTCCTCCAAAAGTTGGATTTGGGGTAAAGAGTGTTGTATTTGGAACACTTGTAGGAGCATGTCTGTTTTTTCCAATCTCTGTAACATCTTATCTTCTTCTCTCAGGTTCTGTTTGCCACAGAGACGTTTGCGATGGGAGTGAACATGCCTGCTCGCACTGTGGTCTTCGACAGCATCAGAAAACACGACGGCACCGGCTTCAGAAACCTGCTCCCAGGTTTGCCTTTCTCTTTCTCTTCGTCTCTGTCTGTGTTTTGTCTCTTTTTGTCTCTTTCATCAGAACCAACGTGTCTACCACTCTTTCATCTCCTCGAGTTGAATCGAACCTGAGAGAAACCAACAGTGTTTTGAAATCTCTTTCATGTCTCAGGTGAGTACATTCAGATGGCGGGCAGAGCGGGCAGGAGAGGCCTGGACGCCACTGGCACAGTCATCATTCTGTGCAAAGCTGGAGTCCATGAGATGGCAGATCTGCACGTCATGATGCTGGTGAGGAACGGCACGTTTGAACTCTGAAAACAAAATCTAGAGGAGGCAGAATTTTGTTTAATTTGGTGGAGTATTTTTTGGAGAAACTAAACAGGCGACGATTTAGGAAGTGAGTTGGAAGGTCATCTAACTGTTTGTGCTTCCTGAAAAAAAAGTAGCTTTTCTTAACCATTTTATCACATCATTTGAAAAACAAAACTGGAAAAAAATTAAATAAATGAAATTTCTGCCTCGCTCCCTCTTACAGATTTCCATCAACAGGGCTTTTTGTTAATAATTAAGACTCCAACTCCCATGATTTCATGCATTTTTTGGATAATCATACTGAGCTTTTTGTTTCAATTGTTACAAAATTATATGAAAATTTTAAAAAATGATGAAAGAAAACAAAATATTCTTCTGTTTACATGGAAAGTTTGCCAAACAAAAGGTTTTCAAAAGCTGAAATTCAACATTTTCATACCAGACTTCTGAAAATAATCCCACATTTCAACCCTTGATATGTAATTTTAAATATGTTTGCCTTTTTTAGTGAAACAGCATTAGTTTTCTTCCTGTTTTTTTATTTTTTTATTTTGTGTAGCTCTTAGTTTATTAATGTATTATAGAATAACTCAGAAATGAAAGCAGGTGAAACTTTGAGAAAAGAAAGTTCTGGAAGCCCTTAAGAGTTGAAGACAAGTCGCCTGCTGTTGACGTCCTCCTGTCTGTTTCAGGGTAAACCCACCGTCCTCCAGTCCCAGTTCAGACTCACCTACACCATGATCCTCAACCTGCTGCGAGTGGAAGCTCTCCGTGTGACTGACATGATGAGGAGGAGCTTCTCTGAGAGCCACAGGGACACTCAGGTAACTTACATCTACAAATCAAGTGTGATTATAAATGGCATGTCATGAAAATGTCATCAAGGCCTCTTCCTCCTCTTCTTCTTCCTCCTCCTGTAGGCCCATGAAAAGAGGATCACCCAGCTGAAGCAGTCGTTGTCTTCTCTGCCTCCTCTGGACACAGACGGCCAGCTGTCCGACATGTTGCCTTACTACCACACTGTAACTGAGCTTCGAACCACCACTGAGATCCTTCAGGTACCCATGTATACACACACATAAAAAAACACACACAATGGCTGTTTTCCACCTGGCAAACTGTTTCCCACAATGCATGGCGCTAACTTTGTCAATACCAAGCAGCAACCTCTGGTCTTAGAATATGAGACAATGAGGAAGTGCTAAAATCTGCTGTTTCTCAAGTGTCCGCTTGAGGCTGGCTCCAGGAGTACCGGACGTCACATACACACCAAGCCAAAAAAAGTTGTTTTCAAAGCAGAAATTAACCTATTTACAGCCCTGTTAAAAAAACGTCTCCTGTCTGAGTCGCTGATTCTACTATCAGCACACACTGTACCGGGGGTGAATTTTCTTCTAACTTGGCCTTACAGAGCATATTAGGATCGCAAGCTTGCCCAATCAGAGGCACAACTCGGGGTCACATGACCAACAGGCACCCTGTAGCTGCACACGAAGCCCTTGCCACTACCAATATGGCTGCTAAGGCCGATGTGCTTCGTTTTGTGTTTCAGACACAGACAGGTGATGTCAGGGAGACTACGTCCACGTTTTATACAGTTTATGGTCAATGCAGGTAGCAGGTTTCGGTGAATTACCGCCATCTACTGGAATGAGTTGGCATTGTAAATACAACACAATACTAACGTTGGATGGTTCATGAGATGGAAGTGAAGCGATGCGAAAGAAACACCGGTAAATTTAACAACTTCCAGTTGCAAGAAGGTGTTTACTACCAATTCAGTAAAGCCCATGTACACCACTAATTCACTTTTTAAACGGTACATGGATTATATAGAAGTAGTTTTTCCATCAGCTGTAAAAATAAAAATTCCTCACAGATATATTTTCAGTAAAGGAGACAACCTTTGGTCTAAGATTAGAAATCAAGAATGATGATTCTGTGTGGTATGATTAACAAAATAACTTAAATACAGAGATCTGCCCATAGATTGTTTTGTACATTTATAATAATTAAACATCATCTGTAGCTCCGCTTCCTAAATTTAAAACCGGAGTAGTATACTACAAAACAGACCCAGGAGAACAGTCATACTGCATACTACAAGCGAAAGCAGTAGGTAGTATGTAGTATGGAAAACAGCCATACATTATCACTGTCTGCTTTCACCGTGCTAAATTTTCCTTTCTCTCCCTCTGTGGTTTCAGCGTGCGATTCTGGAGTCTGTGAATGGGCTGAAAGCTCTGTCTGTGGGCCGCGTTGTCGTTGTCAACAACAAACAGCATCTCAACGCCCTTGGAGTGATACTACAGGTTGATATTTGAGTTTATCTGTGTGATTGTTTCTTAGTGTGGTTGCATAAAAAATATGTAAACTCTCAGATGATGGGGGTTAAATCTTTTCTTAAGGAACAAAATGAAAAATGTGTACACAGCATTGTTTACTTATGTCCTCCTCTGTCCTCTTAGGTGTCCAATGACTCTGTGAACCGCACCTTTACCGCTCTCATCATCTGTGAGAAAGGCAACGAGGAAGGAGAAGGCAAAAGCAATGATGCTCTGCCTCACCTGTTCAACACAGCTCTCTTTATCCCTGAAGGTTGGTCAGTTGATTGTCTCCCACCAGACTACAACCACCCTCAGGAAAATATGCAGTCAGTCCAACATGAAGACACATTAATGAGATGTTTCCCTCTTGTGTTGGCCATCAGGTCCCTGCAGCCACACGGTGCAGAAACTGAAGCTTCAGGACGTCACAGCCATCACAGTGAAAACCCTCAAAGTGATTCCAGACCGGATCATCGACAACTACAACAAGAGGCAGCAGCCACGATTCAGGTGGGCTCGTAAATCTGGACGGTCTTTATTTGTTTTAACTCATAATGATCCATATCCTAACAGTGATTTCTTGCTATTCTGCACACTGACAGTTGGTGGCAGTGAAGCAACAAGAAATAAATCCTCAGCCAGTGATGGAAAAGAACATGAGCCAGTTCATACACAGAATATAAGCTCAACGAAAGACCCTTTATTTATCACCCAAGTATCATACAGACCACAGAGACTTTTTTTGTTATTTTGGCCTCAAAAGAGTCAGAGTCACCATGTCTTCAAGAAGCCGTCTAAATTTTCTGGCTTGCCCAAATAGTTGAGGAGTTACAGTAATTGTTGAGTGGGGATGTTCCAATGGGTTTTAAAGCATTAAAGAGGGGGTACTGGGGTTTTTTCTAGGCTTTTTGCTGTCCCTCTGGTATCCATGTAACAGTTTTACATGATTTACAGCCTTATTTTTCTCGCTCAGGTGTTAAAGAAAACCCTCATTTCAGCCTTTGTTTGAAACACTTAATTTTAGCTACTGTCCCTTTAAGGATCCCCGCCCAAACACACAACCTTTACGATTGGCCGGTTCTTTAAAGGTCCATTTTAAGAAAGGACTTTTTAACAGTTTACAGACGGATTCAAGGATTTCTACAACAAATTAAAGGGAAATTTGGAGTTTTGTTACTCTGTATACATGTTTTAAACATGGTAAAGCCCAATAACCCCTCTTTAATGTCTCAAACTTCAGGTAAGGGGTTGCTTAATGTGGCTTAAATTAACTTTTTTTTTCTTTTTCCATGTAAAAGGTACAGCTGAATGACAAAATTTACGATCATATTACCAGATATTGCGAATATTTATCCATTTTTGATATATGGGAAAGCAAAATAGCCCCTCTTTAATGTTTTAAAACTCAGGGTTGCCGACATATAAACTGCTTTATGTGGCTAAAACTGACTTTTTTACTCTTTCTGTGTGAAAGGTTTCATCTGAATGATAATTTTACTATAACAATAAAAGAAATTGTCTGGCTTTATCCATATTTGATACATTGGAAAGCATAACAACCCCCTCTTTAAAAAGGCATTATCACTAATACATTAACATCGCTATATATCAAGTGAACTAATGATTAAAAAAAAAGATTTTTCACAGCTATTTGTCATGCCAACCTGAAAGCAGTCAGTATATGTGGCAAGATTTTTTATGAGTAGGACACTAAGTCTGTTTTTAAGCTGTTGTTGTACTCGAGATGGCTTTGTCTGTCTTCTTAGAGGTTCGTGCTCAAACCAGGACTCAGTGTGAAACTCTGAGACTGGTAAACTCTGTTTCAAGTGCTGTGGCTGAGCTCAGCTGATGAGGATTTGCGTGTGTTTACAACTGTTTCTGTTCCTCCAACAACATGTCAGTTAAAAAAATAGGTTTGTGTGTCTTCCTTTACTTCCACAGACACGACCCTCCCGGCCAGGCCATCTCCACAGCAACCCAGGAGCTCCTGCGATTGGCCGAAGCTAACCCCGGCGGCATAGCCAGCTTGGACCCCGTGAACGACCTCCAGCTGAAAAGCGTGGATGTGGTGGAGGGCTCCATGAGGTGCCGCGTGCTGCAGGAGAGCCTCAAAGAGTTCAACTGTATCCACTCACCTACTTTCGCAGAGCAGGTGTGTGTGTTTGTTTCTGAGTGTGTGTGTGTGTGTGTGTTAATCCCTGATGCAAAGTGTTTTATTGAAGCTATTCATATTTTCTGATGAGGCAGGGTTTTATTTTTCTGTTTGCTTATAAATTCTTTTGTGCAGTGATTGCATATTGATGCAGCTAATTAACATCATACCCTTACATAACACACTTAGTTTGCAAGTGGCCTCCTTTCATGTCTCCCCTTTGTTCAGGCATCAGTTTCCGCTCCTCATGTCTCTCTCTCTACTTTCGCTGTAATGATATCAAACTCCTGTTTCGAGCTTCCTCCTTCTGCGCTGTGACTCCCGTCTTCCTGGCAGCCGCACTGAGGAGATAAGATGCGAGAATCTGGAGCTGGCTGTTTCTATAATTACACATATAGGCTTATAGCTGTGGCTCATTACTGTCTCACAGACGCAGCGTGTCATTTGAGCCATCTCAGTCACACACACACACACACACACACACACAAATATATTCACACAAGCTTTGATTGCATTACAAGATAACAAGCTCACAATATCACTGTCTCTATTCGACACTCTACACCCCTGTTTGTCTTCGTGCAGCTTCCTGGGTTTTATTGAGTGGTAGTTGATGTTGTAATGCTCTGCAGTGAAAGCTATTAGCATGAAGTAATTGGCCTCAGTTGGTTCATGTTACATACTCGCCGTCAGACTCCTCTGTGTTATCAATACGAGTGTTGCTTTTCTTTCGATAATGTTGTCTACATACCAACCTTGTAACCATGTTTTTGTGTGTTTATGCGTGTTTCAGTTCGCCCGTGTTCAGGAGAGGATGAGTGTGCAGGAGGAGCTGGACAAGCTGCTGTTCCTGGTGTCTGATCAGTCTTTGTCCCTGCTGCCTGAATACCACCAGAGAATCAAGGTTTGGATCAAGAATTTAAGTCCTCAAATATTAAGTTTTTACAGATGAAGGCCATTTTACAGTCTTAGATATTTTAACTTTCTAAAGCAGGGGTCTTAAACTCAAATAGGGGGAAGTATTGACAAGGGCTTCATGATACAATACGCATCATGATACTTGGGTCACAATACGATGATATCAAAGTATTGTGATATTTTGCGATATTCTACCCAGCTATTTGATTGAAAACAACTTTTCTATTTTATTGTGTTTGAAATAATGAAAGTCAGATGCAGTGTTTCATACATACACTTAACTTAAAATCATAAAGTGTGTCAAGTTTGTCACTTGGTGTAACCAGTGTTACTCATAAAAAATCAAATAGTGCACAAAAGGTGACTATGATTATTATCAGTCTACTACACTGTGAAAATTAAACTTAAAATGATTTTAAACCAACTGACCCAAGAATAAAGAGAGAACATTGATGTTTACGGCATTAAAAACCCACATCCTCAAGTTTAAGAATAAAATTCTTTGAAAATACTTTGAGATTATATTATTTATAAGGTTTATTGGAAAACTCAGCAGAGTGGCTTTGTGGCGCCATCTACCGCAGTGGAGGTGCAGAAGACATAAGCCGCGTTTCCACCAAGCAGTCCAGTTCAGTTAAGTACGGTTTGGCACGGTTTGGTACAGTTAAGCCTGATTCCATTTGCGTTTCCACAGCAAACTGTGCCCTCTCGTGGTGGGCAGCGTGTAAGCCATTTGCCAAAACCCACAGCTGTTAAACAATAGCGTGACGCTGTAGCAGCGCAACACAGTTTACCCCCCTAATAAATCCAACGAAGAAGAAAAACGCGACCCGGTAAACAAAGAGCAAAGATGGAAGACATGCAGCATTTCATCCTCTCTGTGATTGGCATGTAGCTCTTTAATACAAAGTGCAATCAAGCTTTGTTTCAGAGAAATCTGTGTGCCTCCAGGAGAAATGCAGCCGCTGTCGGGGTAAGTGACGATTGTTTTGACCAATCAACAGTCTGCTGTGTTGTAGCTCCACCTTCCGAGATCGGATCGGTTCAGTCTGGCACCCATACGAAAAGGATCTCAAAAAGTGGGACAGCTCGTCTCGGTTATTTGGGGATCTGTCTCAGGATTAGTCCGTGGAAAAACCACAAAATGCGCGCCGTATCAAACCGAACTGGTCTGCTTGGTGGAAACACGGCTTTACTGTACTTCCAACTGACCATAAATATGGATTTTTTAAATCAAAAAATATAGATATTGAAAGTTGATGTATCTATATTTTAACACAG
This sequence comes from Halichoeres trimaculatus, assembly GCF_033239565.1. Lineage (NCBI taxonomy): Eukaryota > Metazoa > Chordata > Actinopteri > Labriformes > Labridae > Halichoeres > Halichoeres trimaculatus. Next base: position 10,520,147 of record NW_027437192.1, read on the forward strand.
GTCACAGTATCAGTTTTTATTACCGTATCAATTTTTTTTCAAATCTCTAAACTCAAATCATCTGAGGGCTGCCGAGCATCCAATCCTGCTACAAGCAGCCACTTTGGGTGTTTTACAAAAATAAAAATCAATCTTATTATGAACCATGTCACAGTCAGTTTGGCTTTTTTTGCCTAACAAGATGGACATCACTGAGTCTGGACCTGTTCTTTTGTTTTCCTCTTTTCTTGCCCTCTGGAATACATATCTTTGTAGTGAAAGCTCTTTCTTTTGCAGCTTGTTGTTTCCGTTCATCTCCCTGCTACTTTTACATACTTGAGAATGGCAACTTAGCATCCATTTCTTTGCATATGAGACGGGTGTCATTCTCCTTAAACTCCACACAAATTATAATTATCTGGGAGCACCAAGCGTCTTTCACAAGCAGAGCGTTGCAGGCGAGAAGGGGTGTAGACCTGGATGAGGGACCCCAGGTAGGCAGGAGCAGTTCTTGTAAATGTTTTGAAAGCCAGAAGAAGAGCTTTTGATTTGATTTGAGCTGCCACTGGAAGCCAGTGAAGAGAGATTAACATCAGGGTGGCATGTACTGTCTTGGGCATGTGAGGGCAGTGGGCCATGAGTTTGAGATCTCTGTCCTGAATCCTTTATTTCAAGGCCTTTAGCTTGACATCAATACCAAGAAACAACCCCGACCTAAGAATAAGAAACCAAAAGTGGAAGTGCAAAAAAAAACTGCAGTCCTTAAAGATTCTTCTGGAGGCAGAATCCCTGGACAGGTCACACCAAAAACAACAAAAAAAAGTTTTTACAGCTAAAACAAACATGCTAATGGCCTGGTTCAAAAATATTTCAGCCTGAACAAAGTGGGGCACTGATCACCTGTCTCGTCCTCCTCAGGTGCTGCAGTCGCTCCAGTACGTCGACAGCAACGGTGCAGTGCAGCTCAAAGGCCGCGTGGCCTGTCAGATCAGCAGCCATGAGCTCCTGCTGACAGAGCTGCTCTTCGAAAACGTCCTGAGCCCACTCGCTCCTGAAGAGAGCGCCGCCCTGCTGTCCTGTTTGGTCTTTACACAGAACACGCAGGTGGAGCCTCACATCACCAACACACTACAGGAGGTAAGGAGGACATGTGTTAGATTTATGGAAACTACATCATTTAAAGTGGCAGTCGGGATGTGTGTGTGGGAGCTGACATAATGTACAGGCTCAGCCTCCTCCATGGATGACTCACACTTACACACACTAAAACACACACACACGCTTGCACAGTACTACATTGTCCTTGTGAAGATTACATCCTCGGCCTGCAGAAAGGACAGCAGGGACACTTCACCTGACTCAGCCCTGTCCCTCACTTACTTATTAATTCACTCGCATCTCCATCTCTGTCAAACACGCCTCTGCTGTGAGTGAGTGTGTGTGTGTGTGTGTATGTGTGTGTGTGTGTGTGTGTGTGTGTGTGTGTGTGTGTGTCTTTCTGTGTGAGTTAGAGTGTGTCTTGAACTGCCCCTGAAACATGAAAGTGCTTTACGAGCGCCTAAATTAGTCATGACTTGAGCTCTGCAGACCTACAAGAGCACAGCGGACAGTTTGTTAAACAGATTTCTTGAACATAAATGACAAGGTCAGTCTGTCCACACTAAAGGGGGAGCAAGTGATGCATTTGAGGGCCGCGTGTAAAACTAAAATCTGTCAGGCATTACTTACTGCTTCCCATCTCTTTCTCTCACTCTGCGACCCTTTCTTCATTTTCTTTCAGGGCATCGATCGAGTGCTGTCAGTGGCCCAGCGTATCGGAGAGCTGCAGAGGGATTGTGAGATACCTCAGACAGTTGAGGAGTTTGTCGGCCAATTCAAGTTTGGCCTGACAGAGGTGGTTTACTGCTGGGCCAGAGGCATGGTGAGGTTTAACTCACTCCATTTTTAACCTCTTTACATCTGGTGCAAACAGAGATAAACATGTGTTAAGAGTGCATGGTATTACAGACAATCAGAAGACTCCTGGGGCATCTGTGGCTCCCAAATGACATTTTTTTCTGCCAAACAGCACGATGTTGGCTCTATGTTTAAAAACTATGTTTTTATCAACATTTCATTCGAAGTCCAGAATCTCAACCTGGTTAATACATCTGTGAAGAATCAAAGCTTGTTTCAGTGCATAAGTCTGCACACATAGCTTCACTTAGCGTAAATACTGAAGAAGCTCTGTGATTGGTCTGCTGGGTAGCATGGAATTTCCAGCTTTTTAAGTCTTACTTGCATCCAATTAAATACAATGTAACTGGGCCATAAAATGACCATACATCGAACATTAATTAGATGTAATCCAGCGTAAATAAGCTGTTAATCAACCCTATATCTACCCAACATTTACTGTAACTCAGCTATGCATTGACCATACATCAACTATACTTCAATCAGAAAATGACCTTACATCGACGGTAAATCAGCTGTACATTCACCGTAAATTAGCTGTACATTCACCGTAAACTAGCTGTACATTCACCGTAAACTAGCTGTACATTGACCGTAAATCAACCGTACATTGACTGTAAATCAGCCGTACATTGACCGTAAATCAGCTGTACATTGACCACACATCAACTGTATCTCTGCCGCAAAGTTACATACCTCAACCGTAAATCAGCCGTACATTGGCCGTAATCAGCTGTACATTGACCGTACCTCGACTACCTCGACAACCATATAAACTGACTATAAATCAACCCTGCATCTACCCTTCATCGATCATCCATCAACTGTACACTGGCCGTATATGGGCCACACATTGACTGTACTTCAACGGTACATTTACTGTTTATCGTCCCTTGAGGCCCATTTATGCTCAACATTAAATACGGATAAGGACAGAACCTTCTATCTATGCTCTGCATTCATTTTGTCTGTTTTTGCATGTTTCCATCAAGTTTACATATAAGGGCTGAACAAAGTATTACCACCAGAACTTAGGGGGCAGTGTTGCTGTTACTACCTGATACATAGCTCTAGTGAGACACGAAGAAGAAATAACAAGGGTGATACTTTCCAAAGATGTGTTGGAGATGTATTGAACGGCCTCACCAACCAACTCCTACAACGCTGCCTCAGCTTTGGTCTTTTATGCAAGAGATGCATTAGCAATACCTCCTCCACAGTCGCCATATTTGTTTTTGGGTTTGTTGTCATAAATTTTTTACTCTGAGCTGCCCCCTGGTGTATGTATTGGTTAACGGAAATGCCAACATAAAGGACGCATGGAATTATGTAAAAAGTGATGGTTCAAGGTTTGAGAAGGTTTACATTTTAGTACGTATAGGGAGTATAAAGGGGCCCTTACATGGACCAAACATCTATCTTCATATGTCAGTTGGAAATTTACCGTACGTCAGGTCTTTTTCCTCTCCTGATCATTATCTCTGGATCCATATGGTTGACTTTATGACTTCTTTGCAAATAGCTTTCTCCCATGTTGTTGGACTGATGTGTTGCTTTAGTACTTATTAACACAGCATTGAGGGCTCATTTGTGTTACACAGATCTGAAAGCTTAAGTCTCAAGTTTGTCTGTCTGGTATTTATAACAATAATAGAAAACCTAATGCATATTGTTCATGTTAGGACAAAAGCTTGTTCCTTTTTGTTGAATCACCTCCTTCACACCTCGCTTTATCTCACTTCCTCAGCCGTTTGCAGAGATCGCCCTGCTGACAGACGTTCAGGAAGGCACAGTGGTCCGCTGCATCCAGCGCTTGGACGAGGTGCTGAAGGAGGTGCGTCAGGCCGCCCGTATTGTGGGTGACTCCGTCCTGGGGAGCAAAATGGAGAAAGCCTCCCTGGCCATCCGCAGGGACATCGTCTTCACCGCCTCCCTCTACACCCACTGAGAGACGAGGAGAGATGCCTGCAGCTGAAGTGTTTGTCTCGGTGTGAAAGGTGTGAGAAAAAAGGGGGGAGGTAAAGAGACAGTGTAAATGAACACAGAAGTGCTGTATGTGCCTATAAAACATGTTGACGTTTACATGAAACTCACTGGAAACTGAAGAAGGGAAGGATTTTAACCAGCCGACCAAAGTACAGAAAACATGACAATGGATGTAATTTATTGTACAGAAATAAAAAACTATCCAAAAAGATCACTTTATCCAATGTATTGGTTGGGTTGCATGCATCTTTCCTGACAGCAAACTCCTCATGGGAAATCTGACAGAGAAAGCATTTGAGGACAACCTGCATGAGAGGAGAAACCTGAGTTGGAGAAATGTCACGCAAGGAAGGAAAGAAATCCACCTTTCCTCTAAATTTGTGGAATCACAGTCAATAATGGGATTTTCCTGCGCAGTGCAAGTGCATTCCTAGCAGCTCGAGCTGTCGCTTTAAGACAACGATAGCTTTGTGTCTGATTAATTCCATGTACGGCGACGCGTTAGTGGAGAAACCTTATTAGACTCGCATCCCCACAGAGAGGGGAGAGGGAGAGGAGAGGCAGTGAGCAGAGCTGCGCGCTGGATGATAATTGGGTTTATTTGAAGTGATCATTTCATTGTGGGTGTTGTTGGGTTTTTTTTAACATGAAGACATCTTGAGAATGGGTTTGAAGTAGAACAGGGGAAACTGCAACATCGCGCACAACAGAGGAGCGATTTTCTTTATCACAGTACATCCGATCAGAGGAGGAGGACAGAAGATCGTGAGGTATGTCGTCGGAAAAACACGGTAAGCTGCTTTATTCTTAATTATGTCATATTTTTAAGCTTGATCCGACCACTTTTGATGAAAAGAAGAATTTGTAACCCTGTATCTTTGATTGTTGGTTACACATCAGCATGTGGATATCTTTTTGTCGTTGTCATCTCCGTCTCCATCCGCTGCTCGGTGCACACACAGCGCTGTTTCTGAGATAATGCACCGCTGTGTGGGTGCAACCTGCTGGGGGGGAAAGGACCCATTCAGGGCCCCACGTTAAAACAGGGGGTTTAGAGTGGCATCAAAAGAGTTAATGTGATTGTATTTTACACAAAAGTAGATTATTAAAGATGTATTTTATCTGATATCGTAAAACTACAGCAGCATATGTGGTACAAGGCCTTCTCATAGTTTATGATGTTGCTAATTTTTCTTTTTCAGTGTCATAACCGTTACGCAAAGGCCTACGTACATCTCTCCTTACTGTAGACATGAGTGTGGGTGTCCTCTGCGCGTGCACGACGTCGCTTGCGCGTCTTACAGCCTTAATTAATAATCCTCATCGTCTGCTGCTCTAAAAAAAGATCCATTTGTCTCTTGTTACTGGTTTCTTTTGAAATCCTCCCGGGTATTAAACCAAAAACTACTGTAAAGGATCAAAATGAGATTTATTAAGTTGAAGAAACAGTAAAAAGCTTAAAGAACATATTACTTTTTGAGTAGAAAATGTGACATTGCTATGCTAATTTAAGAGCAACGGCAGTGTCGTATCGTTTTGCTACTAGCATAAAGACACTGCTAACAAATTAAAATAAAGTGGAGATGTATAACACACTGAAAGTAAAGAGGCCCGTACACAGGGGCGTATTTAGTCGTTTCGGGGCCCAAGGCAAACCCAGTCAATGGGGCCCTCCATGTCCTTGTAAGTCATCTTCCTCAGAGCTAGACTGGCCTTCCCTGGGTCCACTGTCTCTTTCTGAGAATAACTTAATGCAACTAAATGCATTTCCTCAAGTTCTGTACTTTAGTTTGATTTTGAAAAAAGTGAATACATAATGTAGTCCACTTTGACCTGGATTTGAAATCTTTTATGGTCAACTGACAGCTTATTTGTCCCAACAGTGGGAAATTTACAGAGTAACAGTAACAAACAAGAGAGTATGAAGTGAAAAACATTAAAATAGGTAAATATTGAAAAAATAATTTAGTAAAGAAAAAATATGTAAATATCAAGCAAAACATAAAACTGGAAAAAAAATGTACTGAAAGAGGTGATATTTACAGTTACCATACTTTTTGGTACTATTATTTTAAAGTTAATGTATTTTTATTTGACCCCCTGTCCAGTGAGTTATGTATCCAAAAAAGAGATTTTGTACAATTATGTTTATCACCAACTCAAAAATTTTGATTTTGAGAAAATTATCCTGTTTCCTGAGCGAGATAAAGTCCTCAAAATCCTAAAAGTCTCATATGTTTATCTCAGATCTCAGAGCAACATTCTTTTTATTTCTGACTTGGTTGAAAATAAGAAAAAAAATGGGGGGGAAAGGTGTTTTTTACCACTTTCTTCCTGAGTCAGATTTTCAGATGTGTTGTAACATGGAATAGCCCATTGAATAAGAAGGGGGGAAAAATCATCAAAGATTAAGCCTTTTGATGTATTTTGAAGCATGTGAAGTAAGATTTAGAAAAAAGAAATGCTTTCAGTTGACGAGAACTTGATAAATCAGTTTTTAAGAGATGCTTTGGGGGCCCCTGGGAATCTTGGGGCCCCAGGCAACTGCCTGTGTTTGCCTAATTGTAACTTCGCCCCTGCCCGTACATGCACACATCCATACATTTACTTATTCTGTAGCATGTTATCAAAGCTAAGTTCACTGTAACCCTGTTCAATACAGAAGCCTAAGCATGTAAACTTGGGTGCATCTGATGGATAACTACATGTTGGGAAAAAATGCGGACTGTATGCCCTGTGATTGGTCTGCTTGGTAGCATGGTATTTCCTTTATTTGCATTACAAAACATTTTCAAAATCGCCTGTAAATCAAGCATATATCAACCATACATTGACAGTAATTCCACCTCAACCATAATTCCACAACGATCCCACATCAACCACAAAGCCACCATAAAAATAAGCATGTGACTGCAAGTCCACCGTAAAATAACTGTACATCAACAGTAACTCCACAGTTCAACAAACCTACATCAACCGTGAAACCCCAGTAAAATAACCGTACAGTGACCGTAAATCTATTGTAAAACAAGCATACATCAACCGTAAATCAGCTAGCTGACTTCAGTTGATTTTCTTAATATATTTCCTCAAGGTGGCAAAATGACAAAACAAACAAAAAATCTCCTGTCATCTGTTTTGATGATATCCAGTTTGGACAAGACATAGGAAAATATGACCTTGCAAAATTTTTGATGTTAAGTCTGTATTATAAGAAAACCAACATTATTTTAAAAGAAAAAACACAGGCATATACCATACATAAATAAAATGCATGCATACTTGTTCACTTCGGGCTACCATAGAATGGGAACCATTCTTGTCTTTGCAAATTCAGCAAATCTCTGAATTGTGGCAGTGGAAACTTAAGTCAGCATTATTTGGCATGCGTTTAAACTTGCAGAAATTTGCAATTCTTTTTCAAAGAAAAAAGAAAGATAGAAAGAAAGAATGAAGAAAAGTGGTTTAAAAAAAGTTTGTTGAAAAAGGTATTGATAAGTCAAACATGACACAATCATGTAACTCTAAATAGGTAGGGAAAAAAAAATATTTTTATCACAATGACCAATGACCAAAACTATTTGGACAGTTTTGAATATTTAATGCAACCGACCTCAAGCTCCTTTGAACTGGTTCCAATCACACAACAGCTGCAAACGCATAAAGTGTCTGTAATGCACTTTCATCTTTTATGATCATTTACATTTGTTAACAGCTGTGTGCAGTTTCAGCACACAGAATGGAAAACCAGCAGTACCAGTCCCAATCATAAATTTTCCCTTCTTTCCTGTTTTTAATGGATTTTTTACCATTAAAACCTCAAGCAGGAGTTATCTTATACGGTGAATAAACCTTTTTTTAATGATACTCATAATTCAGCTCTCCATTCTGTAATGATAACTGAAATTTTCACTGCCCTGCACAGATAGACTGTCTCTGTGGCCCTGTGAGGCAAATGCACACTATAGTTTCTGTTTCATGTGACATAACACAATATTGATCCTGAAATAACCTGTATGGAAGCAAAAGATTAAAATGCACATAATCAACATGAAAATGCTAACTATTTATATATATGTATACATGACTGTATAAAAGAGGGACCTTTAACTTGTCTACACAAACACCCCAAAATTATCTCGCTGGCTAGCATTTGCACACAGGCAGAAATATTGAATTTTACTTTTAATTATGATAAATGAGTCAGTTTGTCACACATAAATGAGGTCTGATAGCTCCCAGTGACCTGCAACACATCCAGATAAACCCACACATCAAACTTTGCCAGTGAACAGTCTATCAGAGAGCTACACATTGCAAAAACTGCAATCTTAGAGTTTCAGTCTTATTTTTAGCAGAAATGTCTTGTTAGGCTTATTAGGGTTAAAATGAGCCACATTTACCAGACGAGTCCAGAAAAAAAAGTTTTATTTAAGGATATTAAAAGACAAAAATGAAGACTGGATTGGTTATAAAGCATAAACAAAATCTGCCAGTGAGTGTAGGAAAATTTACTTGTTTAGTTTCTTTAGTTAAGAAATTATTCTTATTTCAAGAGACCTCACAGGCAAATTTTTTAATGTCACATTGACATAGTTTGGGATAAAATCAACCACTTCATGGCGTCTTCATACGGATTCAAGAAAACACCAGAATGTTTTCTCATGTGTCCTTATTCCTCATGTCTTCCAAACCGTTGTCACATCATGACCTTTTAAAGGTGTCCCTCATCCCTTCCTCTCTGACTCCTCTCCTTACTTTCCTTGGTCTGTTTCTGGTCCAGTTCCTGCCTGTGACAGAGTTTGAGGTCTGTTACATAAAGCCTGGTCCCCGAGCACAAGTCGTCATCCCTCATCACTTGCTCCGCTCTCTGACTGCCTCCTTCCCTCTCCATCCTCTCCTCCTCCTTCTTCTTCTTCTCCCCCTCCTCCTGTCTCTGTCAGAATACATCACTGCACCATGACCATCTACCTGCTGTGAAAACATTACACCCCATCAGTCATTTTGTTTGCTATCCAACACATGGGAAGAAGTGTGTGAGCATGAAATATTAGGATGTCTACTGTCAGTTTGATGTGTCCAGTAACATGAGTGAAAGTACTAATGCAATTCTGAAAAAACACTGCAGGTGTTACAAGTTAAAGTACTGAAATGGTACCTGATAAACACTTTAAAGCTCCTGTGAGTTTTTTTTTAGCTTAGTTAAGAAATGGAAAGAAAGTCATAGTGATGCCTCTAAATGACCTACAAAAGCAAGTTAGACGAAAATTGAAAAGATAAGTTGTTTATATGGCGTCATTCTTAAGCTGGAATCTGCCGCTTCAGGTTTGAGTCAAAATGATGGACAACAAACTAAAACAGCCTGTTACAAAAGATTTGCAGTGAGTGATGGATTTTACTATCAAAAAAAAAAAAACAGCACGTTTTTTTTTTTTAAATATAAAAATTGTTTACAGGGACAAGATCAGCAGATAAGAGGTGCCACTCTGTCCACAGGGGGCACCAAAAGCAACACAAACCAAAAGTTTCTTACTGGAGCTTTAAGTATTGGTGGGTTTCATAGCTGTAGCTGTTGATAGTCAACCATCTTTTTTTTTTTGTTTTTAGCTATGGGAGTTAAATGCTGGCTATAAACAATGTTTTTTTTGTTGTTGTTGTTGTTTTTTGCTAGTTTGTTTTTAAGTCTATTTTTGGGCTGTTATGTCTTTATTCAGAGAGACGGGACCAAGGATGGAGTCAACATGAGGCACAAGATTTAACCACTTAGCCAGACCCTGTGATGTTTTCAGTCATTTGCAATAGTGCGTGAATGCTAAATAACAATTATGTGAAACTAGCTAACGAAACACTCTAATACTTGGTGCAGCGATCATGTCTTTCGGGACAAAAAGCAGCCTTACTGAAAAGATAGCGATATGCTAACTGCTAATTGAATAAAAAGTTTTTTTTAAAGATGATTTTAAGACCACTTAAAATGATTGTTTTTTTATCAAGGGTGAGTCAGAGAACTCAGACGTATGAAACTGGACTACACTGACTCTATATAGCGTTATTTAATCTCTCAGGATCATTTCTCGAAACTACAAAGCGTCAGCCTTCACTCTATAGTTTCGAGAAATGATCCTGAGAGATAAAATAAGCTCACTTGAGCTAGGTTATACACTTTTACTATTTTGTGACAATTCTCCAAAATGTTAAAGTACTGAATGTGATGAAATGCTCTCCCCACCACTGGGCACTACTAAGAGACCATCAGATGAATTTTTTCATCTTTGAAATGTTGTATTTCTGAACCACTAATGACATTTTCATGAGGAAAGAGGAGAGGAAGGAAAGGTCTTGGTTTTCTAGACGTGAAATGTCGATCTCTGTCATCATTAGCTCACAGGCTGCACAGGTTTTCTGTCTTTGAAGTCTTAGTGAGACGCTACGGTCATTCTGTGTTCCTTTTCCAGTCGACATGTGGATAAATGTGCTCTAACTGTGTCGAGTTAGATAACGTGCCCTCACTTTCACATCCCTTTCTTTTATTCTTCCTCTGCTGTTTCTATTTACGTTCCCTTCCTACATGTTTTTTTTTCCTTATCTTTCCTCCCTCATCATCTTCTTCTTCTTCTCTCTCAGGTCTCGATGAGTCCGGCCGCCAGACCATGCAGCCTCCTCCGTACCTCCCCGGCCCACAAGATCCTAACGTCCCCCAGCATCCCAACATGCAGCCTGCGCCAGGCACCCAACCCAACTACCCCCCTCCTCCTCCTCCTCCAGGATCAGAGGGATACCTCCAAGAAACCCAGTTCCACTGTGCCCCGATGGGTCCGCAGGGAGCGCCACAGGGCTTCACAGTCCAGACACAGGGTCCTGGAGGCGCCATGCCACACCCACCTGTGGGATACCTCCACCCAGGCTACCCGCTCCAGCTTCAGCCCTGCACAGCCTACGTACCTGTCTACCCCATGGCCTCGGTGAGTCAGAGACAAACACAGATTTCACAGGTCTGACATCAGGCTGCAGCATGATTACACCAGACTCTGCTCAGTTTGTTGTACATTTGGTCACAAATTAGAGTTCTGTCGTTTCCAGTCCCTCACAGTTACAGATTTAATGGCTTAAAGACTCACAGTTGAAAAGTATTATATAATTATTTTGAAGCTTTAGGAAGGATGAAAGTGACTCCTGTTGGTGTTAGCTCATTCGCAAAGGACGCTGTACAGAGTTCCTAAGTCTATGTCACTAACTGACCCATTATTTAAATGTCAGAACAGTGGGTGTTTAAGTGCTCCCAAAAAGTATCCTTACAAGTGTGTAAGATTTGGGATTTCATAAAAAAGTTGGGCGTTTGTGGACGCTCCAGTCTGCAGGAAATACAGAACAACATTCACTGAGCTAAAGACATGACCTGGGGACATTGAACCAAAGATTTCAGAGTTTTTAGCCATTAATGGTTTCACACACAAGCTGTCTGTCCCTACACCTGCTCAAAATTTTGATTTAGAGGTCATCTTTTACTATTAATTGTTAGTGCACTTGTTGTTGTATATGGAGCATGTCCAGAGGGTGGCCAGAGGTGGGCATGGGCCCTGTTTGGAAACTGATTTGTCATTCCTAATGCCACCAAAACATGCTTATTTTTACTGACAAAGACGAATACAAACTTGGTTTCTGTCACTGAGAACCGAACCAAACCGGTCTGCTTGGTGGAAACGCGGCTTTATTTCCCATCCTTGTCACAAAACCTGTGCACAGGAGAGGAAGAAGTCCTTCAGAATGACTAAAATTAGGGCTGGGACGATATGTTTTTCTACTGATTCTTTTATAATTTTTGGGGTGCCAATTAGATTTAAATTGCAATTCTTTGATATTCCAAATTTTTGCTGCTTTTAGTTCACTTTTTGAACGCTAGACCAAGTAAAAAAGTTAAAATGATGATGATGATGTCTACAGACTATATCTGGAGCCATATTTTCCCCAAAATGCACATTACACACTCAAATGTAAAAAAAAATGAATAAATAAAAAAATATGTTTGGGTTTTTTTTTTTATTTATTTACAAAAAAAAAAACACACAATTTAAAATCATTAAACAAAAAAAATCCAGATGCTACTACACAACATTTTTTTTCTCCCACCTCTTACTAAAACCTCATCAATAAAGTTATTTTGGACAGTTTGGCAGTGTGCAGGTGTTGCAATTTTCAGGTTCTCTAAATTGATATTTTGGACTGATGTGAAAGAACGAACATCTGTGAACTCTTCTCCTGGTTTTAAAGAATTTCTTCTCACTCTCTGTCTTCAGGGTCAGCCCTACATGCCAGCTGCAGGAGGCCACCCAGCGATCCCACCTGGCCAGATTCATCCCATGCAGATGCCACCCAGCATCACCCTGATGGACCGCCGGCCGCCTCATGACTACCTGCCCATCGCTGTGCTCACCACCGTCTGCTGCTTCTGGCCCACAGGCATCATCGCCATCATCAAAGCTGTGCAGGTAAATGACACCTCATGAAATCTTTTGATCTTCAAGGGACATTAACATAATCTGGCCCTTTGTAGTGGAAATGACCCTGACAGTCAATTTATGCTCAGAAATGTGTTTTGATCTTATGTCACCTCGTGATAAAAAAAATTCCAGCATACAAAAACAGAAGAAACAAAACATCTCATAAGATTCTGTCATTAATCCTTGGTATGAAAATTTCATCCATTTATGGGTCATTTTCTAAAGTTACCATTGTCTCCGGTACTTTAATTAGTGTCCAGATATAAAATGAATAAGGGACAAGATAGCCCATTTTCCTTTTCTTCCTGACCTGTTAGCTGTTAGCATTTTTCTTGCTGTGTGTAGCCTCACAGGGCTGCTAGCATGACTTTTGACCGACTAATACAATTTTGTATATTATACAAATAATCAGACTTTTGTTTGTGTACAAGTAGCTGCACTAATTTATTGTTGTTGTTTTTTTACCTGACCTCTTAAATGATTTTACTGTTCATGTCACATCCATTCACACACTGACAACACAGGCTGCTGTGCTAGATCTCAGGACAAACCCTCACACAACCACAAACTGTATTTGTCAACTTCTGAGTATGACGTATTTTGCCTTTTATACGCTGCTAAATTAAGAATGAACTGAAGCTATCTGCCCCTGATTTATTCCGGACATTTAGAGGTAATGTAGCATGCTCAGTGAAGTATGCTTCTGCGCCATCATTACACCTACACATCTCCATACGACCTCTGCATTAAACACAGACTGCTCTTTTACAAGCCTTTTAGTGACGCCATTTAACATTGAAGTGAAGTTGGGTGAGATGCCAGATATGTAAAGGCTCAGTCTGGTGGCTTTCATGCCTTTTGTTTTGCCTCTGTAATGGCAGTCAGCGCTGACCAACATGCACACAACACACCACATTACGTAATTGCAGCATTGTCGCTGCAACAGGATGAAATGGATTTTTTCCCCTGGGCCTGCTCAGCTGGCTTTGAGCTGAGTCGAGCTGACAAGGCATGGACCCACGGGTCTGAGCTGTGTGTGGTGCTATGCTGCGTTAACGTTGTAGAGTGTGGCCTCTTTCTGCACATCGGGCCTCTGCTGCAGTGAAATCGATCCATTCATGGTAGTTTTATACTCTCTCCTGCTCCCACTCGTGCATCTTCTTGTTACATAACATCTAATTTTCTCCTCTCCCTCTTTCCTTTCCCACACACCCGTCCCCTCCCTGCATAGGTGCGTACGGCAATAGCCAGAGGGGATATGGTGACGGCGGAAATAGCCTCCCGTGAGGCACGCAACTTCTCCTTCATCAGCCTGGCTGTCGGCATAGCCTCCATTGTGCTGTGCACCATCCTCACGGTGGTTGTCATCATCGCCTCCCAGCATCACGATGACGACTGGGAGCCGTAACTCCACGCCACTGTCAGAAAGATGGCAAAATATTTTAGCTAGCTAAATACTCTCAATTATTTTGAGGAAATAGGAGCACTGAAGATGCAACACAAACTGCTACTGCATTGCTGGCCCTCTGTGAGCAACAACACACACAGCTCTGATTTAACATGCTGCCATCAAACACACCAATAACCAAAATAAAACAATCACAGCTCATGTTGAAACACCAAATACAGCAGCTGTCAAAGAGGTCCAGTATTGCTGTTAGCACTGCACTCGCTTAATATTTACACCGAAACATGAGCTGCAGGAGGGGAACAATGCTCCTCACATTAACAATTAATTTGATGCTGACTAATTCATTGGGATCATTTAGTTTGATGAGAGGTTGATGAGGTTTGATGGCTCTGTCGACTTAAAGTACCCATGAAGGTATTCTTTTTGGATAGTTTAAAGCTCATTTTAGTCTTAAAAGTATAAAAATACCTGTTTTTTCTTCTTTGAATACATAAAAAGTGCCATGTTGAATGAAAAGAGTGTTGTTGCTGTCAGACTTGGACATGTCTAACCAATCTAAGAGGTAAGAAAAGCTGATAAGTATACAATTAACACACCAAATAGAGACTGGACTGGCAGAGCACTCAATGTGACCAAACAGTATTTGTATAAGATTGGATGTTTGTGCGTTACATGGACATGAGATGATACAAAACTTGTGAATTCTATGGGTTTTTTTTTTGCTTTATTTAAACTGTTATTTATTAATTTATTAATATCTACCCATGCACCGACTTTGTCTGCTATAATTTTCAGTATATCAATACTTTATTGCAGCTATCTGGCACTTTGCAATTGGCTTAAATTTGATATCTGATGATGATTTTGCACTTTGTAGTACCTACATGAGATGACGCAGCTGCTTACATAGTTCTTATAGTGCATGCTAATTATAGATTTAAACTAACAGGCGTGTGGTGCAAAAATAGCTTGTCTCCCATCTATTGGTGGAAATTTTCCTTAAACTTGTCTAGAAATATGTGTTATATAGTATTTTTGGAAATGTCAAAGAAGCTGCTATAAAAAAAGACTATTAAGGAGACGGATAAGATGATGAGTATTTGAATTTAAGATTTACTAATACTGATTTCTGATAGTGTTTCACAGTGTTTCGGCCTATTTTATGTTGCACATCTCTTAGCTATTTATTCAATCCGACACTGTATATGAAACTGTAGTGCAACATTAGACCTTTGAGGCATCATAACCCTGCATGTCATCCTCAATTTGTTTCCATCTGTCTTAAAAATCAAGGCTGGGCGTCAAGGCTGTGAGCTCCTGTGACGTTGTCTCACTGGTGTTAACACAAAAAGTCAGGCGGAGTTCGCTCCACATGTGTTTCATAATGTAGCGTAGCTCTGAGCCGCAGGTGTGCTGCTCTTTGTATGAGCTGGAACAATACAGTGTGAATATTATGTGACGTGTACTGGAGTTGCAGGGGAACAGAAAATGAATGTTTTTAAAAGACCAGTGAGAAAATATTAATGCCTATACTGTATTGTAGCACTTTCTGCTCTTTGAAATCTGTACCAAGTTCCCTTTCTTCCTCTTTTTGTCTTTTTCCTCAAGTTCCTACATGCATTACTGGACCTATAATACATCTGTTTCCTATCCTCTTTTTCTCTGTTGGTCCCCATGAGGATGATATTTTTAAAAGAATTATAACGAATGGTGTTTATGGACATGAACACAAATAGAGACAGTATTAATACAGTTAATTCTGTATTTTATATATAATTATTGTTATTACTATCATTATTATTTATATTGTTGACTATCACTTATGTATATTAAGTACACTGGACAACCAGGCCTGTATTTGTCAAACATAAAAAAAAAATAAAAATAAAAATAAATAACACATCTTATCAGGCTCATTGAGGGGACAAAAAAAATCCCATAATAATATCTGCTTGAAATTAGTAACACATATAAATGAGATTAAAACAATAATAGGTTTGTGGAAAATGAGCCAAATAGAAAACAGGTTAAATTCAAAAACTATAAAATTGAGTAGGAACCATATTTGTTAGCATGCTCACTTAGTTTAGTGCCCATGCAGCCTTAAGAGAAACTGAACGAAACCTTAATGCATAGAGAAAGCTAGTTTTGTTTTCTAAGCTAACAGATATCATGTGCACCACAACTATGTCCATGAGGTAAATATGAAGCTACAATCAGAAGATATTAGCCTAGCAAATCCAAAAGGTAGGGCAACAGCTAGCTCAACCCTGCTAACAAAGTCTACCTCTTAGTCCTGTTTTATTGTTGTTTCCCACTTTGGTTTTTGTACATATTGTGAAAAAATATATGTGGAAAATAATAATTGAGCTTTAGAGGAAACAGTAGGTTGATTTTATTTTCTTTGACAAGCAGGCTAGCTGCAGTATTCCCCCTTGTTTCTAGGCTACGCTAACTAGCTTCTGGCTGTAACTTGATGGTTAGCAGACAAATATGAAGGTGGTGTCAATCTATATCATTTATCCCTCTGCAAGAAGATATAAATATGCCTAAATTGGAGAATAAAATTGTATAAACTTAATTTTAACCCTTTGATCAAATGTTGATGTATTGTGTTTTGATAAATACAGGTCCCAGCTGTCCTTATGTTGACACAGTGATTTTTCAGTGTTAAAGAGTAAATTAAGCACAGTACAGTTGAGTATTATAATTGTACAGAAGGCTCTGGCAGTGAGTGTGTGTCACTCCTGGCATATTGAGTCTAAATAACGCTAGGCGCATCTCCCTGAGTGCTTTTTGTTAGGACCTCTCAGCAATGCAAAACCACAGCTGTTTATTGCAACAGCTCGGAGTTGTGTTCCCTTATTTCTTCTTTTGTTTTTGGTTTTGTTTTGAGCTTGTAAATGAGTTGCTTGTTCTACGAGCCAAAAAATTAACCTGTGTACATGTTCTCTTTGGGGCTTATCTTTATATTTATTTTCATGGCTGTGTTGCACATGCATTGGTTGTTTCTGACTTATGTTGTTTGATTAATAAATAAATAGAACAATATTTGGTTGTGATGATGTGTGGTTGTAAATGGTGGCCTCTCTTTTTCTCTGTATCCTCTCAGTCTCTCTGTGGCCTTTCCTCTCCCCCACCACTAAGGTGCTATTTATAGTTGCCCCGGTTTTTTCCCACTGTCTCTCTTTTTCTCTCTGTCAGAACATGAACTAATGCCATCTCTCTTTCTTCTGTGTGAGCATAAGAGCAATTTTAGCTTTGTATGTTAAATATGATCTTTACTATCATTTTAGTGGCAATTGTTTATTGCATCCACCAGACTGTGATAATACTAGTAAATTTCCCCGCAGGATATGTCTTGAGGTCTTTAAGGGACCCCTGGACCTTCTGTTCAGTGGCACCTTGTGGTTTTTGGTTGGTTGATAAAATGTCCCAAATACAATTGAGAGATAAGCCAGAAGAATAAATCATACTACCTCTAATGAACTTTTTACACACACTTGGAACACTGAAATGGTTATTATCAAGAGGTTTTGGCAAAATACATGGACCTTTATGATTGCTGCATGTAAAACACATAGATGCCATTACAGGTTAACCATGTAAGCACTGTTTTAAGAGCAACAAGCACCCTCGCAATAAATAAATGAATAAATAAATAAACGTCCTCACCACAGCTACCTCATTTTATACATTACCTACTTTATATTAATATTGAATTAAATACAATGCAACTTTCTTTTCAAATGTTTTAAAGCATTGGAATCATCACAGAGAGTGAACTTCAAGCAGTTAGGGGCCTTCATTCGACCAACGGTTAAAAATTTACCCTGGAGACGTCAGTTTGCTAGCATCTTCATTATGGGCCTGTTAGCTTGATGTCATTAGCATTCAACTCAAGCCTGCTGTTAAGTAGTAGATGTTGACAAAGCAGCTAGCATGGCGGTTAAGTTTGACATCGCAGAGACGATTATTAATTCATAGAAAGCCGTGTTCAATACGACGAAGGGTTAGCATATTTATCTGCGAAACGTTATGCTAGTCTCATGTGAGCTTGTAGCTTGGTGGAGGAAGCATTTAAAATCAATTTAACGCAGTTGGCGCTACTATGGGGGCTTTATTTGTTATTGGGGAGAGTTATTTATTCTAGTATAGTTTTGAATAGTTTTTTTCCACCTAAATTATTTTAGACCCTTTTTAACTTTTCTTTAAGCTCTGTATTTGTTTTCACCCAACTCTTGAGTGTAGTATGGATGTGGACTTGCTGCTAAATATTTCACCATGTTCTCTCCAGTTAGCTCCTTTCTATGTCTGTTTTCTGACAGGACTGGGCAAGGTTTCTGCATTTAGAAGTAATGCAGGCAGGAACAGGTAAGAAAGTTTGTTCAACTAACTGTGCTGTACAACTAAGTTCAGTTATTAATATCAGTAGCCTTATTTACAGTCCTTGAAATTTTCACCCTGGCATTTTATGAGTTATCGTTATTCAAATATTCCATTACAGCAGCTCTAAGTAATAGATCTTGAAAGGTAGGCTGGGAGAGATGGCAACCAGGTCCACCAAAAAGAGGCTTGAGGCAGAGACTGGAGGTTGGGGCTGAGCCAGCCTTTGTGTGCAGGATCACAGATGGCCATTTAGCCTCCTGAGGAGAAGCAGCATCTCTGAGATCATTTAACTTGGCCTCACGCTGCATGCCTCTCCCTTCCATCCCACAGTCCCTGCCTCCCCTGGGTCACCCGCATTGGCTGTCTCCCTGCATGTGTTTGTGTCATCACGCAGCTTCCTCCCTGGGCTGTCATCTTAGCTGCAGCATCAGGACTGATGGCTGATCGCTGCATTGTGAGGGAATGTGGGGAATGAAACCTGGCCTCCTGCAAACAGTGAAGCGTGTATCACTGATCCACCTACACAACATAAACAAGAGGTGAAGACAAAACACACACATAGTCTTGTTCTGCTAAAGCAATCGCACTGGTCTTACTATGGTGATAAAATATGCTGGGATTTGAACTCTTACAAACGGGTAACACAATGACTTTATTGGCCCATGATGTGAAAAATTTGGTTGTGTAAACTTTTGTGACCTTTTCTGGTTATTGGTTTTTCTGTGAGATATTTGAAATTTTATCCTCTCATGGTCACCAACTGTTTGAAATGAAACCTTATGAGAAGATTAGTGAAGAAAAGCTGCCTACAACTGGTTTAGTAACGCATTGTTTTTTAAGCTTCTTCCATAAAATCCCAATCAAATAATAACGTTTCTTCAGCTATCTAAGAAATAGCGTGGAGGTTAAAGTTAATTGTTAACTCTCAAAAATTACAGTATTATAAGAGAGAAGTACAAGGGGAAATTGTCATCAAGTGGATAAAATCACCTAAAGAGTATGGCTTGACTTGTGCCTTTATTTCCATGAATGAATTAAATTTGACCACAACAATAAAAACTGTAGATTGTGATATAAATGAAGTTACAATAACGCGGTAATAAATACTTGTGCAAATAGTTTGAACAGTAGTAACTAGGGCTGTAATTGCCATGTAAACAACATGTACAAATATTATTTTACAGCAGCTGGAATAGACCTCAGCTTGCTCTCAGTGTGGCAGCTTTTGGCAGGTTGCAGAGATTGTCAGGATCAGAGGGACTCAGGTGGTGCAAACACAGAGCTGGCAGCAGAGATACAGCGGCTGGAAAACAGACTCAGTGAAGAGTGTGGAGCTTAAAACAGGTCCTTAATTTTATGAAAATGTCCTCAAACAAAAGCTTTGTTTGGTTAAGAAATAATCCACAAGAATGTCTGCAGTGAAAGTTCATCTGTGTTCAGCTCTGTCGTTAAAAGATCTTCTTTTTGATGAACTGACAGAGGCAGAGAGGGGCTGTGCTGCAGTGATTCTTGTGGCGATGGTGTGGAGGTCCTGACAGTCTCTGGGACACCAGCAGCCTCACGTAAGTAGCACTATAGGTCACCAGAAGCTGGTAGGCTTTGGCCTGCATGAAACAAATCGTTTAAGTTATTAACTGGCACGAGAAGCAGAATTTGAACAGAAACTGTTTAAGAGTGAGTGGGTATGAACAAAAAGTTCCATCAAAGTGTGAAAATCAAAAATTATTTCATCTGATCACCTGTGCAGGTAAGAGTTCATCTGGGAACAGGCTGTAACTCGTGGTGACTTTGGTGTCCTCCCGCTGGCTGGATGAGGTACTGCAGGTAATTTCATCTTCTCTCAGCAGAGGCCTCTGTTCATCCAAATCCTGCTCCATATCTGACCCGCTCCCCTCAGGGTTTACCTCGGTCACCAGGACAAGATGTGACATTCTCCTCTTCATTTTTTTCTGACAAAAATGTGATGGATATGCGAACGTTTCAACTTCAAAACAATTCGATTTGCCTGATACCCAGGAATAAACATTCTTTAAACAGTGTCATATTTCAATTGATTTTTCAAGCAGAAGAAAAATCAATGATACAGCAGGAGAACAAACACTATGACAGATGTACTCAGCTCTCCCACCTGGATGTCTTTCCCCACAAAGCTGTGCTCCTCTAAAGTTTCAGTCAGTTCCCTCAGACAACAGGACATGTCCCAGTACACAAAGAAAAGCTGCAGAGTAGAGGATACAGGAGTATTAGTGTCTGCAAAAGCAAAAGTTATTCAATTTGATATCTGTTTAAGCCTTTTTTATAACAACTACCTTCATGTTTCCGTTGCAGTTCTGCACCCAGTCTGCAATGGCCACCAGCAGCTTGTGTTTCATCATCTTCTCATTCACCTGGATCAACCTGACGTCCAAGTTCATGTTAATCTGAAGTATAAACAGGAACATTTGTCACATTTGAGTTTTGTACATATTTCCTTTCATATATATGGCAGAATACACCATATGGCATTGGCAGAGAAGATTTTGGCTAATTTTTCATGGGTGCTCATCCCACAAATGCATGTTCCTCACCAATGTGGCACCATTTAGAAATTGAATCAGGCTTTCCACAACAAAGAAACAATCTATCAAACACACATTTCCTTACTTTTTGACTTTAGTTTATAAGAAATGATGCATGTGGTTATCAGACCCCTTACATCTTTGTTGCTGTGGTGGAGGATGAAGATGATGGCTGTGGTAATGAAGATAGTGACCATACTAACAGAGAGGCAAAGGACCCAGTAGTCACTGACGGTGATGTATATGTGGAGTGTGGAAAATACAGCACACCACACAACCATGTAAAGAATCTAGTAGAGGAAGCAGAGAGTTGATCAAATATATTGTTTTATACAAAAAAAAACACATAAAATATACAATTCCACATAATTTGGCCTCAAACAAGAACAACCAACGATTTGCTGACAAGAAGAGGGGGACAATCATACCGGTGCAAATATGAAATGGAAGAGTGCAGAGTTGAAAACCATGTATCTCCTGACTGAGGGAGTGTCTAGCGCCGTCTTCAGTGGAACCTCCAAGTCTCTGACTGGAATCTGTCAACAGGCGTGTTAAAACCCTGAACACAAGTTTTGACATGGTATGCAGACACATTTAGAGTTGAGTTGAGGTTAACTGACCTCAAAGCCATCATCCTCCAGCTTGGCCCGACACTGGGACAGATCAAAACTTGGGTTGAGTGTCGAGGAGGTTGGTATCGCCAGAACACACTGACCTGAGAGAGAGGGTGAGTGAGGAAATCAGTTTTAACAAAAAACTTTAACCTGTGTTCACATATAAAAAATTTAAAGCACATCTGCAGCAGTAAGATTTTTTGTTGGCACTGAATACAAGAAAAAAGTGCAAAAACACAAAACCAGGGCAGTCAGATATGAGTAATTCTTCATATCTCCCTGACCCAAGGTGAACTGGGCTGAACAAACTCAAGCTGTGCTGACAAACATCGTTCAGTTTCTGAAAGTAAAAGTCCTGTCTCCATAACATAATTTGACAGATAATGTTTGGCGCTCAGCACGGGGAAATAAATCTAAAATATACTGGTATGGCAAGTTAAACAAATACACATTACTGTAAAAATCTTAAAGCTACTCCAAAGAGAAAAAATATATACTTTTAAAAAAAAGTTTCCTATCTCCACTTGTTCCATGGCATGTCAAGCATGTAGGGTTTTATCCTTCGCTTATACTGTAGTGGTACTTGCTGATATAAAGAGCACTGCTCTGCACTTTTTTAAAGGAAGAACTACAGGAGATTTCTGCGGTGAAGTTGCATAATCAGGGAAAAAAAACAGAACAAAGAAGTTGCTGTTACCATTTGCCCATTTGGGTCTGATTTGCACATCAACCACATCCTCTTCCATCAAATGACCAACCCCATTTTGTCCCACCATCATCTCAGCTTTGCCAATGTCCTACAGAGGAAAAACACGACATAAGAGTGGATCAGCAACAAAGAAATAAAATTATAAATAGCTCAAAGAAAAACATTTTGAGTTCAAAATTCACAAACCCTAACATCTTAAACATCTAAAACATGCCTTGCAACTTAGTTTGTGACATTTAATTTACTTTAGGTAAGGGAGATTAAAGTATTATGTATTTTAAAACATAGTTGACAGAGAGACAAACTGAACTCATGGAACAATTAAGTATAGCATTAACAGCTAAAGGGGAGCCATAAGTAGTCAATTGAAAGTCACTGTAAACTGTAGATAAACATTCAAAAATAGTGAAAAATTTGCCAAGTATGATGGATGAAAGCTGCTATAGTTAGCCAAAATTTAGCATCAGTAAAGTGTTGCTGAGTTTAATTAGATTTCTATAACTCAATGATAACATTAAGAGCTAGCCAAAATGTAAAGACCTACTTGGGGGATGGTTGCTAAAGTAAAGTCAAAATACTTAGCTTTTAAAAACATATTCAAAGAACTAAGTTTCATAACTCAGTTAGCTTAACATAGCAACAGCCAAAGATTCGTCATAGTTATTGGTTAATACTGTAAACCAAAGATGAGCTTTTGAAAATAGTGAATAGCTCAGTTTATGTATGGACATTAAGCTAAAATAAGCACTTATAATTAGGGGATATTTTTTTAAAAAGAGTTGAATTAATTAGCTTAATGTAATAGATAGAGAGTCCTAAAGCTAACTGAGATTAGCCCTCAGACTTTGCAAAATGTCATATAGAGTTTAATATCTAAAACTCAGATAGCAAGGCTTTTAAGTTAGCTAAAATTTGAGAAATACCATCAAAGATGTTTCTAAAGCAAAGTTGAAAAATTACGCTGTACATAATAAATAAAACAAAAAAATATCATATGCTAAAATGCCAGTTTTATTGCCTCTAACTTTTGTTCGTATATATTTTAGCACTCCCCTGTGGACGCAGCAGTACCTCTTATCTCTTTGTCAAACTCAAAAGCCGGAGCCTGTGAATTTTTTAAATTTCAATAATGTCCGACTGTTTTGTTATCAAACAAAAACTGTGCAGAGGAGTTTAATGCAATGACTTTTAGTTTGTGTCATAAGAATAGACTCAACAGTTAGCTTAACTGACTTGAAAACTTTGTAAAAGACTTTGAAAGAGGATCACAGCAGCCTTAATACTAAAAGTTAACATTTTACTCACTTTTCTGTAAAAGTGTTTTATAACATAAAGTTAATCAGGCCTTTTGATTCATGTAAGAGCAGCAACTCAAAATGTGTCAGACCTGACGGAGTCGAGCTGTCACACAAGATGAGTGTTCTCTGTTTCTAAGAAAAGAAGTTTTGGCTTTCTGATAAGCCACAGCTTTTATCTCTGATGAACAACCTCTGATTATTTTCAGTTACCCAAAGGAAGGTGATGAAGTTCACATGGGCAAAAAGCTCACTTCTGCTTTTAAAAGAAGTCAGATCCTTTAACCATGAACATCCCTGACGTACCCATATCACATGTCAAAACTTCTGTTATTGGAATATTACTTCATTACAGATGAGAAAAGAGTAAACAGAAAAATATATGTGTCAGAAAAGAACAGAGAACAGTTTTTTTTAGTTTTGTGACAAAAAAAAGTTACTAAATGTCTTATTTGTCACCTTATGGCTTGTTTCATGTAGCTAGAGCAGACTTCATATGAGAAAAACAGAAACTGCGTCATGATTTATCATGCAGCCACTCCAATGTTTGGCACAACAATCCAACTAATATACAACCTTTTGGTTTAGCTAAATACAGAGTTGATTAAAAAAAGAAGGAGAGGATATTCACCCCTAAAATGAAACTGCTTAAAGTTGAAAGCAACAGTACCTTAACTTAGTTTGGTAGTCCGGTAAATGCTCTCCTTTCCTCTCCACCCTGAAGGGTACCCCCACAGGGCCGGTCTCATCTGCTTCCCTGTGATATCACCCTCTCATCAAATAGATCATTTCCAAAGTGATGGGTTTTAAGCTGCCAATATTTTAACATTTGTGAGAATAAAATGTCCAGTGTCTTTTTTTATCATGACACCGTAGGTCTGTTCATGCTAGATAAGACCCTGACACTGCACCTCATTAAGGTCTCTCCACAGACCACTTCCTGTGATCCGTTTAACCGCCAAACATCCGTGACAGAAAAAAAATACAATGAAAAAATAAAAGAGTGCTACTTAGAGCTACCAGCTCTCCCTGGGTGTAATTTCTAACTCACTCTTTCGCCTGCGTGTCTGTGACGGAGCCACATTTCCACATTGAAGTGTGAAAACTCATGGTTGCAGCTGCAATGTTAACTCTTAACCTCTTCCTCAGCCTCTCTTCTCTGCAGTTTTCCCCTGTCTGAATTCCACCTCTACTCTTAAAGATAATGTCTAAATGACTCTGGGTGAATGTATAATTTCCTGCAAACTTTGCACCTGCTGAAGAGGAGCTAGAGTTAGAATAGTGGCCAGACAACAGAGGCAGAAATAGCACTGTTTGACTGCTAAAAAGGGAAACAGCAGAAAGGTAAAAAACTGATCATGCAATGCAGTTTACCCATGGTATTTTGTTGCAGGCCTCTTTTAAACAACGTCTTTATTTAGCAGCAGGTTACAGTGCTAGGTCAGGAGCATTTCTTAGAAGAATTATAAAACTTTTGACTCAGTTTCAACTAAGTTGTTGTTGAATCTCAAAGAAGTGACTTTACTGAAAGTGGCCGCAATGTCACATTTCTTGACTCTGTTCATTCATTCAGCAACAAAACAACCATCAAACACACCTTACCTGCATTTTTGAGGTAATCCCATCATGTCAACAGAGCTGTGATGATTGTAGTTTCATCTCTGTCCCTCTTTAACATCTGTTTCCAGAAATCATTTCCACATACAATCATGGACTCCTTGAAAGCAGTCTTACATGAAGCCCAGCACACATGGACTGATGGCAGCTTAAGTTACTATCACACTCAAACAAGACTCAGCAGAGTTTCCCTCCTACTTCTCTTTTGGTTCGCTCTCCCTCTCTCACTATTTTTTCTTTCTTTCTTTCTTTCTTTCTTAAAGCGTGTGACACAGATCAGCCGGCCTCATGACTACAGGAATGCAGTCTGTGGTTCACAGCTCACACAAAACTAGAAATGGCATGGATGATTAGTTCAACATTTTTTAAATACTGTATGAAAAGACTGATTAAGAAGGCGTGTTTTAACCTTGAAGTGGCATATCTGATTAATCTGAAGGGATTGAGTTCCTTTTTTGTGACTCTTAGTCTGCTCCTTGTCTTGAAAATCTTTTGTAATACATGAAGTGACTGAGATTTCTGTTTGTTTTTACAGGCATTATTTCAGGATTTTAAACTATTTGTCACACATTAACCACTGTAGTATGAGGCTGTTTGTGGAGCAGATGGGGGTCACAGGAGGGACACAAATTCACACACAAACATCATGTTTTCTGCAGGGTTGAGTTCTGTTTGCTGAAGTTAGTTTATGTGGATAGAATAGATAATAATAGTTGGCAGTTTGAGGTTGCTGCACCAAAATACCAGAAACAAAAACACAAGCAGGGCAAAACAAAGAGTAAGAAGTGTGAACCCATTGGTAAAGCCTCCTCAATAATGATAGCTGGGTACCTTAAATAATGCAAAACCATCATTCCATAATCTAGAAACATCCTAAAGATTAAAGCTCAGTTTCAGATTTTCTTCTTCTTTGAGAAAATGAGATGCAGCTCTGTAGGCTGTTCTTCAGATGTAACCCTCTGTGCTACCATATTTAGTGTCTATCTGCCTCATTTGTCTGTTACATTGTGCATTATGTAGTACTTGTACCTATAAATCAGAGTTCCATTTCTAAACTGTATGCATGTTTTTTAAACCCCTGCCTCCCATGCAGTCTGAGTCTACCCTGAACAAGTTAAACTAGAGATGACTTCTTGTCTATTTTCTTTGGCCTGAGCCCTAAAACCAAATTTCAATATTGCAAAACCCTGCAATAGAACACTGTGCGCCTTAAGGGACCAGAGTATCTTCAGATTTGCAGACTACAGTGTTAAAAAACAACAACAGCACTGTTACATGCTTTAACTGTTTTAACGGTCTATCTAAACTTTCCTGTATTGCTTTATCACTCAACTGTCAAAGTGAATATCTTTGCTTATAGATTTGAAAAGGTTGGTGAAAACCATTTACAATTTAGTATTAGTCTTTTAAAGTTAAACGTGATGAGAAGATATGAACAACTTGTCTTATATAGACCAACTGGCCAGGTGGTGAGTACTGTGTGGTTGGTAAGGTAAATTCTGCCCCCTTGTGGATAATTTAAAACATTCCATTTTAATAACCGTGTATTTAGCAAGGTAGACGACTAGAATAGAAAATATGTCTCCTTGCTGCATTTAGCTTTGATTATAACAAAAATTCAACTAAGCTGAGAATAATTTGATACCAAACTGTTCCTCTTCCTTTAGAAAATGACCTTCCCTCCTAAAGGGATCGTAATGAACAGGCATTCATATATGGATGAAAGGTATTTAATTCAAATATATAACAAAACACGTATACAGCACACTGAGTCTGCATACATTAAATAATTTAATTTAATTTAATTTAATTTAATTTAATTTAATTTAATTTAATTTAATTTAATTTAATTTAATAATTAATAGCTTCTACAGTTATAAAATACAAAAAATGTCCCATATTTAAACTCTTTTTGAAGCGTGTTATTTAACTGTATTTGTATAGTTAAATGACCCGCCAACCAACCTTAGATTTATAAATTTTGATCATTTTCATAAAGATAATGAGATGTTTTGGAGACCACATCAACTCCGATATAATAGTTTTCAAAATGAATGCGAGTTCACTTTTTTTAATAACTATTATATATGTATATATATTTTATTAGAATAATTGCAGTTTGTCAAAAGCAGTTTAATATTAAACAGTGAGTACAAAACAAAGGTTTTTTTTTGTTTTTTAAGTTCATTAATAATCAACTTTTATTTTGGTGGGCATTCGTCACGTGACCACATATGTTGGTCATATGACCTCCACAGTTTGCTTGCTACTGAGAGTTTCTCCGTGGATGAGCCGATGAAGGCATTTCCGCCTCTATCTCACCGTTTTTGCCTGCTTTTGTCGCTACACTCCCGGATTTAGTCTTGATACTTTTGGTGGAGACAAAAAGAAAGTTTCCGGACGCCGATTTGACATGGAAACAGGAAACCGGCTCTCTGCACTGTCGCTGCTTCTCTCGGCTGTGTTTTCCCAGTGTGTTAGTCAGATCAACCCTGCACAGGTACAGTAAATCTAAAGCTACATATGTCTTTCAGTGCTTTTATTACCGATAACGTCCTATGTTTGTTTTCAGGTGGTTAAAAATGTGAATTCAGCTCGACTGAGAAGTTAAAATCGACTGTCCAAGGCTTAATCTCTTTCTGTTGTTTTGTCTAGCTTGTGCATGTCATTGTAACTTTTCAAAGTCCAAGGAAGATAAGATTTTGGATGCCAGTACTCTTAGTACATAGACAAATCTTCACCTAGCTATGCTTCCGGTGCTCATCACATGCTTGTGTAACCTGACACCTGTCACCTGGTTCAAGAACAACTCCCTGCCCTAACTGGTTTTGTTGGTACACTATAAACTTTTATTTTCACTTACACAGTCTGTTTCATCTTTGTCTGTTTGTCCCTGCCCTTTCAGATTGATCCTCTGATATATGATGAGCAGCTCCTGTGGGTGAGCGGAGCTCAGGGGGAAGTGAACACCTACAGGATTCCTCTGCTCACCTTCACCTCTAAAGGAAGCCTGTTGGCTTTCTCAGAGGGCAGGAAATCCAAGTCCAGTGATTTGGGGGCAAAATTCATTGCGATGAGGCGGTCCACTGATAAAGGCAGGAGCACCACGACAAAGACACACAGTCACAAACAGCTTAACATGCTCACAGCCTGTAAACAAATACACACTCCTGCAAATTCAGTTTTCAACATACACATGACATAATTTATGTTTCCTCATGATCCATGTATCTAGATTACTAAGTAAGATTGCTTACTGAGATTTAAAGTTGAAATCCTGCCCTTTATTCCTTTAGGATCTACCTGGTCTCCCACCACCTTTATCACTGATGATGATAAAAATCCTGATGGCCTGAACCTGGGCTCTGTGGTGGTAGATGAGGAAGTGGGCTCTGTGATCCTGGTCTACAGCATCTGTTTCCACCAATACCACTGCAGCCCCGCCAGCACCATGATGATGGAGAGCTTGGATGATGGCCTCAGCTGGAGTGCGCCTAAAAACCTTTCTGTCCAGCTTGGAGTCAAAGCCTTTGCCCCGGGACCAGGTTTTGGAATCCAGGTAAGAGGATAAAAAAAAACCTAAGCTGTTCTACAGCTGTAAATAAGATCAAATACTTAGTGACCTTAAAGTCTGCATTAAATTCACACTGGTTCAACCATTAAGACAACCTTTTCAGGTGTTCAGTAAAATTCTAAAAACACAGATCACTTATATAAGGAGTAAATTAAAGTTATGAAAAATCTTGGCTAGTTTTTTCTTTGATTTTGTGACTCAGTATCTTTCATCACAGATCAGTTTTTAAGTTTTTATCAGACTTGTGGGTTTTTTTTGACAGATCTGATTAAAATTCAGATGTGGTTTTGTAGAGTGTCATGAAAGAGGAAGTTTCCCTTTGTACTGATCGAATTTGAGAAGTAAATTTTTTTTTTGTGATAGTTTCGATCACGTTTTTGTCCATGTCTCTGTAAGTGGTTTTATTTGCTGATCAGTCCCCTACAGTGGCCCTAAAGGTCAACTGCACAAACATGTCATGGCCTTCCTTCACAAACAAAAAAGGAAAATATTATTATTTCAAAGTTTTATTATTTGTTACAGATTAACTTGTGTTGTACAAGAATTCATGACCATTAAAAAACTTTGACTGAATGTCTTCTGAATTTGCACAATATAAAAAAGTATTTCACCAAATGCCAAAAATATGTTGTGAAATTTAAAAATATTAACACGAAAATAAAACAAAGGAAAACACAACACAACACAGAACAAACAAAAAACAATTCATTAAACAAATTCATTCTTTTAAAACACAAAGACAGTTTATATAATGCAACAAATTGTCATGATAGAAATTTTTAAACCAAAAATGGATCAAAAAATGTAAAAAAAAAATTTGGAAAAACAAAATTATTTAACAGAAAAAAACATTAACTTTTTACTTCAGCTAACTAGAAGATAATTGACACTTCTGAAAAAAATATTTCATGAATTATACAGACAGCAAGAGCTTACAAAAAATTGTTTTCTGTATTATGTGAATGACTGTCTAAATTTTTTTTTTTTTTTTTAACTTTTTTTTTTGCATTTCATTTAAAAAAAATTCACTTGAAAATGTTTGCTTCATTTAGTAAATGTGTTTGATCATTTTTTCTGTTTTATTAATTTTTTTTTGTCGTTCTGGATTTTTTTTTGTGTGCACTTTTTGTGTTTTTGACTTTTAGGGCCACCATAGGTACCTTCTATAGCATTACGCCATCAGCTATTGTCTTAGCAAATCATTTAATAAAACAATGCCATGTCTAAATATAGCAAATTTAAAAATCTAGGTATCAAACTTGGTTATTCTTCAGCATATAAGCCCCTGGTATTTGTGTTCTGTCCAAGGTTTTGGTGTTTGTTAACCTGCCTGTCAGCTTCATGAATCATTATGTCATTTAGAGGGATGTAAATTAGTGGTTTATTACTCCTCATGCACTGGCTAAGCTGAGCATCTGTCCAGTTATCTTTTTTGTGGTTGTCTGTGCCAGTTTCTGCGATGCTAAACCTTATGTGTTCCTGCAGCAGATTAGTCACTCTAGATAATTCCTAAATGTTTCATGAGGTATTCTGAAGTAGGAACAGTTCAAATTTTTTGACCCATGTATTATCTTTTCTGTATAAATTAAATGTGTTTGATTTTTCGAAATTCAAAGCAGCAATTTTATATTTTACAACTTTACTGGCCCAGAAACAGGATCTTTTTTGACACTATTTCTCATCCTGTGTCCACATCCTGTTCCGTTTTGTTTAACAGAAGCGCTACAAACCAGCTAAGGGAAGGTTGGTGGTGTGTGGTCATGGTACGCTGGAGGGAGATGGAGTATTCTGCATCCTGAGCGATGACCATGGGAAAAAATGGTCCTACGGTGCAGCGCTGAAAAGCATCCCTTATAACCAAAAGAAGAGAGCCCAGGACTTCAACCCAGATGAGTGCCAGGTACCAGGATCATGTGCTGCTGTTTGTGAAAAGGAGTCAGATCTATCCTGCTCAACCGGCAGGATTAAATGGACTCCTTTGCCTTCTGTAACATGAGAATATAATTCAAAATCAAGCGGTTAAAGCTTCTTAAAGCTGTAAAAAAAAAAAAAGTCAGAAGTGTTGAGTTTTCTCTCACAAATCCTGTCGTCACTCTCTGGCAGTTCACAATCATCACAGTGCCCCAAAAAACTCAGTTTTATCTCTTGAAGATGTTATTTTTTCATTTGCATGTTGGAGATTCTTGAAAGGGGAACACATCGTTTTTAGAGAGTTGCTTTGTAAGAAAATGAAAATCAGAAAATTCACTGTCTTTGTTCCCCCTTCAGCCTGTGGAGCTGACAGACGGCAGCATCGTCATCAATGTGCGAAACCAGAACAACTACCACTGTAAGTGTCGTCTGGTGGTACGCAGCACTGATGGAGGAATGTCCCTGCCTGTGGAAGGTCTGTACTTTGACTACACACTGGTGGATCCTGCTGTAGCAGCTGGAGCTCTGCAGAAAGATGGAGTTATATACTTCACCAACCCCGCCAACGAGCAACACAGTAAGAGCAGATGACATGACACAGATGCAGCCATTCTTCTGTTTTCTAGTGATTTTTATCTTTGACTCTGACTGATGAAAATAAAATTAGATGAGCCAATCTGGAGTATTTTGCTTCAAAATATCTTTATTCAAGTTTAGGGCTTCCTGTCCTTGAACACAATACTGTTTAAATGCTGCCACAATGACGGAGTAATTAACTCACATTTTATTGTGAAATCTATTTTTTATTTAAAGCTCCTGGGAGGAGGTTTTTAGCTGGGTATGAAGAAGATTGAAATTGTTATCAATGTCTCTGTGACAAAGTTTTCATTCTTTGACATCTGAAATCTTGCAGATTGACAGGGGGTTGGTGTCAGATAACATGATGAACCACCATTTGCCAAATTGCCTTATTTTTTCCAGAATTTTCATGCCAAAGTTTCAAAAGTAGGGAATAAACTACATATATACAGGACAAAATAAGCAAAGAGATAGAAAGCTCTATGTCCCCTGAGGGCGCCACAATAAGGGCACACCAAAAGTCCCTCACAGGAGCTTTAAACACATAATTTTCATCTCCTGATCACATCAGTAATGCCACCACAAGTTAGCCATTTGAAAATATTGTTGGGTGATAATTCTTTTCTTCTTGCATCCTCTGTCCTCAGGAATCAACTTGACTCTGCGCTGGTCTGTGACTGATGGTAAAACATGGGAGGAGAAAGCTGTGCAGATATGGGCGGGGCCAAGCGGTTACTCCTGCATCACGTCTCTGAACAGTGGATCTGCAGAGGACCGGAAGTACATCTACGTTATTTATGAGAAGGGCCACAAGGACTATATCGAGACTGTGTCGTTTGCCAAAATCCACCTGTTCGGTGGCCGATAGGACATGTGGACTGGAGGTACGCTGAAGAGGAACCATGTAGAGCTTGTTTGTTTTCTAAAGCTTCACAGATGTGGTAGAAAAACTCTCAATGAAACAGCACATTAATAAGAGTTTTTGATTTGGGGATCGATTGTTCTATTGCTAAGCAACCCCTTTGCTACATTTTGGTTTAAGAAAAGTGCTGTACAAAGATTGGCTGTTTGATTTACAGACTGATCAATATCTGACAATACAAATGTGTATTGTGCCTTGTGTTTGTCTCCTAGATACAAACAGTTGGAAGAAAAGGGAATTTGGAAGAGCTTTTTTACTCCTACAACTTTCTCAGGATGAAGATAAAGACTCTGATTGACTTTATGACATTAAATGTGGGGAACTGGCTCAAAGCCAGGGATGTCCAACAGGTTGTACCCACTCTGTAATGAACTGATCAAAAATCTCACTATTTTCTTATGTCTTACTCATTTTTTCCAACAGTTGATTAAGATGCATATGTCATGTTCCGATTTTTTTAAATTTCATTTTTGTTCTGATTGGTCAAAAAAGATAATCAACACCAATATTGTATGGGTTCCCTGTTGGTAAGCAAGACAATATGGTGAAAGTGGGATGTTTTAAGAGAGAAGTTTAAAATAATTTTAACAGAAATTCAAAATATGACTTGGCTTCACTTCTTATCTAAATGCTGTTAAAAATAATATGGCTATCTGAACATACTGCATTTTTAAAGCATCTCAGGCACCTCTGGCAGATTCACTGTTTACATGACTAAGAAATGACTCCTGCTAAAGCCAAACTGACAGACTTAGTAGTTATTTAAGAGGGAAACTAAGCTGATGTTTGAAACTTAAAAAGTTTTTCAGTGCCTGTGGTTATAATGATATAAATATCGTTTGGCTCCATTTATTGAGAAGCAAATGTGACATTAACTTGTGCTGACTGAAAACTGATTATGCCTCAGTAGAGCAAGAGATGTGAAATAATGTCATTTTTAAATCAAAATCTTTTTATTGAAATTTTCACAGAACAAAATAATTGCACAGTCCAAAAGTATTAGAGAGAGAGGTAGCACAGAAATACTTAAATCGTGCATTTTACTGTATAACAAAGAAGAAAAACAAAACAAAAACAAACAAACAAACACACACACCCCCCCCCCACCCCCCCACCACCACTGCCAGTGAGCCTAATAGAAAAACATTGACATAAGTCTGTCAAGCATACCTGAGTAGATAGATGGAGAACTGCAGATTACATTAGAAATAATGTCATTTTTTTAAACTTACAATACCAATAGTTATAATTTAAAGAAGTAAAACATGTGAGTGAGTGAGTGAGTGAGTGAGTGAGTGAGTGAGTGAGTGAGTGAGTGAGTGAGTGAGTCTGATAAAGAAGGTGAGTGCATGATGTGTATGAGGAACAATAATCTCCTTTTGAAGACTGTTCACTTCTTATGTTGGTAAGCTGAACCTTTTACTTTCAGGCTATGATTTTGCCAACATTGTTCACATGATATTGTTTTAATTCAGGACACTATGTGATCTGTGCTACTTGTAGAATAAATTAATGATTTCTGATGACACTTGTTTTTAGTTGTTGTGGGAAGAGCTGGGCTTTTAAAAAGTGTGTTCTCCTCCAGTGCTGAAGGAGAACATTTGATATACTTAAATCATATTGCTAAATGCAGGTTTCAGTCTACATGTGAAACAGAATTTACCTTAATGTGCTAGAGAAAAAACAGATTTCTTCTCTACAATTTTTCATTGACATTTTTAATTCCTTAATTTAAAACAATGCGATATCACTTTTGCTCCCGGTTATAAATGTACTAAGAGATGCGTTTGGACGAATTTTCTTAAGTAAATGGCTAGTTTTTCGATTTCAAAATTCAGAAAACAGTACAAATCCCATCAACTTCTTGAAAAAGGAGGGGGGAAAACAGGAAAATGTAAAATTCTTTATCCCAAAATCAAAACTGGACACTTTTACTTCCCAATGTTAAAATATACTTGGTTTCCAATCGTTTAACTTTTGCAAACAAGTTGATTAATCGACTAATCCTGCACCTATTTACCATATTTGCGACCCGACATGCCCCCAATGTCTTCCTATTTATATGTGCATTTCTCTACGGTTTTTTTTTTCCTTTCCATGGATATTTTCCCAGTGTCAGTCACACTGTTTATGTTATCGTAGTCACACATTCTTACATGTTTGAATGAAGATCGCAGTCACTGTTTGCATCCAGTGTGGAAAAAATGAGCTAAGAATTAAATCTAAAAACGCCCACTTCGTTAAAAATAAATAAATAAATAAAGTAACTTAGACAGCATTTGTTTAAAAATAACAGTCGTATTATTCTTGCCGTTGAAATCCCAAACGGCTTCCATCTCACGATATTACCCAGTAGCCGTTGACGGCTCTATAGGTGACGGATCGACTCCTGTATCACAATTTTCTTTTCCCCTTTTCATTTATTTTTTGGATAATAAAAGAAAGGAGTGCAAGTAAGCAAATCACCCTCTTTATCCTTAACCTTTGTTCCTACGTTAGAGCGAACTTACTTGCGGAGACTGTTGTGTGTTTGAGTATGCAGCAGGATAACGTTGCTTAGCTAGCTGGGTCGGTTGCTAGAAAGCTACGTGATAGCAAAGCTAACCTCATTCTACGATACAACCTCGAGACAAGTCGGGACAAGACCAGGTCAGTGGTCAGAAAATATGCATGTTTTAACGCAGAAATGTCGATTAAACTGTTGTTTGAAAAGAGAAAAACCTCACTATCATGGGAAAAAGTATGAACTTACTGGAGAGGACGTTTTGTTGAAGGCCACTCTTATTTTTTTCACGTAAAGGCACAGTGACTTGGTTGTTGTTGCTAGGTAGCTATATGTAGCTCCATAGCCTGGCTTCGCTTGGAGTAAAAGCTTAAAGTCACGTCAAATGTTGACTTGCTATTTTAATAACTATATGTGTGCTTATTTTACATGCGTACTAGCTTGTCTATGAATCTCTCAAAACGTTTGGTCGGTTCAAATCTGTGACTGTCAACGGTTAGCACAGGATGTTCGCCTGGAATATAATGAAGCTTGTTGACTAGCTTGTAGTACAAGTGTCAGTTTACGTTGCCCTTGCTTCAATGAAACCGTTTTTGATTTATTTACATGTTTTTTTTCTGCCATTATACATTACAGTGCGCTCATCCCATTGTTTCGTTCAAGTGTAGCTTCTGGAGGGGTTTGATACCCAACCGGTCTGTATGTTAGTATGGACGGGGCCTGTATCCACCGCCATTTTGTTTTGTTGTTTCTAATATAATGTTTTTGTGCACCTTGTCTTCTACAGACGATGGATAAACGTTTGATATAAATCCTCAGTTGCAGTGTCAGTGTGTTGGTAAAATGCAGCCCTTCGTAGAGTTCAAGAGCAGTAAGCTAATGTTACCGCAAGGTGTTGAAAATGCATTATGAAACATGAACGCAGTCCCCCTCCCAACGCCAACACTGGGCCCTGTGTTAGCCAGCTAACATTTGTTCACTTTCCTTTAAAGATACAATAGGCTTCTGCAGTGTGTGGCTACAACAGCAATAATTTCGGATAATATATCCTTTGGGTTATTTTGCCCCTAGACATTCATTAGTTGGACAATCAGTAGTTCTCGTTAGCTTTAGCTTTCCGAGGCCTCTGTGGTATACGTTGCTGCAGTCCTGTCTTAGTAGCGTAGCTGCTGGCCCCTGTTAATCCCCATACAACATGCAGTTGACCAGCCATCCCACGACCTAATTTTCTAATCTCATCTGGCTGTTGAGGCACGGTGCTGCGCTGCTGCTCGGCATTTCATCTGTGAAGCCATTTGTTGTGTCTGTATTTATTCTGTTTACCCGGGAATGTGTGTTTTCAGGCAGTCAAAAGAGTTATCTGCGTGTAGAATAAGGCAGTTTCCTTTAGAGTCTTGAGTCAAACGTTGAAATAATTCAATCCCAATGTCTTGTCTCCAAGCAGTTTAAGACACTGATCATGTGATAAAAATGCCCCAAAACCCTCTTTCTTTTCCTGACATCAGATGAAAGTTCTACATTATAAAAATGGGTGTGAAGAGGGAGGAAAAGCAGAATCAAGGCTTTACATTCAAGCCAAAGAGTAAACACACACCTGATTGGTTGATATTCTGCACACATTCAGTATGTTTACTTCTACACATCCTTTAGGCCAGGTCATGGTAGGATTCATATTGTTGTGTCTGGAATATCTGTACCCCAAAGGCAACAAATAATGTTAAAACAGAAGAGATGGTTTTACCTGATTCACTTCCTTACACCTAAACCTTTAAAGTCATTAGAGTCTTGTTGTATTTTGTTTTGTTTTGGGGTTTTTTTTTCATTCCCTGTTTGAAACTAGTTTTGCAAAACATTGCCTTGTCTCACCATGCCGCTGTGAACATTGTTGCAAACAGATCCACTTGTTGTTCATACAGACTGTTGACTGGTCTTTGCTGTCATGGCTTGAGTTTGATGCTCTACACGTAGCAATGTTATGCTGTTATTTTCAGATATATTAATCTCTGAAATAGTCCTCCAAGGCAAAGACCACCTTGTATCATTTCTTCTCACTAATGTTATTTGTGGCACAAAACTGTACAGAGATTTGCGCCAACTGATGGGGGTTATTGTGGAGCAGGGGCAGCAGTTGAACCTGTAGGAGACAGCCCAATTACTCTCAAAGTGGACAGATGTCAGTGCAGTGTGTTTTATTGATGTGCAGTAAAATGAGTTCAAGCTAAAGGCCCAGCTGTTGCCATGGAGCCAACCCAGTCTCAAGGCAAGGCATAGAGGAATATAATTTATCATGTGTTGTCATGGAAACCATGGTTCAGCTTTTCCCCTGTCTTTTATACAGTGGTACCGGTGATTAGGTTTTTAAACATATGCTGCATTGAGTTAAACTTTATTGCTGGAGTTTTTTCTAAATTTGCCGCACATACGAAAAAAGTCACTATGTAGGTGTATAACAAGAAGGGATGCAACACTTCCCTTGATATTGAATAATACAGGACAGCATCGACACAGTTCACATCTGCTCTTTTCCTGCTGTTGCCTCAGTCCTGTGTATGCATGCATGGTTTGTTTGAATACACCCACAGTCCAAAAACATGCTCATCAGGTTGAAAGGTGACTCTAAATTTCTCATAGGGTGAATGTGTTCTACAACTCTACAGTTTCATTTAGCAGATGCTTTAGTCCAAAGCAACATACATACTTGTGAACGATCATCCATCTCTACGTTAGCTCAGTGATAGGCTGGTAACGTGTTTGAGTTTTAACCTGGCTGGGTCGGCTTCTGAAAGTGAAAAATGTTAGAGATAAAGGATGGATAGCTTCTCTTTAAATGGGCTCAGTAATGCACCGCCA
The DNA here is from genome assembly GCF_033239565.1 of Halichoeres trimaculatus. NCBI lineage: Eukaryota > Metazoa > Chordata > Actinopteri > Labriformes > Labridae > Halichoeres > Halichoeres trimaculatus. Next base: position 10,557,498 of record NW_027437192.1, read on the forward strand.
TTAGGCCTGTCACGATAAAAAATTTTGCCAGACGATAATTTTCCAAAATATTATTGCAGATAAACGATATTATTGTCAATGGTATTTGGATTTTTTTTTTTCATTTTTTTCATTGATGTAGTTATGATAAATGGGATAATAAAGTGAGTACACCATATCAAAAGCAAGAAACTTTAATTTCTTAAGAGTATTTAACTGTAATTAAAAGGTCAGGATCTTTTAAATAAAATAAGTTAAACAAAAAATATAATAAATTTAACAAACAAGAAAGAGAAAAAAAATACAATGAAAATGAAATGGACTCTCTTTTAGAAAAAAATACATGTCAATGAAAATAATTAATACTAATCAAAAACAACAAAACATAGACCCTGTCTCTAAAGAAAAAAATGAAACTCCAAAAAAAAAAACAACTTTAAAAACTATAGCCTAAATAAAAGGGAGTTTATACAGTTCCTGAATTGTTTGTAACATGTACTTTTTCCCAGTCAATCCGTACTCTGTCAAACATTTTTAACATTTCTGGCTTTCAACCGAAAGGCTGCATTTCTTTGTCAATGTAGCTGTCTTTGAGCGCCCACCATTTGGCACTTTTACTTCTATTTACTTTGCAGACCAAAAGCCTCAGTAAGAGCGAATTGTAAAAGAACAAGGCTCCGCTGCACCTCCTCTTCCTCTTCTTCGTCGCCACTATTTTCAAACAAATGCGACATATCAGCTCGTTGGTGTTCATGAGCTCACACTTTGTTCATTCTGATAAAAAAACAAAATATTCCCACACTGGGACTGTGGCAGGCAGCTTAAGAACCGTATCTTTTGTGCCATCACTCATAATAGCGTGTGTTTCCTCCTTACCCCTCAGGACGCTCGCTTTAGCTCTCTCTGTGTGTACGCGTGAGCAGCCCCGTCTTCACCCCAAAGATCGCATTTTTGACAGATGCTCACTCCGCTTTAAATCCGCTATAGAACCTATGCACCCCGATGTTAGGAAAGATAGACGTAGTGAGCCATCTTCTCATTCAGCCTCTTTGGTTAAAAGAGAGGAGGAAAACAAACATGCATGCACGTGTCAGTTTATCGAGGCTGGCAAACTTACCGAGGATGTTTTTATGTATCGTTCGGTTAATCGATTTATTGATTATCGTGACAGGCCTACCTGGTGCTAAACTACAATACAAACTGAGTTTACAAAGTTTGCTTGTTGTCATGTTACAAACAATAGCTCTACGTAACTGCCAATAAAAACATTGCAAGAGTCTGGTCCTTGGGACAGAGGGTGCCAGTGCTCACAGGAAACAAAGGCTGTATCCTGGAAAATACACTAGCTTTCAAGATAGTCCTCACAGCCTCTTTAAATAAAAACAGTCTGCAAACAATGTTTTACATTTACACCTATTGCATATACATGACTGCACATCTGCAGCATCATTGCTCTGTGACATTAGTGGGGTTCCTCAGTGGCCTGACCTTGGTACCTCAGAAGGGAAAGGCCGGTTTCAGACTGTTCACAGAAATAGCCCGTGCTCCACCCCTGAGATTAGTATGTAAACAAATACCAGCCTTTTAACTTCACGACACTTGCTGCAACACCTATTTACAATTTTGGTAACTTCATTGATACAGGTGCAAGACTGGGATGTACATAAAGCAGCACAGCACTTTCGTTCACTACAGAGCTACCTAACTGTGGGTGTTCACCTTGTTGGAATGATGTTAGCAGAAAAATTGAAAAATGCAGAAATTCTTGGAAGTTGAAGCTAGGGCTGAACGATTTTAGGAAAAGATTGAATTGCGATTTTTCTGGCAGATATTGTAATTTCAATTCGATTCACGATTTTCTTCAAATCAAGCTTTGGGATATTCACATGTAGGGCTGACCGATTTTTGGAAAAAGATCTAATTTTTCTGGCAGATATTGCAATTCACAATTTTTTAATCATCAATAGTGATGATAAATAATCTGTTTTCATCAACTTCTACTCCTAAACAGAGGCTTTGTGTTGTTGACCTGCTTACCAGCACTTTTAACATATAGATTGTCTACAAATTTGTAAAACAGAATGTGTATAATACTTGACACAACAGATCCTGAGTCAGTCAGGAGCGCTGCAAAAAATTGCTGCTTTGGCGATCTCAAAATTGCATTGTCTAAAATTGCGATTTCCATCTGAAAACGATAAACTGTTCAGCCCTAGTTGAAGCCTAACATATATTCGCAAGTAACAACTGACATGTAATGTTGAAATAAAATTCAAATAGAACATGATAGGAAGCTGAGTCATTGTGATGAAAGGTTTAATAAATGTTGAATATTGAGTCTGTTCTCAAAATGTCCTCCGAGGTCTAAGAAAGGAAAGGTGTTGTCCAAGCATTCTGCCATTAAACTACGTTTTAAAGTCTAAAATTAAACTGTGCAATGAATAGACACAGAACATTTGTGCAGAATGCCTGAAGCAAATTTTTCCTCCAAGAGGGTTTGGGTTCAATTTTTTGTTAAATATTTCTTCTGCAAGAAAGAGTACTGAAATGATGAACAGCTTATATTGTTGATGTGTGGATTAGCATTTAGTTGTATGAGTGGGTCCACCAGTTCCAAGTGAGGCTACACAACACAAGTAGAAAGAAAAGAACTGTATGTCTAATTCTGATTTGTATGCACCATTCTTTCTTTGAATCTGTTGGGCAGAAAACAACTTTTTTTCGTTTTTTATGAGTGCGTGTCAATATGACAGTAAATACAGCTTCTAAAACCAGTACTTTCACTCTTACTTTAGTGAAAACCAGGTGTCAAATCTGTCTCTTTCTTTTTGTTGTTGTGTTTCTGTCCCCTCTCTACCCTCCCAGTCTCAGGGCTCACCATACTCAATGAGCGGACAGCGCAATGTCAGAGCGTTCTGGGCAAACTGCAAAGGGGAAGGAAGGCAAAACCAAGTATGCGTCTCTCAACCTGTTTGATACATACAAAGGAAAGAGCCTTGAAACACAAAAGCCTGTTGGTGAGTATTCAGTCATTGTCACAGCTCTTTGCCTGTCTCTAATGATGTGCTTCTTGTTTGTAATGGAGATGCAGCCTCACAGTCAGATTCACTTTAGTGGCTGCTGCGTTATTGTGTGTAATAATGCCTAGCTTTGCTTTTTTGTCTCCTGACGCCAAGCACTGCATCTTTGATGCACCAGCCTCCTGTCTCCATGAAAGCTTTAGTGCTCATTTCAAATATAGAAGTGAAAGATATTCTGCATCTCTCAGCAGCACGCCAGCAGAATTTTGCTGATTCTGTTATTCCTCTCCAGGGTTATTTACTATCTGTATTTGTTGTACTTTCCTCAAGCAGAGTAAGAGAGGGAAGAAATTTTAATAGAATGTGTCACAACTGTAGAAATAAAGGAGGAAGTCATGCCTGTCCTGGAGGGTGTGCGGCTCTTGAGCTACAGCATGTCAGCTGAGCCTCAGAGCCACAGAGCCTGACCCCAGACAGAGGCTTGCTTGTGGATGTTGTTTGACTTCTGCACCGAGTCCCCAGTCAATGTTTTATTCAGAAGCTCCCCACTAGATCCAAGCAGCTGTCCTTGTTGTGCAAACTACACACTTCCCCTTCCTACATAGTGAAGCTATGCACTGCTGTGGTTTCTCTCAGCCTCAAGGCAACAAATAAGGGATTGATATTCAGCATAGCCTCACTTTGCAGAACCGGAAGGCTTCTCCATGCCCCTGTGGGCATCAATATCCTGATATGTCTCCATGAAATGTAATTGAAGTGGGTTTAGTGGAGGTTTTTCATAATGTCTTGAAGCTTCTTTTCTAATTCATAGTCATCTGAATCATCAGACTGTAACCACTCAGCCTGTAGCCGCGCTGGATGTTCAGCATCCTAATTGCTATCTGGCAAAGCGAGCGCCACAAGCCGTCCCTGTCATCGACTCCTCCTTGCCCCCAGTTGATTTAATTGGTTTCAGGTTTCTGTGGTCCATCTGTGCTAATGACCGCCGTCTCCCTCTCCATATCAGTTCCCCCTCGCCATGGCCTGCAGTCTCTTGGTAAAGTTGCCTCCGCACGGCGTATGCCACCCCCTGCCAACCTGCCAAGTCTGAAGGCAGAGAACAAAGGCAACGACCCCAACGTCTCGCTCGTTCCCAAAGACGGCACAGGATGGGCAAGCAAACAGGAACAAGCAGACCCAAAGAGGTCAGGAAGTCACTTTTTAAAACCAGTCTGAAAATTTGAGAAGGAAAGACCTGGAGCCATCTTGTCTTATTCCTGCATGTTACTTTTTCTCACCTCTCTCAGTACCGATGCATTGTCAGCACCGCAGCCGGAATCGCAGCAGCCTGTGGCTTCAACGACACCTGCACCGACCCGCCCGAGAACCCCACCAGCTACAGAGGTACCCACTGAAAGTTCCAGAAATGCAAACTGTTTATCCTGCTGTAACAAAATGTAACAATATTTAAGGGTTCAAGAATGGCGAGGAGCATTTGCTATTTGTCTCTTACATGTGCCTGTTCTTCCCTTCAGGTTCTGGCCCCAGCTTCAACCCAGGCCGTAGGGGCAAGGTCCTGGGCACAGGCCAGTGTTACACATGGAACACCAGGGGATGGTGAGTCTTATAGTTCTCATACTTTTTTTGATCAGGCATTTATGCGGAAAAAGCTTTGTGTTGGATCTCTTCTTGTCTTCACTCACTGCAGGTGGAAAGGGATCAAACCTACCGTCGCCATTCTCTCGAGAGGAATTTCCCACCCTGCAGGCGGCTGGCGACCAGGACAAAGCTGGCAAAGAACAGGGCACTGCAGATCAGTGGTATGGGCCAGGACCAAGCCTCCGCCCCCAGAGTGAGTAATAATGAATGAGCAGTTGTTTAATTAAATCTGTTTACGTGAAAACCTATTCCACATCCTGATTTTGGCATTTTAATGACAAATATTCCAACTGTGCAAAATTAGCAATTTACTTTTGATTAGTATCAGTTTGCCAAGTATTGTTGTTACAAGTTCACCTCAGTACTTGCTTAAAAATGACTGATTTCTTTACTTTTTTTGTGTTGTATATCTGCTTGTCCCAACTGGTTTTAAATCCCACATTAATTAAAATGCAACATTATAAATATGAACCCAAAGCACAGAGCTTACATAAAGTGTGTGTTCCATCTCGAAATTTACCACGTTGTCGCTGATCTTACTCTGACGGCATCATCCTTTTGGGTTTTCTTCACTCAGACGTCACAAGTTGGCGGGACGGTGGGGGCCGAGCCCTGGCGCCCACCTTGTCTGGGGAGGGGGCAGTGGAGGGTGGCACTGGTGGAGTTCTGGTGATGGATGGGGCAGCTGGGGTCCCCCCTCCGAACTCTCAGTCTCATGGGCCACCTAGAAACCCTCCTGCAGGCAGCCCTGCCTTGCCCCTGCCCCAGCCCCCTGTGGGACCTGGGTTCCCCCAGTACCGAGGGATCATACCTCCTTTCGTAAGTTTTCTTTCAGTTTGATTACAGGTGTTACTCGTTTTTTTCCTGTTCATCTGCTTATTTTAACCGTTTTCAAAACAGATTTACTTTTAACTAACAAATGCAAGTGAGGTGTCTCGTGGATTTAATCTTTCTCATCTACTTACAGATGTATCCTCCTTACCTGCCCTTCCCGGCCCCCTATGGCCCTCAGGGGCCATACAGGTATCCGGCACCAGGGGAAGGGCCTGCTCCAAGGTATGTACCTTCCCCTTATTACTTGTTATAGCATTGTTTTGGGTTACTGTGTAGCAGTCGAATCATCATTTTTTGTTTACAATTCTCATCAACATACTGGATCTTACATAAATCTTATCCCTTCTCACAGGTTCTCTCGTGGACAGGGTGGACCTGACAACAGGCCCCCGGGTGGTCCACGTGACGCAGGTGGGGAGATGGTGAAGCGTCCCTCTATCCTGAAGCAGGATGACCTAAAGGAGCTCGACGAGCTGGACCATGATGGAGATGAAGGCTGGGCAGGTAAGGATTTAAGATTTTTTAAGATATAAAAGTCAATGAAGTTGTACGAAGAATTGGATGAAGAATTGGATGAAAGATCTCGAACTTGCAACATGACTGCTTGATGTCACATTCTGGATAAAGAAACAATATTTCCTTCTCTTTCTTTCTTTCTTTCCAAGGGGCTCATGAGGAGATTGATTATTCTGCCAAATTAAAGTTCAGTGATGACGAAGGAGACGAGGAAGGGGAAGAAGAGAGAACCGAGAGCACTAGTGACACAGGGTACGTGAACAAATTCAAAGTGCTTTGCTCTCACTGTTTTATGCAAACATAACTTGATAAGTCATAATGATGGAAGGGTGCATATTTGTCTTATACTCAGTGAGCAACAGAGGTCCCAGGATGCCCCCCCTGCAACCTCTCGCACCCGAGCCTCGGACAGTGGCGGAGATGCACACCGCACCCCTCCAACAAATGCTGACAATGGCCCCCAACCTCCCTCCAGCAAGCCAGGATGGGCCGAGGAGGGAGGCAGCAGCTGGGTGGCTCAAGGAGCACCATCCAACTATCAGGTAGAAGCAAAATGCTCTTTAACAGCAAGGTGTAGCGCTGGCAGGTTGTACTCTAGTACAGGGGACTTGAAGGAAGCGTACTTGTGGGCAGAGGTGTTAGTGAAAACTGTGGTGGGGTATGGCTAACTGTGTCTGCCTGTATATAGGGGCGCAGGCCTGGATTGGGTGGTCCCCGGGAGCAGCCCTCCCCCCCACCAGGGCCGCTCCTTGGACAAGGGCCTTACTCCTTTTACCGACAGGTAGACATCCAGACAGGGCCTCATAGACAACTCATTTCTATCATTATGTCATTACCGCCCACAGGTCAAATAGAAAAGTCATTTCAAGTTTTGATTTTGCGTTTTGCCTTTTGAGTTCAGTTTCTGTTCATGTGATCATCTGTATGGTATTTTCTCCACTTTAATGAGATGTTATGAAGCTCTATGCAGCTCAGATAATCTTTCTTACTATTCAGGAACGGCCCCACAACCAAGGAGCCCCTCGTCCAGGGAAACAGACTTCCAGCCAGCATCAGCCACCAGTAGGAGGACCTACTCCCCCTCCCCAGCCAGCCTTGCAGGTCCCTGGAGCCCAGGGGGAAGATGAGGACGAGACTTGGCGACAGCGCAGGAAGCAGTCCTCCACTGAGATTTCGGCTGCTGTGGAGCGAGCTCGCCGGCGCAGAGAGGAAGAAGAGCGCAGGATGGAGGAAGAGAGACGGGCAGCATGCGCTGAGAAGCTGAAGAGGCTGGATGAAAAGCAGCAACAGCAGCAGGGCAGCGGAGGAGGTAGTGGTAGTAAAACCCCCAGCCTGGATGGAAACTCTACAGCTGCTACAGCAGGCAGCCCGAGTCCTTCTATTTCAGCCTCCTCCCCTAACATCAGTCAGCCTCCATCTCCCTGTGTCGACCCAGAGGAGCCCCCACTGCTGACTGTCCAAACAGGGCCTAGTCCTGGAGTTGGTGACCGACAGCGGGCCAGCAGCAACAGCAGCTACGACTCCAGTGCAGGTAGATGATTTCCACGTATATTGATTATGATCTCAAATATTTTGATTTAAATTCCTAGAAATTTAAGTATAAAATCTTGATAAAAGTCCTTGATGACTTTTTAATCCTACTTTCTTGGTTCAGATACCCAGCCATGTCCCCAGCCATCAATGTCACAGACACAGCAACCAACACTAGATGTACCTGCACCAGGAGAAAGTAAGGAAGAGACTTTGGGAAGTGCTCATGTTCGTGCAGGCAGTGGAGGGGAGAGAGGAGCAGATCCTGTGAAAATTGAAAATATCGGAGGGGGAGCCGGTCGGCAAGCTGGTGGTCCTCCTGGCCAGGGTTACTCTAAGTACCAGAAATCTCTTCCACCTCGATTCCAGAGACAGCAGCAGGTAGGGATCTATCACTCACTGTAAATACATATGTGCTGTTTGTTTCATACAGATATTGCTTTGCTAGTTTTTGCATTTTGGCTTATTTACAAAAAAACATCTTCCTGTTCTGCAAACATAAAAATCTAAGGTTTTCTGCATATATGTTAATTTTCCTCTAGGAGCAGCTCCTGAAGCAGCAGCAGCAGTGGCAGCAGCAACAACAGCAGCAGCAGCACAGCCAGGCATCACAAAGCCAGCTGTCTCCTCAGCCCCAGGCTCCACAGGGTCCTTCACCGGGTACAACACCACAGCCGGGGCCTGGGCCAAAGCAGGGTGGACCCCTGTATCAACCCGGTAATATGGTTCGACCTCCACCACTGCCAATGAACTTTGACCCTCGCTGGATGATGATGCCCTACATGGACCCTCGCATGATGCAGGGCCGCCCTCCACCAATGGACTACTACTCTGCTGGCATGCACCCCTCAGGTCAGTCAGACTGATTGAAACCCTCAAAGATACATAATCCAAAAACACACTTCATGGGTATCAAACCTATGCCTACGCCTGTATGATGTTAACATATTCTTTTGGAATATTTTCCCCCACCCCAGGGCTCATAGGGCGTGAGCGTTCTGATTCAGGAGGATCTGGCTCGGACCCCTTTGACCGTCAGCAACAGCATGCTGGGCACCCTCACCGTGGTACTCCCCCAATGGACCCCAAGCTTGCTTGGGGGCCAGAGGTATTCCCTGGTGGAGGAGAGGGCAGAGGACTGACATCCCCTCTTAGACAGAAGCAAGGAATGGAGGAAGATGAAGGGGCCAAAGGACCCAGGTATAAACAAATTTGTTACGCGCACATGAAATGAAGTGGAAGAATGACTATGCTACCAAACCAAAATCTCTTAGCGCACAGTGTGATTTATAGAAGAATTCCTCATCCTGTGTTTTTATACTTTGTCTTAGGAGTGACACTCCCCCACACCGAATGCGAGAGGGTGGATTGGGACCTATCCAGCAGCCAAGCTCCAGCTCCGGGACATCCAATCAGACTCCACCTCCAGTTGGCACTCAAGTTGGGAGCCAGGGTGGGGGCCACCACCCCCATCACTACATGAGTGGGCAGGGCAACTACAGCAACTTCCCTGATCAGAGTGCACGAATGCTTCCACACCAACAGCAGCAGCAGAGGGCGAATGAGCGGGGAAACCAGGCACATGGTTTCACCCACCAGGATGAAGGACCTCCCCGAGGAGCTCAGCAAGGCCAGATATGGGGGGCTCCACACCCTCACTACGATCGCAATGGTCGTGCAGACCATCCCTCTGTTGAGAGCAATTCTCATCACCACCATCATCACGGTCACCACCCTCAGCAGTCTCACTTTCATCTCCACCCACACAAACCAGAGAACAACCGTGACAGGGTCGCTGAGGCCACTGCCAAGAAGACAGACTCTTCTCCTCCAATCCACCAACCTTCCCTCTCATCTTCCTGCTCTTCCTCCTCCTCCTCTTCTGCCAGAGAAGATGGAAATGTCAAAGCTGCCCTCCACCATCACCCAACCCAGCGAGAGGGTGAGGCAGGGGCTGGGCATGCCGCTGGTGAAAGAGGCAGCGGTGGCACTGCTGGCAGCAGCAGCCATGTGAAGCCGGAGAAAACCGGCCCGGGATACACTCCCCATTCTTCTGCCACTGCCAGCCAACCTTCCTCTCAGCATGGCAGTCACACTCATCCTCACCATCCTCACCATCATAAGTCAAACCAAAGAGGGGGGCGAGAGCACAAGACAGAGACCCAGTGGGGCCCACGGCCTGGCAGCAGCCACATGGGTGGAGGGTCATCTCATGGCAGGAGGGCCAACAATGCAGGGGGTGGGAACAGCTCCCGTGGAGGTGACGACTCCTCCAACCCTCAAACAGATCATAAACCCTCCAATCATGCAGGAGGTGGCAATATGAATAAGAGGGCTGGACCGATAAAGAAGCCTGTGCTCAAAGAGATGAAGAAGGATGGAGGGGAAGTAGAAGGTGGAGAAAAAACAAGTGCAGGATTTGGGAAAGATAAAGAGCAGGATGGGGCCCAAACCACCTCAGCAAAGCAGGAAGCCGCCTCAGTCTCCCAGAGCACATCAGCTCCATCAAAAGATGAGCCAGCTCAAACAGCCAAACCCAGGAACGGAGGCAAAGAAAGATCAGCGGGAGGAGGTGGAGGTCGAGGGCCAAAAGACGGGGACACAGCCTCTTCAGGCTTAACAGGCTCCTCCTCCAGGAGGGACAGGGAGCGCTCTTCTGAAAGAGGAGGCCATCACGGAATTCCTGCCAAAGGTGGTCGGCCCAGTCGTGGACGAGGGGGGGAGTTCTATGGAAGAGGACGTGGGTACCGTGGCACCTATACAGCCACTGCCGGGCCCGCTGGTGGAGGCCGGGGAAGAATGGGAGCCAGGAGCGGCAGAGATTACCGCTCATCTGTGGCTGGTGGACACCATCATGAGTCCAAAGGTGAGGGAGGCGGCGGCAGACATGGCCAGGAGCGCTCTCAGCATAACCCAGCCAGGGCCAGGAACCGAAGTGAAACCCGCAGTGAGGGTTCAGAGTACGAGGAAATCCCCAAACGAAGGAGAGAGAGGGGCTCAGAGACTGGCAGTGAGAGTGGTGCCAGTGACCTCGGTCACTCAGACAAAGATGACACCCAGAAACCCAACACCAAGAATGGCTCCAACACCACTGGCTGTAGTACAGTGTCATCTGCACCACCCAGAGGTTCACAGACCCGGGTTTTCACCCCCAGAGGTGTGCCCTCTAGGAGGGGACGGGGCGGAGGCAGTGGAGGAGGAAACATGTACAGGAGCAGTGGAAATGCTGGAGGACCACCTGGAGGACACAGAGTTGGACCCAACTCAGCCTCTCATCATGGGGGGCCTTCAAAGGCATCAGCCTCCACCCGAAAGCAGCATGGCCCACCACAAACGTCTGGGCCCAAAGACTTGGGGAGGGGGGGTAACGGTGGAGAGAAGAAAGAAAAGACAGCTGATGCAAGCCAGGCTCAGAATCAGGGGTCTAATCCCCCGCAGACAACACTGCCCGCTGCAGCTCCGGCTAACTTGGGCTCCACTGAGAATGGAGTTGTTGTGACCCAGATACCCTCGACTAACCCGACATCAAACTCTGGAGGGCCAGATGCTCTCCCCCTGCCCACTAACCGCGGGTTTCCACCAGGTGGATTTGAGCGACCACCAAGACGTCGCCGTCATGGGCGCTCTCAGCATCAGCAGGATAAACCGCCCCGTTTCCGGCGACTGAAGGAGCGAGAGAATGCTGCACGGATCAACGGAGGAGTGGGGGTTATTGGGGGAGGAAGGCCCTCCTCTCCCTCCCTGAATTCAGTTCAGGATAGTAACGGAGCCCCTGCCACTGCTCCCATGACAGGCACCACCCAAAACGCCAACCACAATACTGCAGTAACAAACAACAACAACAACAGTGGAGGTCATCTCAGCAATGCTAACAACCACCACCATCACCACTACAACCAGGGCAGCACCGGGCCACCCCACCCTCAGCACCACCACAGTCACGGAGCGAAGTCCCCCGACTTCACCAACCAGAACTCAGACCAGGCCAACGAGGAGTGGGAAACGGCGTCCGAGAGCAGCGACTTCACTGAGTTCAGAGACAGGGAAGGTGGCGGAGGGAAGTCGTACTCATCTCACCATCCCCACCACATGGGACGGGGAGGAGGGGGCGGCGGAGGAGGTGGAGGAGTGGTGGAGCGGGAAATGACAGGAAAGGAGCCCTCAGCAAATAAGCGGAGCTTCTCGAGCCAGCGTCCTGGCATGGAGCGACAGAACCGGCGGGTCAACGCTGGAGGAGGCGGAGGCGGAGGGGGAGGGAGAGGTCCACGAGGCCCAGGAGGTGGTGGGTCTGGCGGGCCTGGTAATGGAGGGGGTAATCGAGGGGAGAAGCGCGGTAACTGGCCCTCCCCGAAAAACAGGAAGTGATGGAATATTCCAGAACATTTCAGATGACCCATTAAGACCACCTTATTCCATCTTAATCCCTTTTTGATAATTAATTCATGGCTTATCTGTTGGCGTCCCGTAACATGTCAGTGTAATGTACAGTGTCTGGAGATGGTATCCACTCTCACTCTACCCCCTCATTCATCGTCACCTCCTTTGCTTTGCATCCATCAACTCTCTACCGTCCGTTATTGTAAATCCCTCTCATCCTGTCTTGCTCTCCGTTCAGTTTCCTCCCCCTCCTTTTGAAACCTCCCCCCGTTGGATTTGATAAGCATGTGTTTCTGCTAACGGAGGTGCACGTGGTTTTGACAGAAGATATTCACACAAAGCTCCACACACACTCACATTTACAAGCACAAATATGCCATCTCTCCAAACACATGCAGTCATGTGAGCATACATAAAATGAAAAAAAGAAACTGGGATTAAATTGGCAGATATGTTTGGATTGGGCTAATTTTTATATTTATGTGTATATTTCTACCACACTTTGGCCTTGGGTGGTATCCAGTAGTGCAGATCTGCACTACTTCCCTCACAAAGGGAACAAGTGCAGCATTATCTTTTAACCAGAACAGTGTAACATAAGATGTTTCTGTTTATGTCTTTTTGGCCTCATGTAAGTTTAGTTTCAGCCGTTTGAAAATATTAGGGGTGTCTGTTTTTTCTTTTTCTTCTAGAAGCAGGTCATTAAACACCTTTTTACTAAATTCCCCAATTCTTCCGAATTTCTGGTCTCCTCCAAAGTACATCTCTGATTACTGTGATGAAGTACTATTGCTCAGTGCTCACTTACCTTCACTTCTGTTGATTCGTCTTTAATTTTAATGTTTCTGCTGCTCGTTCAGGTAGATGGTGTGATTTTTTTTTCTCCAGTGTTTTTGACCCTCTCTAACATTTTTTTATCAACATAATTTTGTCCTTTTTTAAAAAAAAATAAAACAAAGGCTTCTTTACCTTCAGAACTTCTCTATACTCGAGACATCCATGTCACCCCCAAGGATTATAGTTAAACTCTTCTTTTCACATGTTTTATCTACCCCATGAAGACTATATGATAGCTGAACACTTCTTCGCCCGTACCGTAAGCTCAAAAACTTATCAGTTGTGGATGGGGTGAAACGAGATAAATGTAAACGTAGGTCATGGTGGAACAAAGGAGAATTGTTGGCTTCAAAAAGTGATTGAATATGTTTGAATAAGCACTCCTTGTAGTATAAATAAAATCCATGTTTGTTTGGTTTTTTTTGTGTTTGTTTTTGGGCAGGTCACATGTGATCCAACAGTTGGGGTACTCTGTCTGGGCCCAGAGTACAGAGCTAGGCTGAGTATCGTACTATGACACACCCCTTTTCTTTATTTTCTGTGCTCTTGTGGAAACCTTACATCTAAAAAAGGACTGCTACAAAGAGCTTTGTGTCTAAGGAAGTATTTTTTCAAGTGTGTGTTCTTGGGATGGATGGCGGTTTTTCAGTTCATGGTGGCGACCAAGTAGCCCACGCAAATTCAATCCAGAACAATGCTGGAAGGCGATAGGAGTCACCTTCTCGGCTGAACGTGCGGTTTCCAAGATTCTGCTTGCGACAAATAATGCTGACCTGGAGTGTTGGGGAAATGTTGGATTGATGTAGGATTACACTTGTAAAACATAGTTTGTATCATACAAAAAAGAGACAGAAAATGGCACACAGCTCGGAAAAGAAAAAAAAAAAGACCGAAGACAACATCCAGTGTGAACTAAATCGATTTGTATCAATTCTGTCACTGCTGTAAGTTGGGGTTTGTTTGTTTACTGACAACAGTTTGAAGATCTTCTCTGGGATGTTGTGTGTAGGGCATTCAATGATTTGTGTACGAGTGTGTGTGCTTGTGTGTGTGTGTGTGCGCGCGTTTTCTGGTGTCTGTGTAATAACTCGGGGAAGGGGTGGGGACCAGAGGGGTTAACATGAATGGCAAGCACTTTTTTTCTGCCTTGTTTGCCCACACTTGATTTAACCAGTATCATTACGACAAATGTACTGTTTCTTAAATACATCCACATATATACATGCAGCTGTGTGTATACATTCATAATCCAAATGAAGAACATGCAGCGGAGAAATTCACCAGTAAGTGTGTGATATTTAAGAAAACATTCTTCAGCAGGCAAGTGAAGTTGGACATATTTTATTTTTCACTATGACTTCTAAGCATGAACACACACCCATGGGTGCAGCTTGCCTTGCCTGTTACTGGTTTATACATTGATAGCTGTACACGTAACACTGGCTCAAAGAGTCCTTCATCCCTCCTTAACTTTTAATGTTGATGTGCGCATTATTTTATGTACCCATATTAAAAGAAAAAAAGAAAACACAAGTAGTGAACTCCAGAAAATTACTCAAAAGATTGTACTGTTTCCAGCATTACTAAGGTACCTGGAGTGGTTCAAACTGTTTTTAGCATTTATGGTTTTTATTAATGGAACCGTAATATACACACATGTATGTATATTGGTATGTATCTAAGTTTTGTCTACCCCAACTTACATTCCCACAAACAAATGTTGCCATTTTTAGTTCAAGGGAGCAATGTACAAGCAGAGAAGTGTCTTATTATAATAAAGTTATACAGAGAAGGCAAAGTTAAATAAACTACTTTTGATTTAATGGAAAATGTGCTCACAGTGTCTCATTCTTTTGAAGTGTGAAGTGAAAGGTTTTGATCTCATATGTGTTTCCACGGGTTAAACTGTTTGGTAGTTGTGTTTCTGACTCATACAATTAAGCTAGCTGCACACCAGCAAACTGAAAATTAATCATGGTCACAAAATTAATCATTTCAAGTCAAGACATTTCAGGTCTGTTAGTTTACTATATGAAATGTTTTTTACGTTCAAACTGAAGAGGACTATCTAAATCTGTTAATAGAATGTGAAACTAGTCTCTTTTTAAGCGTCAAACGGTGTCAATCAATCTTTTAAAGTGGTAAGTGTAAGATGGGAAACAAAGATGCTGCATTAAAGTCTGGGTTTTTTTGTGGATGTGCTTCCCGTCAGCAGTGATTCTTGTCCGGGCAGGTACTTCCTGTTTTTTCCTTTTTATGTTTGCATTTTCTTTCTTTATTGTTCTGTTTTTGTATTTTGCACTTCAAGGCCACTGTACATTTTTCCCCACAAGCTGCACCAAATGTGTTGCTGAAACAAACTTAAAGAGGGGAGATTACAACCAATGGGCCTGAAGTGCAAATTTGTTAACTCCCCTTCAGC
Organism: Halichoeres trimaculatus; assembly: GCF_033239565.1. Classification (NCBI taxonomy): domain Eukaryota; kingdom Metazoa; phylum Chordata; class Actinopteri; order Labriformes; family Labridae; genus Halichoeres; species Halichoeres trimaculatus. The sequence goes on from NW_027437192.1 coordinate 10,572,651, forward strand.
AAGTGACATGCATGAAGCAAAGTCCATCACATATTTAATATATTTTTGGATTTGGGTTCGTGAGGTTAACATAAAAAAGGCAACATACTTACTTAAATATCAAAAAAATTAATCATCATGGGACTCAAAGAAGAATGAATAATTCTTTTGTACTTTAAGAACAGAAAAAGTGATTGATTAGTATAGCAGAAATACTTTGATATATGTATAATTAGAAGAGTTCAACAGAATATGACAGAAGTTTAATACCATTTACATCACAGATTTAGTCTTATTTTAATACTCAAGTAGCTAGTAGCTCCTCAGCATTAAGAGAAGGACTATTTCAAGGGATATGTAATACCTAAAACACACTATAGAGGGCAGCATCACTTCATCCCGCCGGACGCTACCACCCGTTAGCTGCGGGAGGAAGAGGAAGATCGTAACCTAGAGAGGGTGAACTGGGAGGTGGTGTCCATCTTATTTACACCGGTGAGATTGCTAAATTGGTGGCCTGTTGGAATTTTTTGCGACAATAAAAGTTGAAAGCTGGGTAAGTTGAAAATATTAGTCACGCTACGATGTATGATCGCGACAAGTAAAAGGCCGAGAAAGTTCGAGGAACAGCTAATATTTATGGAGAGGCCTGTTTTCTTACGATGCGCCATATTGTGTTTCAGCCGTTAGTCGGTTAGAGCTAAGCGAGCTAGCTATACCTTACTAGCCGTTTGACGTTTGCTTTTGTGAACACCATTTATCTAAAGCGTTTTTATTATATAATTATAACAATTATGTTAATTGCAAAGGCGAAGCTGTACTGAAATGATACAATTATAAACATAAAACCGATGGGAAAATAACGCAAGCTAGCCATCTAATTAGCATTAACCTCGCCGGGTTTGTGGTGTTATACGTGATATTTTTAAGGGCACAAAACTCTCTCTTCTCTTGTTTCTAAGTAACTATGTATTGAGAAAGTGCTGTGAAATATCTGCTAGTGTATGATTTACAATTTGGCTACAAAGTTGACATGTACTAGAGTGTAAATTAAGATTGGTCTTTTCCTCTCATTGTTGGATTATAAATGAGTGTTTTCATGTCTCATTTGAAGGTGTTCAGAGATGAGCAGTTCAGAGGAAGTATCATGGATCTCCTGGTTCTGTGGACTAAGGGGAAATGAATTTTTTTGTGAGGTGAGAAGCCAAGAATCCTGTCGGATCAGTTTACCTGTTTGTAGTTACCATACATGGAAGTAGCTTATTCAAAAAGAGTGCAAATGAAGGATTTTATCATGCATACTGACTTGAATTAAGATACTTCTTTCATTGCCTCATTTAAGACTGCAGGGTATATTATATATCCTACATGATCTTTCAGACTAATGTCACTGTAGTACACGCACATTCAGGAAACATTTAGCTGGATGTAAGTTTTTTTAAGTCACATACATCTGAGGAAAAATCAAGATAAGTTTGGATTAAAGAAAATTACTTCTGAATAGTTGATCAACACCAGGTGAAATCAAAGCTCACATTGTGTACAAGCAGACAATCCTATTGTTGAGATGCTCTATATTCTTTCTACTTTTAAATCTTATTTTCCTTCCTGGGGGTATTCAAATTTTCAAACTTTATTCTAACACCAAATCTCTCCAATTTAAGGTGGATGAAGACTACATCCAGGACAAATTCAACCTGACAGGACTCAATGAGCAGGTTCCTCACTACCGCCAGGCACTAGACATGATCCTGGACCTTGAACCAGGTCTGTATGCTGTTTTCCATCCCTTGACAACAATATTAAAATGACTTCTCATTGGTTCAGACTGAATATGAATCCAAACATGCAGGGAAAAAAACCTGAAGTTTTTACTCAGCATTGAGCACTACGTGTTGATCCACACCTCAGTGTATCTGCTGATGAGTAACAGAGATCAAGTGTTAAGTTGTTGAAGGTGTTTATTCAGTAGAGCAGCATCTGCTTTCCGTACTGTGCTGCTTTTTTAATCTGTCACTTGGAGTCCTGTTTCACATTCCGTCTTATAAATACAGGTGAGAAGGAACTTTTGATCTCAGGTTTCTTTTTTATAGCCTGTTTACTCTGCTCAGACTCCTTTTAGATCTCTGGTTCCCGTTTGAAGTAGCAAAGAACACATTCTCAGTTTTATTTTCGGTGTTTCCTTTCTTTCAAGACATTCTCTGCACAGTTTTGCATCCCTGTAACCTCTGTGTCTCTATTTCCCACTTCCAGATGAGGAGCTTGAGGACAACCCCAACCAGAGCGACCTGATCGAGCAGGCAGCCGAGATGCTGTACGGCCTCATCCACGCACGTTACATCCTCACTAACAGAGGCATCGCACAGATGGTAAAGAATTGGCTGTATCAGCAAGATTCCTCTCCCTGGCTGCATTAGAGGAGCTGTTTTTCTATTCCAGCAGAAAACTACTCTCAACATGTCAATGATCAAACAGGGACTAAAATACTAAAGAAAGAAGCTGCCAGTCTATTTATCCGCAGTTTAGCGTCTTCACAGCTGAGTTTTATTTAGAAAAACGGGTTTTATTTTTGGGGGAAGTTCAGTCTCACCTGATCAGGCTTTATTGTGTTTTGTGGACAGACGTTACAGCATGTGTGTAGAGAGTTATTAGATAAAGGGTTTTTTAAGTGTAAATTTTATTTTTATTCATCTTTAATTAAATCACTCACTCTTCTTAACTTGAGCAGATTGAATCAACTTGAAAGTCCTTAAAAACTTGTGAGATTAGAGACTCGCAAATCCAGCCTTGTGATTATATTTTAATCTCATTACCCTGTTTTGGAAAGGTATTGCTGCCACACTACAGAAAAGAACCCGAACAAAAAAACACCAGTTTCATTTATAAAGTGATACTAGATTATCACATTATTTTGTGTTTTCACTTTTTCTTTTTTCTTTTTTAAGTTTAATTTTTGGGGCTTTTCATGCCTACAATCAGATAGGAGAGAGGACAGTGGATAGAGTAGGAAACAGGGTGAGAGTGGGGAATGACATACAGAAAACGGGCCACAGGCTGGACCCGAACCCAGGCCATCCACTTAAGTGCGAACCTCATTGTGTGCAACCTAGATCTCTATGGATATTAGCAGCACCAGTTCAACTTTGCCAAAAACTCATCACGTAATAACATCTTGATTAAGTATTACGTATTTCACATAGACTGCATAAAATAGGGCGTAGTCTCTACAAATGTCACCCATAGGTTCCTGAAACAATCAAATAAACACTGGATATATAGCAGGTTTTGAGCTACCTTTCAAACAGCAAAGGGTGCCCGTCAGTCATTTGAGCTGATCTGTGTCTCTGACTGGACAATCAGATGATCCTAGTATCTTCTAAATGCAGAATTTACAGTGTGCCGATAGCAAAATTAGCCTTTCAGACCTAAGCTTGGTGTGGTCGTGGTTTTTGGTCTTTCTGCAACAACAGCAACTTTGAGCACTCCAGCATAGGCTTCATTTTTCTAAACCAGATGTTGCCCCTTGGTATTAACTTGGCAGATTATTTTCATGTCATAACATGATACTGACATGTTAGGGGGGGGGTTTTTCCCTCGCGTGGCAGCAACACATTTACGAACCCTGTTGTCCTTTTTCTAGCTTTAAGTTTTTGTCCCTAAGCAGCTGCTTGTATCATCTGCCATATTATAAAAGGTCACACTTATCAATTGAGAATGGTTTTATCTGTCCCTGATTCTGTTTATTGACCCATTTAACCTTCATTTGTACTCTTACAGTTGGAGAAATATCAGCAGGGAGATTTCGGCTACTGCCCCAGAGTCTATTGTGAGAATCAGCCCATGCTTCCTATCGGTGAGTATACAGGGTTTATGAATCAGAGTCACAGAGTTAAATTATTCTGTACCCTGTAAATTCATTGCTTATCATAAGACGACAACAAAACAAAAAAAGAAATATATTTGTGCACCAATTAGAGATCAGTAATGCTTTGGGTCTGTTTCTACAGAGTTAAAAATTTGCACAATTTACACCGTTGAATTCTTTCAGTCCTGGATGAATGTGGATACGTGGCGTGCTGCTGACTCACTCCACACGTTGAGTAATACTTCAGTGTGTAATGTGTCGAATGATTTTAGCCTCTTTCTTTATTCACAGGTCTGTCAGACATCCCAGGAGAGGCCATGGTGAAGCTGTACTGTCCTAAATGTATGGATGTCTACACACCCAAGTCCTCCAGGCACCACCACACAGATGGAGCTTACTTTGGCACCGGCTTCCCCCACATGCTCTTCATGGTTCACCCTGAATACAGGCCCAAGAGGCCCGCCAACCAGTTTGTCCCAAGGTTAGTTCACTGTGAACGCCTGCTGTCGTATTATCGTTTAAACGCCCTTAAGACTCATCTGTCAGCCTGAATTGGATCCATGTTTTACGTGACTTAGTTCTAGATCCTTCTGTTTTTATGTCCCCTGTATTTGTGACAATTCTGCTCAAATTTGAGCGTGCACCTTTTGCTTATTGTTCTCTTCAACTGTAAAGTTTATTTTATTCTGCAACTGAGCGCAAACACAGTCATGGATCTGGTACTTCACCTGTTGGTAGGGATGGGTACCTTTCACATTTGAAACAATACGGTACCAAAGCTCGGTTCCTAGCAATTGGTACCGGTACTCATTGGTACCAATTTTGGTACTTTTTGGTGTTTATGTGGTAAAAAAATATCCATTTGTTTAATAATAAACTATATTTTTTCAATATAACACATTTATTATTCAGTGTATATAACCTTGCAATGCCGTGATCATTTACAGCATTGAAAATCACCTTCTCTTCCACTCCCTCACAGTCACAAGGATGTGTTAGATACCTAAACATAATACCTATTGATTTTACATGAATCAGTACCCAGTACTTTTGACAGACTTTTCTCAGTACCTATTAAAGTACCTAATTCGGTACCCATCCCTTCCTGTCGCTATCACTGTAGAGCCGTTTTTTTTATTAGGTTGTTTGTGCCTGGCATAGAAGGTCGGCTCCATGTGATGATGAAAAAAGGGAGCTTCTGCTCACTCTTCTGATATTATCTATTCTCACTGTACACGGTGGCTTAGCTTATAGCCTAGCCTCCAACTCTAAACAACCAAACTTTCAACACACACACAAAGTAAGTTTCTCTTAAACCACTGAGACTCAAAGCATCCTGACATGTTGATGTCACTAGGGTTTTGTGATGTAATCAAGCGCTACACAAACACAGCTAAATCAACACTTCTTCACCAGGGTGATTATTTTAGGACATGTAAGTTATAATCTGTTTGTATCCTTTTCCGGCTCCCTCCTCCCTTCCTACTGTCTGGTTACAGTCATGCGTTCACAGATCATGACAGTCAGTTTCATGATGGGATCAGTCACCGTCCTCTCCCTGAAAGCAAATACACCCATGATCAGAACACAAATGTTGTCATCAATTTGAGTGTTCGTGTAATGTTTGCAGCTTCTCTTATTCAAACAGTGTAATTTTCCTTTTTCCTCTCCAGGCTCTACGGGTTCAAGATCCACCCCATGGCTTACCAGCTGCAGCTGCAAGCCGCCTCCAGCTTCAAGAGCCCCGTCAAGGCCATCCGCTAGAAGAGGAGGAAGATTCTTTGACAGGAAGAGAGAAGGAGAGAGGAGAAAGAGTTATGATCAGAAGGGGAGGGGTCACCTGCACTTTACACAGCTCTGCAGACGCCCCCTCCCTGGCCTGGAGACTGTATTATTTTTGGTTTAGATTAGGACAAATGAGAAAGTGTAAGGATTTTTCAGTGTGAGAGGAAAATAAGACGCACAGCCATTATCTTAAACACACACACACACACAACACACGCACACACGGGATTCCATGCACATACCTTACCAAACTCATCAGTGCCAAAAACAGGAGGTGAGATAAAGAGGAAGCCGAACACAACAGGGGTTAACAGCTTCGCTCACATCACAAGCACACTGATGAGGAATAATGAAATCAGTGACACTACAGGGAACTTTTCCCCAGGAGAGAGGGTTTTAAGTCGGCTCTGTTGGGCTGAGAAAGTGACACTTTTCTGTGTTTGTTCTGTATTTGGCACAGTTTGGCTAAGAGTGGTGGTAAACCCTCCGTCTTTGAAAGCCTGTTCTCCTCCCGTCCCCCTTCAGTGCATGTACACTCAGGCTGGCACTCGCAGAGACAGTTTGGATGGTGGAAGCGGATGTTTTTCGTCTTGGTTGTCAAATTTGGTTCCTTGTTTTTGTCTGATCTTTTTGTACAAACTTTCTGTTGAATTTGCCTTAAGATTCAGAGAAAACACACATTGTTCTGTTTTTTTTAGAAGAGGAAAAGCATTTATTTCTTCATGTTTTCAGCTGTAAGAAGACATTAAATAGAACTAAATGAGACAAACATAACTTTCAGACAATTGTAATCAGCCCAAGTCATGTTTCCAGCTGTCTGTGCATGTGTCAGAGAAATGTTTGTGATGGTACCCAAGTGAAAATATAACCTGTGCAACATTTTCTGAGCAGTGCCCCTCTATCGTCAACTTTTGCCCCGTAGCTTTATCTCTTTTGAAGTTTTTAGAAACAATGTGCCGTCACCAGTGTAGGTGAGATGATAGATGTACGCTACCATGAGCGGCCAGGCAGATTCTTGTAGCACAAAGGCAAGAAATTTGAAAAACGGAAGTCTAAGCAAACCGAACATGTTCTTTTTGAGTTTTAGAGCTGCTACTGGATGCTGAAGCTCACCAGTTAACCCAGAAAAGCTTCTTTTTAATCTGTAGGAAAGTGAATAATTGCTAACCTGGCTGACTTCTTGTGGTAGCTTTTCTTATGAAGAGTGGTTTCCGTTGTCTCAGTTACCTCTTGGCCTGACAGCAAATGTTTCCAAAAATGTCAAATTATTCCTGTAAATAATCCAGGAAGAGACTCAGAGAGAAGAATTGAGACAATCTGAATCCTTCCGCCGCACTGATCCTCCTGCTGTCTCTCCACAGCACAGTCTCATTATTTATGACCACGTTCAGAGACAGACACACACCAACCACCAGCCGCCTCTTTGCTTTAGTTTTCTTTAAAACCACGGGGCAGATACTCAGTCGCCCCATCTCTACCCCTTCATCTCTTCACATTTCTTCTTTCGCGTGACTGGAGCAGGTTGTTGTTGTTTTTTGGGTGTCACCATAACAAGAGAGAGAAGGTATTTATGTGTCCAGATTTTAACTAACATTTGTCTTTGTTGATGTCGTCTTTCTGCTACTGTGGAAGGGTGAGCAGGATTCATAATTCTCAATAAACTTCTATTTTCTTTTCATACTCTTTTTGTCCTAGTTTGTCTTTGCTGCAATGTGACCCTCCAGCCACATGATGTCAGTAGAGAGTTCTTTTTCTACATTTAGTTACACTTCAAGCCCTATTTCCAGAAGTTATTTCTTAGATAACAAAATGTGACAGAAAAGTTGTAAAAATTTAAAATAGAGACTTCTTAAATGTTTGTATGGTTGTTGTTTTTTTGGCCTCAGAAGCAGAGACAGTTGTCTTTTTTCAGGGTGTGGTGGCAGGGAAGCTCCACATGACTCTGAGTAACAGCAGTGGTGATGAAAAGTGCACAAACACACCAAACAAACTACAGTGTGAACAGAACGGCACGATCACAAGACCTCAGTCAGGCTTTTGCACTTATTTATAAATTAACTTAAGTTCCTGGCCCTTTGACACATAACTCAGCAGCTTTGATATAAAATGTGCTGCCCCTCTGCTGAGTTAATTTAAGAGAGAAATCACCTTGAGACACAAACATCATGGGATGCCTCCTTTATATGTGACTCATAAAAGCTGTTTTTCTTCTCTGCACAGTGGCTGTCTGAGTTTTCGTAGTGCGGCTGTACACTGTCATTTTTTCCAGAGGGTGCAGAGGAGGAGGTTCCTTCATGACTCAGGATAACCTCAAACCACAGCTTAGGACCTGCCCTGCTCCTGCACTCTACACAGTTTACTCCAGCAGCTCCTGACTTTAAAAAAAGAAAGGAATCCAAATGTTTTTTAAAGCAGGTATGTGTCTCCTAATGTCTTTCTTCATGATCATCTTAGAAATTCACGCTGAAAACTCAAACACTCAAAAGTTGCCACAGCACAGATCAGACGCTGTTTGCAGAGTGGTAATCATGCCAGTGCTCATACTGCAGTCATGTGAAATGTTCAGCCCTGGCTTTGCCACACCCTGAGGACACATTGCACCATGTTCCTCCCTGGGATTTCTTTCGGGATTCCACTAAGCGACTTAAAAGGAAATATTCCCCGCCACTTAAACTTAGACCACACCCAAAAGCACTTGAAATATGTTTCTCTGTCAAAAAAACGCATCTTCATTCCCCACATGTGATGCTACAGTTGGAGTAAATAAGAATTTCTGGTACATAATTTGCAAATCCAAGTTTCAGGTAGTGATCAGCATCAGTTTGCCTTCTGTAAATCATCAACCCTTTTGTTTTTCTGTCGTCAGAGGTATTCACCCAAACCTTGGCCCTCTGTTTTGATAAATATCATCCAACCTTCCACATTTTCTCCATCCCCCCAGCCACAAATCCATGATTTTGTTATACTCTGTGTCCCATCCACTGCAGGACATAAACTTTAAGTTTTTAGCCACTCCTGTGTAGCCGTGGCTCGTTGGAAAATAAGCCTCTCCCAACTGGCAGATTTCTCTCTTTTGTGCGAGGTTTTCCCTCCAGATTTTTCCATCATGTACAACATTAATTTTTCCTGCATGGTTACAAGGCTTACAGTGTTTCCTGTGGAGAAAATCTCATTAGGGCGATGGCAAAAAAATGAAAACTAAACTTAATTTCCAAGTCGCATAACCCTTCTGTCCTAACTCATGAGGCTTTTGTGAGGAGCACAAAAAAGTATTTATCATATAAATTTGGTGTCAGCAACCTGGTATCTCAACAAAAATGGACAGAAGGATGTTTAATGATGTGTTTAATCCTCTCTTTTAACAACACTTGTCTGCAGTTCAGAGTCTCCTTTGTTGTAATTTTGATTTTTGAATTTGTTCAATAATACAAAAATATCCAATGGGTGACAGGTCAGGTCTGTATGCAGGTCTGTTAAGCACTTTGGCTCTTCAACTGTGTTTTTTTTTTCATAAAAAAATATTCAAAACAGGAAAAGCCAAGTGAGAAATATTAACAAGAAAGCCCTGGACAAGACTAGCAGCAGCACATTTGAACAAAGTTACAGAGAAACAACACTCTGTTTAAAAACATTCAAATGTTTCCTAGATCAAATAACAGATTAAATTTGACTTAAAAAAAAAATATTGACACGCTAAGCCTTGATTTACGACAATGTGGAGTATAAGTGATAAACAATAAAATGCAAAATACATAGATAAGGATAAAACCCTAAGAAAGTAGATAATCGTACAAAAAATACAAACATACAATTTAGAAGCAATGTTCAAAACAAGTTCAGTATGAGGTTGGGAAGTGTGATACGAAGGATCTAAGGACAGAAACCAGTGGGTTTGAACTGCTTTGTAGTCATTTCCAAGCATGTGGAGCAAAAATGCCTGAAGCAGATCTTCCAAGCTCAGAATGAACTCAAGAAACCTTGAGAGTCAGCTCATTTGTAAATAAACAAATGCACATGCAGGTCATGTTTTTAAGAGAGTGAATGAGAGCACTATTCCACTTCTCAGTTCTTAGTCCAGTATATGGTTACTGCATCAGGACAAGATGTCCCCATACTCTAGCTCTGATTAGAAAAGTGCAGTGGAAAGCAGGGTTTATTTATTTTTTTATACTAAAAGCCAACATGATTTTTGAAAATACCCTCTCATCATTCCAGATACCAACATACTCGTAAACAGTTACTCTTCCTATGTTGATGCCTCCTTTGGAAGTGATAATGAGATTCTCCAAGGCAACATATGTGGCCCCGTAGAAGAGCATGGATTTGGTTTTCTCTGCATTTTTCAGCAGTACAATACAAAATTGTTTCAGTGGTATAAAGGTTAATTTTAGACCCTCAGACACAATGGACACAATGTCATATATACAGAGTGAAAAGAACATGACCAAGGACAGGACCTGGTGGAACTCCATTTATCATTATTCTGGGGCTACACAAGCTGATGCATCATTTTTGGCACCTTAACACAGCCTTAAGTCTTTTGTGGTTTGGCAACGTCTTGCTGAAAAATGCAATCATCCTCCCTGAAGAGGGCATCCCCATACATGAACAGATGCTTTTTAACTGTTATTCAGCACCAAGCTGGTTAGTTTGCGCCTTAGAGTAGCATCCTTGACTCACAAAAAGGATGGCAAATTTTATTTGTCAGAGCACAGCAGTCTCTGGATCATGTCTATTAATTGTTTCCTTTTTTTGCATGGTATGTTTTTATCCTGCGATTGCTGGTGCTGCCACAAACTGTGTTCACAGACAAGGCTTTTTCATGTGTGATGCAGTGACTTCCGCTACAGAGTCAGGTCCATTTTTAGTGCAGTGCCCCTCTGAGGGCTGGCAGATCCAAACCAGCCAGTACTGGTTTTTGGCCTTGTCCCTTTTCAACAGATTTCTCCAGAACCTCTGAATATCTTGTCGATGTTATGCAACTGTAAATGATGAAAATCCCCAAATTCCTTGTACTTTTATACTGAGAGACATTATTCTGAAATCCCCTCATCTCTCAGGGTGGTGAACCTCTTCCCATGTTTACTCTCCGGCATATTTCTTTATACCCAAAATACAACCAACTAGTTGCCATCAAATTCAAAGAATAGGCATACATCTAATGAAACAATCCTTTTGTCTTGTTTTGTTTCAACATTTATTATGTTGAAAAACAGAAGAAAATCACACTATACTCAATCATCATGGATTTTTTTTTAATGATCTTTTTCTTTCGGATCAGATGTTTCATCTTGAACTTTCTGTGATTTAATAGAATATTTTAAACCCCTTCTTTTGTGCTTCCTCATCCTCCTTCCCACTATAAGGATTTCTCTGTTGACTCTCCTCTTATTGCATTGCATTGAGGGAACACAGATTAGTTTGGCTTGTCTGCTCCGACACGCCTTTTTTTCTTTCCAGGCAACAGTTGAGTTGAGAAACTCAGAGGATTCTGTGTGCAAGACAATAGGACATTTCACCGGGGCCCAAACAGCCTCCCTCACTGCAAAGTATTTCAAAACCATGACTCTGAAGATGCCATTTCATAACCTTTCCCCCCTCCAGAAAGAAACTAAACCAACCCCCTTTTTTCAAAGTCCTATGCAGAGATAATCATTAACCAGCCCAAACAGACATGGCAAATGGTCCTTTCACCCAAACAAACAAGGAGACGTCTGACTTTTTGTGACGATGTGAATAAACTAAGTGTGAAGATCTCAGCAAACACTCAGAGCATGACTCCACTTGTCAGGCACTAATTCACTAAATTCCTTCGTCATATCTTATAAAGTCGTTTGCAAACACTCAGAAACAAACATGCACACACAGCAATGCTTGGGGACAAACTTCAGGCGAGACCAGACTTGTTTATGTCAAAAAATTTAACTGGTACAAAGTCACTTCTTGAAATGCCAAGAGAAGACTTTTTATCACCATTTCTCATTTGTCAGACTCAGAATAGAAGGAAAGGCTTGCAGGAACCTCCCTTCCTCAGTTTGAGTTTCATTACTACAGTGAGGGCCGGTTTCAACATCATCTAACAACAAAGAGAAAACTCTGACTCTTCAGGTCACCTGAACATGACGTTATCAAGACAACATGCAGTCATACATTTTTGTCATCTCTACAGGTTAGCATGACAAATATGTCACTGTTGCCCATTTCTTACTGAATCACACACCAAATTTGAAAGAAAAAACACATTTAAAGCTCCTGTGAGGAACTTTTAGTTGGATTTGAAACAGACTACAACTGATACTAATGGCTCTATACAGCTTACAAAAGTTAAAAAACAAACAAACAAAAACTACCAGGAAGTAGATTAGTCTTTTGATTTAATTATAGTGTCTTTACATGCTGTTGCTGAGTAGATGTCAGACCATCTACAGCACACAACACTTATATATTCAATGGCAAAAATGTGTGTCAGGTTAAATATATCATTACGCAATTTTGAAGTATTGTGATCTGGAAAACAAGTTGAAGTTGTGCATAAGCTGTTAAGTTAAATGGAAGGAACAAGAAACAAGCTAACACGTGTATATGTAAAGAGAAGCAAAGACTAATGGTGCTAGCTCTGCTAGTGTTAGCCACACTCATCAAAACAAGTGAACAAGCTGTAATCCTGTGTTTAGCCATGACTTGTGCTCAATTTTGACTATTTTCTGTATAATTTCTCACCTTTAGACTTGAGAGTTGGTTAAAATGAGTAAAAAAAATAATTCATATTACTTTGCTTCAGGAGTTTTTGTGTCCAACTCCTTGTGCCTAGTTTCTCAGCTTCAAATAAAACTCTAAAACCTGGTTTTAACCAAGAAAGCAACCTGATTTTAAGCTGAAGTATGGATCTGGAACACAACATAAGACTGAATATGTCACAAATGAACACAGTTTCTTACAAAGACCCTTTATTATGTTGAAAAGCAAAAAAAAAATGTCGTTCTCAAAGAAATGTGTGCAAGAGAGAAAATAAATGTCATACTCAGTGTGGGAAATCCCAGAGTTTTGCAGTTTTCTATTTTTAATCCTTTATTAGATGCTGGTACTTTTTTTTCCACAGACTAAATACAGCCGTTCATGAGAAGGAATGAAAGACAAATGATAAAAGGAACTTAAAGCATGAAGCCTGATAGACTTTCAGGACAAAACCATATAAAAGTAAGTGTCATGTGACCTCCCTGTCACCCACACCATTTTGAATACAAACCTGCAGATGATTCCATGATATCTGAGTCAACGACAAAATCAAGTTTTTCCTCCTGACTGCTGCCAAGGAGCTCATGCCACATTTGTTTACAACATGTAATTTAATGTTACCCTGAATGTGTGTTTTTAATGTGTAACCTTAGTTTAGTCACGCTCTGTTCTGCAGCAGTTATCTGTACAACATCTTTTCTAAATAGACATTTTCTGTGCACAGTGTACATCCACACACTCTTTAAAACAAACCCATTGGTTTATTCATTCAACGATTGGATGTATTGTGCTTGTCTTCATTTTGGCCCAACCTGTGGACAAAGTGATATCTCTTTGGCCCTTCTCGTTCCGTGCTTGTGTAAGTTGTGTCTTCTCACAAAATTTTAACTTTGCTGTCTTTCGAAAGTCAGATATTGTAGTATGTCCATCCAATCAAATGTCATCACCATGAGTATTTGCTGCAGTGAATGAAAAAAAAAAAAAAAGAAAAAAAAAAGGGTTTTCCCTCATTAAACGCCCACACCCTTGTACTAGTTACAAAAATTACATAACCAAACGCCACATCTTTCTGCCTGATCTTGTCTGTTTTCCTGGATCAAAACGTGTCTCACTGTTTATTTCAGCCTAAAAGGATAAAGAATCAGTAATAACTACACTTTAAGGTATATCTTTGTTAATGCTGGGTCACACTGATTAAAGAACATGTAATTTTGGTGCCACCCATGAACAAAGCCATGCATCTTATCCTGTCGCTGGAGTAGCCTTTGAAAGTATTGTTTTCTGATAAATACTGTCTTTTTCCCCTTGGTCTATTTAACAGTCAAATTGTCATTTACTTGGACTCTTTGCATAAGTGTCAACAGAAGTTGATCTGGTGTGACTGCTGTAAAGGCAGCCTGATACTCCTGCATTGTGACCTGCAGAAACCCTTAACACCATATGTCAGTGCAATTTCTGTGCTTGCTTGTCTTATCCCCCATTTGATATACAGTGATTCTGGAAATGCAGTGCCACTCAGATCAACCACAGGGCCTTGGGTCTCAACTAAAAACTTTTAACAGGAGCTTTAAAGCAGCATTCAAATTCTGTCTCCACTATAACACTATCTACACTGTTCTCCAAACAATAGATAAATAAATAACACAATCTCTTACACACAATCCCATAGTTTACATTTTCCTATGGAGTGATAGGCTTCCTGATCCCTTACCTGGGATTACCACAAGTAGGTAGGGCTTGGGGAAAAAAGGGTGTGGGGGTGTGAGTGGACGCCCCAGGAGACCTCCTCCCATTGGATAACGGTGACGTTTGGAATGGGAGGGGGAGGGTTATAAATGCAGCGATGTCGGGGAGGAAAAAAAGTTTGTTGTGTGATTAATATTATAACGGTCTGCTCGGACTCAGACAGTTCTCCTCAGCTGACTTTGGAACATTTCTCTGTGTCAAGATGAACAGAATTATCCTCCAGCTCTTTGCAGTCGGATTCTGCTTTGCACTCGGTAAGAACGTTTGAAAATGTCCTCAGGGAAATTTACCTGTAAATTAGAATAAAGTCATTTAACTAGGAGTAAGTAGGCGAAAATAATCCTGTATTTTGAATTAACGAGATTCTGCAGCAAATTTATATGCCTGTGTTTACATGGGATTGTGTAGGTTAATAAAAGAACGTTTTATATTGATATGTTCAAATATTCAAATTTAGATGACTGAACGTCATCCACGCCTGATCTTTTGTTAAGCATAGACATAATACTTTTAAGTGCAAATTTTACAGAAGAATTGGAGGGAAAAAGTTACACCAACCCGGATAAGATCCTGTTCAACATGTTTTGTTGAAGTAAACCGTTACTATTTGACTTTCTTTGGACAGGATTTGGGTTATCTGTCGTGTTTTCTGTGTTGACTGGGTGTGCTCAGTGTTGGAGGGTGCAGAGCTCGGGGATTTTGTCAAACTGGGTGTGTTCCCTCTTCACATTATCGCTATGGTCCCAGCATCATACAAACAGGTGGCTTAAAACTTGATAAATGGTACATTCAGCATATGATCTTAACCTATGGCTCAATATTGACGAGGCAGTGACCTGAGTCTTTGAGCATATCGGTTTGGCTTCAAGATGTAAAAACTTTTTGGTTCAGAGGGATGTGTTCCTCTTCATTTGTTAAAAAAAAAAAAAAAAAAAAAAAAAAAAAACCGCATTGTTTACAGCCAGTGACCGAGAAATGTGACTTAAGATATCATCCCTGTTTTGAATTTCATTCAAACACTTGCTTTATCTCAGATTCATCAGAACGGGTTACAAGTCTCTGTATCTTATCAGTTTGTTGAAATGATAGTCTAAAAGGAAATTACCCAAATACAATGGACAAACCTTAATGTAGTTAAAAATGTAGCTAATTGAAGTAAGAACCTTTGAGTTGTTGGTAAAGCTTATTTCCATAAGGACATAACAAAATGCTAAGAAGTTAGTTGTTTAAAAAAAAAAAACGTTAAAACAGTCAGCTGCACGGAATTTCAGTTGTAGGAGGATGCTAATGTCGACGAGCTCTTGAAAATGTTAGCTAAAGGCAATGAAAGTACCGTTAGCTACCATGAACTAAGCATAAATAGTTAAAATTCGTATCTAAAGCTATGGTCTCAGATAATTAAAACGTTTAATATGGTTTAGCATCGATAGAAAGTTTACTTTGTCGACTTAATGCATACAAAGATTGATGAAGACAGTTAGCTAAAAAGTTAGCTAAACTGAGTTGTGGTGTATAGCTCAAGGTGCCAAACAGCCAACGGTTGAAATCATTAGCACAAAGTACTTTGGATAAAATATGGAGAAGAGCGCTCAAGGTGGTGAAAAATAACTTAACTAAATAACTAAATAAAAACAAAATTAAATAAAAAAAAGAAATCAGGAAAAAAAAGTAATAATAAAAGAGTTTTTTGTAGCATTTGTTTGCTTAGTCATTGTGGCAGAAGTGGTTTTAATTTTTTCTCTTATTGGACTGACAGCAAGGTTGAAAACAGTAACTTGGATATAACAAATTTCTATTTTCTTGCAAGTTTGTTGAAAGATTCATCAAAGAAAGGCAGTTGTAGTAAAAGTCATCATTCGGACCAACTAAAACAAAATACGCAACATGACAGATCAAATCCAGATTTCCAGATAAAACCCAAAGAATCTGCAGGGGTTTGCTGTTTTCACCCTCTGTGCACATCCCAGGCTTTACTGTAATGCCATTATTGCAGGTTGGAGTGAGGCAGCCATGTAGGAAAACAACCAAACGAATACTGTTGGAACACAAATGTTATTAAAAGACTGAATCATGTCCTGACCTGCCAGCCATTACATGTGAAATTCCTCACCCTGTATTTGAGGCTTTGCCTGAGTCTCGAATTCCTCTTCTAGTCTAGGTGCACTATAAAGGCCATTTGTTGTTGTACTTTTGTGTTATGGGCTATTGTTGACCATTTTTGTTCTTAAGATACCCATGGCCCTGAAGTCTTGGTCTCCTGTTTCACACCACACCCTTTTTAGTGCTAAGTATGGTCACATTCCTGTTTCTTTTTATACTTTTTCAGGTGGTATCTCTGACCTTTAGCCTAAAATAATTGAATGATTTTTTGTGATGTTATAGTGCTGTGAATATGCAGATATATTTCCTGTCCCTTTGTATGAGTGGTCAGGAGGGAGGAATATCTGTGGGTAAGTGTACTCAGGGGAAAATAATGTTATTCAGATAGAGGTGTGGTCACTTTTTGAAATCAGTATGTTACAGGCCACTGAGATGTTTCCCCAAGCATTAGCTCAAAGAAAAATAGACTATAAATACTTTTCCACCCTCCTGGCGACTTTAAATCCAGATAAATACTTCCTTCTCTGAACTTCCATTTGCATACATGAATGAATGTTGATCTAATTTGCACATCATTTGAAGTAAATAAACAGTAAGTAGCCCAATATTACAGATAAACAACACAAAAGTTGTCCATCTCTTTAACCTACTGGTTAATGAAAATGATAGCTAAGTAGTTTAAGTCCAATGCTGAAAGTGAGGAATAAACTGTTGTAAAATAGCTAAATCATCCATTTAAGCATGGTTAGCGTTAGTAGCAGACCAACAATTGGACTACTTGGAAAAGAAAGAGATGAAAAGCAATTCAGAAAGTTAGCCAAATGTTTTTGACAAACAGATGAGACTGTGGACAAGCAGTTTAAATACTTAGTTTAGAAGAAGTTAGCTGAACCAAACCTTTTCCATTACTTTAGGCTAACTTTTATGCTTAATCAAATTATGAATTTAAACAAATAAAAGCTGGAAGTCTTGCATATGTGTGCTTATTTCCAAAAATGTGTACAAGAATTTGGTTGTGAAAGGCTGTGAAATAAGGAGCTAAATAGGACAAACAGCAAATGAAGTGTAATTAAAAGTGAACTTAACAACTACAACCTCCAATTTTATAAACTTGATATTGAAAGTAACCTTTATAAACATATGAAGGCCTTGAGAAGTAAAGTACATAATTGCTCATCCATATTTTTATTGACTACTTAAGTTGTTTATCTGTCTTAAGAACATTGTTATGCTTCGTTAGACTTCTTCTAATGATCTGTACAAACGAATCCAGTAGGGAACATAGAAGAGAACATTTGATCCAGCCACTCCTCCCATCAGTCTGGATACTCCCATTCTTCAAGGATGTCGACATTGCAGGCTGTTATCCACTTTGCATCCCAGTGAAAACCCAGAGTATGTACTCAACACATCACCTCCATCCAGGTGTGCTTAGCTGCACATTTTGTGATGATGATGCTTTTAGGATGATAATTAACCCAATATAAAGGATGCTTTGAAGTGAGCCTTTTATATTTACCCTCATAATATTTTCCACTCTTGCTGACATATTCATTTCACAAAAGGGTGTCGTATTTCAAGTTTCCATGCTCAGAATGACTCATAATGTGAGTGTAATTTTAGCTCTTATTTCCCACAGGTTTTCTTCAAAGTTATTTAAAAAGACATTTTAGACTGTTGTAGTACAGTTTTGTGAAACTGAGTTGTTGAAGGTATTACTGGGAAACTTTAGTCTGACTTGGATCACTGCGTCATGGCTTTTCTGCTGCTTCTGTTGGTTCAACAAGGGTAGCCTCTGTTGAGTCAGTGACGTAGTGTTGTCGCTAGAAACAAACACTTGTTTTGACTGGAAGCAAACTATTTTGAGATCTCTTGCATTTGATGCCTTGGGTGGAATTCTGGGAAGCTCATATTACAGAAGCGATAGCTGGTAAGATTTCACAACCAATGGAAATAGTAACTTCATACCCCTTTATTAGGATTTCTCTCTTTCTTCTTAAAATGTTTGTTTTTTGGCTTTGTTTCTTTTTTGGGATCCTCATCATGTCCTTGTAGCACCTGGTGCTACAAGGGAACCTTGATGAGCTGTAGTTTTAGACTGAGAGCAGTAGAGGGCAGTGTTTGGCTAAATCTTAAAATTGATTTGGTAACAAACCACACCTCAGTTCCAATGGTTCATTCCTACAAAACTAGATGCCATACACACTGCCAATAAAACTATTCCTATCTTTTTGTAAACAGAGAATCATTAAATTTAAGGGTTTTTGTATAATTGATTTACCTTTACAAATACAAATCTGAGTCATTTAGATCCACCTAACTTTACTATGGAGCAAGTCTAAAGAAAAACTTATAGGTTTGCATTTTGAAGCAGGCTCATGGCTTACATAGCTGATGTCTAACATTAATTATGTATTTTCCATTCCAAAAACATACTCATCAGGTTAATTGAGCGCTCTAAATTGCCCATAGGTGTTAGTGTGTGCACTGTTGTCTGGTTGTCTGTCTCTGTGTCAGCCCTGTCATTAACTGGCGACCAGTCCAGGGTGTACCCCACCTCCCGCCCAATGACAGCTGGGATAGGCTCCAGCCACCCGTGACCTTGAATAGGATAAGCGTTTAAGAAAATGAATCTTTTTGCATTTTATTTGCCTGATGTACATTTTGCACAGCAAATATTAAACCTGCTTAATAGAAATAAACCATAGATGCTGTTAGATAGATATGTGCAGTGTATATGTGTAGTAAAAATAGCCATCAACAGCAGATAAGAATTAATCAGGTCTATGGCCTTTTTGATCTTTTTAAAAGCTACTTGTTCAAATATGTGTGTCAGATTGATATGTAAAGTACTGATGATAAACAGAGATATAAATACAGACTGACATTGTTTGAATGAGCGTTAAAGAGATAGATAACAGGCCAACAGGAAGCTCTCTAATCTAACAATAGAACTTTTAACTCTTCTATATGGTTAATGTAAATTTATTTTTTTGCTCTTGTTTTTTATTTTCTCTGTTAAATGATTACAATAACATGTGGTAGAGAGCCAAGAATATGACTCAAACCTGGCCCCTGGCTCTAGGAGGTACACTATTGGACCAAAAGGCCAAAGCTGTTAGTAATTTTTTAAAATGTGTTATTGTGTGTTTTTAAACCATATCCTTTCATCCGTTGCCCTCTGTATCAAAAAGTGTGGTGACCCAAGCACGGAGGCAGAAGTTCCACCTGTTGCATTTCTCCTGTATTGTCGCTCCTTAGGTTTACTAAGCCCACTGTGACGTGTGTCCTCAGACATGTTGCTGCTTCTGTATTGTGTGATGGTGTCGAGTGATGTAAAAGCTTGCCTCACCTTACAGGATTTTTTTCTCGGACTGTCATGCACCACAGGAAGAATTTTGTGGGGGGTTGAAAGTGTAATGTCAAGTGTGGACTGATATCTGCTCAGTCATCTCATTAATCTCATTAGTATGCAGCTCTACATGTCACATATCTTTCTCCTCTGTTTCTCAGAGTAATTCACTGCACCTGCCTGTGTACTCAGTAACTCTTCAGCTTCTTTTATCCCTCGCGTGTTCTCCAAGGAAAACATGCTGTTTGTGCGGTTAATCTGTTGCAGTTAAAAAAGGTGGAGATGACCAATTAAATGTTGGGCCACAGCTAACAAACAGTCTGCAGTAATTGAACCTCATTAACCCTTCTGTGTACCCATGTGACATCACCTGGGAGCTTCCGCCTCTCCTCTCCTCCACTCTCCTCGCCCCTATGACAAATTAGCCTGCTGACATAAGTCCTGGCCAGCATGGGTTTGCATTTTTTGACTGTGTGCGTAAGAAAATATGATGCCATACTGTAAGGATTAAGTCAGATAAAGCTTCAGATGCTGCTCAGACAGCAGGCAGGAAAGGGTGATGTGTGCAACACGTCAATCAGCATTGCTGAATGATGAAGAGGTGTGTTTAATGTGTCAAGTAGCAGAGGTGTGTTTAGGTAGCACAACCAACATCATATGACACTTTAATCTTAGTGACAAACATTAAAATGTTATACACTGACTATGATTTTATGTTGGAGCACACAGGCTGTGAAAAGAGAAGCAAGCAGATACTTATTTACTTATCAATGCTGTGTGTGATAGTTAATGTTCCCAAGAAGAGGAAGAGTAAGCATGAGGTTTGTCAAAACTGTACTAGAAGTAGCCGTCGCTAAATAGGGTGTGACCGAAACCAGCGTGACAGGGAGTGTGTGCGTGTGTGTGTTTGTGTTTGTTGTTAAAGGTGTGGGTGTGTTCCTGCCTCTGGGGTAAATAGAGTGGGATTGTCCTGTATATTCTGATTATCTCAGGCTGACCTATGGGATTTTGGAATATTTACACACCTCTGACGCAAAGAGAAAGAGAAAATAAAATCTTCACCTGCCCTGTGTTTGTTTTGTTTTGTTTTGTTTTAGTCATTTTTCTGGCAACCTTCTAAATTACATTTATCTTTCAGTATTTAGTTAAGTTAAACCCAAACCAAACTAATCTCTCTCGTTATGTTTATCCATCAAATTATGTAATGGGCATTGTATTGCTGCAATACGTGCGCACCAAAAATGGAAGAACTACTCACCTGGAAAAAATGTTGTGTCCTATAAGTCCATGAATGAGTCAGCTTAGCCAACTTATCACCTAAAAAATACAACCTTTCTACTGTCAAATAAAAAATGTAAAGTATTTCTCCGGTCAGTTGAGGAATGTTTGGAATGTCATGCAAATGCAACTCAACAGAAACTACAAGTTTGCGCCAATTTCAAACATTGTTTTTTCTTCCTGAGTGTTTGTTCCAACAAATGAAACATGAATTTTTTTATTTTTCTGGTTTTGAAGTCACACTTTGCTCACTTTGATACTGTAAATGAAGATACAGAAATGATACTGGGAATTAAAAAACTTTAAGTTCCTCTAAAGCTAACGTGCTGGATGATGAAATTAGCGCCCCCTCAGGGAGTCATGATGCACTGACACAGCAACTCACCTGGCAGTGATATTTAGGAGATTACGATGATTCTGTTGAAGTAAATAATTAATATTGGCACCTATGAGAATGACAAAGCCCAATTTATGCTAATGACCCACTGTGGTAAACTTATTTTGACTCATTGAATTATTATTTCAAGGTCTGCTAATCTGCTACATCACAGTTGCCAGTCGGTCAGCTCAGCAAAACTGAAAGAGTGGCTGTGATCATATTCAATTTTACCATCAAACAGGGATTTCCTGGAGATACCAGCCATTTTTAGAGGTCCATAGACCCCAAAATTAAGATAACAAAATCAACTATCAGATGAGCTTTACCAGCTGCTTGAATTTGTAAACACTATGTTAAAATAAACCAAATAAATTAAAAACTAAAGAAAATGTGAAGACATTTGTAATATGATGACCTCAGAGGCTCCTCTCAAAAGGAGCCAAGTCATGGGGCTCTGGCTGTGAAACTGGAGCAACAGGCTTTAACAATACATTCAGTAGAGATCATTCTATATGTGTAGTATCTCCCCTCCAGGCACAGAGTCACACACTCTGTAGTTTAGTCCTCTTCACAGGTTGATCGCATCAGGAAAACTTTTGGGAGGAAACTTGCATCTGTGACTGCAAACACAATAAATGTCAATCAGAGCCGTAGAGTCACTGAACCAGAGTGTTCAGGACAAAGTTCAACACATTTCATTATAAAAGCACATCTGTAAACAGGGTGTTAGTTTGAGTTCATCCAAGTCTCCAAACCAATACCAATACCTGGGCTTTTTAAACCTCTTTTGTTGGGTATTAAACTTGTACATATTGCAAGAGTGGTTGCAAAACGATCTGCTTAGCTGCTGTAGTTATCTTCCTTGATGCTATTTTAGCTCTGCTTGGAAAACTTCACAAACCTGCTGAGCTGATGATGAAGCAGCCAATTAATGTTGTAAACATAGAAGAGCATAGAACTCAGTCAAATAGATTGGCCCTTGTCAGCGATATCCAATCTAACTTTTTTGAGTATGTTTTCGACTGATAACCAAAACTAGGATCAGGTTGGTGACAGTTAGTTAATAACGTTGACAGAGTCTTCTTCCCGTATTGTTATTTGAGTCACTGATGTTAAGTTCTCTTCAGATCAGAAACTGGAAGAAGACAATCTGAACAATTTAAACCACACTTTGAGTGCTTTGACATCAAATATGTACCACCTGCGTGCACTAAATTTTAGATGATAGTCTTTTTTTTACCTATGCATTGTCATAATAATATGCATAAGTCATAATAAAGTATGACTTATCTTATCTTATCTTATCTTATTGTTTTTCGACATGCCTTAGAGTCATCGGTATATGCTGTGCTGGGTTTTTCCCCTCGGTTTGAGTTCATCGCTTTGAAAAAAATACTCCTTCGTGTTTAGAACTGGCTTGTAAAATCCTGACAAACATCTTTATTCAACCTGCTATTAGTGAGACAAGCTTTGTCAGCGTATCGGTTGTAAACTTAGAGTCATGTTCCAGTCAGTCAAACTACTGGTTTGCATGCCTCCAAACAGGGTACTATTATCTCCCATCTGCAGTTGTCTGTCTGCGTCTGGAAGCTTGTCGCTGTTGTTTTGAATCCAAATGGCTCAGGTTTTGTTTGCATAGCTCTAAATCCTCTTTTCACTTCAGAGAGTTTGAATCCTTGTGGGAGAAACTGGTAAAAGAGAAGTCCAAAACCCTGTGCTTGAGGTCAAAGGTCTCCTCATAATAAGGGTTAGTGGTCATTGTAATCAGGAGTGGACTGTAAACACAGACAGTCTCAGCAAAGACCTTTCAGAGAAACCTGAAACGATGTTAAGTGAACTGTAGACACTTTCTAACCTCCTAACTACAGGTTGTTACAAAGCTCTTTGTTCTGAATCTCACTTCTTCTTCTCTCTCCTGATACCAGGTCATGCCCTGAGGTGCTACGAATGCAAACTTGGTGTCCTGAGCGTGTGCATAACGACTAAAACCACGTGCGAAAGTGGAGAACACTGCTTCAGTGGTGTCGGCCAAGCAGGTGAGGAGTTCAGAAGTTAGAAATCTTACAGGACCACATTCTCTTGGAGGATGGTTGTCATCACGCTCATGAAAAACCACACGAGTTACATTCTCGAAAGCTCTTACAAATAGAAATGAAGGTGGAGACTTGGTACTTGTGATGCGAGGGGATCAGTAGGAAAACATATGTTTCACTCATTTATGCTAGTCATTTCCGTACCTACTTATACTTCAAGAGGGGACTACTTTAGATGCCAGAGGGAAGGTGAAAATGTGAGCTGAAAGCTGTCAGCCAACCTGCAGCTGCTACTGAACATATTAACTTCTCTTTTCAGTCACGATCATGTACAGCAAGCACGCTGATATGAGACCCTGTAGAGATTTCCCAAATGAAGGATTCAGCCATCAATCCTCATTTAAATCCATCTTTTAATAAAAGAGTCAGGCTCATCTCACCTTAATTCACTCCAGTCCTGTAGCTTCCATAGCAATTATGTGGTTTCACAACCACACTCAGGTATTTAGAAATAACAAACTGCAGAATGCCGGAGACAGCCACTCCATGCCAAGCTGTACAGAGCACACCTGCTCTACTTGACAGCACAACTTCTGACAGAAATTGTGAACAAAAAAAGATACTTCATCAAGTTAAAGAAAAGGAAAATAAGTCAACGTGTAATGTTTGAAGTCAGAGTAAACATGTCTGAATTGTGTTGCTTTTATTTCCAGGGTCATTGTCTGTATCTGGAGTCAGAATCGATGGTGCAACACACTTTATTATTTCTTCATTACAACTTCACTTGTGAAACTTTACAGCTTTATTCTTCAGATATTAGAGCTCAATTCTTACAACATTTTGACTTTATTCTTGATAGACTACAATTTTATTCTTCTAGTATTTGTACTTTGCTCTTAAGACATTATAACTTAATTCATTACAGACTTCTGTTGTGAAAGTTTCTTTTACCAAAGCCCTAATCCTTTGTTGTAAGATAATGACAGACTAAAATTAGTTTTTCTGGAAATTCTTATTAGATTCCAATGTAATGCTGAATTTTGCCACAAAACAGGTGTTCAAAAGTTGTAAGTTCAAAATAAGATAAATATTACTTCAGTATTTAAAAACTTAAAAGCAGTAGTAAAGTCTTTAGTGTTTTTCTGTTATTTGGTTTACACCAGGAGTGGCCAACCAGTCAGAGACCAAGAGCCACAAAAATTACCATGGTTCTACAAAGACCCACGTCACACACATGGTCTTACAAATGCACATCCTCTCACACATAAACCAAATGAAATAAGATGCAAATCAATACATCAACAATTTTCAAAGCAAGATTTCTTGTGTTTGTACACGTGTTCAAACTTGGAGCCGTGTCAAAGACAAATTTCTGTTTTTACTGCAGAAGAGTCAAAATTCCATCTATCTATCTATATCTATCTATCTATCTATCTATCTATCTATCTATCTATCTATCTATCTATCTATCTATCTATCTGTCTATCTGTATCTATCTATCTATCTATCTATCTATCTATCTATCTATCTGTCTCTATCTATCTATCTATCTGTCTATCTGTATCTATCTATCTATCTATCTATCTATCTATCTATCTATCTATCTATCTATCTATCTATCTATCTATCTATCTATCTATCTAGACGGCTATTGGCACATGAGCGATTTAGGAGAGCACATGTAGAGAAAAGAAACTGAAACTTTAGTATCAATCTCATCACCCAAGTATTGACCAATACTGATCCCAATGTTGGCATCAATATATCAATATTTTAGATAGATTGGCACACCACTATTCATAACAATACATATACAATATATATATATATATTTTCTTATTGATGAATAGAAGAGCCACACACTGGAAAGCAAAGAGCCACATGTGGCTAACGAAGCCACAGGTTGGCCACCCCTAGTTAACACAGTTATTATAAGATGCAGATGAGATGTTTACAGCCTGTCATTTTGGAGTTAATGCTTAAACTTTAAAAAGTCTTCAGCCAACAGCATGTGCTGTATGAGTTTCCATCCAGCTGAAGTTTTTAGTTACTACACTTGAACCTGTGAGTGACTGACTCTTCTGTCCTTTCACAGCCGGCTTTTTGGATATCCACATGAAGGGCTGCCTGAAAGAAGATAAGTGTAACAAGACCTCTCAGGTGAACTTCCCAAGCAGCAGCAACAGCACCGTGTACACCATGACCAAGACGTGCTGCAACACAGAGCTGTGCAACACTGCCCCTGGTCTGCCCGGCACCTCTGCGCTGGGCCTGGCCCTCGCCACCGTCACTGCTCTGTTTGTGGCCAACATGGTTTGACATGATTCAGGAGGCCAATTGTCACACACACTCACACACATACACACGCATGGGTCCTGATTTTACCATCCTCGAGGTGTATTGTACTTTTTATTTAACACACACATGTATACCCATCAAAATGTAATTCTTTCTTTATGCAGAGATTTTTAACCATCCCAGTTTCACTCCTTTCAAAAGAGATGTAAACAATAGTCAGGAGTTACTTACGCTCACACCAGTTACTCTGACATCAGAGATGATTAAAAAACTCTCACGGTTTAAAGTGCCCGGCAGTTAGCATCCTCCTTTCAGTTGAGTTGAATGAAGTTTAGGTTCAGGGCCGTGGGTGTCACCAGCTGAGTCACACGTGTGGCATATAAATGCATCACTTAATTGTTTAGTGTCTGTTTGTTTATTCCCTTTTAACTAACAGGATTACTCCACCTCTTTTAGGATACAGTTACAGTTTACCCCTCTTTTTGCTAAGAGTTAAAGATAAATTATACTCTAATGCTGTTTCGTTAAATATGATGCTGAGCAGCTAGCCTTGCTTTCTTCAGAGCTATAGAAGAAATGCCTCGAAGCAGGTTGTTTGACTCAAACACTGGTCGTAGGATTATTTCTTTACCATTGGAGAGCTCAAGGATAGCTATTTTTTCATTAGCCTAATCACTTATCACCCTCAGCTGTAGCTTCATGTTAAAGACTCGCAAAAGCAGAATTGTATATATGTGACTCCAAAGAAGGAGAATAAGAAGACTTTACAAACTTTCCAACTATTTCTTAAATTCTTGACTTTGACTAATGCAATAATCCAAACCCCAGTAAATATTTCCACATGTTCAAGCTTTCATTATCTAAGTTGTTTCTTTGCTTATGTCTGGTACTGTCTGAATTTTCTTTTTTTTTTTTTTTTGACACAAGTATCTTAAACTTTATGTCAAGCCTGTTTTATCTTTTGACGTTTGTGTCAAATTCACAATGCACATTGACCGTCAACTGTTGGGTAAAAGCTTTAGCTTATCTTGCTAGTTTTGAATGTATATATGTTAAGTTGTGTGGAAAGAAAGATTAAATCAACTTTGTTGTTCACAGACATAAAAATGTTTTCAAAAAATTAGGAAATTGGAAAAGCGTCTGAGCTAAAGACATCCTCCGTCACACAGTTGTAAAAGATGAAATCCTGAAATTAAACGTTCGGCATTGTTTCTTGAAAACCGTGTTTCTGACTGTTTTTTTTTTTGTGAAATTGGGCATGTGGAAGTTTGTAAGAGAGCAATAAATTTTCAAAAATAATGGGGGTAAGATGACCTTTGTGGCGTGGTTTCCTCATTCTGAATGTTTCCAACCCCAGCCCAGTTCAGCAGGACTGACTGGCTCTTCAGGTTTCACAGCTCAACGGCAGAAAGACTGTGCCGGTGTTGGCATGAGTCTGATTTCATAGTTTGGCTCTGAAATGACATTTTTCAAGCTGGTGTATAATCAGCGGTGAACTGATTTGCTACTTGTTGCCTGGTTGTGGATGCACCAGCTGTGATTGCACCTATTTAAATTTAATCTTCTATGTTTTTACAGCTGTGACCAAAGTTTAGTGTTTATTTCTTCCTTGTGGTCATCTTGAACCACTTTAACCTTGTTAGCTTCTTCTGCGCTCCATCACCCCACCAAGTTTTATAAAAAATTTACAAGCCCTCTTAATTCTGCTGACAAATGTCAAAAGTATAACCATCTCACAAATGGCTTCAAACAGTTGATCAATGATGATCGTCATCAGAAATTTGTAGGTTTGTAGTACAAACCAAAGTCCTCTGGTCTTCTGACATGAATTTTTCAATTATTTACACAATCCAAATTGAATCATCATCAAAGAAAGTTTTAGTTTCACATGAATCTTTTTTAAACCGTCCACTTAATAAAAATGCTTTGATAAACCAGTTCAGCTCAAAGTTAACATGCCCAGTTCTCTCTGGTATCACCTCTTAGAAAATGAAAGGTTCATGCTTTTCTGCTTCATTGATACATCCTCATTTTAGTATTTTAAGGTCTACTTCTGGAAACACCATTTTCTCATCCCCTGCAGTCCCTTTTTGACAAGTTTTTCTCACTTGTGCAATTACAGTCTTGTGATCCATCCTTACACCTGTCACTGATGACTCATCCCGAGCCTCGCACTTCAGGTGCGGTTAGTTCATACGACACTTGGTATTCATTCAAGCCTTGCCCCATACAGAGTCAGTCATCCCTGACATTTTTTTCTACTCTCTGTGACACTTCCCCCGAGGTGAGGAGAGTGACTAAAGACTTGAAAAACCCCCTTTTCTCCCCTCCCATCACCTGTCCCCAGGTATAAATCTCAGTCCTCACCCAACAAGTCCCTCAGATTTGACTGCTCCCATCACTTGAAGGATTTTTTTTTAAGTCTTGAGCCAAAGAACCAAACCAACACATCACGATGGGAAAGGTCCTAATTGGAATCCTTGTTGCCGTGGCATCTATAGTGCTGGGTAAGATTTTATTTATCAGTGATTTGAAGTTTATCTATAACAGATGAGATGTTTAATTGTAAAAAAGAAAAAAAACCTTTGAGACTATTTTGACAATAATCATATTCGAGCTTCTTCTTAGGAAAAGGATCTTGCTGAAAAGAGCAGGAAATATCAAATTAATTTGGAAAAAATTGAACTGAAGTGATTCGCTTTATTATCCCAGGGTTATCTGGCTTGGAGGATAGTAGCTGTTAGTTGTAATAGCGCTGGATTAGATACATTTTGAGGAAATCAAGGACACTACTGGTTAATAGTAATTCCTATTTGACCTATAAAAATTCAGCCTCCTGCACCTGAGCAGGGAGGGACTATTTTTTTCTGAAGAAAGTAGTTCCTGTGTGTGTTGATGGTAAATTCTCAAGGAACTCGGACAAACATACTTACAGACGAAAGAAAAAGAAACAAAGATGAAAAAGAAGAAAAACATCCATTGATCTAATTGTACATCATCACTTAAAATTCTCTACAACTCCTTGAACTGGCTAAACGACAATCTCAGGAGCATCAGTCTAAAATCTTGGTAGGTTTATCTTCTAGCAACTCACAGGAGAACTGAGATGGTATTTTAAAGCCTAAAAGTAAACAACCACATAGCCTAAACCCTGATTGACGTCTTTTGTCTCTGGATGGTTTTACTTTGCAGTCTGATTGTATTTAAATCCTGGGTGAGGCTTTCTGCTCCACAGGTCAGGGTGTGGTTGATTTCAGACACCACAAGACAATGCTCCCTGAACTGGAATGACCTGCCGGATGAGTGGTCTAGACTAACAGATACATCAATGGCAGAAACAAGAGTCCAAAAGTTTCCTATTCAAAAACACTGACTAGAAAAATTAACAAAGACATCAAACTAAGAGTGACTGATAGTAATGAATATCTTGAGAAATATCT
This sequence comes from Halichoeres trimaculatus, assembly GCF_033239565.1. Classification (NCBI taxonomy): domain Eukaryota; kingdom Metazoa; phylum Chordata; class Actinopteri; order Labriformes; family Labridae; genus Halichoeres; species Halichoeres trimaculatus. The sequence continues at coordinate 10,601,641 of NW_027437192.1, forward strand.
TAGGGTTTCAAAGGTCAGATATTCTGAACTGAGCACAAGTACAAGTTAACTGAGGGCACATCTTTTTTGGGCAGAATTTAAGCAAGGAAAGACAAATGAGATCAAAAAAAGATGCAAAAATAACTGGTTAAAAAAAGCACAGATCGTTCCTTTTTTTAATGCTTGTGTTTCTTTTTTTCACTCAGTGGAATCCCTGACCTGCAACAAATGCAACTACGGTCTGGCCAATTTCTGCCTCAGCTTAGGATCAGAGACCTGCTCAACCAACACCAGCGTCTGCTTCACTGCAAAAGCAAGTAAGTGACCTCATCACAATCCGAAATCTGATCTGTCAAATTAGATCTACAGTTATTAAAAATACTAGACATGTCCTGCACACTGAGAACAAGTCAATGACACAACTTTGCCCCCCTCAGCCTTCCCATCCCTCTCCGACAACATTGGCTTCAACACTCAGGGCTGCCGGGAACCTAGTGGCTGCAACACTACAACCAACGGCACATTAGGCATCCTAGGTGTGGGCTACCAGATCAAAATTGACTGCTGCTCGACGGACAAGTGCAACCCAACCACAGTCAGTGGCGCTCCATCCACCAAGATGACCTTCACAGCCGCTGTCGGTGCTGCCGTCCTGGCCTCCGTGTTGGGAAGCATGCTGTAACACACCTGATGCTCAACCTGGAGACCAGCAGTGACTGACTGCTGCCAACTGCTCCTGAAACCCACACAATGATAATGAGACCAAGCAGAGTCATGCTGTGACCCTTATCACTATCCAAAAGAAACTCTTTGAGTCATATGAGATTACTCATACGCTGTGACACTCTTTGCTTCTTCATATCTCAGGTCTTGTCATGTTAAAATCCAATTTGTTAGTGACAAGTTATATCAAACCTAAAGCTAAATTGTACAGGTACTGGAAGTGGATCAATGGCATGTTTCAGGGAAACATTGAGCTCGTAAATCTTCCTGCCGTTGTTTAATTTTGTTTTTATAAACAAATTTATTTATCCTTTTAACTATTTTAGCTACTTTGTGTCTTACTTGACAAAATATTGATGTGAAAATAAAGTTTTTGAAAATAACTGTTTCTTCTGCTGCCTATTTTATTCTGCACAACTCATCCATTCATTTAGTTTAGATTATCAGCCTGTCATGGGGTCAAAAGAAGGGTCAAGTTGGATAATAAAACCTCAGTTTTTGCTACAAATTATAGTAGAGTTAGTAATAAAACGTAGTTTGCTTACATCTTCAACTCCAGAGAGATTTGGCTGACATATTTGGTTCTTTTTGGCCATTAGCTCAAGACCAGACTAGAAATCTGTATTTCGATTTTAGTTTTACTTACTATGTTCAACCTAACCCAATCAGCATTTTTAAGGAGGATCTGAGTTACTATTAAATGATGTTTTTATATGTTTTTAACATCAAGTGTTTGCTTGTAGCTTTTTCTGGTTAATATAAAAGTTCAGCTGTATCAGAGCATTAAAAATGGTTATACCATGTCTTGGGGAACACTTATGCAGCCTGAGTTTACATCCATAGGTTATGAAACATCCTTTTAAATTGATGGTTTCAAATGATATTTCTCAAAGAGGAAACCAAACAGTCAGATCTCTGTTGCAATTCATTCAACCTCTTTCCCACAGTTGAGTCTCTCACCTGGCTGTCACACCTGTGATGGGAATGTTCTGGAGTCCTGTTTTGATTCTTCTGTGAATGGCTCTACAAGTCAGACCAGCTGCTACATTGATGTTGTCAATTAAAACAGTTGACTGACTCATCAGTTATTATTGCACAATTACCAAAAAGACGCTCAGCAACTGAGAACTATCCTCCCTGATAGAACAAAGACTGCACCGTGACTGCAGCCACAAAGAAACATGAGACAATAAAACCCTGTTTCTATTAGCTTCATAACACTAACTGTTCAAAAACCACACAGAAAAGGTCAAAATTGGTGCTGGAAAAGAGTCAGAATGCAGGTTAAGAGATATATGGGGCTTCCCTCCAGGTCAAATAGCCTTAAAAACACAATGAAATCCAATCATGATAAAATCCAGATCCGATCCTGCCACAAAAAAATCCTGACATATTTTCCCCATATTGCCCCCTAGAGGTGAACATTTTCCTTGAGAAGAAACAGAGCTTGCAGCATGTAACAGTACAGAAAACTGACCACTTATCATTTCGTATCCGGAGGTATTGAGGGACAGGTGAGGTTTGATTTTATGAGTCTGTGATGATGGAATAAGAATGATTAATACCTCTTGAGGATGAGAAATTGCTGAGTAATAGTTAAACCACACATTGCCGAAAGTATCATATTTGATACATGAGTTTTAAAGACCTCTATCCTATCAACACAATAAATAGTTTCTTTAAAAAAAATTTTTTCCTTTTTTTTTTTTTTTACGTATTTTACCCCCTTGAAGATGTTCATTTCACTACAGGCTGCTGAATTTGTATTTGGGCCCTTTGCAAGTGGGTGCTCCGATGAAATCATCTACACATTTGTTTTTCATGCCAATTCTAAAGAAGCTGAAGTAAGAATAACATCTAAATATCACTTCTTCTTTTTTTCAATAAGTATTTTCTGCATTGGAATTATTCCTATTTATTCAAACTTTTACTAACAAAAAGTTGCCAAAACCACCTTATATGTCAACTGTAATACAAAAAGTATTAACAAAATGATTTAGCAATATTTTTTATGTTTTTTTAAAGGGTCAATAAAAATCTCAGTTACAAAAAATACAATTTTCAGGATATTTTTCAATGAACCAAGCTTTACAGGGTTAGCAAATATAGCATTTATGTTATTTTAAGAGCTGCTTGTCATGCATCAGTTTAACAAAGTCATATTTGGACCTCTGAAAAAATTTTGGACGCCCCTGGCTTAAATTATTCATATATTTCCATAATATTGAGTGCAGATATGAAATAAACAGCTATGATGGATTCACATGTCACGAGAAACACAGCAAACAGCAACTGTTAGCTTGTCATAACAACTAAAAGAACGAGGAAGCAGCTGCCAGACTCTTTTCATTGAGTGTCCTGGTTCCAGCTCTAAAGATCACTTATCAACACACTGAATTAAGATCTGTACACAAACAGAAAGATCAAAGTTGGAACAAGCAGTCCTGAAAACACCAGGAAGAAAAAGCTCCGATTAACCACCATCAGCTAAAGAACTGACTAAATGTTGAAGTCACTCCCTAAAACAAATGAACAGGAAACATCCCTACAGAACCCGGACAGGTTTGAAGGAGTGTGGAGGGGAGAGGCTGTGTAAACACTACTGTCACCACTCTTTTGTGCCTGTTTCTTTGTAAATAGCTCTGCAGCTTTAGCCCATCACTGACTCCTGTGTCGATAATTACTAAAGAAACATCCCATGAAACCACAACTAAGTGTACTAACAAAAACATGCTGTACATTTCAGAACAAAGTCAGAGAAAATGTTTGTGTGTTTTGGAGTAGTCTTTTAGGAAAATGGAAACTAGCTGTTTACCCTTTCTCCATGTTTCTGCTAAGTTAAGCTAATTAGCAGCTAGCTGCATACTAAGAGCTGGACTGCATCTTTAACTAAGCAATTCATCTCAAAAATGATCTAAAGCAACTATAAAGCCTTCAGCAAGCCAAATTGAGATATTTCTGAAACCGTTGCCATGTAAACAGTAAACCGTTTTTAGTGGAACCGCTGACGTCACACTCCGCTTTGCGCGAGCGCATACAACAGGACAGCAATACCGATAGTCGCGAACTACCGTGTAGTGCTTGTGCTGCTCGATCTGCCGCATCTGCTGACTGTCTTCATACAAAATGTGCATCGGTTGCTCCACTTTTACGCTTAGTATTCCCTAATACACCAGATGATCAGCTCAACTCTACTTTGGTGGAGATCTCCCAAAAGCGGCTTCTGGACAAGACAGTTATGGCACCAACTACAGGCCTGGCATGTTTACTACATCGTTTTCAGTCCCTCGGCGTTTCCTTGTAAACGCAGATTTTTTTCACTGCGTATAAGTGTTTTTAGATGAAACGTTGGCGTGTAAACAGGGCCATAGTTACAGTCATTAGTGAGTTTTAAGGTCCTTCTGGAAAAATCTATGCTAGGTCTTTGTTTTTGTTTCTTTGCTAAGTTTAGCTAATTAGCAAAGCTAAAGGCTACAGACAGAGCTCTTATTGCTCCTTTCATGCAACTCTGACCCAGAAAAACTATAACTAACAACTGTAAGTATTTGTCTTTTTAAAATGATATAAAAACATTTAGCAGCCCTGCGTGAGCTAAATTTGAAGCTGTAGTTGTGTTTTTTCTATTTTTACCTTGAGGTATAAGTGGCTAGAATTTGGTTTTAGAATTTGGGGACATAAAACTGATGATGATCATTTATTATTCCTGTTTAGTTCCAAATGTTTGATGTTAATGGAGCATTTCCCATTGCCAAAAGAAACAGGATATTTTCCCTTACATCTTTTATTAACTGAAGCTGTGGTCCTTGTACAGTCTAAAGCTTCTGGATGTAATAATGGTTGGTAATTCATCACCAAGATTCAGCCACACACAAACACGAATGCAAACACACTCACAAATAGGGATGACTCATACATTCATTCATCTCTTTTCCATTTGTTTGTCTTTTTCATGGACATAGTTGATGTCAAACAAACTTCTGTTTGATTTGGTTTTGCATGGCCTTAGATTTTGAAGAACACCCAAGCGTCTGATGGATGAAAACCTATGTCAGCATTGTTCTATTCTCTGTTGCGGACAATCTGACCAACCCCCTGAAGATATAAAAGCAGAAGATGATTTCCCAGCAGGTGTTTCCCTGGATCACTTAACGTAGACTTGGATGCCTGCTTTCCATTTCGTTTTTCTTAATTTTGATCAGATTTTTTCTAAACATATCTACAAAACAGCAAAATGAAGAACTTTATCTGGATCTGTGCAGCACTGATGGGAATTTTTGTTACAGGTAAGAGCACCAAATAGTTGGCACTTCTTAGGATTTGTGGTGACAAGAGGAAACATTTTACCAAGTTTCTGCTGGAACATCATCTAAAAAATGTCTTTTGAAGAGATTAATTAATTCCTACAAGACTTGTTTAATATTACGAAAAGTATCACACAGCACTCAAAGATCCAATTTATATTATTTCCAGATTACAAGCTGGCATCATTCTCAGGGTAGTGTTAAAAGATAAGATACAACTTTATTGATCGCCATGGGGAAATTATTTTGTTGCAGCACACAGCAAGTGAGAAGTAAAAGAGTAGTGCAGTGAAGTACAGTACACAGTACAAATCACTAAGTTTACTTACACAATAATAAAGTAAAATAAAATAAAATAAAGTGTAATAAAAAAGAAGCAGACTAGACAGAAAACCAACATTTTGAGAACTCTGGTGATGTATTATCCATTTGACTCTCTGATCTCAGGTGAGTCCCTGGTCTGTCACACCTGCAGAGTAGGGTTTATGGGTCGATGTTTGTTTGGATCCACTGTGACCTGCAGTGCCGATAAGGACAACTGCTACTGGGGAAAACTGGGTGAGTAACTCTTCATTGTCTTGTTTTCTCAGTCAGGAGGGAGAAAAACATGGAGAATATTAATTTTGATGTTAATTGTAATATGTATTTGTGTGAATCCCCCATAAATAAATAAATCGACTATTAAGGAAATGAACTTTCAGTATTTGCTTTTTTTCTCTTTTATTTTTCCTTTTTTTTGGGGTAACATCTGATGAAAAAGGGGTTCGTTATCTCACAGCGTATATCTGCTCTTGGCTAGTTGGTGCAGTTTTCCTGCACAGGGATTATCAGATTGTAAAACCTTTGCCATGTCAGAATCTGCCTGTTACAAAATTACCCAATAGAGTGGTTACAATTTAAGATACATGACAAAATTATCATTGTTAACATGAAAATCAGTTTCTGGTCATTTAGCTTGAATCAAATCAACTGATGATACACTCACATCAAGCGTAAGAATAGTGTCCACTACACTGTAACTGATTTTTGTAATCTTAACAGTATTTTACCTTAATATCTGCAATTGCTTCCTATGAAAGATCTTTTTGATATATTAATATTAACAGCAAAGGATTGTGGGGGAAAAACAGTAATGTCACAGTAAATACTTTTACACTAAGCTGTAAAATTTGCATCAACAGTATTCTGGATGACCATCTAAATATACAGAACATTGCTACCACAATTAACTTTGTAAAATTTAAGTTTTATAAAATGATTTTCAAAAAAATCTCAATAAAAAAGTTTGACAAACTCCTTCTAAAAGATATGATTTTGTTCTGCTGGAAACTTCTGACAGCCAAGTTTGATTAAGACGCTGAGTCACTACCAGCTGACTTTCCAACCATGTGACTCCAGAACAGTTGGAAACTGGTTTTTACTTTCCATTATGCAATACAGCGTCTTATCTGGCACTTACTGGTTATTTAATCTGCCAACAAAGAAGACTTTCACAAACAGATACTGCATCATTAGACACAACTTCTTGGAGTCAAAACAGCAAAACTTCAAAGAGAAACTATAAAACAAAGATTTTGAATCAAGAGGAGCAATTCCTTAGAAAACAGTTGGGCATGAAAGTCCTTTTATTATGTAAGTTAAGGATGATACAGGAAACCTATTAGATTATGTTATGCAAAAGTAAGCTAATTAGTCAAATATATAAGAGCAAAGATTTGTTTTCATTTCAGTTCAACTGAACTAATACTTGTTCATTCCTTTGGATTTAACAGATACTTACTGAGACTGAGATGAAATACTTAAATCATTTTTCATGTCTTCGTAGTCTTTTGGCATAAAACAAACAGCTAGCTAGGCACCAATTAGCCAAGATTAGCTTGTAGACTAGTATCAGTGAACGTTAGCATGTCAGAAAGTTAGCCGGCAAAACCTGCTGACAGGTGTTAAACTTTTCATTAGCTCACATGTTTGTTTAATGATTCAAGTTTTCTGTGTAGTTGTGTTATATTTCTTTTTAGGGTTGTTCCTTGTTCCTCTACTCCACAAGCCACTGCCTTTTGCTGTCGTTAGCACAGAAACCTGCAGCATAAATCTGAAACTTGAACACCTGGTTTCAAGAAATAAAAACACTTCAAACAGCATAACAATAAGATAGTTTTAGATTGCTGTCAGATTGATTTAGAAGGAGCCAGGCTAGTTGTCTATAGCTGTGCTAGCTGTTTCCGCTTGAAACGCTTAAGCAGACTAAACAGACGTTGGAATCTGACTTCCAAAAAAAGGTAGTAAACCTAATTACGGAGTGTCACACCACACCTTAGCAAACTCAGTTCAGCCTAGGTGTCATTAAATGGGTCACATAAGCCCTATATTTACATGAATGGCCTACTTACATGTGTTGTTTTGGAGCACAAGGGTCTAGCAAACCATGAATTTTAATGTTACCTCACCTGAGAAAGTTGAATGCGTCAGGGAAGACAATGTCTTTGTCAGTTTGAAAACCTGCTGCATTTACCTCTTTGTTTACTGTTGGACATTGTTGTTCGAATATTTCTGTGGGATGGAAGCTGCTAAAAAGGACTATACGCTGTGCCCACAGCAAACTGGAAACTCTGGAAAACCGAGCAAAAACAGTACAGACAGGTACTGAAAATTTTGGAGAATAAGAACTGTCACAATGTACCTAAATTTTACAAACTGAATTTTAAACTTCATTGATTTTACATTTAATTTAATAAGCTTATGAAATACAACAGATTGTGAAAAATGATTGATCCCGATGTTCTAGTTTATTTTGGTGCTCTGATGCTTTTATTGAAAGAGACTGGACATAAAGTTGACATACATAGGGCAGGATACTAGGAAGAGAAAGTGGGAAATTACATGTAGCAACAGGACGCAGGCTGGATTAGGATTCACCTGCTTTGAGGACTGCAGCCTTCGTACATGGAAGACACAATTCAATCACTTAACCAGGCAGGTGTCCCAAAAATCTTGAACTTGTGATGCCTGCTTAACCTGCTTTAAAGAGAACTGGGAGCTGGCCTGGCTTTTGATCTCATTGAAGTTACAGCTGATTTATGGAGATTTCCTGGTAATGCAAATTAAAAACACAACAAGGTGAGCAAGCCCCTGATGCAAAGTGAGTAATCTGTATTGCAATCGTGTAACTTTAGCCAATAATACACAGGTTTTGCATTGGGTATTTATCATTCTGTTGTGATTCTAATTTGCATAACCAACCCAAACACTATACATTATCCCTCATTCAGGCTAGCAGCTCTGCTACTGACATATTGCAATCTCAGCTTAAATAACTGCGACCAAAACAGGCCAATTTATACAGTACTTCAAATAAATGAACAAATACTACAGTAAGTAGAAATAAGATTTACGTCTGGGCCGTAGACAGTAAAAATAATAGACATCATCTCCCTAGGCTTCAAGTGAGGTGGCCACAAAAACTGCTTCCCCTGGTGACTGGCTGCAGTGTGGGTGAAAAAAAGAAAATCTATTTCCCCAGCCATTCCAGATGGGCTGTGGTCAAACTTTAAGACTTTAATAAACCTCGTCGAAATGTTTCTTACATCCGATTGTTGTGTTATCTTGAAGATTTCATTTGGCTGCCTTTTATTCAAGTCCTCTTTTTTCCTGAAAAGTTTCGTTTGCGTTAGTTCCAATAGGTTATAAACAAGGCTTTAAGACACATTTAGCGATGATTGACAGCTGCTTTTTTTTTTTTTTTTTTTTTGAGGATTGTAAATGATGGAGAGCCAAGGAGAGCTTAGACTCCTGAAAGAAGTTTTTTTTTTTGGTCACCTTGCTAAATTCAGTTTCTCTTTTAGTCCCTCATAATCTGCACTGAAATCCTTTTGTGAAGTTAAATTATTTTAAAATAAGTAATTATATAAACTGAGATACCATTTCCCCCACTGTATCTAGAATTTTCTTTAAATCAACAGCAAACATAAACCAAACTGTTACAAGTTTGACAGTATTATTACTCATGAGTTTGAGGCGTATAATGAAGTGGCTCAATAATTGGAATATCTTCCACTTAAAGGTCTAGACTTAAATGAGATGAGAATGCAATGAGAGAAATCCAAAATTTGATAGCCACAGCTACTTCCCTGGTAGTCTCTTTTATGCAGTTTTATTTTAGCCATGTAAAGAAATAAAGCTATCCATCTCTTTGTAACCCTCCAGAACTCAACAGCACCCGTCTGCTGGGCTGGGAGACCAGAGGCTGTATGAACTCAACTATCTGCAACCAAACGGAAAGTGGGACCATGCTCACAGTGGGGTACACCATCACCAAGACCTGCTGCAATACCAACTGCTGCAATGGTGCCACGTCTGTGCAACTCCCGCTCACAGCTGCTTTGGGTGCTGCCCTCCTGGCTGTTTGGAGCACACAAAGTTTTTAAATATAGAACTGAATCATCATGAAGGTGTTGTCTTTGAAGGCAGGTTTTGGTACTCCCATTATTGTAGCTTATTTTCCTGCTAAAGGAGCATTTATTAGTCATGGAGATCATGTAAAACCCTCAATGTAACAATGAAATAATAAAAGTTAACCATGCTTCAACTTATTGTCTATTCTCTACCTTCAGGCTGTGAATGTCTGGGCAGTGTGGGTTTTCCAGTTAAAGCTTAAACTTCTTCCTCTTTAAAGTACAGCCACACAAAACCTGATAAACCTCATTCTTGCTCATTACCTCTTCACTCACTCAAAACCTTAAGTTGTGAGTGCTTTCTCTGAAGCTTACCTACCTGAGACAGGTATTTTAAACCTTCTAGCGCTTGTTTTAGAAATTCATTGACCTTAAATTCACAGTGGGAATGGATAACTTTTGGCGGGCAGTAATCATCCTGAGCGGCTTCATCGCTACAGGTGAGTGGAACATAATGTTGTGAAATGAGATGCTGAGCAGAGCTACATTCAAACCACCGAGAGCATGGGAGGGAACAGGTCTGTGTGTGGAGTACATTCGCTTTCCTTTGAATGATCCTGGGGTTTGTTGCAAAAATGTTTAATGTGTTATCACATATTTTGTTTGATCATTTTTTGACCGAATTAATCCAATTTTTAAAATTGTGATGCAGTGCTGTAATTGAAAGAGTTGGCTTCACAAAACAAAATGTTTGTGGTACATAACTATTGAAAACAGTATGCCTGTGAAAATAATGTACATTTTTAAGTCCAGTACAGACAAGACAACTAAGAACAGAGACATAAAGGTTTAATAGTTTAAAGAGTGCCCCTCACCTGTAATACATGGATATAAGTGCTGTTAGACAGATTTTATGTGTATCACCTCGCCTATGACACCACAGTGTTTACCCATAGTCCAAAATATAATCACTGAAGAAGAAAATAAAAAGAAAACAGTGATGTGTCTCATCTATTTTTAAATTTTTCTAGTTATAAGCCTCATCACTCTTATCTTTAAACCTTCAGGCTTTAGGCTCTTCAGATGGCGCCAGTTCTAAGATCATTTACAAAACTAGAACACCATCACATTAGTTTCCACCCAGTTTTCAAAACCAACCAACAAATTCTGTAATAATATGAAAATAAGTCAGTAAAAAAATAAAGAAATATATGCTGGAAGGATGAGACTTCAAGAAAACAGTGAAATAGTCACAAAATGAACAATGTTAACCAACCTAGGGCACGGGTGCCAGAGCTGGCACACAAGGCTATTTATGTTGGCATGCAAAGAATAATTACAATGAGACAGAGGACTATATGAATAGATAAATAAAATATATAATAAAACTATTTTGTTGTATTCTATTTAACACTTTACATGAATTTAAATCACTGAAATAAAATTACAAGTGTGCAAATGAGTCTTGCAAGTGTGTCAATGCAAATCTTTTGACGTAAGTAAGTCGTAAGTCTGCTAGCTCGTAATCGCATTTTTTTAGCAGCAAAACAGTGTTAGCAAAGTATGCGAAACAAAGCAACACATTCAAAACTTTCTGTACTGTTTAAAACCAAGCAACATAAGGAAGTTAGAGCATTTCACACTGCATAGCTAAGCATGGAAAACCATTCAAGGAGACTTTCTTATCAACTGTCAATGATTTCATGAAAGAATAAAGTCTTGGCACTTTGGGTATAAGCGTATTTTAAAGTGGCACAAGTCAAGGAAAAGGTTGCCTACCCCTGGTCTAAACCCTGAGAAATTCTCAACAGCCAAAGGGAAGCTAAAAAAAACTGATAACAGTCCTTTCATCAGATCTGTTCACAAGAAAGGATCAGACACATTTCATCTCGGCCTGTTGACACTGTGGCAAAAACCTCTGTTTCCTGTAAAGCCCCAGTGGACTATTTAGAAAAGGCATTTAAAAATGAAGTATCAAATTTAGGTCTTCTGTCCCATACATTTTAAAGTCTGATGGGATTTTCTCAACCCCTCTCATAGAAAAAGCCCACACTGAATCCAAACTTTTGCTCTTATTAATTAAAATCATTACACAGTTTAAACCTTGTGTTGCTTCCCATCTTCAAATGGTAACAGAAACTAACATTTTTGTCAGTGTCAACAGGTAGAGGCAAAATGTGCTTGAACTTCTTCCTCTGGACTGACTGGGTTTGACATGTCTGCTCAGGCTTTTGACTCCACTTTGAGAATCAACCAATCAGAACTAAGCCTTTAGCACAGCCACGCAATGATCAAAAACTACCAAGGACCCAGAATAGAGCCGTGGGGGACACCACTGGTACATCTGAGATCTGACAAAAATACCTTCAAACATAAACTGGAGAAACATGTTTGTTGGCTTTAGCATGTTAAATGAGAAGATAAATATCACTTTCGCATGTCAAGTAAGAACTGAAACCAAGATGACAATAAATGTGCATTAGTGGAGCACAAAAATTGCCCTGGAGGCAAAACTACTTGAAAATTAGACGTGTGAGAACATCTGTGGTAACACATGATCTAGACATGTGAAATTTAAAGGTTTTTTGCAACGTCAGAAATCAAACATTTGATTTCCTTGATAGTCCAGTTGCACCATAAAGGCTGCAGTGGCTGAAGGAACATCTTGCCACAAATTATGTCTTATAATCTCCTTACCATGTTTGTTGGGTATTCTAGCTGATTAACATTTTTAATCTCATTTCCTTTTGAACAGCACAAAGTCTACAGTGTCGGCAGTGCTCGATTGGAGTATTCGGGGCTTGTTTCTTCGGAAATGACATCTCATGTGACATTGCAACTGCTAGCTGCTTCCGTGGAGAAGCACGTAAGATAAGCTCAATAACTAACAACTTGTAGTTGTCTATCAACTGTTTGTGTTGCTGTTGTCGTTGTTTTTATCTCATCTAAATTTCACTAAGTTTATTTAAGAAGAAAAGAGAAAAAAGAATCAATAATTTTTGTTTTCATCTTCCCAGAGTTCAACGCTACAGGTTCCCTCTCCCTGCACATCCGCGGCTGCTTGGACTCTGACCTGTGTGGGAAGACGCTGACCGGCAGCCTCCTTGGAGCTGGTTACACGACTAGTTTCCAGTGCTGTACCACAGATCTGTGTAACGGAGCCGCTTCGGTCCAACTGCCTCTGATGGCGATTCTCTGTGCTGCCATCCTTTCTTCTCTGTGGGGAACATGGGAGTTGTAGTTCTACAAGTTGTTTCCAGTTTTCAGTAAAAGAAATGACCTGCACACTCAGGATCATAAATGGCATCAGATATTAAGATCATGTTTTAATTTCTCTAAACTGTTCTGATTTATTTCTTTTTATTTGTGTGAGTGATTTTGACATCATATCTGTTATTTCTTCTACTTGTTAAAAATTAAGTATTTTACACCAATATTTTTCTTCACTTTAATGAAGTTCACTTACTGGTTTGCACATGGAACTGCCAAGTGTTTTAAACCACACTAAATTTTTAAAATAAAGTGTTTCTAATTGATGGCCTCTTATTATTTGTCAAAATACTCTCATGATCAACAAATATTTCAGTGAAACTATACACGATACCCTTCTGAAAACTGTTAATAAAAATAAAACAATATGACCAAAGGGGGGCTAAACTGAATGACCCAGGACCAAACAGCATGTAAACAAACATCCACCATGATGGAGTGTTCTGGAGTTTAACACTGACTCAGTTCAGCTCCCAAATGATGACACAATTAAAAAAAAGGAGCACAACAGGTTTGTTAACACTTCACATTCAGGGCTTGGTGTGTCAGGACAGTTTGTGCTTTGGCATGCTGTCAACACTTGCAAATCACAAACAACAGTGTCCTATTGTTGTCTCCACAAACCTCATGATCTGATGAAACCTGTCACCACCCCACCTGTGAGATGTTTCAGCTCAAGGACGCCCTCTGTTGTATCACAGGAATAACAACACCAGGCTGAACACAGAGCCACCTGAGTTTAAGTTCTATAAGATGAAGTATGTGTCACTCATCAGAATAAGTAAAAGAAAAAACTTTAACTGTCAGATTACTTGGATCTTTACATCATAATACTTATCACTAAACTATATCATGGATCCCCAAAGCTCGTGAAAATCATCAAAAAGATTGGAAGATGGAAAGAGAATCTTAAAATTCTGATCAACATTTTTTTTTGTGTGTGTGTGTTTTTTTTCTGACTATTCTGAGTGGTTGGGATCAGACTATTTCACAGCCTGTGTTTATTATGCAGGGCTGAACAACCAGCGCAAAGCTCATTACCTCCCTCTACTGGTTTCTCTCAGCAGCTACAGCAGAACATAATGTACTGAATACAAATGAATAATGAAGTTTCAATGTATAATGAGCAGTTCTCTAAAGGTAAAGGAGACAACCTTTGCACTGTAGGTATAAAAACCTTTAGATAGCTTCTTTTGAAAAAAAAAAAACAGTAAAATGTAGATGTTTAAAAAGTGCTGGTAAATCACAGGAAAAAAGGAATGTATCAATGTCACTAACTTTTTCTTTTTTCTAATTATAATCTAGACACATTGTGAATACTAATACCTTCTGTAAATCTTATTTAACAATCAATTTCCTGTAAACATAATTGATGCAATAATCTACAGCATTCATGTTAAAAATATGCTTATTTTTTGTAAAATTTAGAATCTGTACCAGTTGAGTTTGAGTTTGTCTTATAATTCCAAATCTCTCTGATAATTTTCTTATCTTTCTCTCATCCAAGTTTTATTTGATGAAATCAGCAGTTTTTAGACAGTTAACATTAAAATATTTCCGATATTTAGTGATTTTATCTTAAAATTTTACATTTCTATTGAATTATTTAGTTTAAGTGTAGCTTCAATTTCCCCAGAAATCGTTATTTAGATATTTTTAAGAATTTGAATTTAAAAAATAACTCAAATTTTTAGATTGAAGTTTCAAATCTTACTTAGAAAATTTTAGAGGTTGTACCAAGAAATTTTTTTAAACTTGGCAACTGTTTATGGCGGCTACCAATTTGACTCTGTAATCCCTTTTAATGTTATTCTGATTCTTTTTGTATGAATGTATTTATGTACATGTGCATGTGTGTGTTCAAGAGTGTGTTGGGTATATTTCTGTGCATACACATTATTATTATTATTATTTTTACAACAATTTATTTATTTATTTATTTATTTATTTGTCTGGCTCAATATTGATGACCCTGTATGTGGGGAAGGGGGATAAGGACAGGGGCTTTTTTTCTCTTTTTCTTTTTTTTTTTAGTCCCCGACTGTCCTTCTTGTTCGTTGTTGTTCATGTTGTTCCCTCTGTGATAACACTAAAAAAATCAAAAAGACTTAGATCAAAATAATTTAGAAGATTTTACTTTTTGTTTTTTGGAAGCCTAGTTTAAATTTCTCATTACCATAACCGTTACATCTCATGATTCGAAATTTATATTTCACAGTTTAACTGTGAAAGGAATGTGCAAGCCTGTTTCTGGCAGTTGTCCTTATCATGGCATGGTAGCTCATTATTTGGCTTAGTATTATATTATTATGACTTAGTGTATCATAATTATGACCTAACTTTTTTTTAACTTTTCAATGTTTTTTTTTTTTTTTTTTTACTGGCAGAACCGGGCTTCTATATAATTGTGATATTTCAATCAACAAGTATAAGTATTTACCTTTTTTTTCCTCCTATTAGCTGTCTGGGGTTTCCATAGAGACATGCTTAAGGTGGCAAACCCAACTTTTGATGTTTTTTCCTCTTACTTGAAAATCTCGATGTTCTTGACCCACACCCTCACCCTCCTCACCTTTTGTGTCACCCTGCCTGATGGCACTTCAGAGCCATGCTGTGGCCGTGGCGCTTTATTTGCTGAGAGCTCAGCTCGTCACGCAGCACCAGGAAATGGAGGAGCTGTGAGGCTGATGAGTGTCGCTGTAGCAGCAGAGCTGGGAGGAGAAACGAGCAGCAGGCAGCTTCAGGCAGCAGCGACAACTCTCAACACAGTGAGGTGAGACTTAACAGACTTCAAAACAGCATCAGAAGAAGAAAGAGTGAGCTGTTAACTCGCGTTATTTGACGTTTCCATCGCTTATGCCGCTGCTACAATCTTAAAGTAACCGTTTGTGTTGCTGCGATTTGTGGCGGAAGATGGGCTTGGCTCCGGAGTTTCGAACTCGTTTCACGTCTGAAGAAAAACTGCTTTCAGCTTCCTATTTAGCTTTCATCTGATAAAGCCTTTGTTTGCTTTCATCATCAGGTTTCGTGCATCAAGGAGTGAAGATGAGCGACGCGAATCAGCCCAAAGTTGAACTTTTTGTGAAGGTAAGCGATTGAATGGGGAGCAAAGAAATCCATCACACCCATAAAGTGACGCGTTGACGGCGACATGATGTGACACACGTTTATTTAACGGCTAGTTTCACGCATTATTAACCACGTTGACACTTTTAACGGCTGTTATTGGTTTTATTGTATCACAGATAGATTTTGTGTGTCACACTAGCCCTAAATTCACTAGAAGTTTTAAATAACATTTGTGTGTTCATAGTATTCATGTCATTAGCTGACTCACCTGCCTTATAAATGACAGTAAGACTAATCTTATTAAATGCACGTCAAGATAACGGGCAGGCGTCCCTAATCTATATTTAGTATGTTGGCCAGGCCGGCTAATCCCATTTACTTTGAGCCAAACATGCTCCAATATAGCCAATATGTCTTTCTCTGCTTCCTCCATGCTCTTACACAAGTCTCCATAATGATTCCTCTGTATGAACCGTGCACCACCCTCTACTTTTTTTTTCCTTCACTGAAAGATGCAATTGTAACTTCTCTAAATCTTGGTTTCTATAGTCAGCCTTTCCGCTGACACTTGACACCAGTCAGAAACAGGATACAAAGAGAAACAGTGAAGTTAATTATGTGTTTGTAGAGTTTCGACTGTAATCATTTCACAGTACTGATGTAAAGTCTGGCTGAAGATGAAATACGGCTTCCTGCAGCCACTCAGGGAACATTGTAAAGCTATATGATCATTTCCTGAGCTCCTCAAACACAAAAGTAAGACTGAAACGTGTGGCTTTTGTGCTAACCATTATTTGTAATGTGGATTAACCTGTAGAAAATGTTCTAGATTAATTGTTTAAGTCTTCCACATGTGCATTAAGTCTTTAAATCCCTTGTTTGTCCAAACGAATGCTCCAAAAATAGACATACTGCATTCATAATTTAATTAAAGAAAATGAGAAGCTTGAAACATCATTTTTTAGTTAAATTTCTACACTTAAGTGTGAAAATGCTTCTGTCAGAGCATGTAAACAACTCAATACTGCTTTAAAGTTGGAGAAAAAATGCCATAAGAACTTACAAAACTTAGCGTGTCCGTAAAGGTCCTCTGTCATCCAGGTCATGGTTACCCAAAGTTAAATCCTAACTGGACCTCAGCCAGAGGTGATGTCTTTAAATCTGGTGTTTGGTTTAATCCTATGGCTGTTTAACTTAGCTGTAATATTAAAGACCTGAAACAATGAGTTCACTGATGAAAAGCTCAAATGAAGAGCTGCAGGAAGTGAAATTTGTTGAAACAGTTTCTCAAAAAAGAGTTAATGTTAACTTCTAGTTTCTACATAGTGAGAAAAAAACTGCTGACCCTTTTCACATTCTACTTTGAATGAGTAGGTAAATAAAGAAAATATTCTTCAGGTGAGCCTGTGATGAAACAATCATAGTTACAGATGTATTATCATGCAAGCTAAAAGAATTAGTGTCTAAAAAGTTTCTAATGCTCGTTTTTGAAAGTTATGAAACAAACACAGATTTGTGGCTGACTTCAAAGGCAGGGAAACCTGATGTTTAACCTCTTGTATCTTGCACATTTTTTACTGTCTTTGTCAGTAAACGAGCCTGAGAGGGTTTCATGTGTGTCAAAGGTTGATGCAGGGCGTGTGGTGGTGGTATTTCACGCTGACTTTGCTGCTCGTAATAACATATAAACCTCTGGTTCACATTCTGTTCCTCCATATCAGGTTAAATGTAGCTGTTTCCCAAAAAAAACCATCAAAAATCCAAAGAAAAAACTGCCAAATATATTACATAACATATAAGAAACTTGGTGTAAAGAATGAAATAAAGTAGAAAACTGAACTTTGTCTCTGTTTGTGTGAACCAGGCAGGCAGCGATGGCCAGAGCATCGGAAACTGTCCGTTCTCCCAGCGTCTCTTCATGGTGCTGTGGCTGAAAGGAGTCACATTTGATGTGACCACCGTGGACATGAAGAGGTGAGGCCCTCACACACGTGTGCAGCAGGTTTATTTATTGAAACACATTTAGAAATGTCTGCCTTCTGTTTTAATGCCTCTAAATGTAGTGTGCTGTAAAGGAACATTTCAGTCAGATATTTAGAGAGAAGATATAAACCCACACTGGCATCGATGTTAGCTGCAGGCATGAGTAATATCCTGTGGTTTTATGGCTCTTTTTTTTCTTTCTTCACTTTCCTTTTATTTTCTCTTTCTCTTCTGTTCTCTTTTTGTTACCTCTTTTTCCCTCATTATTGTTGTCTTTTTTTATTTATGTCCACCCACCTTCAGGAAGCCAGACATCTTGAAGGATCTGGCTCCGGGTGCCCAGCCTCCCTTCCTGTTGTACGGCTCGGAGGTGAAAACGGACACCAACAAGATTGAGGAGTTCCTGGAGGAAAACCTCTGTCCTCCCCGGTAAGCTTCACGTGCATCCGTTTTTTTTCTACAAATCCTTTGTTTGTTTTTCAGAGCTGGAAATGTTTATCTCGCTGAACAAAAAATGAATCAGCAAAACCTTTTAGGCATCTCAAATTTTGAAGAATTGATGCCTATTTTTTGTTCTTCAAAATATTCAATTTTTTCAGAAATAATAGAATGATTTAATAATTGACTGCTATGTCTTTTGTTTTTGAAATTCTGAGTCTTTGTAAGCTCATATTTCATCAGGTAAATATCCTCGATGTTTCTTTTTATCCAGGTATCCACGTCTGGCGGCTCGTAACCCCGAGTCCAACACAGCCGGCATGGATGTTTTCTCCAAATTCTCTGCCTACGTCAAGAACTCAAACCCTCAGAACAATGAAAGTAAGTGAGTCTAAAAAATCAGACGTATACTTAGTTTAGGTTGTTTGTCACATTGTTATCTGACCGTTACTTGATTTTTGGGTGTTTTTCCTCTGAGGAGTGCAGCAGAGCTGTTGCTGTGTGTGATTGTGTGTGCGTGTGTGTGTGTTTCTGTTGGACAAACACCAGGGAGCGTCTGTGTTAATAACATCAGCCTGAGATTTTCAGGTCACCTGCTGCTCTTGGTTCAGTCTGATCTGGTTGGAAATGTCATGATTATTGTGTGAAAACTTCCTGTTTGGTCCAATCTGCTCCGTTATTTAAGACTAAAAACTAGTGTTTGTATAATTTACAGGTAGATGTGTTTTTGCATCCTTTAAGCTTGTGTGTGTGTGTTCAGATCTAGAGAAAGGCCTGCTGAAGGCTCTGAAAAAGCTCGATGACTACCTCGGCTCCCCACTTCCTGACGAGATCGACGAGAATAGCGCAGATGACATCACGTCCTCGTCCCGCCCTTTCCTGGATGGTCCAGATCTGACTTTGGCAGACTGCAACTTGCTGCCTAAGCTCCACATCGTGAAGGTAATCTTCAGTTTCAAGCTGTGCAGCACGAAAACATTGTAAATCCACTCTTTTGTCCTAATCTGGAGGCCCGTGTCTCTCCTTTTTTTCTCCAGGTGGTGTGTTTAAAGTACAGAAACTTCAGCATCCCTCAGTCTCTGTCGAACCTGTGGAGGTACCTGAACGCAGCGTACGCCCGGGAGGAGTTCTCCTCCACCTGTCCTATCGATGAGGAGATCCACATTGCCTACGCCTCTGTAGCTAAAGCTCTCAAGTAGGAGGACAAAGGCTGCACAGGACAAGCAAAAGCACAAGAACACACACATTTACTCACCTGCAAACAGCAAGCGCTCAAACTGCAAGCTGCATGGTCAACATGTTTCTCAAGAGGCTTCGTTTAACTGTTTCGTTTTTACTGCAGCTTTATTTGTTGTGAAACTCTATTCTTAGGTCATCTGTTGAGGTTATCGTCCAGGTTTTCCTCTAAAAGGAAGCTTTTTGTTTTGCAGCGTGGATTAGTTTACATCAGAAGCAAAACAAGGAAGCAGAAGAGTCAGATAAGCTAACGGGAAAAAAACAAATGCATGCAAACAAAAACAGTCAGCTGTGGCTAAATGTGTTCAGCTTACTCTACAGTCAGGGACTCTCTGGTTAACTTGTTGCTCAAGCTGCTTGCAGGCTCATTCACACACACTCACATGTACTGCACAAGTCTCAAACGTCATACTGCCTAACAGATCAAACTTCTGCTAGCACTGTGCTACCCTCTCATGAGCTGATTGTCACTTTTGCTATCAAGGATACAGGTTTCGTTTTGATTCCAGCTCCAGCTCACCTGCCAAAGTGTCTTCTGTGGTTTGGATGCTTCAAAATAACTTTCAATGCAGAGGGAACGAAGCCTTTAACACTTTAAGTTAGCTAGGATTTTTATCAAACGTGTCTCGTGTTGAAGTTCAAAAACGTGAACTTCTTCAGAGGGGAGGGTAGACTGAAGGCCGCAAACAGTGACAGGAAACTGTTTCAATAGACCTGGGCTTCCCCTTTTCTGTGCTCTCTCAGCAGGCGTGACGGATTATTCAAGATTACAGAGCTGGTGGTTGACTCGCAGAAAGGGACCTTTTCAAAACTGTAGTTTTCTTCTGTCTGCCACATGTTTTTAGTGTCGTAAGAGAAGGATGACAGGTTGTTTGTGTATTATAGGGGCTGTAGATTGAAAGATAAAAAGCTGTTGTTGTGTTTATGCCTTCGGCAGCAGCTCATGGCATGTGGCCTGGTCTGTCACATGGGGACAAAAAGCAAAAACAAAAAAGAACAGGAAGTAAAAAAAAAAAGCACAATTTTTAAAAAAGAAGTAACACTCACAGCTTTGTAGGCTTTTATTAATTACAGAATCTGCTTGTTTGTATTTCTTATTTTTTCTTTGTGTCAACCAAGACCAACTGCTCATTAGTAATACTCCATGAATTATTCAACTTATTCGGCTCTAAACTGAAGACATGATGCAGAAGAAGTATCGTTCTTTCAAACTGCAGGAAACAGGTGTCAGGAAAGACTAAGATCAAAGTTAAAGAGGTTTTGCAGCTGCAGGTCTAAACCATAGACTGTTTAATTATTAGAGGTAGTCTCCTCAGCATCACCCGTCTGTTTCTGAAACAGGAATTTGAAGCAGATTGGTTATCGCGGCCATATTGGGAGTGACTAGGCTTCAAGTACAGTCAGTGTCAACTGCCAAGTTAGAAAATAATTCACCCCACGTGCAGTGTGTGCCGATAGTAAAACTAGTGACTCAGACAGGAGACGTTTTTTGAACCAGGCTGTAAATAGGTTCATTTCTGCTTTGAAAACTGCTTTTTTTGGCTTGGTGTGTATGTGACTTCAGATACTCCCGGAGCAAGCAGACACTCAAGAAACGGCAGATTTTAGCAAGCTCCATTGAAAAATATTTTATACCCCAGCACAGAGGAGTCAGGCATTTGAGAAATCATCAAGAAAAACCTCAGTGCCAACGTTAAACACCTCGTACAGCTCAGTGTAACACCTGTATTAACACATTTTAGAGATGTGGCACTGTCTTTGATAACAGACGCAGCAGCCAAGAAATGTAGTTTCAGAAACAATTCTCCTATTCCAGTTTGGTCACGCTGGATTACTCACAAGCTTGCTTCCTTCATCAAATACCTTTTTAAAGTATTTGCGAGATCAGCTGTTAGGCTCTTGCAGACAGAGCAGAGAGAATAAAGACAAAATGCTCAACAAATTTATCAGATCACCACCCAGAGTTGGTGTTCCATCACTGCCCTGAGTCAACAAAAAATGACTGATTACCAAAATACTTTGTTTTCTGTAATGGTTAATCCCCCAGAAATAACAGAAAAAGTTAAGCTTATTTTACAATTTGCCGAATCTTTAACCTAATTGCAGCTACTTGCGTACCTTATCAGAAAAACTTGTTTTTGTGGTTTAATGTTCTTCTTTATTTTCTGACTCCTCGGAGAATTCCAGCTAGCAGGCTCAGATTTGAGAATGCTGATAAAGACATGTTTTTATGACAGCAGGTCTAATAAATTTGATAACTACTGTATGTTTTCACTGAAAAGGATTGTGAAACCCAGATTTTTGACTTTGTGCCTGTGCTGATGCAGCTGTATCGATCTAAAATATTTCAGTGTACTGAAATCTGTCAGACTTGATTCTGCGCTTTTATATTTGGTAACTCAAACTGTACATGCTAGCAGGATACAACATGTGTGGTCTTTTTAATCTGTTGACAAGAAAAAAAAGAAATATCTCCGGACTGATGAAGATCTTTAATGTTTTAACTGTAAACTCGACACACTTGCAGACCGTCCCATAACTGTGGATTTAGAGGATTGCTGGTCTGGATGTGACTTGAATTTGTCCAAGTGGGAACAACCAGTCTTTACTCTGACTGTAGCTTGATCAGAGGATTTAATGACTTAAAGACATCATAGAGCCATAGATCAGTTTCACTGTAGCCCTTTTAAGGTAGTGTAAGTTTTTGTCCTGTCAGATCAGGATTTAGACCTTTAAAAGGAATAACACCTAAGTGCAATTAACACTGATTAAAAAGGAAATTTGAGACAAACAGCACAAGTTATTTTTTGTACTCAATCTGAAGAATGCATGTTTAGTCCCTCCAGCTTTGATAGTGTCCATCTAAGAGATGACACTGCTTCTTTGACTTGACTGAACTGTTGTTGATTTGATCTGTTTTTTTTTCTGAAATGCACAGACTTTTAAAGGGATTGTGTCTGAATAATTTCAGCTCTGATGTATTTAGTGTTTCTTCTCTACAAACGTGGGAGAGTTTTTTCACTTTTTACTGTAGGATTTCATACAAATTCAGGGACTTTTAACTTGTTCTACTCACATTAATTTACTCTATTTGTTTTAAACGTCACTATTTTTAACATTTTTCATTATTATTGCTCATGTATTTTTCTTTGTTACATTACCCATATAATTTTCACATTGGTTTCTTCCACTTCAAATTTCCCCTCAGATAATTTAGCCTTTTTACATTTTTTTCTGCTTCTTTTTTGTCTGCCATGTAGTCAGATGCAGTTGCACTTAAAGTCCACAGCATCAGAGCAGTGCTGTGGACACTAATGCAGTAGACGTGAAGACAATCAAACTAATAGCACGGCTGAAATGTGTTTTGTACTTTGAAGCTCTTACAAAGACACATCTATTAATATTCTAATAAAGAATCTTCATAATAAATCAACACTTTAACGTGTTTTTGTGTTTTTATTGAAATGTTTCACTGCTATTAAGGCAAAAACAAGACTGGGTAAATCACACATTTTCTTGTTCACAAAGCTACGACAGTGATACACAAAAACTCATCAGATGTGGTCACTGGAAAAAAACATAGTAAAAAGCAAAACTACCAAAAATTGAAACAGCATTTAGCATTTTGGTTGTCAATTTTTTTTTTTTAAATTTGATGTTTCACAGATGTAATGCTGAGACCTTTTGTGAGTATCCAGTTTATTTTCATGTTTTTCTGCAAAAGTTTGCAGACAGAAGAAATGAGCTCAGGAAACAAAAACACAAGTTAAGCAGCTGTTTTGCTTCAAGACTTTGTAATTTACTACTCAATTAAATTCAAAGGTAAAGTGTTTTTATTCTTGACAACTTCCTTTTGTTCATTTTTTTTACCCAAACTCATCTCTAAAGATGAGTTCCAGCTAAGACTGACATAAAACATCATATTCTTGAACAGTATTTTCTTAAGGTGTTGCATCTTGCACAGTGTCTTCAAACATCAATGACAAGTTTCCTTTAACTTCAGTCATATTGCATGTCTGACTTAAGTTAAAAAAATGTTTTATATTAAATATAGGTCAGTAGAACAGCAAATACTTTGAAAGATGGTTTCTGCATCAAAAATAGTGCTTGTGAATGTTACTGTTACAATTTAAAAACCCAAATATTACAGTCAGTGTTTTTCTAGAATGAAACGCTGTTTTTCTTTCTCTATACTTTGAATATTTCCATCAAAACAAAGACGTCGGGAAACCATTAAATTTTTTACAGGAATGTATTTCACGTGATGTGTTTTTGGCTTTTCTTGGATAACCTGTCTCTTGATTTCATAAAGATCATATATGTGACGTGGAAAAGCTTAAGGATAGTTTCTCCGTGGTCCTTTAGATGAAAGTTTTTTTATTTTTTGACTAGGTTTCTGTTTTCTTCACTGGTATTAATGTCTTATTTTCAATTAATTCGTAAAGCTTCTTGAAAAAAGAATCATGTTTTGTTACAGTGCAGTGCAGCTCATGCATCATTTTTGTCTTGTAATATCTCAAAATAAATCATTTATCTTGTCTTGTCAGTGATTGAGGCTTACATTAAGTTCTTGTAAGACATTTTTTACTAACAATGAGACACAAACTTGCTTAGATTTCAGTTTTTGCAGTGCATCATCAACAATGAACTTTGTTTTCACTCACAGATTAAAGAGGTTTGATGCAAAACAAATCTGCGAGGCTGTGAAAATTCGTCAGTATAGATAAAGATCTGGTGATGAGATCAAAAGCTCCAGGGAACAGTAGACCTTGGGGTAAGCTTCCAAAAGGGTCCAGTGAAATTTTCCGCACACTTGGGTTTGATTACATTTTATGTAAAACTGAAATAAATCTGACATGGTCTAATTTTTTATTTATTTATTTACTGTTTTTACAATATTTATTATATTCAGTATTTAAGAAGTAGTCCTAATGACAAATTTTGTGCCTTACTGAAAATTCAAGTCAAAGCAAGAGCTATGAACGACAACAGCAGGATCCACAAAGACCTCTAAAAACCTGTTAGCCTAATGTAAATTTTTCATGCTGCCACAAGGACACATTCCCTGAAAGATCTTTCTGAAGCACAAAAAAAAAAAAAAAAAAAACAATGTTAGATGTGGTTTGTGAGTGCACTTCTTCCCTCTTCCTCCTCCTCAGGCCAGCAGCAGGGAGAGCGCAGGCAGCAGGCAGAGAGCGACTGCCCCCCAGCTGAGGGCAGCAGTGGACACGGCGCCGTTACAGAGGTCCATGTCACAGCACACGTTAGTGAAGTTGAAGTAAAGGCCAGAGGCGTATTTCTGTCCGCTCACACCACACTGAGAGGGGAGGGCACAGCTCTTCTCGTACATCGTCACCTGAAAGGCACCTGTGGGAGAAGAGACAGAGGAGTTTGTTCAAAAAACACTGGAGACCTGATGCAGATATAACTTAATATGATCATAATGAAAAGAACGAGAGTTAAAGAAGTTAGAATAACATCCTTTATGTTATTAGTGTGGCTTCTTATCTATTTATCCGTAGCCAAACCAATCAGTCAATTTAACACTTTTGGGAATTTTTCAAAGATTTGATTTCCAGTCTGATGTGTAATTCCCCAGACTGACTCACAATCAGTAACGTCTGGAACATGAAAAAGAGACAAACAAGGACTGTAATAACTGGAACTGCATCCAAAATATTTACAACATTATCTATTTATTCTTATTAAAGCCTCATGATCTTTTAACATCTGCCACAAACATTATTGTGCACACAAAGGTGAGGAGGCATGAAACAGTTTCTGGGTCTTGCGTTCGAGGAAAGTGGGGGAGGAACAGGAAATCACATGAAACTCAAATTGGAAATGTTCATATGTGGGAGACTTTGTGGGTTAAAGAGCATGTACTGTAGAAAAGGATGGCCTCTGCTCAGACACAGTGAGCGTTTGGCCCCGCCCACATTTCTATTTTTAGAGATAATTTGACAGCATCAGAGTCAATAGAGAGCTGACAAACAGCCCGATGGGAAATGATGCTGCGGTGGCTCGCTTTTGTTAACTTTGTTGCCTCTGAAGTGTGATGTGGGTGACTTTGCTAACTTTAAACTGTTTTTAATCATAGTTTAGCCTAGATTCAAAGGTTTTCTCTGTTTCATAAGCAATGTAATTTGAGGTTAAGTCTCTTCACTCTTCTTCAGTTGAGATGGAAACAGACATGATCTAAAGGCTGAAGTGTGCTGTGCCAAACATTTATCACACAATCTGGAAAATGTTGTGTACAATAAGGCTTTGTCTGCCAATTTGTGAATGTAATGCCCTAAATTCTGGGAAAATAATCTCATCTAAGGACAGAAATAGACCTAAACTCATCTGTCTGGGCAGAGAGTCAGGGCTCTGTGTCTCACCCCGTCTCCCAGTAGCTGTACTGGACAGGCAGCGCTGCCCAGCTGGACACTCCTGAGGGAACTTGACACAGTCCAGAGGAGAAATGGCAGGAAACATACAGGTGTAACACCGCAGACAGGCTGAGGAAGACACAAGGTAACATATCAATATTTTTTTACTATTACAGTGAATGCAGGACAGGAAAATCTTAAACATCAGGAAAAAAAAATCATCTCTTATACCAAGAGAACAAAATTTGGTTAAAGCAGGAGAAAAATAATTAATTTTCATCCAGAAAAATGAATTATAGCTTTTAAAGGAAAGGTTAAATAATCATTTAAAGCAAATAAACCCCACGTGTTTATTATAACCAAACATTACATACAGACTAAACTTACTGCCCTCAAAATATAACATGCAACATATGACACCATACACTTTATTAGGGTGTTGGTTCATTGTGTGAGGTTTGTTTCTTTTGAGTAGGGTTGTGGTTGGATGTGTTACTCTGGAAACGCCATATACATCTTATGAGCTGTTTTTCTTGCAAATTTTTAGCTCCTAAAAAGTGTTTTCCTGGTTTCACTACTTTGAGAAGTTCACTCAAAAATAAGTGGAAATAACTTTTTTCTCATCCGAACTAGCATCAATACTAAGTGTGAAACACAAGGTTTCAAATCTGATAACATAATAGCAAGTATTGATTGTTACACCTAATCAGACGTTTATCTGAAATATCCTTATTACCCAAATTAGGCATAAAACAACTGTTAACTAAGTCAGACATTTAACATTGTTATGGTTAGAGGAAACTTAACATAGCTAATTGGAAACACCATGCAAGATCATACCAAAATCACTTTATTATTGTTAAAAAAAAAAAAAAAACCTGACTGGAAGATTGATTGTGAGGTTTAAGCTGTGAAGTGAGATTTGGGAAAAAAGTTTTATGTACATGTCACCAGGAATAAATCTTTACAGATTATGAAATTAATGAAGAATGATAGACAGAAGTTGAAATATCTAAACTCTTCCGTTTTACCTGAAGAAGGGATGGAATTAGACGTAGTTAAAGAACTTCCATACCTGTCAAAGGCAGACAACAGAAGAGCACGATCAGAAGTTGTGAGTGAGACATGCTGCTTCCAGGAAAAAGTCCTCCGGTTGATTTCAAGCTAAACTCCCTCTTGAGACTCTTCTCAAACTGAACTGTGCAGTTTAATAATCCAATGCGTCCCCAGACTCATTTGAGAGATTTTTCTTTAAAGTTTGCTTCTCAGTATACTCTTTATATTTTTACCCAGGTTACTCCTGTTCCTGTTTTTGTATGACTTGTGGTGCCCACCTTACTCTGCCAGTGTCTCCTCCCTGAAACTTCTAACTTAATTTGAAGAGTTAATTATGAGCAGCTGACATGGTTAAAGAAAGCTAGTGAGTCAGATTTTTCTCTTGTGTAAACTTGGAATTTATTACTTTGTTGTGGTAATTCACCTCTCAAAAATTGCTTAATATGAATTAATTAAAACAAAAAACAAATAGAAAAAGAGAGATGCAGAAAAAGAAAAAAAGTGACGGTGCAACACCATAGAGTGGAGTACCCTGATATGATATGATACTATACGAAAAAATAATGACAATACAATAAGATAGAAAACAAAACATTAGGGTAGGATAGGTTAAGATATGATCAGATATGATATGATATGAAACAAGGGAATACAAGAGGATACAAACAAGATAATACAATGCAATATGATGCATTAAGATACAATACAATGTGATGGGTGCCATGCGATACAATGCAATATGACACGATACAATACGATACAATACAATACGATATGGTATGATACGATACAATACGGTACAAAACGGTACTGTACAATACGATAAGATAAGAAACAAAACGATACAATACTATACGATGCAATACAATATGATACGATACGATACGATACGATACAATATGATACGATACGATACAATACGATACGATACGATACGATACGATACGATACGATACGATACGATACGATACGATACGATTCAGTACAGTACAGTACAGTAAAGTACGATACAATAAGAAACAAAACAAAACAATTCAATACAATACGATACGATAAGAAAGAAGCAATGCAATACGATACAATATAATGCTATATGATACTATAATACAATACAATGCGATACGATGTGATGGGTGCGATGCGATACAATGCAATATGACACGATACAATACGATACGATATGATACGATACGATACGATACGATACGATACGATACGATACTATACGATACTATACTATACGATAAGATAAGATACGATACGATAAGAAACGATACGATAAGAAACGATACGATAAGATACGATACGATAAGAAACGATACAATAAGAAACGATACGATACGATACGATATGATGATACGATACAATACGATACAATACGATTCAGTACAGTACAGTACAGTACGATACGATAAGAAACAAAACAAAACAATACAATACAATACGATGTGATTAGAAAGATGCAATGGGATGCGATACAATATAATGCTATGTGATACTATAAGACTGCAATACAATGCGATACGATACGAAACGATACGATACGATAAGATACGATACGATACAATACGATACGATACGATACGATACGGTACAGTACGATACGATATGATGTGATAAGAAAGATGCAATGCGATACGATATGATATAATGCTATATGATTATATGATTATACAATATGATCATACAAAATAAGATGTTTTAATTCTAAATAATTTGACATGATACGATACAATACAATGTATATTATCTTATGAAATATGATAGTGTACAAAATTGTACTGTACATAACATTTGCTGTGCTATGTTTAACATTAATATAAAATTCAAAAAGATCCTATGCAAAATTCAATTCAATGTTATGCTTTGCTATGCTATACTTTGTGCACTGTTTGGGTTGCACTGAGACATTGTTTGTACTACTACTACTTGTACTACTATACTTGTTTTTCTAGACTTAGAAAACCGTATGGTGTTTGATCTGTTGCAGGACAGATTCTGTGAGACCGGTTTTTCTACAGCTCTGATAAAAAATTCTAGCTATCTATATTTGAGTAAAGACTAATAAAAACTTTATCTGTTATCTATGGCTGAGACAGCAGCCAGGAAGGTCTGAAAACGCCGGGCCAACTTTAAAGTCAGCACAGTGAAGAGAGAATCAGCACCAGAGATAGCATAAGAACAGGAGAGAGTGAAGAGAAAGAATCAGCATGTGAAGGACAGCGAGGCAGTGAGTAGGAGAGTTTAACTGAATTATCCTTTAGGGCGTAATGGGAGCCATGAGGGCAGCGTGCAGGACGGTCTGCTGACAGCAGTCTTGTGATGGAGTGAGCCAAGCTGGCTCAGGCTGAATAAGCTGTTTACCAGTTCATTAATTTCACGCAGCCAAAGCCTATGAAAAGTCTCCTAAAACTTCTGCTGTGTCCAGAGGAACTGGTTTTACAGAGTCTTTTACTTAATTTGTTGGTATGATTGATAATGTCAATCTTGATGATACTAAGAAAAAAAAGTGGCTGCAGCAGGGGGAAAATATCAAGTAGCAATAGTAACTTGTTGCCTTCTGTGAGGTGTGTGATGATGATTAAAACAATAGAATTGAATCAAAAATAGGATTGAAAATTTACATTATTATTAGTATCACACATTATTTTGCCATATCACTCCTTTGCATGAGCTGAGACATAGTTATTTCATGGCTCTAGGTTATTCAACACAAACTTTTCTATCTAATGTTTTTGCACATTTACAATGCAAACCTTTACGCATGTTAAAACAATATGATAAATTGACTCTCTGGATGAAAGTTTGCTGAATTTTATTGGTAAAGGAATGGAGGAGACAGACAGAAACATTTGATAAACCTGCTGATACAACTGGGATGTTTTGTGTGCTGGCTGAGGGCTCTCTGTGGACAGATGGTGTTCTTTAATCCTGTCTGTGCCCTCTACCTCCCATCCTCCACCCCTCCCTCCTCCATCACTCCACAACAACACCAACATCAGATAGTCTGTTTTTATTCCTCCAAGCACAGAAAACTGGGAGATATTATGTTTTTTCATTCTTTGCCTCAGTAAGCCTCCTCTTTCTCTGTCACTGATGAACAACCGTAGCTGCAGTAACTCAGACCAGTCAGCAGAAGGGAACATAGTGCTGTCTCATGAGCCTAAATGTTTCACACGTTTACACAGTCATCGCGAGTCGTTCCCCAGGATTTGTTTGTGCATGTTTACATCCTTGCTGCAAGCCTTCAATTATCAGAAATTCCTGGTAGTAATAACAATTTCTATGTTTGCAGTTTTAAACTCAAGAGCTTCCACTGGTTTGGCATGTTTATGCAACAATCGCAACAATATCCATCCAAAATCACTTGACCCATATTCTAGGTAAATCCAGATTATTGTTTGTTGTGCATCACAGACAAAATTAATAGCGGTTCATCATAAAAGGCTTCAAAAGTAAAGGATGTTTAATGTGTAGAGATGTTGTGCAGATTGAAAGCTAAGATCACTATAACTGGTTTGAAATAAATTAACAGTTACTTGATTCCTAATAGACAGTCCAGGTTTATGTCCTTGAGGCAGATACAAGCACATTAGCAGGGTGTCTCTGACCTTTCATAAACAATTCATCAGGATTAGGTAGAGAATACCGAGTCCTTAATCCAAACCTCATGGAAATACTTAATCTATCATCAAATCACTGTCTCAGTACAAGAACAGGGCATACAGTTAATACACAACCAAGAATGGATTTGATTTTGAGGTATGAATGGATAACCTAATACAAAGTTCCAGAGTGATATTAAATTAAACTTTTCTTCAATACTCTGGTTTAATGTCTTTGATCTTTAATTTGTCAGCACTAGATACAATTGTCCTACGGGACAGTAGCTGCACATGAAAAGCTCAAGATTAAAACAGTAGCATTAGCGTATTTGTTGGGAATAACTTCATACTTTAATTGTATTAATGCTAAAATTGCTAAATTGTTTTTTTCTTCCCAAATGATCTGAATATAGGCAGGTCAACTCCAGCTAATTTTGCAAATAAAACTACAAGTGGAAGATATAATCTACTCTATGTAGCTGTTAATGATGCTCACATTTGATATTTTGAAGTCATTCAAGAGGCTATTGCTGTTATGCTAACGGTACTTTCACTCTTTGTTTTTCATATGGTAATAGAGGTGAAGTTTATACAGTTGTAATATAGTTTGTAACAGCATGTAAAACCATATCACAGCTTTAATGTCTGAGTCCTACAAAAAGCAAGCTAACAATGATGCTAACATATTAGCTATTAGCTTATTAGCGCCAGGAATTGAGGTTTAGGGTCAATTCCAATTCTACCCCTTAGCTCTTCCCCTTCATTTTACTCCACTGTCTACCCATCTGTTTGGCCCTCTGTTTGAAGGGCCAAGGGAAAGGGGTAAAAAGAAACATCATCCTTTAGAAATGAGACAGCATCACCAAGCTGCTCACTGGCTGTACTCTTAGTTAAGTTTCTAAGTTGAAAAAAGTATTTCTCAATAAACTTCCTATAGCTACTGATACTTTACTAAACTTAGGTAACAAATGTTTTAATTACAAAATGTTGAAGGCTTAAAATACAGTGGCAATGCAATGTTTAAAGCCAACATTAGCTAGTTTAATTTTGAAACTGAAATTTATTCCAAGAGGTTTTGAAGTAATAAAAAATTTTGTTCACAAACTTTAAATAATGATAAGTCAATGGACTTCAGCAAAAAAATGAATCAGTAACAAAAGTTTGGAGAGCTTTTGTCTATTGAAGGCTAAGACTACAGTGGCTATGTGATGTCTAAAGCCAACGTTGGATCTGGACAGGACGTGTGGGGGATGGTGTGCTGGGATGAAAGGGTAGAACAGCTGTGTCAAGAGAACATAAATGGAGGGAAAAGACCGGAAACCTACTGACTTGGTTTAAGAAAATAAGAGCATAACGGTCGCTTAATGTTGTCTCCTGGTCTGAGACACTTTATGAAACAACATTATTCAGAGATTTTTAAGCGCTGTGTTTGAGCTGTGTAACACAAGTCATGAAACCAGACATGGTGTATCTTTCTTTGCTGTGTGATAATTATATAACGAAAAACGCTTTTTGTTATGTGCCTTATTTTGAAATTCAAACAGGAAAAAAAGGTTCTAACGTTCGCTGCATTGGCAAAGAGAGGCAGGGGGAAAAGGAGCGAGTGAGTAACGGGAACTGGGTCGGTTTGGGATATTAAATCACACCGAAGGTAACGTAGCTGAGCAAAGGAGCAGCTTCTTTTTACAGAAAGGTAAGAAAAATTAAGTAACTGTGATTCATTTTGTCAGTTCTGCAACTTGTGGAGGCTGTTGGTGATGGTTAGTTTCCTGTTAGAAAGATGTGGAACATCATAGAAGTATCAGGGAAGGAGCAGTGAACTGTTGGGCGGTGCACTCCCACTTCAAGATGTTTTGTTTTGTTCTGTTTCATATTCTTATGTTCATATTCATTTTCATGTTGCAACGAGTACTAAAACTGACGTGCAAAACGCATTTGTCCCACAAAGTGTGCCTTTCTCTGTGTTTACCATATACACAACTTGAATTAATCTCTATTGACTGTGATCCTTTCTTAAATTTGCACATTAGTCTCTAAATATATATTTGCTGCCTCATGACACAGTGAAAATCAAAGCTCAGCACTTGTTGCTCTATTTCTGAAGCATATTTGGGAAACATCCTGTGTGGAGGGGAACCAGGTCCCTCTCTGCAGCTTCACAGTGGGTGGCTCCTGAGAGTTACAGCAGAGATAGAAGGCCAATTGTCCCAAATTTCACCCACTGTCCAGACAAGGAAAAGGTTTTGCAGCATCTTGCTGAGTTTCTACCTTGAACAAGGCAACTTTTGTGCGCTTTCAGCCATGCTATCTTTGTGTGTCATTTCAACCGCCCTTGAACTTTTTACAGGCATTTAAGA
This sequence comes from Halichoeres trimaculatus, assembly GCF_033239565.1. Lineage (NCBI taxonomy): Eukaryota > Metazoa > Chordata > Actinopteri > Labriformes > Labridae > Halichoeres > Halichoeres trimaculatus. The sequence goes on from NW_027437192.1 coordinate 10,634,423, forward strand.
AGTTTTTCCACCAAAATATTTGTATTGGTATAGCTAGTGTTGTACCAATGTGTTGTGGATTGTTGTATATTGAAATGTCCTTCTTTCTGTCTTAGGCTGGGATCGTCCACCTCTTTTTCTTCGTGTCTGTAGATGGAGGAGAGACTTTGGAACTCCAAAGAGCAGAAAGACAGAAATTAAGATGCACCACTCTTTTCTCCTTTACACATCACTTCTTCACATTCTCATTTAGAATTCACCTGCTCTTTTGACCAGACTCATACACAACTTTTGTTACCTCACCCTTGTCTCCTGGCTGTGACTGTTGGTATTTGAATAATGGCAAATATTTGCCCGTATGGCAGCTTCACCCACGCCGTGGTGCGAGGCATCCCTGAGACCTTTGGGAAAGCGGAGGTGGTAGACGGCCGTGAAAACGGGGACATATCTGTGGACCTGGCCAAAGCGCAGCGTCAGTTCGGTTGCCTGACAGGAGCTCTGAGGCAGAAAGTGGGCCTGCAGCTGATTGAGATCCCCCCTGACCCCGAGCTGCCGGAGAGCTGGAGGATAGAGGATGTGGCAGTCATCCAGGGAAACACAGCACTCATCACCAGACCCTACAAACATCAGAGACGCAGCGAGGTATCACAGTGGGGAACAAAATGGCTCTGTTGAGCAATTTCTCGCCCTAATCCTCTGCTTTGATCAAGACTGTTTAATGTAGCCACAAGTTACTGTTCGTTTCAGTCTGAAAGTTAAGCTTGATATCTTAAAGATCCTTGCTGTCACTTAATGACAGACTCCAACTTCTAAGACTTTTAGAGTAAACTGCAAAGCACAAAACATCTTAAAATCAAGAGATAAGCAAACAGATGATAGCATTATTCTGGGGTCTGTTTCCTTCAATGTTTGATTTTCGGGTCAGATTTTTCAATATTATTTATGTATGATGTTCTTTTTGCAGGAAATAGTCTTTTTCATTCATCAAAGAAGAAGTTTTTGATTTGTTATTACTGGTTGAACTGCTTCTGTAATCTTGATGTATCATGGAAATAACCTAGAAAGACATAAAAGAGTCAAGGAGTCTGACAGATGTTCCTGAATGCACCATTAAGGAGCTTGGAGTCAGCAAGGCTCAAACAAAGATAAATCTTGTCCACTAAAAATGTTTTAGTGAGACTTAAATATGTACTTTTTTGTGATAATCAAGAGACACTTGTCACTGCCTTGACAGTTAAGTTTACAGTGACTGCGTTTCTTCCTCTCCAGGCAGAGGCAGTGAAGAGGGTGATGTCAGAGCTCAACCTGACTGTGATGGAGATGGGCTCGAATGATACAGACTCTGGTGGGGCCACGCTGGAGGGCAGTGACGTCCTCTTCACAGGGAGGGAGTTCTTCGTCGGCCTCTCCTCCCACACCAACCGCAGCGGGGCAGAAGTGCTGGCAGACACCTTTAGGGTAAGAAAACGTGGAGTGACTCGAGTCTCAGACAAAAGCTTTCTCCAAAAATCCATGAAGTAATCAATTCATAGATTTTTTAAAGCCAAAGCAACAAAGGCAGCCTCAGTGCCAGGATGCTTTCAGTGAAGTGACCCAGCTGCCAAAGTGAGCAGGTGGCACTTTGCTGTATTGCATTTGGGGAATTGTAGTGTGTAAACAGTGATGAATGAGGCTGTTTTATTGACCAAACAATGAAGAACACACAGCAGGGCCCCCTCTGACTCAACTGGACCCACCTATTAGTATTGATTTCCTCGTCTTCTCTTAAGTGCATTATACACACTCGTGCCTTTCTCAGCACACACGCACTTGTGGTTACTCGTGTGAAATGTGGCAATGAAGAAAGAAAAGTAAAAATACTGGATATCTCCACTAAATGTGTGCAGATTTTCAAACTACTACGTATACATATGTTGTAGAAATTCTTGAATCTGTCTGTGAACTGCTGAAACCGGTCTATTCTAAAACAACATGAGATCTTCATGAGATATTTATGAGCCTTGCTGAAATGATGAGGTCATAGCATAAGGATTTCCTAACTTGCTAATAGCATTGGTCAGAGGCTTGTGCTCTTGCACAGGCTCTGATTTTCAAACTATGTGAATCCTTTCGTCCAAGAGATGGCAGCTGCATGGCTGCCTCGAATCCCTGAGAGCAAACTGCCGCTTTGTGCCGAGCTACATGTGGTAAAAGCCTGACACTGTGCTGTTAGTAACGCTTGAGCTTTTCCTTTTATGTCAGAATTGCTGCTTTTTCAAAAGCGGGTTTCGCTCGAGTTTCTCCTTTCATGCTGCTCAATAAAAACATTTTTGGGGTGATGGCTGCTTAACTAGATAAGGAATGTTGGTGTTAATTAAATGTTTACGCCTCCATCTGTTCAGGACTTTGCTGTGTCCACTGTTCCTGTCTGTGGTGGAGCTCGACTGAAGAACATCTGCTCCATGGGGGGGCCTGATACAATCATCATCAACAACAGTGACGGAGCCAAGAAGACACTGAGGGTATGTGTGTTTGTTAACAGCGTCTCTTCCTGCATGAAGATCGAGTTTATGTGTTTTCACAAAAAGATACGTCTCCTTATATACTGTGATGTGATTGAGCCAAATAAAGGAGAGGCAAGTCGTTATGAGAGGGGGTCCTCAAAAAACATCATTACAGTGAAAATACTGAACTTTTCTGACTTTTTCCTAAGAACTCTGACTCTTATCTCAGAATCCTGGGATAGAAGACAGAGTTCTGATGTTTTTTCTTAAAATCTTAACTTTCTCGTCCTCATGTGTTTTTCCCAGTAATCTAAGATTAAAAGCAGCATTCTAAGAACAAAGTCAAGACTCTGGTCTTCTTCTTGCTCAAATCTCAGAACTCCCCTGCTTTTTGTACTGAGATTAAAGTCAGCATTCTGAGAATGAAGTTAGAAAACTGTAAATTTGTGTGTTTTTCTCTGAATTTCAGTTTATGGTCAGGATTATGAGAAAAAAGATCTGAATCCAGAGATTAAAGTCAGAATAATTAATTGGTCTTTTTTTTCCCGAAGAATTCCGACTTTAACCTCATTATTCTAATGTTTTTCTTAGAATTCTCAGATTAGTTTAAAAACATTTAGGGATGCACCGATCTGATCCTGGTATCAGGTTAGGCGCCAATCTAGCCCCTCAAAGCTGGATTGGGTATCGGAGGGGAGAGGATCAAACTTGGCACTGAGGCTAAACTATAGTTTAGTCTAAACTACATTTACATAAACATACATAAACATTTTTACAATCAAAATGGTCATTTCTGTAAATTCTAAAGCATTTTTTAAACAAACATATTTAAACACTTATGGTTTAATAAATATTAACTTCAGTAATTCCTAATGTACTCATTTTTTACTTTTACTCATAACATTACCAGTATCATCTCACAATAGAGGATGCAGGTTATTATTGCTGTGAATGCAGCAATGCATTCACAGTATATGTTCTTCTGTGACAAAAAAATTTATTCTTCTTCTTCTTCTTCTTCTTCTTCTTCATTCTTCCGCCCGCTTTTTTGGACCGCTAAAACTCAGGCAAACTTCAACCGATTTTCACCGTTCAAACTTCAAAACGTGTGTTTCAGTGGGGACAAGGGGGCTATGACTTTTCAGAAACTTTTCACGAATAATTTCCGAGATATTCGACGATTTACGAAATTTTGGTCACATAGAGATGAATGGGGAATTTTCAAAATTTTCTCCCTTCAGGACATTTTCTCAGCCTGCTTCAAACCCTCCTCATTCAGTCATACATTCAGCTACAAACTCCATTCAAACTTTAAAATATTCAGCTATCTTTTGGCTTCATTCAGTGGGTTTCAAATGTTTCCTAGCATTCATAGTTTCTTCACAATGACCCTTCAAAGGTCATGATGCATTTCAGCTCTTTGAGCCGTTTAACATTGGTGTGTATTGGACGGAATGTTTTGGCTTAGAGTGGGAGATTCAAACGACAGAGCACGGAGAGGGGGAAACAAGACCCGAGAAACTTCCGGGTAAACTGCTCTCTTGGCCACATTGTTTGAGCTATCAACACAAATAAACCCTCAGCATGTAAGTAGTCTTGTCCTGCTTCTGACAAAGTGGTTTTTAAAGCAAAAGGATGGAGCACTTTTTCACAAAATGGCCAACTGTCATGAGAAGTTAAAAAAAATCCCCATATACCTCCATGTTAATTCCTGAGGGGTTTTCTCAGAGATCAGTAAAATTTCCCTCATCTATCTATCGCTCTCGTGGATTCGTTTCTTGACCTTAATGCATGAAATTTAGACGGACAGCTTCCTCTGGGTCTCAGGATTCCTACGGTGTGTTCATTTTTATTCTAGCCCTCACGGTTTTGGCAAGGTGACAGGAGATTCGGACTCTTGCTTTGCCACAAAATCTTCATAAGATTACAGTAACAAGGGCAAAGTTGTGCACCTGCACCTGCTGCCCTTGACGAGCTGGTCTCCGTGGAAACCTTTGATCTCATGCAGCTGTTTATAGTAACTCATCAAAACATCCAGGGACAAAGACAAGCATGTGTCTGTTAATTTATCATTGATCACCAATGTAAAATCTGGCTTCAGATAAGCCTCAGCAGACAGGTTGACATGATTGAACACACACACACACACACACACACACACACACACACACACACACACACACACACACAAACACACACACACACACACACACACACACACACACACACACACACAAACACACACACACACAGACACTCACACACACTCACACTCACACACACAGGGCAGAAAGTATCACACTTTAACAGCATTTGACTCCCATTTCCAGCTCCTTATTTTCCTAGATTTTTTTCTTTAAATTTAAATTCCTTCCTTTAATTCCTGAATTGGTTCAGCCATTCAAACTTTTAAATCCAATTTTAGATTACACTGATTCATGCTTCATCATCATTCTTTTTGTCAGAATTGCAAGCACCTTTACACCCTGATTTCAAAGGGAATGTGTTGGGAATCAACAGACTCCACCAGCTCTCTGATGGCAGTTGGTGAACAATGATCACCATGGCAACATCTGGCTTCAGATGGGCCTCAGCCTACAGGCTTACATGGTTAAAAAACTCATACACAGGACACACAGGATTTCATTTTAACAGAGTTTTAGAAAGCCGACTTACATTTACCCTCAGTCAGGTCATTATTTCCATCAATGTTCTTTAAAATTTGAATTATTCCTTTAATTTTTGAATAGACGCAACCATTTAAACTTTAAATTTCTTCATCCATTCCATTTATTCGACCATTCATTTCCTTTCATCCAAGAGTTCATGGCAGGCTAATTCAGCATTCTGCATTAGCAGTTGAGCGCAAGCTTTTACAGGACTTCTTTAAACAATTTTCAGACATATCCTCAGTCATTCATGATCAGCATTCTGCATCAGCAGTTGAGCACAAGCTTTTCAAGACTTCATTCAACCATTTTAAGACACATCTTCAGTCATTCATGTTCAGCGTTCTGCATTAGCATTTCAGTGCAAGCCTTGCATGACTTCATTCAACCATTTTCAGACACATCTTCAGTCATTCATGTTCAGCTTCTGCTTTAGCATTTCAGCGCGAGTTATTTAAGACTTCATTCAGCCATTTTCAGACATATCTTCAGTCATCCATGTTCAGCATTCTGCATTAGCAGTTCAGCGCAAGCTGCTTCAGCATTCTGCATTCACAGCGCAATTTCTTCAGAAATTGCTTTTCTAGTTATGTTGAAATGCTGACTCAGCATTTCAACATATTGTTCTCCTGTGACTTTATTATGTTGAAATGCTGACTCAGCATTTCAACATATTGTTCTCCTGTGACTTTATTCTTCTTTTTTTTCTTCTTCTTATTCTTCCGTACGTTTTTTGGTTCGCTAAAACTCCTTCAAATTTTGTCCGATTTTCACCATTCAAATTTCAAACTATTCAGCTTCTTTTGGAGATTTATGCTATGACTTTTGTGGTATTTAACCCTTAAACTTTTTGAATTATTCAGCTTTTTATGAAAATTATTCCCCATCTGAAATGCATTGGAAACTTCAGCTTCTCTTGAAAAATCTCCTTCAACTTTCAGAAGTTCTAGCCTCCTCATACTTCCTCTTACAGATTTCATTTAAACTTTAAAATATTCAGCTATCTTTCCACTCTTCAGGTTTTTGTCTGCTCTTTAATATCTTTTACTGTTTTTGAGATTTCACTGTTTAAGCAACATAAACTTTTCCCACTTTACCCTAAAATCTCAGCTTCCTAGAGTGCAATCATCGTTAGCTAGAGTGCGACACACTCTTGCAGAAAGGTTGCTGCTGTCTTTGAATAAATTGTCATAACTTCTGAAATATTTACAGTAGAAACATAAAAAATACATCACATGGTAGCTAATCTTGTGCTGCTTCTGACAAAGTGGTTTTTAAAGCAAAAACATCAAGCACCTTATCACAAAATGACCAGCTGTCATGAAGTTTTTACACCCTCAAGCCATCTCCTCCAATGTTAATTCCTGAAGAGTTTTCTCAAAGATCAGTGGAATTTCCCTCATTTGCAAACTGCTCTCAATGACACAGTTCTGCATCTTCATACATGAAAGTTGCACCTTCAGCTTCCCCAGGATCTTGTGCTTCTTATGGTGTGTTTATTTTTATTCTAGCCCTCACGGTTTTGGCAAGATGACAGAAGATTCAGACTCTTGCTTCACCACAAAATGCCCAGAGTAACACATGAGCAGGGCAAAGTTTTGCAGCTGCAGCTTAATTGCATGTCTCCTTGACAACCTTTGATCTCATGCAGCTGTTTTTTACTAAGTAATCAAAACATCCAGGAACAAAGACACACATGCACTTCAGTTACTTATAAGACCATACCTCCCCCTTTGACTTAATCTACATGCTCCACTATTCAAACAACTTTTTCCCACACCTTATAATTCTCAAACTGCTACTTTTTCTTCTATTACTAGTGCTACATTAATCTCTGTACTGTTTTTTCCCCTATTTCTCCTACTTCTTCTCTCCATTCCACATTTTCAGCTCTGGTTCACATCTTAACCCCCCTTTTTTAACTTTTAAATGGTTAAACTTTATTTAAAACATTTTACCAACAAAAACACAGACTCAAATAATCTCCTGATCCACTGCAACTCCTTCAACTTCAACTGCTTCTACCTTCTGCAGACTTTGACTTAAAGACCTCATTGACATAATAAACTGGTCCTATTACCCTTAATCCTATTTACACATTAGTCATAGATTTCTGCTTTCTTCTACATTTTTGAAGATTTCACTTTTTGATCTTTCTCTTATTTTTTTTTCTTTTATTTTAACTCTTTTAGGATAATTTACATTTCCACTATATCTATTAAACCTCTCATCTCATGCAGCTGTTTATACTAACTCATCAAAACATTCAGGAACAAAGACACACATGTGTGTGTGCTCTTTCTGTCCCTCACACATCCCAGACCTTTACATGCAGTGATATTTCCATCACTACTTCAGTTACTTAAAATACCATACCTCCCCCTTTGACTTAATCCTCATGCTCCACTATTCACACAATTTATTCCACAGCTTTAACTTGTCAAACTACTGCTTCTTCTCCTAATATTAGTGCTTCATAAACCTCTGTATTTTTTCCTATTTCTGCTAATTGTTAATCTGTCCATTCCACATTTCCAGCTCTGCTTCACATCTATAGCCTTTTTAAACTTTATTTAAACAATTTTACAAACAAAGACAGACACTAAAATAATCTTCTGATCCACTGCAACTCCTTCAACTTCAACTGCTTCCACCTTCTGCAGACTTTGATTTAAGACTCTGTTCACACATTAAACTGGCCCCATTATCCTTTATGCTATTTACACATTAGTCATAGATTTCTGATTACTAACTTCTGAATTACTACTCCTTCTTCTAATACTAGTGCTACATCAACCTCTGTACTTTCCCCCCTATTTCTGCTACTTCTTCTTCTCTCAATTCCACATTTTCAGCTCTGGTTCACATCTCAATCCTTTTCTTTACATTTAAATGATTTAACTTTATTAAAAACCTTTTACCATCAAAAGCAGATCCTGAAATAATCTGCTGATCCACTAAATTAGGGTTGCCCAATCCTGGTCCTGGGGACCCCCTGCCCTGCATATTTCAGATGTTACCCCTCTGCAGCACACCTGATTCAAATGAATGGCTCGTTATCAGGCTTGAGCAGAGCTTGATGACGAGCAGAGCTTGATGACGAGCTGATCATTTGAATCAGGTGTGTTGCAGACAGGAACATAAAAAACATGCAGGGCAGGGGGTCCCCAGGACCAGGATTGGGAAACACTGCACTAATAGTCCTTCAACTTGAACTGCTTCTACCTTCTGCAGACTTTGATTTGAGACTCTGTTTACACATTAAACTGGTCCTATTAACCTTTATGCTATTTACACATTAGTCATAGATTTCTGATTTCTCTTTTTGAATTACTACTTCTTCTCCTAATATTAGTGCTACATTAACCTCTGTACTTTTTTTCTGCTACTTCTAATTCTCTCAATTTCCACATTTTCAGCTCTGCATCACATCTATAGCCATTTTAACCTTTAAAGCATTAAACTTTATTTAAACAATTTTACCAGCAAAGACAGACACCAAAATAATCTGCTGATCCACTAAAACTCCTTCAACTTCAACTGCTTCTACCTTTTGCAGACCTTGACTTAAGACTCTGTTCACACATTAAACTGGCCCTATTATCCTTTATGCTATTTACACATTAGTCATAGATTTCTGCTTACTTCTACATAATTGGAGATTTCACTGTTTGATCTTTCTCTCTTTTTTTATTTATTCATTTATTTAAACTTTTATAGGCTTATTTATATTTTCCGCTGTATCCACTGTATCCACTTTGTCTTCACTTCATTTTTCTTACCTATTCTTTCTTCACTTTCTCTCCACTTTTCTTTTACTTTCTTTCTCACTTTGTCCTCTTCTGCCTTTCTTCTTCACTTCTACATCACTTTTACCTCTCCTTTTTTCTTTACTCCTTCTTTACTCTGTCTACAGTATTTGTTCCCTTCCTCTTCCCTCCATCTACACTCCAAATTTTCAGTTCATACTTTGTTCAACTATTTAGCTGTTTACTTTCACATTTTCAGCTTTTTCCACTAGTATTTTCATTTCTTCAGCTTCAGCATTTCAACGCATTTCCTGCAAGGAAATGCAATTTCTCTAGTTCTTCTTTTTTTTCTTCTTCTTATTCTTCCGTACGTTTTTTGGTTCGCTAAAACTCCTTCAAATTTTGTCCGATTTTCACCGTTCAAATTTCAAACTATTCAGCTTCTTTTGGAGATTTATGCTATGACTTTTGTGGTATTTAACCCTTAAACTTTTTGAATTATTCAGCTTTTTATGAAAATTATACTCCATCTGAAATGCATTGGAAACTTCAGCTTCTCTTGAAAAATCTCCTTCAACTTTCAGAAGTTCTAGCCTCCTTATACTTCCTCTTACAGATTTCATTTAAACTTTAAAATATTCAGCTATCTTTCCACTCTTTAGGTTTTTGTCTGCTCTTTAATATCTTTTACTGTTTTTGAGATTTCACTGTTCAAGCAACATAAACTTTTCCCACTTTGCCCTAAAATCTCAGCTTCCTAGAGTGCAATCATCGTTAGCTAGAGTGCGACACACTCTTGCAGAAAGGTTGCTGCTGTCTTTCAAAGAATTGTCGTAACTTCTGAAATATTTACAGTAGAAACTTAAAACATACATCACACGGTAGCTAATCTTGTCCTGCTTCTGACAAAATGGCTTTTAAAGCAAAAACATCAAGCACTTTATCACAAAATGACCAGCTGTCATGAAGTTTTTACACCCTCACGCCATCTCCTCCAATGTTAATTCCTGAGGAGTTTTCTCAAAGATCAGTGGAATTTCCCTCATTTGCAAACTGCTCTCAATGACACAGTTCTGCATCTTCATACATGAAAGTTGCACCTTCAGCTTCCCCAGGATTTTGTGGTTCTTATGGTGTGTTTATTTTTATTCTAGCCCTCACGGTTTTGGCAAGATGACAGAAGATTCAGACTCTTGCTTCACCACAAAATGCCCAGAGTAACACATGAGCAGGGCAAAGTTCTGCACCTGCAGACTAACGAGCATTTGTCTCCTTGACAACCGTTGATCTCATGCAGCTGTTTTTTACTAAGTAATCAAAACATCCAGGAACAAAGACACACATGTACTTCAGTTACTTATAAGACCATACCTCCCCCTTTGACTTAATCTACATGCTCCACTATTCAAACAACTTTTTCCCACACCTTATAATTCTCAAACTGCTACTTTTTCTTCTATTACTAGTGCTACATTAATCTCTGTACTGTTTTTTCCCTTATTTCTCCTACTTCTTCTCTCCATTCCACATTTTCAGCTCTGGTTCACATCTTAACCCCCCTTTTTTAACTTTTAAATGGTTAAACTTTATTTAAAACATTTTACCAACAAAAACACAGACTCAAATGATCTCCTGATCCACTGCAACTCCTTCAACTTCAACTGCTTCTACCTTGTGCAGACTTTGACTTAAAGACCTCATTGACATAATAAACTGGTCCTATTACCCTTAATCCTATTTACACATTAGTCATAGATTTCTGCTTTCTTCTACATTTTTGAAGATTTCACTTTTTGATCTTTCTCTTATTTTTTTTCTTTTATTTTAACTCTTTTAGGATAATTTACATTTCCACTATATCTATTAAACCTCTCATCTCATGCAGCTGTTTATACTAACTCATCAAAACATTCAGGAACAAAGACACACATGTGTGTGTGCTCTTTCTGTCCCTCACACATCCCAGACCTTTACATGCAGTGATATTTCCATCACTACTTCAGTTACTTAAAATACCATACCTCCCCCTTTGACTTAATCCTCATGCTCCACTATTCACACAATTTATTCCACAGCTTTAACTTGTCAAACTTCTGCTTCTTCTCCTAATATTAGTGCTTCATAAACCTCTGTATTTTTTCCTATTTCTGCTAATTGTTAATCTGTCCATTCCACATTTTCAGCTCTGCTTCACATCTATAGCCTTTTTAAACTTTATTTAAACAATTTTACCAACAAAGACAGACACTAAAATAATCTTCTGATCCACTGCAACTCCTTCAACTTCAACTGCTTCTACCTTCTGCAGACTTTGACTTAAGACTCTATTCACACATGAAACTGGCCCTATTATCCTGTATGCTATTTACACATTAGTCATAGATTTCTGATTACTAACGTCTGAATTACTACTCCTTCTTCTAATACTAGTGCTACATCAACCTCTGTACTTTCCCCCCTATTTCTGCTACTTCTTATTCTCTCAATTCCACATTTTCAGCTCTGGTTCACATCTCAATCCTTTTCTTTACATTTAAATGATTTAACTTTATTAAAAACATTTTACCATCAAAAGCAGAGACTGAAATAATCTGCTGATCCACTAAATTAGTGTTGCCCAATCCTGGTCCTGGGGACCCCCTGCCCTGCATATTTTAGATGTTACCCCTCTGCAGCACACCTGATTCAAATGAATGGTTCGTTATCAGGCTTGAGCAGAGCTTGATGACGAGCTGATCATTTGAATCAGGTGTGTTGGAGACAGGAACATTAATAACATGCAGGGCAGGGGGCCCCCAGGACCAGGATTGGGAAACACTGCACTAAAAGTCCTTCAACTTGAAATGCTTCTACCTTCTGCAGACTTTGATTTGAGACTCTGTTTGCACATTAAACTGGTCCTATTATTCTTATGCTATTTACACATTAGTCATAGATTTCTGATTTCTCTTTTTGAATTACTACTTCTTCTTCTAATATTAGTGCTACATTAACCTCTGTACTTTTTTTCTGCTACTTCTTAGTCTCTCAATTCCACATTTTCAGTTCTGCATCACATCTATAGCCGTTTTTAACCTTTAAATCATTACACTTTATTAAAACAATTTTACCAGCAAAGACAGACACTAAAATAATTTGCTGATCCACTAAAACTCCTTCAACTTCAACTGCTTCTACCTTTTGCAGTCCTTGACTTAAGACTCTGTACACACATTAAACTGGCCCTATTATCCTTTATGCTATTTACACATTAGTCATGGATTTCTGCTTTCTTCTACATTATTGGAGATTTCACCTTTTGATCTTTCTCTCTTTTTTTATTTATTCATTTATTTTAACTTTTTTAGACTTATTTATATTTTTCACTGTATCCACTGTCTTTATCCACTTTGTCTTCACTTCATTTTCCTTAGCTATTTTTTCTTAACTTTCTCTCAACTTTTCTTTTACTTTCTTTCTCACTTTTTCTCTTCTGCCTTTCTTCTTAACTTCTACATCACTTTAAACTCACCTTTTTTCTTTACTCCTTCTTTACTCAGTCTTCACAATTTGTTCCCTTCCTCTTCCCTCCCTCTACACTCCAAATTCTCAGTTCATACTTTGTTCAACTATTTAGCTGTTTTCTTTCACATTTTCAGCTTTTTCCACTAGTATTTTCATTTCTTCAGCTTCAGCATTTCAACGCATTTTCTGCAAGGAAATGCAATTTCTCTAGTTGCTGTGAATGCAGCAATGCATTCACAGTATATGTTCTTCTGTGACAAAAAAATTTATTCTTCTTCTTCTTCTTCTTCATTCTTCCGCCCACTTTTTTGGACCGCTAAAACTCAGACAAACTTCAACCGATTTTCACCGTTCAAACTTCAAAACGTGTGTTTCAGTTGGGACAAGGGGGCTATGACTCTTCAGAAACTTTTCACAAATACTTTCCGAGATATTTCAGAATTTGTGCGTTTTTTGGTCTCATAGAGATGAATGAGGAATTTTCAAAATTTTCTCCTTTCAGGACATTTTTTCAGCCTGCTTCAAACCCTTCTCATTCAGTCATACATTCAGCTACAAACTCCATTTAAACTTCAAAATATTAAGCTACCTTTTGGCTTCATTCAGTGGGTTTCAAATGTTTCCTAGCATTCATAGTTTCTTCACAATGACCCTTCAAAGGTCATGATGCATTTCAGCTCTTCGAGCCGTTTAACATTGGTGTGTATTGGACGGAATGTTTTGGCTCAGAGTGGGAGATTCAAACGACAGAGCACGGAGAGGGGGAAACAAGACCTGAAAAATTTCTGGGTAAACTGCTCTTTTGGTCACAATGTTCGCTCCACATAGGCATTTTATATATCAAAATGGAGGGAGGCTTGTCCTGCTTCTGACAAAGTGGTTTTTAAAGCAAAAGGATGGAGCACTTTTTCACAAAATGGCCAACTGTCATGAGAAGTTCAAAAAAATCCCCATATACCTCCATGTTATTTCCTGAGGGGTTTTCTCAGAGATCAGTAAAATTTCCCTCATCTATCTATCGCTCTCGTGGGTTCGTTTCTTGACCTTCATGCATGAAATTTAGACGGACAGCTTCCTCTGGGTCTCAGGATTCCTACGGTGTGTTCATTTTTATTCTAGCCCTCACGGTTTTGGCAAGGTGACAGGAGATTCGGACTCTTGCTTTGCCACAAAATCTTCAGAAGATTACAGTAACAAGGGCAAAGTTGTGCACCTGCACCTGCTGCCCTTGACGAGCTGGTCACCGTGGAAACCTTTGATCTCATGCAGCTGTTTATAGTAACTCATCAAAACATCCAGGAACAAAGACAAGCATGTGTGTGTTAATTTATCAGTGATCACCAATGCAAAATCTGGCTTCAGATAAGCCTCAGCAGACAGGTTTACATGATTGAACACACACACACACACACACACACACACACACACACACACACACACACACACACACACACACACACACACACAGGGCAAAAAGTATCACACTTTAACAGCATTTGACTTCCATTTCCCTGAGTCAGCTCCTTATTTTCCTTGATTTTTTTTCTGTAAATTTAAATTCCTTCCTTTAATTCCTGTATTGATTCAGCCAGTCAAACTTTTAAATCCAATTTTAGATTACACTGATTCATGCTTCATCATCATTCTTTTTGTCAGAATTGCAAGCACCTTTACACCCTGATTTCTAAGGGAATGTGTTGGGAATCAACAGACTCCACCAGCTCTCTGATGGCAATTGGTAAATAATGATCACCTTGGCAACATCTGGCTACAGATGGGCCTCAGCCTACAGGCTTACATGGTTAAAAAACTCACACACAGGACACACAGGATTACATTTTAACAGGGTTTAAGATATGTGACTTGTATTTTCCCTCAGTCAGGTCATTATTTCCATAAATTTTCTTTAAAATTTAATTCATTCCTTTAATCTTTGAATAGACACAACCATTTCAACTTTCAATCAATTTATCCAACAACCTGACGCTTTAAGCACACTGCTGGGACAGGGGGAGAGAGCAGCGGAGCTGTCTGCAGCGGTGCCTCTCATCCATTACGCGCGTGCAGAGGAACAGACGTGAAATTTGAATCTGTCAATAATGGCATGATCTCACACCAATCACTAACAAAACAACAGTTTGGTATTTTATGAAAAAGATGTGATTATTATTATTTTCAAAGGCATTAGCTATATAACTGGCTTGAGTGAGCCAGTGGAGCGCGCACTCAGCTGACCCGGAGCCTTTCAGTTGCGCTTTGAGCCCGACGAGCCTGCCAGTTATAATGTGGAGCTCTAATGTCAAAAGGAAGCAAAAAGCACCAAAATGGTGACTCTAAAGATCAGATGGAACAAGGCATTGTTTGCAGTCAGTTTGTAGCACATGGTATTCTACACCTGTGTTTACTCCCTTGATTGCTGTTCTTCATTGAATTTTGGCGGAAGGCAGCTGTCAGGAGCCCTGTTGGCTCCTGTAAAGTGTAGTTCTTTATACACGCCTTACAGTGTAGGCTTATTGGAAATAAACTACAAAATGCCGGCACGTCACACATTGTATTTTACCTTCCTGATTGGTTCCCGCTCCCGTCTGCTCCCGTAAACCTTTCATCCTGTAGGCTACCATCCCAATTCCGTGGCTAACAGTAAAATTGACTCCCATCCTGTGGGAATCCCATGGGAATCCCGTGACCCGTGGGACTCCTGAAAAAAGATCAGCCCGTACTCTAAACTCCCTCTCTAAGCCTGAGCCCAGACACCCTGCGGAGAAAGCTCATTTCAGCTGCTTGTATCTGCGCATTATTTGATAACAAATCATAAATGTTTTATCACGTTTAGCCTTTCCTTGATTATTTTCGTTATCTAAAAAATATGTGCCAACGAAATTAACAGTTTTGATTAACTTTGTAGGAGTCATATAAACATAGCCTTCCTTTATTATTTGGGAGGTGCGTTCGGCAGATGGCTGCTGTCATGTCAGCAGGTGTTTCTGCTGATGGGAAAGGGAAAACGCTTATTTGCTTCATATCTTATGAAGAATAAGCATGTAGTCTGTCCAAAAGATGAAGCCTGAGCGCTGTCAGAGTCCAAAGCGACTTCATGTTGTTCTGTTACGTTACTGTTGTTTTTTCAAGCCGTAGACCGGACAGCTGCCTCAAAAGGTTTTATTATTTTTGCCGAAGTTCAGGCTCAACATTGTAGGCTACCAAAGTAAAAAAAAAAAAAAAAAAAAAAACAAGAAGAAGAAGAACAAGAACAAGAAGAAGAAGAATAAACGATAGCGGCGGTAAAATCACTTGGGCGAAATCTTTTTTTTTTCTGTGTGACAATAGCAGAGGTTGGGGGAATAAAAGCCCAGGAATCCAAAGTGCTTCATTAAATAGCCTCAGCCCTAAAGCCATAGAAAACATTTGCAAGACATATTTAGGAAAACTCGTGAAACACATGTAAGTATTTAATGTGAAGTGGACATGTACATAAAGTAGGTAAAGGTCCCATGACTATAGACCGTTTAACTGTGTCAGTATGGTATTAAGCAGCTGCAACTATCAACTTAGATCTCTGTGCATTCTCTGACAGTCGGAAATCTCGATTGTTTTTCCAGTCAAAAAAATCTGTACTGATTTACCAACCCATTAACTGTACAATAAACACAAGTGCGCGCGCACACACACACACACACACACACACACACACACACACACACACACACACACACACACACACACGCACACACGCATGTGGCCTTCCGTGTCCTTACGAATAATACAGTCGAGACTAATGCATTTCCTGTTGTCACAACTGTCATATTGGAATTTCCGAGTGCAAGTGAACGCGTCTCGATGTACTTTCACGCCAGGCTGCTCGTTTACCATTCCCCTTCTCCTTGGCCTCGAAAGGTGAGTGGACGTCTCTCCTGTCTCTCGTAACCGTTAAAACACTAAGTGGGTGTAAAATGGCATGATGACTGACCAAATTAAACATACAGGAGGAAATACAGCAGCATTTATATCGGTTATCCTATCCAAACCCATGAAGAATGTATAAGCGCTGTTTTCTTTTCTTTGAAAGTAGCTCACTCCGCCAACCGTCAGTTTGCTAGCCTGCCGTTAACCGGCAGTTTACCGTTAGTTTGGCCAGTAACCTTTTTATAAATACTTTTACCTAGATAGAAGTAAAAGTTGACATTTGTTGATAAGAAAATATTAAAAAAGTAGTGTTTCCCCTCGGTCTGCAGCCTTAGGGTGGTGACGGTAGCTTTGTGGAGGGGCTAGAGAGCGAGCGCTGCATTTTCACAAAATGGCGCTGACAGTTTCTTTTCTGCGTTCATTGTGGAGGTTTTTCTGTCCGCTTAACTGACTCTGCTCGTCTCTGTGTGTTTGTGTGTGAATGAGAGAGAGAGAGCGACAGAGAGTTTGTGTGTGTGTGTGTGTGTGTGTGTGTGTGTGTGTGGTGTGTGGTGTGTGTGTGTGTGTGTGTGTGAGTGTGAGTGTGCGCGCGCGTGTGCGCGTGTGTGTGTTTGCTTGTGTGTGCGCGCGCGCTGTCCTCTCACCTCTCCGTCTGTCTATGAGGGAAATTGTGGAAATTATGAACGCGCTAAGATGTGGAGGCAGAAATGCATGGAGGACAAAAAGTGCCAAAATTACATGTTTCAGTATACTCTGGGGAACAGAATTTTTGTTGGCTTATGCCTGACACCTGTTTTTAAACAATTTTTGGGTGCAGATTCCAAAAGTGAGATCAGTTTTTTTCTATCAATATTGAAAATACATTACTTAACAGATATATACTTGTGTTATAAAAGCCTTCAAATATTTACATACAATGACACATAGAAGAAACAGTCATGACTGCCATGATTATTCAACACTGTTATGTTTTTACAAAGGATATTGCTAATGGAGGAGCTACAGGTGCAGACATGATCTGGTAAAAAGGAAATTATATACCTATGCCAATAAAACACTAAGATGGAATAGTTACAAGTTTTGAAAACTAAAAAAAGACCCAGCATAAAATGAAATAGAATTCATTAAATGAAATTTTAATTTGTTCATTTTGGCATATTAAGTCCTCCACAGAATGACATTTTTGAAGGGGAATAGCCGACAATATAATGGTGAGGGAAACACTGTATAGTCTTTGTGCCTGTGTTTTTGCATGTTAAAATCAGTTACCATAGGTCAGCTTCGTCAGCTACAACCACCTTTCCACAGATCAAGGATTTTGGAGGATAGGGGGATCTTGTGTAAAGCCTACTGTGGATACAGATCTCTCTCTCTCTCTCTCTCTCTCTCACACACACACACACACACACACACACACACACACACACACACACATCAAGAGAAAGAGAGAGAGAATTGGAGTACTAACATATTCCTTTCTCTCCTAGGCAAGAGAAGTCCCAATAGCTGCAGCTGCTAGGTTGGTAGTTACTTTACACCTTTTACATAAAAAAAAAATCCTGAAGTGATTTTAGCTGATAACAAAGGAAACAATTTCATATTAATTGATTTGTGTTAAAATGTATTGTGGTGTAGAGTCAAATTGAGGGAAGTTTATAAAGGAACCTACCAAAATGTGTCTCTATATTTCTAATTTTTTTTTAAAGAATCAGTGTCTGTGTGAGGATCCCTGGTGATCTGGATCAGTAGGGTTCCCCTGAAATCTAATTGGCTTTAGTGAGCAAATTATATTCCTTGCCAGAAGGCAAAATTATGGTTTGAAGATAAGCTGCAGCTTTAAAGCACTGTTTCTAATGCAACAACATCATTATAGATTCAAACAGACATTATATAGTGCTTGCTGTACATGTAATTTTGTAAAGGTGACTTTGTGTGGGCTACCTGCAATATTTGGTTTGTGCTTGTTTACAATGAGACTGCTTCACATAGGTGTTGAAATTTACTGGCTGGGTAATGACTTCAGTGATACTAATTACACTTTTCTGTCTTGCAGTTCATGCTCCAGAAGTCTCCATTTCTCCACCCAACCCCAAACCCCGCTATCCTCTGTCCTGATCTACCTGTTGTCTCTTACTTCTTTCATCCTGTACTTCACCCTGTGGCTTGTGACCTAGTCCAGCCAACCTCTTAACAAGGCTTGGAGGCCAAACCATCCTGCTCTATCTGTTCTTTCTGCTAAGTTTTCTCTCTCCCTGTATTTCACCCTAAGGTTCAGTGAACCCTTGATACAACCCTTTTGAGACAACCCTTTTGATACAACCCTTTTGTGACGACTCTTTTGTGACGACTCTTTTGATACAACCCTTTTGTGAAAGCCTTTTGTGACAACCCTGTTGTCACAACATTTTTTGAAAGCCTTTTGTGACAATCTTTTTGTCACAGCCCTTTGAAACAAGCCTTTGAAAATCTTTGAGAGAAGCACTGCCTTTGTTGGCTACCTGAGGATCACCATTTACCATGCCGAGAAAAGGTAAAAGATCTGCAGCTCAAAAAGTACGCTGGCAAAAGTTTGGTGAGTCTAAACACTCAATACAAGCTGAATGTGAAATGGCTACTTCTGATGTTAACATGAACACAGATAATAGTTTTTCTGACCCTTCAAATACTACTGTTACTTGTGTGTTAGCATCCCGCAGTCAAGGACATCATAAATATGCTGATTCCAAAAACAGTCAGTGCACCTGCAATTCTGCAACATTTCTAGCTTTCCTGCACGAGTTGCAGCATCTTCAAAGAGCAGACCTTGATCTTGTTTTAGACAGAGGCCATGCAATGTATGGACTCACGCTGGGTCAGTTAATTGCAGATGGGCGTAAAGTCGACACATTTTTAGACACACAAGAAATTCCAGAGGTTGTGGTGGGCTTCTCACAGCAACACGTAATGACAAAATGTGAATCGATATATGGTACCTTTGCAGGTTCTACTGACCGTGATGACAACCCAGTCCCCAGCCTTGCCGAGAGCCTCGAGTGTTTGTCATCAGGGGTTAACTACGCCTTGCTGATAATGAGTTCTGTGTGCATTGCTGTTTTCCGAGACCATCAAGGAAGGTATGGCATTTTTGATCCACACTCTAGACGTCACGATGGCTTACCTCATGGTCCAGGTGGTAGTGGCACTGCTGTCATGCATATTTTCACATGCTTGAGTGAACTGATCGCAAAAATTGTCAAACTGTTCCACATGTTGGGCACTGGTCCACTCACACAGTTTGAGTTGATGCCTGTACTTTTTCATACGGTGAACGAACATGTAACTCCTAATGATTTGGCCCATGGAAACTCAAATGTAACAGATGCAGATTTTTCCAGAAGAGAGGTAAATCCTAACCTTATGGCAGTCACACCACAACAAATCAACCAACGTGTAAAGCATTTTTCAAAAAAATCCAAGCAAAAAAAGAAAAAGCTCAAAAGGTTTCTTTTAGCCTTGGACAAGGAAAAAGCTTCATTTGCTGCAAGCATCAAAAGATCTGAAGTTAGGAAAATGAAAAAAAATATGACAGAAAAAGAAAAGTATGCACAAGACCCACATGTTGCCAGACAGAAAAAGGAAAAATCAACCAAACATTACAACAAAAATGCTGAGTGTAGAGAAAGAAAGGTGTCAAAGACCAAAACCCGCTATCAGAAAGATCCTGTCTTTCGGCAGTGGAGAAAGTGTTATGTAAACAACCAGTACAGACAAGATGATGCTTTCAGGGAGAAAAAGAAATCCAGTGTAAATGACCGGTACAGACAAGATGATGCTTTCAAGGAGAAAAAGAAATCCAGTGTAAATGACCGGTACAGACAAGATGATGCTTTCAAGGAGAAAAAGAAATCCAGTGTAAATGACCGGTACAGACAAGATGATGCTTTCAAGGAGAAAAAGAAATCCAGTGTAAATGACCGGTACAGACAAGATGATGCTTTCAAGGAGAATAAGATCTCTTATATGATCAACCGCTATCGCTCCAATGCCCGTTCCAGGCAGAGCAAAAAGACTTACATCACCAAACGTTATGCAAATGATCCTGAATTTAGATTGAAACACAAAGACACCATGAGACAAATCATGAGAAACAAATCCCTCTCAATGAGAAAGCCCAGTAACATACTGTGTGCCATGAAAATAAGACGAAAGTACAGATGCATAACCAGACATACCAACCCCAGAGATGACAGTCTGATCAGAGAAGCTATCAAAGTTTTCAGGGCACAAATAAGCAACGGGCCGACTTATGTCTGTACAGTGTGCCACAGAGCTTTGTTCCCAAACCAAGTGAGACCCTGCAATAGGTCAAAATATGTGAAAGAGCCACATGTTGCTAGAACTTGCCTTACCGGGCGATATGTTCATGTGTGTGATAATGAATGCCAAAGTTCCCGACAGTGCACTGTACCAGATGAGAGAAAGAGAGAGTGGATCTGTTATACTTGCCATGATCACCTTATCAGAGGTAGCATGCCGTCTCTTGCCATGGCCAATAGCTTAGAGCTGTCAGATATTCCACCTGAACTGCGTGATTTGAATATACTGGAGAGGCATCTCATTTCCAAATGTATAACATTTGCTAAAATAATCCCACTTCCCAAAGGTCAACAAAGGGCCATTCATGGTAATGTTGTGTGTGTCCCATCTGAAGTCCAAGGTACTGTCAATGCCCTACCCAGACTCAGAAGTGAATCTCAAGTCATGCGTGTCAAACTGAAAAGGCGATTGTGCTACAAAGGTCATCAGATGTTTCAAACCATAACTTGGCCTAAACTTGTGAGGGCTCTGCTTACACTGAAAGAAATTCATCCACAGTACACAGACGTAATAATCAGAGAAGATGCAGAATTGTGTGACCCAACACTTCCTGATGAGGGGGACGATGACACAGATGAAGAAAAAATGGATGATGGTGATTATGACGAGGAAGATTTGATGGAGATTGACAGTTTTGAAAATGATGCGCTTTCCAATGCAGAAAATGTAACTGAAAATGATGAACAGATTTCTCAGCAGCAGTCAGACACCATGCAACAGGAAGGTGATGAGCCTAATGGCGGTGTTGTACTTGAATCATGTCTTCAACCAACTGATGTTTCTGAGGAGATTTTAAGTTTTAGTGACAATATCTACTCTGTTGCTCCTGCTGAAGGTAACAAACCAGTTAGCTTTTTCAAAACGCCCAAACTTGAGGCAATGGCTTTTCCCGTTCAGTTCCCAACTGGCAAAAACACACTGGATGAAGACAGACGTATAAAACTAACACCTTGCAGTTATTTCAAATCGAGGCTTTTCTGTGCGGATGATCGTTTTGCAAGAGATTCCAACTATTTGTTTTTTGGTCAATTCGTCACAGAAATACATCTGGCCACTTCCAGCATGAGAATACAATTGCGTAAAGGAAAACCTTTTACTCGAGATGGTCGTAGAATCAACAATGCCATGTTACAAGACAAAAAAGAGGTTGAAAGACTGGTGTGTAATAGAGATGCAACTCGTTTCATGATGCCACTGAGAGGCACCCCTGCTTACTGGTCAAAAACCACCAAAGAGCTCTTTGCCATGTTCAGACAAATTGGAAGTCCTACCTTCTTTTGTACATTTTCTGCTGCTGAAATGCGATGGAAAGAAGTAATCACAATAATCAAGACCCAACAAGGTGAACAAGTAAACTTTGACGAGCTTGACTGGTCCTCTAAATGTGACATATTGAGAAGCAATCCTGTAACCACGATGCGTTTGTTTGACAAAAGGGTTGAGGCACTTTTCAGAGATGTGATCCTGTCCCCTGCACAACCAATCGGTGAAGTGGCTGACTACTTCTGGCGGTTGGAATTCCAGCACAGAGGAAGTCCTCATATACACAGTCTCATATGGGTGAAAGGAGCACCTGTGTTTGAAGAAGACTCTGATCAAAAAGTGTGTGAATTTGTTTCAAAGTACATCACTGCTGAGCTGCCTGACCAGAACACACAACCAGAACTGTACAAAAAAGTGACCGAAGTTCAGATGCACAGCAGAAACCATTCCAAGACTTGTGTGAAATACCTCGGGGCTAACTGTCGCTTTGGATTTCCAAAACAACCTACCCCAAACACCATGGTACTGAGACCTGAAGGATGTAATGACCCAGAGAAAGAAGCAGCAGCAACAACAAAACTCACAGCACTGAAAAGGTTGCTTAATGAACCTGCAAATTGCTCTCTGAGTTTTGAACAGATTTTGGCTCGCTGCGAGCTCACTGTTGATGAGTACAAACAATGTCTGCATTTGACAGCCAGATCCACTGAAGTGATCCTGAAGCGTGGTCCACAAGACTGCTGGGTGAATAACTACAATCCTTCTCTTCTTGAAGCCTGGGATGCAAACATGGATATTCAGTTCATCTTAAACCCTTACTCCTGTGTTGCCTACATCTGCAGCTACATCAGCAAGGCTGAACATGGCTTGAGTGAGTACCTCAAAACAGTGCTACAAAACTCCAGTCAGGAAAATGTAAACGAAAGCGATGAAATGAAGCAAATCATGCAGGCCTACTCTAAAAAGAGAGAAGTGAGTGCCCAAGAGTGTGTGGCTCGTGCATGCGGTTTACACATGAAACAGTGTACACGCAGTGTTGTATTTGTTCAGACTGATGAAAACGCACTCAGAATGAGTTACCCAATGTCGTTCCTTGAAAACAAAACTCCAGACTCTGACAACATATGGATGAGTGGTTTACCTGATAAATACAAATGCAGACCTGAGACACCTGAGTTTGAGGTGATGTGTTTGGCTGATTTTGCCTCAACCTGCAGAATAGTTTATGGCAAACAAACTAAAAGCAAAAAAGCATTTCCTCTGCTGAATGAGATGGGATATGTTCAGAAGAGATCAAATGAGAAACATGCCATCATCAGATACTGCCGCTTTTCACAGGAAAAGAATCCTGAGGAATTTCATCGAACATTGCTGAAACTCTATCTCCCTCATCGATCAGATGACCAGCTTAAGTCGAGGAACTTCCCAACAAACCAGTCCTTCCATGACTTTGCTTGTGTTCAACTGCCTGGTTCAGAGCACCCTGAGCCTGTAAGACAAATTGTCAATCGAAACAGAGAGAAATATGAGAAACACAGAGAAGAGATTGAAAATGCCATAAAAGAGTTTGAAGAAAACGGTGGCATGATAAATGAGTGGTGTAACCTTGCTCCTGAAAGTGAAGTGGAAAGGTTGGAGTGCATTGATGAACTTCAGGCCAGAGAACCTGGTGATGAAAATATTCAAGAAAATGTGCCAGATTTTAATGTGAGAGCTGACACAAGTTCAGAGATTGCGATTACTAGAGAGACCCCCAGCATTGATCCCACACTGTTACGCCAAATGTATCAGAACTTGAACCAAAAGCAAGCATGTGTCTTCTACAGCATTCGAGACTGGTGCTTGAAGCGTGTCTGTGGTTTGAACCCAGAACAGTTCTTCTTTTACATTAATGGTGGAGCTGGTACCGGCAAGTCTCACCTTATCAAATGCATCCATGCTGAGGCATCCAAAATCTTGAACAGACTTCCCAGAACTGCAGAAGAGGCAGACATATCAAAACCTACAGTCCTTTTATCTGCATTTACTGGCACTGCTGCATTTAACATCTCAGGTACAACATTGCACTGTCTCCTCAAGCTTCCAAGAAGCCTGAAACCTCCTTTTCAAGGCCTTGGTAACAAACTGGATGAAGTGAGGGCAGAGCTGTCCAATGCTGAAATCTTGATCATTGACGAGGTGTCCATGGTCTCCAAACCTCTCTTTGCCTATGTAGATGAGAGACTGAAACAAATCAAAGGAACTCAGAAACCCTTTGGTGGAATGTCAGTTCTTGCTGTTGGAGATTTCTACCAGCTGCCTCCAGTTAGACAGTGTAAACCCCTATGTGTGTACGATCCAACTCAGATTGACCTCTGGCGAGACAGTTTTCAGATGATAACACTCACTGAAATTATGCGACAGAAAGATGATGTTCCTTTTGCTGAAATGCTGAACAGGATCCGTGTCAAAGAAAAGTCTGAACCATTGTCACTGGTAGACAGATCCTTACTTTTGCATGCCGTCACTGATCAGGCCAACTGTCCAAAGGACATACTCCATATTTATGCCACCAACAAACAGGTTGATGAACACAACTCTGCATCATTACAACTGTTCCACTCGGAGATCATAACAATAAATGCAGATGACTACAAGAAAGATCCTCAAACTGGAAGAATGGAGATACGAGCTGTACCATTTCCAGGGACCAAAAAAGAGCTGCCTGACTCTATCCAAGTAGCCATAGGGGCACGTGTCATGCTAACCAGAAACATCAATGTCCTTTCTGGCCTTTGCAACGGGACTTTTGCACATGTTGTAGAAATCGTGACAAAAGCTGGTTCACCTCATGTTGATAAACTTGGTCTACAACTTGACAACAGAAATGCAGTCAACACACATAATATTGTTTACATCGACAGAGAGGAGGAGAATTTGAAGCAAAATGGCGTGGTGCGCAGACAGTTTCCCATCAGGCTTGCATTTGCATGTACTATACACAAGGTTCAAGGTATGTCAACTTCCTCAGCTGTCGTGTCACTAAAACACATCTTTGAACCCGGCATGGCGTACGTAGCTCTCAGTAGAGTGACTTCTCTCAGTGGACTGCATATTCTTGATATGGACGAGGAAAAGATATACGCCAACCCTGAAATCAATGTCGCTCTTGCTGCTATGACAGAAGCTTCTCTTGAACATGTGATGCCTCTACTTCATGCTACAAAGGGGTTAAACAGAGGGGTTACACTCACTGTTGTCCATCACAACACAGAGGGACTTCCTTGTCATATTGCCGACATCAAAAGTCACCATGAATTGTATCTTGCAGATGTCTTGTGCCTCACAGAAACTCACTTGAAGGGCTCCTTTGTTTCTGAAACTCTCCATTTAGATGGCTACAACATGTTCAAACGCAATAGAAATGTCTCCTACACAAACTACCCCGACATGGCAAACAAAAATGGCGGAGGTGTAGCTATTTATGTGAAAAATCATATCCGTGCGACAGAAAGGCAGTACATACAAAATGCAACTGATATCGAGTTTACAGTTGTCAAGCTTGAAGCTCCATTCCCTGCAACGATTGCAGTTGTGTACAAACCTCCTGGCTATTCTGGCCTCTCATTCTTGTCAAACCTGCAGAGCTTACTTAATGCACTGGAAATCATGGACCATCATCCCATCTTGGTTTGTGGAGATTTCAACGAAGATCTTTTGTCCAGGGCATTCAAGCCAATCCTTGAACTCTTTCACTCCAGAGGATATGAGCAGCTTATTAACGCTGCTACCACAGACAAGAATACTCTGTTAGACCTCATATTCATCTCTCGACCACAGTGTTGTCTCCATTCTGGCGTTATACAAACCTACTACAGTTACCACAATCCTGTATACTGTGTATTAACCCCTTAAATTTTGCATGTATAACTTGCAAATCTAACCTTTCTTTAACCTAACTGAAATATGATTTTTAATAATAATTTGCAATTTTGTTGCACTTGTTGCAATGACAAAGTTCTATTCTATTCTATATAATACTCTAAAATGATGGCATTTCAAACAGCAATTCTATAATGCATTTTTCTGAAACTTAAAGCCTGTAAACTTTAAAGGCTGCTGAGCTTTTCCCCAATACAATTCTGAAAACAATGAAAACTATTTCAATAGACTCAGTATTCAAATTGTGATGTAGGACAGTCATCCCTTGCAGCCAGGCTTTAACATCTTGGCCTGGCCGCTCCAGCTATAAAAGGACTGGGAAGGGAGGGTGGGATGGAGGGATGACTGCAACTTGAAAAAGAAAAAAAATAGAAATGCACAAAAGAATTTTCATAAAACAGTTTGCACAGCCACCTAAAAAGTAATGTGACACCATTCATAGTAGCAAAACTTATACGGTCTGGACCATGTCAAATAGCAAACTAAATTGTTACTTTGCCGTGAAATTACCTGGATCTGGGTCTGGTATGTAACTTTTTTCTTCTACCATTCTTAGTGCTACAGTTAAGCCTGATCATCTGTATCTCTGATCACTGCCATCTCTTTCTCCAACTAGCCAATCAAATATGACCACAATGAAGCAGAGACCTGGGACAGGAAATCCAGAAAGACAATGCTATGATGACAGGCTGTTACAGTGTTTTGTCATCAATGCTGTGCCAAGGTAGCTCGATTCAATGTGGCACGCTAACCTTTAAAAACTCAAGTTTTTTTTCTGTGGCTGCTGGTTTGTGTCAACCCTTTTTCTTTCTCTCTTTCATTCATCAGGTCAACAGAAGAGGCTGAATGAAGCTCCTCAGGAATCCTGTTAGTAGAAGATGCCAAACTGAGCTGTCTAGGAAAACCTGAATCCATTCTGGGTACGTAACTACATTTGCATTTTCTTTAAGAATTTAGAGTACTTGAATAAATTTATGTTCACATTCATCACAGTTTTACCTCCCTTTCAGTTAGTCTGCAAAGCCGTGTAGTATGACACATGTCATCACAAGCCATCTTGAACTTTGGAGCTGATGCCACACTGTTTTGTCATCAATGCTGTGCCAAGGTAGCGCAATTCAATGTGGCACGCTAACCTTTAAAAACTCAAGTTTTTTTTCTGTGGCTGCTGGTTTGTGTCAACCCTTTTTCTTTCTCTCTTTCATTCGTCAGGTCAACAGAAGAGGCTGAATGAAGCTCCTCAGGAATCATGTCAGTAGGTGAGGCCAAACTGAGCTGTCTAGGAAAACCTGAATCCATTCTGGGTACGTAACTACATTTGCATTTTCTTTAAGAATTTAGAGTACTTGAAAAAATTTATATTCACATTCACCACAGTTTTACCTCCCTTTCAGTTAGTCTGCAAAGCCGTGTAGTATGACACATGTCATCACAAGCCATCTTGAACTTTGGAGCTGATGCCACACTGTTTTGTCATCAATGCTGTGCCAAGGTAGCGCAATTCAATGTGGCACGCTAACCTTTAAAAACTCAAGTTTTTTTTCTGTGGCTGCTGGTTTGTGTCAACCCTTTTTCTTTCTCTCTTTCATTCATCAGGTCAACAGAAGAGGCTGAATGAAGCTCCTCAGGAATCATGTCAGTAGGTGAGGCCAAACTGAGCTGTCTAGGAAAATCTGAATCCATTCTGGGTACGTAACTACATTTGCATTTTCTTTAAGAATTTAGAGTACTTGAATAAATTTATGTTCACATTCATCACAGTTTTACCTCCCTTTCAGTTAGTCTGCAAAGCCGTGTAGTACAACACATGTCGTCACAAGCTATCTTGAACCTTGGAGCTGATGCCACACTGTTTTGTCATCAATGCTGTGCTAAGGTAGCGCAATTCAATGGAGCATGCTAACCTTTAAAAACTCAAGTTTTTTTTCTGTGGCTGCTGGTTTGTGTCAACCCTTTTTCTTTCTCTCTTTCATTCATCAGGTCAACAGAAGAGGCTGAATGAAGCTCCTCAGAAATCATGTCAGTAGGTGAGGCCAAACTGAGCTGTCTAGGAAAACCTGAATCCATTCTGGGTACGTAACTACATTTGCATTTTCTTTAAGAATTTAGAGTAATTGAAAAAATTTATATTCACATTCACCACAGTTTTACCTCCCTTTCAGTTAGTCTGCAAAGCCGTGTAGTATGACACATGTCATCACAAGCCATCTTGAACTTTGGAGCTGATGCCACACTGTTTTGTCATCAATGCTGTGCCAAGGTAGCGCAATTCAATGTGGCACGCTAACCTTTAAAAACTCAAGTTTTTTTTCTGTGGCTGCTGGTTTGTGTCAACCCTTTTTCTTTCTCTCTTTCATTCATCAGGTCAACAGAAGAGGCTGAATGAAGCTCCTCAGGAATCATGTCAGTAGGTGAGGCCAAACTGAGCTGTCTAGGAAAATCTGAATCCATTCTGGGTACGTAACTACATTTGCATTTTCTTTAAGAATTTAGAGTACTTGAATAAATTTATGTTCACATTCATCACAGTTTTACCTCCCTTTCAGTTAGTCTGCAAAGAGGTGTAGTACGACACATGTCATCACAAGCTATCTTGAACCTTGGAGCTGATGCCATGACTGTTGTGAGTATTATGGTTTACGTATTTCAGAAATTTCTGAGATATTGCTGAATTTATATATTTAATGTAGAAACAGTTGTTTTACTTTCCCCTTACATGAAGAGCTAAAAGCCCAAAGTTGATTTAAATTTTTTTTTTAATTTTTGTGCACCAGTTTCTTCCATGAGCAACAGAGAAGATGGGGGGCCTCAGTAACACCCGGCCAAAGTCTTTCACCCCTATGTTACACTGGGCAACTCAACCTCAGAGGCCTTTGGATCCAGTACCTGGTATGTGACTATGTTCTTGTGTTTATGACTGTGTGCTTTTAATCAGACAGCACCTTTACTTAAAAAACTCAAATGTTTGTGTCATCAACATGACAGGTGTTGCAACTTATCTTTCACCTCAATGCTTCACAGATCCCCAAGGATCCCAGAGACAGTGTCTGCCAGCTGACTTATGCATGCTCAGCCGTCCTGGTGGGGGATCCCTCTGAGACTTGACCCACCCAAAGGTTTCTTCCTTTTTTCCTCAAGAAAGGTTTTTGGGAGTTTTTCCTGACATGCTCAGAGGGTCCAAGGCTGATGGTGCCTGGCACTCCAAATGACACAGCTAAAGCTAATAGCGAGGCTAGCTTGACAGCGACGCACATTTCGGACCTCCTCAAGCAACACAGAGCAGCGCTGGCCATGGACTTCAAGTCTTCTTATGCCACCTTGGACAAAAAAACTGGACCAGATTCAGGCTGTGGTTTCAGGACAGGGGCAACGCATCACTGATCTTGAGTCTAACGCCGAGGCAGTGAGTAATCGTCTTCAGCAAATGGAAGCAACATGCGTCTCACTACAAGAAGACAACAGGTGGCTGAAACTGTCTGACTTGGAGGGACGAAGCAGAACATCCGCCTACCTGAAGCTGTTGAAGGCAATCGTCCTACTATCTTTTTCTCACAGCTTCGCTTTGATATTTTCAGTGAGACTGTGTTGCCATCTGCCTCAGAATTAGACAGAGCCCACCGCAGCCCTGTGCCCAGACCGGGCCCAGGAGATAGACCACGCCCTGTCGTCATACGCTACTACTGGTTCCAGGTAAAGGACTTGGTCATTAAGGAAGCTCGTAAACGTGGTAGCCTGGATTACAAGGACAACAAGATCCGAATCTACGAGGATTGTACAGCGGAGGTTCTGAAGCAGTGGGCCAAATATTAGGAAGTCATGTCTGAACTTTATAAAAAAAGGACTACATCCATCCCTCCTCTTCCCGGCAAAGCTGCGAATCACCCTCCAGAGCGGCAAAAAGAAGTGGCTCTCCTCCGTGTCTCAGGCTGCCAACTTCATTGATAAACTGGATAAGGACTCGACTGCTTCACCGTGATCCGATTCTGAAGGATTCTGCGTTGTACCAGGTTTGCCCAGCTCATTTGAAAAGTCAATCCAGGCTCTGTGAGTATTCTTGCCCGGTGATGTATATATCTACGTCTTTTTTATGTGACCCCTTAAACTGGCTGGACACTCCTCTGTGTGTTCTTTTTCTTGTTTAGTTATTTTTATTTCTTCATTGCCAAACGCCTTCAATCTTACTCTTCCCTCTTTTTTTTATGTGACCCCTTAAACGGGTTGGACACTCCTCTGTACATTCTTTATTTAATTTTTTTATTTTTATTTCTATTATCCTTAAGGCCTTCAATGTTATTACTTTTCCCTCTTTTTTATGTGGCCTCTTAAACAGACTGGACACTCCTCTGTGTATTTTTTATTCAATTTAGTTATATAAATTCTTTCAATGCCCAACACCTCAATATTTTGACTGTTAAGCCAAACAGAGATAATCTTCCCAGAGGTGTAAGCCAGAGTTAGAGGTGGAATGTTATGTTTTGCTGAAAGAGTAAAGTTAACTTGTGTTTGAAGCTGCTTGTTGCATTTGTTTATTTGCCTATTTCATTTTATCCTGCTTTTTTAGGGTTATTCTGTTAAATCATATTGCGGGGAATAGAGTTATACGGAAGTGAGTAAGTTGTAGGAATGAATATGGTAAAGATTGTTGAAGTCTTGGTTGTTCATCTTTCTGAGCTATGCTACGGGATGTTTTGTGGGTATGGGTGGGAGGAGTTGGGGGTAGTACCTTTTGTTTTTTGGTTTTTGTTTTTGTTTTCTTTTTCTTTCTCTTTTTTTTCTTCCCAAAGCACCTCTTTTCAGCCTTTATTTTTCTTTATGCTGAGTTTTTGTACCTTTTCCAGTGCCTCCCTGTTTTTATCCCAAAATCTTTTTTCAGTGCTCTTGATTCTCGAATCACATCCTACATTTGGAATGGTAAGCCTCCTAGACTGCGCAAAGCATTTCTTCAAAGACCTAAACAGGCTGGTGGTATGGCTGTACCCAACTTTTCAATATTATTATTGGGCTGCGAATGTTTGTTGTTTGCTGTATTGGGTGCATTTTCATCTTGATGAATCTTGTCCTGTTTGGGTTTCAATGGAGGTTTGTGATAGCAGTCCAATTTCCCTACCTGCTCTTCTGGGTGCTGCATTACCACTGTCCTCAAATTGCCCCTGTAATAATCCTGTGATTAAACATTCTCTGCGTATCTGGACTCAGTTCAGAAGGCATTTTGGTTTGCAAAATTTCTCACTTAAAGTTCCTATCACCTCTAATCATTTCTTTGTTCCCTCTTTAACTGACGGTGCATTTAAGATCTGGCACAATAAAAAACTTAAATTTCTTGATGATCTATTTGTAGACCATGACTTTGTTTCCTTTTCCCATTTGAATCAAACCTTTAATATCCCTAACACACATTTTTTTAGGTTCCTACAGGTGAGGCACTATGTTCAGAATTTAATACCAAATTTTCCCCATAAACCTCAAAGTAACACAATTGATGTTATTCTCTCCTGCAACCTGACTTTCAAAGGTATCATGTCCAAGCTCTTCAACCTCATTTCTAAGATAGACTCACCTCCCTTAGCTGCTGTTGGAACCGCTTGGGAACAGGATTTAAATTTCACTTTTACAGATGACACATGGGACTTAGCCCTCAAATACATACACTCTTCCTCTATATGTGCCAGACATGCTCTTTTCGTTTTTAAAGTACTTTATCGAATTCATATTTCTAAAACCAAATTAGCTCGTATTTACCCTGATGTTGACCCCACCTGTGATAAATGTAAAGTCGCCTCTGGCAGTCTTCTACATATGTACTGGTCCTGTCCCACCTTAACTAAATTCTGGACATCTTATTTTCAAACCATTTCAGAAATTCTTAACCATCAAATTGTACCAAACCCTCTGACTGCTATATTTGGTATTTTCCCAGGGAGTGATTTACCGAAAGCAAAAGCTAAAGTTTTGGCTTTCTCTTCGTTGGTGGCTCGCCGAGTCATTCTTTTAAAGTGGAGGGACCCCACTCCTCCCTCTCTTTCGCACTGGATCAGAGACATTATGTACTGCTTAAATTTAGAGAAAATACATCTCACTTTACGAGATAAAGAAAAATAGATTTAACAGAGTTTGGCGCCCCTTCCTGACTTTTTTTGAGAAACCCAGGACACGTTTCTGAATAGTTTTTTCCTTTTAATATGTATATATATATATATATATATATTTTTTTTTTTTTCCCCATTTATTCATTTTATTTTATTTTGTTATTATCATTATTATAATTATTATTATTATTTTTTTTTTGTATAATTTTTCTTTATGTATATATATGTATATCTATGGGTGTATATGCCCCTCTGTCTATGGATGGATGGATGTGTTTATATTTGTGTGTGTATATATATATATATATATATATATATATATATATATATATATATATATATATATATATATATATATATATATATATATATATATATATGTGTGTGTGTGTGTGTGTGTGTGTGTGTGTGTGTGTGTATTTCTGTATATGTGTGTTTGCATATATTTCTATCCTTTTACTGCATTTTATTACCTTAAACTTATCTTTATTAAAAAAATATATACTTTTTTTTTTATCTTTTTGTAACCATTTGTTTATAATTTATAATTAATTGGATGATCAGCTTATTTTGTCATACTGTACCCCTTGCTACCTTTATCGTGGGCGGGTGGGTGGGTGACTTTGTATTTGTATGCTCTGTTGCTTTTCTTTTCTTTGAGACCAGTGTTGTAACCCATTGGAGAAAAAAAGTGTTTTGTCATGACCAACCTTCTTATTTTCCTTAACATTGATATCAATAAAAAGACCTTTGAAGAAAAATATCCAGCTTAACACTCTTTAGTCTCTATTTTTTTCAAGACAATTGCACAACAAAAATAACTTGTATTTATCAATAACCTTGCTTAATACTGATATATTTTGAAGATTGTCTCATGCATTTTTCACAATGGAATTGAAAGCTTATGAAGAGCCACCTGAAAGCTTTCTATATGTAGTGTGGGTATATGTGCAGTGTTCTTTTTGATACATTTTCTGCTATAATAAATGAGTTCATGTATCAGCTCTGATTTACACTTTTTGTATGTGTTAAATAATATGTGGTACCTGTATTTTTTAAAGGAATTTGCACTTTGACTGACGCAACCATTTAAACATTAAATTCATTCATCCATTCCATTTATTCATCCATTCATTTCCTTTCATCCAAGGGTTCATGGCAGGCTAATTCAGCATTATGCATTAGCAGTTGAGCGCAAGCTTTTCAGAAGTTCTTAAAACAATTTTCTGACATATCCTCAGTCATTTATGTTCAGCATTCTGCATCAGCAGTTGAGCACAAGCTTTTCAAGACTTTAGCAACCTTTTTCAGACAAATCTTCAGTCATTCATCGTCAGCATTCTGCATTGGCAGTTCAGTGCAAGCCTTGCATGACTTCATTCAACCATTTTCAGACACATCTTCTGTCATTCATGTTGAGCTATTGCTGTAGCATTTAAGCGCGAGTTATTTAAGACTTCATTCAGCCATTTTCAGACATATATTCGGTCATCCATGTTCAGCATTCTGCATTAGCAGTTCAGCGCAAGCTGCTTCAGCATTCTGCATTCACAGCGCAATTTCTTCAGAAATTGCTTTTCTAGTTTAACACTGGTATCAGCTCATCCCTAAAAAAGCCTATTATTTCTTTGCATATTGTATGTATAATTCTGGCTTTTAAGTCAATATTTGAGTTTAGAGTCAGAATTCTGCCTTTTTGTTTAAATTTCTAACTTAAACGGAAAAATCAGGATTGTTATCCAGCCTTACTTTCAAAAGAATTAAGAATGTTTGACTCCTCATTCTTGTCTTGAAGCAACAGCCAAAATTGACTTCCGTCTAAACAACAGCAAGGAAACAAAGGCAGATGCTCTGGTTCTTGAATCAATAGTAATTGTGGTTTGGTTAAATTGTGGCTTTTAACTTTTTAAAAAAGACAGAACCAGACACTTAAGACACACCAATGTTCATAAACTACTTTTACAAGGTTTTTGAAATGAAGAAATAAAGTTAATTTTTGGAATTATGTAGCTACCTTTTATCCCATGTGCAACACCACACACTTATGGAGATGTTCAACCCTCATCAACATAATGCAGTCAGTCTTTATGCAGGTGATTCATTCTTATTTACCAAAAAACAGCTGATATGTTACTTTGGAATGTACAAAAGCATTTGTATATCGTAATAATGAAGGATAAGTCAGGATAAATTCCCCTAAAAAAGATAAATTTCTGGGTCAGTTTTATGAGACAACCTGAGTTTGTTTATTTTAAATGTTTGTTGAAGAAGATAAAGAGACTTTTATTCTCTGAGGATGAAAAAATCAGATTTAAACCTGGGTGTTGAATTACTCTGAGGTCAATACTTGTTAGCTCTGGGTTGTCTGTGTTATCCTCTCTGTCCTCCTTTGAGCTGCACATATTGAAGCTTCTTCACTTCTGAGGTCATTCTAATAACAGTGTCTGTGTAATGCTGGGAGTGGTTTGTTTGAAATGTGTGTGTCATGTGTGTGTTTTGCTGTCAGATGATGGAACAGCTGACTGATCACCACTATGAAGTTCTCACCGTTCCTGAGGAATCAGCAGCAAACTGTGTCTACATCAGAGGTCCGTCTAATCGAGACTTCCTGCTGCACCGGCCTGCAGAGGAATGTCCTGACAGCATCTCTGTGAGTACGGCTCAGGCTCTGTTTTTTGTTACAAAGAAGTGTTTAAAAAAAAGTCACAGCTACTCTGAAGCTGAAGGGCTTACAGACATATTGAGCGAAGATGTTTAAAGAGGAAGCTCTGCTAGTGAAGGTTTCAGAAAAGATACTGTGCTGCTGGGATTTGCTGTCAGTTTTTCCTTCTTTGTCAACCACTTACTTCTTCCAGTGACTGAGTCCAAAGCTTTCTGTGATCCCATGATGATGATGATGATGATGATGTGTTGTTTGCTCTGTCATCTCTGCAGGCTTTCCAGAAGCTCCAGGACTACACCCTCCTACCAACAGCCAGCAGTGAGGCCTCAAAACTGGGAGCGTCTCTGTCCTCTCTCTGCCTGCTCATCAACAGAAAGCACACATATTTCTGAACACACACACTTCATAAACACATCAGTACGTAACACATGTTATTTACATCCACATCACATTTTTCACTTGTTGAACTTCTTTTCTATTTATTGCCAATAACAAACCACTGCCACACTGCAGCTGTTTGAAAATACAATCCAAATGTCAAATCTGTCAGCAGACATGTTGCACAGCTGCTCCCCCTGCTGGATAAATAGTGCAGCACGCAGGTTTACACAAGCAAGTGATGACGTATTACCCATAAAACCACTGAAATCAGCTGCAGCCTCACACTGTTTATGTAGAGACACTCCTGAGCTGACAAATTACTTCCTTAGAAATAAGAAATATCGCATTTTCAGTGCTTTTTTAACAGCTTAAGTATGTTGGTGAATCATCTGAAAGGCCTTAAGACAGTTGATAGCTTTTTTGTGTGTGTGCTTTCAACCATTTAAAAATTTACATTTTAATTCTCTGATCAGCTAACTTAATTTTCTTTTCTCAGAGCAGATATCCTCCGGTACCTGAACACATCTGCAGATTTGTGATGATTTTTCTCATGTTCAAATTACAACAGCTCATCTTTCTCAGTGCTTAGCTTCTGGTCATTTTAATACATCTCCATAACAGTCCTGAGGTTAGAAGTTCTCAAAGTTGTTTTAGCTTTCCTGAATTTGTAGCTAATGTAGCAATAACAATAAAACCCATCTCCAACAGAGGTAGCTCTGTCTTGCTCATGTGTTCTTTGATATTCTAAGTTTTTTATTTTTAATTTGACTTAAGATTTTAATAACCCAATTTACTAGTTTAGACTGTTTGTTGCTCATGTTAGTTATGAAAGCCTGATGTTTTCTATTTACATTCAATAAGGATCCCTCTTCATCAAATCAAAGCTAATAAACAGTAAACATAAGCTCCAGACACCACAGGACTACAAATATCAACATGGGAAAACATGAAAACAAGATGAAGAGAGAAAAAATGACAAAACATCAAGAGAAATTTCTTCAAATTTATTTTTGTTAGAAAGCAAACATGTTTAACGGTTGGACTTGGCAACTCTCTCCAACTCGTCTTTCTTCTTGATGGCGTAAGAGTTAGATGAACCCTGAAACAAAAAGAAATCCATGTGTTACCAAACAGAACAAGGACAAAAGCTAAAGAGTGAAATCTTTTCTGCTCACTCGGTCTAAGTTCATGCTTCATCTTTGACCAACCAACAAACAGGCATAAAGATCGTAGACAATGATATCAGAATAATCCTAAACGTTGTTACCTCTACATACAAACTGACAGGGATTATCATACCTTGGCTGCGTTGATCAGCTCATCAGCCAGACACTCAGCAATGGTCTTGATGTTCCTGAAAGCAGCTTCTCTTGCTCCTGTGCACAGCAGCCAGATGGCCTGAAGACACAGATAACAGGAGTGGGTAAGACAGGACAGCATAACTTTTCATTTACTTCACATGTCTGTAGTTAGATGTGTCTGAGTTGGTGATTGACTGGGCCACAACAGACTACAGCCAATGAATAAGCAAAGACGTTTCCTCTGCGAGCACTCTAGCACACCAGGACAACGGGTCAGTGTCCAGGCGTGACTCTAGCCTCGCGTGATGCATCCAACAGGGAAGGTTTAAGAAACACAAAAAGGTGCAAAACATTTTGCTTCATTACACTTGCTCCAAGGAGACGTAATGAACAGAAGAAAACCTAACTAACCTAACTAGTTTTGTGTATTGAAATCAAGCTCTCCAGACTTCTGTCCCAAGTATTAGTACAAAAAGACAACAACAAAATGTCTGTAGGTTTCTTTGAACTACTGAATAACCTAGAATACATAACCTGTCATAAGACTCAACTGTAGCAAAAAGGTTACCTGGTTGACTCTACGGAGGGGGGACACATCCACAGCCTGCCTCCTGACTGTACCGGCACGTCCGATACGGGTGGAGTCCTCACGAGGTCCACTGTTGATGATGGCGTTCACCAAAACCTGGAGGGGATTCTGCAGACAAAAGTGAAATTTATATTAAGAACTCAATAAATACATCTCTTCTCACAACTGCCAAAGGTTAAATTTTTAGAACAGGATTGGGACTCTTAGTTTCTTACTTGATGTACACATGGAGCTTCAAGTATTATACAAAAAACTTGTTTCAAACAAGTAAAAGATTTACAGTATATCAGAGTTTTTTGTATCATGTGGCATTATTGATCTCACTTTTGTTTCTCTCCAAGTTAAATCAATGTAGGTGCAATCTCAAAGCACTATGCTGCCTGTGTATTTCAGCAAAGCACCTTTAAAGTAAGGCAAACTACCATTTGGTCAAAGGACCAGAGCTTAAAGACAAAAATATAAGTATGTCTCATCCTTCCTTAAAGGTTATTAAGGTCAACTTGACTTTCACAGCCAGTGTATCATGATGTTCAGCATGTCTGAAGGTTGAATGTGTCTGAGTTGGTGATTGGCTGGGTCACAACAGATGCCAGCCAATGAATAAGCAAAGACAATTCCTCTGCGAGCACTCTAGCACACCAGGACAATGGGTCAGTGTCCAGGCGTGACTCTAGCCTCGCGTTTTATCAACAGTGAATCAAAATACCCAGGTCTTCCGTCCGGGTCTTCTACATAATGTACTTTTGATTTCGGACCATTATAGAAAGCTTGCTGCTTTATTTTGTATTCCATGAATTGGAAATGCTCTGTGGGTGTTTTTTTCGCACAATGTACATATAACTGCTTATCTGTCAGAAATTTTATCAAAAAAAGAAATATTATTGTCAAAGAGATTTTAATCTCTGTTTATTTTCCCGGTTAAAGTAAATTTGGCCAACAATCAGCACTATAACTGATATTCTTCCACTGTGACCACTGCTCACACTCAGCCTTACATACCTCTCCAGTCAGCAGGTGGATGATCTCAAAAGCGTGCTTCACAATGCGCACGGTCATCAGCTTCTTGCCGTTGTTGCGGCCATGCATCATCATGGAGTTGGTGAGACGCTCCACGATGGGGCACTGGGCCTTACGGAAACGCTTGGCGGCATAACGTCCCCCAGAGTGTGGCAGGTACTTGGCGTACTTCTCTTTCACAGCAATGTAATCCTAAAACGTAAAGAGGATATATTGAATGGCAAGTTCTAGCAGCAATCAAGATGCACAACATGTAAGAAGGTTAAATGTGTCTGAGTTGGTGATTGGCTGGGTCACAACAGACTACAGCCAATGAATAAGCAAAGACTTTTCCTCTGCGAGCACTCTAGCACACCAGGACAATGGGTCAGTGTCCAGGCGTGACTCTAGCCTCGCGTTAAATTAAAAATGGATTAACAGATCAGACACAACCAAGATTCTGTTTTGTTGCTTACCTGCAGGGAGATGTCATTGATCTGGACATCATCAGTGCTCCACTTGCCAAAGAGCTTGATTTCAGGGGTCTCAGCCACAGCTGGGGCAGTCTCCCACTCAGTCACTGAGGACAAGACGAAAGAAGTAAATCAAGTAATATGTTTAATATGTTCGGCGTGGCTCTGAAAATGTCTCAATGTTAACTTCAGGTGAGGTCATCTTTTGTGACTAAATACGTGAGAGGCACGTACTACTTATGGCCATAGAAATAAAGACAGTGTCCGCTCCAGATCGATCTTAAAGAAACCAATGTGATTAATATAGACCATGATCATATGTGAAATAATACAGGTATACAGGGATCCAGATAGCGGGATTAGCCGTTTTCAGGCTGAACTGTCTGGCATAATTGTAGCGTTGATAAGTAATCACATGTATATTCACTTAAGTCACTCATAAAGCAAATTTCAATTAACCTAAGCTTTAGTATGGAGCCAGAATTGACACAACTTGTCTGTTACAACAAGGCCCCAGACGAAGCCTGCGTCTCCAAAGCAATCGTAACTTTAGCTTCCCAGCGCAAAGTGACAAGCTTTAGATAGTCGAGTCATGATCGGCAGTGTAAGTAAAAATGTTTCTTTCTTTTTAAAGACTTAACTTTTGGACAAAGTTGCGTATGTGAGCGTATTTCCTGATATAAAATACAGAGACAGTGAATCGGCTCATCTACATGCAGCATCCACATGTGTTACCTAGCCACCACATGCTAACCCTCACCGTAGACGGTTAGACTTGAATGAGAAATAAATCCATGTTGTCATAATGTGTATGCGTTTTACTGATATATATCAGTGAATAAGCAATTTCGATTCCCCATTATATGTCACTTATGGTATAAATGGCGAATTTAACATGTAAAATGTTAAATTTTCACTCACTTGTGTCTGCCGCTCTGTACCACACTTCTCTGAGACGGAAAAGGGCCTTCACGGGGCGCCGCGCGCAGATATCCGGTGAGCTGGTGGGTTACTTCCGGTGCGCAATGCTAATAGGGTATTGTAGTTTTTTAGACTCCCAGGACAATTGGAACGTTTCGATACATTTTTTTGAATTGTATAGACAGGAAACTTTTTATTGTTTTACTTATGGCTTTTTATAAGTCATACATGGACGTGAGCGAAAACAGTGAATAAGTCAAATAAAAATTGAGCTTGTGCAAATTCCATGATATAACAAGAGTCATAAGAATCATTTAGAAAAGTAAAAATAATTTAGTTTGAAGATTAATTGAAAAAAATATTTGTTCCAGTAACAGATTTTCAGTGCTGACATAATTGCTTGTATATAGCTACTGTTCCATTTCTTAAATTTCTATAAAATTTAGTCACCTCAAGATTTGTATTTATAGTTTTGGTATGTTTTTGTGTTTTCAATTCATTATTTCAATTATTTAATATTCTGTTTCATTGTGTTGCACTTACTTCGTTTTTGTTTGTTTGTTTGTTTGTTTTTTCAAAAATAAATAATTCACAAGTCAAGACAAAAAATGTTTTTTTTCAAAAAGGTTTTTTATTCAGGAACTGACAATTTTGACACATTTTCATTTGAAGACCATGTACTGTAGAAATTGAAGGCCAGTGTTAAAATAGTTGTTTCTTTTTGGTCTTAAAAAAACCCTCTGTATCCAAATTTACTGTTTATGAAGCAATAAAACCGAACACAGAAGACTTCCCTTAAATCTGCATTTTATGTTATTGATTTCTACAGGAAAACGCTGAACATAGGATGCAACAACATTCAAATTATACTGAAATTTGTACAACTTTAAAAACAGCTAAAATCATCCCCTGTTCATCTTCTCCCTTCTCTTAGCTTGGTTAAGTACTGTGCAATGCAAACTTCTCTGTTTAAAACAGCGATCCACTTCTTGGTACATCACTCAATAGATACTTCAATGTTTTGGAGAAACATCTACATGTAAATTAGTAAAGGAGGCATTCACTAACATCCACTAAATTGCAAACAATGAAGATAAACATTTCCCTTTTCTTGAGAGAGACTAACAAACAAGAAGGTTGCTTAACGCCTGAGATATCTAAGTGAGATGGGAGATAAAGACAGCCATATACAACAGTTTGGTGGATTAGTAAACACTACTATAGCACTGCCTCCCTCTGGTCTCACTCTCTACTCCTCCTTCCAATTATTCAAGCACGTCTCGAAAGGCAGTACGTTTTAGCACTTCGGTATGGAGCATGAAACACTGAGGCATGTAAGGACAATTTAAGGCTTAAACTACAAAAGCTTCAAATCATTGCATGATAATGATATGAATGATAATTATTATGATCATATGTACACTCTAAAAAAAACAAAAGAAGACAAACAAGGAGGAAAAATATCTCCTGGATTAAAAATGGAAGGATTAAAAAGATATAAATTACTGCATCATCAGATGAGCAGGGCAGTGAGTCCGTACATGTTGAGGATGACAGAACGTCGCTCAGGCACTGATTTGTGTGTGATGTGTTGAGGTATGTGTGTCCAAACACACACAGAACCACACACACGTGAATATATACTATAAATATGTGTTATGGTAATTTTTAATTATAAAGAATAGCCTATTAATACACTCTAAAGGGGCATGCTACCAATTGTCATACTTGACAAAAAGACACTGGAGACTCTTTAGTTTGTGGCTTGAGGTCTGGGGCTTAAAATTTTGAACCAAAAGCCTGAACTAATAAAAGTGACACAAACTTGGGACCAAATGTCATGTTTGAGGCTCTCCTTGTTTACTACAATTTTTTCCCTTTAAATTTTCCTTTACTTTATTTAAAAAGCAAATAATTAATTGAAGGAATGCTCTTAAAATGTCCAAAAGTTCTGTTGCTTGCTG
The DNA here is from genome assembly GCF_033239565.1 of Halichoeres trimaculatus. Classification (NCBI taxonomy): domain Eukaryota; kingdom Metazoa; phylum Chordata; class Actinopteri; order Labriformes; family Labridae; genus Halichoeres; species Halichoeres trimaculatus. Next base: position 10,675,623 of record NW_027437192.1, read on the forward strand.
TTAATGTAAAACTCAACTGTCACTTTATGCCTTGTGCTTATTTTTTGGGATTTCATTAACATAAGTCAAACTGTTCAAAATGATTAGGTATGAAACTCTGGACATTTATAGCAGCGTTTGGACATTTTGAGAGCTATTCTGATAACCTTTCAAGCCTAAGACAAGAGAGGACACCACTCTCTAATCAACAAACAATAAACATTTATGCTAGCAGCCGGTAAACCTTGCTTAGCGTACATACGGAGAAACGAGTAGCCTAGCTTCCTCAAAACAAAAGCCATTTTAAAAATTAGAAGTTCTGAAATAAATCCATTACATCCTTAAAGAGGAGTTTTTTTCAGACCAAGCATATTCCTAAAAGGACATCGGCTTACTCTTGTATAAAACACAAATTACCTTAAATGTGGCTCTTGACAGTTCACCTACAGGCTCTTATTTTACGTCAGTAATACTTGAAGGTGTATTTTGTAACTATCAGACTGAGACAGGTCAAAAGTTTCTCTGTCTTTATGCTAAGCTTAGGTAACTGTTCATAACTTCATTTTCCATTTACAGAGGAGTGTGGTTTTTAGCTTCTTATCCGACTCTCAAAAAAAAATTAAAAGCTTTAAATAATACAAATTCCCTTAAAGTAACAGAATATGTGCCATCATGTGCTGGAATAACTGAATAAATCCACAGATACACAATCCTAACCAACAGGCTTGGTTTGTTTGTGATTTCTAAAAACTGTGATCCAAAGAATCAGGATCTTATTTTTGAATCCTGCAGTGGCTACAAAGGCAGATTTTGAAAAATGATGGAAGTTATGGGCTTAGGAAACTTCATCTTGTTTACCTTTATGTGTGTGTGTGTGTGTGTGTGTGTGTGTGTGTGTGTGTGTGTGTGTGTGTGTGTGTGTGTGTGTGTGTGTGTGTGTTTGTATGCTCTAAAAGAGTGTCACTCCAGCCACTTCTCCATGCACAGGTGGAACACGGTCTCATTTGAGTGCCAGTACACATGTTCGACTCCAGGAACAGTACAGACGATCAGATCACCACGAGCCCCCAACGTCTTCAGACCGAAAACGTCTCGTAAATACAACTGAAACAGGTAAAACATAAAATTAGATTCAAGATATGTTACTCAACTCCGCCTTCCTCCCACAGTCCAAAAACATGCTCAGCAGGTAACCTGGTTTCCGGTATATAAGTTTTAATATGCCATATATTTCTGACATTTACTCTAATGAGTCATTCAAAAACTTTCTGATGTTACCATTTCAATTATTTACAGAAAGCAGAAGCCAGTTTTAAGAAATTCCCCCTCATGCATGGATAACTACATGGTTTGACACTCCATTTGAAGAGGAAAGGCTTCTCTTATAATGTTCTAATATCTTACTTCCCTTTGTCTGTGGATGTAAGAGCCATGTTTTCTGGTAAAGAGATTATTTTTGAACGCTTTTTATGGTCAGTTGAGTACACTGACTATAATTGTGGTTGCGGAAACTCAAAATCTATTTCAAGGAGATTTTATAAGATTTCAAACGATGCGACAAAATAAAAAAATGGAAGACAAAAGATCACAGGTAAAAAAACCTTGCTTGGAAAGTTATTAATACCTTGTCTAAAACTTATTCTAAAAAAATAACAATAATATTGACACACTGGTTATATTTGAAATGAACTAAAATAGGTTTAGTATGTGTGTATGTGTCTGTTGAATGCTTGTTGTACTCACGTCTTGGTGTTGCATCTCTACAACAGTCTCGTTGTCGTCATAAAACCCAAACTGACTAAGAACCAGAAGGAAAAAAAGAGAAATACATGTGTGAGCATCACAAGAGAGTCATCTGATCATCTGCAGTCTAAAAGAGAAAATCCTCTCAAGCAAAGGAATGTGAGACCAATGCACAGATAGTGTTTCTGATGCTGGAAAGCCATGTAAACAAAATATGAAACCCTCTGATTTAACTTCTTTTAGTTGTCTGAACGAAATACAAAGTGTCAAAGCCTGCAGTTTTTTGTGCCATTGAGATGTTCTTTTATTTTTTTAAGAGAATGCATAAATTAAGTAAACAGACAGCAGACAGGCAGGGAACTCACCTCGACTGCCAGGGAGTGATGACTCCATCATCTGGTCCTCCAATCAACACCAGCTTCTTGATTTTGAGGAAGTTCTTCTTCCATTCTGAGTTGGGACAGAAAACATACAAAACATTTTGTACGGTTACTAGGGACGGGTACCTTTCACATTTAAAACAATACAGTACGGATACCTGGTACCTGGCAATTGATACTGGTACCCAATGGTAACAATTTTCTGTACTTTTGTGTATTTATGTAGTAATAAATATTAATTTTTTTAATAATAAAAGCTCTATTTTTTCAATTTAACATATTTATTCTTAAATATATAACCTTGCAACGCTGTGTTGATGTCCAGCATGGAAAATTGCCCACTCTTACACTCCCTCACAGTCACAATAATGTGTTAAGGTAGCTAAACACGGTACCTTTTAGTTATACATGAATCAGTACTTGATACCACAGAAAAAAAATGGTTGAAACCTATAAAAGTACCTAGTTTGGTACCCATCCCTAATGTTTACAGGCTGCTTTGGTCTGGTACATCTGGATGATCTGATATCTTCCCCTAACTGAAACTAAAAAGTCTTTTATTAGCTCATGTTAGGTCACCAGTTAGTTATTTTTTTACATGGCCTGGTGAGTTTCAGGTTGCATGCTCATGCTAGGTTTACAGCTTTGTTTTGATGGTTACACTCTGCAGTCCTTACAATAAAATCCATTTTTTAGGGAAGATAGTCTGTCATAAACTGATGTAAGGTTAAGAATACAGTGTTTAACCTGGGTAAAGATAAAGTTTCTGGTGATCATGGAATTACAATGTCTTTCTATTGTTTCTGCCTTTTACAGAGAGTAAAAACTGCATCTTGTGATAAAAGGAAGAAATCTCAGCCGTCTGTCCTGGTCCAATGTTTGCTCTGCAGAAACAGTCTTTACCTTTTGTCAGCAGTTTTTGAACCTAAAATCTCAAAAAAAGTAAAAAAAAACATGTTCCTGTTTTCTGTAGATCCAGAGCAATCACTCCACTTAGTGACTACATTGAGAGTACAATGCTCTCTTACTTATTGATACCTCTCTAAAGACATCCTGAAATCAATACCCTTCACTGTCCACAATCCACAGTGACAAAGATAAAAACATCTGGAGGAGTGTTACCCAGGAGGAATGTGCTGACCTGTTGAGTTTGGATTGGGTCTCTCACTGTTGAGCAGAGCCAAATAATCACTGCTGTTCACGTACAGGTCTCTGTGGTGGGGGTCTGCAGACACAGGAAGAAACAGTTTTTCCTGTTTATGAAGCCTCCAAGACACAACTCATCTCTCCCAGCAAATCTCAGTGAATCTGATGCAACTTTAAAATGAACATGTCATTTTGAGGTTTAAGGATTATTACACCCTCTGTGCGCCAGCTGTATGAGAAAGTTACAATCAGAGTCTCACCGTTCCAGTAGTTGCAGATGGATATCCTCTGACCTATCGCTGTGTAGCAGAGGTGGTAAAGGTTGGACTTCACAAACTGTGGGAAGAGGTACTTCAAGTAGTCGGTGTCTGAAAGGGAAGAAAAGAGAAAAAGAAAGGCTCGGGATGAATGGAAAGAAGAAACCATACTAATCAACGACATTTGTAATCTCCTGAAAAAGATGTTTTTTGGGGGGAACAAAGTTGTGATAAACAGCACTGATCTACTGTCACCCCTTGAGCTCATTTATTGATACTGCTGACATCCAGCATTCTTAACAGTTATCTGAAGTTGTGCTGGGTCAAGAGTTTATGCACTTTAAGCTTTTTTTTTGGTCTTCCTCACTTCCTAAAAGCCATATCTCTCTTTACCATAAAAAATATATAACAGTGATTGGTGTATTCCCCTCCTCCCATTACACAAAATATTCCTCATGAGAAATGACACACAGTACATGTAGAGCCAGTGTCTGCTGATTAAAGATGAGCTCTGTCGATGCAGCTCTGTTTGTTACCCTCTCTGATCTTTGTCAGTGTAACATATGGACATCACTGCAAAAGCTGAAATCTAAAGAAGTGTCTATATCTTCTTTTTTGGTCACAATTGTCTTATTTGCCATAAAAATGAGTCTCATTCACAAGACAACATGACAAAAATGTCTTGTTTCAAGATATTAAAAGACAAAAATGACACCAGAATTACTGCAAATGGGATAAGGGAAGTTTGCAAGTACAGTTTCTTGAAATAGGAACAATTTCTTGAAACAAGAAATGGAACAAGCACATTTATCTTCCTATACTGATATTTGTTTTTTGCAGTTCAGGCATCATTTTTCTCTTAGTATCTTGGGATAAGACATTTTTTGGGCTAGTCAGATGAATGTGACCCATCCTAAAAATAAGACAGGCACCTGCTTAGGTTTCATTTTTTGCTGTGATTTAGTGTAAAACAAAACTGGTCCAAACAAGTATTGTATGTATTCATGATTTTAAACAACATTTCATTATTGTCCCATTTTGCCATGAATACTAACACATATCAGTTATTCTGCGTTCAGTCTGAAGTTGAACCCACCTCCGTACTGCCCAGCCTGAGGCGAGGACAGAGAGATAAAGGACTGGACGTTGTGATCCGACAGAGTGGAGAGGATTCCCCTGCAGACCAGCCCACCTGTGGTAACATCAACAAAAAATAAGCTTCATAAAAACTTTTGACCTACTTACTTCTCTTGAAGTTCCCAGCAACTTTACAGAGGCAGACATTACTCACTATGTGTTTGTTACTTTTGGAAATCTGCTTAACACACAGTTTCCTGTCATATACTTTAAAAAGACTTAAAGAAAAGCTTGACGTGTGAGATTTAGAAGTTAGGTTAAGATGAATGTACGTTGAATTTCAGATCTTCAATCCTTGCAGAAGTACTAATGCTCTGAGTTTACAGGTTGGCAAAAGTTTCCACTGAATAATTTAAAGGTGTGTTGGCCAAAGAACATCTTATCAGCGTTTCTTATAACTGGAACGTTTGGCAGTCTGAAAAAAAAGCAGCTGATCGTGATTTTCCAGCTCCTAAATTATAAAAAAAAACACGTAGCACATAAAACAATCAAGAATGAACTGTAAAATCCATTCTTTTAAATTTAGAAGTAAAACATTAACAGTGTCAAGACCAAAGTGGCAATCTGAGGGTAATTATAGCAAGAATGACATCGTTTCTGCACGTGCAAAGACAAATGCCCGAACATGTCTCACAGACCTTGTGAGTAGCAGATAAAGTGAACCCCGTCTGCTGCATTTTGCATTATGGGGTAGATAGCTGCTTTGAAGCCCTCTACTTGTTTCCACATGGGCTGCAGACTGGCACTCCTGTCAAACAAGTCGATGACGGTCACATTTGTTCCAGGATGAGACTGTAGAAGAGGGAGAACACTTCGTAAACAGAGTGGAAGGAGACTGTGTTGTTATGATCCCTCACATTGCTGAAAGAAGCTTTAAACAGCTACAAGAAACAGCAAAGCCAACCTCCTGAGTTATCAAAAGTCTATGGGATGTTTAGAAACAAAGTGATCAAGCATAAATCACAGTGAGTAGATGAGGCAGAAAAACAGCAGTCTAGGATTCTGCTCTCTATTGTTTTATACCTCCACAAGTATCCGTTAGCTGGTTTCAGTCTTTGACTCTCTAGAGAGCAGAGACGAAAAGAGGAACAAGGTCTTGTATTAACCTTGGAAACTTTGCGAAAGTTCCGCTTTATGGCATGACCAGATTTGCAACCACAAATGTGTGCCTGTTTCTCCTGGTATGTGAGTGGGAGGGGGGTTGGAGGATTCAGCAGGAAAGGGCAGATTATACTGTGAGATAAGAAATCTTAATTTCCAGAGATAACAGTGGAAACTCTATGTATACAAACTATTTCTTACAAATGTAATGTGAACACCAATCCAAAACAGCTGTCAATTTGTATGTAAAATCTGGCAAAAGCCTTAAATAATAAGACAGTGCATGCTATAGTATATTCTTAATTTTGACTGGTCAAAACAGTGATTCATATAATAGAAATTAAAGAAAGTGAGTCAAACACAGAAAATGTCATTAATTTCTCAAAACAATTGTAAAAATGTAGCTTTTAAAAAATTTGGTGCCAATAGCTAAAACTGTGATGTGGGTCTAGCAAAATTAGCAGTCACAAGGTTAAAGTAAATGGATTTAATTCTGTTACGCCAAATTCTGACATGTCTTTGTTTTTAGCTTAATCTCATCTTTATTTTTACAGCAGCTTTCATACATGAAAGTGCTTTACAAAAGAAAAGTCAAAGAGAGAACTGATAATGGCAATATGTGAGAAGAGTCCTATAAAATATAAGGGCAAAAATAAATTTGTGCAGTATAAATCAATACAAGATATCAAGTAAACAATGAAATCTGTAGAACAAAAAAATGAATGAAAGTGAGTCAAAATCAACAAAAATGACTTCAAATGTAATTTTGAAAAATGAAATAGTGTAAAAAGAAACATAATGCAATGAACAGTGAGCTGTGTATGATGCCGTCCAGAGCAAAATTTCAAATTTAAAGAGTTTAAAAATGTAAGTCTTAAGTTGGTTCTGAAAACAACCAGGTGTATGGTTTATATGAAAGGTTGGTGTTTCTCTATTTTTCATAATTGAATCCCTTTATTATATTATTATTTATAATAATAATAATAATAATAATAATAATAATAATAATAATAATAATAATAATAGTTAAATAACTTGATTGTCTCAAAAAGTATCAATAAGTCTAAACTTATACCAGTAAGACCTGAAAAAAAGTTTAAAATACAACTAAACAAGCATTAAAAACTTACTGAAACTAAGGAAAAGTCCAAATGTAACATAAATAAACGAAATTAAGAAACTGAAAACTATCATAGCCTTGGTAATTTTAAACTGACGTGTTTGGACTAACTTCGGGGACTTCTGAGTCACTTTCTCTGTTGCTTAGGGAAACTTTTGCAGTTCACATCAAAAGACATCTTCATATCTTGAGATATGCTGAGTAATGTTGCAGAGCACATCATGAACCACGGTGCTTCCCTGTTGATAACATGTGCCTATACAACCTTTAGGCCTGCAGTACGTACTGTAGCCTATACAATAAATATATATACATAATGTACAGATATTGCTGACAACAAAAACAAATCACACTCAACCTAACTTTTACCCGAGAACTCACCTCGTTGATGAAGCGCTGTAGATTTATAAAATCTCCTGAGCTGTCGAACAAACCGTGCACGATGATCACCGGCTTGTATCCGACCACTGCAGCCCAGAGACACGCACCGAGCAGCGGATATAGGAGCCCTGCCGCCCCGCTGCTGCCCCTCCTCCTTTTCCTCAAAGTGGAATTGGAGCTCGTCATCATAACTCCAAAAAACTATTAAAACGAAATAAAACCAAATCAATAAAAGAGAAAAGGTGTGAAATAAAACAAGAACATAAAGTCCTGATGTTTCCCGCTAATGTCGTGCTATCATCTTCAGCTTGGTCTGTTTTTTAGAAGCTGAAAAGAGCTGAAGTCCGCTCGTCTCTGTCATAAATCCCGTTATTCACACAGTGTTTCTCGTGTGAGAGTGTTGCTTAATATCACTACAACCAAAACACCGACCAGCTGCTCTGATTCAGTTTCTTTTGTTTGTTCCGGTTTTAAATTAAAAGGGATTCGACCGCTGTTGACGTCATTTCCTGGGTCAGCTCGACCTATCAGTAACAGGTACACGCGGAGTAAGTGGAAGCTAACCGACGTTAAAGTTAAAGTAAACAGAATTACGTCCTCTGTATGCCGTCTTGAAGTCAGTGGATATGGACAGTAATCCTCTGAATTCTGAATAATGCTGTGTCAGACATAATTTCAACCTCCCAGAGTTGAATTTTATTAAATTTCCCCTTCTCAACAGTTTGTTTTTCTAACAAAAATTCACTGTCACTGTCCACTTTCCATTCTGTCAATCCTTAGAGAAGAAATGCAACAATAAATTGATAGAGGATCATCAAATTGTTAAAGGAATGATATTTTACACAAATGTGATTATGTAAAAAAAAATAATAATAAATAAATCAACAGATATATCTGAAATTTTCTATGACTCCCTAAACACACTTTAAAATTACTAACTTCATGAAATCTTCGAATGAGTTATTCTGAGCATTGTTTACATTTAAGGACAGTTTCTGAGTGCTTTACAAAAATGCAACTGAGTCCATGAACCATGTTTTATTCTTATACCAAATTATGAAAACAACCCAAGCTAATGTCAAAGAATGGTTTAAAATAAAAGTTCAATTAGCTCACAATTATTTTCAATAAACGATAAAACCTTTTGTGTAATACACACAACAAATATGATTAAGTCAGCTTTAACACAGTTCTATGCCTCTCAACTTTTTTATTCATAAAAACTGGACACTGTAATCTCCCCTCAACTTTTGTTCTAAACAAATTTAAAATATTTGCTACTCAAAATCACCGAAAATAAGGGGAAAAAAACAACAAAAAAATATCCCCTAAAAGAATTCCCTAATTGAAATAATGAATTTCTTTTTTTTTGCACAATTTATTTTTTTTATTTATATATTCTGTATATTTATTTAATTTTTGCTCCCTCTGGCAATCTCTTTGTACATTGACTACTGAAACATGTCATAATTGTAATCTTTGCTTGTTTTGTACAAACAAAAAAAAGAAAGAAAATCAACCTTTTTGGGGTCATCTTAGATGTTAGAAAATGTAAAATTAAATATTTTATTTTTATACATAATAATGATGTATGATTATGATGAAGAATTGCAATTAATGAATTTATTATAAATATATTGTTTTACTGTATCTACTTTATCTGCATCTGAACAGAGAAAAGTCAGTTAAGTTCAAATCCTTCATTCACAACTGAAGCTATGAAGCTGAAAACAACTTTTCAGAGTCTTTATTCATGTCTCTCATGTATTTACATGTGTGTGTGATTCTTAACGTCTGAACTTAAAAAGATGTTACTGGTTGTTCATTTAATATTTGTTCACCTAATATTTAAGTGTTTTCTGTTTTTGTCTGTAGCTGAGGACTGAATCTTCCGGTAAAAACCCTGCAAGTTGGTTGTCTTTCCACAGCAGAGTGACTTTTGCAGGGATACTTGTGAATGCAAAACAAACAGCTCTGAGGTGTCTTTACCCCACCTTTGTTATGCTTCTTACACAATAAAAGCATTCAAACCATGGCTCACGTTAACAGGCTTTATTAACCAGTTCTGCAGGTAAGAGCAGACCAACAGACCTCAGTGAGAGGCCACAGCTTCTTCACATTCTTCTCGAAATCCATACAAGTGCTGCTCCCTCAAATAACCTCTTTTTTTTTTTAGCTTTTGGTCCATTACTCACATACATGCTACCCTGCAAGACCAAACATTTGTCAACACTGATGACAGTCCAATACAACAAAAATATATATTCATTCTCTAAGGCGGGTATTACAAAGGTTCCTGGTCGTTTCACGACTTAAAAAGGAGTGCAGTCAGTTCAAAAATAGATATATTTGGTTATTTCTGATTAATGACGGAGTGTCAAATTGGCTTTAACTTTTCACCCAGAAATGTAGTAGCATTAAATTCCTTTAAGTGCATCCGTTGTAACTATAAGCAGCTTCCTTGCGCAGCCGTTGCTAGAAAAAGAAAGCGATTAGTTGCTTTGTCAGAAGCTGTAAAAAAAGCATCAAAAGCACCTTAGAGACACAATGTTAAGCCTTTACCACGGTATCCGATTTCACTGCTCTGGTGAACACTGTGTTGCTGCACAAGAAAAGATCTGCAACAAAAATTAGCCTCATCAAGACTTCAACAAAAGTTTACGTCATGAAAACGGTCTTTTTCTCCGCAGAGCTGTAGAAAAGTGGGTTTATTGTGTAGCTCTACACAGTAGGCTGCAGCAGTTCCTGTAGCTGACACAGGGTGTCCCTCAGGGTGACGGCTAATGTCTCTGCATGCGTCTCCTCACAGCAGTTGAAGGCTGTGATGGAGAAGTGGACGTGATCAGCCTGCGGGTTGTAGCAAACGGCATAACCATCAGGAACGAGGGGCCCAAAACACATCACGCTGTCTGTGTTGGCTGGCACCTGGTGAAGCAAGAGAGGCAGAAACATTAGAAAACGATACAATAATGAGCGTGCATTGTAAAGCTCATGTTTCATACATTAAAAACAATCTCAAACTCAAACACTCAGACTCATACTTGTCCTGTGCGGAGCTTCCAGTGTGTTGCCAGGCCGTAAGCTGTGTCCATGAAGACTTTGGGGATGCTGAGTCCTTCCTCGATGGCCTGCAGCTTCAGCCCCAGCATGTGGCTCTCGATGCCGTGTCCTCTAAGTGCCTGGAGAACGTGGTAAAAAAAAGAAAAGTAGGTGACCATCAGTTAATACCAGATGACAACAGCAGCTGTAGAGATGATTTGGTTGTTCACCTGATCTGTCAGTGCTGAATATGCATCCGCAGCTTCCCTGAACAGCTGCACCTTCGCTTCCCGCTGTGACAAAAACAGAAAACAAACATAAACTAGTAGATAATGCATTCTTCTCCTCCAAGTCCAATCACCAAAGCAGATAACATGATTCCTCCAGGCTTTTCCTCACCGTTAAAGTAGGATCATCAAATGAGAGAATGAACTTGAGCGCCTGATTTGTGGGTGAGCGGACATATTCAGTCCTTCCTCCTCGAAACATCCGCTGAGAGACGATACCACAGGTAGTGCAGACCTCGTTGTGGACTCTGAAAACAAATAAAAGAGCAATGAAGACATAAAAGACCACAACTTTTAATCTTTCGCATTGTTTACGATGGTTGTGATCAAAACAGGGAGGAGTCTCAGAACACTCATGTCTACATGAACAAACTCATTTTCAGGTAAAACTTACCAGGTAGACTAAATGATAAATTAACTACAAAAAAAGTTCCTCAAGATGAACTTGACAGTCAGAAACATCAGAAAGGATGTTCTTCGTTTGAAATCTGAGTTTTGTGACTGACCTGTAGTAGGCGAGCTGCAGCGCCACCTGGATGAAGGAGTTGGGACTCATCTTGTGCCGCTTTATAAGCTCTTTGCCAAACTTCTTGAAGTTGAACACATTGACATCCAGATCATTGATCAGTCTATAAAACGAAACAGAAATGTATTTGCATTTCAAGATCTGCTTAGAGGCCCTTTTCTTGAACATTTGACCACAAGTATTGTCTCGTATGATGACAAAAGTTTATTGTTTCGACTAAACTTAGCACAAAAGTAAAGAAATTTGTGTTTGGAAGATTATTTCTAAAGAAAGCTGTGGTTGCACCCATGAAAAATGTGTCATATCTTCTCTGCCAATGCCAAACGGCTTATTCTGCTGTTGACTCTTGTTTAAAAATGCACAGGATTTCCGCTGGTCTAAGATTTTGTACCAAGAAGCATTATAATAATAAGATGTTAGTATAAAATGTTGGAGGACGGGTGTGATGTGGTTGCAGGAGGAGTGCTGCAGAGTTCTGGATGTATTGCAGTTTATGTCGGACTTTGGAAGATTTGCCATAAAAGATTGTCACTACAAAGAAATAATCCACCAAACACAAACTACCTTGATTTTTGTGCAGAATTAAAATTTTTACTTTGATGCCCCAGTTCCAAATAAATAAATCAATAAATAAACAAACAAAAATAAGCATAATCAAACACTTTTATCTTCTCAAAGCACAAGCTGGAAGCGAAAAAGAAAAAGTCTGTCTACACATGACGGCTCTGAGTTGAGTCAAGGTTACGCTCACACACAGAAGATAGACGTGTTTACACTCCTGTGGCCTCGCTTCACTTCACTTTTGTTAGATTTGGAGGCAAAGCAAACGCTAAGGTTTCTCTGTGCAGCGAGGCCGGTCTCCTGCTCAGCCTGCTCTTTGCTGATGAAATGAACTGAGGAGCTTACATGTCCAGGTTCTGCTTGGCCTGCTCGATGTCCCTCTTAATTTCCCGGTCGATGTGGAAGTAGAGCTTCTTGGGCATAGGCAGAGGGACCAAAGGAGCTCTCTTTGGGTCTGGCTGCTCACTGCAGTCAAGGAGACACACATATTAGTGGTAGATTAGTTTGCATTAAACACTTTTAGATTAATGCTAATGGAATTAAAAGTGTCTTATGTTTGGTTTGATGTGCTCTGTCAGACTGTATGGCAGCTTAGAAGGAAAAATTAAGTGAAAAACTAATTCCTACCATCTTAATATCTTAAAAAACACTGTTGCATCAGGATCATATCACCTCTCGCGCCCTCACCAGTAGTCCAGGATGTGATGCAGCAGCGTAGCTACGGGCGGACCCTCAGCTGTTGCTTGTTCGTACAGAAGACCCCACGAGCCGTCCTCGCCCACCACAAACTGCAAACAAACAATTTACCTCATCTATCCACTGAGTCCTAACCTTTTGTTACCTTTAAAGGTGGGTGTATTTAAATACTCCTGCTGCTCACCTGCAGCGTTTTGTCAAACCAGCGATTGCCGCTGTTGGAGAATGTCCCGCCTCCATGAAGGACCTGCGCTGCTTTGCGGCTGGCATACCTGCCAATCAGAGAAGAGAAAGAGTCAAAGAAAAATACAAACGTATATTAATATACAGCAGCTTTGTTTTTTAAACTGTTTTTTAAAACTTCAACAAGTAGTCCACTATAAGACATTTAAAAAAAACTCTTTTTGGACTATTTTACTTTTGGGTTAATCTTCCTTTTGCTTTAAAATTTAACAATTCCTACTTTTCCAGAGGTTTAAATCTGAGCATGCAACATTTTTTAACAAGAATCTGCTCAAAAGAAACAGACAGCAACATTTCAGCAGGAGGAAATGGCAATCGTACTTTGCTGCTCCAGACTGAACGTCAACAAACAGAACAATGATATCTGAACTCACACACATGGCTACCACACGTGCTGAGCTAACACTGAAATGTGCCTGTGTGTGTGTGTGTGTGTGTGTTAGTGTGCGTGCTTGTGTGTGTGTGTGTGTGTGTGTTTACTTCTCATCTGATATCCTCATGACCGGAGAGTCCAGACACAGGTTGAAAAGTCCTGACTCAATCATCCGCACTGATTCTTTGTTGAGTTTATCTGAGTCACACACAAAAATCACAGATACACACAAACAGCAAGGAAATAAACAAAGTAAGCACAACAGCAACGTTTAGTCACTTCCCATTATTTATAAACCAGACACACTTTGAAACACTGATGACAAGAGATTGACTGATATGATTTATTCAGGGCTGATACCAATTATTAGAGGTCAAGGTGGCCGATAACTGACGTGTGGAGCTGATATTTATTTGCAGTAAAAGTAAAAATATTGAATAATACAAATGACCAAACCAGTCTAAACTAATCCATAACACTAATCACTGAGAACACTGAGAAATAAAACTGTCAGAGAGGTGTCCGTTTTCACTAAAAGACAAAATATGTCTGAAGCCATTTTTACCTCTGAGCAGGCGGTTGTAGGCCTCTCCCCAGGTGTGGCGGTGCTCACTGGTCAGGATGCCCATCGGCTCTTTGTCCGTCTTCCAGGACTGAGAGCGGATCCTCAGCAGCTGCGCATGGATCTGACTCTCTGTCATGCGAGAGCCGTCGCTGTTGTAAACCTCCAGCTGGAAGAACTAGAGAAGAAAGAGGAAGCCATCTTTGTTACAACCACCCTCTGTAAAATGAGCTGATTTGAGAAGTGGGAGCAGTGGAGCAGTTTGTTGGTTTGGTGTCACTGAATCTGAACATTCCTTGACTCTGTGTTGTTTTTAACTCTTCAGTGATTAATGGGTGCTGAGTTCCAGCTGCATGTAGAAAATTAAACAGGATCTTTTCTCTTTCATGATTAATTCTGCTGCTGCAGCCAAAACAAATACAGCTAATCCAATGACATTTAACAGTGTGGTTAAAACAACCAGGGAATTAACCCATGAGTAGATCGAAAGAAAACCATGTGCAAGATTCCTTTCTTTCTCAGTGCTGCAGTTTAAGGCCAGTTCAACACAAATTTATCTTATTTTCATTTCTTAAACTTGAGTGATTCTGGTTTCCTTTGCTTGGAGAAAAACAAAGTGACAAAACAAAAGATAGAATGTGATTCTGAAAAGCAAATATGACAAACTGTGTTTTAAGAACAATCAGCTAATATTAGGGAAAAGTGCTATAAAATTTGATAAAAAGAATCACAAGTTTCACCTTTCAAGGTTCAGAATTTCAAAAGCTGGGTAAATCAATCAAAAGAAACTTTTTGGAGGACTATTTCCTTTAAGTTTTTTGACTGAGTAATTCCTGCTTTCTCTGTATGCTCACCTGGTAGTTCCTCACGACTGTGATGTGAGTTGGCGAGCGTCTGAAGTGCCCGTGGTGAGCAACGTAGTCGTGTTTGGGGCCGGGGATCCTGCAGGAGGAGAAGATGAGCGGGTAGAGCTCCATGCACAGAGGCTTCCCTCGCATGTACTCCACCGGCAGCTGGCCACTGACAGAGACAGAGAGAAATGCGTTTGTTAGTAGTTTTTCACAAGCTTTTTTCGCAGTGTAGATAATTTCCACAGGAACTTTAGCTTGGGGATGTTGAAAATGTTCAGGGGTTTTGTTGCCTTCAACTTGATTTCATCTTCTAAAACATTCCTTGGAAATAAAAAAATATCTCCATATCTACTTATATGAGGTTTTCAAAACTGACCTTAGTTAAAACAACATGATTTGATGCGAATTCAACTGTTTACAAGGGGTGAGTATTGGCGAAAACCTAACAATACTTGGGTCACGATACAATAATATCACATTACTATGAGACATTGTGATATTCTACACAGTTAACTAGTTGATTGAAAACAACTTTTCTATTTCATTGTGTTTGAAATAAAAATAGGCAGTTGCAGTTTTTCATACATACTCTTAACTTGAAAACAAAAAGTGCATCAAGTTTGTCTCTTAAACTACTGCGTCATTAAACAAATGTTGCAAAAATTTTATTGGGTTAAAGACATGGTCAGTTGGTAAAACTGATTAATGTTACTTGGTGCAACCAATGATACAAGTTGGTATGTCTGGAGAAATAAAATATTTCAAATGTACTCTGACATTTCATTCATTGTAAAGTTTATGGGCAACATACAGTGGAGTGGCTCTACGGCACCATCTACAGCAGTGGAGTTGCGGAAGACGTATTGTACTTCCAACTCACCTAAATTGTGATTTTTTTTTTAAACAAAAATATCTATATTAAGGGTTGAAATATTGACATCTTACCAAAAGTCAAAGTATTGTGATATGTTGCCGTATCAATACTGTTGACCATGGATCACATGTTTCAATCAACATTTAATTTAATTCAGTAATTGAATTTAGTAATTTAGTAATAAGTACCGAGGTTAATATTTCTGATGGTATGATTTAACTTAAAGTGTTGGACACACGCTTTTTTGAGGGTGCTGAGAGGACATATCTATCTCAATGACCTGAATCTTTTTTTGTTTTTGGTTTTTATCCTGTGAAAGAAACCATCAAAGTTCTAAAAACAGAAGGGCTCGGTTCAATTATAAAAGTTGAATCGGCATATTTGGTAGTATGTTGTTGCTTAAGACAAACATTTATGCAATATTCATGGAAGATCAACTCAGGTAGGGAAAATTCATTTATAATGTCATTTGGAAACATTGCATTGGACATGTTTCCTGCGTATTTGCTTATAAATATCAATGTTTCATATTTATACATATACATGACTAGGTAAATGTAGCTAAAGCCCCAAAAATTCCAAAAAAATCCCATGAAAAGTTTCCAACTTTGAAAAATCCCTGAATTTTGCAACACTACTGTTTATATAACTGAAGATCATATGATATTCAAAACTATCTTTGAATCTCTTTGGTCTTTTTCCATTCCTGAGTTGTGACGATGAATAAGACCAATAAAGTTGTTTTTCACAAGTTTTTATACGTAACAGAAGTTCAGCTTTCTTGTGCAACACATCTGAGCTAAGGCAAAAAAGTGTTTATGAGGTGGGTTTAACCCTTTGACTTGTAAATCCAACAAGCTGTGACTTAAATCAAAACAATAACTAACTTTATCATCCTATGAAATAAATTGTTGCTTTAAGCAGACTTACACTGAGTTTAAGACCTGTTTTATAAACCCAACCGGCAGTGGGCCAAAGAGTAAAAACAACAGCCACGCTACAGTCGTGTGCTGTTGGCTTGGCAGGTATAAAGTTACAGACAGTTCAGCAATTTATAGACACAGATTAACTTTATAGAGCAGAGACACACAGAGTGGTGCCAGCAAAGCTTTCAGCTCACACACCTGAAATAGAAGCTGTTGAAAGTGAGGGTAACACAGCAGAGTTAAGAGGATTACTGCAGCTCTTCAACAAAACATTTTATAGTTAATTAACAGCTCTAATGATCATAACAGTCAAATAATTTCACTGTGAAGAGATTACTTAAATCCTGAATTAGTATCGTATCCATTTCAACAAAGGAGTAGAGACAGTTTTATTCACGTCTGTATGAAAATAAAGGATTCTTTTCTTGGTGTGAAGTGAAGTACACAAAGTCTGAACTAGAGTTTAGAAAAACAATTCATTTATTTCAAGTTATATTTTTAATTAATATCTATTCATTTAATAAAATACTTCATTTTTAGCACTAACTGTTTTAAGTGCCAGGACTTCTCAAAAGAATGTACAAGAAGCACAAAATGTCTAAATTCTTATGATCTTAGTTATTTTTCTTTAATATGGCTCTAACACCAAAGTAACTACTGTGGTAACTACTTTCTTAAAATAATGCTGCTTTGGGATGCTAAAATAAAAAGACATATGTTTTTTTGTTTGCCACCACCTCTGTTGTACTTACGTATTGATTTTTGCTTTGAAGTCCAGAACTGCTGCAATTAATTTGGCCGCAAACCTACATGGAGACAAACATCATGTGGTTAAGCGCACCAATATGCAACACTGACAATTATACATACTCAACTACGCAATCACCTGCACATATGAGAAAAAGTGCGACATGTGATAACACTGTCGAACAATGTGATATTGACATGAAAAACTGGCTTTAAGTCACTTTCTGTCTCTGTGTTACGCAGAAGCTGTGTTTGCACAATTGTCCTGAATCCAAAATAAATCCAAAATAAATAAAGAAAGTTTTTTTTCTCCCTTTAAAATCAGACTAATACAGTTGAAGAGTTGCTGATGACTGGCTTGAGCTTCATCTGACTGCATTAAAGAGATTTGAAGCAAAGCCTCCATCCAGTAAGTTAGATGCAGAAAATCATTTTTCTTAATCACTGACATAAGTCCAGTCTTGTAATACTGAGGATGCTCATATTGCATTAGTAAGGACATGACACTTAATAGCATAGCCGTTAGGGATGCCCCGATATTACATTTCCACTTCCGATACGATACCGATACTGCAGCATTGAGTATTGGTCGATACCGATATTAATTCGATTTGATATCAGCATTAAACATGCATACTTTGATTACTTATTTTTATAGTACGTCTGTCATGTTAGAAAAGGCTTGATTAAGTGATATTATTCAAACAAAGAACAGAAGTCAGCAACAGCAGGTATGAGGAAAAACTGACCCATTTATTATTAACCAATGGGTAATAGAAACTGCTTGTATCGGAGTACTTATATCGGAGATTTCCGATACATTCAGATACGATACTGATACTTGTTTTTTTGCTGATATCAGACCGATATTCAATATCAATATTGGACTGGGACACCTCTAATAGCTGTAGTATGCACTTTGAGTGTAAAGCTTTACAAAAATTTCAGTTTGGTATATTTTGGTAGGGAATGGGTACCGAGTTAGAAAACTTTTATAGGTACAAATTCCGTCTGTGGTACCGAGGATCGGATTCACGTAAAACAAGGTACCATGTTAGGCTACCTTAACACATTACTGCGACTGTAAGAGAGTGGAAGAGTAGGTGTTTTTCCTTGCTGGGCATGAACACAGCATTGCAAGGTTATATATTAAAGAATAAATATGCTACATTAAAAAAATGAGATTTTATTATCAAACAAATTAATATTTATCAACATATAAACACACAAAATTACCAAAAATTGGTACTGCTGGAACAAGTTATTAAAAAATAGCTATATGCTGTGTTTTACTCAGTTTTTGGAGTTGCAGCAGCCTTTCTCTCCTGCTGCTCTGCACATGCATACACGTGCTACACGTGTGATATTCGCCCTCTCATCATGTCTGCTGTACCATTTTAGAACATGACTGCACCAAACCAAATCATTTTTTGATTTAAATTTGTGTACCTTTAAACTTAGATGGGTCTGCACACTCCTCTCAGACATTGTAAAGGAACACAGTACAAATTCAGATTAAATGCAGTTAAACTCGTGCCAATGAAAAATTTTGTAGATGGAGACGGAATCGCTTTAACCTCTGGTAGGACTCTGAGTTTGCTTTTTCAAACATGCAGGCCAGGATATTCCTTCTCAAGTTGTATCTAAAAATAGAAGTCAGCATGGTTTGTATCTGTGTACAAAACTTGTAGCCGTACTTTCTCTTGGTGGTACAAAGTTAGAGAGGAAAAAGCTGCAGAGGAGAGATCTATTTTCAAGTCTCTCCAGGTTTGTTTTGTTCTGTTTCTGTCCTCTCAAAAAGAAAACTATCTGAAGCCCGCTTTCAAGGCTGAAGAGATTCTTTGACCAGTGAAAAGGGGTCAGGTTTCGAGTCGTTAATTTGGACTGAGAATTAAACAGGCATGACTATCAAGATCATGTTTAAAGGGCACATGCATACTAAATGTCTCCACCAGTATAGCACAAAATACAAAGCTAGTTAGCGTGCAGGAATGGTTTCACCGTCTGCTCACCAAAAGAAATGTTTGGTTTACTATCAATGTCTAATGTTTTCTTCTGGAAGGTCAATTTAAACAGTTTTACAGGGTTCAATCAGGTGAATAAAAGAGGTTGTTACTCCCTCTTGTACGAGTTTTGTGGTGTAGTGTATTGAGTATTTGTTGACTCACACTAGTTGGCTCCTCCAGCCGTTGTAATCTCTCCTGGGCAGAGAGATGGCTGGGTTTGAGTGCACGGGCAGCGGCTGTCTGCTCTCCAAGTACGCCCACTGCACCCACCAGGGAGCGATCTGCAGGGGAGAAACAACACGACTTACAGTTGAGAAAACTTTGCCCAATTTATCACCTTTTCTAGTCTACGATTTATTTCAGAGACTTGTTGAAATTTCTCTACAACACTGTGTCCAAAGTTTACTCCTGTATCACACAGAAGCTTTGTTTGATTTTCAGTGCAATGACATAATTTCTTGCACACATTTGTCCTCTTAACTTTCTCATAATATGCAGTATTTATGTTAATGACACAGATAAAAGTTTTTTGTTTTCACAATAAGAGAAGTCTGGCATTAATTTCCTCATGCAACTCTGTAACCTTGAATCATAACCAAGTGACCTCTGTGCCCTGATATGGAGAGTTTAATACAGATAAGGCTCCACTTACTGATAATACTCTATTATTAAACACACAACAACCAATGGGTCATTCCCTGGAAGCTCTATTCCTTCACCTTTCTTTAACAATATTGCAATTTTTGTCTCTCATCTGTTACCGGGCTTTAGCTGCTTTATGATTATGCACACTTATGTGTTGAAATGCAAACTGTGCAGTGTTTTTTTTAAGAATGCATGCTCTTCTTTTCTTGTTTTTGCATTGTAAAATGTCTGATTAGTCTTAACAGATGCTTTCTAATCATTCATTTTGCTATCTTTCAGTGTGAGCAAAAGGGTATACAAGTGCTGGAACGCAAAAGAAAACAAATACACCAAACATTAACCCTGAGATTGCTCTTTGGGTCGGGCATCCGGTAACACTGACCCTGCATACCCTGCCACATGACAAGTACCTCATGCAACCCCAGTGTAAAAGTTTCAAACTATCATTTTAAAGGCTTTAAGACCCTAAATTCTGCTCTACCCACCCATGTGTGTCTCTCAAACACACCCCAGCAGCCTTATCTCCACTTTCAAAACACTGTAACACCTGTCACATTTCCCAGCCCTCGCACAGCACACACAAACACAAACCCAGTTCTTGGTGTGTCTGGCTCTCCTCTCCAGCCCGTCCTGCAGCTTAGCACCAAGGCCCCCTGGCCTGCCGAATTCATGCACCATCCTCCTGGTGTGGTTGATCTCATCAGGGGGCAGCAGGGGCTCCAGAGCCTTGAGGTAGCCCTGCAATGTCTGGGCAAGAGGGGGCACAGGCTGAGGGGGCACAGAGGAGGAGAAACAGCACAGCTCCTGCCTCACGGAAACCTGGAGAGAGGAGAAGACGCTTCAGGATTTCTGCTGGACTGAGTGATTTGCTTATCATGACAACTATTTTAGGGCATGATCAGCTCAAGTTAAACTTCTAAAGTGTGGGTCAATGCTAGATACAGTATCTCTGCATGTCAGCACAGTAAGATGACTTCCCATGAAAGTCTGAACAAGTGCCAAATAAAGCAAGGCACGACTAGGGCGTATCAAAATAGGAAGTGTGGAAATTATGATAGTAGAAACAGGATCAGCTGCCTATTAATCTCCCTCCAGCCCCTTTTCGAGGATAACTACACTGAGTGCAACGTTGTAAGCTACTTTGTTAGCACAGTGGCCTACAACAGAGTTTGACAGTTAACTCTTAAGACAGAAGACCACTCACCCGAGACAGCCATGATCTGCACGATCCCACGGGAAATGTCCTCAAAATCATTTTCCCTGTAATCAGTAATCCGCTCTGGTGTGCATTTGTTGGTCTAAAAACAGCTTTAACCCTGTATTTACATCAACTTTTGCACATTCGTCGAGGCGCGGAGCGTCCAAATGAAGCCCAGCCTTCCGTCTTCTTCACGGTGGGAGAATGTGGGAGCCTTCCTCATCGCGGGACGGATTGAAGTTCGGAAACGTGTGCATCCGTGGGGTAAAACAAACCACGCCAGGAAGCAAAATTCCGTTTTGGTCACGCCAAAACACGAGCATGTAGATTTTCACGTACTGAGTGAAGCTACAAGCCTGCACACGTGTTGACGTAAGAACTGTTTCCGTAAACAGCTACGTGACTCTTATCTTGATCTGCAGTACCGTACACTGCCACATGGTGTCGCTGCTACGCCTCAAGGTGGCGCTGAGAGTGGTCAAGCTTGATAAAGCAACTAACCAACAACAAAACTGTAAACAGAAGCGCTAATTTGGAAACATTTTACAGGAAATAAGATCAAAATTTTGATAAAATAATCAAGAATTTTATTCTAATTGTTTAAGCTGTCTTAAAAGCTACATAAAGTTAAGTTGCAGCTAAAGTTGGTGGTTGACCTATTTTTGCCAGGATAAAAGTACAAGACATATAAACTACAAAAATAAAATAAAAAACATAAAAAATATTATTATTATTATAAGTAATAATAATAATAATAATAATAATGATGATAATAATAATAATAATAATAATAATAATAATAATAATAATAATAATAATAATAATAATAATAATAATAAAAACCTTAATGAGCCAAAAAAACAAATCAGTAATGAACCGGTATGTATTTATAAATATTCAAAATAAAGCTTTATATATAGAATAAAAATTGGCTTATGTTGTACCTGTTAACATACAGTGCTTTGCTGTGTCTCAAAATTTGCATATAAAAATAAGAAGAAAACAGCTTTATTGTAATAATATATTAGTCTAAGTCTTTAAAAAAAATAGTATCCCCCCCAAAAAAAAAAAAAAAAAAAAAAAAATTAAAAAAAAATGAAAAAAAAAAAAAAAAAAAAAAAATCTTCAGATAAAACTGAAAAAGAACATACCTTTTTATTTGGAAAAACAAAGAAAAGACCAATGTGTTTTCAGAAATGTTTATTAGATTCTTTTCTCTGTGAAGCCAGCTTCTTAAACATAATAGAAAAAATAATTTTCATTATCTTTTACCAATCAAAACATTCATTTGTAAGAAATATTCGGTGTATGTTTTGTATCATAAAGTTAATACAACCAAGAATTAGAGAACTGCTGTGATATGATAAAGTTTGTCTGATAATTTTTGTTCTTTAGTCAGCTTTTTCTCAAAGACTCAGCTCTTCCCACAAACGAAAATAACACAATATTGCTTTCATTGCCATCCATTAAAGTGAACTGAACTGTTACCAGAGTTGTCATTGTGAACAGTAAGGCTCAATTAAACCCTACAAAACACACAGTCATCCTGCACACATTGCACCACCCCTGTGTCTGCAACATTTCACACAACACTCGCTGAGAGGTTTATTCCAAAAGGCTTCAGTCCACCAGAAAAGAAAGAAAGAAAGAAAGAAAGAAAGAAAGAAAGAAAGAAAGAAAGAAAGAAAGAAAGAAAGAAAGAAAGAAAAGAAAGAAAAAGAAAGACACATTTCTAGTCTTAAAAATTGATCTTCATATCATCTGTTTGGGCAGATCGAGCAGGCACATGAAATCAGATGATACAAACATCACTCTTCAGTGCTGAGGCAGTGCTTACTTAAATTTAGAAAATGACTGACACAATATAAACTATTCAATTTCCAATATTATCTCTAAAAATGAACTTATCATATTGCATAGACAAGTGATCCTTAATTGCCCAACAGGGCACACCTGAGGGTCTTTTATTGTGTACCATTCTAATACATTCACATTTGTCCTTCACTTTCCCTGAAAATATTACTACATGATATATCACCCAGTTAGCACAATCATGTCTCTTACTTTTAACTGCATAAACCAAACTTTACATTTCTCATTCATTCTGAAGCTATCTAAAACAAAAAAATCACAAATATCATAAACACTCAGCTTAACTCATTCAACAATAAAAACAAAACATAATAAACATCATGTAATTTTGTTAGACAAAATGATGGTGAACTCATCACATGGACAATTTGGCGATGTGACTGGCTTCTACCGAGGGCAAGATTCATCTGGAAGACAGAGAGATGGAGATAAATATTTATATTAGTATAACTTTATATTTTAATACTTTGAGGTGACATATCTACATTTCTGAGTTATTGTTTATGACATTATGAAGGCCATACATGCATGAACAATATTCCATTGGCTCTTTATAAGCACCAGTTTGAGCCAGTCTACATTTTCAGTCACTACATTTGTAACTTTTATGTTGAGGATGTTTTACAGTTTCATTACACTGAACTTGCAGACAAAATCAACTTATTATAAATCTTAAACATTTTACATGTATGTTGGGCATCATGCAAAAGCTGTTAGCTGTTCCTGGTTTGCGAATGGGTAAAAAAAGGAAACCTAACCACCTAATAATCAGTGTAAGTAATCACAAAGATGAATGTTTGTGAAAACCCAAAGAGACACTGGACCGTATAATGTAGTAAAAAGTACATATATGATAGCTCATTTGTTACTTATCACATTTAACCAATCCTTTCTAAAAGTGTTGCTAGCTAGCTTGTACCATAGTTAGCTACCATAGTTAGTTAGGGAGTGGTTGAGTGCTGATGCTAGCTAGCTGTTAGCAGATACAGCTAAAGTAGCCATCAAATGTATTTTCAAGTTTAATGGTCCTTATTGGGGAAATCATTCATGCTAATTAGCTTGCAGCTGGCTTGCTGACATTTTGCTAGGTATCAGTCAAAAAGTTAGCTAGCTAGCTCAGATATAATTTTTAACCCCTCTTTAGCTTCATACTGTTTCACTATATATATCCCAGAGATACCAGCAACGAATTTGAAGGTCACTGCAGAGAAAGTAAGAAAACTTCAGAAAGTTTTCGTCAGTGACTAAGGCTTTAGGCTAGCTTTGCATTCTTACTAAACTCAACTCCCTCCCTAATCCCCAATTCCACCAGTTTATTACTTTTATAAATCTATTATCATAGGGTATCATGACCACATAGTTATTTGGGGAAAATTCTCTTCAATTAAAAAAATGCACTGCTGTTGATAGGGACTGTTTTTAGAACTGAATTAGCCCAGTTCGTTGGATGGTTCAGGATCATTGTGCAAAAAACTACTGCAACAACTACAACAAATGATAATAATAAAGAAATAGAAAACTACCATCTACAGGCAAGTCTAGAGGAGGGATATTATTAAAAGCAAAATGTCTGGCTACATTTTACGTTTTCTGAGTAAGAGGTAAAACTGACCAACTCTTAGACCCCGTCCTGTTGAAATCCCCACACTCCTTGTGCTTTTTGACACCTCCACTTCTGCTTCCTCATCCTGCGCCTCCTCACCCTGCGGCCTCTCCGTCCTCCACAGGTCATGAGGGAAGGGGGTGCTCGCCAGCATGAAAGTTTCCGATGGGTACTCGCACAGCTGTTCCAGTTGATCCTCGTCGAAACATACCTTTCCCTAAAGACAAAGACACAAACAAAATGCCTTATAGATGAGTTATGTCCAATGACTTCAAATCCCCACCTGGAAGAACTTTAAGTAAGTTTCTGTTAAGAAAAATCAAACGATTCGTGATGTGTCTCTGCTGTCATCTACTGGTTGAAAAATAAATCTAAGGGTAAAAAATGGAGGTTGATTATCAGAAAAACACGAGACCAACCAGTGCAGCTAAACCAGGGGCCCAGATGCTGTCAGGGGCCCATGAAGGAAGAAATAAAAAGGTTTGCAGGATGAGTGTGTGGCCAGTTACCTGTAATGTTCGCCTTACATGGTGACAAAATCAGTTCTCTCAAGTGGCTGTGTGTGTCCAAGCGTGTGGCCTATCACCACGATGTTACTGCATTAGACTAAATCAGCGTCAATCCTTGCGACATAATCAAATTCAGATTTTTTGAGTGTTGTGAATCAGATTCAGAAAATATGAAAACCAAGGAAATCTAGCTCACAAGCAGTTTTAAACCCCCTGGTTTACACAGGTAAGGATAAAAGGATAAAAAGATTACTATGATTTAGGGTTTTTCTCTGATGTGTGCTTACACACTCAGATGTAAACACAGCTTTGAGGCTCTAAAGCGAGACTCAGACTCAGTGAGATGTTTGTAATCTGTCAGTGTAATGTTAACTGACAGCGTGAGGCTTAACACAGCAGAATTACTCTCTCTTTCTCTCTGTGATGTACTTACCGAACACTTAATGCACCAACTTTTGATTATTCAGGGAATGAATGCCATCAAATTATGAACCAACACCACATAGAGCAGATGAGGCAGGTTTTTTGTTTGCGTGTAGAAGACAAGAAAAGGGTTTGCAGTGTTTAGATCATCTCATCCTGGACTCCCTGATATTTGGATGAAGAGTGTTTACCCTGAAGACAGTTTGGTGTAAACAGACCAGACTGGGGACACACTGATCAGTCAGCCTCGAATAGTTCCTGTGTGTCTTGTAATAACAGCAACACGACTCTGAGGCCTTGACTTCTACCGTAGTTAGCGCTCTAAGAGGTGAAGACACAATTTTGTTGGCACTGAAACCAACGCCACATTGCAGACTCTCTACTGGTTACTGCTGCTTCACCCTAACAGTGTCTGTCTACAGAGAGTAAATAATAGCTCTGCATTAGAGAAGCTGGATAAATCATGGTGAGGCACAGGAGGCTAATCCTCCCTCCCTGAACCCGATTAACCAGAGCTAACGCAGCGGGACGGCAGAGGCAGAAACTTAAGGAGAGTACAGCATTGAAAGAGGCAGAAATTTCCAAATTTTGTTCACTATTTTTGCACATCTCAAACTAAACTAACATCATAGTTCAAGAGAATTTTTGCGAAGGCCTGTTTTTGAATGCAGATAAAAAATTCAAACTGGTAGAAAGAGGCAGAAATTTCCAAATTTTGTTCACTATTTTTGCACATCTCAAACTAAACTATCATAGTTCAAGAGAATTTTTGCGAAGGCCTGTTTTTGAATGCAGATAAAAAATTCAAACTGGTAGATTCAGAGAGATTTTTTCAATTTTAAATACGCAAATATGACAAAATGTATGTATTAGAGCCAAATTACATCCAGGAGAAGATGGGTTTGATAAAGTGATGGCTCAAGATGGAAACAGGAGAGGCAAAAGAGGATGAAGATGAGGAGCAACAAGGTCACCCCCCTCTGTGACAAGATGGTGTGGGTCAGATGGGGGAGGGAAGGAAGCCTGACGTCAGACAGTCTGAAGGGCATCACCGAGAAAGCGACAGGTGGTCAGAGAATCACTCGCTGCTGCTAAAAGAGGACTGCGCTTGTAGATAAATGTTTGTTTATCTCATTAGAAGTCACAGCAGTGGGTTGATTCAGAACTAGAGCTGTCACACAGAACAAGACCAGAGCTGGCGACAATAAACGAAGTTGCCCTGAACAAAAAAATAAAGTTCAAGGCTTCTTTGGTCATTTAAAAATGGAAACAGCGTCACTTCCTTGTGTCGATCTGTGTCTCTCATTTGGAGGAAGTAAAAAAAGCCTGAAACAAGGAAGTGAGCACAAACATGCGCCGCTCTGTCAGAACAAATAACAAGCTTTCATCCCCTCAGTATGACTGTCAAACTGTCAGCTTTCCGCCCTTCGCCGCTCTTGCTCTTTGTTGGCACTTTAAACCGGCATTGAGTTATTGTGGCGCCTTTCTGCAGCGCTCCGTCTCCTCTCCTTTTCCATTTTACCCACGTCAGGCTGAGAGCTGGCAGCCTGCTGTCAGTAGCGCTCAGTCATGCTGCAGAGGGTCAGCGTGGTCAGAAACTGTTTGCCAAGCCTCGGGTCTCACAACCAAGCCCCCGCTAGGAAAAAGCCGAGATGATACAAAGAGAGATCTGTCTGAGAGGACCGGAGGGCTGACTCGACAAAAAACAGCAGAATGGTGTGAGGGAACAAGGAGGAAGTCTGCAACAGGGGGAATAACCAGCAGGTTAACAATTGCTGCATGGAAAAAGTTTAATAACAGGTGCACGAAACGCAAAAATATATTTAATGGATGGCACCACGCAGGACAATCTGTCCATCCATCAGGTTTTTCCTTTATTACATAACACCTCGTTTCACTCACTCTTTCTCTAACAAGAACTGGATTCAGGCAAAGCTGAGAAAAGAGGAAATAGAAAGTCCTACTTTGAACTTTGACTTCCCCAGAAGTTTGAGTTGTTGGCGTTCAAACTGATTACTGTAAGTATCAGGGTGGTTCAGCATGCCTTCACATAGACAAGTGCGTGATGGTGGGTAGACAGACGACGCACAAAAAAAGAGAAACCTGCACTGCCTCTGTGGTCCTACTTCTACTTTTCTGTCTCAGCTGAACTCTTTCAGTCTGCGGACCACGTTTCATTACAACAACGACCTTTCAGGCACATTAATTTGAAGCAGTTGGTTTCACTCTCCTGTAGTGTTATAGGCCAGTAGAAAACCTTAAACATTCAAATGTATGCTCTTCTTCTGTTGTTATCACAGCTTTGGTTAAAATCTGTGAGGTGGCATCGTCACTTTAAGCTAAAAGTCAACAGAGAATTCACCCACACAAGCAAGTGGCAAAGCAGATAACGCCAGGATATTATGGTTAAGAATCAAGATGTCGTGCTTAATAAGGCTTTAACCAGCTTAGGTCGGTCTCTGTGATCGCACTTCTCAATCAAAGGGGATGTTCTCCCAGTGAAAGGGGAATCTGCATGACAACGAGAGGCCACAGGGCAGCTGACTGAGGTGATGCACTCCGGCCCACAAACAGGGGGGACAGTCACTTGCTAAGCGCCGTTTTGAAACAAGGATCTTTCAGTTTGTCACTATTTAAACATTGGAGCCAAAGTTTGGTGATTTCCTAAGATAGCTTCAGTCAAAGGGAGATAAAATCACAATTCCCACTCACCCTTTTTGGGGTTCCTCTGATCTTGACCAGACACGACTTATCCAGATTCTGATATCCACCAATCACCTCGATCTCCTCCACCGTGGGGAACTTCTTTTTCCCTGGCTCAGCTGTTGTGGCAGTGGACCCGGCTGTGGTGGTGGTAGTGGTGGTGGGCCCAGCCGTGGACCCTGTCACCTGGGCAGGTTTTCTTGGAGATATTGTGATGGTAGCACCTCTCTTCACTTGGCCACCTGAGGCACTCCTGATGGAGAAGAGCGTTGGAGACGGGGTGGTTACCGGAGAGACACCAGGAGACAGGGTAGACGATGGGGAGGAGGCCAGAGTCGAGGTGCAGTTAGAGGGTTTGAGGGTGTTGTCCGGGGATTGGCTCCTGGGAAGTGACGAGTTGATGGTTATGGTTTGGCTGGATGGTTTGAGCCGAGATGTTGGAGAACAAGCCCGCTGAGGCGACACTGATGTATCCTGTTCTTTCTCCTGGGTCTTTGCATTGTCTTTTAGCAGGTGTTTCAACACGCCTCTTGAGCTTTGCTGCCCTTTTGGAGGATTATTCGCTGTCGTGGAAGACTTCAGCGCTTCCTGTTCTTTCAGCTGAAACTGCTCTATCTGTTGTTGGATTGTCTGAACCCCACAGCTGTCGTCACCAGGTAACTCTTTGCTGTCTGATTGCTGTGCGTTTGACATGAGCGGCTTTACTTTCACGAGGTGCACTGGAGAGATCTCTACAGTCCTCTCCCTTAGGCACAAGGCTGACCTTGATCCGACTGCTTCCAGGTTGTAGATCCGGCTCATGGCTGTGAGAGAGTTTGGATGAGGTGACAAAGATGAGAGTCCAGAATCCAGAGGTGATGTGTAATCCTCTTCTTTCCCTTCAGAGAGCTCCTTCTCCTCGTCTTTCCTCTCTCTTTCTTTGCTCTCCGGTTCGCTCCTGTGGTGCCTCAGCTGTTCCTCAACATGTTTTAAGGGTTCGTCCTCATCTTCAGCTGCCTTGAGGTTGTCGGAGATACCTCCAGTGGAAGCAGTGGCATACCCGCTTGTGACTTCCTCTCCTCTGACAGCTTGTGAGTGTGGGACAGAAACAGGAAGTTGAGGGCTGGTTTTCAACACACCGGCTTCCTGTTTGACGTCAGATGCCGTCATGGATGTCTGCGCCGCTGCATTTTCCTGTCCCTTCTCTGCTTCGACAGGCCTCTTCCGCACACAAGCTGCAGCTTCCCTCTCTTTCTCGATGTCGATACTGTCCCCTGCAGTCGTCTCCGTGTCTTCACCTCCACCTCCATCGTCTGCTGCTTTCTGTCTCAGCGCCTCCAGCTCTCTTTGTCTGATTTTTTCTCGCAGGGACTCGATGCGGCTGAGGGGTTTCCCGATCCTCCAGCTGTCCCTCCTCTCAACTCCTCTACCTGCCTCCTCATCACCTTGACCCTCATTCTTCTTTTTCTCCTCCATCTCTTGAGCAACATAAAACACACTCCTGGGGATCTGAATCTCAAGGGGACCTGGAGAGATCGCCATGGGTGGAATCCTTTTAGCAGATCTGGGGACTGAACCCTCGGATTCATTATCACTGAATGTTTGCCCCTCCTGTTTGGAAGCCCTTTCTCCTTTCTCGCTGTGATAAACAGTCGTGTCTCCTATCTTTTCTATCTTGCTGATCAGCTCCTCTGTTTGTTTGGACAGAACATTGTGGGAAAGATAAGATGCTTGTGAT
The DNA here is from genome assembly GCF_033239565.1 of Halichoeres trimaculatus. NCBI lineage: Eukaryota > Metazoa > Chordata > Actinopteri > Labriformes > Labridae > Halichoeres > Halichoeres trimaculatus. The sequence continues at coordinate 10,705,228 of NW_027437192.1, forward strand.
CCGCTCCACTCCATCCCTGTCTGGACGTCTCTCGCCTTGTCTGAAACAGCACAGAGCAGACTCGAGCACTCTTTAAAAGCTGATTCATGTCTGTACTGAGCGTGACCTGGACCCGGGAGCTCTGCATGACTTTTTTGCTCACTTTCAGTTTGGATCGTGCTTTCACATCCCTCGTCTCTCGGATATTCTGACACCTTCTCAGTTTGTCTTTCCGTTTCTGGATCTTTTTCAAGACTCGGCCCTCTGTCTGAACTTTTTTGACCTGTGAGTTGCTTCGTGTCTCTGTCAGCTCTTGCTTTCCCATCCTGCCTGATTGGTACTCTCCTAGCAAACGAGATCCCCTCTGTGTTTTTGACAGAAGCCACGGTGAACCCTTGATCTCCATCTGCATCACCGTCCTTTTCTGCAGCTCTCGAGTCAAAGAGCTCCACTTTCTTGGCCTCACTCCTGTGCTTTAAGTGGCCTTCTGAGTTCTTCTGTGAGGGTCCCTTTTCCTCTTTATTCTTAAAATGCCTGTCCTTGTCTTTTTTACGCTTGTCTTTATCTGAAAATCGTGCATATCCCAGTTTGATCTCTTTCCCGGTTAAGTCGACCCACGCTGGCATGCTCTTGTCTGAATGTATCCTATCACGGGTTTTCCTCTCATAGTAATGCCCGTCCTCATCCAAACCGTTCTCCTTAGCAGAAATAACACGATCAGAAAAGCTAAAGGAGCGTTTCGGCACACCTTTCAACAAACTGTCACGTCCGCCTGCCTTCCTCTCCTCAGACTGCTGGTCGTCTTCGTCTGACAGTTTTCTTCTCCCAGGCCGGAGGAAATTATCTGAGCTTTTAGATCGAGACGGCGGCTTCGGATGCTCTCCGAATTTACTCAGCAGCTGGCTGACCCTTCCTCCTCTTTCAACAAACACGTTCTCATCTGCACAGTCTTTCCTGTCATCTTTGATCACAGCAGCCTGCCCCCACGGTCTCTCTTTCTCTTTTTCTCGTAGCCAGGACATGTCTGTTCTGAACTCCCGGCACATGCTCTCCCGTCTTGCATCCACACCACCCTTCATCTCCCCGTCCTCTCTGCCTGAACTCTTCCCCCCTCCTCCTCCTCCTCCTCCTCCTGGACTCCTCTCTTCAGGGCCCGCTGTAGGCTTTATGATGAGAACCTCAGATGCTCGGATCTCAGTGACACATCCTCCTCCTGACAGGATCTCCCTCAGGTTCATCTTCATCCCTCTCTTGCCCTGGTGGTCCTCCTCAGGTCTTTCACTCTCTGCCTCCCTCCATCTGCCCCTCCTCTCCTCTAAGCCTTTCCTCTCCTGCTCAATGATGATGATGTTGTCAGCTCGGATGGTTCGAAGACATGGCACATCTGCTTCTGTTTCCTCTTTTCGAGCTTTGAGTGATTCTTGTTCCTTAGTTTGATCTTTCCCCGACTCTTTCCACTGACTTTTATCTTTCTCCCATGCTTCTCTGGTCTTCTCCTGCTCTCTTCCCTGACTCCTGTCCCGGCTCCTGTCTCTCTCCCGTCCCTCACTTAAATCTCTGAATCTCTCTATTTTTAGCTCTATATCTCTTCCTCTACCTGACTCTCCTTCTTGACTCTTGGGGCTTGTTTTCTCTTTCTCCTTCTCCTTGACGTCTGGGTCCACCACGGCTTCTGAATCCCTCCCCTTCCTCTTTGCGCTCTGAGTGCGAATGAAGGGGTTTTCATGGAGAGGAACTATAGTCTCTACAGACACCTGACTCAGAGTTTTGATGTCTGCATCCAGCCACTGTGTAGGATCTGGACTCAGTGATAGCTCACTCCCAAAATTGACTGTTATGAAGCTGTCTGTGTCACTCAGAAATTCAGTGGGAGACCTGGGCTCCACCTGCAGCAGACAGGCGTCTCTGTCCTTTTCCTTGTCACCAGAACTGTCCTGCTTCGCCTTCCTCCTCTGGATGATCCCCCGCTTCCAGGCAGGCATGCTGGCAAACTTCGCCTCCTCCTCTTTCTCCCTCCTCTCGCGCTCCTCCTCCTCTCTCCTCTTTTTCTCCAGCAGGAGTTGCTTCCATTCCGGCAGAGAGGAGACAGACATAACAGAAATAGATTTCGGACAAGACGGTCTGTAGAGCCCCTGAGAATCGTCTGCAAATGAGGAAATTTAAGATGCATTAGTTCTCTCTTGAAAACAATTCAACTAAAAAGACATATTACAGTGAAAACACATTAACTCTGCGTTTATAACTGCATTTTTTAAAATTGTTTTGAAAATACTTCATAGCTTAAGTTAGGATATAAATCAGGTTGGGTGTTGAGGACACTAACTTGTAGCTTTTACCTGGCGGTCTCCCTTACACAAACATCACAAACTCTATCAAATAAGTTTGCATTACATTGTGAATATCTCTCTTTATCACAGCTAAACATTTTTAATTGTGAAATTAAACTCACCTAAAGCCAAGCTTTTAACAAGATCCCACTATTCGCCTCGACGTCACTGTTGTCATCTCCACTTTGTGCGTCTTTGGCTGTGCGTAATGCTCCCCAATCCTCGGCGAAAAAAACCTATTTCGCAACAAGCTAACAGATTAATCTACCTTGTCAAGACAAGCTGACTTCAAACCCCTTTGCTATCCAGTCAGCACTGCCTGAGAGAGCAGCAGCAGAGATGGAAAACACCTCGGTCGTCGGGATAGTAGTAAATATTTCCAGCCTCAGAGCGGCAGCACTGTAATCCGATAATTACATTAAATTCCGTCAGGAGAGTTTAGTGGCACACACCATATTGTCGAGCCTAAGAAAAGGCGTCTAAAGCACACAGCCGTCTGCCCGGGCACCACCACCACCACCCCACCCCCCTCCAGCCCCCTCCCTCGTCTCATCCCTCCGTCCCGCTGCTAATTAGAAAGAGGTGGAGGTGGAGAAACGTGCGATGATGTCAGAGCTGGAGGCTACCTGTTCAACCTCCTTCATCTGGCGTGATAAGATTATGCCTTTAAACATAGAAACACTTCCCTTGCCCTCCTGTTATAAAACCTTCATTTAAAAAAAAAAAAAAAAGATTAAAAAGCAGGAGTCTCGTACTTCATCGCTTTTGCTAGCTTGGTGTGCCTTAAAAACTAGCAAACTATGCTTGTTAGGGGCTGAAGAAGCAGGGGCGTGTCTAGGCCGTGTTGGCTGGGGTGGCCCTGCCAAGCTACTGACTTACAGAAAATACATTGAGTAAGACCAGCATTCATTTACCTTTCTTTTTGACTACTGACAGTCAGACTTATTAATCAATAAGTTTAAGTGTTGATGATGAAGAATAGCCAATGCTTTTGCTAGTGCTAATGGGGATCTTAATAAAGAAAGAAAGAAAGAAAGAAAGAATCAATATCAATTAAGACATGTAAAGCACTTTGTGCTACTTTTTTGTATGAAAAGTGCTCTATAAATAAAATTTGATTTCATTTGATTTGATACCATTTAGGATTCACAAATGGCAAAATTTAGTCTCGTTTTTTCAATGGGCTCTAGAAACGTGTGTCCAAAATGACAGTTTAAAGATTTAAAAGCTATTCTGCATGCAGATTGTTTTTATCTCCGCTAAAAGAGCTAACTGTGACAAACCATTAGCCTCTAAGGGCACGAGTGTTCACTTGAGGCTGGCTGCAAAAAAAAAAAAAACGAAAACAACATACTAACCAAGCCACGAAAAAAAAAAAAAAAAAAAAAAAACAGACTTTTACAGCATCAAAAACATATCTACATCCTGGTTCAAAACACAGCTTGTGTCTGAAAAGCTCTTGCCTCAGCATTTCCAATATGGGTGACATCACAGAGGCAACATCCACACATTATACTATCCATAGTTAGCCTCATAGTATAATTGCGTAAGTCGTTGAAATGTGAATAAAATAAACAACAATAAAGGTATAAATGTTATTCAAATATAATAATATGCACAATGAAAATAATACATTCCTAAATACTCAAAAATGTGCTTTCTCTTCTTTCTGAAACCCCTGAAATATGACTTAGACCAGCATGCTATGAGGCTAACAATAAGTCTCTGACAAGCCAAACTGCCAATCCTAATTAAAGAGCTGTCAATCAAGGCCACCCCTCTGGAAACACTTGAAGTAAAAAAAAGGACTTCCCAGAAACGCATGACACAGTCTTGAAATTACTGGAAAATATTCTTGTATTTCAGTGTGGCAGCAATCTAGACATGGGCATTCTCATACATGCTATAAACAAAATGATTACAGTACTTAAAAGTCAAGACTCGCACAAAGGAAAATATTCTGACTTATGTTACTTGGATTATCAAGTAAGATGAACTCCAAAAGGAACTAAATAAGAACTGTCATGTCATTAGTGGTTTACACACAGAGAATAAGACATTTCAGATACACATTCTTGACGTCAGAAAAACTTTTCTAAGTAATCACAATTTTTCCATCCACAGCACAGATCAACCATTGTTTCCGTTAAAAGTGTGACCTTGTTAACTGAAGACCTGCAAACAGATGCATTTCTCAAAAATGGCTTTAAATTATCATTAAATACTTAACTGATAAGCATAATTTAACATTCCAATCAAACCTTTAAACTGCCAAGGATGGAGGTGGTGCACACATCCAGACAGCAGATGAAAAGAGAGGGAAGTCTGCATACTAGAAGTTACTCCAAGATTAGTCTAAAGATAATATCACTCATGCTGTAAAAATGCACAGTTGCCAAAAAGTTCCCTAGTTCCTGGAGAAAGTTTTTGCAGTTAAAAAGCACACACATGAGAGGTAATTTAATTTTAAAACTACTGTAAGACGCTCTAACTGGTTTTCAAATGGATACCTACAAAAGCAAACAAGATCATCAGCATAAAGATACATGACTATACATGTTACTTCTAACCTCTTAAACCACTGCAGGGGTAGGTGTCAGGAGAGGTGCTAAACTGCAGGCCACCTACACAGTGTTCTCTTCCATGGCACGTAACTTGATAAGTGATACATCAAACCATCAAAAACCATCGCTTAAACATTTAGGGCAACACCAGACAAAGATTTGATGTACCATTTTGTCTACAGGGACACCGAAATTACTTACAAAAAGTCCCTTAGAGGAGCTTTAAAGTAGTGTACAGAAAAATACATGATAAATGCAGCTTAAAATAGAATGTAACAGCTTATAAAAATATACTCTGGACATTTTAATAAAAAAGTTTAAAAGATATATTTTAAGACATATTTAAAAGGTTTTGTGGCATTTTTTGCATAATATATCAGTATACTTTGTGATTCCCTGATTTAATGCGAATAAAAAGATGTCCCTCAAAAATAGATGATAATGGTGTTATTTTGAAACTGATTTTATTAAAACCACTTTAATAAAAGCCAGATGGCGTCAATATTATTATTAAAACCTTAAACAAATCCAAATTCAAGTTTTAAAAGTACAGTGTTGAGCTGCCTGTGGCCATTTGCCCAAAACAGAGAAATGACTTCAGCACATTTGTTTGTTCTCATTCAGCGCAGTAGATAATAACCCGGCTTATCGACAGTGTTAAGAACATATTTCTAGTTAATAGTAAGACAGCAGTAGCCTTCTTCTCACAGCAGGAAAATCACTTTCACTTCACTTTTCCTTGTGGTTGCTGGTATCCTGGTCTGTTGCATCAGAGCTGCCCTGCTGTGGCTCGTTTAAGTGCTGCATCTTGCTGTTGTACTCAGCACAGAGATATGCTAAATCCTGTTTGTCCAGGGAGTGAGCCAGGGCCAGGTAGGTTGACAGAGTCCCTGCCAACAGGAGCCTGTCCAGGGACAAACATGGCAGGAGCCACAGCACGACACCCAGCTCCAAACACACCGGGTGGCGGAGGTGAGACAAGAGGCGCTGGGCACGGGGCGGCTTGTGGCACACGGGATCCCCTAAACCGAGACACTCGTAGTAAACCTGAGAGAACAGAGAGAAGCAGCACCAATCACCAGTCTATTTATATAACAGTTTGTAGGTCTTAACCACTGCCACATATTACACAATGCCTCTTGCACTTATTGTGATCTTTTTATTATCATAAGTTCGAGTTAAAGCTAATTACTTGAAGGGAAGATGTGAACAACAGAATTAGCTTTCATAATAATTGGCTTCTAAGTTTAGCAGATTCACCACATCGAGTATGACTGGCAGATTTACCTGCTTGATGCCCAGCAGCTCTGGATAATCAAAGATCATGAGGATACTGCAGATGATAGTCCAGCAGAGGAAGTGCAGAGTAAAGCAGAGCAGAGGGAACCAGACACTCCAAGGTGCATGACGAACTGACCACAGGCAGGGGGCGCCAGTCACAGGCTGCCAGTATCGCATCAAAACCTGACACAAGCGAAAACAGTAACAGTAAGAGTGGCATTTAATCTATATAACTTAAAATTTTAGATACTTGGAGAGTCTGTGTTGGCGTACCTGAAGGGCCAGCGCAGTTGTAAAGCAGTAAGCCGTCCTGTTAAGGACCCCAAAAACTGACTGCAGGACCTGTTTTACAGGAGACCAGGCCAGCAGACTGTGCTGTGTGGTGAAGAGAATCAGCAGGCCAAAATCCACAACAAGAGACCTGAGGACAGAGCTGTCCTGCAGGGCCACAGACCATGGGATGGAGTCTTAAATGTGATGACAAATGATGTATCATGTTATGCTTTATTCAGCTTATTCCACAGTTGTATATGTTGGAGAACAGTCAAGTTACATTATTGCCATAGAACAAAAACCCAACAAGCTCAAAAACTTTTTTTATTCATTATGAATTTACTCTTCCTGTGAATACCAAGTTACCAGCAGTGGCCTACTGACCCACTATAAGAGAACACATACTGTTTGCAAGTAATCAGGCGTTAAACATGCTACATTCAACAGTACATGCTTCATAACCTATTTGCATGGTTGTATTTGGCTACTATGGAGCCTCTTTGCACTTATACAAACCCATTATTTAAGCTGTCATTGTCTTTAATTTATCAGAGGAAACAAATGCATTTTGTGTTAAATGTTATTTTTGAATTGTTTGTAGTATCTAAGCATTGTGACTTGGCTCATTGTAAGGTTTCTAACACACGCATAAAGGACAGCTGTGTTTGTCAAGTCGAGGGTTGTTTCACACCAACTGAGATGATGATGGTCATACAGTCATTCACTTCTCAACAAGAGAAAAACATTGGCCGCCCAACGTGGGGCTCGAACCCACGACCCTGAGATTAAGAGTCTCATGCTCTACCGACTGAGCTAGCCGGGCGATGACCCCTACAGGCCAAAAGGTGTAATAGATAGTAAATATGACAACAGTTCTACTGTTTAATTAATATTTTACAAGTCCTGTATTCAATCCTACATACCGACTCATCTCTATCAGAGCAATTGTGACAATATTCATAACACACTAGAACGACCAGGATATTAATGTCGTTATATCTATATGTCATTCATTTTACATGACACTTTACATCGTCCAGCAACTTCTAGAGTATCTTAACAACAGCCAAATCACTTGCTACAAGTTTATTTTTAGTTAAAACTTCCCCACCAAAGTTAGCTAACTCTTCTTGTTGCCTGCCAGAAGCAGTCAGCGTGTGAAACCTTACCTTGGCACAGTGTCGTATCCCCGGTGATGTTGTGGTAAATAGCTCGAAATGAAATGAACCGAACAAAGTCTGCACCAGATATGAAAACAAACGCAAAATTGATCAGAGACACCGTGCACACCGTCCAGCCTCGTACAGTGACTGACGCCATTTCAATCAGCGTTTATCTTCATTTAGTAACCTCGTAAAAACGCTCTCTTCCGGGTGGGAATCCTGATAGTACTCAATATTGACACAAGATGTCGCTGCTGTACTATAGAATTATTTTTATAGTTTCATGGGCTTTGTGCAGTTTTTATCTCCATCTCATCATGATACTGTATGACTTTAAGCATCTGGGTGCAATTTCTTTGAACAATAACTTGGCTATGCATCCATAGTTAGAGCACATATATATTTATGTATGTATACATTTTCTGTAGTCCATACTTTATAGCCTACTTTTTTCACCAGAGATGTCATGCAGTTCTATTCTATTTTAGCTTTGGGTGAGCATTGTCATTATTTCCCTGTCTCTTGCTGTAAGTTATTGTGATACCAAAGTGTGCCCTACTGGTCAGCATTAATTTACAGTTTAAAATCTTATTTCATAGATGAGTGGCCACTGAAGGGTGTCTAAGTAACTGAGAGTAAATCTGGCATGAGCATTTGTTTAAAAGTTTAATCACAAAACAAATAAAAAATCGTGAACGAAATTGTAGTTGTATTATAGAGATTTACTGTATGTCTGAAAAAAGGGTTAAAAAAAAGGCCTACAACTCATCAATGGAAACATCTAGCATTCTTTTTAGAAATATATTCAGGAAAAACACAGAGATATGTAAATCAAGTTGCTCTTTAGATGAGGTTCACTTCACCACTGTAGCACTCTACGTGATAACTTCTGTTACTTGATACGACTCGAATGCATTCTGTAGATCCCTGCAAAAGTAAACGAACAGAGAATAAGTGAAACTGTTATATAAAGGTATAAGTTTTGGAGTCATGCAGCATCAATCACGCCAGTTCATACGATAATTGGCCTCACCTCAGTTGGCAGTATGGGCTCTCTGCAGGCTGCACACACTGGAGCTGTGACCCTAAAAGCCAACAGTACAGTACAGTCAGTCTGGGTGTGCCTCGTCTCTCACATGCAGATCGTCTGGCAAGCTATGGTGTCATCTTTTGTCTGCAGTGTGAAATCCAGGACTTGGTCTATTTTTTGCTGTGGTTGTTGGTACATGTGTGACTCACTTGTGGTAGTCGCTGACACAGTAAACTCTGCTCTCTGTGTCCACAGAGAAGGGCTGACCCTCCAAGTTCTGTCTGCAGACCACACAGCGGAAGCAGGGTGGGTGGTAGGACTTCCCATGAGCCTGCAACACCTGGGTCAAAATATATGAGCTCATTTTTCATTTTTACTTGGTGTGAAAACCTTGTCTAGACACAATAAATAGAGTCACAGTGAGCTCAATTTTGAATTTTCTTGTTTTAAAACCACATTTGTTATGATGCATTATTCTGGATTAGCCCAGTTAGCACGTATTAATCTTCAAAGTAACAATTCAAAAAAGGAACTTACATGTGTAACTACATTGTGATATAACTTGTATCAACTCATCCACCAATAGTACTATAGGACACGTCTCATAATTGGTCATACTCAGCACATAAATGCACACTTACTATGTCTGTGATGAAATTCCCACAGCTGTGACACACCTCCTGGGATGGATGAACTCCAGAGTACTGTGTTAAAATTGAAAATACCCATTAAGTGGTTGGTTGCTTCCTGTAAAAGGCTACTTGAAATTATACATTTCGCTGATTTTTAAGAGAAATGCAAAAGCAGGATATTACCAAAAAATCGTCCTCACAGTAGATTCTTCCTGATATTGTAAAAAATGGCTTGCCGCTGAGATTTTTATCTAAACATGAAACAAGGAATAAGAAAGTGTTGTATTTTATGTCAGCCATGGAGAACCTAACCTTGCTTTACATATTACTGGCACCTGAGCACCACATAGCTCATGGTGCCACCAGGTGGTAAGACAGAGCACTGTCCTCTCATATGCACACTGCACATGAATGCTGAAAGCCTCAACCTGAACACACCTACATATAAATTTAGGTCATTGTGATTGCACCACTGACAGTGGAGCAGCAGATGTAACATGCCCCAACACGCACTTAAGTGCAACACTGTGAATGGAAGCTACAGCCTGAGGTAGTCATAAGTCAGTCATCCTGTGACAGGTCCAGGTTCAGACTGATCTATATTTTCATACTTAGCAGGGTCCTTGTTTAGTGACACCTTTGATCTTAGCTACTCCTTTCAAACTCTGTTTTGATTTATGCCATAAAAAGTTTTCATATGTCATGTTGTCTGACTTGCCACACTGTTTGAACTCAAGATATTGTTGTAATTTACAAATAACAAAGCACCTGATCTTGTCTATGCATTCAAAAGCAAACTGAAGGCCATTTTTTGTGAAGAGACACTACCATGCAAACTGTTGGAGCTGAGGATTAAACAGGGGATCCTTTGATCAAAACTGCATTTATTGTAATCTGGGCCTACTAAAGCAGTGTGTCTCTAAATTAAATGAAATTAATAAAATCTTGTTCATTATTTCAGTTTTGTTTTTAACTTTTCACATTAAATCTGTCCTTCCTTATGAAACACACAACCCAAAATTTTCAGCGGGCATCAAGAGGACTCACTGCAAACACTGCATGTGAAACAAATGCTGTGGAATAAATGCCCCATAGCCCTGCATGGTCTGTCTTCACCACACACTGCTTTTCTGCATCCTGTACAGCTTCCTGGTAAGGAATAAAAAATAGAAGAGTCACTAATAATGATAGCACTCACCAGCACATTTCATTAAAAAAACTGAACTACTTCCTCACCAAAGTACTGCTTGGAGCTCAAAGCTGTGTCCATGTCTGTTGCAGTTGTCTCTGCCTGCTGGAGCCTACAGTACAACTGTCTATAAGTATGTGGGTCTAATTTTAAGGGCACTCAGACAGCTGTAAGGGGAGCTGCTTTCTCAGTTTATGGGTGTAGTATTCAAAGCTTTTGGTCCCTCTGGGGGCACCGAGTCCCCAGACCCCCTGACTCCTCCATACTGGCGGTTTAGGTGGGTAGCCACATAAGAGGCCAACAGGTGTCCTTTAGTACAAGAACTCCAAGAGTCTGGTTTTAAATAAATAGATAACTTAATAAATAAAACTTTCATTTATCAATCAAAAATCTTTCCTGAAGTGGATTTTTAATATTCACTCTAAGTCTGCTTTGGTTTTGACCATTTGCGGACCGTAAACGTATGGTCATGTGACCAACGTAAATCTGCGCACGTACTGCGTCACGGTTCAGGGCACCCCAACAGGGACAACCAGAGGAACCCAATTCAGTAAGTTATCCTATTTTGAAGATTTTTATTTCGTATTGTCTTTAGTTTTATACCACAATTCGTAACATTCTTAGTAAAGTAGTAGAAAAACAAAGTAGTAGCGTGAACATATTTGTCTGTTATTGTTTTTTTGTTATCACCGGCGCAGATGCGTGAGCTAGCTAGCTTACCAAAACTCTCCTAAGATGATGCACCCCAATGTTGGCCCTCCTCTAATGTCAAATAAAGTTATTCAATCATTTATCTCTTTCACTAACACCATATTGGCACTAAAATAACTTGAACAAATACATTTTTTTATGTAGTTAATTTTAAATGGTGGAGTTTTTAACTCACTTTTCATACTTTTAGCTCTGACTGCATGTTGTGATCACAGCAGTTTAGGACATTCCGCCACCAGGTGGCATCAGTGGGCCGTGATACTTGTTGGAGGATCAGGAAACAGCTTGATGCCAGGATGTCAGTGTGTTTGATATCACAGCTGAGCCGCACTAAATATTTTGATCCCTCCTGTAGCAACAGTAGAAAGGCTGAAACAAACAAAGCTGCTCATCTGTGACTGCTAAAGCGAGAATAGCTTTTGTGAAATGTATGTTTTCGTTTGTTTTATGAACCACTGTGGTGCTTCGGTTCTCTCATCAACATGAAGTATTGTATACTGAAGTGTGCAGTTTCCTTATTTTATAAAATTAACATCTTTGCTTGAGGCAAATGTGCATTAAATCCAGCACATCTGCCAAAACCATTGTTGCAGATGTAAAAAAAAACCTTAGTATGAAATAATTGCAGAAAGCGGACTAGCTTTTATCATACACTCAGATCTGTAAGTCAGATATACCATGGGTTGTGTATCAGAAATAACCCTGTGTCAGCTATCGTTGGAGTTTTGCCATCTATCCATTTCAGGAGTGTGCTTTTTTCTTGCACAGAAAGTGATGACAAATGAAAGCCCTTTGGATGATATACTTTTAAGTTGTGCATCCGGCAACCCAAAACAATAGACCCAGAGGATCCTTATTCAGTTTAATGTTTAGAATTAGGTGTAGCCTATCCATTTGCAGATTTTATTGCATGTTATTATTCCTATTCTTAATTTTTCTCTTTTTTTTTTATAAAAGTCATGTAAGCTAACCTAGAAAGCTCTCCACTTAAGTTGGTGAAACTAGCCTCAAGGACTGAATAATACATCCAGATACATTGACATGTTTGAAAAGGTGTAAAAAGCTGAACAAATTATTGAAATGCTAAGTATAATTAAAAAAAATTATATATATTACATGTATAATAGCTTTGAGTAAATACCATCCCTTAAATGTCAATCAGAAGTCTGATGCAGCAGAAATTTTAAAAACTTTACTAAAGTAGTGATGCAGTGTTCTCCTGTTAGTTTATTTAATTTACTGTGATTATAGTAGTGTTTTATAAGAAATGTTTGTCTCAAGTGATACTTAAAAAGAAAAAAAAATCTTTTGGCTAAATTAAAAATTATAAGATAACTTTAATTTAATCACTTCCCAGCCCCGCCATGTGGTGCATTCGTGCAGCCTCTGTCCCTCTGTCCCTCTGTTCCTTCTAAATTAAAAGGACTGGTCCACATTATTGGACCTGATCAGAGGCTAAATTCATGGAGCTGGGTGGGCGTTGAGAGACCTGTCCCTGTCAGAGCAGGACCTCTGTTCTCAGGCCTTCAATGGCGTCACGCAGCTTGACCTGAATGCAGAGATCTGCTGCCCATCCCCTCCGTCACAGAGCCTACACCACAGCTCCAGATGGGGGCGTATTGTGGCCTGTGACCCCTGGGGTCATGGGGTCAGAGCAGAGTGAACAGAGGCCAGTTGTTAAGGACTCCTCGTGGAGTTCCTCTTTCTTCTGTGGGACGCGTGGCTCGCTAATTGATGGCCCACCTTCCCAAACCCCAAGTGCGAGGTGCTTGACACTCGAAGATGACCGCTGGTGTGAACTGCATGGGCAGGTGGGGTGTGTGGAGAGAGGAGTGAAAGGAGTGAGGTATTATTGATATAGACGTGTTGCCTGGGCTGCAACTAAGAATTTTGTCTGCTTTTAGTTTGATTAGTTTGTCTGAAATGTTTTTGGTGTTAACTGGCAGGAAACACGAAAACACCTGATTTAATTTTCAGAAACCAGAATATTTGGAGTCCAGGGCACAAGGCCAAATATTAAGAAGACATTTGTTTTTATTTGTTGATAATTAGTGTTAAATTTGTAGCTTACATCCTGAGAGATCTCAGTAAATTTGCTGTGCTGACATTAAAAGAGAAAATGACCGTCTGTGGCTGTGGCAGGGTAAGAATTCTTCTCTTATCATTTTATTTGGAGCAAAGGTCCAGTCCTTCTGTCACAATTTTTTTTACAAACCTGAGTCAATTTGACCACTAGTTGATTTTTGAACAAATTCCTCACGTCTAATGAGACCACAACGCGTGACTTAGTGAAGACGCTGAGTCCACTGAATGAAAAGGCGGAAGGAGGGGAGAAGCTGAAAAGGTGTCGCTCCGAGTCGTCTGGGAACCTCAGCAGTGAGATTTACCCACAACCCTTCACCCTGCTGCGCCGCTCACCAGGATACAAACGACCTTTGTGGGTTCCCTCTCCAATGAGGTCCAATTTAGACAGAGGCTTTCGGGATCTGAGCAGCTACCGCTTCTTCTTCTTCTTCTTCTGGTGTTCATTTTACAATACACAGGAACGGACAGAAGCTTTGAGTCATTGTGTGTTTTTAGATTTAGACGTCTTTTACTTTGTTTCCTTCACAGTGATTCTCATCAAACAGTATTACAAAACTAAACCTTTTGATGATTTATATTTTTTTTTATCATGGTCTTTTTTTTAATTTTTGAAATATGGCCACATAAAGAACAACATTGAACAACAACGACAACCTGAGTCAGTCAGAGACAAAAAGAGGCCCCTGTCCCATTTCTAAATACTGAGTCTTCAACAAACATAAGTCCGTCAAACAAAAATATCCACGCAGTTATAACAAAATACGTAAAAAAAAAAAAAAGTGAAAACACAAAATACATACAAATACACACAAATGAAAAAATCAGTTAATAGAAATATAAACTGTACACAAACACAAAAATAGATACTTATACATACATATGCACATATACATACATATGCAAGGATATGAACGGATATGAATGGTTGCCAAGCTTAAAAAAAATGTCCTTTACCTTTAACAGTATATGTGATTTTCCCCATGACTTCCCTGATCCATTGGTCTTATACAAGAGGCAATGAGTCCCTCTATTTCATCAGAATGAATCTTCCCTCCAAAAGGGACAAAAAGCCGTCACGTTAGCTTGATACCCGCTCCAAGAAGCTCTCTCTGAGGCGACTCCAAACAGCCAAACTAGAGGAGAATGCTCTGTTGTTGAGCTGAATAATTCTGGAAAATATCTCAAAGACAGGAAAAAAAACCATAAAGAACAAAGTAAAGAGCAGATTTTTTACATGTTTATAACTGAAAATTAGTCATCAGTTGTTGTACTAAAAAGTAAAACTTGTGGCTGGAATTTTTTTATTTTCTGAATGTGAGATGAGATTTAATTTAAGGCTTTGAGGCTTTCTTAACTGCTGTTGAAGATATACATATATTACAAAAAGTTTCATTAAAGTTCTAATTCACCAACTTTACTCACTCCTAATTACTCTTTTTACCTCTGAACACTTTTTTTTGTTTTTTGTTTTTTTTCCCTGAAATAAGAATACACACTGAAGAAATCATCAACTTTTCTAAAAAAAAAAAGTTAAAAAGAGACTGATATTTTATAGCCAAGAAAAGAAGAAGGATTAGGATAACTTTGCTTTATTTTGAAAAGATTCAGGCCTTATACAACATCTATTGTTTGCATATCTGTCATCAGCTCTTTTCTGATTGGCTGATTTGGACTGATTAATTAACTGGGCCCCACATAGTAAAATATGCAAACAGAAACCTACTAATTTATTCAGATGTATTTCTTTTCTTACGTGAAACACAACAGTAGTGTTTAGCTAACAGTAAAAGCACCAGCTGCATTTCTTAGAGCAGTTCACTGAGTATGTAACATGTCACCCTCCGCTCTGTGAGGAAATGTAAAATCATCTCACATTTATCTCCTGTTGTAGGATGCAGAGTTCTGTATCTGCTCATCGTTGTTTCACACTGTTAGTAACTGTGAGTGGTGCTCCTCTGACGTGTGCATAAGGTGGTTGTGTGTGTGTGAGTGTGTGAGTGTGTGTGTTGTGTATCAGTTTCTCAGAGTGATAAAAAGTGCGTGCTGCCCGCCTGCAGTCGTCGGCTCAGCTTTCAGATCAGCTTCACTCGTATAATGGCTGCTTTAATCCGTGCCAATTAGAGCCACAGGGCACAGGGAGTGGCTGTTTTCACACTGCACCAATTTACGCTGGGGGTGGGAGGGCTGATTGACAGGCAGCCGTGTGAAAACAGAGGCACAGAATAGGTTCTAATTTGAACCCACGGAGAGGCAATTTGAAGGATGCAGCCTGCATGGGAAACAGTTTGTGGGATCAGTTGCTGAAGAATTTTCTCACTTCTCAAACGATTAATCAAGAATGTTTGATCAAACGAAATAAAAACCTGATCCACTACAACCTCACAGACTGCAGTGAGGCATTAAAGATAACCTGCTGAGAAAGAACTCATCTTACTACATGTGTGTCATTTCTTCTTCTACTGTTTTCTTATTGTGACACTTTAAAACAGCAGTTATCACCTGTGTGTGTTTATCAGCCTTTTACAAAAACACAAGAACTGACTTTTGATGTCAGATTGTTTCATTCAAGATCATTTTCAGAGATGAGAAGAAAAACATCAGTGTGACTCCGTTAAAGACGTAATAATTAAAGCACAGTCTTGAATTGTACAATTTAATTTGTGACCTCTTTTTCCTTGAATCATTAAGCTATCCTTTAAATTTATCCAAACTGCAAGTTGGAAATGACTGTTTTTAACTTTGTTGAGATAAAGTGTGAATTGTTTGATCTAAGTGACAAAATGACGGTGTTAAGTTTTTTTAACATGGACACTATTCAGCATTTGACTTTTTTGTCTGACACAAAACATTTCAAACCACTCACATTTAATTTCTTAAGAACTTATATATTTTTTTGAATTATGATGCAAGGAATCACTTTTCATTTTTTATAATAACCAAAAAAAATCTTCCTCAGGTGAATCAACAAGGAGTTGAAGTCGTACTACATGCTGCTCTTTGACCTGCTGCAGTGCTGCTTGTGTCCAGTTGGGGGAGCTCTGAGCTGAAGGTACGCATCAAATTGACTGCATTGGATTGGAACCACTTCTCTCCAGTGTTTAGTGAATAATATGGTTTAGGCTGTAGTTTTGTTTCGGTCACACAGAATATTTAAGTCATGTGGGTTAAACTTTCTTCAGTGTCTGTGTCAGCTGTTCCACATTAACTGTTTATCACACATCCAAATTGTGTGTGTTCACAAGGGTTCTGCAGTTTTCCTTTTTACTCTGATTTACAAGGAAGTAGAAAATCATTTTTGTAACATCAGATTTTTTGCATGTGAGAGATTTTAAAAGTTAAGGATGAGACGTCAGCGTTGAATTTGTAGAGGACAGTTAAAAACGGACAGAGAAGAAGAGGAGACATCAGGACATGCTCCAGTATGGAGATCTTTCTGCCCTGCATCTTAAATACACTTCTGTTAATCCAACTCATAAAACTGCTTATTTTTCCCTTTGTGTGGTTCAGTGATTCTTTCAGGGATTTAATTTCACTAAGTCACTACTTTGGAAAAATGTTGCTTCCCTTTAATATTCTTCAAGAGATAAGATTTCAGTGAACAAGAGGTAGAGAAAAAATATTCAACTCATTACAAAAACAGTTTAAGTTGTTAAAAAAAAGCTGAAGAGATGGTTTTCCATATTGGACAATCTACAGTTTAGTTTTATCCATAAAATGTCAGAATGATCCCAAAAAAAAAATGTCCATCATCATCTTGTCTAGCTTCTGCACGTCACTCTGCACTTTCATCCTGTGTCCCACTCATTCCTGTCCTTTCTGATTAAAGGTGTAATAAGCTTGAAAGAATCAACCCTTGTGTCATGTTTGTTTTCATGCTGATGTGTCAGGTGGACCCACTGCAGTAAACGTTTTTTGAGTTGATTAAAAAAAAAAAAAAAAAAGCTAGCATTATGGACAGGATTTATCGTGATGAATTGTCGTTGACCCTTGTTACATTGCAGTGACACCACTGACACTGGTCCTGTGGTTGGCTGCTGGTTGGCTTTTTTTGTATGTGCTGGCCGATGTTCAGTTTCATCCTCAGAATTCCTCAGACTTCACAGAAATGTGATCCTCATGTTTTCCTTTAAACTTCCTTCACAGAAAATATACTGAGGCCAATTAGTCTGAAATTTAAGAGATTAGTTATCACATCATTTTCTTTAAACACTTATCAAAAGCAAGTCTCAGAGACCCAAACACAACACAAGGGCTTTAAAAGCAAATACAAAACAAAGCTTTCTTAATCAAATATGTCACAACTTTGAGCAGCTCTTAAAAACTGTATAATCTGTGCAATAAGGCAGGAAAAGTTTAAGTATCCATGACACTAAAATGTCCACAACACCAGTAATAGAGGAAATCTAAACTTTGATGCAGTTTTCTTTCTGTAATATATAGTCACTGAACCATATTTAGGTAGTTTAATCTCTACCAATGATATCAGGATGAAATTAAAAAATAAGTGATTGTATGTACAAGGAAAAAAAGAAAAAAAAAACACAAATACAGATGATTCTGTCTTTTTAATCCCTCCTTTAAAGCTGAACCTTCTTCTTCTTCTTAAATACTCATCTCTTCTGGTAAAACTTTTGAAAACTTTGTGTTTGTTGCATATTTCACCATCAGTCCATTTCTTTCCCATCTCATTATTTCTGAAATATTTCAAAAGACATCATTCACATTTGAACATCAGCTTAAACTCCTTCATCTCCTCCAGACACGTCAATCAAACGTGATATTGCGACTCATTAACAAACCGAGCCCTGACGAGGTTATAATCACCTCTGTATGAATGTGTTTTTCTCGTGCTGCTCTGAAACATTAACATGTGAAAGCCCTGAGTTCCTGTGAACTTATTTGACCTCTGACCTATCCCTCTATGTCTCACAGACAACAAATAGCTGCAGCTGCGACAGAGGGCTCCCAGTCGGTTCTCACCCACAGACTCCAGTTCAGATGGACTGGGACGTGTCTGCTCAGAGGCGACAATGAGTGAGTAAGAAGAAGTGATTATTATAAGTGGCTTTGCCTTGTTTTCACCATTAGTGGCTTATTGAGACACATTCTTCAGCCTCCCTTATCCTCTCTTTACGTAGTCTGAACACACCAGAGGCTGGTTACATGCATACACAGCTGCAGAGAAACAAGAGTCTGGTAACCTGCAGAGGGTGCTGTGCAGAAATTAGAGGTTAAAATGACAGGAGACAAATAGGAAGAGAGTGGGAAAAGCACAAGCCTGGCATCTTGGCTCGTTAGAAAATGAATTGAATTAAAGAGAGAATGCACTTCAATACACACAGTGCATGTTGACCGAAAGGATGGATAAAACCATAGTTTGATATCCACATACGTAAACATGATGACTTTTTTCATTTTTAAGTCTTCAGTAGTGTCCATGCACTCAAAAGTATGAAACCCCATGTGCTACAAGCTAACAGTCAAGCTGTCAACGTTGGGCTAATAAATCAGAGTTGCAGAAACCACCTCTAATGTCCCCTAGGTCCAAAACCCAGTGAATATATCAACATTTAGGGAATCTGCTATGTGACTTTTTAACAGGGACCTTTTACCCTTTTTAGAGCACATAAGGCAGAAGAAACTCATCAAGATTAAAAATCTCATTTTCAAGAGTTTTAGCCAAGATCAGCAGCATGATCCCTCTTAACTTCCAAAAGACTAAGAAGCTTATGGTTCAAGTCTTATAGGTCAAATAAAGTCATTTTGTAATGACACAAGTCGGTTTTAGAGCTACTTTTAGGAACTGACTTATTATCAGTTTTATTTCATTATAAATAAAAGATGCTTTAGTGCAACATCTCCCAAAGTGACAATAAAAGCTTTTAAATTTTTAGGATCTTCTACTTTGTTTCGGTCGTGTTTTGCTCAGTGATCAGACTCTTTCTCTCTCTGTCTTTCTAACTCTTCTTAGGTTTTATTCAGTCTGTACTGTCATGGGACACTTTGTCTGTCAGTGAAAGTTTCCTGTTATGTCGCATTTCTTCAAGATTAAGATACTCTTCAAAGAAACTGTCTGCACTTTGGATGTTATTAATGACTCTGACTGGCTACACAACACTCGTGTTGTCAATAAAGACAAAAAATGTAGTTATTACAGTTCACATTTAAAGTGTTGTGATGAGCACCATAAGGGTGGAAAAAGGAAGTACAGGCCGAGGTTAATATAACTAACAAAAACTAACAAAAATGACATGAAAAATATTTTTGTTAGTTGAAACTAAAAGAAAAAGAGGCTATATAAGAAAACAAATTCTAACATAAACCGTATTGTGAGTTTACAAAATCTGTAAGAATAAACTAAAAATAAAGACAAACCTTCCTTAGTTTTTATCTTTGTTAGTCTATTTCATGCATAATTTCACTATTTTGAGTTGATATGAAATGTTTTGGATTTCTGCCCTTTTCATGCTAGTTAACACATGTGCAAAAGCATGCACACATCAACACTGTGTCCACTAGCAGAGCCTTAATGGTAGTAAATGTTGGAAGACAGTTACCATTTGGAAATACTTTGAGTATAATTAGAGCAAGTGCCTTGCAGTGGAAGGTCGTAAAGTATGTAAAACATGTCTCAAGAGGAAAAATCCCTCTCATCTTTAAGTCCATTCAAAAAGCTCACACAGGGAGGCTAACCTAGCTCAGCCCTTGTTTCCCCTGAAACGGAAGCTAATCCCCGGCTAGCCAGCGTCAAGGGGCACGAGACAACCATAGGAAAGACAACACTGATGCAGTTTTATGAGGATGGTTGTTCATCTGTCCCAGGTCAAAATATTTTTTTTTAAATGGTATGTTTAGAATTTAATTACACAAGGATTTTTCTGACATTTTTTAACCTCACCTCTGACAACTATCCCATATAACATAAATACTGAAACTAATAAAAACTCAACTAAAACATTTCAAACATTTCCAAAAAAAATAAAAAACAAGCTGAAGAAAACTGAAACTAAAAACGAATTAAAACTAAACTGAAATTGAAAAAATGCAACTTAAATAAAAAAAGGAAATAAAGAAAAATGCAAAACCATTACAACTTTGAGTCAGGCACACCATACTGACAAACCACACATAATGTTTCCACCATCAACCATAGCGTACATCACTGAAGGACCACCCTATATAGTGTCGCAAGTTATGGCCTGGAAAACAATCTTTTTCTTTTCTTTTGACACAAACATCCACAAAATATACACATAAAATGAAAACACAGACTGAAGTGCAGATAGCAGCAAGATTCAAATCCTGGTATATATCATCTAACATTAGTGCTTGTTATGTGAAACAGAGATTTTTGAGATGATGTGCAGAGCGCAACTTTGAAGTAGATAACTCCAAGGGTATAGACTTTTTTTTTGCAGACTAGCATTACGAGCATGAATTTTTATTTTCACCCCAAAAACTGATGGAGCAAGAGACAAAACTGACACTTGACACATGCAGGAACCCTTGTAAACAGCAGACACACTAAATATGTTCACACCAATTCACAAACACACACATGTGCCAGACAGACACATTCCTACACGCAGTCCGACTCAGACATGCAAACTACATGGTACACACTTTCTCACAGCTCTATCCAGACACACACACACACACACACACACATGCACAGTGTGACGCAGACAGTTTGAAGGGCCTCATCTCGCCTGCCTTTCTTTGGCTGTCTGCTCCGTCTGACCCAGCCTTTTTACACGTCTAATTAAGAAGTCAGACCCTCCAGCGTGCCGTGACACACTCACGGCTGATTTCTGGCCGTGTTTTGTGCCTGTGACTTAGTCTGGACGGAGCGGTTTTATATCGTAATCTATGAGATATTGTTTTCCTCATCAAGCTCACCGCCCCAACTGTCAGTAGTGTGGGAGAGCTGGAGGATGGTCCACAAAAAGCACCACTGGACGGTTTTTGTGGGAAACCAGTGAGACAATGACTTCAGACATGGAAGAAATTTTAGACGATGCTGGTTTGTGTAAAGAGGCTCAACTGAGCATTCCCATGAAGGACCTTTGAAACACATTCAAGAGCTAAACAATACATGATCATGACACAAAAAAGGAGAAGTCAAGAGACGCTTGCTATTGTTTTTGAAGCAACTTGTGAATATTTTTGAAAGAAGAGTCAAGAAATGTGGTCGTCACCACACGTGCAGAGAAATAAATTTCCTCGGCCCTCTGGGGATGGACGACACACTTCACCCTCCCGTTTGGCCGTGCATGGGAGATTTCCCCCTTTCACCCCCTCCTGCCTGAGCCGTGACCTCTGAGCTCTCATCAAAAAGGAAGCCAAGAGGTTAAACTCAGCAAACCAGCAGGTCAACAACCTCTTTATCCGGCCTTTGACCCCACTGCCGCCCTGCAGTTTAGGAAGGAACCAAAGAGCCATTTCCAAAAATTGATTTGATTTGCCGAGATTTTTCTGTCATGTAATTTCTCATACAGGTTAAAGGAGCTTGGACAAGCTGAAATGTAAAAATTAGTTAAGAATCAGGGACACCGTACAACATTTGACTTATACAGAGAGTTTACAGAGCTGTCCTTGCATTATATGATCAGCCTGTGGCTGCAGATGGAGCAGAGAAATAGGAACAAGTGAGAACCTTGTTTATCTATAAGTTAAGCGAATAAGGAAACATTAAGTGACTATAAATCCTACTCATCTACCACCTATTGACTGATATACAAACAAGTTGTGACAACTCTTAAGATTATTTTTTATAATTGATAAATAGTTTATTGTGATATTGAAAAAGGAAGCAAACCTATGTTCCCACATTTCTAGGTTTCTGTCCTGGTTTTGTTTGTCTGACTCAAAGAAATTAAAACAGGAGTTCAGAATTTATTAAAACTACTTCAACAGACTTTCAGATTCAACAGTTGGTCGCCCTTCATGGCAACATTTTTATTGGCAAACATTAGGTTAAAATTAACACAAGTTTAACATTCCCCATCATATCTAAGTCTGAATGTCAGCAGTCTCTGGTGTTAAAAATCACTGCTTTCATTCATAGTACAGTGAAACATCAGCATTACTTTTTGGCGTTTGTGATTAGGAATGTTCCTGTTTGATTGGCCAAACAATTGCCACCCTGGTTCAGTCGGCACTAGAATTAAGAGTCAGTTAAACAAATTATACATAATTTTATTGCTGCATGTTCCAAATTCAGAAAAAAAAATGTTGTATGTCACACAACCTCCTATGATGCTATTCTTCCCTGATCAGATGACAGATGAGTTCCCATGATGATACGTTTGTTGTATTATGATCAACAAACTGGGTACCAAGTTGAATTTTTTTGTAGCTCTGCTTAAATTTGTTGCGCTCAGGAGATCAATCTGACATAACTTATCTGCAGAATCTGTCGTTGTGTTTTGCTCTGTTAGACAACAGACCAAATTAAGCACAATATCTAATTCTAGTGTTTTGGTATCTTAGAACGTGCCAGTTTGTTGGTGTTTAAATCTACAATTAACTGTCTAAGAGCAGCAGCAGTATCTGTTAAAGACCCCTTTTCTGTGCGATTTTCCAGCTGGTGTTGGCTCGTGCTGTTTTCTCAGCTTTGAGTCTGTTTTCTGCAAATTGGTCGATAGCTCTTTCACGCCACAGTTCTTTGTGTGTAAACAGATTTTTACAGCAAAAAATAAAATGTTGACAGGTTTGGTCTAAATACCTAACTCATTGAGTGTCAACTGGTGGCCTGTGGGCCAGCTCTGGCCTGCCAGACCTTTCCATCCGGCCCCCAGAATATGAGTGAAAGGTAACCTAGACTCGTTGCATGCAGAGGCGCACTTGTTGACCTCTCTTGTTTGGTTAATTACTTTGCTTGCATAGAGTTTTGTGATTTCATAGTAGAAATGTTTCTCTGACCACTGGGCCGCTGACTGTTCAGGACACGACTCCTTAAAGCTTGAATACTCGCATCAAGTTGATACTCGGATCTTTAGTGTTAGTGGAAATCTTGTTATAATAAGACACACAGGTACAGCATTTCTAAAAGTTGGCACTTTAGATACCTGCTTATTAGTCCATTCTTTATTAAAGCTGCTGATTTTTGCACTAACTCTCAGCTTTAGGCTCTTTGAGAGTGTCATTTTAGAAGATATAAATATATTTAGAGGATCTTTCTCCTACTGGTGTTTCCCAAAAGCACCAACACTGCATTTTATGGTGAGGATCAGCTTGACAGCTTCACAAATATGCAGTTGCCCCTTGGTGGCTTGCTGCAGTACAGGTAATATGAGTGTATTGACACTGAAAAATACTGAACAACATAAATTTGGAATGAAAATTAATGTATCAAATAATATAATTACTTAGGATGCAATATTGTTTTTATTTGTTTCACGAGAGCATCTGGCCCCAACATGTCTGCCGAAATTTTTGAACAAATGTCAGCGACAACCCCTGACCTGATTCTTTTATTGGCACACACTGAACATGGACTTGTTATTTTCAAAGTTATTTACCTTACAAGTTTTGCCCATTTAAGATAATGGTTGACAGTAACTGTCTGCAAAGGTCTGCCTCCTTACCTCATTCATACTTTAACAAAGCAAGCTTAAGTGACAATTCCAGAGGATTAAAAAGAAAAAAGGATAACATTTCAAGATCATACAAGAGTTAGAAAAATATGTAGTTATTCATAATTCAAAACCCTGTTTGTTTCATCTTTTGACTCTTTGGGAGCACCAACCTCAAGGTGATATTGCAGTGTGATAGGAAGAAAATGTGCTTCATCTTGCTCACAGGACATACTTTGAGCAGATTTTGTACATTTATTGAACATGATAATTTGAAGACATTTCACAGGCTGTTTGGTGTTTGTGATTTTATTCGGGTAAATAATCTGAGGACTCCTCCGCCCCTGATTTTCCATTTCACTCAGAATGAAAGGTTTCAGAAGAGGAGGGAGTGACTCAGAAAAATCCACCAGCAGGATGTCCCAGGTGTCTCTGTGGGAAATCCCAGAGGTCTTCTAACACACACAGCAGCAATCAAAGGGGTCACAGGTCAAGGGACTTGTGGATTTGTAAGGTCGTCAGGGTTGCACAGAGTGCAGCCTTAACCATACACACCCACACACACACACAGATTCAAACCATCAGTGGTGTATAGAGAGATGGTGAATTAGGGAGGAAGTGACCATTGTGTTTCTGCCCCGAGGTCACGACTCATCGCGTCACACTTAATTTCTGACCTTTCACGGGCAGAGGGACGGTGATTTATTCAGAGTTTAGGGATATTTGTTTTTAGACGCATGTCACATTAATGTAAACAGGAAGTGATGTATTTTCTTACAATTTCCAGAAAGAGGAGAAGGATGTCTGCTACTGGAAGCTATATGTGATAAAGATTAAGAAAAATTCAGATGTTTTTTTTTCCTTCTCAACATTTTTTGACTGACTATAAAAAGCAAGGAAGAATTGAGTTTAGATCAGCCATAGGTTAAAAAAGGACAGTGCTGAGAGAGATCTACATTTTTCTTCCTGCTGTTTTGTTCAGTAAATCGCTCCTGAGTTTTAAAAGGTTGGGAAACATTAATAGTGACTCTTCTTTATGACGCACAAAAGCAACAAGAGCATCAGCAAAACGAATGACAGCTTTTTTAGTGTAGCTTTTATTTTGTCTGTGTGGCTGCTGTGAGGAAGCAGGAGTCTGACATGGCAATTTACGGCACAGAGAAAACAAAAAACCTTTTTTAACTTTCTCCATTGACTACTTAAAGAGTAATGTCATTAGCTGTTAAAAGAAAGCAAAACAAGATTTTTCTTTGCTCTGTCGCATGATTATTTTTAATTTTCGACTCTTGGACATTTTAAAACTAGTTCCTTTGTCCAAATTAACAATATTAAGACATTCTTACAGCTCGTAGCTTTTAGCCTATGGGCTGTGATTTAAACCTACTTGAAAAGTTGATTGGGTGAACTTGGAATCTTTATATCTTCCAAACCACTGAGTTATAAAAAAAAAAAAAAATTGTACAGAGTGTGCTGATAGTGAAATTAACGATTCAGACTGAAGAGATTCTTTGTACAGGCTGTAAACAAGTTTGTTTCTGCTGTAAAAACAGTTTTTTGGGGGGGTTTAAAGTTTCAAAGCCAATAGGTTTAATTTGAGATCATGCTTTTTAAATTCGATATTTTCTAGTGTCACAAATTTCAGCCCATTGAAACCCCAACTGCTGTCTTTTCAACCAAACCTTTGGAAAGATTTTTAATCTGAAACATGCATTTCAAAATCCACAGGTAGGAATTGACCAGAATTGGCTTTTCAGGACTGAACCAATGCCTATGACTGATATTTGGAAGTGGTGTGCACTTACAGTAAAAAGTGAAACTTTCTGTCAAACTTTTTAATTTTTAAAAACTCAACAAAATATGTTGTAAATTCCTTTAGGAGATGTTTATAAAACA
Source organism: Halichoeres trimaculatus (assembly GCF_033239565.1). Classification (NCBI taxonomy): domain Eukaryota; kingdom Metazoa; phylum Chordata; class Actinopteri; order Labriformes; family Labridae; genus Halichoeres; species Halichoeres trimaculatus. Next base: position 10,730,932 of record NW_027437192.1, read on the forward strand.
GAAACTTTTAGTGGTGATCTGTAAAATGAAAAGGCTGATACAGAAAAACAAGCCAAATACAGGGTAACTGTTTTAATAATTAGTCAGTGTTAAATTGTGATATTAAGAAAATCAATTATTTTGTTTTTTGTTTTTGTTTTTGTTTTGTTTTCATTCAAATTGAACGCCAAACCCATTCAGAGCCAAAAAATGTTTATTTCGCCATTTGATATATCTTTAAAATTACTTTATATCTTTTATGGAAAACCAAAAGTAGATTTTTCTTCTTCTCTTTCAGATGTCAGAGAGATTCTTCCTGTCTAAGTTTATTATAATTAATACGCAGGGGGAGTTGGACATGAGAAGCAAAGTTTAAGTCAGACGGGATTCTTTCAGACGTTTTGTCTTCATTACCTCATCCAGCAGACCAGACTTTGCCATTGAACTTGAACCCGGTACCCTCACTCCGCTGATTTCACGGTGGCAGCCCTGAGCCCTTCTGCCCCTCCCCCGTCCTCTGCCCCCCTCCGCAGCACCACGTCTGTCTTTGTGAAGCTGTCTTCCTTGACTTTCCGCATCCCCCGTCTGGCCCTCTGCAGCCTCTCTTCCATCTCTGCCCCCCTCTTCCCAGCTAGTGTTGCCATTCTTCACTCCCGGTTTTGGGGGGCTCCAGGAGACCGGCCCACAGGGACTCGCAATACAGAATGCAAATCAGACTTTCAGCGCCACTTCCCACGATTTCCCTCCCAGACAAGAGCTTTTGTTTTTTTATTGATTCCATTATAATCAGATGCTTCCCGTAACTTTGCTGCTGTCTGGAGGCCGGCCTGCAGGGCGGACTCCTGCTGAGGGTCTACCTGTCATAAGACCCGGCTCACAGTCATTAAGGATTAATGTTTACCTCTACCAGCACAAGATATATCATCATGTTTACATGATCTGCAGGCTAACATCTGCTCCCTGTGATAACTTTGGTTTATGTGTTGCTTACAAGTACAGATTGGGCACCTTAAAGCTAGCTTTTTTTATGTTAATCTCTGGAATCAGGATTTTCAATTTACTGCAAACCCCAGAGAGACCTGAGAAGTGCTGTATACAAAACTTGTCTTGTTTGTAAAACCTAAACTTGGGTGCTGATTTAGGGATGTTTACACAACTACAGTTTTAGGGTGAAACGCAAAAGTTTTGTTGCGTTTTGGCCTTGCATTTACACAGACTCGGCATTTTGGCCAACCTATAGCGCAAACTTTTGTAAACGGCCTCCAGAGTGGATTTTTTCTGAAACACTCCCGGCACCGTTGCAGTGTAAACAGTAAGCCGGCTTCTAGACCAGACAGTTATAGCGCCAACTACAGGCCTGGCATGCTTACTACAGCGTTTTTAATCCCTCGACGTTTCTGTCTAAATGCAGATTTTATTCACTAGGTTTTAGCGTTTTTGGATGAAACGTTGTTGTGTAAACGGGGCCTTGGCTCGGCAGTTTAATCATGCACCCCATGTAAGTAGAGTGAAATTAGCAGCCTTGTATCAAACTTGACCTACAACCCTTTGCTGCGTGACATTTTCCACCATCTCCCCCAGTTTTCTGCTCAATGAACTGTGCTATCATCTTTATAAATACAGTGGAAAGAGGAAGAACACCTTTATAAAATCTCTTCATTTATCTCAGCAGAAGCTTAGAGACCTTTTTATAAACAATACCTTTAACCTCGGAGTGTCTGTGAACTGAAGGAGGTGCTCATCCCTCCAGATGTGCCCAGACGCTGTGTGAGGCTCAGCAGTAGCAGCTGGATTCACTGACCTGCTCCTCCTTAAGAGCAGCTGAGCCTCTGTGTCCACACACACATGGTCCAGATGTGACTCTGTAAGTGTACAGTGCGTGTAAACATTGATCAGTGGTTGTGTTTAGCGGTCATATGAGCACGCTGTTGGTTAACTTAGGTTCAGTTCCGCTTCCAGACATTTCTCTCTTTTTAAGATCAGTCACTCTGATATAAACTCTTTGGCCACTTTATCAGGTACACCTTGCTGGTACGGGGTTGGACTTGCCTTCAGAACTGCCTTGATTCCCCAATGGCGTATATTCAACAAGGTGCTCGAAACATTCCTCAGAGATTTTCCTCCATGTTGACACGATAGCATCACACCATTGCTATATTTGTTGGGTGATCATCCATGATGAGAATCTCCCGCTCCGCCACATCCCAAAGGAGCTCTCCTGGATTGAGATCTGGTGACGGTGGAGGCCACTGGAGCACAGTGAAATCATCGTCATGTTCAAGAAACAGTTTGCGATGATTTGTGACATGGAGCATTATCCTGCTGGAAGTAGCCATCAGAAGATGGGTACACTGTGCTCATACAGATCTACTGTTTACCAAGGGGCCCAAAGTGAAGAAAGTGTCCTTCACACCTTTACACAACCACAAGCAGGATGGATCCATGCTTTTATGTTGTTTGCTCCAAATTCCGACCCTACGATCTGAATGTGATCAGAAACTGAGTCTCATCAGACCAGGCAATGTTTTTTCAATCTTCTGAGGTCCAGTTTTGGTGAGCTCGTGTGAGGTGTGGCTTCAGTTTCCTGTCCTTAGCCAACAGGAGTTTGTCCCTCAGTGGTCTTCTGCTGCTGTGGTCTGTCGCTGTCGCCTTTCTATCATCTCCAACCAGTCTGTCCATTCTCCACTGACCTCTGGCATCACTCACTGGATATTTTTCTTTTTTGGCACCATTCTCTGTAAACTCAGGGAGTTGGTTGTGCGTAAAAGTCAGACTGTCACCAACAACCATGCCACGTTCATAGCCACATATATCACCTCTTTTCCCCGTTCTGATTTTCAGTTTAAAGTCTGGCAGGTCATCCTCGCCATGTCCTTGTCTAAATACACTGAGTTGCCACCATTTGATTGACTGATTGGATATTTTATTTTAACGAGCAGTCGAACAGGTGCACCTAATTAAGTGGCTGGCTTAAGTGTTTTTACCATTTTAAAAGCCTTAGCTAACCATAGTTTAGTGAGATGATTTGATGCCTTTTTTCATTTTAAGTTTTTAAACACAGACCTACAGGAGGAAACACACATGGACAGTTTTCTTCTCGTGTAAACATTGATACTTTTATTGATTAAACTGCAGTACAAACAGTTGCATAGTACAGACATTGAACACAAAAAACAGGTTAGGTGCAAACATCGCTTCTCAGTCGCTCACAGTGCATTAAATTATATTAAAAGATGCTATGAGGAGGATCTGTTTTAATTGGACTGCCTCGCCACCTTCTGGCCCGGAGTCTCTGCACAGTGTCGTAAATTACTTTTAGTGAGGCGTTTTTTGGGATTAAATGGAGATCAGATCAAAACAAATTTTCTTTGTTCAAGACAACTTTTTACTGGATACAACGTGGCAAGGTAAGGTACTTATCAGTACAGTTATGTAGTGATACGGTTTGAAACGTGACATCAAGCAAACGTTGTAGTAGCCGGCGACATGTTAGCCCAGTGCGCCGACGTTCCTGTAGGCTAGCGTGACAACAAGTAAATACTGTCAGTTTGTAAGAAGTTTAGTAGCCGTCTATATTTAGTGCAGCTGGCAGCTCGGTGCTCCAAGACATGTCCGTAATGTGTAACGTTAGCGAATCCTGGTCAGCTATGTCCTGCCAGTCATCTACTTAGCAGAGCTAACGTAACTTCACTCTTCATCTGACAGTTAGGCTCCTGTGTCCACCACCACTAAAATTAATCACAGAAATTGAACACAGATTTCTTTTCTCACTGCTAAACTTCGTCAGCTGGCTTGGTGTTGTCATAAAGACCTACATGTGCAATAAATCAATCCGGTCCTGCTCGACCTGATTGGGAAGCTAAGAAGTAGCAATTCAAAATAACCTGTAATATTGGTGCTGATAATCTCAATTTAAAGTGTGGATTATGATCAGGCATAAATCTAGAAGGGAGATTTTTTCAAGATCACTTAGAAACTCCTCACAGCCCCTTTAAATAAACACTAAAATCATTGCAAATATTCTCAAGTTCTCCATGTTGAGTTTTCACCACATTGTCAAAGGAGCAGATTAGAGAAAACAGTGGAATAAATCCAGATTAAAGTCTTTGAGACTGAATGTGCAATTACTGATTAAATCAATATGAAAACAACACTTCCACTGATCCGAACAACCACACTGCATTGTTAGCAGAACACACACATTGCACTTGTGCTCATATAGTGCATATTAGTAAAATATATAATACATGTATCTTCTCACTGACTGTCGACACAATTTAACCCGCTATCCTCCTTTATCTTCTAGTGTGCAAACCTCACAAGTCATGTGCAAAAACTCATACAAATAGTGCAAACTATATAAACCTTCAACTCATTTTGCATAGATAGAAAGTAGATAAACTGTGGATTCGATTCCAAAAAATGCTTCTGGCTAAAATATGAAAATTTGCTGTGTTTTAAACCAAGCATATTTTTTCAAAAAATGAAAAATAAAATTAAAATGTGATCTACACGAGAGGTAACTGCTAAAAGAACCGAAGCGTTTGAGATGTTGACAGCTGGAGGTGTTACAGCTGTGAAGTGGAAGAATGAAAAACACCTCTATACAGAGAAATGACAAGATGAAAATTAAAAAAGAACTTTCGTTTTAAAAACAATGCACTAGAGTGATGGTTTTAAATTTTTCAAGTAATTCAGTTACTCAGATTGTCTAAAATATGATTGAAACATATGAAAAAACACAAATACAACTGTTGAAAACATTAAGTTCTAACAAAAAACATGTAAAAAAGTACGAGCAAAGAGAATATCATTATGTACAAAAAACCTAATTCAAATTAAGAGTCAGAGACCCAAAGACCAAGGAACAATATTTAAAAAACGTTAAGGCTGAATAATAATAACTACATTAACTACTGTCAAAACCTAATCTTTTAAAATATTTACCTTAAACTTCAATAAATCGTTTTATGCATTCGTTTGTGTGTGAGAAAGAGATTTGAGAGTCATCCAAGCTCTGACCTACATGGAAATCTGGTGCAGATGTTTCCTGAACAGCTGTGCAGAGCAAATCTGTAAGCAGTGTACAAAACACTCACACACACACACACACATACAAAGTGAAGCAGAGGTAGTCCAGTTCTCCATCATTCACTCTCACAGTTTCAGCTTTAGGATGCATCACTGTCACATTGTCCTCTTGTGGGACAATCATCTTTCCTCCTGTGTTTCTTTTTTTTCATCCAGATAAAGATATGGTCTTGCTGCAGCAAAAAAGTCACTTTTAATCCATCGCTTCTTCGGGGGTTTCAGTGTTTTCCCTGCCAGCTTGTTGGAGATGTCTTCCTTCACATCTGTGTTTACTCCAGTATGAATGATGCTGTCGTGTGTGAGGGGATTACATCATGGACTCCAAGCCACCATCCAAAGAGCAGGTGGAGCTGACCCCCAGAATCCTGGCTCCAGACTGATCAGAAACCTTAAAAGAGAGACAGAGGGTACATTAAAACTAGCTTTTTGATAAAGTAGAAGCTAAATCATAATGTAATTTATCTCCAGGCTTTTAAACAATACCACAAAAACCATCACTGTTTTAAAATGGTACTTTGAGATGAGTAATATATGGAACAACTAGTGCGCTCAGCTTCACTGCATTGCAGTAAACAATTTGTGTCAGGAGATAAAGATACAGACCCTCAAGTGCCATCTTAGGTACATACGGCCCAATAGTTAAACATCTTCACATGCAATTCAAAATATAACCCACGTTTCACGTATGGCAACATTTCCAATATTTCTGTGGTGAATTTAGTGTTTTTATTTTAAGCCTAGTGAGACAAATCAAGTACATATTCAGGTATTTACTTTTTTTGTTTACTTAAAAGCTTCTTAAAGGCAGAATCTGCAGAGTTTTTTCAGGGATAGAGACTTCATTTCACCCACTGTTGTAGAGACACGACTCTTGCAAAGTCTCTTGTTTTGAAGTAAATGAATGGAAAGTTGATCTTTTTAACACATATCTTTGTTCTAGACAACTTTTTTTAAGATGCAAAGTGACGAGATAGTGTTTTGAATAAGTTATACAAAGTGCCTCTGTTTAAAACTGACAACAAGCAAACTTTGTAAAATCACTTTGTACCGTAGTTTAATAACGTTATATTTCGTGCTACTTAGTGCTGGCGCTCTGAGATGTGTCTGTAATGTGTATCGTAAGTGAATCCTGGTTATGTCCTACCAGTGGTCATCTACCAACTCCAACCTCACCGAGCAAAGCAAACGTAACCTCACTCATCATTTTATTGATAGACTCTCAAGTTCGAACAGACCACTGCAGAATAACTGCTGCTCGTTTTTCAGCCCTTATCCTGTGCTCTTTCTCCCGTTTAGCTTTTTTCTGCTCCTCTGTCCTTTTTCTTAACAGTCCACCCCCAGAGTCCACCACTACTAAAAAATAACTCCAAGAAATACTTTTCACTAAGAAAAAGGACCGCATAGTGTCATCAAAGAGACTGTCAGTCTACAGGCTGTAAATAGATTCCTGTTCAACCTGAAAGTCAATGAGAAATTACAACTGATTTTATTCCTGATCACCTCATTTTTCATTATGGATTATAAACAGACTAATTTATAAAAGCAAGACTATTTCAGAACAATTATAAAGTCCTCAGGGTGCTTTAATACATCAGTCTGAATCATGTGTAAAAAAGAGTTGTTGGACTAAGTCAAGGATTATTTACTGTATTGCCTTTTCCACCATTTTTAACACTTTACTGTAAGCTGCTATTTACTGCCCATAAAAGGAGCATTGATAACAGGGGAAACACACACACACACACACAACTATCCCCAACCCCCAAATATCACCAAACTCTAAAACCATATTCTCTAGTCTAGACACAAGCTGCTCTCCCAATCACTAACATCACACCTCCTCCTCCTCTCCCCCCTCCTCTACCTCCTCCTCCTCGTCCCCCTCGTCCCCTCACACTATCATTGTCTGAGCCTCCAAAGTGTTTTTTCCCACGCTTTATTTTTCTCCGTCCTGTTTGCAGCCAGGCAGGAGGAGGAGGAGGAAGAAGAAGGGGAGGGGGTAGAGAGGGATGGGAGAGAGGGAGGGTATGTTGGTGGTGGAGGGGGTAAAGAGCTGATGAGGTCGCCATGGCAACCCCACATTGGCATGCCCCTGATTGGACTATGTGGTGGCTAATTATTCAGCGCATATGCTTAAAAAAAACAATAAAGTAGGACGTATTGAAATGCAGAGCCAGGCATGGCACAAAGTGTGATTAACATACAAGCCCAGCGCGGCTTGTAAAGAAAAACGTCTCAGTTACATCGCTAAACAACTAACTCAATCACTTTCTTCAAAAAATAGTTCCTAACTCATCGTGTTTTGTTCTAAATTTAAGCAGACAAGGTCACAAAATTTTAATCTAGCTGAATTTCTTATGTGTTTAAGAGTTTTGTTTGACAAATTTGGACTTCTTGTTTTTAAAATCTACTTTAAGTAAATAAATTATTTACACATACGCCACCAAACATGTCAATATTTCTTCAAACTTAACACTGAGAAGTGAAATCAGCCCGCTCATAACAGGCCTCTGAGCACAAGCATAACAGACAAATTGTGTATGTGTGTGTGTGTTTGCTTGCATGGAGGGTCTTCTGTGTGAAAGAAACCAGTGGGTTAGGGGTGTGTGTGTGTGTGTGAGGAGCAGTGGGATGAGGAGGGGGTTACGTTAACAATGGCTGTCATTGTTTACCAATCTCCCTCGTCCATTAATCAGGACGATCCGGGTCTAATTGGAGTTTTGGTTAAGCTGGTCTGCAGACCCCCGGTCCCTCCACTGGCCTAAATAATGGCGTTACGCCACAAGTGCCGCCACACATTGAGGAGGACAATGTGCCGCTTGTCTGAAGGCCCGGGAGAGGATCCCCACCCTCTCCCCGTCCCCTCCTTTCTTAGCAGACCCCTGCGCCCCTTAAAATAAACCTCACACAGGAACACAAAGAAGGCCTCTCACTATTGAGATCTCACTGTCGCAAGCTGCCTCTCCTCGTCTGTCTGCCCCCCCATCTCCCAAAGTCATTCACTTCAACTAGTCATCTCCTCTCTGAGCTCATAGGTGGCCTCCTCGAGAGCAGCAACTGACGGTCAGGTCCACGGTTAAAGTTTGGTGAAGTTTTCACTCATGGGACCACCTGACTCTGACAGACTTTGACTTTTATTTTTTCTGGAGTTCAGAGTATGTGGCCGGGTGGTTCTCATCCTACAGCAGACAAAAGTCCAGGAACTAAATCCTGCTTCAGTTTTCGCACCAACTAGAAGATTAAATGCTCCTCTTTAAGATATCCTTTATCCTTTAATTACGACATTTATCTCACTCCAACCTTCTAAATCTTAACATCACTTTCACATCATCATTAAGCTGACTTCAGGCCAGACAATTTAACATCTTTAAAACACAAGATTAATGTATAATAGCAAGAAAATTGGGGTGGCAAGCGTTTTTGATTATTTAAATATAATTTCTCGAAAAGTCTAAGATCACTATTTGAGAAACTGGTCATTGTTGCCGTTTCCATTTCGCAGCTCATGTGAAGCATATTGCAGGGGTGAGAAATCCAAGTGTGATAACAAGCAGAGATTTATGAAGACCACTATGTTGCTAATTACGGCTCCATGTGGGTGTCAGCGAGCATGTAGGTGTTTTCTTCTCTTTTTTTTGCATCATCAAACAAAGCTGTGCGCACACGCCTGCAGCGTAAATACCACGTGTAAGCATCACATGCAGAAATAAACGCTATGAGAGCAAACTTTAACCCGTTTTAATCAAAGCCGTTTGGAGTAATCTTAATTAGTGCAGCGGAAACGCGGCAATCGAAGCGTTTTCTGTGGAATTTTCCAAAATGGTGGATCGTCAGCGTCTGCAACGAAAGCGACGCAGCTGCCCTCGAAAATGCCAGCCTCCCCGACACTGAAACGCTACCACGGTTTGCCTCCTATCTCATCCTTTCCTGCATGTCTCTTGGGGCGATCTGTACAATTAACACACTGGCAGTAATTAACAGTGTCTCGAGGCAGCCAATGGCGCGGAAACGAGCGGGGGGCCAACATGAAGTGGGGGAAGGTGCAGCGAGCAAAGGCTAACCACGTTCCCCCTTTTTTCAGCTGCCATTTTGTGCCAGTCTTAACACCTAAGATGGTGGCAGGACTGCGACTTGCCGTGTGGGAGAGGAGGACAAACTGGCAAGGGAGGGGTCGGGGAAGAGGAGGATTGTGGGATTGAGGAGGGAGTCTCTTATTTTCATTCTTGTAGTCTGTACATTACTGAACGCTTACCAGAGGAAAGAGAGGCAGAGGAGGAAACAGAAGGAGGCATGATCGTCAGATTGTTGCCCTACATGCAGCACATATAGAGGACACACACACACACACACTAACACCAACACACACATTAACAAATACACGTTAGAGAGGAAGAACAAAGTGTTTGTACAGAGTGGGCGCCAAACACAACTCCCAGTAATGGTCTGTTTGTGTAAAAAAAGTGTAATTTACATGTGCTTAATATACACCACACACATGTGCCCATGCATGAACACACACACACACACACACACACACACACACACACACACACACACACACACACACACACACACACATACATAAACAACCAACACAGCCGTTCTCATGGTATGGTCTGCCCCTGAGCATGCAAATGACATTCATTATGCAAATGCATACAAATCAGAACCAACCATCTGAGAATCCAAGCTGGGAAAAAACCAAAAGAATAAAATTAAATGAATGAGGGGGGAAAGCAGGGAGAGAAAGAGGAGGCATGTTGGGAATGTGTGTGTGTGTGAGGGGGAAGAGTACAGTGTGACTCTGAGGTGCAAATGGCATGTGTAACAAAAAGAAACGACTAATTACGACTTTTTTTCTCTCAAAAAACGAGGTTAGAAATGCAGAAAGCATGATAAATTAGCAACATTTGGAATAAATCTGCAGACATTAATAATCTATCTGCAGAGGGGCATGATTGGGAGGCTGGATTATTGAAGTTCTGTGCTCAATTAACAAACCCATCTTGAGTGTAAGGGTTTTGTGTACACTGTGTTACAGATAGTGGATCATTCAGATGCTGTTCCAGCTAATTTATTGGAGCTTAAAAGGTCAAGATAGATATTTCAAATTCTTATCTGAGACAAAGTTGAGGTAGAATTCCACTCGTTTTCCTCTCTGCTTTATCTCAAACAAATATGCGCTTGTTTTTGACAAAGTCCATTGAGTTAATTAGCAGAAGTGCATAAAATCAGCAGCAGAAGAGCATCAACTGGAGTGGAGATGCTCCAGGACAAAGTGCTGCTAATTGCCTCTTGAGGTGTTTCTTTGTTTTTGTTCCACCTCTTTCACCGGCCCTGCCTCTGTAGGACACGCTGCATGCACATCATCGTACTTTAGGAACCATACGAACCCTGAAACTCCCCAAAGACTGAAGGCAGAGCTGAGTGCTTTCTGTAAAAAGATGCTCACAGGGCCTGAGGCCTTTTGCTTGGTTATTAATTTTAACATGGATGAAAATCTTTCCAGTTCCAGATGTGTTCATTTAGCAGAGGTACACAGTCTCAGCCCAAGCTGAAGACAACAACTAACAGATTTCCCTTCTTGGAAAAAAATCAGGCGAGAAAACTGCTAAAACCAAGATTAAGCCAATTATCTAGCATTGATGAAACGGCAAAAAGCTAATTAGAAACAGACTGGGGACAATTCCTCTCAAAACAGAGTGCAATTAAAGAAAATCCTGAGTGTGCAGTATATTTGTGTGTCAGTGTGCACCACATGGAGGAGGGGCTGGAGGCCTGTTACAGAAGGGAAGAATTTGGATTATCCAAACTAAGTTTTCCTTTAAATCAAATATTAAGGGTTTCTTTTATGAATGTGCACACACTCTATTTTTTATACTTTTCTTTGTTAATAAAATGAAGACATTGTAAGACCGAACAAGATACTTAGTTGTGAAGGCCTCTAACCTCAGAAAGTCAAATACAGGCAGGTGAGGGCCGTGATTCTTAAAGGTGGAGAGAAAAAAGAAAGATTTCTTTGCATTTCACTCTAGTAACTAATTTTGCAACACAGTTTTATTGAATCTGGCAGACTAAACAGATTAAATCTTTGAGACACAAGTGACACTGTGGGGGTTTTAGTAAGAAAAAGGCATTGCATGTGTGTATTTGTAAAATCATCTCTAAATTCACTCGAGTAAAGAAAATTCAAGCCACTCTGTGTTGGTTGGTGATATTGGTTGAGAGATTTCTGTATGTATAAGTACAGCTTTTTTTTTTGATTTTCTGGCAATTTAAGAAGCTAAAACCATCAATTTTATTCATTTTTTTAAATAATTCTCAAATATTTCTTGAACTGAATTACAGGTAAGTTTTATTGTTTTCTACATTTCTGAGTATATTAAAGTTTTTTTGAAAAATACTAAATAAATGTTAACACTAAATTTTTGTTTTTGATTCACATGCATATACTGTGTTTGGTTTGAAAGAGGAAAGCGTGAAGACCTTCAAAAGCACACACTCATCCTGTACAATTTAAGACTCCTTGCGGCCGTCTTTCCCACCATGTGTGGATTTATTGAGAGGAAATAAAAGCTTATTGTCTCACTGGACTTCCTACATAAACTATATGTTGTCTCCTGCACTAGATAATCCCCCCTCTTTATAACCAGGCCTTATGTAACACAGCAGCTTCATACCTTCACGTCATCCATCAGCAGCATCGGTCTTCTGAGCTCTCCGCTGCTTCCTCTTCATGTTTTTGTTTTGAGTTTTCTTCTCGGCGTGCAGGCGTGTAATGGGATTCTTGTTACTTTCGGTTATCTAGCTTTATGAAGAATGTACATCACTCATACAGCTAGATAACCAAAGATAACAGACAACCCCTCGTGCCTGCACACACTCCTCTCTGCCAACAACACACACACAAACCTCCAGCAGTACACCTGTAAGGACAAACAATGACAAGGAAAAAGGCTTAAAGGGCTAATTCACCCAAACAGAAATGCGAAGCTAATTTTCTGTGTTTCACACAAAGGTGGAAATAATGACAATGATAGTCATAAATCTGTAGTGTTAATACAGATGATTTATCGCGTGGTGTTAAAAACGCCTCAGTGAAACGAGATGAAAAACAAGCATGACTAAAAATTCACAAGGGATACTGCTGGGAAAACACATTTTCCAAGCTATTAAGTGTTTTTTATACTGCTGAAATGTGAACAGGCTCTTATAGGAATTCAAAACAAAGCATTAAAGGCGAGTATCCAGTGAACTAAAGACAACAACAATAAAGATCTTTATGAGGGGCTGGAACAGCACTGCAGGGAATAATTTACACAAACAGTATAAATGGAAAATATATCAGCTGAATGCAAAGAGGAAATCCCCTGAAATTTAGCACATACTCATTTTTATGGTCAGGGTAAATACTCCATCACTATATAAAGGTATTCAGTCTATTTTAAAGTCCAGGCTGGAATTATAGGAAGGGAAGAAAGATGCACTGAAGATTCAGAAACACGTACTTGAAGGAGCATCCTCTGAATGTTTTTTTTTTTTGATTATGTGTTGTATTCAGGAAAAGTTTGAATATTTATCCTGATCATGAGTTGTGTTTTTTTTTAAAAACATCATTATCTCTATCTCTTTCTCGCCTACACAAGCTGTTACACAACAGCAAACATATGCCTTACATATTTGCCTTGCAAGGGAAACATTGTAAGAGAGTCATGAGATGATTTGAAAACTTGTGCGAGTAAGTAAGTGCTTAATAATTGAAATGTGAACAAATTGAGGATTCTAAAATGTAATTGAGAGAATAGATGAGTACATTGGCCTTTTTATAACACCTTAAAGAAGATAGAGAATATCTAACATCCACATTTATTAATTTCAAAAATACTTAAGTTAAAAAATTCAAATTAAAAAACCTGTTTTATCAACATCTTCATTACAAATACCTGATATTTCAGTTTAATCTTCATTGGAATCCAAGTGAAATAACATTTTGTTGTAAAGGCCTATATTTCTATGTCAGGTCTTCCAGAATTAGGCTCATTATCTTCATATTTTTTGCACAACAAGAAAAAGTTTGTGTAATTTCAGAATAAACAGAAAAATATGGGGGATGAAAACAATCAGACTCACAAAGAAACTGTAAAATGTTGTATTTCTTAAAATCATAATTGAAAAGTGATAATTCTGTGTATTTCTGACAGTTATTTAGAAGAGGGTATGTAACTGTAAGTTGATACACAGTGATGTGTTTGGTTTAATATAAATAGTGTAAAAATGCGCTTTAATGGCACCTGGAATTACTGCTAGTGTGTGATTGACGTCACAGGTATCGCTGGCTTTCAATTAATGCGTTAGCAGCGAGGTGTGATGCCTAATTAACACACACTCTGTCTTTCTCTCTCTTTCTCTCTTACACACACACACTCACACTCGCATACGCGCCATTATGGAGGAGCTGTGAAAATAGGCCACTGTACACAACAGAGCAGAGCGGTTTTATGCTCCTAGATGCTCACACGCATGCGAAGAGATACAGATACACGAGTCCATCCAAATAGCCTAACCGTACACTTGAAAAAAGCACATAAACCTGCTTTCTGTCTCCAAAGGTTCAGATGCAAAGGATAAATTACTGGCAACACGAGCACTTGGATTTGTGCCAAAAAGGAACATGCATTAGTGGAGATCACTTTGCTGTTTACGGCCGTGACACAGTTTTAACATGAGATCAGGTCCACATATTCTCAATACTAATTCTTATTCTGCCACTCTGACATGATTGGTATATGTAGGCTATTTTTTAGTTTTTTGCATAATGTGACAACTCATAATTTAATTTTTTTGGAACCCCCTGTAAGTAGGCTATACATATGAAACTGATTTCTCAACAGGAAAGAAAAGTTGTATTAAATTCTGTGGGCACAGAATATCACCCGAAAGGAGTCTGTAAGATGGATTCAGACGATAAATGCTTTATTTTTTCTTTTATATTTAACTTGCATTGAATTTGTCACGTAAACCAAAAACTGTTAGGTGACATGATGCATGCGCACGTTTCCTAAAATACCAATGAAATAAAGCTGAAAATATTTGCATTGCCACAATCATTGATATATATCTTTATTTCCGTTTTTTTTTAAATATATATTTATATAGGCCTATTTGAAGTTTCTCCGTTTGGTGATTATTTTAGCAATTCAACTTGTGGATTTGTGTTTGAATACTGATCCCTGATGACTGGAGATTAAAAATTAGATAATCAAATACACGTAAATACACTTCAATACTGTAAAAACAAAAAATCATATGACAAATTTTCTGTTTGCAAACAATACAAACCAAATGCTGACGATACACTACACAGTTTATCAGTTTATAACGCTGTTTTTTACGCGTTTTAGACAGATACTGATTAGGTTTAATATATATATATATATATATATATATATATATATATATATATATATATATATATATATATATATATAAACACACACACACACACACACACACACACACACACTTAGCTTACAGAGAGAGGACAAAACTTTAATAGATTGTCTGAGGCTTGAAAAGCTGCTTTAAATACTGCAAAACCTGTGCGGAACATTCACGTTCACAAAAAGGATCCAGAAAGGATTTTAAAATGATTTCCACGAGTAATCGATTCGTTCCACACAGCGTGATGCTGCGCGTTCGTCTGCTCTCTTGTGTGTGTTTGTGTGTGAATGTGTGTGTGAGTGAGTGCCTTAAGAAAGAGCTGCTGTACAGTATGGATAAAGCTAATTTTCTTGGGCAGCCTTGAAAACTGTTAGCCAGTTGAAGTCACGTGCAGACATTAGGCTTGTGTGACGTATTAAATCATTAACTTTTGCATGTTTACCTGGAAGTCGCTGGAAACCATCGTTTTCATTTCTGCCCACTCTGGATGCACCTTTCTGTAAAGGAAAGAAAAAAAATAATTTAAGAAGATGAAAAAAAAATCTTACTTATTACCCTCCCTCTCGGTAATTAGCAGGCAGAATAACACACACACACACACACACACACACACACACACACACACACACACACACACACACACACACACACACACACACACACACACACACACACACTAAAATACACTCTTTCTCTATTTCTGAAGAAAAACCCTGGAAATCACCCAACGTGGGAAACGTGCCTACTGGGTCAATGAACGCCCCACACGAGCCCAATGTGTGTTGCTCAGCAGCAGACTCGTTGAGTCAGAGCTTTGCACCTGCAGCTTCTGTGACTCTGCAGCAGAGTGGTACTCCTGGGATGCTACTGCACGTACAGTACACACAGCGGGCCCTTTCAAATTAAGAGCATGTTCCCTGTCTTTAAGCTCATCATCCATCCCCTTCACCTTGCCCTTTTAACACCGTGTTCACCTGTTCAGTTAGCTGCCATGTTAGATACGCATGTTTCGTGCTTTTGGAGCGCTAACTTGTGCGTAAAAGGCATGTTAACGAGCCAGTTGGCAGTTAAAGCCTGGACATTTGGGTAAACTGGTCCCAAACATGTCATAAATATGCCAAAATATCAGTTGATCCGTTTAATCACAGAGAAATTTCAGAGATTATAGAGAATAAACTTTCCCAAAGCGCCACTGTTTGACGCAGAATCAAATTTCGATTACAACAAATTAGCCCTGCGTGAGGGGGAGGTTTTGCTTCCAACACAGATTAACAAGGCCTTATGCAAGAGCACCATACTGGCATCGTGCTGTATAATCCAGGCTACAGGAAGCCACGCTGCTGGCTTCATGTAGCCTACAATAATCACCTTTACTTTTTGCATGCTTTCCCCCCACTGTTCAGGCTTTTGAGCTCGTAATCTGTTGACAGCAAACGGGCCAAACACAACACAACAGCGGGCTGTGGCAGGTTGCACCGCCTGAGGCCACCGTGACACCACCAATACTTCAGCCTGAGGCGTTTAATGGACCCACTGGAGCTCCGTAATTATAGATGAGGGGTCCACAGCCAAAGGGTTTACCATGCCTCCAGTTTATGAAGTAGGCCTGGGTGAAATGGTGCAGCATCAACTTAGATATTTCTGAGATAATAGCAACCAAGCCTGATCCAGGGTCAGCATCAAAATGGAATTGCATCATGGGCGCAAGACATGACCCTTGGTCAAATTCAAAGTTACAGCCAAAAAAAAGATCTCACAAGTGTAGTATTTTCTATGACGCATTGCCTTTTCAAAATGTGGTTTGAATGCTTAAGGATAATAGAAATGGGACAAATGCAAATCCTGAATCTGCACTCACACAAATACCAGTCCAGATGCCACAAACTATGATAAGGCCTCGAGGGAAACAGGAGACCACACGTGACCCTAATAATAAGAAAAAGGTACACACTGAAAGCCAGAACTGTTGAATAACTTCATTCTCACAAACTCCCTTCGGACGTTTTTGTATCCTGTGCCAAACAAAAGTGGTCACCACCAGCAGCCACAAGTGAAACTACACGTCTGAGCTGCAGCCATCAGATATCGAACATGCTGTTGCTGTGCACGACAAATTCACATTTTGCACTGTTTAAGAGAAGTAAAGCCACACCAGGAGGAAATGTAGAGTAAATTTAGTGGTAAGGATTGTGCCACAATGGGGTTAAAGGCAGAATATAGTGTGCTACAGCCTGAATGCACCTTAATTCGCCCTCTTGTGCGGCTCTCCTGCAGCTTTTGTGCAGCAAAGATTTGGACTCAAATGAATGAAACTACTTTAAGTACAAAAATATGGTTCTTACTGTGTCCTCTTTAGCTGCAGCAAGGTGGGTTGCTCCGGGTTTGGATGAGTTCCTGGTAAGCATTGCTCCCTCCGGACGTGCAGCATGCTGGGAGCCAAGTGCGCGCGTTCACGAGCAGCGTATTGGGCTTTATTGTGGCGGCGGCGCATCGTGACGTTCCGCAGGCCACCTACATTTTTTTTCTTTTCTATTTTTTTTTTTTTTTTTTTTTTTTAGCTCGAACGAGTCTTCTTGTTCTCCTTTCCTGTGCGTGTTGATTCACATCCACATCCACAGCCCCCAGTCCTCCCCTCATCACACAGAGGGAGAGGGGAGAGTTGGAGGAGCTACATCTCGCGCACCGCTGTCTCTTCAAATGCTTCAACGTCTCATTTGTCCAAAATCATATACGCTGTCCAAGTCCCGCCCCCCGTGAGTCAGTGAGGTAACACTGTTCCCACCCTCTGAGATTTTTCATATTATGCAAGACGGCTGCTGTGATTGTAATATGGACCCATGGCAGCAACTCTCACGCCCCCCAACAGACGCATGCAGAAGTGCACGATGGCTCCATCATTCATTCATGCTGCAAACAGCACTATGAGTCCTAAAGGGGCTTTTTAGAGCTTGTGTGTGTATGTGTGTGTGTTTCATGTGAACGATTTTATCGTTTTATACATCCATGGGCTATAAAAAGTTGTATTAGGCTCGTAAAGACATACATTATTAACGTCTCACTGGATTATTTTCCTATTGTGTAAAACTACTATCATCTTTTACACCAGCTTCATTAAGAGTCACTCCTAATGAGCCTTTAATGAACACATATCAGGCTTGTAATACAAGTTACATGTGGATTTCATGTGCAGTCTTTACTATCACAGATAAAAAGTTAGACTCCTATCATATTTTGAACCTTTGGGTAAGTCTCACCTTTTGTATTTGGCTTCTCACCCAGAATTGACAGATCTTAAGCATCTTGTCTTTAGATAAAACTTTCAGAGACAGACTCAAGAGGCGCTCTGGGCTGAGCTAATTATCATGATAATCCCAGCAGAAATCTTTAGAATCAGTCAGAAGAGTATCCTCTCAAACGGTATTCAATGAAGTCTCATGTCCTGTCTGTCTTGTATGTATATATCCACAGACTAGACGGACGCGTCATTTGCATGAAATAAAGTGAACTCAGCCATGGTGATGTGTGGTATTAGTGTGGGCATGCCTTCACATACATGAAGGCCTCATAGCTGCGTCTCTGCAACACACACTAATAAGATGCCCTGCTTCAAATCATAGATTTACTTCTTAAATCAGGGTTTATATGTTGATTGACATACAGAAGCAGAGTGGAAGCAACACGACAGAGACATATCTCTTTTAAATAAATACAGAAAACTTATAACTATTAATAGAACACATTGATTGCAAGACTGAGAGATACCTCAACTATCTGGGCCATGGCACCTGTTAAGCAAAACCCTCTGACCAAATTTCAGTTAATGCAAAATTAATCAACACTTGCACATATTTATGACATTTTGAGGTATATTATAGTGTGTTTATTGTTTGGAATTTACAAGGCAACCAAACCCCAACTCCGTAATGATCAGTGACATAACTTAGATAACGTATCAGTCATTAAGGCCCTATACCAAGAATTTAAAGCAGTAGCTTCAGAGTTGTTTTTATTAAAACATGAAGTGTTACTTTGGAAATAGTAAGGTAAAGCTGCTCCCCCACCTGTTGTGGCGTTAGCTGCCAAGATAAGTTTCGTCTCAGAGTTATTTAGCTGTTAGAAAGCATAGTCATACATCTTTACAGTAACGACTAGAAATCTATAATAATGGTATTGTAACGTGGAACGGACACACACACACACACACACACACACACACACACACACACACACACACACACACACACACACACACACACACACACACACGGAAAATACGCGGTGATAACTCCACTTCAGGATCTCTACTCACACACTCCACGAGGAGCCACTGCGCACAGGAGCGCGCGTCTGAACGGTTCGTGCGCACACACCACCGCCTAAAAACCGTTAATCTCACTCGTGATCCAAAATTTAGTGATAAGCAAGTAGCAGTATACAAAAGTTAACTTTTTTCATTATTCATTATTTGACTTTTTGTTGGGCTAAGTTCAAAAGTTATGCCACTGCGTGTAAGACAGGCTTGTGAAAAGTCATTATCAACACATTCTCCATTTAAAGCCTACATTATCCCTCCAGGAATTCATATTTCAGAGCTTCAGTGGCGAAAAAAGACCCCCACAAAAACTTAAAAATGTCTAAAAACCTAAGGAGCTGGCTGGGCATTTTATGGGAAAAATGTGTCATGAAACAACTGACATTTTAAGAATTGAAAATTCATTAATCTTCATGGAAAATGAAAAAAATGGCACGCCATCGAGACACCATTGATAGGCTACTGTCAGTGGGAAGAGTTATTCTAAACTGCTTAAAATAAAAATTCGTTGTATCCCACTAATATATCACACGTTGCCACAAAACTTGCACATACAAGTAAGCACATGAAGTGCACGTATATTTTCCATGTATTTTGAAATGTCCAATCCTTAAAAAAAGTAAAATAAATAAATAAAATAAAGTTTTTTTAAAAGAGCATTATGAAATGCGAGAATAATAGCAAATCAGGGCATAAAAATCAGGCAATTACAGAACTGCTACAAGATCAATAGTAAAAAATATGAAAAGACACTGTCAACTTAAAAAATAGAGTGATACCAAAATTTGAAGCATACATAGTTTTGTTTAGTCGGCCTTATAGTCCAAAGATGGCTCAATAACTCAGTCCATAGATCCTTTACATGGTCATCATCTGTGTTTGCTGGAGAGCTATTAATGTTAGAGAATCTCTTTAGTTTGTACACATCTCTGTTCCAGACCGTTTTACATTATTTACTATGAACATTTCTGATAAATAAAATGAAAAAAAAAGTCAAAACATAACTCTTTAAACCTCATTTATTCTAACTGAGCAAGCTGTTGTGATTAGGTTAAGTGATTTCAATTGCCTCCATTCTGTTGAGGAGATTCATCTTTAAATACACAGTCATTTCCCTGTTAATCATTGTTTTATGTAATTCTTTGCAAGTATAAAGCAGGTCTATAGACTCTGGACTTCAAAATCATACTTTTATCAGAACTAAAGTGTTTAAATCGGATGTGTGCCAGTAAGTGATTCGTAAAGTGTTTGTGAAGGGGAACTATGACAAACAGTTTCTTATTGGCGTGATGTTCTTTCTTACTTCGGCGCGTTCAAAGTCAGAAGGTTCAAAAACACATTCAAAGTACCCGCCTTTGCCCCTTTACCCATAGCACTGCGTTACCCAGGCCGTGAGAAGCAGACAGTCTTTTGGCCGCTGGGTCACAGTTTGTCTCAGACTCTCCGACAGCAGTAAAGCACCCTCACATCCCTCCTTTGTTTTACTGCTGCCAGGCCAGACACCAGGCAGGCAGCACTGCGCGCTGACGCGGCAGGCAGGCGGTGCGTTAAAACCCTGACTTCTACGAACGGTTACAGACAACACGTCGATGCTGCTGACGTACACAGACATCACCTGCTGTAACTGTAAATATGAACTGTAATACTTTTGCCCAACCACAAGGATTCATTGTGTGTCTTGGTGCCCGTGTGTGCTGGAGGTCTCAGACCTGGCACCCTTACACCCCCACGTCGCGCCAATATTCAAATGGTGTAGCTGGGATTTGAATAGGCCCTATAGCAGTTCAATGAGACATGGTGGTGTATAATAAATGACAGAGGGGCGCTCCGTGAGATGAAGGCATGCTGCAGAATTAGTGGAGTTATTTTAAATATGTGAAAGCCTTTTTAGGGAAGCATATATTTGCATATTAAAATTATTTAAAGATACAAAATAATATCCTTTACAATATCAGTTTTCCTTAGAAAAAAATAAATTTTCTGTTTAAAGTGGTGTAAAGGAATGTGTTTTTATATGATATTTTACACTTCTTCTTTCCAGATCTTCTCAAAACCACATGAAATCAACTGGTGGTCTAAGAAGGACCACCAGCATGCTCTGCATCACTTTTAAGACTTCTCATGTCACATGTTCTGGGGGAATTTGCATATAGAAAACACTTGCAGAGAATGCAGATTACTTTTGTTATCGTGGGAAACTGGAAAAGTGGCAGACAAAAATGTTAAACAAGCTGAGGATGAAATCAAGAAACCACAAGATACACAAACTTCAGATATATTTGGATATTAAAAGTGTGAAGTTAATTGTTTTGTGCTCTCTTTAGCTGTGCCTGTCTTTCCAGCTTCATTTTTTAGCTTAATAGACTGGTATCTTCTGCTTTTGTCGAGACCGAGCAGTCCCTCTAACATCCCTGTAACCCATGAAGACATTCACAGCATGCATTTAAGCAGGAAAACTCACTATGATTTCGTGTCCTGGAAAAGATGGGCAGCAGCAATGATGTTTCAAACAAAGAGCTCCCAAGCTTACAAAAATTTGTTATAATCCAATGAAACACAAGAAAAAAAGTTTTAAAAAGCATTTAGAGTCAAAAATGTGTCAAGCAGAATCTCCAAGGCCAGATGCATCTGCCTCCAAGTTATCCAGGAGCACTGGTGACACCATTCCTTCAGTTTTCAGGTCTTTCTGTAATTTGTTCTGAGTAAAGGGAGAAACTGCAAAAGATGATAGAAAGAAAAAATTAAAAGAACACTCAAACACCAAACAGCAACAACAAGTGAGAGTGAAGAGTTTTACTTAAGTGTAAAAGGATATTTCTTGGTCTTTTTTTCAACTACTCCTGTTTTTTTAACTCCTGCATTTCCCAGTGAAGTGTGAAGTTTGCAGCCTTTGAGTCAATCTGAAGTACTTGAGCTGAGGCAAAAGAGAAACATCAAGGAATAAGTTAGATCAACAAAAGCAATAAACTACACAAAAAGAAATAAATAATAAAAGACATGGGTAACAGGTATGGAAATAGATAAGGACTGAAAACTGAAATAGAGTCATACAGGAATAACTGAGTACATTTTGAAAAAAAAAATAATTCAGATGTTTATTGCATATTTATTTTTACTTTTTTTTTTAACACAGTTGCTGCCCTTTGGGATATATTTTTAAACTAAATTGATGATATAAACATTAACATTTTCTTTTGTGTGCCAAAGGCTGTTCTGTCAACTCACTGTGTTGGTGTTTGCTGTTTGTATTTGTAGCAATGAACAACTGAAGGACTTTCCTTTCCCTTATTATCATCATTTTGAATGAAGAAAAATATTTAAAACAAACATGAATAAAACAAAGTGATTTCTATTTTAAAAATTTCAGTTTTGTGAAGGTTTTGTGAAGGGCTGGCTATTAATCTGACATTGAGCTTCATGAGTCTCAACGAAGAGCTGATGCAAAAGACATTTCTTGAAACTTTTTCCTCCTGTGAGACTAACAGGGAACTTTACTGGACAACTGTTAACATGTTTAGGTAAATACAGGGACATTTGGAACTCCAAAGTCTGTGAAGAACATTAAAAACTCTACAATGCCTGGCACACACTACTATAACAATGATAATTTATTTTTAGTGCAGCAGGTTTTAATAAAAGTTACACATTTTTCCACCAAAAAGAAACTCAAAAAGAGAAATAAAAATTAAAATAAAAGATAAAAACTGAACTTTAACATCAGAATTTATTCTTTTTTTTTCATTCGTTCATTCATTCAGTAAAGGTCTACGTTTTATCATAGGAAGGTTCTGACAGCAAAAGCCCTGTCACCTTTAGTTATAGTTTGAGATGAAAACGCTACTTGGTCTGGATTTTAGACTGTGTACTATTATTTATAAACTTTATTAACAGGTGAGATTTTATCAAAAGATTGAATGTTAAGTGAACGATTCCCCATTGAACTGCTATAGGGCCTATTCAAATCTTATATTTTGAAGGCTATCATCAAGTTCTTTAATGCGCATTTACGCATTTAGAAGATCGAATACGTTGGGCTACTTGCAACTTCTCAAAAAATGGTTCGTCCTCTCAAAAAGACTAACGCATGTAGCAAACAATACCTAAGTTTTTACTTTGTTTATATCTTAAACTTGTAGGCTATGTTTTTGCCCTGTCTGGTCTCTCTTGCACTGGAGTGGCAATGAAAGATTTCTCCCTTTTCTATAGGCTAGAGATTTTTTTTTTTTACAATGTATAGTGCAAAATGGCTCAAAATAAGTAATTTCAGTTAATGTAATAAAGTAAAAAAAAAAAAAAAAACAACCTAACCGTTCGGCCAAAACTGCAAATAAAATCACTGGACTGTCAAACAAAGCTGAAAATCCTGTAAAGGTCGACGTTTGTTGCTCAAAATGTGGGGATTGATGAAGCATGTTTTTAAATGCTTTTAAATAGTTGTGTGAGCTTTAGTTAGTCATGACAAGTAAATAATTCAGGATGCCCATCAGAAAGACATACAGCCTGTTATACTTCGGCTCTTTTACTAAACTAGAGTATAACAGATAGAGATTGAATTACCTTTAAAACACACAGTCTGTAAACGCCAGTGCACTCAACACAAACACAACCTCATCAAGTCCAGACGACAAACACAAAGCTGTGTTTTCTTTATAACGGTTTGAGCTGCGCCTGACGTCATCTACAACAATCAGCTTTCACAAATCTCGGCACGCGACGTTATTTGAGATTTTTTGAGAATTAAACGATATTTAAATTTTACTGTACGTAAAATCTGATCTTCAGGCTGCCGTGAGATGAGGGGACTCTCATTAACAGTCATTTTACAGTCTCAGAGCTCAAACAGGTAGATGGGTTAAATTACCTCATTCCTCTGCCTGCTGTATGATGTGTTCACGTGCTGCTAGAAAATTCAGTTGCTTTCAGCTGATTTTTCAGATGGGTCGATATTGAAATATAATTCATGGGGTATTTGGCTTTGTGATCATATTAGTGACATTATGGTGCCGTTGTTTGAGGTAGGAAGAGGACCGCAGGGGAAAAGCAAACACATGAGGGTTTTCTCTGTTCCGCTGCTGCCATCGTGTGGGCGTTTTGTGTGTCACATCAGCGCCATTTGATTTCAAAGCTGTGATTGGCTATCTGCTGCCCCATCTGGCTGTTTGCAGTAATGTCAAGGCCTCAAAAAACAGGAAAAATACTACACTACTCACTCTCTGCAAAAATATTGCAACTGAGGGTGTATGTTGATGCATTGTGCTGATTGAGATATAAAAACATGATATAAATGATCCTTAGAAACTTGGTAGGCTGCATTTTCTCTTAAACTTTTTTCCCCGTATAACTACTTAATTTCTTTTCTAAATCTTCTTGTATCATATCAAATACTTCTTTGTATAACATACTCTCTTACATTACACATTTTCACACCTTTCATTCCAGCAAAACCATGCTTTCAAATCTGGTGGTTTTGATGTTAGTATTGACCTTAATAATAAAAGAGGTAGAATGTTTTTAAGGTCTTATACCGTCCCTGATAGCTTTGTAGGAGCTTTTCATGCACCCAGTATTCTGGAGGCCTTCTTCACTGTTGCCCTGCAACTAAGTTGTGTTTCTCTTTTTACAACAATTTTTCAGTTTAAGGAGATTCACTTGCTCAAAGTAACATTTATCTCGCAGAATGAAACAGCTGACATTTGGGATTAGCAGCTAACGTTTTAACATAACATTTAAAAATCACCCAATACCATCTCTTTAGGAATTCCTTTATTAGTGAATTAAATCAAAACAAGACCTCATTAATACAAAGCAAAATACACGGAGCAAACAAACATTTTGGAGAGCAATGTCATAGGATAAAAAAAGGTTGATAGAGCATGATTCTATCTTTGATCAGCCGAACATTAAATAATTTTACATTAACAAAGCTCTGATGCCCTCAGGGTAGAGGTCACAGTACATTTGCAAGCAATAACAAGCCACAAATCAGCTTTTTCCTAGAGCATGATTGCAGATTCTCCCAAAAATCACATCTGTAGCAACAGTACACTCATTCACAGAGGAGTCTTTCACAGCGGTTCTTGTGACTAACCACAAATCCTTTTTTTTTAACCTTAGTTGTACTTTCTTTTCCTCTTTTTATCCCACTCTATCACTCTTTTCTCCCTCTCTCTGTCTGGTAACACTTGACTTTCACTTCCTCCATATCATTTGATAACTCCTACCTGGCATCTACAAGTATAAATTGCAGATACAGTAGCTGTGTTAGCACCACATATAAACAACATCCATTTTGGTTGCAGAAACTGAATCTGAAATATGGCCACTGCTCCTGAGTACTCACCGTGACGAGCAGCTTCACAGCTAAATGGGATCATAAAGAGTACAACGATGGCAGAATGGAGTGAATGTGGGAGGCAGTGTGGAGTGTGTGTGGGCAGCACAGAGGGGGAGACCTGCATGGAGAGCACTCTGCTGTGTTTTTGTCATTACCACAGTGACTGTAAAGCCCATTTTCAGGTATACAGATGGGATCTGATGACCTCTCAGGTGTGCAGAGCTGCCATCTGTTCAGGTCACACATGTTGAGCAGGAATCCTTTATGACTAAGCCTGCTGATTGTGTAACTCCAATCTCTGTATCCAGGGATATTTACCACTCTCAACTGCACTTTGATTTTGTCTTAAGAAAAATATATCTGAGAGTAAGCACCATACAAACAAAGATCTTACCATGTGCTGTAAACTGGTGAAATAACGTCGAGAAACCCTTACTCCTGCTTACAGGAGGAATCTTATTCTCAACAGATGTGCAACAAATCAAACTACAAAAATAGAATCACAGAGTAGATGGAGTACAAACTACACAAAAGACCCATTTTAATCCCTCTTTAAGTTATTGATATAATCCTGGGTACAAAAAACAGCATTGTTAGATTAGATTGCCCCGAAGGAAGAACATTGATGAGGAAGATTCAGTGATAAATTCCTATGTCCTCTCAACTAATCTCTCTCTTCTGAAGGGGTTTAAAATTAGACCTTGATGGTTTTAGATTTTCCCTTATGTTTGATTCATTTAGAATTTGATTTTGCAGCGAGCAGCATATCAGCTGAAGTGCATCATAGCTGTGTTTTTGGTGTTTATGTGAGGTTTGCTGTCTACCTGAAGGATACTTGAGCAGAGCAGGCGCTACTACTTAACCAGCCGTACTGAGTGATCTGCAGCCACAACACTGAACAATCCAGGGATTTTAACTGTAACGTTTCCTTCAGCTGGTGTGAGCCTTTAACAGATGCCCACTCTGTTCTCTTTTCAGGGGCCTGAGGCCAATTCTTCCAGAGTTTCTCTGGCTGAACTTTGCTGCCTCATCTCTCTGCTCTCTGTAACCCGCTTTTCACTTTTTGATGTCTGCCTCTGGACACCGTTGTGCTACAGACTTTAAGTTTTTTAACTCACCGCTGTACTTCATTCGGATGACTTCTGTGAACTTCTCAAAACTTTCAGGTCATCGCAAGATTCTTGCACTCCAGGCGTTCAGGTCTCTTTGACACGGTTTCTTTCCTACGTGCACCAGAGCTGACCTGGTTCTTCTTCTCCCCTGCTGCTTATTCTGGTCAGCAGTGGTGTCCAAGCCTGAGTTTAGTGTTGTAAGATCTGTCTGTGACTCATCTTTGTGCCTATTTGTAGCTAGTGGGTTTGGAGGCAACAAATCAAGCCAGTCTTTGATACTGTGTTTCTAATCCAAGATGTCCCTGATGAGGCATTTTTCCAAAGTGTCATGTGTTTTATCTCTGTCAGCCTCTCTATTCCCAGTAGTCCACAGCACCGGGTCTGATACAGCATTTGTTTTTAAACTAGGACACAAGTCTGCCTGGAAACCCAGAGGAGAGAAGAGTGATACAGCCAGCACGTTACTGGAAATGTTTTAATGACTGTATTTTACCTGCTTAGACCAGTGACTGACCTTGCTTCATCTTTCTTCCATCACCTTGTAAACACTGATCCAGACTTGGGGGGGAAAGGTTTATAATAAAAAAAAAAATCACTTTTTTGCTTTTTTGCAAAGTTAAAAAATTGTAATTTCTGTTCCAGCTCATAATTCTCAATAAAAACGCAGAATACTGGTACATTTAAGTATTTTTGACACAAACAAATGTTGTTACAGGGCGTGATCTTTTCTCTTTTTCTTTTCATACCAAGATTAAACATGTGATTAACATTATGATGATGGTATACGCTGTTTTATCTTTGTGTGAAGCTAAGCTAAGACACTACTGGTTTGACCATTATGTTTGGCATTCTGAAGCAACAGTTATGTCCATCTCATTTTGCAGCTGTTGGATAAGACAGTTAAAGAGAGTCAGGAAATGTGGGTAGAAGGGAAGACATGCTGCAAACTGTAAAGGCCATGGTGATGAACCAGCCAGCCAGCAACTGCTGCAACTAGCACTAGTTTCTCCATACGGGGCGCATGCTTCAGTAACCCAACTATAGATATGTTTATTGAACTATGAAGTTCATGAAAGTTGTAGCAAACCTACAACTCTTATATACCAGTGGTAGCACAATAAATCTGGTACAACCATGGGTTCCTGAGCCTCACACAGCAGATGCACAAACACAGCTGTCAGTAGGCTAACTAGCTACAGCTGCCCGCAGACCCTTCTGAAATAACATCCTGAACAGTAATGACATGTTTCTTTGACTGACATGGACAACTCAGAGCTCTCCATTAAGTGTCACAAACTCCTTTTAAAACATCTAAAGAAACAGAATTCATTGCAGAACCCTGAATACTAGAAGGGACATCAAATTTGATGGTAAGCATTTCACATTAATGTGATCAGCCGACACTAAGTTACTGAGTTACTAATTAGCTATTGTCAAACCATTGAAAAAAAAATTAAACATTAGATTCAAGTAGGATTAGGGACTTGTATAAAGGAGCATATAGGCCCAAGTAATTCTAGCCTACACATTCAGTGTTTTCATCTGGCCCTGTAATCTGTGAGATTATCTTCATACTGAGGTTGCTTGATTGGCAGATTATGATTGTTGCATATGCTTAGTAGAAAAAAATGTCATATTGTAGTTAATAAAATACTAAAAGGATATGTGCATGCCATACCGCATAGTCTTTAATGTAATATGGAATCCCACAATTGAGGGATTTTATGTATTTTTGACCCATCACGATTGTTTTTATGTCCCCAAATTAACGCCACAATATATGAAAATCACATGGTGACTTTATGTCCGTAGATATTTTAACTCGATGTATTAACGTCTGTCACCATAACCATAACAAGGCCGGTGTGAAAAAGACGTTTCAGTCCATTTCTCTTTTTTGATGTCTCCTACAGGCTGTAACGGACGGTTATTTGCTGTTTATATGTCTGTGGCAAATGTAACCGTAAAAAAAACAAATGGCCAAACGGGCTCTCGTATGGAAAGCAGGCAGGGCACAGTGGGGCTACAGTGACATTTTCCCCACATGCAAAATCATGCAAAAGGTAAATACTGAGGCGGAGGGATACAAACACTATTGCAGAACATGGCCGTCACCTCCGTCATGTCCTCTCTTGCGAACCCGCCCCCTCTAGTGAGACTGCGCTATGATTGGACAAATGCCCCGCACGTCAGTTTCTCATTGGATCCCCGACGGGTCAATCACAGGCTAATGTCAATGACGTTGATCATACTCTGGGTTCACTGTATCGCCTGGGTGGACAG
The DNA here is from genome assembly GCF_033239565.1 of Halichoeres trimaculatus. NCBI lineage: Eukaryota > Metazoa > Chordata > Actinopteri > Labriformes > Labridae > Halichoeres > Halichoeres trimaculatus. Next base: position 10,759,484 of record NW_027437192.1, read on the forward strand.
TATAGTTACTTCAACATTAAATGGAATAAAATGCCGTGGATTCACGTAAATAGAGACGTTGCCTAATCGTAATTAATTAATGCTTCGTAAACAAGACGGGTCGCCACTGGAGCGGGTGTCAGCAGGCCTATTTTCGGTTTTTATCAGCAATATTTCAGGGTAAGTGGAGTGATACATTTCCTTCCTGCGTCTTTTCCCTCGCACAAGAGGACAAACCTGCTTGCTTTATTATTTAAATACGGCAAAGTAACAAGAAACACTGTGCAGACGTATATCACTTAACAGAACAGCCCAAAACTGAATACATTATGTCCGTATTTTGATGAAAAGTAGTGCCTCTGTGCTCCAGCTCGCAGTTAAATGGAGAGGGTAAGGAAGGTAATGGCTGTCGGTCGACTCGTAACTTGAAAATTGTGAAATGGCCTGTTTAGTGTGGCTCGTCCCTTTGCTCTGGGAACCGATCCCGGTTTCGCTGTCTGAAAGTCGAGTATTTACTTCAAGGGGAAATCAGGACACACGATTTTGATAGCCATGTTAGCTTCCGAGCTGTCATATTAGATCCTGTAGGGTACCTGTCTGCCGTCAGTGGGCCTTCTCAGTCTTCAGACTCCCATCTGTCATACTGTGGAGGATCTGACTCTTTTCCTTTCTGTGCTTTAAAAAGAGGTCATGTTACCCCCATGTGGACCCCACATACCAGATCTAACATGGTCGGTAGTTGTTTAATGAGATTAAGGAGAAAAGGGCTAACTACACATAAGTGACCTATTGTTCAAAGCTGTTCATGCAGCTGCTTTTTCCCCTGCTTAGTAAGAGCCTCAAAATATTATTTTCCCCCAGTGGTTCAGATTTGTTTGATTTTATTGCTGGAACAGATTACATTTCAGACAAATAACACAAATATTTCCAAAGCTATGCTTCTGGAGTCAGGGAAATGGCATTTGCACGGCAGTATTTACTGTTTAATAAACAAAACATCACATTAGAAATTGTTGTTTGTTACTAAAGCTGTATGAACGCAGTGATTAGCCCATGCAGCCATGATTTTCTGTGCCATCACAGTGTAGATACCAAAGCTGCTGGGCGAGAAGTAGGCCATTTAGACAGAGTGATACCACCAGCATGTGTGCCATCCCTGCAGATGGATTAATATCAACATCTGTAGGTAGTACAGATGTTCCACTTGAGAGCATGCAAGATACGTTTCACCAATCATTTCCATAGTTACTATCTGATTTATTGAAATGTGTGATTTGTTTGCGTTTCCTGCCAAAGCTTGTTTTTGGTGAATCAAATCTACTTTCATTTTGTGTCGAAATTTCTCATCAATCCAAAAAATGGCTTTTGAAAAATATTTGTTTATCATTATGACCAACATGCCAGAAGGTATTAACAGAGGTATCTTATTGAAATCAAAACAGTGCTGTTGAAATGTTCAGCTCCTCACATGTCGGACTGTGAGCAAAGCTGGGAGTGGTGGATGAACAAAATAAAACTAACAGACATTTTATCCAACTCTTACATTAGGGTTTAGGTTTTGCAACTTTCTGAGTCTTGATACAGTTACCTTGGCTTTAGGATGAGCTGGTGACGATCCTGATCAGATCAGATACCAGTATTATTTTCAGATCAAAGAATCCCTAGTTTTGGATTGTAAGCCTCATTTGTCATGTATGGATCTGAAGTGTTTCAGGTCAGAGAGAGTCAAGTGAAAAGAAGGGGAACAAATCAAACATGGAAAACTGTTTGTTAATTGGGCACAGTGTTGGTAAAAGCATTACTCTTAAAGCAGCCTTGTAGATGAGATTGGCAAAATCACTGTAAAAGGGTTTAGGCATGTGTACAAAGCTGAACTTAATGTTATGTGGTGTTAAAGAAGCTTGGTGAGAACCTCAAAACTTTCATCAGATGTTTAGATGTTTGCAGAGGTTAACTAACAAGTTACTGCCAACAGTTGAACACTAGGGGAAATTAATTTGAATGCAAAGGCTTGTATTGGACATGAATCATCAGATTTGTTTATAGACTAAAAAGCCATGGTGACATCACGCATTGGTGAAGCCTGGTGTTTGGCATTATGGTGATAGCTAGCTCATTTTTGGAGCTAGAAGTGGTCTTTGAAATGCAGTGTATTGCTACGTTTAATTCTGGTTGACAGGTTGCTGTGGTAGTCATTTGTCACTCATAGTTAACCAAACTTGGAAACATGGCCTTCTTTACTTTAAATTCTACTGTTAGAAGAAGCAGAATAAATGTTCAAATGATCACCCTGGATGAGAGCATTTACCTAAGAGGAAACTGTTTAATAAGGTAATCAATTAACTATGATACATGGCTATTTCTTCATTTTTTATGACCAGACTTCTTTTCAAATGGCTGATATCAACCCCTGCTGGTCAATATTGGGAACGTAGGTTTTCTTAAAGTAGTGTGGTTCCGGCAAGATATTTTCTTAAACAATACTTTATATGTTGTGTGGTTGTGGCTAAGGATGCACCGATCCAACTTTTCTGGTTCCGATACCAATACTAATACCTGGGCTTAGGTATCGACTGATACCAATACTAATTCCGATCTTATACCAGCGTTAGATAATAACCTGAGGATACCAATCTAACCTTGGGGGTCACCGATACACCGACAACCGATACCACCGAAAGGTATTGGTGCATCCCTAGTTGTGGCAAGAGATTGGCTGGTTCTCATGACATAACCAGCATTTTGTTGATTTAATGGTTATGGCTGATAACTTCACTCACAAGGCTCATTAAAAAATCTGCAGGCAGTCCCCATAGTGTGGCTGCTGTCGAGCATGCTAGTGCTTTCCCTTGTGTCCATCTGGTTGATTTCTTCTAACCAGTAGTTGGACAGGACTCCACCACGAAGTAGAGAATTATTAGAGCCCGACCGATAGGGGATTTTTGGGGCCGATGCCGATACTGACACTTGGGGCAAAAAAAAGCCGATATCCAATATATTGGCCGTTATCTGATATATCTGCTGTTATCTGATATATCGGCTGACATATATAATAAAGTCATTGATATTCACATGATATATACTGTATATGAACATAAATTATTACAATACCCATATGATTCAAGACAGAGACAGAACACTGTTGAATTAAAACAAGGAACTTTAATTATAAAACTGTCAACATAAGAACTGTAGTGTAAACCAATGATAAATAAGAACAAGCTGTAAACACAATAATAAATAAATAAGTCAAACTTTAAACACAGTAAGTAGAAAAAAAAGTCAAACTGTAAACACACAATGAGCAACTTACACCACGTTAAAACACCATATTATAGTCTGACATTAGATAATGGTGGACTTGTGAATTAACAGTAGCATTTATCTCCGTTTATCTCACAAAAAATTTTGGCCGATTTTGATTATCGGTGACAGGCATAATCAGCCCGATTAATTGGTCGGGCTCTAATTATTACTTTACTATAACATAAAAAATGATAAATCTATGTAAAAAAAAACTACTGGATGAAAAACGGTAGCTCCATCCACATTAGGACAGGTGACGTGCAGCGTCTGAATGATTGGTTGGTAGATTAAATCTCTGCCAGTGGACTTCCTTATCAGGGTATCTTTGGAATCAGATAAAGTTTCTCGTGAGAGTATTTGATAGATGTATTTGAGGGTAAAGTACATCAGTATTTCTTACGATTTCTTGTCCTTAATTTTGGACAATTTTCAGATTACTGCTCATGAGTCATAAATCTTCTCCTACCCCGTGTTCCTCATTGCTGTCAGGTTAAATGTTGATGCAGAGTCACAAGTCTGTGCGAGAGTAAACAAGCGCTGTCCATCTTTGGGGTGCTGAGATTGAGCCATTAAGACTGTCCTAAAGCCCTGTCTGAGAGCCGTGGAGGGGCAAACCCCACTGCTAGTCACGTTTGAGGCTCGGACCATTTATCTCAGGGCTTTGGCACATTTCATTGGCTAGTGCATAATCCGCTAAAGGTCACAGTCACTAATTACGCTACTCCAAAACAGACAGATGCCTACCCTGAGCTTGATTGCCCTGTCCTTCATCAGAACAATATTCAAAGGTTGCATAACCCTCACTTGGACAATTTGAACGACATGTGCGTGGCTCGTCAGAGTCACCAGACGAAGATAATGAGCAGAGTCACTTGTTTCCACCACTCTTATCCATATGTGTCTTATACTTAAAAAAAATGGCATTTTCTGCTTCTTGTCCGTCCCGTTTATCACTGAACGAGTTGGTTTGGCTGAAAGCACTTTTAGCCAAGCGGCGACCTCATTATCTCGGCGTCCAATCAGTCCTACAGCCAGCTCCTAATTGAGCCATCAGCGCCTTGAGGGGGGAAGAGGAGGGATGAACGTGTCAATTACAGTAATGAGGGGCAGCCATGCAGAGGGCAGTCAGGGGGACGGAGGCCAGACAGAAGCCTTGAAGTGAAGCCCAATTCTTGTCAATTCACGGCTAATCAAAGATATTATGGTAGCTTGACAGTAGTAAAGTTACTGGAGTCAGGAAAGGGCGCTTTTTAATCATTTTTCCTCCAACAGTGGAATGTTCCTGACTTGCTGTGGTAATTGTTTAGAGTTGATGTCTTGCGGTTACATCAAATCAATTACCTATGATGGAAGCACTGCGGTAAGTAAAGACATAATGTATGAAAATCTGAAGTAAATCACATCATACATGATTATCTCTGCAGGCTATCCCTCTTAGTTGTCTGTGTGTGTGTAACACAGGTGTTCAAAACTTAACATCATATACATTTTAAGGTTCCTCTCACCGCTGCAACCCAGGAAATAACTTTCAAAGACCAATAAAAAGGCAAATGTACTCTTGACAATTCTATGGAATGAATTAAGAAATAAATCTCTTCTTTCTTAACCTTTCCTTACTGAGCATGCTTATATTCAAAGAGTACTTCAGTGGCTACAAGAGGTACCATGACAAATTGTAGGGAAGCTAATCAGAGCAAATTGAAGCCATAATTTAGAGCTGAAACAATTAGTTGATTATAAGAGGCTATTATAGACGTCACATTGTCCCCTGGTACGTTTGGATATGTATTTGTTTCTTCTGTTAGACCAAAGATCCATGTATGGTCTCTGAAATATAGAATACTTGTCTTGTCTTCATTTGTCTTGTATTGTGTGTAAAAATCATAAAGTGTTAAAATCCGGAAGTCTTTACAATGATTTGTATAAATTCACAAATTACACCATTAGAGAAGTTTTAATCTGTCCCCAGTCAAAGGTAGCTGATTTTCTCTCTATGGATTGTGATTGCTTGTTGTCTCCTGCCGAACACTGAACAAAGACAATCAAGCCGTTTTATATTCGTTATTAAAACCTTTGATCACATCTGCTCCTTTTCATTTCTGGAGTAGTGTCAGGCCACAGTAGTGCCCCAGTTTCAGATAAACCTGTGTGCCCAATGCGCAAAAACTGTGAATGAGCCATGTTTTTCACCTATGGTATTTTCTGAAATTAGAGATAAATCAGTGCTGTAAGTATATCTCACATAATAAACGCTGTATGCCTAAGACTTTAAACTGAATGAACTGAGTTAGCAGTAAGAAACACTTGATTAATAATTCTTATCTGGCGTGATTTTGGGGGCTTTTGGACAGCTGAAGGGGGCAGCAGGACAAGCGACCCTGTAGCTTCTGAGCCAAACTGGTTCCCTACAAACACTAAACTCTGATTCTTACATTTGAAATTCAAAGACAGTGCTTTTTTAATGGTCTTTTAGTGAATACCTGACCCACTTTTCTCAAGTGAGTAATAGACTGATAACTATGTGAAGTATCCAGTCAGTGCAATCCAAACACCGGGTACGGCTGGCCAAAAAAACACGAGCTGTAATTATTGTGGTACAATTTTCTCTTCAGAAATTTAACAAATGCTTAACCTGTGAAAATGAGTAACAGCAACACTTACATAGATGAAATATTTTAGCTTGGTAGATCCCGACAAAAAGCAGAGCAGTGTGTACCCCAAATAGGGAAGGGTACCTTTCACATTTGAAACGATACAGAACCGATGCCCGGTACCTGGCAATCTGTAACGGTACCCATTGGTGCCAACTTTCAATACTTTTTTGCGTTTATGTGGTTAAAAAAAATATCAATTTGTTTAGTAATAAAATCTCATTTTTTTTAATTTAACACATTTACTCTTCAATTTATAACCTTGCAATGCTGTGTTCATGTCCAGCATGAAAAATGTCCTACACTTCCACTCCCTCACAGTCACAAAGATGCACTTAAGTACCTAAACATGGTACCTTTCGATTTTACGAGAATCGGTACCTAGCAATTTTGATCGTAGTACCTAATTTGGTACCCATCCTTAACCTCAAGCTGAGCTGATGTCACATTACCTGACACAGGTGACACAACAAACAAACTAATATCACTGGTCAAAACATAATGTTTTTGTCATCTTCTAATCAGATTAAATGTAAAATATCTTGACTTGTGAAAAGTAAGAATCTATGGACTGAAACTACAAAATAAACCTCATCTTATATAAAAAATATTAGCACTGTTCAAACTGAAGCTCATCAAAAATCTAGACCTAAGATTTAAGCTAATGAACTGCCTGGTTTCTTCAACTTTCACTCAGGGCTAGAAATCTGCCTTTAAGTATGAAAGAAGTAATGATTTGGTCTTTGCCTCAGCGGGTAAATGTTTGATGCAGACGGCTGAAGCGGCTGCCATTGATGCATTTCATGGCAGTGATAAATGATGCAGAGATTTCAGAAGTTGAACCTAACACGCTGGATTTTATTACAACTTCTGATTAATTCTCAAGCTGGACACTCTGAAGTGTTGAAATGTGGTTTGTGGTGGCCCCATGTGCACTCCACTGGCGTTTTCATATTTTCCGTCTGGCCTAACAACAATCCCACAGGAAAGCACGGACACAGAAGGGTCAAGACTGCAGGGAAAACTTAACACAACAGGGCTGAGCCTCTGTGTAGGAGTGAGAAGGAAGAGAAATAGTTTGTGAGCTGAAGATGCTGAAAATGTGGAGTGATTGGTTTGAAGCGATTTTTTTTTTTTGTCGTCAGTTTCTCTCTGATCTTGATTATTCAGGTGCTTTGTTGCCAGTTTTCACTGGAGCAGAGAGACTTTGAAGATTTACCCTTGGGATCCATTTGTAGCACAGTCTCATTTTCACAGGCAAACGTGTGTTATCTTTATTAAACATGTTCATAATCCTCTCCCTTTATCAAGGATATAAAAAAACTCACAGATCAGCCATTAGATAGACAAACAGAAAACATAATGAATGTAATTACATGAATTAATCCCAAAAAGAGCAGCATTGGTTTATGGGTTAATCAATCAAGAGAAATTAATCGCCAATATTTTGATTAACAATTAATCTTATTATAGAATTTTTATGCAGCCATGTCAACCAGCGGTAGAGTCATTTTTTTTTAAATACTAGCGTGCTAATTTTCATTGTGAAGTACTCAGTACATGAAGAGTTGGATTTTGCACTGGTGGGTTGACAAAAGAAGAGCTTTAGTGCATCTCTCTGGGCTCCAGAAAATTGTCTAAAGACCTGATTTTATAGGGATTTGAAAATGAAAGCTAGTTGCAGCCCTGTTTTAAAATTTTAGACGTCAGAAGTATGCAGTATGTAAACAAGGCTGTAGCTCAGCATCACTTCATTACAAACAAATCAGACAGTCTTGATGGATTTCTTTTTGGTTGTTACTGTTTTCTTCACAAGACAGAGATAGCATTGTTTGACTACAAACACTCCAACACTTGTGAAAATTAAGAAATAATGAAAAAGATAGGTAAATAAAAACATAGATAACACAAACAACAAATGCATTACAATAAAAAGTAACAATAAAATTACAAAACAATACTGAAATGAAATGAAACGAAAACCTAAATTAAAATAGTCAAAATAAACAGACAAAAATATGATGAATGAATAAATTCAATAAAAAAAAATACACAAGATACATGAAAAAAAATCCCAAAGAATTAGAAATCAAATTTGATACATAAAACTGAACTAAAAGAGATAAAAATAAATTAAATTAAGAAAAGTGAATGAAAATATAGTAAAAAATAAATGAATTAAAAAAAATAACTAAAAATTAAATTATAAATAACAAGAAATTTATTCTTGAAGTTACACCAAATAATTCTGTTTGTGTGATTAAAATTTAATAAAACTAATATTAATTAAATTAATTAAAAAAATGAAATTAAACATAAAAAATAGAATATGATAAAAATAAATATGCAACATAAAATAAAACACAATGGGAACTGGAAGATGCAAATATTTTAATATTTTAAAGAAATTACAAAAAAAGAAAAAAAAGTGACATGTAGGAAAGTAAATGAGAAGAATTTCTCATCAACAAACAGTCCACTACATAAACATAGCCTTACATGCATAAAAATACAGTAACAAGAGACAACACTCAAGAGATATAACAACACTCTATAAAGTCATGATAAAACAGTTTATGATGTTTGGTTTATAATGAAAACGAGTCACAGTGTGAAAATACTTCAGGTCAAGCTTCAGAGAAAAGCTCTTATTTGCTCTTCTTTTGTGTAGCCTCCATTGTGTCAAACATAAATCCTGTACTTATGTCTCTGTCCATTTATTGTGCAGATCACCTGATCACAGGAGGTCGTTTCTGAGCCACTCAGAGCTGTCAGGGTTGTTCTGACCTGTCCACTGTCTCACTATGACCCTCTTACTGCAGAGAGAGCAGCCTTTAACCATTGTGCCCTTTCTCAGTTATTCTTTCATTACCTTTCAAGCTATTCAAGAAGCACCTTCATCTATTCTCAGGCAGGCAGGCGGTCGCTTATTTTCACTAGAATCTCCAGGTTAAACCAGGGCATGTAACAAATGTATGAATTAAGTCAACCAGCTCAAACAAAATTTTGAATTACTCATCCTTGCTCTTTACATTTCCCAGGTCTCCTGTGGGTATTTTCAATTAAAAACCTTTAGAATTAAAATCTTTTATGGGTTTTGGTGTTTCCTTGACCGCTACAATCCATTCTTCTTGCTCATAAATTACTTTCAGTTTCTTTTTCATTTACACAGCAACCAACAGTGTTTATCATCGCATTTAAGAAACAGAACTCATCAACACTTCCATTCATTTCAGCTTCAGAGAACAGCTGATTTAATGCACCAGAGCAGCTACCTGACAACAATCAGCATCATACCTGACTGAGTTTAATTAATTGTTGAATTTAGAGTTGTGATTATAACTGCATGTCATAAACATCTGTAAACTTAAAAACTACTTGCTTCTAAACTTTCTAATATAAAATTGTTTATATTGAATCTATGTACAGTAAATTAAATCAAAACTTAGTCTTAGTGTTTGTGAGTAAAAAGTGATGTCTTCAGCATAGAGTGTGACCTGCTACATGGGTAAAAAGAGTGGTACATTCTTTTCGTCTCAAATCTTTAATTCATGCAGAGTTTGAAGAGCTCAATGCTTTATAATTCATTATTTGTCTATTATTTCTTATTTCTTATTCATGACTCTTGTCAAGGAGGATTTCAATGTATGACCATCAAAAAAAAACCCCAACCAAACAACTCTGAAAGATGTCTATTGACCTACTTTGGAGCCAGTCCAAATATGTGTAAAGCTATTTCTATGAAGCTTAAAGATACCCATGCTGCAAAAGTAACCATGTGATTTGTAACCGAACTGGCTCCTTTGTAAATTTGATGTTAAGTCTCCTTAAAAAAAAGTGTTAAATTAGCACTGGGACTCTCAATACAGTTATCCGTACAAGTTTATGTGGCATTTTTCTTTTACAAAGTGTTTTATGGATGGAGAACTGGGTTGTACTGCTGTTTTCTTTTTACTTAAAGCTCCTGTTAGGAGTTTAAGTCTGGTTGTGAAGCAGACTGAAATTATTAATAATGTTTCTGTATGATCTGAAATATCAAACTAGACCATTAAAGAGATGAGCCAGTAGAGCTGTTTGTTAAGCCTGTCACCAGCGGCAGGGGGTAGGCGTCACTAGATACACGTTGCTAATGCATTTTTTTTCACACAGGTTTGGTGATTGATACAATAGAGGTATAAATTGAAATTTGTGTGACTAAAAAGAAAAAATAGCAAAAACTCTGCTTTGCCCACAGGGTGTGCCAAATTTGACGAAATCCAAAAGTCCCTCACAGGAGCTTTAAGGTCACCAGAGTCTGTTTTTTAGTTTCATTTTCTCTCTACAGGCTTCTAGTAATTGGATCCTCTTTTAACAGATCTCTTTGATTGACTGCCCCCAGTGTCCCTTGTGCTGTCTTATCCTAAGTTTGTGTGATGTGTTGTGAACATGTGCGACATCTAAGTGACCTTTGTGTGTCTGTCTGTCTCAAACAGGAGAGGAGCGACGTCCTCTTACAGCACAGCAGCTGCAGGGAAGTTTGTCACTCTCGTCCCCGCGACACAAACTATGAACTGAGGCCCTCCGCTCTGTAACTTCACACGTCTCACTGCAGCGCCCTTGCTTCACTCTCACCGTCCGACAGTCGGAGGATTTCGACAACTTTGCCTCGCCACACCTGGGTAGAGAAATGTGTGTGTGCGTGCGTCCTCGGAAGCTGGACTGTGTCTGACTGTTTCTGGGCTGCAGTAAAAGGTCACGGGCTGAACTTCCTCTCTCGACCCCTGAGAGGCACCTCCACACTTGACTGACTACGACATTTGTGTCTACAACCACAAAGCATCATGGGTAGGAAAAAGATTCAGATCCAACGGATCACCGATGAAAGGAACAAGCAGGTGAGGCTTGGGTTTTCAAGTGTTTTTATGTCTTGTTTTCTAGAGTTATGAGGAACAAACACTTATTTCTTCTTTTATTTATTTTATTTTTATTATTTTATCACAATTTAACAACAAATTTACAGACAGACAAGCAAACATACACATGTACACACATATTCACATGTATATGTAAAAACAAAAAGGAGAATAGGGGAATGGTGCTATGCAGTGTTGCAAATGTTAAGTTCTTTAGTGCCCAAGAATGATTTTAAAATCCTCAAGGGTCATATCAGCCCACGGATTTACATGGTGGGAAGAAAGATGGCTGTTTGCTACAATGAAAGGCAAGAAATCAAAATAAAGAAAACAAAAAACTAAACTAAACAATAACATTACATACTCATATAGTTTTTCCAATTTTTTTGATTACAATTCACCTCTTCAAGTCGCTCATCTTAGAGAGAAAGCAAGTTATTCCATACATTGAATTTCTTTGAGCCAACACTTATTGTAGAGATTTTCTATCCCTACCTATATTCCCATGGTTTTACAGCTCAAAAACATCAGGTTAGAGCTTTACACTGATCATTTTTATTGTTTTCATGTAAAAATCACAGTAAAGGTTATGGTAAAACTTGTCAGAAATCAGAGTTGTTGAAATTACCTTTTAATAAGGTGTTTAAAATAAAAAAGGGTGACTCCTGAGGCAGTACTGTGTCCAAATTAATTTAGAGATTTAAAATAGTACCCTGAATAAAACCAATTCTAAGACGTAGCACACTTTAAGCACTATTATCATTTCAATTATTCAAAAAGTGTGGCTGTTAGGTTTATGACAAGTCTCAGATAAAACAGTTCATACTACTTTTAATTTTAATATTTAAGGTTTTTATTTCCTTCCAGCCTCGGGCAGATTTCAGATGGACTGAAATCTTTCCCAGTCTTTGTGTGTTCTCGCTCTGAAGCTGCTCCATTGTTGATTTAGCTCCATGCTTGTGTCATTGTCTCATTCAAATATGCACATTTTCTGCTCTGAAAGGTGTCAAATACTCAAAAGCTGGCTGTTGACAGGAATTTGCCTTTTTACAGCTCCATTTGTTGTTTCTTTTCTACACACACATACACACACACACACACACACACACACACACACACAAGTCTTCACTGTGTGAGGTTGCAGCCACACTTCACAGCGGGGAGGCTGTCGGATGGACGAGACGAGTTGTGAGTCCTGCCAAACAGAGTGCTTTGTACCATCGCTGAAAGAAGGAGTTCATTTAGGGTTTCATCGCGCCACACACTGTTTCCATCCTCTCAGCCCTCCACATGTTTGTCTTTGTCATGTCTCCTTCAGAAGTGACTCTTAAATCTCAGATGTGTCGCACACTACTCTGATTGCTCTGATTGTTGTGATTTCACATAAATCCATAATCACAGCTCCGCAGCTCCTTCCTAGTGACTCTTGGTCTCCTCCCTGACCAAGGTCTGTCTTGTTTTCTCAGTTGGGTCGGATGAGTAGTCAGGCAAAAATGTCTATTCTGTATTTTTAGGGTTTTTCCTCTGTTATCACTGTTTTCGAGAAACACCAGGCATTCTTTTGGTTTAGTTTTAATTCCAAATACATCTCCTTGAGCTCAGGCTGACCATGAACTCCACAAACTCATCCTGGAATTTTGTTTTACAGTAGAATAACAAACGCCCTGCAATTTGTAGCATCGGTTACATTTTCTTGTGACATAAGAAGTTGAGAAGAATGTCTGTGCAGCATAAATAGAGGAGCTACTTTTTTATTTCTCATTCTGATTTAATGAAGACGATAAAAATAAAACGTTAGTACTCTGAACATGTTGGACAGAGAGGGGTAAAACAAGAATGAGATCAAAAAAACTTTATATTTTAAGTCTCTGCAAACAAACTGAGGGAAAAACGATAAGGTAAAGGTAAAAAAGATTAATCCTGTCTTTAAAAATGTATTTTAAGTAGTGGTGGGACTTGATTAAAAAATTAATGGAATTAATAATGCCATTTGTAATTAATTAATCGTAATTAATCACATTTTAATCACATCAATATTCAATACAATATTCACGATGGAGATCATCGAGAGGATCAAAGGATGGAGCGCCCGAGATGAACACGATCAAAAAAGTTTATTTCTATTTTTTTGACCAAAAACAGGAAGAGAGACATAAAAGAAGAGAGTCCACTCTTCTTAAGTAACTTTGGTGTTTACATGGTCAGAGGAAACATTATTATTTGGGTCTTAAAGGATCATTCAAGATGCTCTAAAAATGTCTGGCAGCCAATGAGTTAATCTTGCGTTGATTTTTATAACACGTTAATGTGCAGTGTAATTAATTAATCTAATTAACGCGTTAAAGTCCCAGCCCTAATTTTAATACATTTAAAGTTTGTTTTCAGGTGTTGAAATTAGGCAGCAGACTCATTACTGTGAGTCTTTATTGTAAGAAGTTCTGAATTGTGCATCCTATTTTTTTTTGTCTATGGTGCCACAGTGAGATCTCTAGTCTTTAAGTGCTGAGGCTTTATGAGCATTCAGAACTTAAATGAACCCAGAGACATCAGTCAATAAATGTGTCCTTGAAACTAAACACTTTACACTTTAAGTCCCATTCTGTTAATTTGAAGTTACTCAGTGCAACTTCAAAAGCTCAACGTTTGACGCCTCATTTCATTGAAGTGCAAATACTCATGAGTCAAAAAACTCCCTCAAAAAGGACGCTTCATTAATGATGCTGAAAAGTGACTGCACTGTGTTCCTGTTTGTGTTTTAACGGCCAAAGAAAGTTTTCTTTTCCCAATAACGTTTGTGATTCATGTGATGTTACATACAGTATACTTGAAAGATTACACACAGGTCATCATCCTTATTTATTCATTTCGAATGTGTGATTTTAAAGTCTGGATCTTTTTTTGAGCTTTTCTGTTATACTGATATCAAATCAGAGTCAAGGGTCTGGAAACAGAGAAACTGGTTCAATACACACACAAAAAAATCAGCTTGTGCTCCTTTGTTTTTTAATTCTATTAAATGTACAATGAGTATTTAAAGAGGGGGTAATAGACTTTCCCAAATTTTAAACATGTGAATGAAATAACAATTTAACAGCCTCATCCTTAAGACAGCACAAACTCTTCATGAGACCTCTTGACATGATGACATCATCACATAAGGTTTTCTTGACTGGTTCATGACACGTCAGAGGGGTGTGCCTAAAATACTACAGTCTGTCTATAGCTCTTACAGACCTCTAGAGGCCTGGTCAGTCAGAGAGAAGGGGGTTTGTGGAGTAAGAGGCCTTAAAGAGACAGCAGCTAAAAGGGTTTAAAATAAGTTTGAACAGAGGCTAAAATAAGACTTTTCTAAAACACATCTGTAAAAAAAATTTTTTTTCAAGCTTTAAATCATGTAACGTGCTTGTAGGGGCTCCAGAAAAAAAAGCACAATACCCCCTCTTTAAATTATGTACCAGAAAAACATCTCACACAGTTTTCCTTTCTCTTCTCCCCATTGCGGTCTTCTGTCCTCTCTCAGGTGACATTCACAAAGCGAAAGTTCGGCTTGATGAAAAAAGCCTACGAGCTGAGTGTTCTGTGTGACTGCGAGATCGCTCTGATCATCTTTAATCATGCAAACAAGCTGTTCCAGTACGCCAGCACTGACATGGACAAGGTCCTGCTCAAATACACAGAGTACAACGAGCCTCACGAGAGCCGGACCAACGCAGACATAATCGAGGTAATCCATCAGCAGGGGTGTTATTGTTGAAGCAGAGAATCTCAGAGAAGAAGGGTGTTTTTTGATGTAGTGTGTCCAATTAAACATTTTGGATGACTAAAAAAGAAGTTTCACCAGTTTTAAGAAGTTATTTTTCTGACGGGGATTGTCTAATCAAAGTGTCTGATACACAATTACTGTTTTGGGGTCTGGATTGGGTTTACATTTTCTCTTCTGTAAATTATGTATTTTTACAGACTTTAAGAAAGAAAGGCTTCAACGGTTGTGACAGTCCAGAGCCGGACGGCGAGGACTCCATCGACCAAAGTCCTCTAAATGATGACAAGTACCGCAAGACCACAGAGGATCTGGATGTCCTCTTCAAACGCTACGGAGTAAGTCAGCCTACCAGCCAGCGCTGGTTTAACTCAAATGTTTTTGATAATTACTGTTTTTGCTGCTTCTTCAAGTGTTTTCAGAGTTGTTGGTCAAATATTTCTGTTATTTTCCTGTTTGCTTTGGTGGCTCACAGGAAACAGCATCTGGTGTGAAGTTCCTCTAACACTCAGTGGCTGCTTCACACTTTTTTTTTCTCACTCTGAAAAAGCAAAACTTTTGATCAACACAGAAGTCAAGAAGGGATAAACACTTGTTCAGACACAGTCATGTCTGACCATTTAAAAGGCAACTTTTCAAAGGTTGAAGACTCACTGCAAAAAAGTGAAATCTTATGAAGTGTTTATGTCTTATTTTAATTAATTTTTGTCTTATTACACTTGATATGAGTCAGTCCAGAAAAATGTATTGTGAGGTCTCAATTGCTTGTGACAACTAAAAGATATCTGCCAATGGAACAACAAAAAAATTGTTCAAAGATTTGCTTAAAAACCAGAATAATGTCTTGATACACGTTACTTTTCTCTTCTTCTATGGGCAACTTTTTTTTCTACTTGTTTTATGCAATTCAGACCTCATTTTTGTCTTTAAATAACTTGAAACGACCTTCTTCTGGACTAGTCAGGTGATTGTGGCTCATATTAAGTCTGAAAAGACATTTTTCACTAAAAGTAAGGCAAAAACACTTGATAAGATTTCATATTTTTTTCAGTGTGATGCTTTTAAGTTTTAAAACTCAATCAGTTCTCTTTGAAAATATCTGACTTATATAATCCCAGTGTCAATGAATATCTGTTTATGTGAATTAATGCTGATTGAATTAAGAGCTAAGTGACCTCTCTCATAAAAGAGGCATAAAAAAATGTTAAAGTTTATTAAAGTTCAAAGACACAGTGCTTTACACAAAACAAAAGTATAACAACTACATAATAAAACAGACCTAATAAAAATAGCTAAACTTTATTTATATTTACACTAAATTTTTGTGAAAGTAATTTTTTATGTCTGACCCTTTTTTCTGAGCTTCAAAAATGCTCCATGCAGGTTTTGATGAGTATTTAACTTGTTTATTTTATTTGTAAAGTGTACATGCACAACATTTACTGTTACCGTATAATGCATGGTACCTGCTAGCTCAACGCTAATCTACACCTGCGCTTAACAAAACTCGACTACATGTATTAAAGTTTCAGTTTTGTTTTTTTGTTGCTTAGCACTCACGTAAAGCGTCTTTCCGTTTCTGCAGCAGACGGCGGCCCCGCCCCAGACGTTCTCTATGCCGGTCACCGTCCAATCGTCCAATCAAAGCACACTGCAATTCAGTAACCCTGGCAACGCACTGGTAACTACCTCCTATGTTACATCATCGACCCTCACGGATACCCACCTCCTGTCGCCACAGCAACCGGCTCTTCAGAGAAATACGGTTTCTCCTGGGTTGCCACAGCGACCAGCCAGTGCAGGTGAGAATATCATCAGAAACAGGCGGTTGATATCTGACCAGACTTTTAACGGGTTTTAAGACACAGTAACAAACTTCTGAGGTGACCTGCTGCATGAGGGGTGCATCGCTGCGTTAGTGTAAGCTGACTGAGGATGTTTTTCATCATTAATCAAAGGGAAGTGTGTGTCTAGCTCCTCGTCATTGCATGTGAGGAGCTGATGAGCTCCCCAAGGTGTAGAGCAAATTCCTCTGCAGTGTGTGACATGTACTGATGCTTTTAGTAGATTAATGATCTGCATATGAGTAATATTTACATCACTGGAGGAGATGCTGCTACTTTCTTATGACTTGATGTAAATGAAAAACCTAAAACTAAACCACAACAAAAGTCTGTCTATCACCCCTTTAGTCTGTGTGTCACCTGTAAGAGGGCTGTTTTTATTCTAAATACTCATCTCTTTATTTTTATAGGAGCACTTCTTGGCGGTGACCTGAATAATTCAAATGGAGGATGCCCAAGTCCAGTCCGTGAGTCAAGCTACAGACTGATTTACTGTTATTTCATTGCCTCTTTCTCTTTTCTGTGAATGAAGGGAATAGAGCATTGAACGTGCCATGAGTTTGCGAGTCTTATTCCATTTGTGCGAACAACTTTCTGTCCCCACACGTTTGACCCTGACCCTTTACATTTAATTTACTCATAGTAATGATTTTATTCACATTTAGTAAGAGTTAGATTCAGGCTGCCACCAGTATCAACAAACGTGCAGAAATCCTGTCACTAATCCTCAGACGTGCAGTCAGCTTTACAGACCACATTGTGGATCTTCATATTTCTCTGTTTTTCTTCAGTGTTTTTCCTGGAAACTAACTCAGTGTCCTCATTTTTTTCTGATATTCAGTGTCAAAATGAAAAACCTGATTGAAGTTATTAGCTCCAAAATGAGATTTATTATTTGAGCTCAGGTTGACGTTTCAAAGAAAACATTGTTTAAGATTTAAAAAGAAGGAGTACATTTTGTCTAGACATCATGTCCAATCACCACTGACACAAAAATCATCTTTGTAGCTGTTATCAGATTGGATTTTTACTCCTGATGACAAGGCTTTCAAAGCTTTATTACTTCTCCGATGACATGTCTTTAAATTAGAGCATCTCAGAATAGCATAAAAGAAAGCATCGGAGGATTATTTTAACACAGCTCTTCAGTGAACACACTCTCCGCCTGTGTTCACCTGTTTGATTTTCTTATTGATTTCTGTCCATTCACACCTCTGTCACCCCGCAGCTAATGGATACACCAGTGCCAGGGCCTCCCCAGGCCTCCTCACTGTTTCCAACGGCAACAGTCTGGGGAAAGTAGTTCCGGCCAAATCTCCACCCCCACCTCCGAGCCCCCAGATGGTCAACAGCCGCAAGCCAGACCTCCGAGTCATCACCTCACAGGGCGGAAAGAGCCTCATGCAGATGGTGAGCTCAACCAGGCAGAACTTGTGATGTTTAGGTGCTTTAAGTGAACATTTTCAACCACCTGCAATGAAAAGTGACACTTTTCTCTGTTAACACGAGGGATATGAGAAAACACAGATCTTGTATTAACCAAGAGACGTGAATCCAGAAAAAAAGCAACACAAAAGGATAAAATTGTTTTCATTTAATCTGAAAAGAGGCCTTCACTTTGGATTGAATGAGATGAAAACCATTCGAAAACATTCAGAGCTGATACCGACGTATCAAATGAAATCTAAGAACTACACAAAGATAAACAGGCTGTTGAAGGCTGGCATCATTTCTGTGTTTTTAGTAAAAACCCATGAGCCAAGATTTGTGCTCTCCCCTCAGTGTTCAACATCTCATTATTTACTCTGGCAGACTTAGTGAGGTCCTGGATGAATCAGCCGACTCCCACTGACACACTGATGAGATTTCTGGTAACCTTTTGAACTGAGCATGCTCCCGTGTCAGCTTGTAGCCTGTGTGACGAAGTACGCGAACCAACACCAGCATCACCAGGTCGTTATTCCCCGTTAGACCTGAAGTTTGTTCATGACCTTAGAAGCAGAAACAGTGTCCCAATGAGGTTTGTTCAATATCTGCTGCAGGAATTTTGATCATTTCACACTGTTTCCTATGGCAGATGGAGTCAACCTGTGTGTCATGAGAGTATAGATGATAAAATGTGTTTTGTGCATTCTTAACCTGCAGTACTCTTATGTTCACAGCGAATTAAACAAGTTTTATATGAGAAATGAGCATCATAAGCATTTTAGTGTCTCTCAGCTTATTGTTTTGGTTGTACAGCTGAAAGCTTGATGGTTTTCATTCAGGAAAAAGAAACATATCACTGTATTCTACCTGCCCAGCTCCAAGTGATAGACAGACACAGTTAGCAACAGGCAGGTGGATGTGTCGGGGAGTCTAGGGTCTTAAAGGAGGATATTTCCTCCAGGATTTTGTAAACATATCTCAGAGTCCACTGACTGGCAACATGACTGCCAGGAGTGATGAGCAGCTTATCAAAGCAACAGCGAAGAGCTGCAGATATCTGTTTAAAGATGTTAACTGAAGCTAATTTATCAGAACACTCATGGACTCTTGGATTGCATTACAGCAACTGTGTTTTTCCTCTCCGTACCTATATACTGCCAAAGCCACTGGAAACCAGAATGTTTCCTTTACAGTTCTGGTCCCACACCTGCAAAGTTTTTTTTATGTTTTATTATTTTCAGAACACCAAAAATTAAGCATGAGTGTCAATGCAATCATAAGGAAAGCAGAGACATTGCTAGCAGCTTAGCCGTTGAAAGAAGCAAGTTTTTGAAGTTTTTTGCAGGTTTAAAGGTTAAAAACGCTTGAAATTGAAACTAGGGATGCACGATATTGGATTTTTGCCGACATCTGATATGCCGATATATATCGAAACCCCTTTTGGCTGATACCGATACCGATAATCACAAGTTTGTTTGTTTTTTTCACTGTAAAGAAAGCTAAGTCTATCCTGTACTGGAATTTATATGTTACTCTAATTGTGACAGTCTTATTTGTTTAAGAAACACACATAAAACAAGACAAAAAAACATTTGATTTTACCATAAATAAGAAATGTATTATTTTTTCAAACTCAAGACATCCAGTATTGAAATACAGAAAAACAATTTCTTTAGATCACATGAACTTTAAATGTACAATGCATTTTTAAACATAACCAAGTTGCATTTGATTATTTTAGAGCTACTGTAACAACCTGGTGACAGACACAGAGCTCTGCAGTGCAAATAAATAAAGTGCTACATATTATTTAAGGAGCTTATTTTTCAGATGGAAAATAATAATAATCCTAACTGAATAGCACCTTATCGGCTGTGCCTATCGGCAGAAATTTTCATATCTGCCGATACTGATAAACGTGTTTTTAAGCTTTTATCAGCCGATACCGATATTGTGCCGATAATACCGTGCATCCCTAATTGAAACCATTAAAGAACTATGCAGTACAGCTTCTAAAACTCACATGAATGTTTTAACGAATTTATCTACTTTATCTATAAAACAGAGTTGTAACTTTCTCTGTCACCACCCTTTGCAGACAGAGGATGAGCTGGATTTGGTAAACGAGGTGATTTTTTTTCCTCACGTCAGTCACTGGCATGAGTTGATGGTTATCGAATGTCTGACATCGTTAGCATGGTTACGACACCGTAGAGGAGTTCCTCATTGTTTTGGTTTCTCTTCACTGACATAACTTGGGATACAGCCTGTCGTTCCCAACCTGACTGCATGCGGTTCAGGACTCATGGTTGTGTTGTTCCAACATTTTTAGCGTGTTAGGATCATGTTTTTTCTCATTGATAATGTAGAATAACCGCTCTGTGTTTTGGCAGAGCTGTCAAAAAGTTTGAAATCAGGTTCATTTATTTCATCGTATGATGTCACCTATAGCATGGTGCGAAGAGCCACAGAGCATGTACCCTGTTCACTTACACTCACACCAAGATTCATTATCACCTTTCACCAAGACTTCAAGTAGAGGTGTTTAAAAACTTACTTTTAAAAAATTACATTAAAGGCATTTCCATTTATAGTGATTTTGTGTCTTTCTGCAACAAAACCTTAAGTTCTCAGCATTTGAGGATTTTTTGGCTCCTTATCTTTATGTTTTATTCTTGTTAAAGACAAGCTGTGTTCATTTACAGTCTAAATCGGTCCATCATCTTTAAAATATTTGGGCAGTCAACATTCAATACTAGTATTCCTCAGCATACAGACGTCTTAAAAAAATGTGCAGAGAGAAAATAAACATATCAAACGAGTTGAAATTAACGTTGGTTCAGTTTCCTGATCGAGAGAGCGTGTTATCCTGTAAAATCTCAATTACTGCTACATTCAAGCTGAATTCAGACTGAGAGAGGACAGCGCTGATTGTCCATCCCTTTAACACTTCCTCTCAAAGTTGATGGGCAGGAATCTCATTTTCCAGAGACTAGTGATTCATTTTCATCACCCTCACCCTGCTGCCCCGCCTCACTCCTTCACAAAGGCAGTTAATTGAATCTGGCCGTCTCTGCGGTCTATCTCCCCCCTCACGCTCTTTCTGTATATTCAACATTGCAGTCATAACTCAGGCCCCATGTTTCCTCTCAGGATGATCTGCATTCACAGGGTCTCACAATTCATGAGAGTAATTCCAGACCTGAATTATTGCATCTCTGGCTTCTATTATGCAGACTTTTTATTATTTTTCTCTTACAAAGGATGTCAGTTTGCTTTTATCTGCGATGTAATTCAGCTGAACCGGACTCCAGAGTGTTGTTTTATTACATAGATTTGTGTCCGTCAGGACAGGTTCGTAATAATAAAACCTCATCGGAGCAGTTTCACAGGTCTGACAGCATGTCTGCTGCACCTGTGCTGGAGAAACGCTGAATATTTTGTCTTCTAAATGTCTGACTTAATGTTCAAACAGCGAGAAAGCAGCAGGTTTCTACACTCTGAGCCTTCCCTTAAAATGAAAAATGAAAGCATAAAATATGGTTAACTGTTGTGAGTGCACCCAGGCATCACTCTGCGAGACCTTTTGTGATATCCGCTGGAGAATCATAAGAAACGTCGGCTGTGCGCTCATTCAAAATTTAAACAAGAGCTGAAACCATTCCAAAAAACTTCCAACGCTTTTTATTTACTTTACAAGAACTTGGTACCAGAGAAGGTTTTATGTGTCAAATTTACTCATCTATTAAATGAAACTTTTTAACCTGCAAGAGTCTGTGGGTAAAGAATTTATAATTGCTTTGCAGAGTGTAGCTGAAGTTAGCAGAGCTAGCACCTCTTCCCTTAAGTACTTTTACAAAGACAATGAACATGCACTAAGAGATACCATCTGCAATCTGTGCTTGTTTACATCTGGATAGTAGAGCAGTATCTCGCACAGTAGCCATTAACTAGAGCCACAGCCTCAGCTAGTGGCAGCTTGCTGCATTATACTTAAAAGCAACATTTGAAAAGCATTACAGGTCTATAATAATAAAAACATTAAACTCATACAAGTGAGTCATTAAGAAAGTTTTTGAACTGGAGCTACGCTGAAAAGATCTTTAATCAATATGAATGTTTTTTTTTTAAGTAGAACATTTTATTAGACAGAAGTTACTCTGGATTTTGAAATACAAGTAATTTTTCCTTGTTTATCTGATTGTAAATAGGGGTGCACCGATCACAATTTTCTGGCTAATCACCAATCACCGTTCTTTAAAAAGCCTGACCGGCCGATGGAGATTTTTATTTTTCATTTTCTATAACTGGCAGCATATACCTTCAATGTTCCAATCTTATTTGATTGAAAATCATTGAACAATACCTGTGAAACAATAAAATCTTTATGTTTTCACTTAAAAAAACAATAAAGTGTCCCGAGTTTTAGGTCTCAGAGCAAAAAGAAACAAAGGCTGGCTGTCAGACCTTCATGGAGGTATATAAGATCAGTTTCATATGTAAGGATGGACCGATCTCTGATCACTGATTACCAATCTCCCAAAATCAAGGAAATCGTAAACCTTATAAATATTTTTCTTGGTCTTGTGTTTATAAGCTTTTATTATAATCACTCCTTTTCTACCCTATCCCAGCAATGCATATTGAATGAAGTGTATGCTAATGTGATTCCTTTTAGCAAATTAAAATGTTTTTGAGACATAAAAACAGCAAATTGTTAAATATCTGTAGTTAGTTTGAACTTTAATTACAAGTCACAGGAAACTTGACTTGTGTCTTGACTTCTGGTTTCTTTCTAATTTATTTCAAATGCACCTTTAAAAATCAATCCACTCTCTATCACTTTAGCTGACATTTGATTAAAATGCCTTTAATGTAATCTGTCTGTATCAAAACAAGGAAACTGTTTTGATGCACGTCATCAAAAGTCCTTCTGACAGTAAATCCACCCAACTTTGAGATTTACTCCACTCAGAGCATCAGTATGAGTCAAACCACATCTTCATCCCAGCATGTTGGAAATTATCCCACATTATTAAATAAGTCACTGCAGCTCAAGGACAAATGTGGAAGTTAGCTCTTCTATTTTTTGTTTTTGGTTTTTGTTTTTTTTGCTGTGACTAACGTGATGATGTTTCTCTACCCTGCAGAACGCCCAGCGGCTGGCAGCGGGAGCTCAGGTGGCTCAAACCCTCACCACACCGGTGGTCTCTGTGGCAACACCGAGCCTCCTGGCACAGGGGCTGCCCTTCTCTGCCATGCCCACAGCGTATAACACAGGTGAGCTGATACCTGAATGTCTTTGTAGTGGAGGGAGGGAGCAGCACAGGGATGTAAAAACTAATTTTGATAAATTTCTCTCTGTGATCCAGTAAACAACACATAAAGATTGCTCTCTCTTTTTGTTGAGTTTTTAACATATATATGATTTAGTGCTGTACAAAAACAGATTGATGTATTGATTGATCAAACTTGCTGTTAAAAATATCATCCACTGGAATGATAAATGAGAAAGATGTGAGCTCTTGTGAAAATTTGTGACCTCTCTCTTCTCCCTCTCAGAGTACCAGCTGACCAGTGCAGACATCACTGCTTTACACGCTCTGGCGTCACCTGGTGGCTTATTGCCAAACAGTGTGTCCACATGGCAACAGCAACAGGCTGTTTCCCAGCAACCACAGCAACAACAACAGCAGCAAGCACAGCAACAACAACAACAGCAGCAGCAACAACAAATTAGTCTTGCATCACTCAGCAACTTGGTGTAAGTTTTTGCTTCATGTTTACATCAGCGCTGCGTCTCTCTTCTTTCTGGTTATCTCATCTCTCACATCAGGTGTAGCGGGGCGGCGGTGGTGTTGGCTGACATATTTCTGCTAAACAGTCTGGTGTTTAACTTTAATTTCTGCTGGAAACTCTTCTTCTTACTGACATACTTCAGTCAGCGTGCATGAGATCCATACCATGAGTTTATAAAGCCTACGAGCAATTCACTCTAATCTTTGTGAATTGATCTTTCACAACATCTCACCATCTCAGCCTCTTCATGACATCAACCTGAATAAATATCTGCTGGATCTGCTCTCCGACAGTAGTTTAATTGTCTCTGAGCCTCTTTAAAATATCATCTACGGTTATTGAGACCGTCAAATGAATTTAGTTTATCAACTGCTCATTTACAAGAACTGTTTTACAACCCGGAAACCCCAAATTTCAAACAACTTAAGGCTTATGTGTAGAGCACCAATAAATGTGCGTTTTGTGTGCTAGCAGCGCAATTATACCTTGGAGAAACAAGAGTAGTGACTTCCTCCTCCATAAGCTGTTTCCAAACTTGATGTCAGAAGTCCAGCCTCCTTTTGATTCTTATTGGTCAGTGACCAAGGCTTGACATAGAAGAGCGCTGCAACAAAAAGCAGCTGATGCTATGTGCATATGGGCATTAGTGAGTTACACGGCACATAAAAATATTAAAATTACATTAAAACAAGAAAAAGCTTTCTATTCTATAAGCTACAAAATGTACATTAATCTAAATCAGGGATATCAAACTCATGTCATGGAGGGCCAAGAGGCTGCGGGTTTTCTTTCCAACTAAAAACTCCCTCAGGTGGTTTCACTGATTAGTCCCTGCTCTCTGCTTGAAGGTGATGTAATCAGTGAAATCAGCCGATGGAGTTTTTGGTTGGAAAGAAAACCTGCAGCCTCTTGGCCCTCCATGGCACGAGCTTTAGATCCCTGATCTAAATATTTAGTCCATCACTTCATAGTTGTGTCCTCTTTAATGTTGTTTCAAATATTTCTCCTCTACTCATATTTAATAAACACGAAAAAAAAAACAGTTTTAGTGTCATGAAACCTATTAGCATGCACCTACATTGATGTCCTTGTTTATTTATTTATTTTAATTTTTTTACTTTTTATTCATTATTTTTTTGTGTTCAAAAGAAAATCAAAGATATTAAAAGGTGAATTGGACTTTGAAGAGTTTATTTGGCAGGAAAGTTTCAGGAGCAATCTAAAACTGGCACAAAAGTACAAGTACAAAATCCTAAAAAGGCTGTAGAGATTTGACATCTTAAAACTGATAAAATGTCTGAAACATTTATTTTTATTATTATTATTATTATTATTATTATTATTATTATTATTATTATTATTATTATTATTTTATTTTATTTTGGATTTTTTTTTTTAATATTAAGTTTTTAAATCAAGGGTAAGAAAAGTAATTCTTAAAATCAGCTCATTTGGTTCCCCAATTTGAAGTTTGAGACAGCCTGTGTGGCATAACTTGACATGAAGTCACTTCCCCGGTGATCAAAGTGTTGACAACATTCTGAACGTAACTTCCTGACGTGTTAAGAAATTAATCTTTTATGACTTTACTTTTTGTGAATTGGCTTTGTGTCGTATTGTTTCTGTCACAGCTATAAACACAACTTTGTTCAACCTTTCTTGATCTTTATGTCATGTCTTATGTTAAGCCTCAAAATCACAAGTGAAGCACAGAGTGGCTGTTATAAGAGTGCAACTTCAACATAAAAGTAATTCACTAATGTCAAGAGTAACGTTAGGAAACTTGTAAACACCACTCTTAAAAAATGTTCTCCAGTCCCATCCTCCTTGTCTCTGAGTCAGATCTCTGTGTGTCAGATTAGCGGGGAGTAGCAGAGCGACAGGCGCTGCAGGAGCTGAGTCGAGCTGCTGCAGAGTCTTCTGGTTTTTGGTAGTGTGAACACAGATCTTTGAAGTGTGTTCTCTCCTCTCGTCCACAGCATGTGGGGCGTGGACAAACAGAGCAGCGAGCTGTCTAGCCAGGTGTCCAGTCTGGCTGCCAATCTGAGGTGAACAGCCACTGCTAGTGTGTGCGTGTGTGACGTGTCATGACCTTGTCTGTAGGGGGGGATTCGTAGTGGGTACACAAGAGACATGTTTCTTAAAGGCAGACACACATTTATCTCAGCACTTAAAATTAAGAAGTGTAGAGTTTTTTACTTATTTTGGTATTTTAATATCAATCATTGGGCTTTGTTAAGTGATAACCCATGCACGCTTCTGCTTTAAATCTTTTCCTCATTTGCCTGTAAGCCTATGGTTTCCTGTATAGAGGAACCAGCTGTTTAAAGGATAAGTTCGGTTCATCCAGCTTTTACATTGTTTATAGAATGAAGTAGAACAAAATACTCACCCAGAAGGCTTTCCTGATCCAAGCAGTGCTTCGGGAGATATTTAGATCCAAAATCGTGCAGTGGACATCCGTATAATGGGATCCATCTGGGCATAGACAGCGCCGCTCCTAAAACTGCATTAATCGTCCAAAACTTGTGTTTTTCACCAATATTCCATCATGGTCCGCTCCGGGTTAGTCCTTTGCTGCAGTCTGTGTCACTCCAGACAGCGCTGTGTGGCTGTACTGTGCATTCGCAGTACTCTCTGGAGAGCTGACTCCTTTCTTTGAGGGACAAGCGTAAACAAAGTCTTTGTCAGTTCAGAGGTCATTACAGCCACACAGCGCTGTCTGGAGTGACACAGACTGCAGCAGAGGACTAACCCGGAGCGGACCATGATGGAATATTGGTGAAAAACATGATTTTTTGGATGATTAATGCAGTTTTAGGAGCGGCGCTGTCTATGCCCCGATAGATCCTGTTATACGGACGTCCGCTGCACGATTTTGGATGTAAATATCTCCCGAAGCACTGCTTGGATCAGGAAAGCCTTCTGGGTGAGTATTTTGTTCTACTTCATTCTATAAACAATGTAAAAACTGTATAAACCAAACTTATCCTTTAAGTTTTCATTTCTACCCCATGATTAGAATCTAAAATTTACTCTCACTTTTGGGGTTGTGAAAAGAAATCCTGTGGCTTTAAAAAGGCTCAGAAATCTACAGAAAAGTGTCTTTTTACCTATTTCAAACTTATGAAGCGGCCCTTAAAAAACACTCTTTTTTTTCATCTGTTTTACAGAAAGTAAGTCCTTTTTTATCTGAAACCCAGGATTAAAAATAACGTAGCCAAGTTTGAAAAAGCATCACAAGTTTGTCCTACATGCCTCTCAGGGCTTCCGTACACAAGATTTTCTTAGTTGAACCATCACATATAGAGTCCTTCTCAAGCATTAAACAACAGGCTTGCATGTGTTTTTATCCTCAAAGGCCACCGTACACTCTCAGTAGAGCGCTCGTTAATGCTGTGTTCTTCTTGTAAACGCTGCGTACACTGCTTGTGGACTTTTATGTGTGACGGCTGGAACAAATCAACACACATTAGTGCCTTTTTTTTGATGCTGACACATTGTTAACATTATTGCTGTTCTTCAGAGACTCTGCTGCAATAATGTTTGACACTCTTCTCCACACATGCCTTCTAATCCACCTTCTCCTTTGGTTTGGGCTACAACGTTTTGTTTTCTCCCCACAGTGTTGGCTCTCCGTCCAACCTGCTCTTGGGTAGAGATGAGTGGTTGGGCCGGTACTGTATCACACTTCCTGTTTCCTGTGTGTCTGTGTGCTTTTGGCTGACTCTCCCCCCCTCAGCATGTCTGCTGCTGTCTGCAGTCAAACAGGAAAGAGACGTAGATCTGGTTTCCACCATGCTCTCTAACCCCAGATTATTTTCTGTTCACACATCACGTCGTAGCTGCCTCACTGCGAGCCACCCTGTCACATGAATCATTTCATGCTTCCTGGGCTGTTCTGTTGATCTTTTTGGGAGCAGGGGGGGTAAAACGTCTGCTTTGGAGGCTCAGAGTTGAATTATGGAACAATGGAGTGTGGCTTTTCCCTGTCGGTGCTGTGCCATGTAATGTGAGGTTTTTGTCTTGACGCGAGTGACCCTCCAGCTTCTCATTTGCCTCTGTGGAGTCGTTAATCATTTGTCTGTTTCTCGCCTTTCCTCTTCACCCTGTCCCTCATTGTCTTCCTCTCTCTGTCCTCTGTGACCCCGTTCTCAGGCCGGTGACTCACATACCTCAAGGCGCCATGCTGACCGTCAACACGAACTCCAGCGTGAGCATCAAATCGGAGCCCGTCTCGCCAGGCCGCGATCGCAGCACCCCATGCCCTCCCCCATCGTCCACGCCGTCCTCTACATCAGCCGGAGCCATCCTGAGCGCGCCGCCGCAGTACCCGGGCTCCCTGCTGTGCCTGGAGCCCCCGACCGGCCGCTCGCCTGCTGACAGCGTGAGCAGCAACGCCAGCTCCTTCGAAGGCAGTGATCGTGACGACAGCGGCGCAGCTGGAGGAGGGGGCACCACAGGAGGAGGAGGGGGAGGAGGAGGTGGTGGTGGAACGACAGGAAGCATCGGCCGCACCGTCCCGCCCGACTTCAGCCCCTCAGCCGAGCTCCTCAGGGCGTCCAGTGACCCCGAGCAGGAGGGAGGAAACATCAAGCGCATGAGACTGGACGCCTGGGTCACATAGAGGCCCAGCACCCACAGGGAGGTTTTGGTGACACTTAAGCACCCACAAACACACACCCACTCTCATCCTTAAACCCACACTGCCCCCTCCCCAACCTCACTGCCATGTGACACTATCATCACACATCTGCCTCTGTCCGAATTATACAACTCAGCTGCGTCATCCAGACTTACGAGGCTTTGCCAAAAAAACAGAAAAGAAAAAACTCCTGTGGGGATCACGCTCTGAGAGGAGACGACGGCTTCATGCTCAGCTGGATTTTTGACCTGGGTCGGCCCTTGAATAGAAGGACGGTAGATTTTTAAAGCCTTCTTGCTTGAACAGACTCCCCCTGTAGTCCTTTTTATTGTTCGAACACTTCTCTTTCACTCGGTTTCTGCATAACCTTCATGTATTTACACCCAGCTCTGCTACATGGTTCGCAGTGTGATCGGTGGCTTGTCGTCATTATGGGACTTTTGCTGTATGACTCACTCTTTAAAATCCAGCGTTGCTTGGATTGCGTGCTGTCCATTCTTCCATTTAGTCACTTCCAAACTGCACTTTTGGATTAAACTTAATCTGGACAAGTCTGGGGGACTGAATCTGGCACTGAGCTCACAGACTCAAAAACGGGGTCTTCTGGGGCGAGAAGACGACGACTCTGCCGGAGTGCCAATATCAACCTCTGTGCAACAACGTGAAAAAAATGCCAAATGCCTCTTGCATGCGGTGCAGGAACGCAAACGGATTATCACTCACAAACTAGCAGAACTAGGAACTAACTCTTGAGCACTCGCTCCTCCTCCTCCTCCTCCTCCTCCCGTCCTCATCTCCTCTGGAAGCTGGATGGAAATTTGCTGCAGCAGAAATCCAGCCGTTCATCACTCAGCTCATCCTCCAGGAGTAGATGCCATCCACTTTAATGCATAGTGAGTTTTTTGAGCCTTTGGTGGCTGTTTTTGAGGTAGGGACGTATTTGGTTCTTTCAGTCCAAGTGTTCTTTATCTGTTGGTATTTAAAAAAAAATCTGTTTTGAAGGTCCGTTAGTCGTCCAGAAGTAGGAATTCTGACTTTGTATAAAATCACTCCTTATACAAAAGCTTTGATGTCCTCTTTAGCTCTCTCTAGCTCTCCTTAGCTCTTTGCCGTGTTTGGAAAAAGTGAAAGGAAAAAGACATTTTCTATATTTCTACCGCTTCAGTTGGCGACAGAGTAAAAATAGCTTTTCAGCTTCAAACGACGTGTATGTACATATGAATATATTTGCATAGACTTTGCTAGGTATCCCTAAAAACAAGCAATGTGTTGATTCTCAGTGGATCTGTTTGCATATATGAGTGTGAATTTGACATGTGCAGGGGTAAACGCCGCACTCGGCCGTGCTGGTGGATCGGACTCGTTTCAGTGAACCTATTTTATGCTCGTGTTGATGGTGTGTGCACTTTCTGTCCCTCACTCACAGAGGCCTGCTTGGTTGTGGTGTCATCATATTCTCCTACCACACTTAAAGGAAAAAAAAAAGCACCCGCAATCTAAGTCAAGTCGTCCATAAACACCTGAACGTGGAATGATACGGACACTGCCGTTCACTCGTAGTCTAGTTAAGAAATAAATCACTTCTTTGACGCATAGAGAATCATGTTTAATCTTTTTCACGTTAAGCAGACACAGATTTTGCCTTTTTTCACTTAGAAATGAAGTCAAAAAATTGGCTACAAAGTGCTGTGTTTGTTGTTTAATCGTATGTTTTCTAGTACAAACTGTCGAAACCATTTCAAGTTAGTGTGTGAGCGTGTGTGCACGGGTTGTTTTTAGCCTACAAATAGAACGTTTCTCCTGATTGCTTGACTTTTCATCCAGTGAGACGATGCTCAAAGCGCAGACTGGTGTTAAAGACTGTTTACTATCTGCTTCAGCTGTCCCACACTTTGAAGTCAGTGTGGGTAAAGTAGAGGACGTGAACACAGACGCCTGTGTGACTTGGTGTTGTTCGGTTACGGCCCACTGCAGAACCAAACCAGCGTTCTGCATCGTCACTGTCGATTAATTTTTTCCTCAATCAAGTCATTTTTCCACCCCTCTCTCCACAGTGTGGTGGCTTTCACGCTGCTTTTTCAACTTCTTCTTCAATCGATCCTCCTCGATTACATCCAAACAAACACAGGGATCATATTTAAGAAAATCAGACTCCTAAACTGTTATAAAACAAATGTTTGACTGTTTTAATCTCTTCTCTCTCGTGTGTTCGGTTTATCTGAAGCTGAAGCCACAAGCTGGTTAGCTTAGCAAATGCTGATATGGCTGTCGTTCAAGAACATAAAAACAGCAAATTTTAGAAAGGAGTAAAAGAATGATTTACATTTTCCTCCACAAGTGTTATGGAAGGATTTCAAACTAGGTTTGTTTTGAATCAGATGTTTAAATTTCTTTAATTCAGCAGCTCTTAAGTGGAAGACTTAGCATCATGCTTCATCAACATTATGATCTGCTTACTCAGTGTTTCTCAGTTGCATTTAGTTGCAAATATCTTGGATGACTTTGTTAAAATTTCAACTGTAGCCACGTAAAAACATTTTATTTCAAATTCTTGTGACAGCTTTTTAATTTGTTCTCAGGCAAACTAAAAATCTACAACAAAATCTGTGAACAGAAAATAATTTAAAGCTCCTGTGAAGAGATTTGGCTTGTTTCGAAAAAGCTGAAATTGATATGAGTGAGACTTTTTGCGACTTGAAAAAGCAAACGAGCATCGTCGACAGCACCAATTATTTCTACGCTGTTATTCTAACTCGTGCAACCACAGCTGCAGGGTAGGTGTCAGATGAAGCACAAGATTTATCTTTGACTGTTAGTTTGAAACTGAATGAGAGTTTTCCTCATGTTCAGGAGAAGATCGGCAAACCGTTTTTTAAACGGTACTGCTTTGTCCACCAGGTGGCACCAGAGTCAACAAGTCACTCACAGGAGCTTTAAATTCAAAGAAATCTGCCTTTTTTTACCATTTTAAAAAGGAAAGTTTCTTCATTCTTTATGCTAAGCTAAGCTAACAAGCTGCTGGCTCAAGCTTCAGAGTTACCACTCACTCATTAAAGTGGTATCTATCTTATCAACCTCTGAGTAAGAGAAAAAAAAAAGTTTATTCCTCAAATTGTTGAACTGTTTCTTTAAAGCTCCACCTTTTCTTCATCCTTCAGACAGAGCTCATAGTCTGTTTACCTCTCAGTCTTTTCTATTGAAGTAATAATAATAGTACTGATAATAATACTCTTGTAAACAGTTAGTGATTGTGGGCGCTGACGGTCGACTGAAATGTGACACCACACCGGCTGAGGGTCGTTCATGTACAGAAAGGTTCTCTGTCCAATCTAGCAGTGTAGTCACAAGACAATCTATATGAGAAACGAAACCTGCACCCCTGTTACTCGTTGTGTACAATGTTTTTTAGATCTCACTATTTTTGGATTAATTTGTGCTGGTGACAGTTCCATTGTCTATTATTATTATTATTATGATGATATTATTATGGAGCTTTTATTTTATTGCTATTTTGTGTAGGATAGTCAACAGTTTAATTTTCTCTCTCTTATTTTATCTTCCTTATCATAAACATATAGTACTGGTTTCCTTTTTTTAAACAACTTGCTGAAAATTGCACGATCAGTTATTGTGGTATTAGCAGATGCAATGAAGGAAATACCAGTTAAATGCTGCAATTTTAATTAAGATATAGAATATATTTATAAAAAAAAAAACACGGGAAACAACTGAAATTAGTAATTCATAAAAATTGAATAATGTAAATGCATGGGATACAGGTAACAACCAAACTTATGTTACACACAGTAATGATAAAGGACATGCATCACAAGTGAGTTTGACAACAACTCAGAATAATGTAGCATATGAAATACTAAAGATGAAATTTATAGCTAATATATTGTGTTGAGCTAGTCTGCTTTGGGTTTTTGTTGTAAAGAAAATATTTCTTTTTGTTGTTTTTTTGAGAATGATATACAGTTTGTGTATATTTTCATATACAAAGTATGCACTGATATGTTATTGAAATTCTATACCGCTTTTACAAAAAAGTGTTTGTTGTACCAAAGTATCCAAGTCCCTTGAGACCTTACCCTTTTTGCGTATGTTTTACCGTATTTTATATATTAAATAGACAAACTGAGTGAAATGAACCTGGGTCTGCTTTCTTTTGTTTTCTGTCGTATAGTGGAAAAAGAAATACATCACTGATTAAATTCTGAAGAAATCAACTCTAATTCAGGAGCGCACAAAGGTGTTTAAAGTCTGTTTTCATCTTCTCTTTGTCACGGTTAAAAACACGTGCGACGAAGCTTCAGTTCACACTCTCAGTGATAACTCGAAGGCTAAATTTAGCTTCAGTTGGCAACAGAGTTGAGCAACTGTGAGGGTAAGTCAACATAGTCTGAAAGACAGAGATGTGAAACTGTAAGGCTGCAGAAACAAAAAAATATCTAGATTTGATTCATTGGCAATGCACCTTGACTTGTTTTTAGATTTCAGTTGGGTGTGTTGAGGCCTTTTCTTTAAAATTTGGTATTTTCCACAGTCTGCCTTCATGAAGTTCTTTGTTCTTGTTAAAGTTTAACATATTTTTTAACTTTAAATGACTGATGAGTCATGGAGGTGTTCGTCCAGAAAAAAATTAAAAACTTACCTGAAGAGTCAGAGTTTCAACAATAACACATAACAGAGAGTAAATAAACTTCTGTACCTTTAAAGCTACTGTGAGGAGATTTTTATTTGTTGTGAAATCAAATGAATTTAATCTAGATGTTATGATTCACGAAAGCAAATGAGAATAATTTCTTGACAAACTTTAATGGGTTGACTTTTTCTCTACAGTTATTTGTCTGGAGCTGATGGTGGGGGGTAGGTGTCAGATGAAGTGATCAACTGCAAGCTGCTAAAACTAAAATTTCTGCATGTCTGATTCATGTGACTGCTAAATTAAAGAAAGTGAGGTTTTTGTCAGAAAATGAGGCTTCACGTCAAACTTTGTCCACAGGGAGGCACCAAAATCAACACGACCCAGAATTTCCTCACAGGAGCTTTAACTCTAACCTTTTTTTCATATTTTCAAACTGAAAATATGAATTTGTTATGATGGGTGGATGAATGTAACAGTGGATGAATGATCTGACAGCTGAAGAAAGCTCTGTGTGACTGTGAACACAGTCTGTGGTTCCATTAATCATCTGTGGCAGGAATGTTTCTGTGTGACTGGAGAAGCTCTGAGCGGGGTTCGTTTAGGGGAGTTCACAGGAATTCTTCACAGGTTGAAACATGTTTTCAGGTAAAAGTTTGATCAAACAGAGGGGGAATTTGAAAACAGGAGGAAGTTAAAGGAGTGAGTGATACGAGACTCAGATTTGCTCGTGATAGAGTCGGATAAAGTCCTTTTTCTTGTGTGTAGAAAAACAAAGTCAGGTTGCAGCTCTGTTTTTAAAAGTAAACTCTGTGAGAGCTGTATTAGACGACACAAACATAAAGTAAAAGAGCCATGAACTTTTGTTTTTCTGATTGGTGGAGTTTGATAAAGTTTTATATTTTTGTAAATAATTTTTTTCATTAACTGTAAATTTTATCTGTAGCCTGGCCACATGTTGAATTATCAGAGCTCAAGGTGTCCTGTGCCACCTCTAAAATGTATATATCTTTGTACACTTACCAGAGCACTTTCACACTTTAGATAAAGCATTTGAAATTTTGACCTTTGACCTTAAGGACGTTATGAGTTATGCTTATGCTTTATGCTTGTTTTTTAGCTAGTTGTAAATAACTTTAAATTTCACATTAAGTAGCTCTTTTGATCAAAATATATGTTATATGTGTTTGTACTTTATACTTCTGGTATATCACCCTTTGAAATATACTGGAATCCTGAAGTACTTCAACGCAGTGAAAGTTAGTAGAAAGTTTGAAGTGAGTGAAAAGTGGTTTTTGAGTGAGTCTCTATTTTAATTGATTGATTGATTGATTGGTTAATTAATTGAGGGTTTGTAGATTGTGAGACTTCATTGGGAAAAAAATTGCACCGATTAATGTTTTGTCACATTAATGCAAGGGTCTTCAATTCATGGGTGAGGTGAAAAAATGTGTTTAGCCATAAAATAAATAAATAAATAAGTAAAATAAATAATTACAAAAGAGAGACAAACATTCAGACCTGAATCATCAGCCATCATTTGTAAATAAGACTTTATTGAGCGTTTTCAAGATCTAAAATACAAATCAGTTTTTAATTTCCTAAGTTTTTGTAAAAATCCTTCAAAATACAGACTGTACAAAATGACAACATATGATGCCAATTAAATACCAAAGCTGTTCGTCAATAAAACAAAGAATAATTTAATAGTCAGTTAAAATATACAGAGGTTTAAAATGAACAATAGTTTCAGGTGTAAAAGTAAATAAAAGAAAGTCATAAAAAACCTTTAAAGATCAGTGTCTAAAATAACAAAAAATACAGCCTTACATCGGTTTTTAAAGGTACAGCGTGCCCCTAACTTCTTAGTGAAGCTCCAGTGGGGATGGTGGCTTTTAAGGTCAAAAAGCTGCTTTGATGCAGAAGAAGAATGATCATGTTTGTGATCAAAAACTATCAGTGCAGATTCTTTTGCACAACAACTACTAAAACAAACAAGCAAACAAACGCATAGGTGTTACGTGTTCATTCACTGGTACTGAAGAAACTTAATTTTAAGACATTCATGATCTGCAATGACATCCAAAAAGGTGCTTAAACCTGAAAATCTGAATTTTATCAGCTCAGAAGAAAAAGATTGGAGTCAGGGTTAGGGTAACCCTAATCCTTACCCTTACCCTAAGGTACTGCTTTTTAAAATATTTGCTTTGATAGATTAAAAAAATGAGTGCAAGAGCATCACCCATCTTAAAAGTTTCACTTACACAGAGATAAGAGCTTCTTTTAGTTTTAATAAACAAGTTGAACTTCTTTTAGTAAAAAATCTGTCCAAACAGTCGTGAAATTATAAAATCTGGTGAGTTATAATCTGTGAAGCTGCAAAGAAAAATAAAATCAGCTTTTATAGATTTTGTGTGCACTTCTCTATAGTATTATATCTGTATTACATGTATTTACATTACACACAAGTCCTGTACATGTCAATTAGTTCACTTTATCTCAATGATTTCATCCTCACAGTTTTAAGTGGACTAAAAGAGACCCTTATATCTACAATATGCTTCAGAATCACTTTTGGTTGTTATCATTCGCCAGAAAAAGGAATCCAGGGTTTGAACCCCAGCGCAGAAAACCTCTACCTGGCTGTAATAAAAGTTCTGTGGAAGAAAAAATGGATATAAATAACCATAACCAAAGATGATTTTTTAAAGATTTGATCTTCAGTTTCAAGATAAACAAACAAAATCTTCAACACATACAGAAGTGAGAATCTTCTGTGATGGGGAATGGAGCAGAAGTGAAAGTGCACAATGCTGCAGTTCCTCATTTGTCCACTTGAGGATCACTCCAAAAGCCAAGGAGACCCCATTCACAACCATGTTTATGAAGCCAACTTTCACAGCACAGTTACTCATGTCTAGAGTCTGGGGCAAAAACATCTATGGACTGAATATCTCATTTATTTATTCATACACACTTCACAAAGGGTTGAAGGGCCTGTTTCTGAAAGTCTGACTGAAAGTTAGGTTGAGTCCGCGTTTCCAGCCTGGTGATTGCCATCTTCATTGTTTCATACAGTCGATGAAAATACATTGTTGGGTTTCTTGAATTACAATTCATCCACAGCACAACAAATAGAGCTACTTCAGATTCTGTGAGTATAAACTTTTTTTTTGATGGTGCTGCACATTCAGAACATTTACCCAGAGATGTTTCTTACAGATGTGTTACTTTGGTTTTAATTACAACAGAGAAGCTACTCATGGAGTGTTTGTTGCTTGTTGAAAATACCTTTAAAAGACTCGGAGAGAAAGGATCCAGTTTCTGCCAAAGGGGTTTCATGTAATATAAAAAGTTTTGTCTCTCCTTGAAGTTTCACAGTCATTTTGGACGTTAAACTTCAACCCCACCAGTTCCGCTGAGGAGGAGGAGCTGTGGTGGGCGAGGCGACGTCAAACACCGCGCCCTGTCCCGCTGAAGAGCTGATGTAGTAGAGGTTGGCTCCCAACATGACCATTATGGGGAGGAAGGAGAAGCCGAAGCCGAGGCCTCTGATGGTGCTGCCCAGAGAGAGGCAGAGCCAGTAGATCAGCCTGCAGCACCAAACAGATAAAATAATGAGAAATGGGACAAAAAGATGCTGAGAGGAGTGACGTATGACAACTTACTCATTCGGATGGAGAGAAACAGAAAGATGTCATCTTGACCTACATCCTCGGCTACATTCACTCTTAAAGCTTGAGTAGAAAAGACGATGACTCAGCTCGTTCATCAGCGTGTGCTTGAAGACTCAAAGGATCTGCATAACTATTTCATTCGCTGCTTTTTAGCTGGTGATAATTCCTCCTTAATGATGTGCTGGATTAGATTTTCTTTAAAGCCATAACTTAACCATAATTATTGAATTATTCAGAGGTACAGCTGAGCAAAATGAATCTGCTTCACAGTTTCTGTGAGGAGCGGTGTGATGGAGAGGCTCTCAAATGTGATTTTGAGCTCAGGCTGATCCATAAATTAAAAACATAAATGAAAAGAAAATCAGATCAGAGATGAAAAAAAGTCATGGTGCTGAGTTTTACTTTAAATAAGAACATGTGGTTTATAGGTAGAAATGAAGAATGTTTCGGGGTGTTTTTTTAACATAAACAAAGGAACTAAGAAAAAGAAAAGCAAGGGGGATAAGAATCTAAGAGAAAAGCAAACTGAAGAAACAGATGACTATAAAAAAAGAGGCATACCAGCATGACTAAGGAAGGTAAAAAGAAACTAAGAAGACAAAAGAGGGGACATTAAAAGCGAGGAACGGTAAGACATACAACAAAAAAAGACAAGAACAAAAGAAGGAAGAAAGCAGAGTCTCAGGGTGGTGAATGAATGTTTCGGTTATGTAATCCTATGCCTGGTCCGACAGGTTTAATCCTCGGGGAACAGGTTTATTTGGAAATGGAAAAGGTGACTGTGTCCAAAAAATTGCTGAGATACTCGTCTGCTTTGGACGAGGAGCAACAGAACACAGAAAAGACAGGAAGTGACTTTGCAAAACTAATGACACAAGCTAAAGCAAATGGATGTCAGCAGTCAGGGATTAACCCCCACTTTACATACGTTAAAGTAACAACGTAGAAACTAAACAGTCGTCTGCACCAAACATCATCTGTCTCTCTGTGGCCCGTTTGTTCTGTTGCTGGAGGCAGATATTTGTTTTGCCCACATCAAAACAAGAAGGTGTTAACAGGATGTTTTCACAAGGTTGACTGTTTTTAATCTGAAGGCGCACACTTCATTTCCAGTTAAAGCAAAAGTGCAACTGAAAACAAAACAGCTCAAAGAACCAGGTGGCAGAGGGAAACTAACTGAACAATCACTCCCTAACTGCTGCTCTTACACATTTTTTAAAGATAAAAATCTAAAAGCAGAACCACCAGCTCAGGCTAACAATGTTAGCTTGAATTTTGCTGAACTATACATCCTCCTTGTAGCCTTGTTTAAAAACTAAAATGGTATGCAACACCAATTCTAACTTTGTTTTATAACACTTCCATCCTTTTTTAGTATTTTGTTGTTGTTTCTTTAAAGTGATACTCCGGGATGGAACAAGTTGGGTCTTATCACAAGGTTTAGGGCAGAAATTACCCCTACAGCAGTGTTTTTGTGCAGCAGAAGCCCAGGGCGCTCGCACCAAACACCCCCTCCCTGCTCGTCTGCCGGTTTCCTCTGCACTCAGACGGGGCCATATTTTACTTGACCAAAAACACAAATAAACGGACTCCCACCGAAAAAATCTGATATGGGTCTGCATTCACATTTCATTCAAAGTGAACGGCAGGTTGTCCTCGCTCTCATAATCACTCATCTTTGCGTTGTTATTGCATAATTTGTCCTGGCAGACTACCTGTGTTTGTTTATATCTGGCACGCCCCGGGCGCGGACTGATACACTAAGCAGCGAGCGCCTCGTAGCCAGCTGTGGCTCTGCAGCGGAGGTAGCGCCGTTTTACGACACGATGACAACTAGAGCCTTATTTAGCAGTGTTTTTGTGTGAAAGTAACGCGCTGAAAATTCTCTAAATAAAGCGTGAATGCAGACCGATATCAGATTTTACGGTGGGAGTCCGTTTATTTGTGTTTTTGGTCAAGTAAAATATGGCCCCGTCTGAGTGCAGAGGAAACCGGCAGACGAGCAGGGAGGGGGTGTTTGGTGCGAGCGCCCTGGGCTTCTGCTGCACAAAAACACTGCTGTAGGGGTAATTTCTGCCCTAAACCTTGTGATAGGACCCAACTTGTTCCATCACACTGTATCACTTTAAGGCATGATGCGTTTAAAAAGTTATGTTATAGGTTGTTTGGATCTTAAAGCTCCTGTGAAAAAGTTTCTCTTTGTGGTGATTTTGCCCCCCATGGACAAAATGTTACAGCGTTATACACTGCCTGGCCAAAAAAAGTTGCCACCAACAAAAAATATCACACAAGCTAGTATTTTGTTGGACCGCTTTAAGCTTTGATTACAACACGCATTGTTTCAATAAGCTTCTACAATGTCACATGATTTATTTCCATCCAGTGTTGCTTTAATGTTTCACCAAGATCTTGCATTGATGATGGTAGAGTCTGACCGCTGTCAGTCAGACTGACCCTGTTCCAGAGTGATGGGTCATCAGGGTAAGAAGAGAGGCAGATGAAGTGATCACCCATTATGCCTACTGTCTACTGTCCAAGTCAGTGGGGGCAGTGCTATGATCTGGGGTTGCTGCAGTTGGTCAGGTCCAGGTTCAGCTTCAGCCTGTGCTCAAAGAATGAGGTCAGCTGACTTCCTGAATATACCGAATGACCAGGTTACTCCATCAATGGAGTTTTTCTTCCCTGATGACATTGCCAGGGTTCATTGGGCTCAAATTGTGAAAGAGTGGTTCAGGAGCATGACACATCATTTTCAAACATGGATTGGCCCCCACAGAGTCCAGACCTTAACCCCACTGAGAATCTTTGGGATGTGCTAGAGAAGGCTTTGTGCAGCGGTCAGACTCTACCATCATCAATACAAGACCTTGGTGAAAAAATAACACAACACTGGATGGAAATAAATCTTGTCAGGTTGCAGAAGCTTATTTAAATAATACCAGAGTGAATGCG
Source organism: Halichoeres trimaculatus (assembly GCF_033239565.1). Taxonomy (NCBI): domain Eukaryota; kingdom Metazoa; phylum Chordata; class Actinopteri; order Labriformes; family Labridae; genus Halichoeres; species Halichoeres trimaculatus. Next base: position 10,799,065 of record NW_027437192.1, read on the forward strand.
TGCCGTAATTAAAGCTAAAAGCGGTTTTAATGAAAAAATATGAATATCTGTAGTGGAGAAAGTAAAAAGTGGGGTTTTCTTCATCACGCTGTAAATCATCAGGCCTTACACCTACCCCCTCACAGCCGTCACAGACTAGAAAAGTTACAACACCAAAAATGTCGGTCTTTTTGGGAATGATCTTGCTTGTTTTTGTAGACTATAAAAAGGCATCTCTCTTCATTTTTTATCACCTTTAAAAAAACTCCCAACAGGAGCTTTAATATATTTGGCGTTCCCCTGTCTAACATACTGAAAAATTTTGTGAGCTGTGATTAATTTCTGGCGTTTCAAGTTCAACAACATACCTGCCAAAAACAAAAATGATGGTAAGCAGCGGCACCAACTTGACCAGGTCTTGGCTGATGTAGGACGCCATGACGGCGAGCTGCAGGAAGAAGAATAAGAAGAGCGCGAGCGATTCGTTGACGTAGTGCCAGTGCACGGCCACCTCTCTATTCACCAGCTGTTTCTGGTAGAGGGGCTTCAGGGAGCTGTAGCGCAGCCGGGCCACGCCCTGCACCACCACACCTACAGAGAAAAACACGGCACAGGTAACAGCATTACTTTCACATCCCTTTTTAGTGTGTGGATGTAACGTACAGATCGTGAGAACCTACCGAGCAGGAGGGGAATGGTGGCGAAGAAGGAGCAGCGCAGAGTGTACACCACCCTGAGAGGAGGGCTCCCCAGCAGTGGGGGGTCAAAGGGCAGGAGAGCGTATCCTCCCCACACCAGCAGAGGGAAGAGGATGGCTGCAGCCGCCGTCGCCAGAGCCAGCCTCAGTTTCTCGCTGCACAGATGCTCGCACAGGTCTGAAAGAGTTTTTAATAATAAGAGAGAGAAATCAACATCACTGAGTGTCATTATGGAGACAGGACGGTGACAGCCGCGCTGTGAGGATGAGACTGATGTCACTGCATGATTCATCTAAAGACACGTAATTATGTTTGATTAAGGACCAAAGACTTCATCACACAGCGCTGAGGGGCTCAGAGTGCACCGACCCACTTACTTTACTCACTTTACAGAGAGTGCTTCAGAAATCATTTTAACCTGCCCGCACAACAACAAACAAAACAACAGCAATCTGATTCCAGGCCGGTTAGCAGCATGAAGAGGGTTTGATGGTTGTTTTCATAGACTGTATATAAATATAGACCACACAGCTCCACCTCATCTACTCGTACAGGAGTGAAGCTAATACATCTCCTCTGATGAACACTGACGCACTGAGCGAGTGAAGATTCAGAGGCCAGAGTCTACACACACAAGAACACACTTTAAACCTAAAAACAACAAGATCATTCAGGTCAGTATCTGTAACCACAGCTGTCAATCATGCTGCGGTACATTTTCTTTTATAACATCAAGTAATTTTTTTCTTAATTTCTCAGGAAAAATAACCACTTGGCCAGAAACAAGCAAAAAATACATCTGACTTTTTTTTTTTTTTAAACATTGATTTCAATTTTAAAGAGAGAGTATTGCGCATCTTTAAAAATTTCATACTGCCCCTCTGGCACTCTCAAATTAGCACCACATCATTTACAGATAAAAAAAAAATTCCATATTTTTCCTCAAACCAGTGTTTAAGAAAATCTGTCACAAAATTCTTTGTTGTAGCTGCTGTCTCTTTAAGGGTCCCTGCACAACAAACCCCTTCACTCTGATTGGCCAGCTGTCTGGAGGCCTGTTTGAGGCCTGCCTCTGTGACACGTTATTAAACAGTAAGGACATCGGTATGAGAAGAAGACTTCCTGCAGTTTTTTTTGAGCCGTCTACAGACAGTTTCAGGGATTTCGAACAACGTCATGATGCGAATATGGATTGGTTTGAAAATCTGCACACGATTAGAGCGTTGTTGTTTTTTATAACCAATAGGGGTGGGAGAAAAAATCGTCATATAATATATCAGTATGATTTTGTTTGTCGATATCAAAACCAGGAATCTTTGTCAAAAAAATGTTTTATTAATTTATTTTTTTCCCAACTTCAAATTCTTCATTTCAGTCTTTGTTTATAGTCTGGATTGTAAAAAAGTTACCACTTTTCTCCAGCAGAGGGTGAAAGGTGTCTCTCTGACTCATGTGATGTGCATTTTATGTGAAAGTATGGCTCCTGACATAGTCTGTAGACATTATCATCATTATTTAACTTTTTCACATGGTCTGGCGTTAAAAAAAAGCAAACTAAAAATCATAAATTTCGAAGAATTGCAATTTAAATCTGCACCCCAAAAAATCTTAATATAATCAAACTGGGAGAACAGCCAATCATCCCAGCCCTGATATCCATGTTTAAAGTACGGAGAAGTCTCACACCCCCTCTTTAATCTGTTCTATGTGTTAACATGGAAGAGTGGCCCATTCTGCAGCTAGAAAATAGTGGAGCTCGAAGTATTTTGGTTTTAATTTTGAGGAGATGTGATGGTGTTCATCTTTATATTCAGTCCATTACAAGGATTTAAAGATCTAAAATCCAAAACATAACAAGCAAATATGCAGACACTGTTCCCTCTTACATATGTGCCTACAGGTTGGTAAATACCTGGATAGATATAAACCTGAGAGAAGCTACCTGTAGTCATTAGGAAGAGGCTGATTTTGTCTGAAGATAAGCTGATTATAAACACTGTTTAACCATAGTTTAGTAAAACAATGTTTCTCTGATTCACGGCCTGTTAAAAACAAGAAAAGCAAGTCTGTGTTAATCACAGGAACTCACTTTAAAACCACTTTTTAATCTTCCAAAATTATGTTTAGTGCTCACAAAAAAAGTTATAGTTTATGTTTTCATAAAAATGGACTAAAGCTGGTTTATGGTGTTATTTTTTTACTCACAGTACTTGTCGTCCTCCTCCGTCCACTCAGGCTGAAACTGCGCGACAGGCTCCGTCTCCATCTGTGGCTCGTGTTTGTCGTCCCTCTCTATGAAGACTCTGCTCTCCTCAGGGAGCTCTTTGCTGGACGGACGCACAATCGTCACCTGTGGAGTGAAGCCCATAGCAGCTTTCTCTGGCATCCAGTTTGTGTCATCATCTTCCTCCTCTTCCTCCTCCTCCTCATGTTCATCGTCTGCCAGTGAACCATCCCCTTTATCGTCCCTCCGGACCTCTATGTCATCGTCTCTCCATCTCTCCCCCTCTGGCATGCTCTCCCTCCACTTTGATTTGTGCTTCCTGTCGCTCTCTGCCAGGTCCTGGCTTCCTACGCTGATCCCCGTGTCCCTCTCTTCAGGCTCTGACACTCTTTTTTCTGATCCTGATTCACCGTCATCATCGGTCTGAGGCCTCCTGTCTTTGTCTCCAGGCCATGGCAGAGTGCTGGGCTCCAGAAGAGCAGAGCTGGTCACCTCTTCTTCTTCTTCTTTTTCATCTTCTTCTTCCTCCTCCTTTCGATTTTCCTCTTCCTCGTCTACAATCTCCTTTTTTTCCTTCAGGCTGTCGTGTGGCTTTAGACTGTCTGCTGTTTGTGGCTCTGCAGGTGAAAAAGTCACCTCCTCAGGTGAATCCGAGATCACACCACCTTGGCTGGACATCCTGGAGTTCTTTGTTTCAACTTTTGTTGCACTCTCTAGATTTTAACACAGGTCCTTCCAGCTGTTCAAAGTCATCTTTGGATGGTTTATTTCTTCCTGTGAGGTGGAAAAGACACAGCCGTGTTAATCTCAGCCAGTTCCTTGGAAATCAATCAAAGTTTATTGTTTATCATGGGCGTGTTGCCCTCGTCCTGCACTTACACATACCTGCATGCTAGAGAGCATGTTTGAGTTTGTGCAGCTGCTCATTCAGTGGTTGTTAATGTAAGAAAACTAAACTTATTCCAGCAAAAAGTTATGAGAAAGCGAAAAGTTTGACTCAAAAAACCTCATACTGACAACAATAATGAAAATAATCATTGGTTGCTCCAATTCTTCCAATATCAACAAGGATGCCCCATGTGGCTCTTTCATCCAAGTCCATGAATGGAAACAGTCTTTGGTGCTAAAAAAAATTCTTATTTACTGACTCAGTGCTGCTTCAAAAGCTGATCAGACAGCAGTTTTATGTTACCTTTTACAGCCTGGTGCTCCAGTGTTCCTGTAGTTGTGTGAATAATGTGAAAACGTGTTTGAACTCTTTCGCCCTTGAAAAAGCAGCAAAATATTCACACACTGGACTAAACCTTAAATCCTGTTCTTGTGATTTTACTCTCTTAGAGATAGGGATGTCCCGAGATTACATTTTCACTTCTGATACGATACCGATACTGCAGCATTGAGTATTGGCCGATACCGGTATTAATCCAATACGATATCAGCATTAAACATGCATACTTTTATTACTTATTTTGTAGTATGTCTTTCATGTCATAAAAGGCTTGATTAAGTGATATTATTCAAACTTCAAACAAAGAACAGTAATCAGCAACAGTAGGTATGAGGAATAACTGACCCATTTATCATTAACCAATGGGTAACAGAAATTTTAACATTAAACATAAGAATATACTTATATATCATATATATGTATGTATGTGTGTATGTATGTGTATGTGCATGTATGTGTATGTGTATGTGTATGTATGTGTATGTATATATGTATGTGTATGTGTATATATATATATTTTTTATTATTATTATTTCTACCACATTGTACAACAATGGTCTGAAAATAACATGTCATATTTTTTTTCCTTATTTCTGAAAAATGAATGTAACTTTGTTGAGCTGCGAAACATATTTTAATTTTGCATTGAATAAAAACTTAAATATAAAAAAAAAACATAAGAATATACTAGTAATTAAATAAAATAAATAATAAATTAGAACACCCAGAAAATAACCTAAATAAATCAAATAAAAACAGCAGGAGCGGGGTCTGGAATGGACTGCTTATATCGGAGATTTTAGATGCATTCCGATACGATACCGATATTTGTTTTTTGCTGATATCGGACAGATATCCGATATCAATATCGGACTGGGACACCTCTACTTAGAGAGCACCACCAGGTGAGCCCTGGTTAAAAAGCTTCATTGACTAAAACCATACTTGAAAACTTTATGTACAAGGAAAAGCAGATACAATGTGATTAATTTGATTTTAGTATATCATGGAGCAACATTTATACAACAAAACTAGTTAATAACACTGTTTCATAGTTTGGGGGAAAACTCCTTACTGTGCTTTTAAATCAGCTATAAAATATATGACAATTAGGATGATGGAAGCTTCTGTCACACTTGAGTTCTCCAGAGCAGAATTGAAATAATACAAAAAATACACGTATTAATTATTACTGTTGCATCACTTCTTGCCTCTTTAAAACATAAAATACCAGCAACTGCATTCTAAAAAATAATAATAACTCAAAATGTAAAAGTTATTCTATTGATCTATTTATACAAAGGGACAGTTCCTGTTTATGTATATTTCAGCGTAGAATCCATGGAAACATACTGACACTTACATTATAACAGAATTCACCATTCTGTCAGACTACACAAACTTTACTAAAACTATTTCCACCTCATGTGTGAAATCTGCAAGTTGGCTGTACTTCAGGGTATCTGTAGGATTAATTATTAACAGGAAACATAGATAGAGTTCAGATAGAGAGTGATTTACAAGTTACATTCCTGCTCTATGAACACACCTAACACAACATGGACTTTGACTGGCTCATACTCTTTACATACAAATGGTACAAACACGTCTTAGAAAATGTCAATACCAGAAATTTAGTTTCTATTAGTCCCAAAGCAAGGATTCACAGAGCACCGAAACTCTTCAGTGAGAGATGCTTTAAAGAAAACACTCACAGTCTGTAACATGGAGCCTGAAATGTCAACGGCCCGTCGCCTCCTGCTGGATTTTCACTTTAAAAAAACAGGTTTTTATCTGGTCCATATCTGGTCCACTGTTCATAGAGAAAACTAGAAAGCCCTTTTCAGTCTGACTGGGTCTGTGCCAAAGCAGGAAGGAGTGTAAATTCAAGCTAAGCCTGTACCTCGTTTGACAACTCAGAATTCAAAGTGAGTTTTACGACAATTTAATAAACAGAGAAACAGTTAACGTTAAAGGAACAAGCAAACCTACCTGTTTCCAACTGTGATCACATCAGCGAAACAATATTCCGTCACTTATTCGATTTAAAGCGATTTTTACAAGTTGAGTTGTCTTTTGCTGGTGAAGTCAGAAGTTACCTGGCAGGTGTGACCAGGTGCTAAAACCATTCTTTAAACACAGAGGAGAAAATAGCTCAGAGGTATCACTCCGCAGTTGTTCTCGAAGACCTAAAACGTCAATGAAAAACTCACGCGCTTGGTGGAGTCTGACGTCATTATCAAACGTTTGGTAAATTGTCATGCTTCGATTTATATTGTCTTATTTTGAGCTTAGCTTGCAGAATGTTCTTTTGACTTTTCAAAGCGGGATACTTCAGTTGAAAATGAATACTAGTTTATTAATCTCATTATCCTCCTTGCAAAGTTTTATATTCACAAATGTAAATTTGCTAGAGTAAAACCTGTTTTTGTGTCTTTATAAAAAAAAATAGAATTGTACTTCTAATCAATTTCTGCTGCTAAAAATAAGCAAACTGGCAAAACCACAAGACTGTGCTCCCAATTTAATATCTCTGTTTACTTTTCCTTTGCATTTTGTGTTTATGTACTTTTGATTGTTTGTTGGTGATGATATTGTTTTGTGACATGTACTGTTAAGTAAAGATTGTTACAAAGCAAAAAAAAAAAAAAAAAAAGATTAATGTCAGGTGCCTTAAATCATGGAAATGAGTTCAATATAGCCTTTATATGTTGGGTGTGTTTATACATACAATTTTACATTGTTTTGAAAGCCAAGGCAGTCCACTGAAGCCACCAGTGACTCCATTTTCCAATCCCCCTATCAAGGCTCCTTAATTTTTTTTTGCTGTTATTTCAGTCTTGGTCAGCTGACACCAAGTTATGTTTGGCAGCTGTTAAAAGCCTTTTCATAATCCACAATTTAAAATGAGTTCATCAGTGCCAAAATTGATAATTTCTAAAATTAAGTTTTTCTAGTGTCAGTGTACAACCCAACTGACTGATTTACTGTACAAAGTTTCCATGACAACACCACGCCAGCTAACCAAGTTTACCAGAGAGGAGCAATACCTGTTCTTTGTGTAGAGAAGGATTATTTCTTGGATTTATTTTGTGGTGATGGTGGACACTGGAGTCGGACTGGGAATAAGAAAAAAGACAGAATAGCAGAAGAAATGGGAGAGTAATAGAGCAACAGATAAAACACTGTACATTTCCACAACATAGAAGTGTTGAAAAGAAAAGACAAATACACGGCTTGGCAGGAGTCATGTCATAGGACTGTTGGTGAAAGTACTTATGGGAAATGAAGTTTTAATCCTAGAAAATGACTACAAATTGTAGATAATCCTCACAGTGCCGGAAAGTTTACTTACTCTAGAGTACGACTAGAAGACTTCACAGGCAGATGTTTAAAATTGTTGCGCTAAGTTTTGTTAGCCTTGGTACTTGATTTTGCAGTTTGGAGTGATCCATCTGTCAGAACACACAGTCTTTGCCCAAGCATGATTCAAGTTGAGTTTCTGAAGTCATCAGACAGGACTGGTGAGGGTGGAGCTGCTTTCTAAAGTTACTATAATAAACAGCTGATTACATCTACTTATACTTTTTTTAAAAATTTACTTTGGAGTCTGTTGGTAGATAAATGATAGAAAAACAAATCCGACACCACACAGGAAATAAAGCAAGATCAACATTTTAATTCAAGAGCAATAATCTCACAAATTGACTTTTTTTTCAGAACACACAAAATCCGAACATTTCCACATAAAACAATTTGACCTTGTAAAGCCAGATCAAATTTAACCGTGATTTTTAAAACAATTGTTCTCCGTTTTCTTTCTAATCTCACGTTCTTTATAACTCGATACACAGAAGCACAGTTTGGGATTTGGGAGCCCAACAGTAAAGGAGTTCATATCAATAACCAGTCATGTCACAAAGTTTAACACAAGGTGCTGAAAGAATTCTATAATCCATTGTGAAATCAATCCAATCACACGAGTTTCACCTCATGATGTTCCCATGTTTGGGGAAAAAAAAAAAACAAAGAAAATCAGAAAATTAAAAGGCTTTACAGCTACATACGAACATTTAGACAAAAGAAGCAAATACGACAACTGCTCAAAGACAGCTGATACGAGAGAACGAGGTGAGGAGGAAACCTGCTGGGCCAATGTGAGCACCAGGAAGGCTTTTGATACTGAAGTTCAGTCCTGTGGGGGATGCATGTAAACAAATCTGTGCCGGACACTTCATTGATCTGATTAACATGAACCGATGGTACATTCAAAGCTTTGGCTGTTAAGGCAAAACAAATACGACGACATGACCGCCTGGGAAATGGCAAAAAAACAAAATTAAACAGGACTTAGACATTACTTGTCTTGTGTTGTGAGGTTGGCAAAAACTTTATCTACACTGCTATACATCTGTGATCTCGCCTGTTATTTTAAAATAAAAAAAGTTAACTCCAGGAACACAAACGGACTCCATAAAAATGCACTTAAGAAAGAGAAAGCTCACAGAGGCTGTTAGGACAAAGGTTAGTCAGAGGTGACATCAGGACAGAGACTCTCTAGACTTTCACTACTCAGTTTATTTCTTTCTATCCAATTCATCCCCCAGCAAACTTTTCACCATTACAGTAAGACTGACAAACACTACATCTGAAAGCTAAATGAATGCTAAAACAATTGGTCTAGAATAATAATCTCTACATGCAAGTTCTAGTAAAAGAGTTTAAGAATTACTGATTACTCAGATGACAGAACTGAAGTCATTTAAAAAATAATCAAGCACGTTAAACCAACATGGACGAGTTAGTCAGAAAGGAAAGGAAAGCTGCTGAATATCTAATGTCTAATCTAATGTTTTTATTCTTTTTTTGTTAACAGGATTGTATTCGATGTTTTTAACAGCCACCACATCAGCTGTTTCATCAAAACAAGGTAGTCCATCAAGCCTGGTTCACGTCCTCCAAGCCCGCGTCCTGTTCTGCGAGCATTTCTTCAGCCTCGACCTCGATGGGCATCATCTCCACATTCTGCTCCAACTCCTCCTCCTCTCCAACAGGACATAAATCACTTGCTTGGAGTTCGCTGGCTATCTGTGTCTCATTTAAATCTTTGTTTTTGTTGACTGAACCTTTAGGGCGACCCCTTTTCCTGGAGGTCTCATCTTTTTTCCCGCTGCCTGGGGGTCGGCCTCGTTTCCGTGGGGCTCCGTCGGTGGGGCTGCGCGGTAAGGTGGAGACTGGCTTGCGTAAATGAGCACCTTTCTTTGAATCTGACTTGCGAGGTCGGCCGGGGCTCCTTGTAGGAGCTGGAGGAGCCCCCTCAGGGGGGTCAACTCGAGGGTATTTTCTCGGCCTTCCAAGAGGCTTCCACACTTTCGGCTTTTTCAGCTCCTCAGGTGATGGCAGAGGGTGTTTCCTGGGCCGGCCCAGAGGTTTTTTTGGTCGACCACGCTTCTTCTTCGCAGAGGGAGGAAGGAGTTGTACTTTAGGAGGCCGGCCCACTTTCCCGTGCTTCTTTTTGTTCAAAGAGCCTTTGGGCCGACCTCTTCCCCTCGAGACTGGCCGCTCTCCGCTCTCCACTTGTTTTTTTCTTGCTTCACTGTAATTCACCTCCGCCTTCCTCCGCTGACCTTTCCCTTCATTGCCTGGGTCGTAGTCCAACAGACTCGACAGCCTGGGTTTCTTATTGAGAGAGCCTTTTGGTCGACCTACTTTTCTACGTATTGCAGGACTGCCATCATTCTCTTGACCACCTGTCGAGCTTTCAAGCTTTCTTTTACCAGATCCTTTAGGACGACCCCTTCCTTTTTTTGGCTTATCAGATTCACCGTTTGGTAAGGCTTCCCCTGCAGCTCCCTCGGGGCTTCGAATCTTTTTCGGCCTTCCTCTCTTCCTAGGAGAACTGTTCATCAGGGAAGTGTCTCTTTTACTGGTCTTGTTTTTAGACCCTTTGGGCCTCCCTGGGCTCTTGTGAGTTTTGACTGGGCTATGGCCATCTTGCTGCTTTGTGTTTATTTTGTCAGAGAGTCTAGGACGCCCCCTTCCCCTCTTGGGTGTGGGTACAGACTCACCATTGGAAATCCCAGAGCCCAGGTCCGATAGGTTAACGTCTGTGACACAAACCTTCAACTTCTTTGACCCTTGTGGCGGCCTCCCCCTCCCTCTTTTAGCCGGAGCACTGTCGGATATTTCTGTGACGGATTCTGCCTCATTGCTCCCAGCATCCTCTTGTTCTGTCTCAGCAGTGCTTATTTCATTTTCCATACTGTCGTCCTCAGCCCAGGTGTCTTCTGGTGGACCTGTGAACTTAACATTGAAATGCAAAATTAATATTGTAAGTTGTCTTTATAATTTCTTCTTCTTTTTTTTTTTTTTTCAGATGCTATCTATAGGAGTCATCGGCTGGCTACCCAAGCTTCTTCAGTCAATGGGCAAAAACAGAACAGAATGGAGAGACTCTTCATCACTGAAGTGGAAAACTGATGGTCAGACAGAAGTGACCAATCTTTCAATTTTATTTAAAGATTTGGATATTTTGGGGTCTAGAGCCTTATTTACTTTTTGGTGTCTCCACTGAAGACTCCGTTTCCCATGAGCACAAGCATCAAGTGTGCAAGATGGGTATTTGTTTTTAAGTAAATGAAAGAACTCTGCAGTTTGCAAGATATAAGAATCATCTGATCGTCCAATCAGACGCACAGCTCTGCTCACATGACTGATGGGCACCCTATAGCTGTTAGAAAGGAAGCTCAAGGCACAGCATCATATTCAATATGCCCACACTCGATAATTGGCTTAATTTCACTGTACTAGAAACAGACGGGTGATGTTGCAGACACCAAGTTCATATTTTATACAAGCTATGGTTTCAGCCCATGCTCTGTCACTCTTCAGCTAGGGTTTCTTCTTCTTCTCTTCTGCCCCTTTTTAGTCAGTCCAGCTCCAGTGTTCACCATTACAACAAAACTGAATCAAAGAAAACCTTTTCAGAAGAAAAATATATATATTTTGCTTCTCCCTGCTAAAAAAAATCTGGTGCTGATATAATTTTGAATATTGAATTAAGAACCAAAAAAAATATTTTAGTAAAACTATTTCAGCATCACTTAAAAAGTCTTCACAGGGCCTTTAAAATGCTCCACAGTCCCCATATTAGCTCAGAAAGCCAGCTGCTTTACTGATCTTCCTGTTTAAAATAACTAACAAAAATAGTTGAGTAAAAACGATGAAAATTTAATAACTCTGTTCTCAAAATCTTGTTTCCACCTCTTATGTGGCTTTAATATTCTTTGAGTAGTAAATAACAGCTCAAGCCCCCGGTCAGTCCTAAAGATGGCTCCGCGAAAGCTGCGTGACGTCACGTAAACCAATGAAGAAACTAAAATAATTCAGATTTTCAAAATAAAAACGTGAATTTTTTGAAATTCGTAGCTTAAAAATGCGCCATTTTTCGTCACACAGTTCTCTGACTTCTTGTATGGGTTTGTGTGGCTCTGTCTATCAACCGAAACAAAGTCTTAAAACGGCGGGAAGATGTATCGGTCTTGGGAAGCTAGCAGCATTTTCAATTATCGTGGAAGCAATTTTACCCCAATTAATTCGATTTCTTGAGGAACATACATAAAAATAAAAATATCTTAACAATAAAAAATTAAAATAAAACTAGCATGCATTGAAAATTCTATCAGAAAGACAATAAATCAATTCTGGGGCCTAAGAAAATTCGCCTACTGTGGAGCATATTGTTTTCCAGTAAATAGTCACCACCGAAATAGACAGCGCTTCAAAGAGTAGACGGCGGCGTGCAGCTGATAAATACTTAAATTAACAAAGTGCAGAGCTCACCTCAGAGGAATCCTTTGCAAGACTGCAGGGTGATTTTTCAGAGGTTATTAATCCCGGAGACAGCTCGAGAGGAGAAAAGACGCGTTTATTGTTCCTGTGATGGCGGTTTGAATTTCAGGCCACTTCCGGTTCTCCGTAGCCTTTAAGTGGCCCTGAAGGAAACAGTAGCCTATGTTTTAGGTTCCGATAAATCCAGCCGGTGTCGCGACGCCGGCTGTATTTGTCGCATATTTTAGGAGATAATCCTTTTTTTACCTCTGCAATAATGCAAAAGCGTATAATTTTCATATTCTCCACAGAGTAATAACAGATATTAAGCAGACGGTACAAAATGAAACAGAATATGATCGTATTGTTATTGTTATCGTAAAGTAAAAGATAAGACGAATAATCCAATTAACATAACCCACAGATTTACTACAAAGTTAAATTAACTTAAAGGTTATCGTCTTGAATCAACGATTCTCTCTGAATGTAGCACTTTCATCAACAATACAAGATCCATCCCTCGGTTAATTTTATAATTTCATTTATTAATTAATCCATAAGACCCCTAATAGTTGTTAATGTGAAAAAAGAGTTTTGTCACAGACATATGTAACCGAACTTGCTCTCCTGTCGGATGGTTTACTGTTACGTTGTTATCCCATGCTCTGCATTTCATCAAGCATGAAAGTTTTATTCCGCCCCCCCCTCTGAAAAAAGGGGGTCGATCCGGAAGTGTCGTTTGATTGTATGACGGCTATGACTGTTTTCCAAACCGCCTACTAGCAGTAAGGACTTGTTTGGCGGGAACGTTGTATATATGAAGTACGTAACAAAACGAAATCATCCCTGTGCTAAAAATTCACGAATTTTCTTCTGATTCGGGATAATATCTCAGTATTTAACGTGCCCATACCATGCTGTTTTCCACAAAGCATGACGCTAATGTTGCTGTTCTTCTTCTTTTACTGTGTATGGCTGTTGGCACTTTTTGACAATACCGCCACCCACTGGAACGATCTAACATTACAACTACTATACCATTACACCAATGTGTGACGGTCCATCAGGTAACAGAAAAGTAATGAGAAAGAAACGCCAACAAATATTGTCACTTCTATCTATTTGATATATTTATTAATTTACTTAAGTTATTTTTTAATTATTTATATGTAAATAGAAAAGAGTAAACTATATGTTTAGAAAAGAAATAAAAGTGTGTCAGCAGAGGTCAAGAAGCCGCTAGGCCTAGACAAAAGTCAATACAAAATTAACACACATTATCTAAGCTATTCGAATAACCACACTCAAAATTGCCTCTCTCATTGAAAATGTGATTTTTTTTTTTTCAAACCATATGTGAATTCTAAGGAAAGTTATATATATATATATATATATATATATATATATATATATATATATATATATATATATATATATATATATATATATATATAAGAACATACAGTCTGCTATTGTTACTCTAATTTTCATATCTGTTGAAGCCTACTTGCAATTTTTATACCCACCTTTACCATGACAATGCTTCTGATTTTTTTGTCACCGGAGACCATGAAACAAAAATGCAAACCTAACTTTATACTTCAATAATTCCAACATCCACTAATTAACATTTGACACTTGTTAAATCAGACCCAAAGAGTTGTTACAGTTAAACCCTGATATAAAGAAGATGTTTGCGCCATTATTGGATGTCCATGTATCTGTTACTACAACTGTGCACTGAAATACAAAGAATTAAAACATATTTTAGCTTCTATGTCAACATTTGCTCATTAAACTGATTTCTTTAACAGCGTGAAAAATGTTGATTATGCATCAACTGCCTTCTTTTCAGGCCACTGCAGTTATAAAAAAAACTGAATTACACCTCCTTTATGTACACATTTTAAATTAAATGTTCAAACTCCTCCAACAAAATGTGTGCAGTGCAGCTTTGCTAGGGAAGAAGTAACTGTGTGGCTCTGCACTGCCCCCTACACTTCTGCTGGGTGTAAATAATAAAAAGCAAACTATAGCCAACACTCTTAACTATTCAAAATATAAAATTTCATCACTTTTACAAAAGAAACCTTATAACAATAACAGAAATGTGAGATGAATAGAATGAGTTTTCTAACAACCCTAATGAATAACTAATTGTCCAAAAAAACTATTCTAAGTGAAGGACTGTGAAAGTAATAATAATTGTATCAGCACACAAAGGAACTAATATTAACCGAGTTAGCTAAGAAGTCATTTTTTCCCGCAGAAAGAAGTCACAAGATACAGCGATAAAACAAAAGCAGGTATGAGAAAATTTAACTTTTAATTCAACTCCAGAGGCTTTCTACATTCATCAGTACAAGAGAGGTTGCTTAACATAAAGGCTGAATCTGGATATCTTGAGAACATAACATGTATATTTGGATGATAAAAAAAAGACATTCACATTCATTTTGGTTTTAAAGCATAAACTTATGAGACAAAGCATTTAAAAAGTCAGACAACATGAGCTCTGAGTGGGTGTGGTTTGTCAGATAAGATCAACTTTGAGCAAAATAAACAGCTTCTCTGTCCTCCTTCAGTATCAGTATTAGCTGATCTTACTCTAAATCTTCCAGAGTCCTGCGCCTTTCCAAAGAAAGCCAAACTGAAAAGAGATTAAAAAACATTTTGGGGAAAAAGAAACTTGAGAGAGAAGCAGATTATATTGCAGAGTTGGATAAGAAGGTAAGGTATGAGGTAAGGCCAGATTGATGAGGTCAGCATTGATAAGAAGGAAAGGGAAGAAAAGAAAATGCAAATTGTGTTTTTAAGTGTTATAAAAAAAGGGAAAGAGAGAGACTGTCACTATAAAGTAGGAGAGAGAAGCTGAGAGAAAATGACAGACGTGGCCAGAGGAAAGGAAAGGAGCGTTTGAGAAAGACAACCCCTGAGAGACTGCTCACTGAACCCGCTGCCCCGTCTCAACCCTCCTCCTCCCCCCCTCTCCCTGTGTGCTTTGCCATGGTTACCAGACAGGGCTCCCAATGCAGCCAGTTAATGTGTTTTTCAGCGGCAGGAGCGAGCTGGGTACTAATGTGTCTCAGTCTGTCTCCCGCACAATCAATGTCAACTGTCCTGGGATGCACAAACACACGGAGCGGCTGAGAGCCAAGGAACACTGAGACGCCCTGAAAGAGAATCACCGCGTCACTTTTATTTATGCACCAGAAAACTGCTCCAGGTCTGCTAAGGAAAATATGACGCTGGAGAAGTTCAATACAGAGCCTGATACGACAATAAAACCCCAGACTGGATAGAAATGTACAGATTAAGAGCAGTGTCTGATATGGTTTTAATTTTTTTAACTTTATTGGCACAAGAACAAAAAAAATGTGTGCATATAAATTAAAAAAAAGATTTGAACACCCATTTTTTAATTCACTGGTCAACCAATATCCAGAAAATCAAACATTCAGATTATTTTTCAAATATATCTTCACAATGTCATTTTATGAAATCATGTCGGATGTTTTCTGCTTATGATAAATCTAAGAATGCATAAGGAAATGCAGATTAATAAACAAGAAAACCAAGGTGAAGCCCATTTCTCTCTTAAAAGATTTATTTGAAAACCATCAGGGTGGTGAAAAGTGGTTTAGTGTATGTAACCATCAAAGTGTTTGTTGTCACTGGAGTCCTGTAACTTTCATGGCTGTGAAGAGGTTGAAAAATCCCATGTGAATCATGTATCGGGGTCATGAACTTTGGCTGTCTTTTTATTGAACCGTGTGAAGTGTTCAGCTCACAAAGCCAGCAAAAAGGCTCTGCCCCCTCTGCAGAAGTACGCAGTCATCTCTTCTCTGCTTTCCCTTCGGCGTCTGGAAGTTTCGGGGACTTTTCTCCAGATGAATTCACGCAAGATGATAAATGTTATCCAAGACACGTTTGTGATTTGTGGTTTAAAAAACAAGGGGGGAAAAATTGTGGTCTCTGGATGCAGCTGCATGCAACTTTGTTCCCAAGGACCTCACCTGTGACCTTTATATCATCACAGGTTAAGGGTCTCAGGGACAATGAAGCACGCAGACGAATACGGCTCCTCTCAGGTGTTCAGTTAGCCTCATGCACAGATCAAATCAAATATCAAATACAATATACATAAACATACGTCTCAACTTTGCACATTAAAGCTTCACATTAATATAGTTTTACCTACGAAGACAATTGTCACGTAAAACATTAAAAGAGATTTTGACTCTGGAATGAGACACAGTTATTACGTCATTTTGGGTAGTTACCGTTGTTTTTTTTTACTGTCGATGCGGATAAAGCCCGAAATGAACCTTGCATCTTGACACGTCTTCTCTGATCCCACCATCGCACCCTGCCGAAAGAGAGGCACACTGTCAGTATTTCAACATCAATTCTCACAGATTTACTTGTTTGGAAATTTTTTAATTCATTTGCCGAGCGATTTTACAGTCGTTCCTTCTGACATAGCCAGCACCTGTTTTCCTGTGCAGCTCTGTGCAGTAAGACTTAAAAAAAATGCCCCCTGCTGGCAGACGGATAGACAAAGCATTTAAAGACAGACATACGCAGAGGAAAATTCTTAAATTTAAAGTATGAATCAGAATTTCACGTGGGATAAACTTACGGCCGGTCCGTCTTAAGCTCCCGCAAACGGTCATACAGTTCATCGACACACACACATACACGCGAATCCTTGCTTGTGTACATGCATGAAACATCCACAGACAGCTGTGCCTGCAGCCGCAGACTACACTGCTGTCTTATATTTCCTACAGGCCCTGTGATCTCACAGGATTATGCAATCTCTCCCCCATGACAAAGATGCTCAGCCTTGAGGGAGAAACACTGATTTACTCTTCCCCAGACAAAATAAATGTCATACAAGCCTCTGACACTGCAGATGCCACATGGAGAATATGAGCCTGGGTCCAAACAACTGGTGCACAGCTGAGAGGCTCTGCTTGCATCACATGTAAGTCTGTGCAGACGACAGCTTTATCGTCTGCCAACAAACCCAGAACAAGTCTTCCAACTACCAGAGTCTGTCTGTGGCCAGGTGCACGCTCATGCAGGCAAACATGCGACTCCACGAAGGCACACAGAACATGAAGCCCTTTTTGCTGCCAGTGTGAGAAATTAGCCTGCCTCTCTGTTTCCTCTTTGTCTCTGTGCTTTGAGATATTTGCCTCTGCCCCAGTTTTATGAGCTCCTCTGCTGCTCTTTTAAAGCGCCAGAGACAAAGACCGGAGGATGAGAACCAGAAGCTTGAGGGAGGATGATGTAAAATATTCTTGTGTTAAAAAAAAAGCAATGTCAGAAAGAATGAACATGAAAGTGGACACAAATGAAGGGAAGATGGCGGCGGCGGCGGACGTGGTCAGCCGAATTGCCTGTTAGCCGGCCCGTTTAAGTCATTCCAAACTCACCATTTGTCTCTGCCTGGTCTTCCTTACATGAGCACACACACACACACATTTGTACTCACATGCATACAACAAGTGCATGTACACAAAACAGGTACGCATACACACACACGAACCAAACACACTCTTTCGATGAGTTATTGATCCGTTTTCTCTTGTCTGGGAGAAAAAAAAACACAAATTAATCCAGAAAATAACGTTTGATAAAACCTATCCTGCCCCATCTTCACAGGCTTCCTCTTTCTGTGAGCGCTGAACGCGGCGGCGGCGAAAACAGAAAAGCTATTTCCCTCTCGCTACCCCTCCATGTCTCGCTCTTCTCTTTTTTGTCTCTCCTCTTCTTCTATCCCTCTCTCAGGCGCTGTCCCTGGCTCTGTTTTGTGCCTGTTTCCCTCTGCCAAGTCACATCACTAATTCTCCAGGCGATTAGAGTCCGGGCAGACAGTGTCTATGAGGCAGGTACGCTACACACACACACATACATAAATACACACACACAGACAGTGAAAACACACACACAGATTGCATTGATTCCATTATCTGGTGCTGTACCAACAGCCCCCACTTCCCCAACCCCCAACAACCACCAACAGCGCCTCCATCTATGACCCCCTCCTCTTATAAATCTGTGTCACCTACATACATCACACACCCGCGCGCATGCACACACACACACACTGAGACACTTATGCAAGCATGCAGTATCTCCAGCTATCGCTCTTTCTTCTCCTCTTGCCTGAATACTCTCTATCACTCTGTTCCCGCCTCTCCCTGCTCTGTCTCAGCCCTTCCCCACATTTCCAGCCTCCCCTCCTCATCCTCCCCCTCTCCCCCCTCTCCCCCTCTCTAACCTCGTGCATTTTTTTCCAGGCGTGACGTCCCGTCTTGCCCGTCTTGCAGTTTACGCTCGCACGATGCCGTATCTCTTAATGGGTGTCTGTTACTCTGTGTTTGATTGTGTGTGTGTGTGTGTGTTTGAACTTGCGCTGCTGCGCTCGTGCATCTGGAGGTGAGAGAGTCGACATGTTGGGAGGGAGGCGCATGTGTGCAAGGTGTGTGTGTGTGTGTGTGTGTGTGTGTGTGTGTGTGTGTGAGTAAGAGAGAAGAGAAGGGGAGGGAACAGGGGGGGAAAGGCGTTGGAGGGAGCTCACAGACAGAGGCTGTGGATTTTACACAGCGTGAGGATCAAAGCCACAGACAGCCCAAAGGTGATTAACCTCCCAGCCGTTCTGACCACAACACTGCTGCTCTTCTTTCATATTTCATTAACACAGCGGTCTGCAATCTGCACAATTCATCACATATCAATCCACCCGCCTTTGTTCCAAACAATCCCCGAGTATCCAGAATCACAGGGTGAAGCGATGGCCATCAGACCTCTGAAACCACATCAATGAACTTCTGAGTCTTACACAAAAGCTTACACCAAAGAGTCAAAACACAACAGAAAATTTGTTGCGAAGAAATCTAAATTAAAAAAAAGAGTGCCTTTTGAATTCACGCAGGTGTGAAGCAACAAAATAAACTCAGGAGTGATCACTTTTTAGCCTTGAAGAAGAAAAAACGATATAAAAGGATGAAGGATGAAAAAGAATGAAGGAACTGGCCATTTTTCATAACACAGCGCCTAGCAAACGGCTCTATTGTGACGGCTGTATTTCCTCTTGAGTTGGAAGGAGCCGGGGAGTCGTTTCTTTGTGTGCGTACAGAAAAGAGCAATGCTCAGCACAGATTGCTGATATATGCTCTTTTTTCCCCTCCTCGCTGGAGCACTGCAACGCAATGCGGATACTGAGTGTCTGAGCCACTAGCCAGACACACTGGGGGACAGAGGGGGGGGTGGGGGGTGGAGATGGTGGTGGTGGTGGTGGTGGGGGGTGTGGGGAAGTGTAGGGGAAAAGGAGGAGGAGGCGGTACAGCAAGTTCACATACAGCCTCTGCTTCAGGACACAGTGGAAGTGGAGTCTGGGCAAAGCCTGACTACAGAGAGCACCTAGCATGTAAAGACAGTTAGCTGTTTTAAACACACAGGTAGCACTGTTTCGATGTTTTTCATAAAAAAAAAAAAAAAAAATGAGTGACGTTTTTTTGTTTAAGTATTGAAAGTACAATAAAACCCAGAGGATTTAACGTGCTGCAAATATCACATTTTAAACAAAGCTGTGATTGACTGAATCAACGAATAGACTGACTCCAACGTTGAGTTTATACAGTTTTACATGTCACACGTTCACATGCCTATGGAATCCCACCCGAGGACTAGTCTGTGTTTTGTGCAGTGATACAAACACCTGTCGATAGTTTTCTCTTCACCCCGTTGGATTGCACCAAACAACAAATCAAAGAGCACTGCAGAGCAAGGCGGCAATATTGGCGTCTGGATTAGCTGGACTAAGACGGCAGAACCTGATTAGTATTTCAGATGTGTTAGATTTAAAGCCAGTGTAGAAACAGCTCTGTGGCTTGTTTGTGTGTCAGTGTAATTAGAGGCTTGAAATTAAATTTGATGAAAGCGAAGGAATGATTTAGACTGGAGAACTGATGTGAACTCAGACTAAACCTTTACTAAAAAGCAGCTTGTAAAGGTGAAGAAAGGAGACGTGCAAAATGAAATCTATTGAATCCAAGCCTTGACCTGTGTAAACCCACTACAAGCAGAAAACCTCTCAGACTTTCTTATCTTTCAACTCAGTTTTTAACTCTATCACATTCACTATGAGCTGAAGTTGAATGATACAAGTTTTCCTGAACTTTCCGTGCGTCCTTGGGTCACTCTTCATACTTACCGCTCCAAAAGGAGTTGTGGCAGCAGCGTGAAGATCGAGTGACACCGCAGGGAAAGCTAGAAGGTTGTACAGTTATCTCCAGGCTGTTTATTATGCGAAACCATACAACCAACTACCTCACACTGCAGAGCACCGGAGCGGGGTCAGGGCTGGAGTCTCCTCCTCTTCCTCGAGACTGAATGCTCACAGCTTTTACGTCTGTCTGTTTCTGTCATCTGTCCCTCCAAGCTCCCTTAGCTTCATCACGTACTGGACTCGCATCTTCATCTCAAGAACTACATGAAGGAGATGAGCTCTTTCCAAATATGATATGAACAAAAACAGGAACAAAATTCATTTTGGAGACTCTGGATTAAAGATGTAACTCTGTCTTGAAAGTGAAAGGAATGACATCTAAATCTGCTGTAATAACTGCACTCTGTGATTTTCAGTGATCCTGTCTCCCTCTTGTGGGTATACGCAGTACAAAGACCCCCTCCCCTTCCTCCTCGCCCCCCACCAGAGGCCAAGGCAGCTCTTCACTGTCTCTGAATACAAAGACGAGCAGTTAACCTGCAGTTGCTCACTGTAGGCGTCTGCCTGACCTACTTCTGCGAGTGGAGCTGGTGGAGTCTTGCTTCTCCTCAAAGACTCGATTCAGCACAACTGAGCTCACTTCATTGTCATTCTGAGGTGAAAGTCGAACACTCCTCTGCTGTTTTCATTTCACTGAACCAATACTTTAGATTCCACCAGGTAATGGTTCCTGACAGGGGCTGGTATTAGATGTCACAGCGGCTGGTTGAGGGAGCAATGAGTCTGTTTGTTGTATCTTCACGTGTCTACGGCTGTATATAGACTATTCTTAGTGATATACTCTGGAAAAAAACTGTTTCTTTCTAAATGTGGTTAAATCTGATTCCTTCTCACTTCAACACTATGAAAAAATTAATTTAGCTTCCAAGTCAAAAAAGAAGATAAATGTGGAATTAAAAAAAATACTTTTGATTGAAAAGAAAACTCAACTATGACTTGCTAAATAAAACAGTTTTCCTGAGATGGATTTTATGGTGAATAAAACATTAATCTGTGCTCAACAAACTCTGCTGGGTTTAAGTGTCATGTTTCTGTGCTCATATTATTACAGCACGTATATGAAACATAACACCACCGAGTGAAGCGTACGGTTAAGAGCAGAAAAACTTGGCTCATCAAATGTCAATGCAGTGAATTTTTCTGACTCCTGCCTGCTGTGTTCACACACTGACATCCTGACCACATGTGGAAGTTTTGAGCAGGAAAAGTCCATAAAATTTGGGCTAAAATTTGTGCCAGCACTTACAGCCTACCTTGATAATATCTGATCAAATTCAGTAGATTTTTTTATTCACAAGACAGACTTTTGTATAAGTCCTACACATCTAAAATGTAAAAAAAAGTACATTTATTTTGTACAATTTAAATGACACAAATTTCTGAAATCCATTTCTATATGTTTAGATCTGAGTCTAGGTCTTGTTTTTCATCTTTTTCTGTCTTTTCATACCCACATAAAGCATACTGTGTTTTGCTGTAAAAAGAGCTGATAACATTTTTTTCTTGTTTGACTCCTGTCACTTATTACATGAGTGCACCTGAGCCTTTGAATGCTCCATAGGCCAGATTTATCCCTGAACTGCAAGTCAGGTATGAAGTGTAGAGCAGTATCTGAGTGATTCTATAATTAGAGGTTCATTTCATGTCCATGGGATATACTTATCAATTTTACTAAGTATTAATTTCAAGCAATGACCACTTTTACGGTGGGTCACTTGGGTGAACAGGTACCATAATTTATTTAGCTAAAAATGAAAATCATGTATTGGAATTTGCAGTTTTTTGCTGTCGGATTTCTGAAATGCCAAGTTTGCTCTTCAAAATTAATGCTAAAATACATTTTTGTGAATATTATTTCAGTATTGTTTGTTTAGAATATTACTAAAATACAACAAAGGTCTTTTTAAAACTATTTTACCAATTTATATGGATAAAATAATTCTTTTTTTGTGTGTCTGAGAAATCTGTGTCAACCGAGTTACCCATTGAAAAAAACCCTATAAATCAGCAATGGTTTGCTCCAATGTCACATGACTTAAATCAAGTGAAGTCACAGCCTTTTTGGTGGGAACTATGAAGAAAGTGTGGCATGTTTTAACACCTCCTCATCAATATTTTATCAAAACCATTGTTTGTATATGGTGCGCTTTAATTGTTCCTCAACTGAGTTACCAACATTTTCTAGTGTTTTCACTATGTAGTTAAAAAAAGAAGAAAACACACAGAAACATGAGGTGATTGGGGTCAAGTGGTACCATGTTCAAGGTCTTCAGTTAGCACAAGAGCCAAAAAATGGAGAAATGTCAACTGTTACCTGTGTTGTCAACTGTGTTACATGTAATTTTTCTGCCATATTTCTTCTAAATTTTGCCCAAACTGTGATATAAATGATGAGGGACATTTCTAGGGAGAGTGGTCTTGCATAGAAATGTTTAATAACTCTAAATTTAGTATAATATGGATTTATTTTGTAAAGATAGTCACAACTTTAGTCCATAACATGGCTGACAAAATTAAGCTCCAAATTTTTTTTGTTACTTACATATTTAAGAATTCATCAGAGCTTAAGCTTGCCAACTAACGAATTAAGTACAGTCCAAGTGTATCACTTGTAATCAAATAGAATATGAAACAAAAAAGCATATTTTTTTGTATATCCGAAATGTACCTGTAAATATAGGATCACTAATCTGTGATTTGTATGTTTGCAATCTGATTTTTCAAATTAGCTGATGGTTCCTTTGAAGGGGTTGATTTTTAACCCAAAATTCCTGTTAAGGCAACAAACACCCTGGAGTTTAACTGTTATGGAAAGTATTTGCTGCATTTGATGTGTTATCTGTGTGTGACCCTCACATTAATGCAAATATAATCTGAAACAAAGCTATTCAGGCTGGAAAGGAAGCATACTATTACAAACAGGAGAGTTGCTGTAATAACACGTCACTCTACTCATGGCTGAATATCAACAAGGGCAAACAGTGTGACAGATGTGAAGCACCCTACAGAGTTCGGCAGTGCCGCAGAGAGGCCGAGTGGCTGACTCCTTTCAGTCAAATTTAAACAAGCGTATGAATGAAAGCAAGAATGAATGAATGAGAGCATCCAGCTCGGAGAGTTTTTCACACATTTCCTGCTGATAAAACTATGAAACTGTGGGATCATTCTTGCCTCGCATTCATTTCTCTTTTCCTCCATCCAATGGTGTCTGACAGCTCAACACAATAAAGTACAAGTGCTGCAGCTTTCTCGGTTAAATCGGGCAGATAATGCAGAGATTGGTGCACTGCAGAGCAGTTTGTTTGAAATATTTTGATCTAATGGGTGCGTAATTGGGTGACAATTAGGAGTAAGAGGACTATTCAGTTAATCTCTCTCATACTCTGTAAATACTGGGATGCGCCCACATGTTCGACATCTAGCTGAGGTGATCTCCTGCAAAAGCGGCAAATTGGCCGTTGTTAGCAGTCAATGGCTGTGTTTTGACACTCCTCCTGTGTGCCTCAAGGACTCATTGATTACTTGATAGCTGCTGTGCAGTCGAGTTGCTAGGCTTTCTATTCAACTTGGTCAATGCACCAAAAATACAACCTTGAAGTCTCAGACCATTGGGGCACACTGGCGAGGCTGATTTCAGACACAAAAATGGAGTCTATCTGATTTCTCGTGCAACTTCATCATGTAAATGTGTGTTTCAGCACAGGTACATGCAGTAAGACGAGGAAGGCCTGTCTGATTATGCTCCTGTGATTAAAATGATTTGTTATCAGCCTGAACTTGATGTTGTGCCTGAACGTTTGGCAGTTAACTGTCATCAAATGAAAAATGAGCCAACTAAGCGTTAAACTTCAAAGGTTCGGCAGCACCATATGCTTAATAGAGACATAGATTCCTTTTCTTTTTACTGGCCAGCTTCCAAATGCAAACCCATTCACCTAGCCTCTCCACTGCCCTCTGCCACACTAAAAGCCCACCCTCTGCCTACCCTTCATTTTCTTTCTTTGGCCGTCCTCCCACCTCTCTACGTGCCTTGTATTTGTCCTTCATCACTGAACGTTTCAGGTCTCGAATCTTTTACAACTTTTTTTTTATTTTCCCAGAAACCCCTCTCTGTTCATACCAACTAAGTCACACCCCTCGGTTCCCTTGATTCTGCTCCTCCCCTTTTTAAACCTCTCTCACCGTCTCATTCGCAGTCGGATCACGCATGAATGCGGCATGGTTGTGCCAGTGCCAGCTTTTTTGCCAAACTGCCTGGGTGTGTTTGCGTGCCAATGTGAGTCTGGTGGGAAGCCCCCCCCCGCCCGCCCGCGCTGGAGCCTAAACCACGGCTGGTGTCGGGTCAGGTGAAGCTTTGTGGGGATTAGAGCTCAGCCCCTTGAGAGAGTGAAAACAAATTAATCATGTAGAGCTAAAGTCATATTTTTGGTTGGCGTGACATCACCTAAATATGAATGAACCTGGAAATAATAGGAAACAGGTTGTAGTGTGTACAACCAGTGCATTGAAATACTTCCAGATATTTACCAAACAACGTATTTAGTGACCGTAACACTGCATCAAAGCTTTGATGGTAAGAATTTGTTCCAGATTTGGACTAAATTTCATAAGGGAAAACTCAAAAGATAATTAAACATTTGTTTTTATGGACTTCAATTGGCTTATGTCCCAAAATAATTGAATCACAGACATTTTTACTCAACAGTGTTTATATCAACTGCTAAATTCATTCAGCACTAATTCAGTTTGTTAATTTAATCTAAACTGTTGTTATCATCACATCCCATAATGACTCTGGGTGCATGGATTATCACACACACCATCATCTCCATGTGTTAATCTTGCCCAACAACAGCTGAAACAACACAGCTGAGTGATAACATATTGTTTCTCTGTCATTACTGCTGAAATACTGAGCTCTTATTTTAAGGAGATATCCCCTCGGGAGGTTTGGAGGCACAGCTTGTTGATTTAAACAAGCAAAAACCCTCACTGAGGCACTTAATATACAATTAATAAACTCAACACTGACTAAAGGGTGATTTTATGTTAAAAATGTTTTTACAGAATGTTTCTAAAGATTTTAAGAAAGGGAAATTATTCTGTTTGTCAATCCTTCAAAGTTGTCAACAATGAAAATTAAGAGATCAACAGAACAAAGAATTTCATGTCATAAATTTGTGATTTGATAAATGTTCGACTAAATGGAGAAATAATTGATGACGGAGAGGGCTGATGTCAAGCAGACGTCTCTGTAAACTGAAAGAAACCCTTTCTTTGCAGCGACACACATCGAAGCTTTGCTGTCAAAGATAAAACAAAGACCAAAGACAAATTTCAGGTGACTCTCCACCACCAGTCTTAGAGAAGTGACGCACTGAGACTATGGCACCACCCAAACAATGAAGGGGCACGGAGGAGTGAAATCTGCCCAGTGACAGCAAATAAACCGTTATCCGCAGCCATGAATCGTCTGGCAAGAGCCAGCACGAGAGGAATGCAGACCCCAGACAGCGGTTCACCAACCCGGATCTGTGGACCGACTTACAGAACCACATATTTCAAAGGCTCGTAAACAACATTGCTTCATGATAAATTCGACCCAAAAAGATTACATAGTAATCAAAATTAAACAGACACAAACACGGACGATTTCGTAATGAAAGAAACACGGAAAAAGAAGGATAGATGGATGCGCGTGGAAGAAAATCAAATCAAAATTCAGTTTCACTACAGCCGAGTGTGCTTCTTGCTCAAATTAAACGCTCCTCCTCAAATTTGTATCCGACCCTGTGCAGGGGAGGACCTGTACCCAAGATGCCCATCCATGCTAATGCACCACTTCAGCGGGATGCTGGCGCGGTGCGGGGCCGGGGTAAGTATCTACTACTCGAAAAAAAAAAAAAAGAACAGAAATTATTAGCTCTCTCAAGACAGAATGAGACTCTGTGGTGCAATTTCTCTGGAGCCCCCCTTTTCACTCTCCTTGTACCTTATTTACAAAGGCAGAAAATGTTACCATGGGAACACACTACCAGGCAACCTCAGTGGCTTGGCATGATGCCCAATGGTTGCTAGGGCACGGTTGTCAATGGCTATTGGGTAGTGTCGGCCAGTGTGTGTGTGTGTGTGAGCGTGCGCATGTCTTGCATACATGTGAAGAGGAGGAGAAGGTCTGTGTGTAACTAAAAAAATGAGCATAAATGTTGTTAAGAATACGTAATTTAATGTTCTTATTCTGTAGTAATGGCCGTTTTATAAGATCAGGGTGCAATTACACTAATAATAAACACTGTTTTGACCGTTTTAAATTGGTTTCCTTTTTTCAGGATAATCTGTGAGGGTGAAAAATGACTGGAGGCCACCGTTGTTAACATGTACTCTAATATTTCTTCCTACAGATTGTGTTTTTCAAAGAGAAATGGTTCATAATCACACAGGCAGTTATGTGAGATCCTAAATGCAATTATGTTGAATAACGTTCATGATGGCGCAGCAATTTAGTCTTGTGTCAACAGGTTCAATAGCATGATGGCCAACAGTTTTGAAGTAATTTGTTATACATAGAGGAGTTGACAATTTTGCCTCTATATGTAGTGTATTTTGGAAAAAAAAATCCCAAAGAGCATGATGATTAAGAGACAGGAGAAAAACCAGCTGAGACAGGGAAATGTTAGTGCCTCTGGTGTTCTCTGATCTCTCAAGCTGTTTGCTCTCTTTTTCATTTCACTCACATTCAAAGAGTCTTTGTTGGTACAAACAGAAAGGAACAGATGTTGCCAAAGCATTTACCTCACCGCCGAGATCCTGCTCGAGGTTTTTCCCATGGCTCCTCTCTTGCTGGGGAGCGTCTACGGTTGACCACGGCATTCCTGAAATCAGCAGAGCATTGTGCGGATTATTAGCATACCACAGGATAGGAAGGGAAACATCAATAAACACATTGAGCCGTGAAGTTGGGATAAGTAAATAAATAAAGCCAGCCACCCAGACACAACCTTATCTGGGCTTTTATCCAAGCCACAGAATCTAGTAGTGGCCTTTTCAGCAAAAACCATCACGAAAGAATACTAGAGGATAATTAAATCATAATGGACTAAACCTCGATTAGAGATGAAGCACTCATCAGCACAAAGAACATAATAGAAGCACATAGAAATACGCCAAACCTTGTGAGCAGAAATAGATCAACTAAGTGGTGAGAACAAATACTGTGCCATGAACAAAGCGAGGTACAAAAATACATGTACGGCTGAGACGTTTAAAGTCAATGGTGATGAATAATACATTAATAATGCTGGAAAATACAATCCGACATCATAAATTAAACAGCAGTGAGCCAAACAAATGCAATAATTATGACACTGCAACACAATGAAAGACAACAGAGACTGAGAGGTGCAGCTTTAGTGTTCTGTGTCGGGCTCATTAATTCCCCCATGTGTGCGTATGTATGGATCTGTCTGTATACACTCAAGGGGAGGGGAGTATAGCCTGTGGTGTATCTTATCTAATATTACCGAGAGGAAACACAGCCTCGCCTCTCCCCCATTTGCCCCCCTTTCGCAGCCCTTTGAACTCGAGCCGCTGCTGGAGATGCTGTCTGACTGAGCACAGCATGTCCTGAGAGGAGGTCAGAGGGCAGCCAAAACAGTCTGGTGTCATGGCAACTTGATGCCACCGACTAAAAATTTGGAGTGGTTGGTGGGGCCACGGGAATGGTTTGTCAACCTGTCACGGCTTACAAAAGATGGTCGCAACCTCCAGAAACTCCCGAAAAAACTGAACTAACTGAGCCTTTAGGATTAAAGTCTCAATGGAGAAGCTAAAGTCTGGGAGCTCATGACTGTATTTTATTTTGAAGGTGATTTCTGTATCAGTGTCGTGGTGGGGCGAAGACTCATTAGTTTGAAAATGCTTTGCTCAGTTGGTTTATTTTTACAAAAACTACGGTACCCTGCTGTTTCAGAAAACTGGTTTCCACATTTTAAAATATCCATGCAAGTGTTTGTGACCCATTTAAAAAAAGTTGTCTTTATGGATGGAGCCAATTTGTTTCAGGCCAAATGCCACGGACACAGGAGGGAGTTTGGAAAGTAATGGAAGAGAGACTTCAGCCGAACACTGTCTTCAAATGTCTACACTGTATTTCCAGAGTTACAACTTTAATTTTACAACTGAAGATTAAATAATAGAAGCAATATTATTTTTTTCTGGTCTTATCATTTTCACCAGTTTACAGGTCTGTTCAAAACACAGCTTCCTTTTTTTTACTTATGTGGTCCAATTGAAAAAGTGGACTTTGGGGATAAAGCCAGCCCCTTTTTTGGGCAAACTCAGGGCATTTTTAAGCAATACCATTTTGTTTTTAGCGCCGTTTTATTACTGAAATATTCCCATTCTTCCGTTTCAGATTTTAAGCAACCAATGGAAAGTGTAGCCTCAAAATGAAACTGATTGACTCCAATTTGATGATTTTATTCTGATAACTACAAAGGGTTTTTCAAAATATGCACACAATAGCTGCTAGAAGCCGTATCTTGCCTCAAATGCATGTCTGAACAACTTCCTCCAAACCGATCTCCCCTCATTTGTTGCAGTAATGACTTCGAGTACAATTCAGCAAACCTGAGAAATGAACTGCAGCTGTAATTGTGTCGCCTGCCGGTACCAGCCCCAGACGGCTCGAGTTTTCATCTCACTCCTGAGGCGCTGGATCAATATAGAATCCAGGTTCCTTTGTATGTCATTAGCTTGTCTGGTGCTTGAGCTGAGACCTCTCCAAACCTTCATGTTTTCAGCCGCAGAAATCTCGCAGATAAAGAGCGTGCGACTGCAGGTGTGTCCGTCTGCAGTGCCAGCATATTAACCTTGAAATCACGTATTTAGGCAGAACCAGTTTCCAAATGAGAATTTTTTTTTTGGGGGGGGGTGCACCAGGTTTGTGCAAGACGTACATATGCTGTGCTGTTTGGGTGAGAGTATGAGGCTCGTCTGTGCATGGTGTGTGTCCTTGTGTTTGCTCAATGCGGCAGAGGGTGGAGTGGCAGATCAATAGGAAACAAATGAATTCAGATCAATATTAAGCCAGGGAGTGAAGGAGAGAGAAGGAGAGACTGAAAGCGAGTGAGTGGGGTGATGCACCACAGAGGAGGAGGAGGAGGAGGAGGAGAGGAGGAGGGAGGCGGGGAGTGGAGGTAGTGGGTTGGAGGGATGATGTGTTACCAGCAGCACAGCGACTAACTGTACACTTGGGAAAGACCACTCATTTCTACAGCTCGAACCTCAGCGCTTTGAGGTCATTGACGGTTAAAATGGATGGTTAAGCGAGGTAGGGGAAAAACAGCAAGAGAAGGAGAGAGAGATGACAGCAGCAGTGCACAAAAGGCGGTCCTGCATCACTGGTGGGTTTACAGAACACTTAGAGAGAAATGAGACTTTTATTTCCTGACCCCAAGGTTTTAAATCTTAAGACCCTATCCTGGGTGAATACATGAATCTACGTCCTTATACCTACAAACAGGCTTTATAATATATATTAAAAAATATAATAACTTCCAATTCTTCTCATTTTGTGCTAATTTAATTGCCAGTTTGAGAGCATTTATACTCCAGAACTTTCAGAAGTGACAGGGTCAAGGATGTAAACACACAAATAGTGATCTCTGGTCTCACAACAGTAACATCTGCCACCATCTGCACACAGCCGCCACGCTGAACTTTGACCCTCACTTTCCCATCGCTAAATAACACACTGCCTTCCACCCAAGCACAATAAGATTAAAATCTCAGGCTGGTGAGGGTTTCGCTTTGACCTTTAAACTTCAACTCCCAGTAGGAGCGTGACATTTGCAGCCAAATCTGTGAGGGCCTGACGTGTTCAGATTGGCAGCAGGCGAGACTTGGCAGAAAAAAAATGCCCATTCTGATTTGGAGGTCATAGAAGATACTAAGCTTACGATTATTTTGAACTCAGAAATAAACAGCAAATACAAAGTCCACAGATATACTAAAAGACTTGGTTCATGATGATTTTTTCAGTTGATAAATTATTAAATAAAAAAATGCAGCACAACTGATGGCAGTGGCATCAGAGTTTTTCTCTTGGGCTTTGTATCTTATTGGTTGTTAGCCCTTTCTGATCTACCAGACCAAGTCTGCCAAAGCATTTCTTTATATTTGTACTTTAGTATCATTTTTTTGGAAAACACTTTTGCTATACATCAATGCAACCCTTATAACCCTAACCCATGTCCCGACTATGTGAAATGCCAAAAAAGCGCAATGAACCATAAAAAAGAGAACATTTTGAACATATTTTTCTGACCATAATAACGTCATGGGTATATCCCTGAAAAATGTAAACTGTTACTACCAATAATAACACATAATTTTATAAATAGCAATAAGAATTGATAAATATGCATAAAAAACATGTTTGTTCTTCTTTTCTGAAAACTTCTAAGTATGACTTAGGCAATTATGGTATTAGGCTAACGAAATGTTAAAAAAACCTGATGACTTGTATTCAGAGTTGGAAGCAATGTGCGCAACCATTGTCTGGATAGTCATGTCTTTGTTATACTGGATTTCTGCAACACATTAGTGAAAGGAAACAGAGCTCTGGGACATGTTGAAAATACATGAAAGTGTTACTCCCGCAGATTTTATAAGCAAAAAGAATGATTGATCTACCTTATCTGGTTTCAAGTCTCCGCCAGCAGAAGCTTTATATGTAAACTTTATATGTACATCCATTATAACGCCTTCCATCTGCTTTTAATTCACACTGTTAAATACATACACTTCATTTTGTTATGAATAAGGAATGTCAACATGGTTTGAAAAATGTTTGGTTGTGTTTTAGTACGCCAGCTCAACATTCCAGTATTCTCTAGTGTTAAAAAATATAATAGAAGATTACTCAACTTTGCCAATGCTCAAATAAAGATTGTTTTGTTTGGAATGATGACTTAAAATGTTTGTATGGTGGAAAAAAGTTTTATAGCCATCAAAATGCTTCATGTTTTATAGAAGCGAGAGACAGAAATTTGTATGATTTGGTCACTCACGGACATTTTTGAAGACAATACTGGCCTGGGCATGTCAGAGTACAACATGCAGTACAAGCCTGTCTATTCATTGTTTGCTTCTGCAAGTTTTAATATTTATTAATGCAAAAAAGCAGGAAAATAAGAGCAAATTTTAGAGGTTATTCCAGTTTCTTTACTTAAGATTCAACCATTAATCATCCTGGTTATATTTATCAACATTGTTTCATTAGTGTGGTCCAACATACCAGCCCAGTGTTTCCACCTATGCTCAAAAAATATTTGAGATTCTTTTGCCTCCGAGTGCTGCCTTGAAATTGCAAACAGGATTGCTGGGCTTCGAGTATCAGCTCATCTCTCTGTGGTGAGATCAAAGAACCAAGAGCCATTTGGGAGTGGGAATTGAATGAGACTTTGAAGTGATAGTGGCGAAAACAAACACATGGGTGCTGAGTGCTTGTGAACAGGCACTCTCCACTTGCAGCTCAAGGTTCCTTGCCTCTTGAGATGGATTTCAATGATAAATGCCTCGGTTAGCTATGAGTGCAGTATCTATGATGCCTTAGAGAAAATACTGTAGACTGTAAGTGATATTGTTTAATTGAGAAGCATACTTAAGGCAATGGATACCCCACAATTCAGCACTTGGCCTTGAAAGACAGCGAGCACTTTATTTAAATGGTAGTTATTATGATTTGAACATGATATATATTCAGGGATAATGGTTGAATATAAGAAGCATTTCCGTTTCACTTTCCATACAATGATCTGGTTGTGTTACTTACAGTATGATTTTCTTATTTGCCTGTGAAGAATTTGGCTATTCTGATAATGTAAACATAAATTAAACAAAATAAGCATATACGAAAGGGTTGGCCAAATAACCCTAGATACTTGGGATTGTTGTAAAACATTTCTATCACTACTAGTGTAATTATACCGTAAAATAAGTCGGTTTATAAGATGTAGTCATTTCTGGGAGGGCTACGAGAGATGGAAAAGTTGTGAACTGCTTGTTAATCAATATGTTCATTACATTTAGAAATGTACACTTTTTATGCAGATGTGTAGCTCTTTCCCGGGGCCATCTGTTATTGCTTCCTAGCCCATTTACTGCTTGTTATATCGTAGTCTTTTGGATCTAACCAGCTCAATAAAGGGAAGAAAAGTGTAACAAATTGGCACCTTTAGACTGGTTAGATGTACGTGTCCAGGATGATTTGCATTTTCCAAACAATTTTGAGTTTACCTTACACCCAATACAGATTTTTGCTGTAGAAATTACTCTATCAACGAATGTTCATTTCCTCTCATTGTCCCTTCAATAGTCTCTCTCAGCAGACATCATATTGTCGTCTTGCGCGACATAAATGCCTCTATGGCACCATGTGAATCATCATGGACTTGAAGTGGAGTGAAGGACCCACAGGGTGAGAGGAGCTGCAGCTGCCTCCTGAGTCAATCTTTCGGACTTGTGCTGAGAATAATATCTGGAGCGGCGAGCTCAGCAGTCCTTTAACAACATCACTGTCGTTCATTTCCCGCTTGTTGAACTCACACCGCCATTTTCACCTTTGGCAATTGTACTCAGAGAGCAGTCCAGAGACAGTGGCTATGGAAACATATGAGGTAAAGAGACAGGGTAGTGTTTTAAAGTAGATTCTGCAACACAATGTCTGGCTGATAACCAAAATTGTCAGCTAGTTCTCTCGTTAACTGCCATCTTCTCCTCCTTCCTTGAGATTTGCTGGATACCGACTGCAAAATATCTGAAATGTTTATCCTACATTCTAAAATGGGGGACCAGAGCTGCACCATTTAATGCACACCACTACATGGTTCCCCCAGAAAACTCACTCATGTCAAAATCTATTCTCCGCTCCACAGCAGTAGCCTAAAGACCAAGAGGAGCTGTGCCACAAGAGACGGTTCAGAGCTTTGCAACTATCACAAACTTTACCTCTGGCAACTGCTGTTTTAGACTGGAAAAGATGAACTGAATCATCACATGTTGATGGCAAACAGTGCAGTGCTATCTGAATAAATAATGTCGCTGATGCTACCACTGAAATGCAGTTTGACTTTCAATGTTTGTGTTTTCTCAACATGTTACACGATTTCTTTGGTCTTTGCTGTATTTTGTATTTAGATTAACTGCTGTTTATATGCCAAACAAAATTTTACGGGCAGTAAAATTATCCTAAGGTCTAAAAAAATGTGAGTCAGTTTAATTCACTGCAGAGATTTATCTTTTAAAGATATGTAATTTGTGTGCATTCATTGCTTAAAATCGGGAAAAAAAATCTCTTTTTCTGGCTCGTGCGAGATAGAGATAGAGGAACCAGATCCCACAGACAGCTTGGACAGACAGAAAGAGAGACAGAGATACCTGAGGCAGTGATGTAAAACATCATCTCCAACCAGACAGTCAGCTAAAGAAAAAAAAGCGTGGAGAGGCGAACATCGCCATGTCTCTCATCTTTTCTTCTCCTCTCTTCTCTTTAATCTGACAGCCTCCCCTCCTCTCCTTTTCTCTCCCTCTCTCTGTTTCTCTTTGTCTCTCCGTCTCTCTCTGTCCCCCTGAGCTGTGTTCTGTGTGTTCCATCCTTGCCTCCCTCCATCTCTCTGCCTCTAATGTGCTTTGGCGTGTGTTACCCACGGGTGCCTGCGCGCTGCCGCCGCCATCCTAAAGCCAGGTCAGGGGGCCAGCTGAAGCGGCGCGATGCTGTCCGTGACATCATCAGTCACTGTTATTACTCATGTCTCACCTCCTCTCACCGTCTGAAACTGTCGGAGCTCTGGGTGCTTGGTGTTGGCAGGTCAAACGCACTTGCACAGACATGCGCGCAGATTTAAACTGATGTTGTCAGTTCAAAATGATATTTGAAGGGTTTTAGCCTGAAATCTGTAAATCCAGTTTTAAGATTTCCATCAACTGAAATAGTTCAGGGAGTTCAACGACAGTTGAGATTAAAACCATTTTAGAATTTTTGTTTTTTCAGTCTGATCATTTCAAAATGTTTATAATCTATTAACCCTAAAATATTTTCCACAAAGGCAAGATTGACTTCTCTGGAATGAAACAGCAGAATAAGGAATATTCATGTAGTCGCTTTCAAAAAGTAGCAACTGCTTTCTGCAATTCGTTTGCAATAATATCTTATTGCTTGTTTCTCTTTTTTAACCCCTTGGTTGTTGCAAATTTGCGATTGTATTAGATCCATTATGTCACAATATATTGATCAGTGGATGAACTTCTCATGTATGTATATATAACTTAGTTATAACTATTGTGTGCACCATACTCAAATTTACAATCTCTACTTAATTCAACATCTGTAACAATGCAAAAACACATAAAAACAATATATATTTTTTAATTGTTAATTAATTCAGGCAGTAAGGGACTAAACAGCAGCAAATTTTCAGCTCCTAAAATGGGCTTTTAGAACAAGCAATCAAGCTTGTACCTTTAAGTTTTGAGTCTTAATGTATCCAGAGGAATACTATATAGCTTAAGCTCGGGTACGCTGCCAACCATGGAAAAGTAATGAAAATTTACTTTCTAATGTATTTTTTAGAAATGATCATTTAAATTATTATTATAATGTATTTGGTTGATTCATTAAAAAAAAAAATTGAAAAAGTAAAAATAAAAAGATCCCTTCCTTTGCTACAGATGGGTTAGTACTGATTTATAGCATGATACTGAAATATGAAGCTATAATGTGATTACTCATATTGTTAAACTTAAATTGTTGATTTAATTTAATTCTACTTCCTGCTTGGGTTAAGACGTGTGAAGATTCTGCTGTTATTGAACACTGTGGGTGATATAATGATAAGTATGCGTGAACTAAGATGGATTTTTAAATAGAAAGGGCTCCACAGAAGGAAGAATCAGTCGACCCACTGGTGGTAGCTTCATTTCTCATCAACTTGCTGGAGGGGTATGGGAATCTCCATAGATACAAGTTGCATCAGACTAACACCGCCAAAAACGTATTACATAAAAACTGTCAGGTTACTGTATTTGTATAGTTGTAGTATTTTGAAGGCTTAACATAGAAATGGACTCTGTTTTTATAAACTGCCCTCCGATCAACCACCAACATATAAAGGTTTCTACCCAGGTATTAGCCTGAATAATGTTATCATTAGTGTCATGAAATAACGTCATAATTTATCATCATATTATAACATGATACTGATACATTTGGGATTTTTTGTAGCATGGCAGCAATATGCTTCTATAATTTGCTAAAGGTTGCTATCCAATCAGTTGTCCATGATTCCTCATCCAAAACGCTGACTCATTTTCTGTTGAATGTTTCATATGTTATAAGGCATTGATGGTTGATCCAGTGGAGCACATGACAGATTAGATGGTGTGGTATCTATGTAAAAAAAATAAGTAAAAAAAAAAGTGAAAAAAAAACAGACTTGTTGAAAAACAATATGACATGGAAATAAATTAAACCAACTTTTCACGTTATCTGCGTACAAATAAGAAGAGACTTTCACCAGATGTGCCTGTTAACATCCCTCTGCCTGAGCAATAAGACTGTGTAAAAAGGGAGGGGAGACGTGCTTCCTTCCAGTGAACATGTCTGCAGGGTTCAGACTGTGTCAAATTGCCACATCTGCCATCAGCGGAAACAGTCCTGTACCTGGGGGTCCGTCTGTCACCTTGTCTGTTAGCCAATGAAGAGGTGAGACTCTGTAAACTCCTTCAGTCAAGGAGAGAAGGTATGAAAGCCTTCAGCCTCTGTATCACAATGTGCCTTATATACCGTATGATCTACATTTTCAGGCAGTGAGCATACTTATTAGTGTTGCAGGCTAGTATTTTGTCGTGTCATCTAAAAAGCACCTGCAGCACTGAACTCAGTGTGCTTTAGTAGACAGATAGAGACAGACTCCATAAAACAAAAAGGCAGCAGGTCATGGGGTTAAAGAATGCAAAAATAAGACGACAAAACAATCAGGGAGTAAACACAGATGAGCAGGAATATTTTCAAAGCAGAAAGTGCACAGGGACAAATAAAAGACAGAGCTAAGATTGTGAAAACAGGAGGCAAAGTAGGACGACAAAAAGACAGTGTCACTAAAAGACAGACAGACAGATTAACTGAAAGAGACACGAGAGAGACGGAGGTACAGACAAAGAGCGAGCAGGGAGAACAAAAGATGAAATGATGAAAAGAAAGAGAGTGGAAAGAGGACACACTTGGAGCCAGACAGAGGAAAACAAGGGAGAGAGAGGAGAGAGGCAGAATTAGAAAAAGATAGAAGGAGGCTATGAGACGGAGGCGCAGGGCAGCACTGCGCATGCTAAAATAGGTGGCAGACTCTTGTCAGTGCAGTGACCTAGTCGCGCAGGGCTGAGGAATTCTCCCCGCCGACCCGGACACATTCCTCCGGTCTTCAGCTGTTAACCCATACAGCTCCAAAACACTGTGCTGCAGTTAATGCTCACCTTCAGTGTGACTGTGAGAGAAAACGACTTCAAATCTTTAAGCAAACTTCTCAGATATATCTGTGCACAGCTGCTCAGACAACATGAGTGTGCATTTATGTGCTCAGGGCCCAGCAAAAATCACACTGTGAAAATATCAGGGCAAGAAGGGCTCTATTGTGTCACGGAGGCAGAATGTAGCTCTTATTCTCCTGCTGCTGCTGGATTGGGGGCATGGGGTGACATCAGCACAAAGACAAAATTGAAATGTGAGGCATCTCCAAAGCTAGCTTCAAGGCTAGACCACAGGCCGCTCTTTATACCCCGCGCTCTCCCACTTTTCAGCAACATCTGATAATCGGGACGTGACCAACGGATGACCCTTCCACTTGTTGCAAAGCATGATAAGTCACAGCCAGCAGCGGTGCTACGCTGAAGCAGCACAATCAGGCATGCCGGCTAAAACCAGAGATTGTGTGTTTGCTTCTTTCACATATCTGTGAGGTTAATCACGACAGAATGACTCAGGGAAGAGTAATTCAATTATTCTGATGGTGCATCGACGTTTCGATCGGGCCAGAAAGTAAAATGGCTGACCAAGTGTTCCTGACTGCTGAGTGCCATTAAGCAAAAGTCTGGTCTGTGAAGCTCTGGGTTATAAACAAAGCTATACACAGACTCTATCTTTGGAGATAAATTAGAAGTACAGCGCAGAAGGTGGGACTTTAAGTTTTTGAGATAAGAAAATTTGACATAAATATTTTCTTACCTGGTAGAAAGGGAGGTCATCAGCGTAAAGGTTCAGGTGGTCTTAGGGGCGAATCTGAAAAAAAGGCATAAAATAATTCAGCGTGCATTTAGCCACATGATAACTTGAGTCAAAATCGTAAAAAAACACAAGACAAAACTGACCCTGAGGGACAAATCACTGAAGATTATTGCTGGTTTTTGATTTCTTTACTTTTTTCTTTTTCGCCTGATGTTCCACCGTTTCTTGTTTCCAAGCTGGGCGAACACAATTTCAAGTGGCACAAACTCAAACCTGCTGCACACAACGGCAGATTGCATGGGAATTCCTGAGGTCTGTTCGATCCATTAATGTATGCTGCGGTTGAATGCCATCAATTATGGATGAGGAACACACAAGATTCGCAGAGAGCTGTTTGAAAGTGAATCGTGGGTCACAGCCCAGAACTGGAGCATCTCAAATGATTGCAGGAGTACTACATTTCTGTAAACTTAAAGAAGATATAAGAAAATGAAGCTAAAAGTTCCCACAAAAGACAGAGTCAGTCTCTTTCTGAAGCCTTTAGGTGTCAGGCACTTGAGTCCATATGTGTGGATTCTGCTGTGTCTTTATGGAGATGGGGCCTCTTCCCCTTTAAGGCCCAGAGTGTGTTGACCCTGCCAGTGAGTTCATACCATAAGCAGACCCATATAGCTTCTCCTCCAGAGCCCCTGATCACGACCCTGCTGAGCTGCCGCCTCAGTTATGTAAGATTACATAACACCAGGTCTGTCTAAGTAATATTTCATAACCTGGGGGTCCCACAACCGCACTGGCATTAACACCAAATCCCCTCAGGAGGAGAGAATCAAAGGTACTGGGCAGGTTTGGTAACATAAAAGCCAAATTTGAAAACAAATAAGAGAAAGTTGCAGGCTCTGAGGAGGGGATTTATTTTTTCTTATCCTACTCTTGTCTTGGCTGGAAATCCATGACAAGAATTTTGACATCAAAGGTTTCTCCTCTCTATTTTCTCGAGGGCTACAGAGGAGGTCACTGAGAGGTTGGGCGTGGGACACTTCAAAACGAAGCCGCCTTTTCCTTTTAGCTTTTTTTTTTTTTACAATACACGGGGATTCTCTTTACTTATAAATGTCATATCTTTCTGTCTCAATCAAATTATTGCCTATAAATTAATTTGGTGTCATTTGAGAACTGGAGGTCACAGCTATGCAATAAAAATGTCCGTACTGTTTGAATCAAAAGTTTTTTGGTCAACCACGTCCTTGGATAGCTTCGATATCCTCGCTTCATTCACAAACAGATGGCGCAGAGAGGTTTAAAGGCGGACAGAAATACCAGAAACAAGCTCAGAAGGTGTTGCAGCACTTATCGTTAAAAGTAACGCACGCCAATAAAAACCATTGTCGATGCAGGAACACACAAGCACACACACACACACACACACACACACACACACAATCGCCTTGGAAAGATACCAGAGGGACAATCTTGGATAAAGATAACAACTGTGGCAAGTGATAGAGAAAATGTGGGCAGTGATAACAGGAGGCTATGTAAATAAAAGACAGAACAGGTAGATATATAACACAGGAGAGGAGAAAGGGAAAGAAAGGAGATTCTAGGAGATACATCTACGCCTGGTGCTGCAGAGGAAAAAGGCTTCACTCAATGGAGGCTACAACTAGCAGATTATAAATGAAGGATGGCAGATTTGGTTTATACATCTCGGATCACTCTGCTTTATCGTTTTTTTTCTTATTGTAAGCTTACAGTAATTACAGAACAATCGTTTAATCCGCAACTGTCGACATTTTTGCGGCGCAGATGAGCAGCAATTTGCACCAAAGCCTCCGTCTTTACCTGTAACTTCACCACATCAAACAGAAGTAATCTCGCCCCATTGTGCAGGTTACACAAAGAAAAGAACTCACTGAAAGTGACTCAAGTTTGTTACTTTGCGAATTCTGTACTTATCTCGTGTCGATACCGAACCACATCTCGGACTGTGGGTTTGTCTTTACAGGCGGACCGACAGATAGGTTGGGGATACCCGGATGAACGGATGGAAGATGGGAAAGAAAAAAGGGGGAGAAGCATGGGAGGAGTGAACTATGCAATAAGAGAAGAAGAAGAAGAAATCCTGTGGTGCATGCGGCGTTCTTACCTCTGTATCCGTCTTGTGCTAACACTTTATCTTTCATATCTGAGGCTGATTTAACGCCGCACAATCATTTCACTAATATGAAACATGAAACGTGATTGTGCAAATCCACGCATGCGTAAACAGGAGTGACCATCCACCACTGCCGGCTCCGTTAACTCTTAATCACACCCCAACACACTAACACACATGTACAGACACATATATACACACATGCCACACACAACTAGTACAGACAGATATATACACACACAAGTGCGCACACCCTGCCTCCTTCATGTGCAAGCCTCCCATGCATGGGCCCCCTAAAACTGGGTGCACTCAGTGATCCCTTTCCAAAGCCCCCATCTAAATGTGAGCAGAGGTAATCCTCCAAGGAGAAGCAAAGAGAGCAGCGATAACCCACGATAAAGAGGAGCTGGAGGAGGAAAGGGAGAGATAGAAGGAGAGAGGTGGAGCGCGAGATGGGATAGACGAGCAGGATGGGGGGGATTAGCAACCTAGGGAACACATTTTTTCAAACAGGAGGAAAAAAAATACAAGAGAGTTTAAAAAATAAGACGAGGAGAGGCGTAGGAAGAGGATATGAGGAAGGGGAAAAGGCAGAGAGGATGAATGGAGAAGGGAAAGAAGGACATGTAGGTAGTGTATACTCACATATGAATGAGAAGATGATTGGAGAAGTGATGAAAACCAAGTCAAGAAACGAAAAACAAAGCCAAACCAAAAAGTGCGGATCTGACTTTGATGAGGAGCCCAGTTTCTTCTCATTCTGGAGTTTTGTTTTTTCTCCTTTTTCCCGCGATTTTGGCCAATTCCTATCCAGCCGTCCCACCTTCCTATAAGTCTATCCCCTACTGGTTCCCCTTCTTCTCTCTTCCCCCCTCCCTGTTTTTCTTGCCAGTGCCGGTACTCTTTCTCCTACCTCTCTCTGCCTCTCTGTGGCTTTCTCGCTTTCTCCCGCAGACCATGCTCTCCATTTTCCCCTCATTCTTCGCCTGTCCCCCTTCATATGTCCATTCATTGGACACTCGTTTTTCTTTATCTTCGACCATGAGCGCCTGCCTTGCGATCAATTTTCAAAAAGCTTTCCGAACGTGAGTCAAGTTCTACCTCGAAAAAAAAAACACTGCAGAAGAGTAGAAAAAATGTTTTTAAGAGAGGACGAGCGTTTTTTGGAAATGAGTCTAACGCAGGGACAATCCACGGCCTGCATTTTTCAGGGGCGCCACGCAGGGGGTGAAGCGGCTGCGTGATGGTGCCTCCGTACTTGCGGACGTAACCAAAAGCAGAGGCTATAGTGAGAAAAAGGACGGGAAAATAAAACCGAGCTCGTCGCAGTCTTCTCCACTGAGAGTCGATAGAAAGCATGGTGAGGGGAAGGAGTGGGAAGGACTCCGGGTGTGTGCATGTGTGTGTGTGTGTGTGTGTGTGTGTGTGTGAAGAGGTGGGAGGGGAGAAAGCAAGAGAGAGTGAGAGCGAGGGAGAGAGGGAGCGATAGAGGGGGTTCATAGAGAAATTTTCAAGAGGGAGGGATACAGGACGAGGAAGGAGCAGGGGCAGGAATATATTTTTCTAATGCTAACGATTTTTTGGATTGACTTCTTTTCTGCGAGGCTGATTCCTTTTTTCAGAGGGAAGAAAATGAAGAGAAGAAAAGAAAAGCTACTGTGTGCTTTGTCTCCCGCCCCTGCCGTTCCTTTTCCTGGTTTCCTTTCTGCTCTGACTCTCCTCTATTCAGCCTATTTTCTGCACGTGCACTTGAACTCTAAATCCTGTCTGCTTTCCCCTCCCCTCCCTCTCCCTCTCCCTCTCTCTCTCTAACTGCGCATCTGTTTGTCCTTGCCCCTCTCTCTCTTTCTCTCTCTCCCTCTCTCTCTCCAAGGCAGAGGCTTGAAATAGTGCGAGCAGGCAGGGGAGAGCGAGCAGGAGGGAAAAGGAGAGGACGAGGGGGACAAAAAAGGGGAGAGAGATGTTGAGAGGGGGGGAGGGGAAGAAGCTTAGACAGGCAGACACAGAAAGTACAGGGCTGCTCTATGACTGTGTGTGTGTGTATGTGTGTGTGTATGTGAGTAAGTGTGAGTACGAACACGTCTCCCCATTTGTAAACACACATACATCTACCTTGGCTTTGGATGCGGTGTTTCACACGCCGATGACAATCCTCATCCGACAGCACACACACCTGAAAAAAGAAAGAGATGACTTTTTGAGGTCAAAGAACGACAGAATCAAAACCAGCAGGATTAATGTATCTGCAGCTGTTGAAAAGCAGCAAACAACTGTTTAAAAGTACCAATCTGTTGAAAACAATATACAGTAAAGTTAGCTCTAAAAGGGATGACTGTTTATTATCCTGATTAGTTATTTAATGATACAGTTAAGACAGGAAGAGAAATTTAAACCTGTATGACTAGAAACTAAAAATAGTGTTTGTTTTGTTGTTTTCCGTTTGTTTTTTCTTTTGGTAAAGAGTAAAAAGTCACAAAGGGAATAGACCTCAGTCACTCTATTAAAGCCTGTAGCAAGCAAATGTTTAAAAACTTATCAACTGAACATAACTTTCAGACAGCCAAGTTACACAATAACATACAATTCAGCAGAAAAATAGCAAGCTTATAAAAATCATTAAGGATATAAAAAAATTATAATAATAAACATTAAAAAAGATGTTAAATTAAACTAAGAGAGTCTTTAAAAACATTAAATTAAGTTAAAGGTAACTTTTAAATCAATATTTCAATGATAAATTATTTTTAATAACCTCATTTCTTTAACTGATATTCTATTTAAAACCTAGGTGAAAAGCTCCAATTAGACATGCACTCATGAAAGCTCAAAACAGAGACAGATTATAAAAAAAATGATTGAAATTTTAAATAGTTATGATTATATTTGCATTTGTTTAAAAGAAAAAAACTATAGTCTTTCGTAAAATCTGTATAAATGAAACCCTCACAGTGTTTTAGCAAAATGTTGTACAAATTACACAAAATTGTAGCTTACAGAGCAAGTTAACACTGTTTGAAGTTTCCGAAATAACAGCGTATGTGGAATCTTTTTGTAATTCATAAGCAGCCAGCAGAGATTGCTGCTAGCGTGTGAGTTTGCCAGTGAATGAGGCTTTAAGAAACATAAATACTTAAAACAACATTGTCATTGATTAAGAAGGTAAGGAAGAGAAGATGAAGAATTTCAGGCTAATCGGAGGTCATACAAGAAATGTGCTGGAAACACTGTCATCATGGAAAGGACCTTTTCCTTTCTTTTTTTTGTCTTTTTTTTCAGAAGACAGAGGAATTGAGCTTTTTTATTAGAATATCAGATCAGCCACTGATACAGTTTGTTCCAGGGACCTTGACAAACAAAGGCCAGAACTGTACACTGTGTCTGACATCATGTTGATGTCATTCTTGACAGTAAAACATAATTCACTTTGTCTTCTTAATTCTCCCAGGCCTTAATATTTAAGTAGTTTTAGTATAAAGGCTGATTACAGCATGCACAAGACTCATGAGTGAAACAAATTGACCACATGAGCAAAGAGTTTATGTCTAAAGCTGAAAATTTTTGTCTTATTGGTTACTAACCCTCCGACGGTGGTGGCTTCTTCTTCACTGAGGTGTTTTTCTCCCCGCCTGCAGACTGCAGCACACTTCTTGAAAAGCCTTTTGGTCTGATAAAGAGCAGAGAAATGGGCCAGAGATGTGTAACTGGTGTCCAAACAGCGCCCTCTGCTGGAATCCTGAGGGTACCGTAGAACCTCTGCTTGGTAGAAAATACAGTAAAAGCTTTTCATATTTTGTTTCAGCCTTAGTTTGACATACACATTGATCATATAACGTAATTAAAAGCATATACGTGCCTATGCTTCAGTGAAATGAAATTGTTTCTTTGAATAAGGGGTTCATTTCTAGCTGCGGTAGAGGTTAAATCAGGCTCCATCCTTTCAAAACGAGGGCAAACTCCTACCCCGCCTCCTTCCTTCCTCAGCATCCTTCTTTAGCTGTTTCGCCACATTAGCCAAACTAGATGTAAACTCTGTTGTAACCCTTTCCATCTGGTAGCAGGCGCTTTTGTACATTTGTAAAATAAGATACTTGTTTCTTCCGAAAAATATGACCACTGTAAATAATTGTAACTGCCTGTGTCGTCATGATATGCATGCTAACGGCTAACGTTTCAGGGAACTTCTAAACTCCAACTGCTCCAATAGCGCCAACGGTCAAA
This sequence comes from Halichoeres trimaculatus, assembly GCF_033239565.1. Classification (NCBI taxonomy): domain Eukaryota; kingdom Metazoa; phylum Chordata; class Actinopteri; order Labriformes; family Labridae; genus Halichoeres; species Halichoeres trimaculatus. The sequence continues at coordinate 10,842,977 of NW_027437192.1, forward strand.
ACAGCCCACATATTATAAATCAAATAATCATAAAACAACTATTAACTCACCTTTTTTTTAATCGAAATCCCCTTTACGATGTCAACATCAAAGTTTTAATGCAGCAAGACTTTTGTCAATGTTCTTTAAAAACTAGGAAAAGCTGACACCACATGACTGGCTGGTGCTGAGCTGTCAATCACACAACGCTGACGACGTATGCAAATGAGGACGTAGAGTACGGCAGGTAACAGGTGTTACCTTTAGTGTGCCACAACTGCCTTTTTTTTTTCCATGAAAGGACTGTCAATCCCTGACTAAAAATTTTGTAGAATAATAAGAAAAATCATTATTATTTATCATTAATAGATAAAATTTAATGATTAAGAACACTGCACTTGACTCGTCCTACACCATCTAAAATAAAGGAAAAACATCCTAAAGTTATCAACAGCATTTATCATTCTAAAGAGTTGTTTTGTCCATATTTTAAATCTGCAGACAAATTGTGCTTCCTTTGTGAAAAGGAAATTGAGTCCACGGACCATTGTTCATTTATTTATTTTTTCTCATACAAGTTCATAAAACAAAACTGAAATGATAGAGTTGAGTATTTACTAAGACTGAAACATGAACATATAAATACACATATAATATTTATATATTTAAAATGCACAACACATGTGCTTTATCTAACATTTTCATCAGCTTTATTTATGTTCTCATGTTTGTTTAGGGGCTGCAAAAAGACTCAAAGCTATACTGTCTGCATGTGAAGTCCAGCAGATGTCCGTCATCTTGATGTTTAGAGGGAACTTACCACCTGACAGAGACTGTCTCCACCTCCTCTTCTTGCTGCTGATTTTTCTGTTAAACCCATTTATCTTTTTAAAATTTCCTTCAATGTTCCTCCATGTTTGAAAAAACAGTGTTTGTGTTATGAGATGGTGAACTTCATTATAATGCATTGTCATTGGTTATATGTGCAGAGCCCTAATCAGATTACTTGGATCCCTGGCCTTTCCCTGCCAAACTAAGAATCCACCCCTTTCATACTAAACTCTTTATATTTTAAACTGCAAGTCATCCAGACAAAGCTAATTTGCTCACACGTTAACGCTATCATTACAAATGTTAAAAACATCCGAAGATGATTTACTATTAACAGTATTGTGTTGGTGTGACATTGCTCAGCCCTCTTGTATAGATTTTTCCACAACTGCTTCAAAATGTACAGAAAACCATATACACACAGTCCACTCTCAGCTGGTCTTATCTCCTCAGCTATACTGGGCCCACAAAAGACCAATAGTCTGCAGAAAAATGTCACACTTGTGATAAGTTCGAATGTTTAGTTTCCTGAATAACAATGAATGTATTGCGAAATATCCTTTGTATTTATCACGCATCTCACCAGCATTCAGAGTTCATCAGCTGCACCTGCAAGGGGTGGGTCAGTGACAGGTGTGTGCCCAATCCACTTTAATGTGTGCTCCAGAATTGGGTCAAGGAAAGTTTTGCAGGTTCTGGAGGACCTCAAGATGTTTAAGAAAGACCCAAATGGTTAAGAGAGGGAAGTTTTGTTTTGTTTTGTTACTGTTCTGCTTGCCTATAGTCAATGATGACCTATCCCACATGGCCAGAGAAATTAAAAGGCCAGTCTGGGGTGGTGTTTGAAATAGAATAGGTGAAAACTGCAGTATAATAACAAGCAAAGCTCTATTCTTTAAGGGTGTTTCTGCTTAGAAGATAGTACACTTAACTAGAACAGTAGAACAACTTCTGTCCAAAATGTCTCACAAAACCTGCATTTAGACTCAATAGAAGCTAAAGCTAGATGTCATGCCAGCTAAACACCTTACAAAGTCACAGTCAAAGGGTATGCGAGTCACACATGCTTCTATCTAGTCCCTACATAATGCTACACACAGTGCAAATGCTTCCCTGTTAAATACGTCTGTATGACATTCCTTGTTGCTTTTTCCATCACCCCCTCTGTGTGTTCAGGTTATTTCAGCAAACAAGAAAAAGCAAAGTTTACAAAGCGGCATCTGAGGAATGTATGTAAAGAATCCAGACAGGTGAAATTCAGAATGCCTTATTGCTTGTTTACTCAATTTTTCTTGCCTCCCATATCACTCCAGGAGCAACAGTAACTTAGCAACAGTTTCAGGTGGGTATATTGTTTGGTGTTTAATATGTATTTTAATACAGCAGTGTCCTTGTTGGAACAAAATATTGTTTGCGGAACCACTGAAAATGACATAAATAAACAATCCAAAGCATGTTAAAACTGTTTAAGAATTTGTATAGAACAATGAATGCAATGGAATCCAACATTAGTTTATTATTTTATTAAATTCCTTTCTTTTGTTTCATATTTCATATCTCAAAATGTCACTTCTGAGACGTATATAAATGGCACAGTTATACAGAGTTCCAACAAACTGGTACATGAGTGTCCATGTGTTTAATTGTTGCGCATGGTGCTACTGATCCAGCTGTTGTAGCGGCACACACGTGCATAGACACTGGGGTGTCCCTGCATGGCACACTCATAACCCCAGGACACGACTCCCTGAAGCTGACCGTTACACACCAGAGGGCCACCAGAGTCTCCCTGCAAACACAAGCAGAAGGAGAAAGATGTTATTGTCAGTATGTGCTCTCTGCTCTCTCTACAAGGTTTATGCCAATGAGTGACTGAAAAACTTAACTAGAAAGCAGTGTTTGGTTGCCCTCTATGGTTGACAGATATAAACACATGCATATGAAACTGCACAGCACAGCAGTGCTTTCAAACCGTCCTGGAGAAGTAGTGTTTTTGTGGAGTTACTTTGAGTTATATGATACCAAACCAAAAACTACCACATGGAGCAGGTAACTTCTCTCTGTGCACTCCCTATGTTCGGTTCCACTTTACTGCTCAGCCCCATACAGCTGAGTCCCAGACTGTGCTACCCTGCCAGAAGAGACCATCTTCCACCTTACTCACCTTGTGTGAGTACTGTGCTAAAGTCGAGCTCACCTGGCAGCTGCTGGCACCTCCATGCATGAATCCAGAGCAAATCATGTTTTCAGTGAAGAGATGGGGATAGGCGTTTCTGCAGATCCTGTCATCAATGATGGGCTGCCTCAGGCACTGCAGTCTATCAGGGAAGTTATCTGAGGGGAGAGCAGGAAACTCCATCATACTTTTTCCATAGCTTTAAGTTATCTGGTAATAAGGTTATTTACACCAATGTTGCTAATCAATCCTTTAATTTATCAATAAAAATGCCAGAAGTTTGATGGCTTTTTGATTTTAAAAATATAAATATTTTTTTATCTGACTATTTGTGTTTGAAAATATCTATGTAGACTAGAAGGTAGAAAACAGAGATATTGGACTGAAGAGTGGGGAACTAGCATACTTAATTGACCAGGAAAAAGTGACTGTTATCATTGAATAAAACAATATTTTTGGCTTTAAATTGTTGATTTTGTCAAACTTCATATCACAGTGTTTAAAAGCAAAACATTCAGCGTACAGTGCTCCTGTTTACCAAAATTGTATGATATGAGTGAATGATATAGATTTACAATGCTTCCTTCCTGTGTTAAAGGGATAGTCTCTTCCAGCTTTAGTAACAATGCTGTAAATTTCCAACAAGCCTTCTCGCCAGAAAAGCTTGAGATTTTTTATACATTATTGTTTTCAAACGCTAAGAAATTAAGAATAATAAGAAAATGGATGTATCAAAAAGGTGTTACTCAGTAGAGTAGCTTTATTTTCTTAAGATTCTCAAATAAGTCTCACTTTTAAGTTTAAAAGGAAAATAGGTAGTAAACTAAAGAAGATGCCTACAAGCCTATTAAACACAGCCCAAACAGCTGATTAGGTCTAATTCCTGCCTCTTACAAGGTAAAAAGCCAATCATTCTTCCCTCTTCTTTATTTCTTGCTTTTGAAGCTCAACTTACTGCCATTGGCGGCTGTGTTGCCCCATCCAGATACCATGCAGTTCTCGTCAGCCTGGGGGCAGCGAGAGGGCAGGGACACCGTCTGGACGTAGCTGTTGAGAGTGGCGGGGCGGCTCAGTTTGATCAGCATAATGTCGTTGTCCAGGTTGTAGCTGTTGTACTGTGGGTGCTTGATCATTTTGGCGCCATCGATCCACTGCTCTGTGCCCTCATTCACAGCAATGTTGTGCTCACCAAGACGAACCTGGATACGACTGGGGGAGATAAGAAAGTTACCATTGGATAGTTTAAAAAGGGAGCACTATGCTCACTTTAAACCTTTATATTGCCAGTTTGATAGCCTTATAGTAGCTTTACATGATTTCAAAAATGCTACAGCATTCTAGAAGCCTCCTTCACTGCTGACAAATTTGCCTATTAAGAAGTCACCATCTTTGATGTCGTGATTTAAGCAAATCTCATGTTGATCTTACTGGATTCTTTAGTAACACTTTAAAGACATGTTCAGAGCAGCCTGTAGACACATCACACCAACACCAAAGACCCAACAAACATTTCCTCAAAATTTGAAATTTGGCTGATGTTAAGTATTGAATTTCATCTGATTTTTTTTTTCTTAAAATAGGAAAAAAAAACATGATGTAGCATGTCTATCATCGAAAAATAACCATAATCTTAATAAGCAGGTTAAGTATTAGCAGCCTAAGTTAGTATTTAGCTAACATGTTATCCTATATCTAACAATTTAAAATTTGCTAACACTAGCTTACATAATAAACTAGCTTTTAAACATAAGCTAGCTGTTGGTCGGTGAATTTTTTTTCCCCTTTCTACTTAAACTCATTTTAAGTTTCAAAACAGTTAACTGTTCAAATTTATCTGACATTAGGATAGCCATACAATTGTTAGATTCATTATGTCACCAGAAAAACAATGCAGCCTAAAAACTGCAAAATTTCAAAATAACTTTTTTTTTCTGAAAACTGCTGTGTTAACTCTATCTGTCGATCTATTTATCACTCTGTCAAGTTTATTTTCCCAATTTTGAGCTGCAAATGATCAAATTAGCTTCCCCTCCATCAATTAGGCGCTAACCACCAAGCTAGCCTTTTACACAAATGCAGCTAGCTTAACTCTCTGTAGCATATTTGACACAGGACAGTTTTCATCAGCTTGAATTTATCTTTCGGTCTTTGCCCTCGACCATCTAACATTTTAAAATAATTTACTTTGCTTTTCTTGTTTTCTGCTTTAAATTGGTATACAAATAAAGTTATTACATCAAAGTTACACAGCCTGCAGGTCGCATGAGTGGGTATAATGGAAGTTTTGACTAGAGGGCTCAACCGCTTTGGCCTTCCTGTACTTACGACTTGTAGCAGTGGGCAGCAGACACCACCCACTGGCTGGAGATCAGGGACCCTCCGCAGAAGTGGTAGCCTGCGTTCAGAGACACCTGGTAGGGGACAGAGTTTCTGGGACACTCATATCCTCCAACCACCTTCTCATCCTCAGCTGCAGCAACTGAAACAGAACAAAAGCCATTACACTGTATAGAAAAAAGACAAGAGCTTAAGGCTTTTAATTTGAATAATTTTATCATCAGAACAGAGATAAAAAATAATAATTGGACTGGTCTCTTACATGCTGCTCCAAGCAAAGTCAGGAACACCAGGGCCTTCATGGTGACTTTCTGATGAGTGTAAGAGAAAGCCCCCTCTGTATCTCTTTATATACACCCATTTTGCCCTTATACACTCCTGGATTTTGCAAACTGTGCTGGGAAAGAGCCATATGGCTGAACGCAAAGGAAAGACCTTGAGTAATGTCAAAACCAAGGGAAAAAAGTATCTGGCAACTTCAAGTATGCTGCTGGTGGATTTTACTGTTATCTTATCTGAAATTACGTAATTTAATCCCAGAGAGGTCTTTTAATCTCAGGTGGAAATGTGTAACTGATTGAAAACTCTGCAGTTACAGAGAAAGAATCTAACAAGACAATTTTTAAACCACCAAAGAGGGAGTGAGAAGTTATTACTAGTCACTAAAAACATTGGCAAAATAACACAGCTTTTAAACATTTCAAATTTTTATTGAACATAAATTAAAAAATTGGAGGTACAAAAATATTTAACAGGTTTAGAAATTCTTTATACAACTATGTACAAGGCAAGAATTGAGACAATAAAGTCACAAACTTTCGGTGTGAGATTCAATTATTGTTCAGAAAACACAAAGCAAAACATCCTCAAGCATTCAGCCTAAAAGCTAAACCCTAGGACCCTATCTACATCCATTCGCAAGATGTGGTTTAAACAGGGAAAACAAGGAGCACGAAGCATGGGGGCCAGCTGTCCTTACAAAATAACTGCAGGCATAAAAGCAAGTCAGTGTTGAACATTTTTGATTTGGTTCTCGTGCAGTATTATGATTAAAAAGACAGAACACAGGAATAAAGAAGCAGTTTTTCCAATTGTGTCATGTTATTAAATAAACTCTTGGTTCGTAACATTGTTGAGGTAGTACACCTGTGGCAGACAAAATAATAAAAGAAAAGAATGAGGGTGCAAAAAATGGTGCAAAACACAAAGGAGAAAAGATTCCTAACTCTGCGATAGCTTCGGTTTTTCTTAGTCAGCCTTCACTTAGAAATAGAGTGTTAAAAGGTCAAGGACATGTATTTCCATTAGCTTGTTGAATATACATTTATTGTTCAAATATACAAAAATACAACAGGATTTATAGAGGACTGTGCCCAGCAAGATCGCTTTATTCAGTTTGAACCCTGCTTTAAGGAAACTCTCCCTCATAGACCCTAAAATACACAAACAGCACATATAAACAAACAAAGACAGACAGGGGATAAAAACATCACAGCTGCTGTTACAAATAAAAACAGGAGATTTCAACTGAATAAAGTGGGACTGAAAAAAGTCTTGGGTGACCATATTAAAACTACAGTTCGGGGTAAATGTCACCAGCACCTAAAATATTGAATTCCCTGCTCACATAACGTGTTGTATCCAGAGTGAATTTAAAATGCAGCTGCACTTTGATGTACACCAGGTGCCTTGAGTTAAATATGCATTTTTTTGTTTGTATTTTTTTGCTTAGAAGTAAAATTTATTCAGTCTGCTGCAACACCAGCGCTGCCGAAGGAGATCGTTTTAAAGTAAGGTGCTGAATAAATCCTCTGAATGTTTCTCGGTGACCTTATGTTTACAAAGTCACAGGCATAATAATGGAAATCTTTTAACGCCTGTAAGTGTGATGTCAGGCTGCTGCAGTAAGAGCTGTTTATAATTGTTGTATTTTAAACTAAAGTTCCAGCAAGAGCTACCCGCTAATTCAGCTCTGAAAAACTGAGTGAATGTAGATTATATTGAAGTATACCAGTGTTAACATCCAAATATTTACTGCTCTCCCTAACGGATCAAAGATCAAGGAGTCTGAAGGAAATAAATAGTGATCACCTCACGCTTTGTCTTATGGCTCTAATCTGGTTTCTGTGACGTAGTTCAGAGTCACAGAAGAAAAGATCAAACACACTGTCCTCGATCAGTCTATAAATAAAGCTTTCTACAAAGAAAACTTTTACTAGATTAGTTTTGTGCATCAGTGACCTCACTCCTATGGCTACCACACACTCAGCTTCATCAAACTCCTAACTTCAAGTGCGTTTAACAAAATGGCTATTTGTACACGGCGTGTCTGCTTGTGTTTGCGTGTTGGTTGTACTAATTCAGGAAGCGTCTGCAGCGTCTCGCCCCGCAGTTGCAGTGCAGCTTGTTGCTCTCGTCCTCGATGGGGAACTTGTAGTCGTACGTCAGCTCTTCGCCGCGGTAGATCTTCCTCAGCGCGAAGATGACGATGTGCTTGCGGCCATCAACGTTGATGACCCGGGAGTAGCAGTTGGGCTCGCAGGAGTGGTTGATGAAACGGGCTGCGTTGCCTTGCATCGTCGCGTCCACCACGTCAAAGTCGTCGATGCGGAACATGTAGCAGCCGATGCCCTGATGGAGGACACAATTATCACTGTTTCAGTAAAATCAATGCTTTAAAGAACATAATAAAGATTTGCCTCTGTGAAGTCTGAATTTCTTTTTTTTTTAATCTCCTTTTTATGGAGGGAAAAACAATAGTTCATTTACTTGTTCAAATACATTTTGTCCACTAACCTTGCTGTCATAATATTTCTCTCGCTTATCAGTCAGAACAGCGCGAATGACAGTGCCTGCATATTCGATAACCATCTCCCCTGCCTCAATATTCCTTTTGCAGAAAAGGCCACGACCATGAATTTCAGACCTGAGAAGATCACAACAAGAAGAGTCAAATACACAAAAACAAAAACATTTATTTCGGATGGAACTTCGATTCTCTATTTTTTGCTGTTACCTGTAAACTCCAACAGCTTCTTTGGAAATTTTCTCCAGATGTCTGAATCTCATTGCCATGGGAAGCTCACTGCTGGTGGCTCGCCTGTCAGAATGAAACAGAGCGGAGGCGGTGTCAACAAGGGCGCCGAGACTATGACCACCCCTTAGAGTAAGTTTCAAGTCCTGTTTGTCGAGGGAATGAGAAGGTTAAATAAAAGCAGCGCTTATCAAATCCTTTTACCTCGAAGACTTGAGTGGGAATTCATCCTCCTCTTCATCAAATACTACTAAGTCTGGGAGCTCTCTGTGCTGTGACGCCAGGAAGTTGAACATATCAAAAGTCGCTTTTCTAATTAAGGGAGAGAAAGAAAAGTGATACAACGGTAAATATGACAATAAAGTTTTATAATGCTATCTCAAATGAACAAGTTTAACACTGATGGATGTATTCCTGCATACCGTGTGTACACTTCCGACCGAGCGCAGCCGCTTGGATTGATGGGCAGCTCCTCCTCTATATCGTCACAGCGGTGGAATCGGAAGCGGTGGCGCTTGCAGCTGGCTGCACCCCGCAGCTGTTCCAGCAGGAAGATCACAGCATCATGGACGACGCCAAGCACCCGTGGCCCGCTCATCACTCCCAGAGGCAGCTGCTTCATGTGAAAGCCTGCTCGAGCTTCCAGGACGCCGTCGATGACTGCACGCCAAGCACCTGACAGAGGAGAGGGGTAGAGACAGCTGTGAGAGCCTGAAAGAGGAATTTTAACAAGTGGAATTAACAAGCTGCTCTTACCCTCTATGCTGTTAGCCTTCACACTGAAGCCATCGTTGCTGGTGATTTCAAAGCGCAGGTGAGGCTGGTTAATGTAGGTTTGCTTTTTGTGTTTGGGTGCAGGTGCGTCTTCCTCTGAGCTGAAACCTGATGGAAGAAATCAGACAAAAAAATTAAATTACCTGGATTTAACTCTTCTATCTATCCATCCATCCCACTGTGTTAGTCCACAGACCTGAATAAGGGCCCCATTCAGAGAGGTCTCCATGACGAGCACTGAGCCACATGTGTGTGTTTCTCTTGATGTAACTGTTGCTCAGTGAAGGTGCAGGTGGACTCCCCATGAAGGGATGCCTGAATGGTTGGAATGAAAATAAAAGCCAAAGTTAAAACAAAAAGTTGCAGCTTAAACCTCTATTCTGAGAATTTCACATGAATGTGCCTTTTGTTGATCCACTTCCAGATCTTTCTCATTCATTTCCTCCAAATTTCCAGTCCCCCAGAGGTCACCTCAAAGACAAACTAACCTGGAAGGGGTTGGAGGAGGAGGAGCAGTGATCCTCAACCTTTCAGGCTCCATAGGCGCACCCTCCTGGTCCAGATTTAGAACATCCTTCATTGTTGGAGCTTTCATTCTCACACCGCTCGGTCTGCTGGCAAAAAGCGTGACACAGTAAACAATTTGGTGAGTTGTGACCAAGAAGTTACCTCAACATCCACATCACATTATCACATTAAGCATTAAAAAAGAATCTAATCTCTTAGTACCTTGCTTCATCAAACTCATCCAGCTCGCTGTTGGGATCCTTTAAGAAATCAAGCTTAGATTTCTTCCTGGATGGCCTCTCAGACAACGACGACACCCTCTTCACCCTCACCTGTTGGCGCGATGGAGCAGGCGTTTGCTGATTCAAATCCGGCTCATTGAGGCTGGAGGAGTCTGAACGTGCAGCTGGTGAATGATCCGACTCCTCTGAGTCCTGATACTGAGCGGCTCCTTGAAGCGTGGCTCTATGACGCCGAGCGTTTTTCAGAATGTTTGGTTTCTGTTTCAGTTGATGCTCTTCTCGGTGGGTCGCCATGGCTCTGTTGATAATAGCCTGGGCTGTGCCTTCCTGCAGGGTGGAGATACCTGATTCTGACGCGCTCTGTACGCTGATGGGAGTCAGGGGACTTTGAGGTGTGCTGCTTTTCACCGGTAACACTTTGAAAATTATTTTAGAAGGGGGGTTTATGACGGCAGAGGCGGGACGAGGCCTTATGATGACACGGGGGACTGTGCGCTGCAGGGTGTTTCCACTGTGCAGCATCTTGGCAATCTGGCTGATTTTACTGTAGGCTGGTGAATTTGAACCAAGTGATTGGTAGGTGTTTGTCCTGGGGTCTTTGATCAGGATGGATCCTTGGCGATTAACCAGCAGGACCTGAGGGGAGGGGGAAGGAGCCAGGGGCCGAGGTGAGCTGGTGTCTGCAGCCGGATTCTGAATCATAACCGACTGCTGACCCCCTGGTGTGGAGTTATCCAAGCGAATGGCGACAGCTCTACCCCGTGTGGCGCCAGGCTGAAGTGGCAGAGCTTTTAGTCCGTTGATCAGGATGGGGGAGGTGACCGCACGTGGAACCATGCGAACAGTAGCAGCTGTAGGGGAAACCGATGCATGCAGTGGAGGACACGATTTAGGCGGTGTCTGCTTGATGTTTGTTGGCGAACGTTTCGTCTTCACGATGATGGTCTTCATTTGCCCTGTGGGGGACCTTTTATTTTTGGGCTCTGGAGAATAATCAGGATCATTCAAATCATCTTTGAACCCTTCCGCTGAGTCATTGGATGAGCTGTTTTCATCTTTGTAGTCGATGCCACCATGGTATGACTGTATGGCACCGTTTTCAGCAGAAACAAAATGACCCGTAGCTGAATCTAAAAGCAGTTCATTTGGAGGTGATGAGCTCACCAGGACCTCTTCCTCCCGCACTAACATCTCCTCGTCTGCAAAGCTTGATTGAAGTAAATCAGCTGGTAGTGAATCTCCCTGAAAGTCTGGCTCAGTTAGGTCTTCTTCATTTGTTGACTTCGATGCTGTGTAGATCGACTCCAGCCGCTTTAAAGCAACAGTCAGCTGTTTAGTCTGAATATTATGATTGGCATGACTCTTCATCTCAATTCCTTCTATGTCCTGAACTTCATTATCATCTTCCTCGCTTTCACCACTATCTGACCCTCCGTCTGCGCCATCTAGCTGTGAGATCGACTGTGCAGGAGGAAGCTGACCTGTAGTGTCCGAGCTGCTCGCTGCGTCGCACACCACCGTACGGGAAAACTTCAAGTAATGGCTCGACTCTTCAGTGTCCGACTCATTCTCCTGGTGACCTGCCTGCACGTCTTGCACTCCACCTTCAACCTCTGCTGTCCCGGCTCCTCCCAGTGTTACGTTCTCATTGAGGAGAGCCTCATCAAACTCAAGCTTAGCATTCAGCATGGACGCCACCGCAACCTCTGTGTCGGTGTCAAACACAGTGTAAGGCAGCTCCTGTGCCATGAGATGTGCGACTTCCTCTTCTAAGTGATCCGGAGCAAGTGAGATCCCGTTGGTCGTGGCCACTGCTGCATCTTCTGCCTCAGACGATGCGAGGAAGTCTTGGGGGACCTCTGCAGAAACTGGAGTGGTGATTTTAAAGTTCTGCCTCCCTCTGGGGGAGTGAGAGATGGCTCCTTGCCGAGGCGACAGCCCCACAGAAATGCCAGATCTTGGCGGGGAGCTCCAGACTGGAGATGTGGAGTTCTGTCTGGACAGAGGGGGCGAGGCAGATCCTAAATTAGATCTCGGAGGGGAGCTGAAGAGGGCACGACTGGAGTGGATGCTGCCACTGGAGCGGAGGGTCATGGGGACAGATGGATCGCCGTCTGATTGTGAGGAACTACAACGGCTTCTTGTTGAGAGCCTGCGAGGCCGGCGAGTATCCTCCAGGTCTCTCAATGTTAAGACATGATGTGGTTTGGGAAGAGAGGACCCTGAAGGCATGAAATGAAAAAGAGAAAATGAACAGTAGAGTGAGAAATCATGTATCTGAAAGGAAAGAAGAGGTGAAATGCATCATTTCATCATGAACTACCTGGAGATGGAAGAGGTCGAGATGATCCTCCGGCTGGTCGTCTGGTTTGAGAGTAGACAGGACTTTTGGATCCGGGTGTTTTGTTCTGTTTCGAGTCGGGTGATGGTGTGAATGACTTTAACGGACTGGATGAGGAACTTAAACGATCCGGGGACTCTGCATCTAGAGGAGAAGAGAAGAGTTTTGAAAAAATAGAGTCAAATATGAAAATTAACTGATGGGGAACATAAACCAGAATAACTAACAAATCACTTAAAGTCCATTTCAGGGAAACTGGAAAAAAATCTGAACTGTTTTGATGCAGTGTGACCCATGTTTTCAAAGCAGTTTCCAGTTTCTGCCTGTTAAGTTTGACTAATCATCTACTTACCTCTGTGTTGGCTGGGGCTGTGGACTATGGTGTGATTCTCATCTTGGTCCCACTTAGGATCTTGTTCCTCCCCGGGGAGCGGTGTGCTCACTTCTGTCACCTTACAGATGTATTTGCAGCGCTTGCGGGGGTCCACAGTGCTCCAGTACAACCGAGAGCATCTGGAGAAAGAAGAGAGGATAAGTGTGTAAATTATATCTAACCCAAAAAAGTTGTTAAACCCGAATTCAAACCCATTTTTAGAGCAGTTTCAAAGCAGTAGTTGACAAAGAGTATTGTACATAGTATTACAGTGAGTCCTTACTGATAGCCAACAGGATACAACATCCTCCCGTTTGATGACAGCTCGGACAGCACACCAAGTTTCTGAATCTGCAGAGAGCCTGAAAAAGTGAGGAGGGAATGATTAAACTTTCAGCCAATACTCATTTCAGTAAGTGTGTCAAGCTGATAACCTCCAAACATTCTTACCGATGGTCATGTTTATGGTTTCCGGCTCCAGGCCTGTGAGAAACTTTCTCTTGAGATTGATTCCATCAAAGTCCACGAAGACCCGCCGAGCGACTTCAAACCCTTTTCCAGACACCCTCTGAAAGAGTAAGTGTAAATGAAATATCAATTCAAAGGTTTGAGATGTAGCTAAGTTGACTCAACATCTCAGTGATTACTAAAACTACAATGACTCACCTTTGAACTGAGCAGGTCTCTGTGATTGTAACAGTAAATCCTACGGTCCTGCTGGAATGCACAGTTCTGAGCACGAGCACACATGAAGTGGAAGTTACTCTGGCAGGTGGAGAGACAGCAGCCCACAGTGGCTCCTGATTGGCCACAATGATCACAGCGCTGGATAGTCACAAAAAAAGAAAAAATCACATTAATTACATCTATACACTTCTTGTAATTTAGCAGCCCTGAAAGCTGAGGTTAAAGTTCAGATCAGCTCAGTTCAGATATTTCCTGATAACTCACCAAGTGGCGCCCTCTTGAGACAGCACTGTGCACCTGCAAGAGAGCACTGTTGTCCTCATAGACCTCTGCAGACCAGATGCAGCAGTTCACATGGGCCCACTCATTTTGTCCGATGTACAGCAGCCGTCCTGCTTCCTGTTAGATTAGAAACATTAGAATTCAGGAGAAGAGCGTTTGTATTGTAAGAAAGACATGCATGGAAAAACATGAAGAATATGGCTCTTGCAATGTATGGATGTTTTTTCTTTCTGTTTCCTTGTTGCTTTAAACTCCAAACAAGGTGCCTTCTATGTGTTTTAAAACTTATAGCACTCTGCACACACATACCCATCAGCCCAGGCAAAACATTTATCAATTTCATGACTCTGTGATAAAATTTCACATTCAGCCACTCAACTTGATTTAATGTTCAGTCAAGTATCAGGCCAAGACCTACAAGAAAAACCTCTTGCACCAACTCCTTAAACCTAGCAGGAAGTTGGCCATTTTTGTTCTAATTATGATTGCCCAATAAACTGAATATGCATTTGAACGAACCTGTCCTAAGTGTTTTATCTTATGAACTCCAAAATTGTTTTGTGCATCGTGGACATGTTGAGGATGGACACTTATCAAATGATTTCTCGTACCTCAAAGGTTGTGTCACCATTTCAAAATCTGAGGTCTTGCCTTCAATAAGGATGTCACTGAAATCCTTGCATTTGGCGTCCGATCTGCTTCAAATTTCATATACATGACGGCTGTCTTCCAAACATATCTATATAGGTTTTCAGAATGATCTGAACACCAAACACTGTCACATCTTGTCTAGATTTTGCACACTGTATCAAAGTCCTGCTCTGCATCACCAGATTGTAAATATATCAAAGCTATGACAATACCTAGTGGCCAAAAGCTATACTGCAACGTACCCAATGGTTAAATTTATCCATGTATACTTGCATTGGGAGCTTGACCTTATCTAGATACATGGCTATTTGCTAGGTCAGATTTGCTACACGTGACAGTTGCAGCATGCCCTGCTGAGGGCCTTTTATCACTGCTTGCAGCTTTGATTAAGTTTATTATTTATTCTTAAAATAAAGCAAGTGGCTCTTAAGGAACGGATCCATTTATTTGCTACTAATTGAAAAAGTTTATAATATATGGTAGTTTGAGTAACAAGCAGCATAAACAAGGTGTTTTATACATTTCCTAACCTGTCTGAGATCCAGTTATTGTTCAACAAACATTCATTCAAAGTGCTTATTATTAATCTATAGAGGGATTATTTGTTTATCAACAACAGTGGATGCGCACGCAACTTGGGGAACAGAAGCACTGCGGGGTATAATGGTTTGTGAGGAGTTAACCGCCAAAAAACACATTTTTAGCTTAATGTCATCACTTTGACAGATGACAAAATGCTCCCACGTTTGTGAAATAGCAGTGAGTGAACAGAAGAGATCAGCAAGTGGACAGATATTAGGTGGACAGACCTTTTTAACAGAGAAACCTAGCGTGTACCCAGAGAGGAAACACAACTATCACTCGATGCTCATGACTGTGTTATCCGTGGACACTTATCAGACTGTGACATACCAGGATGTAAACATAGTTTCATAATATTACCTAAGTATACTTTGGTCATAAAATCAGTCTCTGTTAATCACAATTTAAAGGTTCACTCATTATTTACTGTCCATATTGAGTCCATGTTTGGTCAGAACCTCAGCCCCAAATCAACTTTTTCATTAAATAAACAAAGTCAAATCTGTATTTTGAGTATCAGCAGCTATAATTGCTTGTTTGCAGTCAAACCTGGTTAACTGATGTTGGATAAAGACTACACATTTAATTACACACACGCAGACGTCGCTGGTGTATCAGTGTAAAGTGTGACCCTGTTAACTGGTGACTCGCGGCCGTTAATCACGGCTGAAAGTCACCAGTTAGCATGGTCGCTATTAACGCTGAAACACTGGTTGCGCTGTAACCGTGGAAACTTGACAGAAGTTGCCTCTATTGTGTAGTATTGTTTTTGACAACTGTGCGTAGAAAAAACGTACATTTTGATGCTTCTAACAGGTTGAATTTAGTGTTTAAAAAACGCTAACTCGTCTGAATGAATGGAGCTAAATGCTGCTTCTGCAGTCCAGATGCCAGCATATCATTATGATGATGCAGACTGATAATCTCTAGATTTTTTATTCTTTGCAGTGAAAGCTAAGACACCAAGCTTAACTCACACATGGAGCTGCGTCTCCATACTTCTGGCACAGGGCACACTGCCTCATATCTTCCGACTCGGAAAAGTCTGGATCAATTTTCTCACCTGTGAAAAAGAGGACAACTATTATCAACATAAGAAGGTAAACATATAAAAACACATTAAGATGGATTTTGCTTGAGCTGAATGCATAAATTGAGGATTTCTTTCCTAATTGAAACCTTTTCAAATGAAACAATTTCCTGCATGTGTTGCACTTTAAGTGTCACATTCCTCAGCATGATTGATACATGGCAGGCAACAATACTTGGCGTACCATGTGACCTTCTATAGAAGCTGTTCAATGAATCAGACTGCTGAGGAGTCACAGATGACAGCGGAGTTTTCCCCGTCTGTTGGCCCCTGAACTCTCTGGGCTGGTAAGTCCTTTCCATCCACTGTGCATAGCTGTGCTCTTTGGAGGGAGGGAGGACAGCCTCGGGGAGCATGCCACTGTAGAGCGGACGGAAGGGAAGCCGGACAGACAGAGGACATTTGTATTCTTAGTCAAACCACCAAACTAAAGCACAAAGAAAGCATACATTAACATATATCTTTAGTTTGCTATGTACTGTGAATTTACCTCGGTATTTCGTCTGAAAATGAGTTCCACTTTTTCAGATGGTGAGCAGGAAACCAGCTGAAAACTCTCTCAACCAACTGTAAGAAAATATGGAGGAAGATCACTTACAAAAAGTGACACTGAAGTGCAGGGCAGTATCTGTTGCTGAATATAGTAAACTTCCCTGTGCAAAGTCTACTTAATGAGCATCTTAGAAATGAAAAAAAAAACAAGAGATTTGCAAGAGATGCTTACTTTGACATAGTGTACTTTGGCCTGGCTGCTCGGTCTCTGATCCTCAGGGAGAGGCTCCTCCTCCTTCTGCAACTTCTTCATCACAGCAGCGACGTCTGCGTGGAAAGCTTTCTGAGTGAGGGAAAAAAAACACAAAGAGGTCAGAAAAAGAAACAGACTTGCTTTCTTTCATGCATTTTTTCAGATATGGTGACAAAATACACTCACTATTGTGGTGTATCCTCCTTTTTTCAACTTCATCTCCATGGCTCGTAGATCACAGACCTGCTGTGGTTCCCCGACACACAGTGACTCATCTCTTTCCTGACACTAAAATAGAAAAAAATAAGAAAAGCACAAATAAAGCTATCTGGTAGAGATAAACACACACAAGCTTTGTTTTTCATAGTCTTGCAGTCATCTCGCACCATTTTGCAGACAAGGAGGTGCTGTGTTGTGTTGTTGGAGAGGAGGTCATCAAGCACCTCCTGCAGTTTAGCCATCAGCCTTCTCTGCAGCTCCTCTTTTAAGGTGCTGGTTTCAGTTTTGCTGCAGGGTGAACACTTGAAAGGAACTTCATCTGGCTGGTTTGACAGCAAACTGCACAGCTCCTCTGTAACAACAAAAAAATAATACAGCATGTAATGTTGAACAAGACAAAGTTGTTCATGTTTTTATGCTCTGCAAGTTATTGTCATTTTCAAAAAGTATGAACACATTTAAATGATAAACAAAAAATGTGGGTTCATTATGTCTTGTTTTTTTTTTACATACATTTGAAAACCAAACATGAATTGCAACTTTCTAATCCTGACATCTAAAGACAGAAATTTTATCTCCATGTAGGAATGAACAGAACGCTACAGACCTGAAAGTCCTTCACACGTGTAATGAATCCAGTGGCTGCACTGTGAACACTGAATCATTTGCGTGTGTTTTCCGTTGCCATCGTAGCACTTTTGGCAGATGGTGCAGAAATTACCTGTTGTGAGATGAAAATGAAACTTTGAACGAGCTACATACGAGATCAAGTCACTTACTGAGGAAACAACCATTGAACAATCTAACATTTATGGATTCATTCATTCATATGGTGTCGCTCAGAGTCTTTACCTTTCTTGTGGAGAAGAGTGCAATCAGGACAGAGATCCTGCTCATGGTTCCAGCACAATTCCCAGGACTTCCCCGGAGTGACACCACAGCTTTTACACCGAATACATGTCATACACACCTACACAAAGACGACAAGGTCACAAAGCAGAAAGGTATATATAATCTGAAACCTCTGAAGAATTTGAGCTGTGGTTTACTCAGCAAAATAATAAATTAAAAGTGGTTCGCAAAGAAATTAAAGGGATTACCCAAGGCATGTTGCAGTTGAGAGGCTTTGGGTAGGTTGGTCCCAAGCAGGATGGATGATATGAGGTTTGGCATCTTCTGCATTGTAACACAGGCTGGAGAGGAAAAACAAGAATTTAGAGGATATTTATTCACAAGAATCCCAGATTTCTCTACAAAAAATTCAATTTACAATTTTTTAACAACCCTAAAAGGGTCCTGGCTTTGTAAATGTTTTATTTGAACATCTCATCAAACTCCTGAAAAGTGTCAGGTGGATTGAAGGAGACGGGTTTGAAGGTTTATTGATCAGAGGTCTAGATTATATTAAACTCTTTGAGCTGTTGATACAGACCACAAGAAACGTGTTAGTCTGGGTGCTGCGTGTCAAAGATGCACAATAATTTTATGACATTTTGGTTTTAGTTGTTTTGTCAGGGAACTGTTAAATCCTTCTGCACACACGCAGACTCAGCACTTGCTGCGGTAGAAAAGCTGCACAATATCAAGGGAGAAAAATTTGATTTTTTTTTTTTTTTAATTGTCCACAAAAAAAAAAGCATGAATTAATCGATGTAATCCATATATCGCCCAGACCTAGAGCTAAGTTAGAAAAATACCAATTAATACACGTTTTTTGACAAAGCATGAGTTTTATAGTATTTTCTAACACCATTTCAAGACTTCTGCTGCACGTTTTATTAAATGGTGAAAGGTGAAAGTTCAACCACTTGGGTATTTTTATGCCACACATTTCTCACCTGAAGAAAGATACACATTTAGAGATGTTCTCTGACTGAAAATCAACTCTGTAAAGATTCATTTTCAGTGTAAGTAAAATACATTACTAATTGATTTCTTCCTCTGTTGTGACTCAATGGTATGTATCTCAGTTTAAAGGTACAAATTTTAAATTTGATTTTCACACAGAGATCACCTGATGGCCAGTATGACACAGAGGAATCAAGAAAAACTTTTTCTCTGCTTGCTAAACATGGTCTCACAAGAATAACTTTTAGATCCTCGCAAAACAAACAAACTACTTATGATACATTTGATATTTTCTCAAGGCTTTATGCAAACCTTTGTGTTCTTGTTTCGACGTCCACACACATTACAGAATTTGCAGCGCCTGCAGCACCAGTTCTCCTTGTTCTCCTTGACTGGCCGCTCCTCTGGTGTGAGGCAGAAACTGTGGAAAGGTTCACAGCAGATCTGGCAGAAAATCATCTGTTGAATGATGAAGGGAAAAGAAAGAGAGAGAAAAAAGATGGTCATTTTAGTCTTGAGTTGCTCTTATTGGTACAGCAGAGCACTGAATGGCTGCAATAAGCTGAAAAGAGCTGAACTACCTCATGTCGTCCTTTACTGGCACAGAGCAAACAGACAGGTTGTGGTGTGGTTGGGACACATGTTAGCACACTGAGGCCACCCATCAGCCAAACATTCTGCACAGCACAGTCCTCCTGCGAAACAAAAGGAGAGGGAGAGAGCGAGAGGGGAGTGAGCAGATTTTGCATTAATCAGCATAAAGAATATGTGGAAAACATAGCTGTCTTTTAAAACTAGTAACAGCTGTGGCTAGTGGAAGCTAACACAGCACTCATGCAAAGACTCACCTTGAAGTCCACACGGATTTTGTACTTGTCCTGCAACAGGCCTTTTTGGGGAAATCCGTTAGTCAGCCCTGCCGGGGTGCTCGCTGACACACACTCTGCAGGACTCTGAGAATGAAGGACATAGTGTTGGTAAGTTGTTTGAGACTTTGTCTCTTTAACAGACTCTTCTGCGTCGTCCTTCTCTTCAGGCTGATCCCTCAGTGCGTCCTCCAGCTCCTCTTCTCTGCTTCCCTGTAACTCACTGTGTTCATTTGCAGTATGAGACAGCACATTCAGTGTTTTGGGAGCTTTGTCTGTCTTTTCTGGTCTCTGCATCTCTGGATGTCTCACCAAACACAACTTCGACTCTGTCAGAGATGTGTGCTGTACACACTGGAGTTTTTCTTGAGATGATGCTGACACATGTTTGTGCAAATGTGCCTGGGGCAAACGGTGCAAACGTAACAGCAGAGATTTCTGAGCAGAGTCTTTTGGTGAAAGTGGAGAAGCGGAAGCGGGATGCAGGACAGGTGAGGACAATTCTGCGGGAGACTGAGCTGTGGGATGAGATGAATGTGAAACAGCAGGCTGTTTTAAAAGCTGGGACAATATTGGATGGGACTTTGAGGCACAGCGTTCCAAACACTGCCGTGGCAGAGCAGGCTGCAGCACAGAATCAGGCAGACGGTGTAAGAGCACTCGGAGCTGCCTCTGCAGCTTCGGCATTGGGCTCCTGGACAGGTCGAAGTCTCTGGGCTCCGTCTTCTCTGAGTTCTCCTGATCCTGCGAAGGAGGGGACTGCCTAAGCCAACCAGCACCACAGGTTCCAAAGTTTTACTGATACTAGTGACATGCAGAGGCGGCGGCGACCGGCAGCAGCCAGAGTGACAGGAAAGGGAAGAAGCACTGTGTGTGTTTGAGAAAAATGTGTTAGCCAGGAATAAAAAGTAAGAAAAGTGAAGAAAACTTAGCATCTAGCAGTAAAAAGACATAGAAGTGGAGCTCAACAAATTCAAATTACTTAGCACAAAAATCAAAACAAGCAGTTTAAAAATTTGGGCCCAGAAACGCAAAATCCTGTGGATTTTAATGAAGACCTTCTAGTTCACAAAACCATGTCCAAGGGGGAGTCTCTTATCAATGAGTCAAAACTTTCAGAGGATGGTTTTTCATGTTTTAACAAGGGTGGACCGAAAAAAAAAAAAAAAAGTTGCAGACTTTTTTTTAGGTCTAACATGCTCATGTGTTGGAAATAACACAAAGAATTTACGTACACTTTGGTTATTAAAAGTTATGTTAACAAATTTAAAAGAAAGTTTATTGCAATCATACTTAGTGCCACTGTGCCATGTACTTATTTTCTTTCCTTTTTTTTTGTTTTGAATTTTTTTGTTTCTTCCTTTAGAGAACTGCAAGATATCTGATGTCTACTGTAGCTCATATGAATTTTCTTCATGGTTGCACTGACATTTGCACATAATACAGTGAAAACACTGTCATTGCACATCTTATGAGGCATGCACACACACAGCAGCGCTAGCATATTCATGCAGCAGCTCATGAATGCTATTTTTGAAAAGGGCATGCATGATTACAGTCATGCAGACTCTTCAACTGAACTGCACTCCTAAGCTGTGGTGTGCAATAATCCAACAGCTAAGAAAAAGCAAAGCCATCCGAGAACGTCTGAAAGCATTTGAAACGCGTTGACATGTTGTAGATTCTTGCTTTACTCTCTCCTTCAAAATCTTCCTCGGTTGCTGTTGTGTTTCAGAAGCAGGAGGAAGATGGCGTTCAGATCATGAATCATTGATTAAGACACCATTGAGTGGAAGGATGCTGTAGTCACCAAGATGTTTTGGGTTTTAAAATGAATACACTGGATCAGATAACCCACCTGGCCTCACGAATTCACAACCAACACACACAGACAGATTAACACTCAAAGCAGCATTTAGACAAACATAAGGGATTTATCTATGGAGGATGGCACAGGGCGCGAGCAATGCAGAATTAGAGATGAAAAAGCCAGCGCATCTGCAAAAGAGCAATCTTGTCAAGACAAAGATGTGTTCGCTTGAGAAGATCGTCAAAGTCAAATGGTCATGTCAATTTGACAAAGCAAAAGAATCAGCCAGTAAAGCAAAAACTTGCGTTTGTTCTCAGATATAAAAACTAGCAGCAGTTTGAATTAGTAATCCGACTTAACCTGAACTTTAAACTGCTACATTCAAAATAGGTGGACAACTCTGTCACTCATCTGCTTTATTTTGTTCACAGACTTTAAAATATATGATCTTAATGTTTGTTACGTCGAAGGTAAAACTGTGAAACTAAAGCTGAACTCAACCTTGCTTTGTTTGGGATTGGATGAAAAAAGGAGGCAGGTTTTTGCTAACAGTTAATGTGTGCCTGCCTGTTAGTCAAGCTAGCCAAATGGTACCAGGGACAAAACTTCAGAAATAACATAGTATGTTCTGACAGAAAGATGAACTTATCAGACTCAAATCTTTTTATGACTCAGGTTGTAAATATGTTTATTATGCTGTAAAAATTAAACCCCGACCAATTAATTGGTCGGGCCGATAATGCCTATCACCGATTAATCAACATCGGCCAAAATGTAGCGGATTATAAAAGATTTTGCACCGCGGAGATTCTGTCACTCCGCTCCTGTGTCTGTGTGCTGGGCTGCGCACTGCCCGAGTGCCCGCTCCCTCCGTCTAACATTATCTAATGTAAGACTATAGAACGGCGTTTTAACTTCTTGTTATTTGCTTTTTTGTGAGATGAACAGAGATAAATGCTACTGTTAATTCACACGTCCACCATTATCAAATGTAAGACTATAATACGTCGTTTTAACGTCGTGTTAGTTGCTCTTTGAGTGTTTACGGTTTGATTTTTTTTTCTACTTACTGTGTTTAAAGTTTGACTTCTTTATTTATTATTGTGTTTACAGCTTTTTCTTATTTATCATTGGTTTACACTGCAGTTCTTATGTTGACGGTTTTATATTTAAAGTTCCTTGTTTTAATTTAAAAGTGTTCTGTCTCTGTCTTAAATCATATGGGTATTATAATAATTAGTGTTCATATACAGTATATATCCTGTGTATATCAATCAATTTATTATATATATATCAGCCGATATATCGGATATCGGTTGATACATCGGATATTGGCCGATATATTTGAAATCGGCTTTTTTTTGCCCCCAGTATCGGTATCGGCCCCAAAAATCCCGTATCGGTCGGGCTCTAGTAAAAATCTGCCCCTTCTGCAGCCAGCCTCAAACAGATTCTCAAAGAACTGCAGTTTTTATCACTTCAACATGGGCTTCATGTTTTTAGATTGACGTTGTCGTTTCATTTTGTCTCTAAAGCTTTCTTGTGTTAAATGCTGTTAGGACATGGTGTTGTACAAGCCAATGTTTTCTTAAATTAATAAACTTGCAGCAGCTCTTGAGCAACAAGCTGCTTTAACCAGTATCTGATCAGGGCTGATTTTTTTTTTATTTACATCTTGTCTCAAACATTTGTATTTGTTTTCTGCTTTAGTTTTTTGATTTTTACTTTCAAATTGGCAGGTCATTAATTTCACTTCATTTTTTGTTGAGTTGAAGCCTACTTTGCACCAAAGCTAAAACTGATGAAAATGAGAAAAATGGGCTTTATTGAACCAAACATTGTTCAGCATTTGCCAGATGTGTAACATGAAGGAGAGTCAGAGACAGAAGATTAGCAAAGTCTGAATGTGAATGTTAAAGAGCACTCGTTCAAACAAATATTGTTAAGTATAAAAACAGAAAGACGCAGACATGGGCTAGGTGTTTTTGGAAAAGTACAAGACTCTAGTTTTCTAAATCCTCATAACTAAGGTTTAACTTAAACAAGTAATTCTTTCAGGAACTTATTATTTTAACTGATTGAATGTTGGAATCAAAAAAACATTTTCCAAAAAGACATATCAGCCCAGGTTCCATAGAGAGAAATAGCAGAGGCAAGGAGGGGATATCTGCGAGATGATTTTACCTTGTAGGCTTTAGGTCTGCCCACAGCTCCCCGAGAGAAAGGCCGTCGATGCTTCACCACCTCTGGAGGAGGAACATCTGGCAAGGAATCTCCATCTTGAGAATCAAGATCTCAAAAAGAAGAGAAATAGATTAAAGTTTCCATCCTGGTTGATTCAATAAATGTAACTCCCAGCCATGCTCTCCAGAAAACAAGCTAGTTACCTTGGTTGTTCACGGCAGCTACGTTCAGCTTGCCTGCAGATTTCACAGCCTTTTCATCTTCTTCTTCTTCCTCTTCCTCCTCCTTCTCCTCCTCCTCCTCCTCTTCTTCTTCAGACTCCGATTTCAGGAGGCTGCTGTAAGAGCGTGGTTTGATGTCACGCAAGAAGTGTTTTCGGGCTGCAGGGGCTGTAGAGGATGATCCCTCTCCTTTTATTTCCTGCGTCCGGTTTGTATCCTCGCTGCTTGACACAGAAGCCGTAAACCTCCTTCGATGGACTAAAAAATAGGAGCCCCATCATTTATTTACTGACTTTAGATAATGGGTTAGTAGAGCAGTAGCATCTTTGAATTAGAGACTCACGTTTCATTGATTTGATGAAGCGCTCCATCTTTGATTTCTCAATTCGGTCACACTTCTTGTATCTGGGGAGAAGAATAAAGCCAAATGTGAAAGTTTGTCCACCAGTACAGAAGTAGTCATCAACAAACATGTCTAAAAATTGTTCAGGAGAGCTAAAGTTTGAGTTGAAACTATAAGTTTTTTCAGCCAAAGATGTAAGGAAATTTTCATAAGTAGTGACATCTGTTGTGGGACTTGGTCCCACGCAACA
Source organism: Halichoeres trimaculatus (assembly GCF_033239565.1). NCBI lineage: Eukaryota > Metazoa > Chordata > Actinopteri > Labriformes > Labridae > Halichoeres > Halichoeres trimaculatus. Next base: position 10,867,349 of record NW_027437192.1, read on the forward strand.
CAGAGATTCTGTGCAGTGAAGTTAGACTTTTTTCCAGCCTTTTCTACAAATTAAATAATCCAAATCCAAAGCTTGTTCAGACTGAAAGGTGTCAATAGTCTAAACGAACTCACATGCAGCACTGTCGCTTTGTGTTAGGCCCGCCAAACTTGGGCTTGTCCAGACAGTTGATACACTTAGCGCAGTCCTCCTGTATCAGACAGCCTCTGCAGACTCCACAGCGCCGGGAGCGGACTCCCCCGGGGCAGTAAGGACTCAGGGCCTTCCTTTTTTTCGACCTGCGGCCGGTCCCCCTCCCCCTCATTCTCCTGCGCTGGATGCTCTCCTGAGAGACGACCCACTGAGTCCTGACTTGATCAGTGAGGTCATCGTCATCGTCATCATCGTCGGCCACATCTGCAAGTGAGAAACGGAGAGGATGGGTAGAGAGCAGCAACACAAGCACACACACAAGTCAAGGATTATGAAGTACAAGTGATGTGGGGCAGAGATTTTAAAGTGCCAGGACTTACTATTCAGTCAGCAAGAGGGCTCCTGTGATTGAAGTGCTTAAATACTAAATTACTTTACTCTGCTAACAAGCAAACCTGACTACTGCAGCTACATGTTGCTACTGGCTGCTTGAAGAGCTCTGAGGCTTTGTTTAGGCTGCAGATGAAACAAAGATCTGAGGACAAACTTCCTGCTGTGATGTCTGTGTCTGTCGGCATCATAACTCCTGCTCAGCACCAGAAAGAGGTGAAGGAGGAAGCCATGCATTAGCTCCCCTCTTTGATGCCCCTATGTGTTTGAAGCTGGTATATTCACTGTAGATTAAGACCAAACAAGGCTTGGTTTTAGTTTGGAAAGTTAAAATGTTACACTTTTTGCAAAGACTTCCTGAGATACTGTGGACAGGAAAGCAGCCTGAACAAAGCCAAAGAGTCTCCGAAGGATAAAGTAAGGTGGATGCACAGACACGTCACAAGTCTCAGCCAAATGCACTGCTTGTGGAAATCCCCTCCTTGCCTTTTTTTTATTATTAGAAACCAACTGGAACTAGATTTAAATCTTAAATCCCTCGAGAGCCTTTGCAACTCCCAGTGGTAGTATTTTACTGCCAGCTGGCACAAAGAGAAAAGCATGACTTAAGAGTTGGTAGTTTCCATAAGATAAACTGAATCATGTAGCTTGAATAGTCTTGTGAAAGGATCATTTGTTCTCCTATCAAAACTAAATGTGTTCATTTGTCAAACGGTACTTCCTCACCTCTCACTGAGTGATGCTCACTCGACCAGTGTTGGGTAAAGCTTTCCAACAGCGGTGGCTAATCTGTGTGTGACAAAAGATAATTTGGCTGGCAAGTATTTTAATTACAACTACATTGAGCTAAAAAGAGTAGATTTCTGTTTCTTGTTCGTTCGCTCAGCAGATTGTGTCTTTTGTTGTATTTTAAGCTTTGTTTACGGCTGCAGACGCAGCTTTAAAGAGAATTTTAGCTGGAGAATGTTTACATTGTAAGAAACAAGCTGAGTACCTTTGCCAAACAACAACTGGCAGCAATGGATTTAAAACCAGGACAATGCCAAAAGAAGTTGAACATAAATGAATGAGATTAGAAAAAGAGACCTACCTGAAGCACGGTTTTGTTATCAAGTCATTTATGTTTTACGGTCAATCTGTGAATGAATGGCGTGGTAATCCTGACTATTTCAAACCCTACAACCACACAGAAGCACTTTCCTGGTCTATAAAGGTTCAGCCTATAGCAGCCTTTATTTCCATGTTAAATACATTTTGAGGCCAGATACAGTCAGTTAGAGACAAGACTTCTTAATCATGACAATTTACTTTTCATTTTCTCACAGTAGTCCCTGACCACCTAATGGTAGAATCTCCATGACTTGTCTTGTCTCACTTTTTTCTTTTTTCTTTCTTGGACTGTTTGGTTTTTACATTGTGTCTTTTATGCACCGTGAAGCACTTTTTCAGCTTTTATTTCTTTATTTAACATGATTCATAAATTTATTGAACTGACTTTATTTTCTAACCACAAACAGAATTTCTGCAGCATTTTATTACAACAGTAACATAGAATCAGATTCATAACCAATAGATAGACAACGGGGAATTTCTAGTAACACTAAAATATAGCTTCTGAGCTTTCTTTATTTTATTATATATATGAATGTATAAAATCATCAGTGGTCACTAGGAATGGGTACCTTTCACATTTGAAACAATATGGTACCAATGCCTGGCACCTGACAATTGGTATCAGCACTCAACGGTACCAATTTTTTGTACATTATTTTGTTTATGAGGTAATAAACATCAATTTGTTTAACAAAAAATATATGTTTTTTTTTAATCTAAAACATTTATTATTCAATGTATAACTTTGCAATTCTGTGTTCATCTCCAGTATTAAAAATCACATACTTTTCCACTCCCTCACGGTCACAATGATGTGTTTAGGTACCTTAACATTGTACCTTTTGATTTTAAGAGAATCAGTACCCGGTACTTTGGACAGAATTTGGTCGGTACCTATAAAAGTACCTAATTTGGTACCCCTTCCCTAGTGGTCACACAAGTTTTGATGTGGAATTAAAGAAGGTATCAATTTGATGAAGCAATCAAATCCTCCTTCCATCATTTTTTTTTTTTACCAGGAAGAATGACCTTGAATAAACTTTTGTAACAGCGTTATCTCTTTTTCCCTTCATTGATTTTCATATTTAAGTCTTTTTTTACAGATTCTCTAATAAAGCTGTAAGGAAGGTTGCCTGTCACACTTCTGTCATAAAAACAAACATGAACGTCCCAGTCTGCACAAACTTTAAACACCACAACAGACATGATGTGAAAACACACACTGCAAACTTCACGCGCACACACACACACACACACACACACACACACACACACACACACACACACAGTCTGCTTTGTTATTTACACACTTTGTTGTGTGTGTTTCGTCACTAGCTCTGCTGCCGCTAAATGGCAGAATGACATAGCCCTGCCATCTCTCTCCTGAGTCTTTTTCACAAATGGAAAAAAAAATGGGTAAAAGGTTCTGCTTTTCCTCTTTATTTATTTGTCTGCCGGTACAAACATATTTCACTTTACAAATAAAGTTAACAGAATTAAGTTTACGTAGGATTTATAATATGATGTCTGACAGTAGCTCATGTATTGACACTTTACTCTGTCGGATGCTAAACCTCAATGCAACCTCAAACACACAAACTGCGGTGTTTGAGGGTGTGTTTCTTCTCTGGTGCAGACAAAGTAAATCAACATCCTGCTTATAACAGACACACAGAGGAACACTGTACCTTCTGCAGCAGGAGAAAAGGTGATGCCCTCTCTCTCGTGAAGCGGCAGCGCACTGAGTCTGGGAATGTCATCAGGCACCATCGCGCGGGGCTGACCCAAAGCCACAGCTGCTGCCCGACAAACATGTTTGATTCTCGGACCGCCGAGTGGTTGCTCCTTCACACAGACAAAAGGCAGAAAAATATTAAGAAATACTCAGTTCTTAAAAACAACATGGTATCTACTTTTATCTAACGAGCTCCAAATAACTTTAAAGCTTATCCTCAAATGATAACAAAAAGAGAAAAAGAGACTGACTGTAATTTTTAAATTCAATGGACAAAAATAGCCTCAATATGCAAAATTTCTCAGTTTGAAAAGATAGAAGAGAAAAGATTTACTCTACAATGTGTTTGTCTGGTTCTTTTACTGACAGAAACCAACAAAACCTTTTTTTTTTCCATAGGATCCTACTAAGATACATTACACAAAAGAAAGAGCAAATGAGAGAAGGGAAAAGGAAAGAGAAAAAAAAGATGTGAAGGAAGGCAAAGTATAAAAAACAAAATAAAATGAGGACAGAAAAGGAGAAAAAAGACAAAGAAGAAAGGGACAGAAAATGGGGGGAAATGAGAAAAAATGAAACGGGGAGGAAAGGGAGAAAAGAGAGGACAAAAGGCAGAAGAATAGGAGAAAAAAAAACAAAAGGAGGTAAGGAAAGAAAAGATGACGACGAAAAAGAAAATAGGAAAAGGAATATAAAGGAGAAAAGGCAGATGAGGGAAAGGAGAAAAAGAAAATAAGGAATAAAAAGAAGGAAAAAGAAAGAGAAGTTGGTGAAAGAAAGGTGAAAAGAAAAGAGGAAAAGACAAGGCAAAAAATAATGAGGTGGAAAACAAGGAGAAGAAAGGAATCAGAATGAAGTGAAAGAGAAAGATAAGGCAAAAAAGAAAAGTGAGAACAATAAATAAAGAAAAGGAAAGAAAAGGAAAGAAAAGAAAAGAAAAGAAAAGAAAAGAAAAGAAAAGAAAAGAAAAGAAAAGAAAAGAAAAGAAAAAGATCTAGATTTCGATATTACCTGAGGATTTATGTCTTTGTGAGTAAAGCCAACTCGTCTCCTCCTCCTTCTTCTTCTGCCCACTGGCAAACGTGTTTCTCTGGAGCCCAGCTATCGGTCAGGGCAAAGAGGAAAATCAAGGTTTAAGGTCAGAATTTAAACTTGGCCTTAGTAAATACTTTCCTGACAAACTTTTCTTCTTCTGCATATTTCTGATCGGAGCATCTTACCTGTGACAGCTTGAGCTGCTTCTGCTGATCAATCTTTATGAGCTGGACTTTTGCTTTCTTCAACAGGTGGAGCATCGTCTTGTTCGCTCCACTGAGACCAATCCGATGGCTGGGCCCACTGACCTCTGACACCTCAAAACTGTCTGCAGGTTTGCTTTCTACTTCACCTACACCTAAAAGCAAAAAAAAAAAAAGGAACGCTGGGTCTATGAAGTAAACCAAACACCTGTCAATGACCTTGTTATACAATCTGACAACCATCTTTTGATCCAGGAACGATTTTGTGAAGAAACGAAGAAACTAGTATCAAAGAAGAAGATTCTCACCGTTGTTATCTCCCTTATCTCCTAATGCAGCCTGTGACGTTGGGTCCACACCTGTGTTCACCACGATTGCCAATCTCCTCACAACACCAGGAGAGTCCATCTCCTCCACTGTGACCTTTGACCTCCGCCTCTTCCTGACTTTAGTAGTTAAACCATCACCAGGAAGTGTGCCATCGCCCTGAGGAACAGACTGGCCTTTCTTCTTCGCTGCCAGTTTCAGAGTCAGTTTCTTGAGGTTCTTGTAGATCTCCAGGTGGCTCGTGCCTGAGCTGGGTTTTGATGGGATCGTTGTCAAAGGGGACGGACTCTCTACCTCAGATTCTGATTCAGAGTCAGAGTCTGATTCAGAGTCACTGTTTGACAGCCGCACGGTGTCTCCGCTGATAAACTCCTGAGACAACAGACTTGGTGTTTCAGCCTCCTTTTGTTGACTTTTCAGGGAAGCTGACAGAGACCGCTTTGGATACGGGATCATTTCTTCATCCAAGAACCTCTTTGGTACTTTGATTACCCGGGTGGACCGTCCACTCGTTACGGTGGTGGAAGAGTTGTTTGAGTTCTGCTGGTTTTGTTCAGAACTCAAGCTCGTCTCACTATGTGACAGATTGGTGCTCTGGCTTGGTAGCTGCCCATCAGGCGTCCCTGGACCTGGGATTGGCTCTGTAACATACGTGTAATAAACGTGTTTCACACGAGGTCGTTTACATAATGGACGGTTAACGAGTGGAACATTTTTCCCTGGCTTTCGCCGATGCCCAAACTTGGATCGTCGTTTTTTGTGTGGTTTTTTTGTGGGGGAATCTGCAGCTTTACCCTCCAGAGGCATTGCTGCCTCCTCTCCACTTTTTGGACCTGCCTCAGTTCCAGCCTCAGGTGAAGCTCCTGTTGCCTTCACCGTCCTTTTTCTTATCCGTTTGTGAACAGAGAGAGCGACTGCCTGAGACGCTCGTCTGGTGTGCCCGAGTGGAAAGCCCCTTTTCCGTTTAATGTTTCTCTGTGGGTGTGATTGGTCTGTGTCTGGGTCCTCTGACACCTCGCCTTGTTCTCTGACCTTGGAAGCTCTACCTGCACCAATGGCTGCTGCCTGAGTTCTTCTCAGCCTGTCTGCTGAGGTAGTGGCTGTTTGGTTTTCTGTGCTGCCTGAGTCTGCTGATTTTCCTGCTTTCTTGATAAAGTCAGCTGACTCTGTACTGCTCCGTCTACGTGAGGCCTGCTCTTTTGCAGTCAGAGCTCCCCGTTTGCCTCGCAGCTTTATGACCACCTTGGGTAAGTCTTTATCTTTAACCAGGCTCTCTTCGTCTCCCTGGTCCTCTTTGGGGACGCGTGGTACAATTTTTCCAATCAGGGACGCTTTTGGGGGCCTGGGCATGATTTTACCGATCAGAGGTTTTGCTCCAGCAGAAGAATCTGAAGATCCAGGAGGATGCGATGGTGGAATGGTGCTTGAAGATTTCTGTGAACGAGTTGTTGAGGTCCCAAATCCAATGAAATCTTCCTCCTGGAAAACAAAACACATATGTTAATTAAAAATGGAAGTCACGCAGCTGATCCAAATCAAGGGGTCTCACAACAAACACTGGTAATTTAGACTTCAGTACAGCTCATGTCACTGTTCTACCAAAAGTAAAAGAGATGATTAAAGTCTAGATCAGGGGTCTCATTTGATATTAGGGATGGAACGGTTAATGAAAAATCCGAACGGTTGGGTTTTGCTCACTAACTTCAGGGCGCGTGCGCTTCGTTTGGTTCTTGTTTTTGTTTTTTTCTTCATTTTACTACTCAGTTTGAAGCGAGTATGTAGCTCTGACCAAATACATGCACAACTCAAAGCAAAGGAGTACAGCAGGACGATTTGTAGGGAAGCGTTTGTGTTGTTTAGATGACGAGCAGAGAGGACAGACTTATGGTGTGGCCACACCAAACGCAAACTCGCGAATTTATTCATGCGAATCGCCTGTCACGCGCCGCGTGAACCCCCGAGTCTCGACACTGGACTATTTTGACAAGCTGAGGGGCGAACGCGAGTTAGCGCGGTACTGCGCATGCGGAGTAGAGAGCCCGTTCATTTAAAGACCGAAAGTCCAAAAGAGCAGCTGAAAAACAATGAGCTGTGGTTTCCAAAGCATGACAGGAGAGTGTGTGAAAGCTTTGGAGATCACAATCAATGCCTGCTGCCTCTCCCTGGTAATCCACCTCCACCAACCCTGCCAGGCTGTTCCCTGCGATCTCATCCTCGACCCTCCGAACCTCCGACCCCTCGAACCCCCGACCCATGTTCCCTGAGGTCTCCCTGGGGATAATGAAGGGGTGGAGGAAAGAGAGGAGCACAGAGAACTTCCATCTTTTCCCTGGCTCTGCCCCTGCCCCGCTCCTCCCTCCTCTCTGTCAGGCTCAAAACTCCGCTGAGGAAAACACAGTCGGACTCAGTGATGATCTGTGTAGGCAAATCCAGCTGGGAATGAATATTTACAGAGCTTACATTCAAAACCTGTCTCCTCAGAGACTTTCACCCAAGCCTGCTCCTTTTTTTTCTGGTCTCTGTAGAGTACACACGTCGTATCGTATCACTCTGGATGGTGACACCGCACAGATTATTTTCTTTTCCATCTTCCGGCGGAGTTGGAGACGGAGCAGGCTGTGGTTGCCCCCAAACGTCATCAAATCAATGACGTCGTGGGGGAATGTCATCACTGATTGGCTGCCACAGCAAGCCTTCAAGCGAATTCGCGTCAAAAGTTCAATTTTTTCAACTCAAGCAAATTCGTGTCTGCTGCCAAAACGCGTGAACGCTCCAAACGCGCAAACGCCCCAAATGAGCTGCGCCGAACGCCCCAAACGCTCCGCCCGAGGCGAATCGTCGTCTAAACGCGTCTTTGCATTGATTTTGTATGTAATCGTGCCGCAAATTTGCGTTTGGTGTGGCCATACCATGAGAGGGTGTATCTGTGGCGTTGTGTTGTTCTGCTGTCACAGAGCACTTTTAGGTTACAGTGGTTAGAAAGTTGAGGACAAAAACCGGGACTGAGTGTTTCAAATTCAAATTCTTCATTTCCGTCTTTGTTAATTACCTTGATTGTAAAAAAGTTAGCACTTTTCTCCAGCAGAGGGTGAAATGATTCTCTCTGACTCATGTGATGTGCACTTTATGGGAAAACATTGCTCCTGATATAGTCTGTAGACATCATCATCATCATCATTTCACATTTTCACATGATCTTGTGTTAAAAAAGCAAATTAAAAATCTTAAATCATAAATATAGAAGAATCTCAATTTAAATCACATCAGCAACCCAAAAATCGTAATAGAATCAAATCGCGAGAATAGCATATTGTCCCAGCCCTATTAAATACATTCAAATGTCCAGGTGTGAAACTGTCAGCGCTCTCAAAAGTGTTCAAACCCCGCTCAAATCACCTTGCTAAAATCAAAAGTCAAAGTGAACGTTGGTTTTGGATGTAAATTCAATCTGAGCCGCTTCAGGGAGTCTGAAAGTTAAGTGTGAACTTCATATTTGATTATCTGTCACTTGTTTCTGTCTTCATGATTTGATTATCAGGTACCATCCCCACAGCAGTTGTGACTGGTGCATCACCACTCTTACTCTAGTGTTGCATCAGTGAGCTGCTGAGGCAACAAATGGAGCAGATTTTGGTTTCAATCTCAGTCAGAAATAAAAACTGACTCAGCAGGCGATGTACCTGAGCCTCCTCTCCCTTCACATCACAAAAAAAGACTGAGAGAGATAGAGAGAGATATGATACATGAATTATTTTATCGGTAGTTAAATGGAGAAACACTACAGCTGAAGTGGAGTATTTTCAGTTTACCCTTGGAAAGAACAGAAGCACTCAAACAACACTGCTGCAGGAGTTTAAACTGACACTTTGAGCAGAGTCAGCCTCCAGCATCCTCTCATTCAGAAACCTGTTCCACTGCAGATGCTCAAACACCCCACCAAAGCAGAACGAAAGCACACTTCATCTTCAGTTACTCACATCCATCCTCATGTGTAAAACAACGACTCCACAAACCAGTCACCGATGAGACTCCCCCACTGATGTCCATTCAAAGCCACAGAGAAATGCACAAGCGTAAGACGCACTGAGTGACGTGTGGTACTCCACTCCAGTAGCACCCAAAAGCTTAAGCCCATGTGATTCTGTTACAGTCCACTCTAAAGGGATTGCATCAGTGAATTCAGGCTGATGTCAGACACTACAGCTCCAGCTCGGAAGATTAAATAATGTGATAAGATCCAATTTAGCATTTAACCATTATCATCCTGCCTGGCATGGTTTAAAGGAGACCACCTTCGAAGATGAGAACAACTTCTGTACAGAGCTGCAATGAAATCCTCACCTATTGATCATATATTACTACATCTAATCATTATCTCCACCCTAAACTCTGAACCATCAGATCAGAGCTGTTCTTTTTTTACTGAGCAGGAACAGCTGCTGCAACAAAATCCTGGCTTTTGTATGAAGAGTAAATATTCTGGAGAGAAAAAAAACACCCCACTATTTCTTTGAGCTTTTTAATCAACTAAGTGAATCTGCAAAATTATTTTATGGCTGAATATTTTAATAAAAGTTGTAAAAGTCGTTTGGAGAATTGACAGGAATTTAAATCAACTGCATTAACCTGGTCATATACATGTATAAATATTAAACATTTTTGTTTGTTTTAAGCAGGCATGCATGCTAAAAATGTCTAATACAACATTTTTAAATGACATTAAAAATGAATATTCAGGAAATTTTCACATTTAAAAATGTCAAAATATTTAGTTCGGCTTTTCTTCAGGCCATGCTTTCTACTCATCAAGGACTATCTTCAATGGCTGCTATCTTGTTATGACTGGTCGTGATCACAAAAAAAAAATCGTTCATAGAAAAAAAGCGATAAATGGTTAAAAAAACAGAAGAATTTTTCAGCAATTGAAATGTTATAAAATTTAATTCAAGTTGATGGTAACAAACCATAAAATGTCTAACATTCTTTAAAAAATACTATAGAAACTTTTTGGGTAACTTTCCTGAAATTTACCAGAATTTTCCAACCTTCTGCAACTTTACTTTCAATTAATCAAAGCTATTACACCGGTAAGAATAGGAGTTTGATTTTGCGTGCGGATTTCACAACAATCCTAGCTGTACTGAGGTTAGTAAGGTAAGGTGATGACAAGAAAAGTGTATAACTGTCATCTTTGCAAACAAGGCATGGAGAGGGCCTAAATGTAAAAGAAACTGGGTTTGGAAAAGGGTCCAAAAAAAGGCTTCCATAATTATTATGTGTTTAGATTTAGAAAACTAGAAACCCTAGAAAGTCAGTTTACATTGCAAGAGAACTACTGGAAATTGGTTAAGCATAATATCCAGAGATGGGTACAGTTATCTAAATTACACAAATTGACACTGAATTTTGTATTTTTTAATTACACAGCTAAATTTTCCAGTAAGTTAAATAATACATTTTCAAAGCAAACACGTTTAGTTTAAAACATTAAATTAGATTTCAGAATATGCTTTTCAAATTATATACAATAATTCAAATTCAGTTTCAAGTGGCATAAATCTCAGCCCACAGTGACTGCTGTCAACTTAAACTTTATTAGACTATTAGCATAGATGATGGAAGATGTGCCTAATAATGAGAGATTTTTTACAATGCATTATTTTAATAAATAAGTTAAGGGATGATTATAACTGAATGGTCTTTTTTTCACCTTAACAAACAGGTAAAAGAGAGCATTTCCCTTCATGTTGCAGCACACGTTAAAGTGACGTTCAAAACACCCAGCAGTCAGCTGACGTCTCCAACGTGGAGTGTGTGAACCCAAAGTAAAGCAGCAGCAACAACGTTTGAACAACGACAGTGGTGGCTGGTTGCTCGTGGGCAGCAGCACAGTATGGGAGATTCAACTCAACAAAACATGCTGTGCTGGGGATTAATAAACAAAGACTTGCTCCGGTTTCCATCACAAACACCCAAACACGATTGTTATCATACCGCCAAAGTTTCCGCCTTGAGTTCTTCTGGTGCAAACAAACCCGGCTACATAGTCACTGATCTCAGCAAATGCATGACTGTTTCAACTAACAGCATTACTACAGGAAACGCACATCCAGGCAGTAACTATTAATAACAGCAAAGCAGCAGACTGGAAATATTCACCCACCAACCAATCTTATACATACCCTGCAGGCACACAGTAAGCTACACTGCCTATTTTGGGTGAGTGTTTGCTAACGAAGCTACCGCTAACTAGTTCCACATTAGCTTAAATTCTTTGAAAGAGAACAAATGAAGCATTTTGTATTGTTGGTGTGTTCATTAAACTGTCCACATAAAGCACAAAGCGTAATGTAATCCGTGTAGCTGACATGCTACGGTTAGCTTATTCACCTCCTCACTGTTGCTGGAGTCGAACCCCGCATCTCTCTGCCGACTGTGCTTTTCTGCCACCCCGAGCAGGCGCAGCAGGGACGGATCTTCGCTCAACGCGAGACCGATGTTAACGGGCCTTGGCCCTCCGGCAGCCAGCTCCCCATCGTCCGAGCCAAGCCTTCCCCGTCTGGTGCGTTTCTCTGACCGCAGCCTGCTTCGAACCGGGCACGGGCGACCCGGGAACCGAGCCTTAGCCGAGCCCTGGGTGCCCAAGCCCGCGACGGAAGCGGGAGGTGATAATCCGCCTCCCGATGCCGCCATTATTTACTACAACAACACGGAGGGCGCGCGGGCAGAGGGTGACAGCAGCGATCAGCGAGGCAAGATGGACTGCGCAGAGGCAAAGGCGCGAGATAGAAAGCAACCACAGGTGCATCATGGGAAACAGGTCTTCTTAGGCACAGGACGCATTTTGTTCCAGAACACCAGCCTTCTTTTCATGTATATTGTGCTTTCTTATGAAGAATGGACAAATATTTGAGTCTTTATGTATAAATTATACATAGACTGAAATAAGAAAAGTTCATATTAGAGATTAAGAAGTTTTATTATAATCCGTTTCGGTCCAAATAAAAATACAAACAAGTTGTGCTTTCATCATCATGCTTTATTAATAAGAACAGGGTACTTAATATTATTAAAAAGTAGTATGATTGATAAATCAACAAATGGGCATAAGAAGCTCAACCTTAAAATTAGAAATTAAAACTATGACATTATAATTAGGCAACATTAGGAAATGATCCCAAGAATTAAAAGTAAATTTAAGATGATTACAAGGTTCTTAAAACTGAAATTGAGTACATTATGTAGTAGATGTAAATCATTGGATTTTGCAAAAACATCAATCATTTTGTCTGACAGAAATGCATTGAGTAAAATCCTTTATTACTGTGAAAAACAAGTACTATTTTATGGGTTGAATAATTTTTTATGTATATTTTTGAATGGTTTAAATTTGTAACACCCCTCATAAACAAGATGATTCCCCTCAAGGGGCTATCCCATCAAGCAATAAATTCACATTTATTCATTATTTAATAATATACATCTGTTTGTTTTGCTTGGAAAATTATACCACAAAGGCCCTTATTTATCACTATTATTATTATTATTATTATTATTTGTCATTTTCAATACAATGATATTGTAAGCAAACGCTTGTCTAAATTGCAATTGCTGGTATTAATTTAGACTATTATCTGTTGCCAAATTTGTTTAGCTGAAGTATCAATTGTCACTCTGGTCTAAAAAGGGACTTTTTTACTAGAGAGACAACCAACTAGTACACAAAAAGTCCTAAATGAACTAGAAGACATCCCAAGTATTACTCACATACAATTTTAACATTAGGTTTGAATGACTCTGCATTTGTTTTTTAAACAAAATCTTGTACTACATAAAGTACTCATATTTTGGTTATTCATCTCACACACTCAGAAAGACAGTAAAAGACACCACAGAAGTTTTAAGTTTTTTTAATAGAACAACTTCCTACTTTTGTAAAGAGATAAGACCCCAAGATCATATCATAAAGTAAGCACCCTAAGCAGTAGGGATTCACCGATACCGATCATGGTAACAGTGGCCCTCAAAGCTGGATCGGTATCAGTGGGAAGGAGCTGAACCATGGTGCCAATCCGGGCAACCAGCTTTATGCCTTCTTACTGGCGCTCTTGGCTACCTGATCTGAAATGTTACCTCCAGTTTTAATATTAACTACAGTAATTATATCTCCTCATTTTTTTTGCCTTTTACACAAAAAACACCAGTCTTATCCCACAGTAGGGCATGTTGTTTATTATTTAACACTGGTATTGGATCGGTATCGGTTGATAGCCAAAACCCAGGGGTGGGTGTTGGATCAGTGCATCCCTACTAAGCAGTGACCCATTTATTGGATTATGAATTGGATGTTGAGGAATTACATTCTCTGTGCACCTGAAGCCTTAATAGGTTTCCTTGAAAAGAAAGTAAACGATAAGAACGATATATTCCCATTCAAGAGTGAGAATTAACCAATTAACTTTCAATGAATATAAATCATTATTGGTATGACAGAGATAACACAAAAAGCACACAGCTCTTTCAACTGAAGGTCATTGTGAACATTATTTCTATATACAGATCAGAGATTTATCCACAACTTTAGGACAGAATTCTCAGAGTATTTGAAAGGAAGAACAGCATTCCTGAAACAACCCCCATAATCCATGTTACATAATCTCCCTTCAAATACTCTCGTTCTAAATTATTCACATATCTACCTACACAAATGAGAATATGGCATAAATACTCTGACAATCGTAACCAAAGTAGGATGGAGTTTGAGTCTTTTTCCCTTGTATTATCTTTTTTCTGATACCTCCTCCACCTTAATGTGGATGTCCTGGTGAATCTCTAGAACACCCTCTGCTTCACAGCTCTTTCCACTGGTGGGGCAGGTGTTTTCAGAGCAGTGAACCTTGGTCATGTGTGCTTGGAGCTGCTCAGGGTGAGCAAAGCTCTCGTCACACTCTGTGCATGTGTGAGGCCTGTGAGAGGAGGGACCATGTTCTGCTCTCTTGTGCGCCCGCAGGGCTGTAACAGAAGTGAATAACAGGTCACAATCTGCTTCAGGACAGGGAATCTTGGGCTCTGTTGGCTGCTTGTCAGATGGACAGCCCTCTGTTGGGAAGTCATTGTCATCTTCCTCCACTTCCACTTTAATTTTCTTGCTGTCAACAATCCCTCCTTGAGCTGTGCTCTTTGGTTTACGACCACGTTTTTTGACAGGGGTTATTAGGCCACATTTGACATTGTAAGCATATGTCTCCTGGTGCTGCAAGAGCTCCTCTTCGGTCTGAAAACTACGTCGACATTTACAGCACTTGTAGGTGTTGGTATTCCCAGGCCCTCCAGAGCCCTGGGAATGCATTGTCATGCGATGGTGGCGGACGCGTGCAGGACTAGGGAACAAGGCACCACAATCCTGGCAGGGAAACCGCCGCTCAATGCAATCATGTCGTCTGTGTTGGTTCACCTGAAATAAATTTTTAGAAAAATCAAAGATGTGCAGGATTTTGAGCACAAAAATAGGCTTGTATGTAGCTTGCTGTTTCCTCACCTCAGTGTAGGTTAAAAAGTGTTTCTGGCAGTAGGTACAGAGAAAAGGCTTTTCCTCTGTGCTGTGGGTGGCTTGGTGCTGGCTGAGCAAGTCTGAGGAAGAAAAGCTTTTGTCGCACTGGTAGCAAGTGAAGAGTGTATCAGTCTGCAGAAAGACAGGTAGAACTGGGTTTAGTCTATTTTAAGCCTAAAACATAAATAAAATACCATTAGATAAACAAGAATGCCTAGATTTTAGACATTCTGTTTGAACCAATTTGAATTGCCTTTTTTCCTCTAAACTTAAAAAAAACATTTCCCTAAACCCTAAAAACAATTCAACATTCAAAGATTACTTGTCAATGTGCGTATCAGTGTCACTTCTTGAAACAAAACCGTTCATTTTGTGTTGTTTTTTCTCTTACCTCCTGCAGCTGCATCTTGTACAGCTCCCTATGACTCTTCCTCATGTGTCTCTCCTTTGCTTTGGTGTTACAGAAGGTAATGAAACACAGGAAACACTGTAGATTCTCATGTTGATCTAAACCCAACGAGATTGAACAGTCTGGTTATTTGTTACGAAGTAATAGTAAAGAAAAGAGGGGTTACACAGTTTTAACAATTACTGTTGAAGCATAACTTCATGAGTGATTAGTGAAAAGGGGGGCTTACAGGACTGCACTGGTCCAACCACGATCTCCTTTTTGATCTCCTTTTGGGTTGTTTTCGCCTCACTACCAACGACGACTTGCTCTATCTTTAACATTTCCGTGCTGATGAGTTCATACACCACTGAAGAAAAATGAAGCTGAAAAACAGGATCAGATCACGTTTGCAAAAGATTATTAAACTTAGTAATGAATTAATCTTTATTTTACTGTGTTTGGGCGACTTCAATAGCATTCTGCAGAGACATAGGCTAGCCCCAGGAAACCCGCGAAACGTTGTGAAACATTGAGAAATTTTCAACAAACCACAACCAAGCTGGAACTTATTAAAAAATAAGACCGTTTTCAAAAATAAATTAAGCATATTGCAAGGTTATATATATGAAATCATGAGTGATTACAATGTTATCATTACATAGAAATGCTATCATGGCCTGAGCTAGTCGGGTGAGAGATGGAGAAGGCGGCCACAGCTCCTAATGCAAAGCTACGACTAAAAAGGACGACGTGAGTACACATCTATTTCCTACCAATTTTAAAATACGCAGTTTTAATTCATTGTTTTACCTATATGTTTTAAATCAGTTTCTATGAGCGAAATAGATGTTATTTTCGACTGTTGTGACTGTAAACAATTCAAATGTGTATTCACGTCTTACCGTTCGAACAGTCCACCAAAATGAAGCCGCATCAACGTCCTGCCCATGTCACGTGATATGGTGAAGATTATGTTATCGCGAGAACACAGGTGAACTAACTGACACATCACATTTTAACTTGATTTTATTTCCACTTATAACCTTTCTGTTGGCAATATTTTGTTACCTAGTTCATCACAAAATGTGGCAAGTACACAAGTCAATTAATGCATATAAAATGAAAAAAAACAAGGAAAAAAACAAGGAATTAAACAACAAAGTATTGAGATTCATAGAACTTTATTTGTAATAGGACAAGGCAAACATCAATGCAAGTCTTGATGAAGAGGTGATGAGTCGGCACATTATCGCTTTAAATATTTTGACAGTGACATAAGCAGAAGGTTAAAAACATTAGGCAAAAAGAAAGAGTTCAAGGAGTTGAAGGAACCATTTATGCTCTGGCCTGCTGCTGCTGCTGGTATTCGGCAATACGGCTCTCCATCACAGGCCTGAAGTGTCGGATCAATCCCTGAGAACAAAGAGGAGGATATGAAGCAAAAAGTTTAACTTTAACGGCATTACACAAATGGTGAATGTATCCAAAATGGGTTGGTATAAATGTACAAAAGACTGCTAGGGGGAACTCAGAGGTTTAATGTATGTGCAATAATGTGTCAGCTGGTAGTTGTGTATATATGTTTACCTGCACTGGCCATGCAGCACCGTCTCCCAAAGCACAGATAGTGTGTCCCTCAATCTGCTTACTGAGCTCCCAGATCATGTCGATCTCAGCTGGCCGAGCATCTCCACGCACAAAACGCCACATCATCTTATTCATCCAGTCCACTCCTAAAAGAACAGAAAAAGTATGTTTTATCCCAAGATGGCAAGAGGTTGAGAAAAGACATGTAGAGCAGAGGGAAACATTACTTACCCTCTCTGCAGGGTGTGCACTGACCACAGCTCTCATGTTTGTAAAACTCAATCAGGCGCGCAATAGCTCTGATAACATCAGTCTGGAAAAAGAATGCATTAATGTGATGAAACACATGAATATGCAGTGAAGTCACTGACACTGAAGGGCTGAAAAACTTACCGATTTGTCCATTACAATGAGGGCAGCTGTGCCCAGGCCAGTCTGAGCCTGGATGAGGCCATCGAAGTCCATCAGCACATCTTCACACACACTCTTGGGAATGAGGGGTGTTGAGGAGCCGCCGGGGATTACACAAAGCAGGTTATCCCACCCACCGCGCACTCCACCTACCAGACAGATGTTTGACTCAGTTAAGTAAAATTAAGAAAACTTGCATTAAGTTAGGTTGTGCTTACGTTAAGCTGACTTAATCTTTGACCTCAATGGCAGTAAACACATCCAGACAAACAAGTGTTTGGCTTCCTCTTTTAATCGATTGAGATTTGATTTCCAAATCTTTTCAACTGAGAGTTTTTTAAGGACAAAATCCAAAAGCCCCCCCAAAAAACATAAACTATTTTCTAGGCTTTAGTTCAAAGGTGTTATAAACTGTGAAATTCTGTCTGCAACAAAATGAATCACATTTTGTTATTTTTTGTGTGTGTCCTGTACCTGCATGCCTCTCAATGAGGTCTTTCAGAGGAACAGACATTTCCTCCTCAACAGTGCAGGGATGGTTAACATGGCCGGAGATGTTGAATAGTTTTGTGCCTGAGTTTCGCTCTCTGCCAAATCCCAAAAACCACGAGCCTCCACGACGACAGATGGTGGGAGCAACAGATACGGTCTCCACATTGGCAACAGTAGTTGGGCAACCAAAAACACCTTTAGGATTACAGCAGATGGATGGAGATATTTAAGATACTGTTTCTTCTGCAGAAATTAAATTTTCAACATAAGCCCTTGTAATTTAATCTTTATTTTAAGACAGAAGCTTTGACTAATGTTTCTTCTGTACTTTATTCCACCATACACTGAAACTCACCCACGTCAGCAGGAAATGGAGGCTTCAGGCGGGGCTTCCCCTGTTTGCCCTCCAGGGATTCAATAAGAGCTGTCTCCTCTCCACAGATGTATGCTCCAGCACCACGCATCACAAACACATCAAAGTCGTAACCAGAGCCACAGGCGTTTTTCCCGATCAGCCCGGCTGCATAGGCTTCATTAATAGCCACCTGAAAACACATATTAAGAAGGACGTGGAGCTTAAGAGGAGACTTGATGCAATGATCTTGAATAAGAATTAAAAATATTAACTGCCACTGTTTCTGCTTGGACTGAAGAAGCTGTACATCAAAATATATTTTTTTAAGAAAATTGATTCTTGTTTTAGCAAGTATTGTTTTTTAAGGTACAATGTTCAGTTTAATTTTTCATGTTTACCTGCAGGTTAGACGACTCGTTGTAGAACTCTCCTCTGATGTAGATGTAAGCAGCACGTGCTCCCATGGCCCTTCCAGCAACTAGGCAGCCCTCTACCAGCTTGTGTGGATCATTCCTCATGATCTCCCTGTCCTTACAGGTGCCAGGCTCTCCCTCATCTGCATTCACCACCAGGTACTTTGGCCTATAGCAAAGTATTGTTTTTACATGTGCTCCACAGAAGCTGCATTTTAATCTTTAATTTGATGTTTGGCCAAAGAAGACAGCATTAAATTAAGTGTACAAAAACTCTCTGGAGCATCATGGCTGTTTAACATCCCCCCTGTGGCTTCATTTTTCATTTAGATCCCATATAATGATAGTGATAGAATAGAGTGTTAGAATACTGACACAATACAGGAACATCAAGCAAAACAAAAACAATAAAGTGAACATCTCTGTCTCGTAACTGACCTGCCATCGCTAGGTTTGTTCATAAAGCTCCACTTCATGCCTGTGGGGAAACCAGCTCCACCTCTCCCACGCAGGCCAGAGACCTTGATCTCATTGAGTATCCAGTCAACCCCCTTGAGGAGGATTTCCTTGGTTTTGTACCAGTCCCCACGCTTCAGTGCTCCCTTCAGCCTGGAGCAGAGACATGTGTAGGTGTTACACAGATTGCTTCTCAGAAAGTACTTTCCAGGACACTTTTCTTATATCCAATAAAGTATAATAAGGGATACTTTTTGAGTGTGACAGTCTTATCAGAGAGGTTACCTCCATTCATGGCGCCCATACAGATTAGTGAAAATTCTGTCCTCATCTGCAAGAGGTCCATATGTGGTTTTCTTGGGGGCACCCTGGACATAATGACAATGCATATAACGTCACTGCTATCTTTGACAATAAATTTGAAGTTTCAATTTTCCTAGCGCCAGGTACCTGTGCTGTGCTGTTGTATCTGGTGATGGCTGTAACTCCGGTCTGGCTGACAGCAGCTGGAGCGCGGGCCACCCCACACGCCAGTGCTCTTGACAGGGACAGCATCCTTGCTGTTTAAAGGGAGACAATGACATAGTAGGCTCTTTTAATTTATCCTTATTTGTCTTGTTTTATTCAGTTAAATTCTAATTTGTCTATCTCAGTTTGTTACAGTAACAAAACCATTTGTGTGTGCTTATTTTTTTTACTCTGCCATTTTTTAGGGAAAACCCCAATGAATGAATATGAAAGAAATAACATGGCAAGTCACGCAAACATTGAAAAATCACAGTTAGGGGTGAAACAATTCCTATTCCTATTCTTAGTTGCGAATGATAATGAGAAAACTTAAGTGACCTTGTCTCACTCAATTAACACCTTTCTAAACGTAAATAACTAAGTTTACAGAAATATAAAATAGAGGCAAACTCAATCTTCTGTTTGAATTGGATGGCACCATTAACGTTGAAGTCGTCGGGTGCAGGATTTTGAAACCAATAATCAATATTCGACTTATTTATAATTACCATCCTTGTGATTTCCTACAACCACAGCCTCGTCCGATATATCAATCCTAAGATAAACAAGCTAAGCAGCTGAATAACAAAAGACTCAACTCAAACTATGCCACGAGCAGATTGATTCCATCAGTTATCAACACATGGTTCTTTCTAGTTTGATTTTGTAACTTTCATTCGAAGCGATGTAAGTTTGAGAGATTTTACAAATGCAATGTAACAGCTTGGACCTTGTGTAACTTCTGATGTGTTGTTGTTATGTCAGAGCGAGTTAGCTAACGAAGGTACATGTGTTTTGAGCCTAAACATGCAAACCGTGTGATTGTATCAACACATAAGAGAGAAATACGAATGTAGGAAAAAGATCCAAGCTCTTGTTCTTCTCTTGGAGGGTGATATTTTGCTACACACTGACCTCCATGCTCACGTAAGCTACGACTAGCCTCACGCTAGGCTAAGTGAGCTAGCGGTCAACCTTGTAATGTCAGCATAAAAGGAAGCCAATTCACGACTTTTCTATCAACGCTAGAAGAATGCTGTTCTTGTATCTCACAATCTGCAATGTTTACAACGCACTAGAGCGATGACTGTTGCTATGTAAGTTCACAAAAGTCGGTCTTACTTACCTTCTCAACGTCCCGATTTTACGAAACGCAGACAGGAAGTAGATGAGCACCTTACCGGAAGCTGTCCTCAGCTCCACTGTTCGGCTTCTAAGCGAAGCAGGGTTATTTAAAAGATGAGGTTGCACAACGTATGGACACTGAACCGCCCTCTTTTTAAGAAATAAAATCATAACATCTGAGGACAGTGAAGTGCGAAGGAAAATATTTATCTATCATTTCAGGAAAAAAAAAACGTTTTCTCTCATTATGCCAAAGTAATTCTTCTAAGTTTGTCTCCAGAGTAAAGCTAGACTTCCACTTTATGCTTGTTATTACCATTCCTAAACGGTAAATTCAATTAATCAACTCTGCAGAAATAGTATGTAGCTCAAAGTGCTTTACAGTGATCGAAAAAATTCTCTAAAAATATATAAAATAGAGTGATTACAATTACATATTAAAAATATTTTAGAGTGGGGGACTTCACACTTTAAAGGGATGTTTATTAAAAAAAAACATTAAATGACGAGCTAATATATTTCATTAGAAATGAGATTGTACATAGTTCATAAATAAATAAAAAGATAAGGATTTTCTTTAATAAGTTGAGCCTATATTGTTAATTTTGTGATTTTCAGCGCTGGTTATAAGTGAGAAGATACGCTTATCTGATATTTAGCTTATACCTCAAGAATTTGACATAAATAAACTTGTGATTACAGGAAAATGAAGTAAATAAAGTGTGTGGATGCATATCCCCTTTGGGACTCTGTGTTTTATGCACAGACATAGAACACAGAACACAAAAGCATTATTACTTATTTGCCCCTTTTTCCAATCAACATCTGACTCATTTTTCTGGATAAATAATACTTTACACATCAATCACCTCATGATAGAATATTATAAATTACATTAACTTCCCAGATTAAACTCAGAGGTGATGTACAAAAAGCTTAAAAATTACTTAAGTCTGGGCAACAATTACATAGTACAATCTTAAGGAACCCCCAAAAAGTCCTTTCTACATAATACTTATTTAACTGTTCACTTTTCAACTTTAACTGTTCAAAGAGCAGTTGTGAACAGATTTATAGACTAGTACTTGACACATATATTCCAAAATTGAAGACACAAAGACATATAAAAAATAATTTAATATTGATAATCATAGGGTAGAAATATTAATATTTTGTTGATATCATAAGTAGATATTATTCAGCAGAAAGGTCAAACAATGGAAAGGGTAGGCTTAGCATGGTGTCTAACATTGATCAAATTAATGCGAGAAAATTTATATATTGCCGACATTTTATAATCCCAGGCTTTTTCATCTCGTCTTACATTAAAGTTTTAAATAAATCAATGCAACTGTATAATCAAGCAAAGATACGTACAGTACATGTTACAGTTGGTGACTGAGATGTCAATCCTCATCTTGACAAATTCAGTGCAGTGACTCTTATTACTGGCATATTGTAAGCCTGTGTATTGATGTTACACTGAACGGACTCACTGAACTTAACTGAAGTCATTTTCATAAAGATTTGACAAAGTTAAATAACTAAATCAAAAGAAAAATTAGATGAGTTAAGGTGTCATTTTAACATAACAGGAGTGACCTTACATGAATCACAACTTTTCATACTGTAAGGCTCACTAATTTGTAAAGATCAGCTTTAGTTAATTCTACATGTGAGTGCACTGAGTCATCTACATGACGGTGTATTATCCAGTAAAACCTGCCTCTGTACAGTTATTACATCACAGCTGCTTATCCTGGCATTAAAGGCTCTCTTGATTGAACCTATAGACCTGAGAGAACATTTAAATCAGAGACACACACGTGCAGCTGTTGGATGAATCAGCCAGCTGGTGCTCCTGTGTGTTTATAATATCCGGTATGAAGAATGTGACTGATATTGAAACTGGTCTCAAAAAATATTTCAGGAATATAGAAATCATTCTCAGAGCAGTATTTGCACTTAGGAAAGCATTGATGAAAAAGCATGTGCAGCCAAATTTAAAGATGGTTAATCTGCAATAAACAGTGTTTTGTGTGTGTTACCAATGTGTGCTTGTAGAAAACATCTGAGTTTGTATCAGCTTATCCAGCAATACGTAGAAGTTCAGAGGCTCATGTTTTTTTGTGTTTTTTTTGTGTTTGTTTGTGTAATGAAGTCAAGTTCAATCACACTGAAACAAATTTTTCTGTTTTCCTGGATTCAGTTTGTCTTATTGGGTCACTCTGCAGCAGGAGGCGGACCACTGGTTTTGCAAGCGACCCTGCCCAGTCGGTCCACAGCCACACTCTCAAACGCCCTCCTCATCAGAGGGTGCTCCTCCAGGACCTCATTGAAGCTGTCCACACTCAGGGAGTAAAGGCGACAGTAGGTGTCAGCCTTCACGGTGGCTGTGCGCCGTCCTTGGGTGAGCAGGCAGATTTCTGAACCAAAAAAGATAATTTTATGTTCAAATTTATTGTAGAAGATTAATAACAAATCAGCTTGCTTTAAATTCTCAGGGTAAATACTTGATGTTTTTGGATCAAAGACTATTACTTTGAAAAAACACAAGTAAATTCAAAACATCACCAAGAGTATAAATCATTTTTATAAAAGATACTCTACATTTGTTATCATTTACTGATAAATATTCTTTTGATAAATCAAGAAAATTAAAGTTAGTTCCATTAAGGTTACGTGGCAGCCTTACATATGAAACAGATTAATAAATGTAAGGGTAACAGCACCATTTTTTTCAACAGCTTAGCAAAAACCATCCTTAAAACCTTTGAAATAAATACAAGTAAATTTTTATAACTTACCCCCAAAATATGCTCCATCATTGAGCGTGATACCTTTGCTACCACGTGGGATAACTGTGACTGAGCCATGCTGGATGAAATACATTTTCCGACCCAGCGTTCCTTCTCGTATGATCAAGTCACCTGGTTGGAAGACTTCGAAACGCAGCTTGGTCAGGATCACCGTCACAAAGTGAGGGTCAGTGTTGGCAAACAGTGGCATGTTTGCTACGAGTCCACGGCAGTTATAGCTAACAATCTCCTGCAGGGTGGGAAAGAGTGAGGAGACAAGAGATGTCAGGAAACCATGAAATCCCTTTCCCTTTAAATATAATGAATATTAAATAGTTTTCACAATTATAAACTCTAATATCTCAAAAATAAATGCTATCAAATGATTGGATGTTTCAGCTCCCAACAAGGTACTGGAAGTTTCAATTTACTGCGGACCACTTTGAGGGTCAGATTCCACAGTTTTCTGCTTATTCATAGCTATAAAAGAAGATTGAGAACACTTTATTGAAAAACAAATCAAACACATTGATTGATTTGTTAATTATCACCCATGTGAGCATGTTTTTTTAATAAAAGGGCAAAGCAGAGAGTCAGACCTCAAAGTTGATTGATGACTCACCTCTTTCAGCGGATCACTGAGCTCTCCCAGGATGCTGTCTTCATCGAACATCTTGCCCTGGAACCGCTGCTCATAATAATCATGGATCCTCTGTCTCACATCTGCTGGCAGTTTGTGGAATGACATGTACTGCTCCACTTGCTTGTACTGAAAACAACAACACAGTGACTGACCTTCATGGGTGTTCAGTTTAAGTTCTACAGATCAGACGTCACATCAAGTCACGCCATCTAGGTGTTATCGTAATCACCCCACAATAATTATGCATTTCTGTATTTGTTTTTGCCAGCTGTAAGTGGATTACAGTCTCATTTGTAACAGGCATTAGCAAACTGCGATCTAAACCAAGGTGCTGCCGATTGTCTCTCATTTATTTGGCTTTATCTCATGAAAATCCCCTGGACAGTGTCACGTTAAGGCCACAAAAGCCATTAGGTAACACATATACTCTGAAGGCCTTTGGCACAGCTTCCCTGACTAAAGCACCAGACTGTAAGCAAGCTTATGGAATAAAACATGGCTGAGATATTAAACCTTGCAGCCAGAATCACATCAGCGTCCACGTGAACCTCTCGGGAAACCTGCTGCAGGTCAAAATGTTTTATTTTGTTAATCCTTTTAAATCCCAGCAGAGATGATTACCTTCTCTTGATACTGCCGGTGTGACGCATCCAAGGACTGCACCAGGTTAGCCGCATGGCCGAGGAACATGGCGTAGCAGGTGGCTCCCACCACCATGCTGATCATGGTGAGCCAGACATCCGACATGCCCTCTGGAGGGTGAGCTCCGTACCCTATACACAGCATGTGGCTCATGGCCATAAACAGGGCGTAGGAATACTGCATGTGCCACGTATCGTTCTGGAAGGAATAGAATAATGCTGTCATTAGGACATACCATCGTGACTGTTAAGACTAATACATTTGGTGAGAATATGTGAAACACAATATATGCAGCATAAGGGAATTTTTAGCTACTTTAATATACAAACGGCTCTTAAAAGGCTGGATTTATAATTAAAGAGACAGTTCAGTTTTTCTGTCTGGAGTTAAATAGAAGATTGACACTACTCGTTTCTTGGTATGTCACAAGCCAGGAGACAGCTAGCTAAGAGACAACTAGCATGTCACGTCAAAGAAAAAAAACACAGTCAGGCATGTTACTGTTTTAGAAAACATTTACTAGTTTTATGGGGTTTTTTTGTGCAGTTTGAACCAAGATATTAGCCTTAATTGAGCTGGTAACTCATACAACTTTATTTTAGACAAAGTCAGAAAAGCTGTTTTCTCATATTTATAGTTTTTTTGTCTGCTAAGCTAAGCTTACAGGTGCAATAAGTCTCCACAAAAGAACTGTTAGTACACAAAAATGTCCTTTCTTAATAGTGTTTCGTACAGGGATCTCCTTTTGGCCAATGAAAAGAACGATACATTCCTCTACCGACGTTTGGCAGGAAAGCTGAGTGTCAGATTTCGCCTCCATTTGAAATGAGTACTAAAACACTTGATCTTTTAACAAGGATAACATTCAATAACTTATGAAATTAATATTAATTTGGAGTTTGTTAAAATTAAAAATTGTTTTTAGACTCTACAAAAAAGTTTGGTTTGATTTCACTGCAAAAACTCAAACCTTACCAAGTGTTTATGACTTAAATGAGTAGAAATTGGCTTTTTAGATTGAAATTGAGCCACTATCATCAGACAAGTTAAAAAAAATACAATTCCAAGATATTAAAGACAAAAATGATGCCTTAATTGCACGAAAAAAGTTAAAAGAAAATTCCCAGGCATCATTGCGACATTCCACTTGTCTGGTCAATGTGACTCACATTAAGTCTAATAAGACCATTTTTACTAAAAATAAGATACAGACACTTTCTTAGCGCTGCTGTGTGCTCACCACCATGTTGTTTTTGGACACCCAACATTCTGGAGGGAAATCTTGCAGCATAGGCACCATAAACGTCAGGCAGCCGTCCCAGTGACACAACAGCAGCATCATGCCGATCAAGTTGACTATACGCACCACAGCGCTGGCCAGGTCATAGGTCATGTGGAAAATCTGGGAGGGTAAATTGAATGGAGGAAAAAATGGGATGAAGTTTTGTATATGTGCTGAGATTTTTTTTTCAACTCGTCTTTGTTTTTGGCTCACCTCCTCCCACTGGTGAATGTAGCGGATGAGGCGGGACAGTCGGAGGAGACGCAGCAGACTGAGGATCTTTGTAAAGCGCACAATGCGGAGAGCGCGAGCTGTACGATACACATCGGACGACTCATGCATGGCTTCCAGGTCAACAATGAGGAAGATGTAGTCCACTGGTATAGAGGAGACGAAATCCACTAGGAACCAGGTGCGCAGGTAATGCATGCGGATCTCTTTGGGATCCAGGATGATGTGGCTGTCCTCTCCTGGGATGCCCGTTCGGAAATTAAAAACCAGATCCATGAGGAAGAGAGTGTCAGAAAGGACGTTAAAGGTGATCCAGGGCAACGTGTTCTGGTCTTCAAAGAAAGTGATTCCCCACGGCAAAATGACCAGATTAATCATCATTAACAGGAGTATTACGATGTCCCAGTAAAACCTAGAAACAAAGATAAGAAGAAGATTTGAGATGAGCAAAGATGTAATAACAGGTACAGCTAAAAACCTCCCCTGACCAATGCCAATGTACTGTAAACTCAAGATAATAAAGTCACTGAAAAAGTTAAAGGCTTCATGCTAAAAGAAATTTAAAGCCAAAATCTGCCCAAATCTTAATTTAACCTACTGTAAACGCCTACATGTATCCCTCAAATAGTGTTTTGCTGCTCCTGCTTTAGTTTGTTTTTACATCACCCAGAATTTAATGCAAAGAGATAAGTGTTTTTATGCTCCAGTTCTTTGGGTCTGTATGTCTAAACCACTCACCTGCAGAATGGCGCCAACTAATGATACACTCCCTGAAACCAAACACCCTCAAAATCATGTCTGTTAGCTCTGTTTTGGATATCCTCTGAGTAGCAAAACAAACTTTTACACCCCACCCCATGACATTTTTTTCTTAGGTAATTTTCATGAAAAAAGTCCCCAAAAAAGTCCTTCTTGAAAAATGAAATAAAACTCAGAATGGCAGCTTTAAGATATTTAGCTTGACTTAGCTCACTAAGTCTGAATTAAAAATTGGGAACTGTACCCTTTTTTAACAATTGCATTTGACTTTAAACACAGCAAGTTTGATGCTTCTTCCTCTTCAAGCAAAGAGCCAAATAAATGTTATCTGGCTCCTATCATGAATCTGATGATGATATCTGCCTCTTGGATCAAAGGCTAATTTACAGTAATGATGGTGTAGCCAGCAGTCAGCCATACATTTGCCCCTAAAGATATATTTCTGAAATAAATAACATAATTCGATTGTTAATCCTGCCTGCGACGTGCATCTTCATCTACTTCTGGTAAGTCTCAGTTTCACTGTAAACAGTTACAGACTGTTACAGGCTTCACTATGGCTCACTTCCGCTAAATGGAAATGAAACTGATTTTCTCATGATTTCCTTGTAATAAAAGGTTAAGATTGCAAAGGTAACATCATCATCATCGCTGCCTGCTCTATAGCTAGCAATATAACTGCGTGGCCATACCAGCACTCCCACATCTTTCATTTTTGATAAATCCAAGAAAATCTACATTGTGATCAATTTCTACATCACAGAATCGAGCAAGTTTCTGGCTCAAGCTCAAAGCTTTGATCTTGAACATAACATAGCATTTCTCGCAGAGGTCTGTTAATGGATTTACATAATCACCATCAGATTAAAAGCCATTCAATCTTCAACTTCCCCTTTACAGTTAGACCTCAAACAGCTATTAGGGTCAAGTGAAGAAACAGAAGAAACGTATCCAATCCTGGGAATGACCCATTTCATATGACCCTTACTCTTATAACAGCTCATGTCTCCGGAGGAAACCCTCTCATGAAAAATGTATGCTGTTTACCTCAGCAGGCTCCATATACCACAGCAGAGGACAATCAAGGCAAAGAAAATGTCACTGCTGTCGGACATGTCTTACACATAGTCTGCTGCTCTTGGCATGCTGTATACAAAGAGTCTGTGCTGCACTCATCACTGTCTGCTGCATGTCATACAAGTCCTATTCTCCTGCGGGTCTCAAGTGACTCGTTACATGATTTGGCTTCACGGTTTGGGTTTCCATACAGACTGTTTCCACCACGTGTCAATCACTTTAGGTCTCTCTCTCTTGTCCTCAGTTTCTCTTTCGTTACAGAGGTCTCTGTACCAAACCCAATCTATTTTCAACTATTGTCACCCTTCACAAGCTAAAATGAGCTTTCTTCTTTAGCGGGTTTACAGCAGAGAACTGATAGATTAATTCCTTGTTCTCATGCACGTTTATCCCTTCACCACTCACTTGCACTCATGTCCCCTGATGTCTACACATGGATTCACATGTCTACTTATCATCTGCACTCATGTTGAGGCCAGATTAGAGGCTGCTCGCTGATAATATCTCCACCAAAGACTCTAGACAGCATTACAGCTGTTGACATGCAGCATGAGCGTGAGAGTGTTAGCACAGGGTCAAGTTAATTCTACTGTATCGTAGCCTTTTAAGAGAGCTATAAAAGAGGGAGAAGAGCAGGAAAAGAGCGAGGTTGATGGCTTTTTGTGTTTAATCGACTGAATCTGATTATCAGCTAAGTTTAGTGTGCACTTTTAAAAAAAGAGATATTAGAAATAGAAACATGTTTGACGTAACAAGAATCAACAATCTGCCGTGTCATTTAAGGGCAGTGATGCTGGTCAGTTGTTCAGCTATGTTGGTCCGAGCTGACATATCTAACTAGAATCAGAACCAGTTTTTTGCCAAGTAGATTTTCACATGGCAAGAGTTTTTCTTGGTGATTTTGGAGCAAGGTAAAAGAAAGGCAGAATAGGTTAAAGAAAAAAAAGATTAAAAAATATAATACTGTAAAATTATGTAAAACAATTTGTGTGGAAGAGCCATGCTGTTGCATGAATGTGCAAGGTAGAATAAAATACAATAGATTAAAATATTCTTTTTTGATCTCCCTTGGGGGAATTTTTTTGTCACAGCAGCTCACAAAAAAAAAAAAAAGTTTTTTTGCCAGTAAAAAAACCAGCATTTTGCCTTTTGCTGGTTTTAGGGGAGAACAAGTACAAGTTACTAGATGCCCTTCAGGTCTGTGTACATGATGAAACTTTTTTTTTTTCTAATTGCAGCCCTTGCAATTTGAAAATTGCATTCTGTTTCATTGCAATGTCGGTTTAAAATCGATTAATTGTTCAGCCCTAGCCCAATCAGAGACACATCTGTCAGACAGGCATCCTGTAGGTGTTTGTAATGAGGCTCAAATCCCATCTCTTTACCTAACACAACCTTGACAGGTTGGGTTGAGTTCAGCATTTCCAGTTTGGCTGTTGACGATGATAGGCCTCTAAACTCTGCATCAGAAACAGAACTTGATCTGGACAGCACTTTGGTCAACTCTGGTTGCTTTAAATGTGCCCTTTAAGTAAAGTTTGAGTTGAGTTGAGATGGATGATGTCAGGAGCCTGTGTCGTTGTATTATACTATCTATGGGGTAAACATATTAACTTTCCTCCAATGCTAACATTTTATAGCTAATGAAGCTATGAAGCAACTAAATTATGTACTCAAACCAAAATATAAATGTTGACTTATTGTCCACTTTGGCATGAATCTACAGCGATTGTTCTGATAATTATTTCTGATATGTTTGTAACATAGTTGTTTTATTTTGTAATATGAAATATTTGGTGTAAATCATTCACTAAATAAATAACATTGTCGTAAGGAAGGCATTGTATTTTGACTGTCAAGGCCTGCTTTTAGCCTTGCATTAGGTCTCCTTTACACTATTGTATATCTGAACTGGTTATGCATTGCTCCCATTATGTAACCATATACCAGTTGGTTGTATGAAAAACCACATTACAACAAATGATGGGGAAGACTCAAATATGATTACAGCCAATGATGATTAAAATAAGGCGTGTACTGACACCACAGATGATAAATTTACTTATCTACCAACTTAAGATCTGAGCCAAAATCCAAATTCCATGAACTATTTGATCTTTAGCCCTCAACAGAAGAGCCAAGCACCAAAAACGTGCTGCTCCAATTCATTCATTTTACACAGGAAGCTGCAACATACGGTTTAAGGAGAGCAGGCCGTTGATAATCCCCCCCTCAGCTGTCTGTGTATTATTGCATAATAGAGCAAGATTGGAATTATAGGGATTCTTATGGGCAATAATCCCTGTGCACAGGTTTATCCTTGTCTGGCATAGGCCTGATGTTTAAAATTGTTTAAATTGATGGCAGCTATTATTAGTCGCTGCACAGATTGTTTTGGCAGCGCTGCTAAGATGTTTTTCAGCTCTAAAGCTGAATAATCTGCCCAATTCAACAACAGTTAGATAAAGCTGGAGTTAGAAAATGTTGGCTGTTTTCCCAACAGAGCACATAAGGATAACAGAAGTAGTAGCTCTGAGTCTTTGTAAATGGAGAAAGGGAGACACCGATGGTATTATTAATCCAGATGATCTTGTCCTATATACTGTATCACTAATCAAATCCTTTCATCTTCTTATCATGTGCTGAGAACCATGACATCCGCTGCTGCAGTCTGTCCTTGGAGATGTAAGATCTGAGCACAGTCGCAGGCTCTTTTGTTGAATGAAAACTGGAAGCTATCTACCAGAAAATGATGAAACGGGACATCATGTTTACCAAAATATTAGACTTTAGCTCTGGATTTCCTCCTGAGATAATACAGATAGTATTTCCCACTGACAGCACTGACATGGTGAGGAAGCTGACTCTGAAGATATCGAAACCCAATTACCTGAAGTCACTGTAGGGATGAATGATCCACACTCCAAAGCTCTTGACCCTTTCCTGCTCAGCAGCAACACCTTTATGACTGCCAAACATGCGCAGGGAGAACTTGTTGACCCCAGGCTGCAGCAGATTGCCAAACTGCCTCTGGAAGTAGGTGGACTGGTCCTCATCGATATCATCCTCACCTCCGTCAGCTTCATCATTGATGTTCAGCAGGCCATCTGGATCCGCTGTGTAGTCATCATTATGTGTCTTGACCAAGGAGAAGAGCGTCTTGGAGACATCACTCTTTTTCTCTGTCTTTGGGGAAGGGGTAGCAGGGGGGGTCGCCCTCTGGGAGCCACTTCTCCATCTGGAAAAACTCCAGCTGCTCCAGCTGCGGTACCTAGGGGTCTCTGGTTTGTATGACGGGCTGTCATTGATGCTCTTCTGGTCTTTTACACTCCTGGTAGGGCTGGTCATTTTTTTAACTTTGTTCTTCAGACCAAGTAAAGCAGAGAGAGTCTCCTTTTCCCTGGATTTTGGCTGTAAGGTTCCTGGATGTAAAGTTGACTTCTACATCAAGAGCTTTGCTACTGTTACTTCTGGGTTATGCATCTTTGGTTCTTTAAAAAAAATATCCTGAACCACTTTCAAGCACAAAATTTCTGTAAGTTACAATTTAAAGGTGCATTTTACCTAGCCTGATGCACTTTAAACAAATTATTTAAAAAATCTATGTAGCTACTGTAGACTTAAAATACTTGACAAAAAGGCCAGAAATTAAAACATAGCAACTATTAAAAATATCCTCATTTTCAACCTGACTCTCATTGCGCATAATTGTAAGTTTAAATCTAAATACGAGCTATTAATTTATGACTTCATATAATTTTAACCTATAAAAAGTTGTGGTCCGTTTGAAAAAAAAAAAATACTTCCCTGTGTTTTCTGATGGACGAAGCAGGCACTGCGTAGAAACTTCAACTTCGGCTCCAGTTTCCCCCCACGCCTGTCTGACCATGAGAGGACGGTGGGGAATTGACAGGCAGAGCTCGGCAGCCTTCAATAATCGGCTTGTTGGCACAACTGCGTCCACTCACCTCTCCTCTCCTCTCCTCTGTCCTTCTCCACCTCCTCCCCTGTGGGGAAATCGCCCTCCCTCCTCAGGGCAAAGCCCCTGGGCCAGTGGTGCAGGTCGTATTTCGAAGCCAGGACGTGGACTTTCGTGGTCGACAGCCTTCGATATGTGGTCCATGCATGTCGCACTTTATGAGTCACAGTATAGGCGCGAAAACCAGCACCCCTCATTACCGAGTAGTTGTCACAGTCGATATTTGTTTCACAGAAACAGACTGAAAGCAGTCAATTAAAAAGTGATTAGCATAATTAACTCTAGTGGCTGTCCCATTTAACTTGCTATATGTTCAACCCCTCAACTGAAAAATAATTTTGAGAAGCATTTTTCCTCATAACAACCTCAGGACCAAACACATATGAGCTGATTTACATCTTTTTAATTCAAAACTTTTATTTTGATTTTTGAGAGACTTGCAGGAATGGGAAAACATAGTCCAGGCTCACCAGGGGCGGATCAAGAGGGTTGGCTGCCGCTGCGCCAGTTGTTGGCCACCTCAGATACCAACCTACCATAAGCCACCTAGTCTGAAAGTAGGAAGCCCAAGATGAAGTGCTAAAATCTGCACTCGTTTGCAAATATCCCTGAGGCTGGCTACAGAAACAACTGAAACGCACCTTGCCAAAAAGCTTGGTACATATTTTTCTGAGGGCATTTTATTTTATTTTTTCTTATGGTGCTGTTTAAACTATCCACTTTGCCACTGTAACACACTAAAGTTACAGGGATGAAAAAAAAGGATAAACATATTTCATGTTCAAAAAGCCAAGTTTCATGGAAAAACATGTTAACAGTCTGGTTCAAAAATATCTTGGGTTAGACTACCTAATTTCTCTTTTAGCAGACACTGTATTTGTTTTTGTTTTGTTTTGTTTTTATAAATCCTCATTTTAAGTCATTAAACTTACAAGTTTTGCCTATATAAGAGCATGGTTTTACTTGACTGACAGGTGGGTCACCCTGTAGCTGTCTGCAAAGAGGTTAAAGGCCCACCTTTTTAACTTAAAATTCACATTTTTTTTTTTTTTGACTACAGTGACGTACAATATTAAGCAGTTGGGGGTGTTGTAACTTATTCAAGGGAACCTCTACAGTGCTTAGGAAGTTATGCTAACTTCTCTCCAGCTATTAGCCCAATTCCCAATCTAAGTCTATGCTGAGACTTGAACCAGCGACCCTCTGGTAACAAACACAAGGACGTATGGACTGAGGTATTGTTTTCATCCAAACTTGATGCTAGGTTGAGTTCAGCATTAGGCCATTGTTGACAATATGCTTTAAAAAACTGTATCAGAAACCAGTGGGTGACATCACAGATGCTATGTACATATATCATTTAGTCTATGGTTAACTATGACTGGCTGCAGTATTAAAAAATGGCAAAGTTTAATTTTGTTGAAGTATAAGAGTGATTTTGAAAAAGCATCATTGAATCCTGATACTCTATCTTACACTGTTTTGTGAACCTGTTCAGTGCTGCCCACAACATGTGTTCTCTACTTTTACCTTCCTGTTCGTGACCGGGTCAGTCTTCATTATACAGACCCCTGTACTGGATCACATTTCTTCTCTGTCCGCCCCATACTCTGTGAAGTGGCAGGTGTCATGTTCACACCAGACAGTGACACTCTTAACAGGCACACTTGAGAAGATGCAGTCGGTGTTAAAGACACTCTTAAGGCCTGCTAACGGCTTATACAACTTACTAGGACACATTTCAAATTCATCATTAAATAGTTTTTAAAATGAGTAAACATTTTGAGACAGAGCTCCTAAGATTATTAGTTTAGGTGTCATTTCAGAGGCGTCCCTTTGATTAAATATTTCCCTTCTTTTTCCCTCAACCAGCGAGCACACAAAACAAAAACAACTCTTTCAATTTTATAAGAGAGAGTCAGTACTAATGATAATCCTGGTCTGAACCAAAGCTGGTCACATCTCTGCTTCTCCCATTTTCATACATCAGAAACCTTAAACTGTGCCCTGGATTTTCCTTGAGAAGACATTTTACATTTTAGTGAAACTTTTTTTTTTTTTAAAGGGCTGACATGAGAGCATTTTCATGTTGCAAAACAAGAAACCAGATAAGGCATGTGTGTTGTTTGCCTAGGGACAAGAGGAGTGGAGCCACTGTCCTGATTCAAGTTTGGCAGGGTACCTTTGTGCTTTCTTCCCCCACATCTTTGTGTCTTACAAAAGAAAATGAATGCACCGCAGCCTGAAATGAAAAATGATCTGACAGAGAAAAAACAGCCCATAACCACAGCACCACCAGCTCTGAAATATTTAAGTAGAAATGCAGCCTTAAGATTCACAATGAAATAGTTTACAGCTTAGAAATACAAAAGTCACATTGCAAACATTCACAAAAGTTACACAAACATCAAAACCACACTGTTCTTTGGATAAACATTAACTTAGGGCAGGGAGGCATTGCATCATTTAATCTCTGATGTTTTCCTCTTTGATGTTGATCAGCTGGGTTTAGCACCACACAGATTCCTAGGAAACACAATCATCATATTATTTTCCTCATTTGTACTTTCAAATTACATGTTTGTTGTTGTTGTTATTAAAGAGTTTGACTTACAAAGCCAATGGGTCTTTCTTCACAAAATCACACATTGCTCTGTATTCAGTCAGCCGCCCTTTCAGAGTTGTAATCTCCTGGTTCCAGGCATCAGACTCTGCCTTTAAGGAAGCTTGGAGAAGAAAAGAAACAATTCAAACCCTCACATTATCACATTAGTTCCAGTGTTTCACCACATGATGGCACCAGAAGCTCTGTGAATTGTGTGAGTTTACCTTCAGTGTCAGAGTGCTGCTTCTGTGTGACGGCCAGTTCTTTATTTAAAGTCATCTAAAATAGAGTGGGTGAAAGGTGAGTTGAAACACCTGAAACGTACGTTTTAGCAACACTAAATACCTGTTGTTCTCAACTCCCATAATGGCCTCAAACCCGAAGGACAAGAAATCAGAGTTGGACAGGTGGGGGTATTTTCCCCTAAGGCTTTTAGAAATATGCAGAAGAGTGTCAGTTGGTCTAGGAACACTAACATGGACATGCATCCAAACATGTATCAAAAAAAAAAAAAAAAAAAAAAAAAAAAAAGCAAAAGAAAGAAAAAAAATCAGTAATATTTACATGGAGTATCAGGAGCATGTTTATTTTCTGTTGAAAGATGACATTGATTTCTAAAATATTTATAAGTATAAAAAACCTCAGGAGCTGAGTCCCTCCTTTGGGGGTGTTACGTGACAGGTTTTTTTTGATCAGTAAGGACTTTTTCCTTTTTGGAACCAGGCCTGAAGGTGGTGTATGTATATATAAATGTATATACAGCATTTATGAGCTATCTTTTAACGTATTTTAAAGTTCAATGTATTAATCTCTAATTGTAGATGCATGTGGGGGATCAGACCATCATTTTTGTTACATGTTTGTGGTAGAGACTGTAACATAAAATGAGATATTTAGAAATAAATCAATAGCACATAACAGGTGTGGCTCATAGGAGCAGGTTTTAAAGTGAACTATGAGA
This sequence comes from Halichoeres trimaculatus, assembly GCF_033239565.1. NCBI lineage: Eukaryota > Metazoa > Chordata > Actinopteri > Labriformes > Labridae > Halichoeres > Halichoeres trimaculatus. Next base: position 10,902,548 of record NW_027437192.1, read on the forward strand.
TGTCTCTGGATAAAAGACCTATACATGCTTATATAGAAGAGTTTTTGGCTGAGCTGTACATAGGTGGGGATAATAATTCTAATCAGTGTAGATCAATATTTACTTCAGTTTAGGTAGACAACAAGATCAGCACAGATACAAGGTGTACCACTTTGTTCAAAGTCAACATAAACCCAAGGCGCTTCACAGGAGCTTTAAGTGAATGTATACAGCCTTGTCCTCAATATTTATTTTACTCTTAGGCATTTTATTATGATAGATTTAATGTTTTTATTGGATCAAAGCCATCATGGTGCTGCCCAACCCTCTGCAACAGTTCTTAAAATTAAGATCCTGTTCAACTTGATTTAATCATCTGTGTGTGAGAAAATCGTCCCTCTGTACTGTCATACCATGTAAGAAAGAGCACACTGTGCAAAAGCAGAACGTAGGATACACAATAAACACACCCTGACTATATCAGATTTGAAATATTCTAGTGAAATGAATAAAATGTTTCACCTTCTCAGCTTGACAGGTTTCAACCTGCTTTCTTTTGCCCTCCATCTCCTGCTGGAGTGTGGCCACTGCAGCCCCCAGATCTGCCATGGTCTTGTTCCCATCAGCTACAAGTTTTTCCATCGTCACTCTCATTAAATTGTCATTCGCCTGTTGGTTAGAAAGTCTTTGTGCTTCCACTTTCAGCTTGTCCTCACTCTGCGTTTGCACGTTCATCAGTTGATATTGGCCCATAACAACCACCAAGAGTGCCATGGACACCAGGTTGGAGACTATGGACAAAATCCACTGAATCCTCATGGAGGCTGGTTAGTGTGCTGGAACAGAAAAATGAAATTAGAGAGGAGAGGGCTTTTGAAAAATAACAAAGGTAACACAAAAACTCACCCACCTTCAGTTTGTTTCCAAAAGATTCTGTTTTCTCCTGTTCCCAGTTTTCTCCTCAGTGTAACAGATTCACAGGATCAGGTTTTTCACTTGCTCTCTTCTTACTCTTTAGGTTGTCTGCCTAAGTTTCACAAGCAAACAGGTTCTGCAGCTTATTGCACACTGGGTGAAGCTGCTGGGTGTGAATATTAAAGTGATAAGGTGTTCAAAGTGGGCTGTGGCCTCAGAACAAGTAAAAACACAAGGACTTTACTGTGATGAGGGGCTGAGTGTTCTTTTTTTTGTGAGAGGCAGGTGTTTCATTGGATTAAATTATCGCACCTGAAACTGATCAACCATTTGGAGGAGGGGCTAAATGAACTTTTTAATAGGAGTGCAACATAAACTGGGTTTCCATTACACTTTTTCGCAAAATAAAAGCGATATTTCTGAAGTTTCGATGAAGAACAATTTCGCCTTGTCGGTGTTTCCATTACGACCAGAATAAACACAAACAACCCTAACCCTGCATTAAACATAAAAATAAGGGCAGAGCTGATAAAATATGAACGCTGGAGTCTGTTTGTGTGGCAGTGCACACGTACGAGGGGGTGAGGGAGGAGCGTTGTCATGACAACGTGCGGAAACGGTGTTTCCGTTGCACTTTTGCGACAAGTTCGGTATCGAAATGTCTGAAAAACCACCTCATGAGAGCGTAAAAACGTTTTATTGTTAAGATGTTAGAATCTAAAAGATTCAGAGAATCTGGAGAAATCTCGGTTTAAAAGAGATAATGTTGATAAATGAGAAGGCCTCCACTTTTGAGGGGCAAAATGGACGTGAGTCTGATGTGGAAATCACTTTGAAGGCTCAAAATCCCCTTCAACGACCACTGATAGTGTACACACAGTTTGTCACTGCATCTACAAAAGTAAGTTAAGAGTGTATCATGCAAAAAAAGAAACCGTGTGTAATCAAGAAACTGAAAATCTGGCAACTCCTCAAGCCCAGGTAAGGGTAAATGGGGTGAAACAGAAAACTATCCTGGGGTCTAAAAATACTGAACCTTCTTTTTGGACATCAGAGGGACAAAAACATAGGTGTTGTTGGATCCTTTTAGAGATGATTTCTTTCTTTCTTTCTTTCTTTCTTTCTTTCTTTCTTTCTTTCATTTTTTTTTTTTTTTTTTTTTTTTTTGTAAAACAATGGAAGGAAACTCTTAAAGTAGTGTTTCTTTCAGCTATTGGTAGTTCTGTCTCATTCCCAGACATACAGGATTAACCTGTCAGGGAAAACTGACTGCTAAGATCATAAACTCATGCAAACAGCAGATGGATGAACTCCTGTCTTTAAAAGGTCATTTTTTTAACTCTTAAACGTGGATTAAATTGGAGTTTCTTCTTATATTAGCCAGTATTTTTTTTTTTTTTAAATAAGAAGTCTAAAAAAAATTCTCACAAAATAGAAAAAAAATCTCAAAATTAGAAACAAAACAAATTAAGCTAGCAAATAAATGAATCAGACGGATAATTTGTTAACTACCTGGATGTAAATCCTTAACCTCAGTCTAAAAAATGCAGTAGCCTCACTTTTTTTTTCTGTAGATCTGCTTTCTTTTCTTCTTATCCCCCACAGCTAAAGCTGTAAGACAGCCCTATTCACCTCATAATGCTGCTTTTTGATCTCTGGTCAGACCTGCCTCACTGGCTTCACAGGAGTGGGGAGAACTATGTGTCTGCTTTTTCTGCTGACAAGTTGAAGCGTTTACAAGGAAAATGGTTATTTAGCCTATTTATCTGAAGAAAAATGGTCAAATTAAGTTTTGTGCATTTAAAAAGGTTAATGGGTACATTTGGAAAAAGCTGGTCTTTGTATTTGATTAGAAGCTGGTAGAACAAACATAGGAGTGACCACAGAGCAGTAGCTCACAGGTCAACAGTGTTTTATTAGCGGTAATATTGAAAAGAAATGATCACACCAGTATGTGAATGAACAAAAGTAATGTTTTCTAGTGCAGCTAAATGTTCGGAGTGCTGGAGCTGAGCAGATAAAAGCCAGCGTGCTTGTTGTTACGTGGTACCATTTCAAAACACATTAAACAACAGCGTCCAAAACAAATTTAGTCAGCTAGATGTGTTGCAGCAAAGTTGCAAATGTCAGTGAAGGCTTTTTACATTGATGCAGGAAGTATAATTTAATAATTATAAATATGTACAGATATCCCCATGTCCACATTGATGATATTAACGTTGCAAATCAGTTTTTTGATTGAAGTCTATGGTGACCCTGAAGTGCAAAGCGCAAAAACAAAACAACATGATGAAAAAACAAACAAACAGCAAAAAATATACACAGAAGAAAAGTTTCCCCCAAGGCAAAAAGACAGACAGTGTGGTTGTACAATCAGCAACCATTTTGTTTTCTTTTTTTAGTTTGTGTGTTTCTTCTCTATGTTCTCTATGTCTTCTTATGTTCTCTTTTTTATTATTATGTTCTCTCTCTTTTGTGTTGTTGTTGTGTTTTGCACCTCAGGGCCACAGTAGAAGTCATTGATCACGTATGAGGTCACATCCAAAAGATTTCAATACAAAGCAGACAATTCACGTTTTAATAGAAACTCATTTATGCTGTCAAATGAATCATATCGAATAAGGAATCCAAAAGTTTTCATTGTAGCGTTTAATAAAATAAATTCAAAATCAAACAAGTGGGAACTTCTTAAACAGCCCTAACACAGACAGAAGGGGTAAAAGTTTGAGTAAAGTTGTTTCCTCCATTGCTTGTTCTTGTAGAAAGTCAAAATAGTGTTTGGGGAGAAAAACACGAGGTGAGATGTTCAGCTGTTTTGATGGTGAGTGTAAATCATCCTATGATAACAGACAGCTCACACAGGCGGTTTCTGATAACAGGAGTTTGGGGAGTTTACTGAAATGTCTGAAGCGAGATTGAGTTTTGGGAAAGACTTCAGAACATCTTTGATGAACATGTTGTTCTGTGCCATGATCGCCCCCTACACACACACTTTATCCAGTCAGCAAATCATCACGTAGAGGATGTTTTGAGAAACTCACTTTATCACATCTTTGACATCATGTTTTTGTTACTTTGAAGAAAGCCAACGGACTTAATGCTGTGTACCAGGGTCCTAAAATTTGATTTTGACAGCGTTTTCTAAACTTGGTGGTGCAGTAATGACAGCTTAATCCACACTTCTCATCCTATCCACTGAGGGGAACAATGCACCAAAATATAACTTAGTAAGAATAAGAAGCTGAGCAGTGATATATGTTTTTTTCACCTCTAAAAAATGAATGTGTACGGAAGAATACTGAATCAGACTGCTGTGGTTTCTCCTGCTTTTGTCCAAGCAACATCACTGTTGCAACTTCCTGGGACTCTCTATAGATTTTTCAGTGTTATGATTGTTTTTTTTTTATTATTTTATTATTTTTTAAACCTTTTTATTAATTTTTGCAGATTCTACAAAAATAAAGAAGTATGTCCAGAAATATTTCAGGTCATCTGCATCCACTAAAGATATTACAAAAAAACAAAACAAAACACATTGACAAAAATGTCATATTAGACAAAGGCTAAAACAATGAACTAAAACACTTAAACCTTAAACCCATCCACCCTTAATTCCCCAGATCCTGAGGCAGTTGATAATTAGTTCAATTGTGGCATAACTGCTGATAGACATCACATAAAATAGATGATAATTTTTTCAAAAAAGGATATAGAGTATATACACACACATATCTATAAACATATACATGTACACTCATACACTTATAACCTACATACACATAAATAAAACAAAAACAAAACATATATTCACTTTAAATAGAAAAATTGAAAATTGGAATAGATAGAAAATAAATAACACAGTGTTATAATTGTTGATGTGATCTGTTTCACCCTTGCTTTCTTTAAAATGTCTGATTGGACAAGAGACAGGTCATAAAATATTGGTTTTGATTGATTTATTTCCCGCATGCAGACTTTCTGGAACAAGCTTGGCAAGGAAAAGTAATTAAAGAAATATTTTGTGAGTTGCAGATGTCAGCAGATAACATTTAAGTTCAAACACATTCCCCCCACCTCTTCCCCTCACACTTTCCTCCCCTGTTTCCAAGCATCCCACGCCTACAGACAGCCTATTCTTGAGTATAAAAGCTGGATGCTGGAGCTGACACATCATCTACTTGTTGGAGAGAAATCAGCTTTTTCAAAAAGTCCAAACATGACTTCAATGGGAAGCCTCGCAGGGTTTTGGATACTTGCTCTGCTGACTCTTCATGGTGCAGATGTTGGAGGTAATGTCTTTATGATTCTCATAATTTTCTGCCCTTTTAATGTTTTTCAGAAGCTGCAGTGATGTTGACTCCTGTGGTGCTTTATCATCCATCTCCACAGAGTGCCAGAGAAACTCTCTCAATGAGCCTGATGTGCCCTTCCCACCTGCCTATCCCACCCCTCTAAACCTCGCTGCCATCTGCCATCATGGTCAGGGTCGACCCAGGTACCCGGCCAGCTTCTTCCCAAGCTCTGGAGCCAGTCACTTCCGCCGCCGTGGAAATGCCATCAATCGCCTGGAGTCGTGGTACAGTTTTTGCTGCAGCGGACAGGTTGGGCAGGAGGACAGCCAGATCCTCTGCTGCACCCGACAAGCTGTGAGTGTTAGAGAAAGACACCAAAACAGACACAAAACTGACTATTCCATGGTTACAGTGAATGGCATTCTCATGATTAGTTTCTTTAAAGTTTTCAAATAGGGGAAAAATGGGTAAAGTGTGGCTTAAAGTTTTTCTGTACCTTTAAACAGAAGAAAGCTTAGACAAGGACATATGTACATTTTTAATGTTTTCTTACCATTTCTTACTCTAGAAACAAACAAGCATTTCCCGTATTTCATATTTATGTTGCAGAAGTTTTCCAGTAATTCAATTTAGACTGGCAATCAAAACATCGTAATAGGAAAATAGTCAACTTTAAAAAAAAATGAGAATGTGATTGGTTGAAGTCATGCACTGCAAAAAACGGAAATCTTATCAAGTGTTTTTGTCTTTTTTTAAGTAAAAATTGTCTAATTATACTTGATATGAGCCACTTTCAACTTATCAATCCAGAAAATTGTCTTGTTTCAAGTTATCGGAGTACAAAAATGAGGTTTGAATCACTTGTAACCAGTAAAAAAATCTGCCAATGGAACAAGAAAAAATTGTTTGAAAATTTCCTTGAGACTAGAACAATGTCTTAATACAAGTAAGTTTTCTCTTGTTCCATTGGCAGATTTTTTTACTGGTTACAAGCAATTCAGACCTCATTTTTGTCCTTAAATAACTTAAAACAAGACATTTTCTGGATTGGTCATGTGAATTTGGCTCATATTGAGTCTAAAAAGGAATTTTCTACTGAAAATAAGACAAAAACACTTGATAAGATTTCAGTTTTTGCAGTGTGGCTTTGAAAAGATGTTCATTTGTTTGCCTTTTCCCCAAGGTGTATAAAAAGGGATATAAATTGGAACAAAGAAATCCCATGAATTTCACCGTGCATGAATAAATTTAAGTGTTAGACTCTTATACATTACTTAATTTGAGTTTGGTTACTTAATGGGGACGGTGCACAACACAGCTGCTTAACCAGTTAGCTTTAGAGCTAATATGTCTCACGGTTGAAGATATTAAACCAAGTGAAAAACAGTATTCAATCAACTAAAAGCAGCTAATAAAGACTTCACCTTTTCATTCGAATAATTAAAAGACCTTCTCTGAAAGATTGTCGAAAACACAGGTTTAGCTTGTTTTGACCATATCCATGAGGTGATTTATGGTATCTTTTTCCTGCAGTGGAAACAGGCCCTGTCACAGTTCTGTGTGGAGGAATACTCCACCATGACACTCCCCTATGAGTGCTGTGAAGACAGAGGAGATGCACGCTGGACCTGCTTCGACAGCGAGCTCCCAAATCCAGACTACAGCCCGGTACCAGGGTACACTGCACCCGCTGTCCCTGCGCAGCCAGGGTTCAGCTTCAATGCTAATGCTTGCTAAAGGTCACAGAAGAAATCATACAAAGCTGTAGCTGTTATGGAATGATAACAGTAAGCAAAAATGATTTAGAAAACATTTCTTGTTGCAAATATGAAATGTTGTAACTCAGCTGAATTTTGACCTTTGTTGATTTCACTGTTTCTATGGTATTTTCCTAAGAAATAAAGAACATACTGCAAAATGAATCCATGCTTTTTGTTAACAAATAAATAAGATAATTTTGGTGTTAAAATGATCGCTTCAAATAAAGAAAAATGTCAAGATTTTAAACAAGTTCAAGTCTCTCAGCCTTGATTACATCTAACGACCTAAATATCCACCAGAGGTCAGTGTTGGCTTTATTAGTCTGTGGAGGGAGATTCGCACATCAGTAATTGGGAATAAACTTTCTGTTCCAGTTGGGTTTGATACAAATCACCCTTTTCCCCTTCACAATAACGCCATTTCCTAAATATTACATCATGTATGTAGCTTTGAACTAACTGTGTGCCCCAAACTTTGAAAACAAAAACATATGACGAGTACAGTTCCTGTGCGGCTTCAAAATAAAAGAAAACATAAGTGTGCTATGGACTTGCAGTAATTAAATCAGAGCAATCAAATGATTATGTATAATATGTAATATATAATATATAATGAAATCCTAATACCACAGAAATATGCAACATAAAGTCAGTCATTACTCTTGATATCATCCCATAATGAAGAAAACATAAAGCTTTGTTGTTGCTGTTGTCTGTTATAATATGTAAATTGACAGAACTATTTTACCCATAAACCTATTTTTTTTAATCTTTTTTTTTTTTTTTACCCGTCACTAGTTATACTCTACGTCCTTAATTTTGTAAACCTTTGTGCAAATTTAATTAATAGCTACATAAAATAAAAATAAAAGAAATAATGAAGGGCCCATGACTATTTGTCAGAATTCAACCACCACTATCAGAAAACCTACCTGTTTTGTTTAAACATGTTACATTTACTTCATGTTCTTGTAGTGGAAGAGCATTCAAGGACATAAGCCCCAGACTATAATGCTCTGTCATTATTACTGTAGACTGTATAATCTGTGAATACTTTCAGGTGTCTGTTGACTTTTGTGAATATAAATTAATTAACAAATTAAGTTCATTTTTAATTAAAATTGGTAATAAATCTTTATTATTTTTGTTTTAATTTATAATTTTCTTTACTATAATTAAAAGCTGGTATTCATATCAAAGGTTTTAAAAATCCAGCGTAATTTCAGTGTTGTCAGACAGATTTTATTCTGAAAAGACATTTACCGGAAGTTCTGTTTTCTCTTACTTTGCGGAGCAGAACACAAACTGCTGCTTCCGCACTGCTTCCTTGTTCATTACTTTAGTGAAAACAGAGCCTGTGGAAGGGGAAAAGTTTATTTTTATCGCTCTGGGAAGGACAGGAACTAATTCACAAAGATATCATGTGAGTTTTTGATTCATTTACGAGAGTTTTTGTTTGTTTTTGACTCAGTTAAAATTAGAAAAGTTGAATCAGTTAGCAGCTAGTTAGCATTCTCGCCTTGATGCAGTGAATGGTCGCAGCCCATACATGTCGGCAACTGATCTGGCTCTCCTGTTTAACCATGAACTGTTATTAACAACAACCGAAGTTTACCAAAGTTACATAGGTCTCCAGAGAGAAATCTGCTTGTTAAAAATGCTACCAGTCCTTTATTCCTGTTTGTTTTCTGGACAGAAGAGCCCGTCAACGTGGCTGCTGTCAATATTTGGAGCATGAAGTCATCTGCACTTCTTGCTGAACGTTTTGAGATACTGCCTCTAAATACCTCTTGTCTACACAGATCCACGGTGACTTGATGTTTACTCGTAGAGCTGACACCGTTTGATGTCCAGGGCTGAATTCAGGGTCTGAGTTTCTCCACCTTTAAAAAAAAAGTCTGAGTCTGAATGGCCACAGCTGCAGAGGAGCCTCCAGGGCTGCAGGGCCAGCCTGGTCGTAAGTACTCTATTATTATTATTTCCCACCAGTATTGTCTTTGAGGGACACATTTTTGGCACAAATTTTTCAGTCACTAGATAAAGATATACAAATTTTCTCTGGTTATTGAACCTAAGGTGAGCCATGTCTCAGCAGGTCTTAGCTTATGGAGGACTCTTTGTTTATTCTCTCCATTGACACATACATGCAAATAAAATAGTATTCCGTTTTATATTTACTGTTTGTATACACTAAGTTTCTCTGATACATTTTGACAGTTTTTGTTAATTTTTTAGAGAAACAGTAACTCAGTTTTAGTGTAATTTCTGTAATAATATTGTCAAATTTTCCCTTTTAACTTGGGTTAGGCAAAAGAATGCAGCAAAAATGTGTCTTTTAGTTTTATATATGTATATATAGGACAACAATTATTTTTATTTCAAGTCGGTAAAGTTGTTGATTTTCGATTTATCCAAGAGACCCACTTCTTGGGTCAAGTACAAAATATTTTTATTTCCTAAAATGCAATAAATAAAATATGTTCATACTGTCCTAGATCATAGTAGTTTGGTGTGTTCAAGAGTCTTACCTCTAATGTGAAAGATAAACTTTTTTGTTTTGACACTGTGGTTCAAAGAGATGACATCAACATGACATCAGAGCTACTCCCTCACTCAGCTTGGCTTTTCACTATTTTCCTAACTGTTCACACTTCTGCCCTTTTAAGTGTAGTTGATTTTATTCTTTAGTATAATTTCTGTTTCATTTTTAATCTCTGCTCTCCATTTTTTATAATTCTTTGATTTCCATTCAGCTCTTTCACATTTGTTTTAGGAGCAAACAGAATCACAGAGCGCATTCCTTGAACTATTTATTTTGTCAACATGTATTTCTGTAGTAAAGATCAGATCATACGCTGGCTCTGTATGAACTCATATAAACAGTAATAGCATACTTATCTAATTCCTCCCACTACCCACAAAGACCTGCAGAGGCAGTTCTGGAGGAGACTGTCTTCTTTCAGAGGTAATGAACGAGGTGCGTCTGCATGCTTGTTTCAAAGTCGAGCTGCACTCTGTGTTTTAGGGAGTGGTAGAAGCTGCTTCAAGCTGTGTTGTCTGATATTAATGCATCCAGTACATAACTCATACCTGTTCATTTTTCTGTATCCTTTCTGTTAACTCTTGTTTCCTGTTTCTCTCTCTCAACAGAATCGAGCGGGGTTAGGAAAAATGCTGCTCCTGAGGTAAGAAAAAAAAAGTCTTTTTTTTTTCTCACGGAAATGTGAATTCAAAATTTGTCATGTTACGAAACACAAGTCAGGAATACATGAGAACTTAGTGGACACATCCTCTATTCCTTCCTCTTTGAAATGTCAGCAAATCACATATTGCTTCACACCCAGGATGGCTCTTTCAACTTCCTAAAATGTGTTTCCACTGTGTTTGTACTGACAGAGTCCGACCGTGATGATGTCTCCAAATATGAAAAAGACCATCGGTCATCGTGGAATAGATCCAACAGGGGAAACGACGTACAAGAAGGTGGGAGATCAGCTATTGATGTGGATGCAGTTACCATAACTTACTTAGAGCTGTTACTTATTATTATTTTAGGTCTGTTTTTTGCATATTATTTTGGAAGAGGGAGGCAGACGAGAAAAAAATCTCAAGCAACACTCAGTTTGACAATCAGTCCAAAACCAAAATATTTACTGGTAGCCAATTTGTGAGGATATTTTGCCCTTTCTTAGATCACCAGCGAGGCAGGTCTTTTGTGCCCTTGGTTGGCCTGACTGGTGACATAAAGTTCACAGAGGTGTGATGGTATCAGAGGAAGAACCAGAGGTGTAACGGGCATTACTGTAAATCCTCTGAGCTGGAAGGAGGAAACTGCCCTGTGTTTTTTTGCTTCATGCCTCTGCTTCTCTGAACAGTATAAACACACACATACACACAAACTCAGCCACCAATTTTCCACCATGTCAGGGTTCAGTGGAAAAAGTCCATCAGCATATTGAGAGTGGAAATGTAAAAAAAAAAAATAGATTATCAAAAGACTTGCAGGATTTGTGTTTTTGTGGATGCAGAACAACCAAGATTAAAAACTTAACTAAACTCTGTAGAGTGCTCTCTGCGTCATCGTAAATCCTCTTTGCTCCAAAGTTTTTCGTATTTGCATTGTCGTTCAAAAAATGTGCAAAAATTCACAGAAGTTCAATTTCAGCTGATTTTCTGCAGAAATTTCCACCCAGGCCAACGCTGAAGTTTAGTGTGTTGTTGACCACAGACAGACTACATTTGATACTTTCTCTTCCAGACAACATCGTCTGCCCTGAAAGGTGCGATCCAGCTAGGCATCACGCACACCGTTGGCAGCCTGAGCCAGAAACCTGAGCGAGACGTGCTGCTGCAGGACTTTGAAGTAGTGGAAAGCATCTTCTTCCCCAGGCGAGTCTTTTTGAATAATGAAGGAGGGATGTGCTGCTGAGATAATTAAACCTATGCTTTATTTCCTGTTCCAGGATATTTCGACTGCACTGCTTTAAAAACACAGAACCTCTTGTTTTTTATTTACTGTCAGTAATCCTTCTTCTCTCTGGTTTGAATTTCCAGTGAAGGGAGTAACTTGACACCAGCTCATCACTATGGAGACTTCAGGTTCAAGACGTACGCCCCAATCGCCTTCCGCTACTTCAGGGAGATGTTTGGCATCCGGCCTGATGACTACATGGTAATCTTACTCACTCAGTATCTTCACTGCTCTGGAAATGAGAAGAAAAGTAAAACAATGAGGAAAAGAGGAAGGGCTGTGAAATATGAGAACATAATTGTGAATAAGGAACTGCAAAGAGTGAAACTTGGAAAGTGTTGACACTCTTGAGGTGGAGCTGTGACTTTTAAACTCTCTTATCTTTGTTGTTTACTTGTTTCTTATCACATACCAAACCACTGTGCTGTCTCCTGGTTTCAGTACTCTCTGTGTCATGAGTCGCTGATCGAGCTGTCAAACTCAGGAGCCAGTGGATCTCTCTTCTACCTCTCCAGTGATGATGAGTACATCATTAAGACGGTGCAGCACAAAGAGGCTGAATTTCTGCAGAAACTGCTCCCTGGATACTTCATGGTAAGATTTATGAGGAGCCTGAAGGGAGGAGATTGTATCAACAGAAAACATGTGACATCTTTATTGAGTTACACCACGCACTGACTTCTGATCATTAGCCGTCTGTTTATTATCAAAATCAAAGTCCGGTGATACCAGTGGTGAAATGATTGGCCAACAGGAGATTTATTAGTTGTCTTAACTCTCACCAGCCTGTGTCCTGCCTTTTTCTTAGAGGAAAATTCTATAAAACTTAGACATTTTATACTTTTGTTTGTTGCGTGTGGAATTAATCAGAGTGTGTTAGACTTGAGACTTTTGAAGTAAGAAAAAGATTGCATGTTGGTACCTTGTGTTTGCCTCAGGTTGATTGAAAGTGGCATAAATTAGAACTTTGAGACTTACTTTGAGTACAACCAAAATCCCAGATCAATATACCAATAAACAATGTTTATCATGATTTAAAAAGATGCCTAATCGTCTAACTTTGAAGTATCCTTTTTCCATCAAGATTTGATGCTTGTGCTGCAAATAAGACATTTTCAAAGCTTTTATCTCTGCAGATCTGTGTTTTCTGAATGATTTGGATTAAAAAAAAAAAAAATTTAACTAGCAAAACACCCAGAGTGCGCAGACCTACGCCAAGCATATTGTGATTGTCACGCAACACTTTAGTCCTACTTTAATGTTATACTCCCTTTCAGCAGACTGTCTGCTACAATTTGGTGTTAGTTGCAGGTTTGTACGATAATTTGTTACCTGACAGTGTTGAAAATTATGATGACCCGGTACGTATTTCATATTCCAGATCTTAATATCCAGAATATTGTCAGGATCTGGATCGTACTTTTACATCTATCAGAAAATATGGTAATCTTGCCTTGTATTGTTTTGCAAAGCAATCCGACCATTTATCGTGGAGTTATATACACATATGGTAAAAATGGCCCTATCTCACAATGATAAAGAATCCTTTAAAAAAATCCTGGATCCAGATGATGATCTAGATCACCGCCAATCACTTCTTCTTTATTCCATTTTGAACATTTCCTGAAAATTACATCAAGATCCGTTCGTTAGTTTTTGAGTTATGTTGCTTACAGAAAAAAAGACAAACTCTCCCAAAAAACATAACCTCCTTGGCAGAGGTAATAAAGGATGGGTTACTTATGGGTGAGGCATCATCATTGTCATCATTACTCTGTTTTTACATCCTCACTTCCTGGGTAATTTTTCCTCCTTTCTCTCCTCTTGCTTCCAGAATCTGAACCAGAACAAGCGGACCTTATTACCCAAGTTTTACGGACTTTACTGCGTCCAGGCGGCAGGGAAGAACATCCGTATCGTAGTCATGAACAATCTGCTCCCAAGTACTGTACGAATGCACCTTAAGTATGATCTAAAAGGCTCCACCTACAAGCGACGGGCCTCAGCGAAAGAAAGAGAAAAGGCCGTGCCCACGTACAAGGACTTGGATTTCATGCAGGACATGCAAGATGGGCTGTTAATGGAGGGGGACAAGTACAGTGCTGTTTGCAAGACCATCCAGAGAGACTGTCTGGTAAGACAGTAGAAACACATCTTTGAATTTATTTTTGTTGAAATTTGTTTTCTCTGACCTGCTTTTCCCGAATTCTCTTTCAGCTGTTGCAAAGTTTCAAGATCATGGATTACAGTCTTCTGTTGGGAATCCACAACGTAGACCAGGCGTGTCAAGAGCAGGTCAGCAAGGAGGCGGTGGCAGCGGCTGCAGACCAAAGGAAACCTCAAGGCCAAAAGTCTCTGTACAGCACCGCCATCGAAGCCATCCAGGCGGAGGCGGGGAGCATGGGATCATCAGAAACAGAGGACCAGTGAGTGACATTTGGGAGACAGATTCCTCGAAACAGTTTCTGATTGAAAAGGCAAAAAAATAAAAGACATGTGTTAATGTTTTATTGAACAGAACGGGAGGAATCCCAGCACGGAACGCAAAAGGCGAGAGGCTGCTGGTGTACATCGGTATTATTGACATTCTGCAGTCCTACAGGTAAACACTTCACACTGCGTGTGTTCATACCTTCCTCTTTCACTCAGTGACTCAGTGTCAAGAGAAATAATTTGATTTTTGAGTATTTGTTAAAAATATTTTTTCCTTCACCTGCATGATCGATGAAATTCTCTGTGTAAATGAATCAAGACTTTAAAAAAAATGCCACAGTGATTCATTTTTAAGTGGATGTCTCTTTAATCTTTATTCAGTCTAGTTTTCCTTTCATTTTTCAGATTAGTAAAGAGGCTTGAACACTCGTGGAAAGCTCTTGTTCATGACGGGGTAAGCAATCTCCTCTCACCTCAGTTGAGTGAGTGTTTGAATAAAAGATTCAAAGATATCTCCAACCTTGGCTCTCCTTTTGTTCAGGACACCGTCTCCGTACACAGACCAAGTTTCTATGCCGAGCGATTCCTGAAGTTCATGTGCAACACGGTGTTCAGGAAGCTCTCACGTGAGTGTTTAGTTGTTGTATTCGTGCAGAAGCGTGAACACATTAAGGCGCTGAAACACAGATCACTGGTATATCGGGGTGTGGTGAACACATTTTTGGCATTTTCCTGGCCGGGCTTGCCTGAGACACTTGGAGACGAGCCACAGCCAAACCCATGAACTACTTTCATTGCCTTTTTGAGCCCTACTTGTCATGGCACTGGCACAATTTGGGGACTCTTTGGAGAGTCGTTAAGATCAGTGCTACTTGTATTTAAATGTATTCATGGTGGAAAGTCAGAGCATGCCGGAGAGCAGGAAACTAAACAAAACAGCATCGCTACGTGCGTGAAGATCCTAGTTGATTTGCTGCAGTCACATGGTAGAAATGTCATCACCCTCTCTTCTCTGGGCAACAACGTGAATTTTCCCAAACATTCATGTCATCTGACTTCTTCCTGACCTTTCACTCAGAGCCCGGCAGGAAAAATATGTGGATAAAGTCAAGGTGAAGAAAATGCCTGTTTGCATTTAGACATGCAGTTCACCAAAAGCTTTTTGTTCTCTTCAATGCCCTGAATTATAAGCATGAATACAGCCACTTAACTATCATACCACAGTCAGATAATTACTCTTTTTATGTTGTAAAGAACCCTCTGGAAAAGATATCTATCACCACGAATATCCAAATGAAAACAGTGATTTTTATGTACAATCCTCTCACTAACATGTGAATTATGTAAATTTAGGCTATATTAGATGAATAATAAATGACTTTTTTAAAAGATTACGTTTGGACTCTGAAAAAGCTGAAATGCAGCTGTTGCTGCAGTTTCTCAGAGTTTTGGATCAGTTCTCCTCTTCCAGCAAAACAATGTAAATATTATGTCTTCTCTGACTGTGGGAACTGTTCATGATGTGTCAGTCTCACTCCAATGCCTCTTTTCCAACAAGATTAAGTAACAAACATTACATTATAACAACAGCTCTAATGCCAAATGAACACAGAGTTGTCTGGGTTTGTTTTGCAACCATCCGCAGCCTGGTGCATGAAATTTAATTGCACAAGTCACAACAGATCAAATCCAGCAGAGTATCGAAGTTAGTGCTCTGTGGTGAGGCTGAATTTGAGCACAAATGTTGAACGCACTTCCAGCTTTTTTATTAACACTATTTCTCTTGTTTCTAGTTAAGAATTCCCCGTCTAAGAAGCGGCGTGCAGTTACACATCCCTTAAGAAAGACAGCTGGCTCTGGGCCTCCTCTGTCCACCCAAACAAGCACAAACAGCCAACACACTCTCCTCCAACATCAAATCAGCACGGACACCAGAGAGGACGTTGAAGTAGACAGCGGTAAGATCTGGAAACAGCATTTTTCAACTTGAGTGCTGAAAACAAGTCTTGTGTACTGATACTGTTAGAGATTAAGTCCTCCTGCATGTACCAGCATGTGATGTGCCTCTTTCGCAGCACAGTATTGAAAGTGTTTCCTCCCTTCCCGCACAGGCATGCAGTCAGGTCGTCCTGACCTCCTCCCAAGCACCTCGTTGCCAAGCGAAGGTGTTAGCAGCGCGTCTGAAACCACAGTCTCCTTCTCCTCCTCCCTGGGGAACTCTGAATTTGCTCCCACGAGTCAGCCTTCACCTCGGTCTCAGGACAGCAGCAGGTCAGGAGGAGTAGATCTGCACAACATGCTGAGCAAAGCACAGGAGCACAGCACCCCCAAGAGGTAAGAGGGAGGAAAGCAGAAGTGTACGCCTGTTGAAGTTAATTTGATCTTTGCAAAGTCTTAAACTCTGGACATAATCGCAGATTTAATGTAAGTAAATTTAAGTAAGTAAATTTTATTTAGTATAGCACCTTTCATAGAACGGAGTCACAAGGTGCTTCACAGAAAATATAAAATATCAAATAAGATCATAACAACACACACACAAAAAATAAAAATGTAGTCAAACAGCAACGACCACAAACACTGAAAAAATCAAACAATTTGTGCAGGGAGAGTCAAAGGCCTGCATGAATAAATGGATATTTAAAAGTTTTTTAAAAATGACAACAGAGACAGCTGAACAAATATTAAGAGTAAGAGACAGTTTCACAAAGTAGGAGCTACCACTCCAAAGGCACGGTCTCTTTTAGTCTTAAGACGGGTTCGGAGGACAACCAGCGAGCCCTGGTCAGAGGACCTGAGGGGGGCTAAAACTGGTGTGATATAAGTTGTCCAGCTAGACTTGGTCAGGAGCCTTGCAGCAACATTCTGGACTAGTTGAAGATGGTGGAGGGAGGATTTACTGAGGCCAGTGAAAAGTGAATGACAATAGTCCTGCTGGAATGAAACAAAGGCGTGAATAATCATTTCTAGTTCAGAATGAAATACAACAGACCTGAGTTTAGAAATGTTTCATAAATGAAAGAAACATGACCGGGACAACTGTTGTATGTGGTGATAGAAGGACATGGACTGATCAAATATAACACCAAGATTCCTAAGTTTAGACTGGACAGCAGAAGAGAGGGAACCATTACAATGAGAAACCTTGGTAGCCACAAAATCAGGGTCAATACGGCACATTAATAAAGATATTTTATGATTCTGTATGTGAGATCCACAACATAACCACTTTGAATGTGATTGATGATTTGACTTTTCTTCTTGTGTGCAGCTCTCAGGTTGAGACTCTTGAGGACAGCCTCGGCTCTGTGGACGTGATCTCACTCAGCGACATTGTTCCTACTGCAGGCAAATGTTCTGTAAGTTTAAGATTTTCATCCTCAAGTTTTTGTGAGACATTTTGTATATATGTGAGATATATTTCTCACTGACTTGCCTTTTTTTCTTCACAGGTTTAGATGTGATAAAGAATAGTGAACCCAAGCAAGTGGAATCAGACTTGGAGAACATTTCGAGCATGGATCAAATGTTACAACCCCACCTTAGTATGACTCCAGGTACCAGGATTGAATATCAGCGTAGCTGCATGACCAAGTGGGATGTTCTTTTTGTTGTTTTTGCACTTTGATTTCCAAATCTGAACCTGGTGTGAGCTTGTCAGAGTGTGGCTGTGTTCTGACACTAGTAATTATAGGTACATTGATGCTGTTTTGTTATTGAACACTATTCTTCAAATCAGAGGTATACATGGATGCACAACCAAAGATTTTTATTCCCTCTGATGAGCACAGTGTGTGAACCTGTCTTAAGCATCATTGTTTAACAGGTATTAACACATTTATGGCATCAATTCCTGTATTCCGAGTATGAAATTGCTGTAGCACGCTCTCCATGATTTGCTCAACGTGGTGAGGTTCTGTCCTCATACTAACCACAAAGTGTTTCTGCTTTTTCTTTAACACTCTGTGACACCAAACTGTTTAACTTATGATTGAGGACATAGGGTTAAATTAAATGATATATTTTTATAAATAAATAACCATACTCATTAAAGACACTGTCGAACTTACTTGGAATAGAAATTATGCTGGAAAAAGCCTTGATCCTCACGTTCTATTCACTTTTTAAATATTTGGACCTAACAAGACTGTGAATCTGTTTCCTTCCATGTTTGGGTCCAAAAATTATTTTTAATCTTACACACCGTCTTATTTCACACTAGTCTGTCAAAGATCGAATATAAAGGGCACTGATACTGAGGCCACCAGGATGCTTTTGTTAGAGACGATTGAGTCTTCATCAAACGTTGTTTTCCTCAGCGTTTGAAGGAGTAAGAAATCCTGCTGAGTTTTTGAAACCTATGCCTTAAAGCAAACCCTCACAGATTGAGTCTTAGGGGGATTATTCTTCCCTGCCACTTTACTATTAAACAATACACAACCGTTTTAATTAGTGAGGAGCTTAGCATGATATTGTCACAAACATGGTACAATCACGTTGTTTTCCATTCAGTGTGTGATAAAGTTAATGACTGCATTCTAAGACGATGGCTGTAAAACTGTTTTTAATAGTGCAAAGCTTTCGATCGCTCTTCAAATTGCCTGCCCCTGACAAATAAACCTTGATTTATTCAGATGAAAAAGAAGCAGCAGCAGTCCAGACCAGAGGACAGAGTGATTTAAATCACCTGATCCAACTTGATTGCTGTTAAGAACCAGCACCAGACAGTTGGCCCTGTGTTTTAGTTGGGTTAGATGTAGGATGTGAATTATGTTGAAATAAGCATACACTATAAATATGTTGCTGAATGGAAGGACCCAATTTTTGGGGGGAGCAAAAGCTTCCAACATCAGCAGGTTTTACTTTTCCAAAGGAGTAAATGGGGAAAAAGAAAATTAGTAGTTTAAAAGGAGGTTTGACTCTGCTGCTAAATATTAAAAAAAAAAGAGCTGATACTGCATTTTCTTTCGGTCCTTTAAAACTCTGCCACTATTTGTTGTAATCTGCTGCTAGAGGTGAAAAAGCAACATATTAAAAATTATATAATCTAGATTGAGAGAATATTATCTACTTTCACCCGATCACATATCAGAGCCTGCCTGTGAAATTGATTTATCGTAGAAGGCTTCTTAATGATGATGCTATTAAGTTTCATTCTCCTTCTTTTTCATAACTCACTAATTATGATATGAAATAGTTGTATTAATCCTGATGTTAATATAACTTTTATTTTTGAAAATGTAAAAACAGAAAAAAATATTAGGGGATGTCAGTTAAGCTGATAATGCAAGAGGAAGTTTTGAGACTGGCCTCAGCTATGCCCCCCTCTGACTTGCATAAAGTGGTGATGGCTGCTAGGTGTGTAACAGCAAAAAAAAAAAGGCATACCTGTCTTAACCTCTGATTAGAAAACATGGCTGTTCAGTTCTAGCTTGCTTTGGCGCTCAAAAAGCGTGTAGGGTATTTAAACTCAGATTTTATAGCTGTGGTTGAGTATGCAAAAGAAGTACAACAGCCTGGCATAAGAATTTGGAATTTTTTTCACTATGTAAAAAAGACCACTTTGTTAACTCTTTTTGGCATTGTCATAAATATTACTTGTGGTATGGGAAGGTTATTGTTTTATTGTATTGGCTGCTATATCAAAATGCCTTAATATTGAAATCGTAAGTTTTCTAATTGTTCACCCTCAGAGCAGTTACACACACAGCCCATGAACCCAACATGTAAATAGTTGTATGTATTATAGTATTTATACCTGTGTGTCTGAAATTTCTTGGTTTCCTGTGTGTTTGTTTTTGTGATGATTGATTTCCATGTGCCTTGCTCTGGTGCAACAAACCTGTGTCCACAACCTGTTTTGTTATCAAAACTGTTAAATCATCCTGTGTATTTCTCTGACTTTAATATGTCTTCACTTGCCTTTGAATAATAGACTATTAATGTGTGCACACTTGTATACAAGAATCACGAGAATGCCTTTTCACTGAAGATGTATTTTATTTTTGTCTCCTCTGTTTTCTGTACACTTTTGCCTATATATGAAATAAAAAGGCATGTTGCTTTTGTTTACATTGCATTGTATGTATGATTGTCTCTAACAGAGTTGGTTTGGCAACATAACTTGCAATGAATACTGTACGACAATATTATATCATGAACTGTTGGGCATTTTCACTGTAAATTATGAGGTACTCTTTTGTATTTCCTGGTGTATTTCCTTCTTGCAATATTGTACATCAATAAACATGACTGGTTTATAAAATCCCTCTTATTATATAATTTTTGCATTTATATCAGAATTATTTGTAAATATGTTCTGTATCAATATATGTTTAATAGATATAGCAGTTCTAAGGCAAAATTGTAGTTAATCATGCTAAGATCCTCTAATTTTAGTCTGTAGTAGCAGAGTTGAATTGACTATTTTATAACCACCTAAAATACACTGAAGAATTTTGTACGTCACAGAAAAGGGAAAAAAGATTTGTGACATACTAATTCATTTTTTCAAACTTTTCTTTTACTTGTATATAACGATGGAAATGGGCTTCCATACTTTTTGAACACCCTCCCTTTATTTATTTATTTGTTTATTTAATTAAATGTTCCTTTACTGGCGGAAATTGTCGTCTTTTTTTCTTTTCTCTTTTTATTTTGTAATATCCTTTTTTTCCACGAGCTGACTGTTTAATTGCTCTGGCCAATCAAGTTCGTCTTTGTTCAATCATCGTCCAATGGTCTGCGAGCTTGTTGGAATGCGCCAGAAAGCAACAAGAAGTTTCCAAAATGGGGCTTGAAAGTACTATGGTCTGGTAAGTACTCAATAAAATCCAGTTTTTGTGTTTCTGTCAACCGTAAAGCGGTTCATACGAAGACCAAATTCAATTGGATTGTCCTTTAAGAAAAATATTAAGTGTTAAATAGGTAAAAACAGACCGTTGAATGTTGGCAGGCTAACGAAGTGTCATCCGGGCTGAGTCATTGTAGCTAAAGTTAACCCAGATTTCTGACGATAATGAAATAATATTACACAGTTTCATATGCGATCATGGCAATAAATTTTACTCCTAACGATTAATTTCAACAATCGACTGACAAGCCTTTAGATTGGATCGTATCGTCTTACGCCGAAATGGTTGCTAACGTTAGCATCAGTGTAAATGTTTGGTTAATGTCATACCGTCAGCTGTTTACCCCTTGATCATGAATCTACTCGTGAAGAAGGTCGCTTTTACCAGTGAGTGCTGGTTTTGAATGTGGATTGAAAGGTTGTACTTCAAAAACTCATCACTAGGTCTTATTAATTTGGATGATAACTGAAAGATAGACATCAGCAGCTAATGTCAGCTAAGGCTTTGTTAGAGCCGCTGTAACGTTATTCTTTACCCTCAGTGTGGACAACAGTGAATACATGAGAAATGGAGACTTCTTACCAACGAGGCTACAGGCTCAACAAGATGCTGTCAACATCGTTTGCCACTCTAAAACAAGAAGCAACCCGGAAAACAACGTGGGCCTCATCACTATGGCAAAGTAAGGTCAAATCGTTATGTTTGACAGATTAGGTTTTAAGGTTTGAATATCCTCTTTTCTCACCATGGTTCTCAATATCACCTTTCACGCAGTAACTGTGAGGTCCTGACCACGCTGACACCAGATTCTGGCCGTATCCTGTCCAAACTCCACGCAGTCCAGCCTAAAGGCAAAATTTCCTTCTGCACAGGCATCAGAGTGGCTCATGTGAGGGGAATTTGATTTCCTGGCTTGAAACATTCACTTTAAACGTACTAACTTGAGTGTTGTGTACAATATAGTAGTTTTACAGTTTGTGTGAATCTGTTGTGGTTTTTCCCTGTTTAGCTGGCTCTGAAACACAGACAAGGAAAGAACCACAAGATGAGGATCATTGCTTTTGTTGGGAGTCCTGTAGAAGACAATGAAAAAGATGTGAGTTTGAATTCTGTAACAGATAAATCAGGAAATGTACAAGTCTGATATTTGAAACAACTTTCTGTATCAGTGTGGGCAGGTGTTTGCTCACTCTTTTTCTGATTTTTGTCCCACAGCTTGTGAAGCTGGCAAAGCGTTTGAAAAAAGAGAAAGTGAATGTGGACATTATCAACTTTGGAGAAGAGGTGAGAAGTGTGTCTCTCAACATTTTGCCGTTTGCCTAATTGAACAAAGATATTAATATTAGATGATATCCATGTCTCCTTTTGAGAATTGATGTTTGAGTTGTGGTTGGTTTGCAATTTCTTTTAGGAGGTGAACACAGAAAAGCTGACTGCTTTCATAAATACTCTAAATGGAAAAGAGGGGACCGGCTCCCACCTGGTCACAGTACCTCCTGGTCCAAGTCTGGCTGATGCACTGCTGTCTTCTCCCATCCTGGCCGGCGAAGGAGGCTCTATGATGGGTCTTGGTGCGAGCGACTTTGAGTTTGGTGTGGATCCCAGTGCTGATCCAGAGCTGGCCCTGGTAAGCAAACATTATATAGTCACCAGCATGACTATTGTTACTTTACAGCACAAATACTTGATAAACCTTTGTGTTTCTTTAGGCCCTGCGTGTGTCAATGGAGGAGCAGCGACAGAGGCAGGAAGAAGAGGCCCGCAGAGCTGCTGCTGCTTCTGCAGCTGAAGCAGGCATGCCAACACCAAGTGCTGATGGTAAATGGAGGAGTCATAAGACGCTGCTATTACTGATGAAACAGCAGTGATGATACGTTTAGGATGACACATGTCAGTACATTTGGTAACTTGACTTTATTTTTTTCACAGAATCAGAGGAGGCCTTGTTGAAGATGTCAGTATCTCAGCCTGAGAGTGGTGCAGCAGTGCTCCCTGACTTCAGCAGTATGACAGAGGAGGAGCAGATAGCTTACGCGATGCAGATGTCTCTTGCTGGAGGAGGTAAAATTCATTTGACTGCTCTATAAACTTAAGCGTGACACTGTTTTAAGAATTTAGAACTTCTGTTGCTATAATAACTTCATTTCCTCATGTGTTGTGTGAACAGAGTATGGCGAAATGGACACAGGAGCCCCCATGGATACTGCAGATTCAGCCAAGGTGAGTCAGGAAAAACAAGTTTGATCATATCCAAGTCAAAGGAGGTCAGTTGGCCCTCAAGTAACTTTAATAGAAGATAATTTAATAGAATTGTAAAAAGAGATGAAGGGCTTGACATAAAATGTTTAATGAGAGGTTAACAATGTTGGATTGGAAACTGCTGAATCGTTCTTAAAATATGATAGGATAGGTCGAGGTGGGATGAAAATATTAACATTGAGATTTCAAGGTGTTATTAATAACTCAAATACATTAGCCTACAGTTTTTATTTTGTACATTTTAAGTGTTTTTGGCTCATAAAAAAATCTGCTTGGGGTTAATGAGTTGCAAAAATAAAATTAAAGTTTTATTTTGTAATAAATTTTTCTTGGTGCCCTTGTATCTAAATATAGAGGATACCATCAAAGCAAACCTTTAAAAGAGAAACTCTAATCTTTTATTGGGCAAACAAGTACCTATCTGACTTCAAATCAAAAACAAATCTGTCATGACTCATTGTATCTCCACTGACAACTTATCAGGAAGAAGATGATTATGATGTGATGCAAGACCCAGAGTTCCTTCAGAGTGTCCTGGAAAACCTGCCTGGGGTTGACCCGAACAATGAGGCCATCCGCAATGCCATGGGATCCTTGGCTTCTCAGACGGGAAACAAGCCGGATGGCAAAAAGGACGAAGAGAAGAAAAAATGAGGAGCCTCAAGGCATCTGTTATCAACTGAACAATTGCAAACTAATGCAGGATTACTAAAAAAAAGTGCCCAAACACCTGACAGCACCGTGACATTTAATACTTTTCTGTCAAACACCCAGAAGCACCAACTATTTAGTGAAGAATCTGACTTTCCAATAACATTTATGATTATTGTCTTAAAGGATTACTACCCCCATTTTTCTCCACTTGAAATAGTTGCTGATAAATGAACAGAGGAGAAACAATGCTTGATAACTAAACAGTTAGCCACACTCCTGCCATGTCTTTGTGTGTTTTTGCAATAAAAGCTATGTGTAAATATGTTGACTCTGTGTGCATTTGATGACCTCTAAACCTCAAAACCCAAACATCTTGGATCACAACAAATAATCATTTTTATTCAGAGACTACTGCACTATATTTGAATTACCTTGCATGGTGTTGTAAAGCAGCCCGAACAGGCCATGTGTGATGTTTTATATGATACTGAGTTTGAAAGAAACATCCTGTACGTGTCTTTTGCAGCATCTTCCGTGAATTTTTTCCCGTGTGATCACAGTCTGATAGGATGTCTCTGATCACGCGACGGGAAGACAGCGTTTTCAGTAGTGATGGGAAATAAGGTTCTTTTTGGAGAGTCGGTTCTTTTGGCTCGACTCACTCTGAAGAGCCAACTATTTCGGCTCCCAAGAGGCTCCGTAGATTTTTTTTGCTGCTTAAATCAAGATGTTACCAAAAATACGTTTAAATTATGTGTAAAAAATACTTAAGTAAAAAAAACATACATTATATAAGAATATATTATTAATGTGGCTTATTATATACTCAACATGGAGCAGAGTGATACAAAACATAAATAAAAGTACTAAAACAAAGAACCATCTCAAATGGACATAAGATTGGCTTTATGTATTTATAGACTTTTAGGTTGCAGCTTTGACAGAAAAGAAGACAGGGAAAAAACACAGTCGGAGCCGGTTCCAGTCATTCAATTCAAAGATCAGGTTGTAGGAGCCGGAACGTTTGTGACCGACACATCACTAATTTTCAGCTGAAAACGAGCTAGGATAGTCGGGAATCGCATATCCAGGTAAACAATCAAAATACATGAAATATTAAACGTATCTCCCCATCTCAACCATCCTCCTCCGTGACATCGTCGACCCAACGATCACCGGGTCGTTCTCGCTGTCATAACAAACCTCAGCAAACCGGGCCAGGTGCCTTTTGATAGCGAACGCTAGCGCGTTAGCTCAATGACCCCTCTGGAGCTCAGCGGCCAGCTAACCAAGGAATACTGTTAGCTCAAAATAAACGGGGTTTCTACCCCAGTTAGGCTGTTTCTTAAATAGTCATTACTATAAAGTTCAGCATGCACAAAATATTAATAAAGCATGTTTTCCCATTCATAGAAAATGACTACCTATCCTGTTTCCAGGGGAGGGTTTGGATGCAGAAACGCCGTCGCTAGCTCTCAAGCTAATATTTGCTAGCTTCCCTGAAACCGTGCTAACCAGGTCTTGCTCGGGTTTTTAAAAAACAGGTGCAGGAAATGTTTAGAGCAGTTTTAACGTCTTAAATGTTATCGTTTTACAGTCATTTTCGAGTAAAATGTATTCTAATAATGTGGCTTTTGTAGACGGTGGTATAAGAGGCACAGCTAGAGATGATGGACCAAACATAGACGGATTCACATTTGTTTATAATTATGATAATATTTATGATACATTCTTGAATTGGTGCCTTTCAAAACACACTAAGTCACCTTACAAAGCAGAGCTAAAAACTGAGAGTGGTGGAGAGGTATTTTAATAAATATAACCAGACAAATTTACAGTGCATTAAACCACTTTATATGGAGGATTGGTGAATGGGAATCTCAGTGAATGTGCAAGTATAAAGAGATGTGTTTGGAGCTGGGATCTGAATAGTGTGAGAGAGTAAATGTTAAAGTCTAAGATTTGGGGGCTAAAGCACTTGGGCTCTGGACCTCTTGGTGGCCAGGTGAGCTGGAGGTGCAGTAGGATTATTGGGAGAGGAAGACCTGAGAGAGTGGGTGGGTGGGTGTGTTGATGTGCAGAAGTTCAGAAGTTCAGAGAGGTATGGAGGAGCAGAGGTTATAAATGGCCGTAAAAGTGAGGAGAAGAATCTTGAAATTGATGTGATATTTGACCGAGAGCCAGTAAAGATGCTGAATTCTGCTCCAGCTGAAGTTTACAGAGGGATTTGAGAAAGACACTAAAGGGAAGAGAATCACAGCAGTCAATGCGAGACGTTTCCAGGGTGTGAACAAGAACAGAGACCTGTTACATAGATGGAAGTATTTAGACATAGTGACTGTTGATGTGAGCTTTGAATGACAGCATGCTTTGAGGATAACACCCAGAGGGAGAGACTAAAGACTTATCCATGATCAAGGAATAAGTGTTTGACTTTAAATTTGGATTTGGTATCAATGGGAAGTGGTATTGGTAGAAGAATTTGATTGCTGTTGAGTTTGAGAAAGATGTAGGAGAACCATGTTTGTTGGTTTTATTTTTCAGCCAGAGAATAGAGCTGGGTGTCATCTGCATAGCAGTGAAACTTGTTATTAAATTAACCAACACATGGAGGAAATAGATGAATGATGAACAGGAGGGCCCCAGAACCCTGGGAATGCTGGTTGTGATTGGGAATGATTGGAATTTGGAGGTTTGGGGTTTGACGCTTCTGATTTCTGTAATTATATCTCTGACTTTGTGTTTTTGCAGGAGTTAATCCCGGTATGGGGGACATGAAGACCCCAGATTTTGATGACCTGTTGGCAGCGTTTGACATTCCTGACATAGATGCCAAAGAGGCCATCCAGTCTGCTCCAGATGAGGCAGAGGGACCCCATGGAGCAGCAGGGGCACCTTTGGGAAAACCAGACAGCGTGGTGGGATCATCCTTGAGACCACCAAGCCCTTCAGACCCCCAAGCGGACACCTCTATTGTCAGTGTGATTGTAAAAAATAAAGTGCGTTTGGAGCCTGCAGATGGAGGAGAGGGAGACGCCGACCAGGACCCTATAGATGTGATAGCAGGGGTTGATGTAGGCCCTAGACTAGGGGCATGTGCCCCAGGCATGGCTGAATCTGAGGCTCTCAATCACAATGGTTTTGGGGCGTCTGGTGCCTCAACACCTCTTCCTCTCAGCCAGACTCAGTCTAACGGGGCACCCTGGTCAATGAACACCCCTAAAGTGTCCACAGAAGCAGCAGGCGCTGGAGCAGGAAAGTCTCACAAGCAGGGTGGAAACATTTTCAACAGACTCAAACCGCTTGTGGCACAGGGTTCTGGAGACCCGGTGGGTCGAGCGAGGAAGATGCAGCTCTTACAACAGCAACACCAGCAGCAGCAGGACACCGGTCAAGAGAGAGCAGACGGCGTCAAAGCATCATTACCGTCATCTTCCTCTCTGTCAGCTGGGTCGTCTCCTCTGCCAGCAGGTGGGCCTGTCGGACTTGCCTCGCCTTTCTTTCCACCTTCTAAGCCTCTGCTTCCCACCCCATCCTCTGCCCTCTCATCACACCCGCTCCACTCCTCTCAACCGTTTAACGGGGCCCCCAAAAGTGGCTCTGCTGGGTTTCAGCCACAGCAGGTAGAGGAGGATGATTCAGACCCTGATTTAGGAAACCCTCTCGTGATCCAGGAGAATCCTGACTCCCCGACTTGCTCTCAGCTGAGCAGACGCTTCAAGTCTGACTCTGTCTCAACCCAGCCAACGTCCTCGACTGCATCTCACCCAAAACCTGGAGATACTCCCTCAGGGTCATCTCAGACTTCATCGACACCCCAGTCAGCCTCAACAGAGGGTCCTCTGCTGGAAGACCGACATCCAGAACACGTAATAGAGGAGAGAGACTCACCTGAGAGTCCTGAACCAGAAATGCCAAAATCAACTACTCAAGCTGCTGCTAAGAGGTGCTCCAGCCCTGCTGTGGCCTCCACTCCCCCGCCTTCTGAACTACGGGAGCCCAAAGAGGAAGAGGAAGAGATGGAAGTTGGAAATGGGATCGAGAGGGTTGACAGAAAAACTGACAAGGGAGAAAACGCCAGAGCAAGTGAGGACAAAGAGGTAGATGATGGAAAGCCAAAACCTGTATCTGATGTTGGAGAAGCAGGTGTAGCTGCCCCGGCTGCTACTGGAGCTCCATCTCGACCCTTAAAAGTCAGAATTAAAACAATAAAAACCTCTACAGGTGGAATCACCAGAACTGTCACAAGGGTAGCGCCTAAAAACGGTGCTGCTGGGAAAGGTTTGGACTCTAAATCTCAAACTGGAGAGCGTAAGGTGATCGGGAATAAGGCCCAAAAACCGGACTCCTCGTCTGGTCTGACATCCTCTCAGAAAGTAAGTGCTCTGAATGCTCTACCTGTGTCCACGCTCGCAGCCAGCAGTGTTATGCTAGCTGCTGCTACAAAAGTCCAAAACAAAATGGCAGCATCAGACAAAGCTAAGGTTTCTGCTACTGCTGTTAGCATCACTAAGTCTGCTGCACTGCCTGCAACTCCAGCTGTGGCCTCCTCTCCTAAGTTCTCAGTAGCTGCTGGAGGGATCAGTGTGCGCACAGCCACGAACAAGACAGCTAACGGAGGCAGCAGCACCATCATAGGAGGCGCTCTGCAGTCTAACAAACCAGCCTCCATCGTCAACAGCACAGGCGCTGTCATTTCTCGCAGTCAGTCCAGCCTGGTGGAGGCTTTCAACAAAATCCTGAACAGTAAAAACCTTCTGCCGAGCTACAAACCGGACCTCTCGGCGCCTCCTCCGCCTGAGTGGGGCCTCCCGTTACCGGCTACAGGCTACCGCTGCCTGGAGTGCGGGGATGCTTTCGCTCTGGAGCGCAGCCTTGCCCGACACTACGACAGACGATCGCTGCGCATCGAGGTGACCTGCAACCACTGTGCTAAGAGGCTGGCCTTTTTCAACAAGTGCAGCCTGCTGCTTCATGCACGGGAGCATAAGGAGCGTGGGCTGGTCATGCAGTGCTCACACCTGGTCATGAGGCCTGTGACTGTGGAGCAGATGATTGGACAGCAGGATATTACACCTATTGGTGGTAAGTGGGAAACAGCTGATCATAAGTGTTGTAGTGGATTATTTTAAAAAAGTGATGCATGACTTTTTTACTCTGCCATCATTCATTCATAAACCATCTCCTTGACCACGTCCCATTTTTTTCCGTTCCCACCTTTGCTGACCAGGCCTCCTCTCCTCTTCGTCCTCCTCTCCTCCAGTCTCCTCTCCCTCCACCACCACAGGAGCCTCTGGCGCCTCTGCCAGCTCCAGCCCCATGAAGGACGCTTCAGCTCCAGCTTCTTCAGCTCAGCCCCGACCGGTCCGTCGGGCTCCTCAGGGCCCCCAAGCTCTGATGCCTCTGCCCTGCAAGAAGGCCGAGGGGCTGCAGTACAACAACTTCAAATGTCAAGAGTGCCAAACGCAGTTCAACAGCAAAGCTGAGCTGGTCACTCACTTTCAGCAGATCAGAGCTGCTCCCAACTCTGTGAGTTTGTGTTTCTGTCATGCAGCTGTAGCTTGATGTTGTGAAAATTCAGGAGGTCTCTGATCCTAATCTTTTCTTGGCTTTCAGACATGTACACAGTGCTCGCCTCCAATGATGCTGCCCAACTCATGTGCCGTGTCCGCCCATCAGAGGATACATAAACACAGAGCGCCTCATGTCTGTCCAGAGTGTGGTGGGACTGCTCGGCAGGCCAGCTTCCAGACCCACCTGGAGGAGGCCTGTCTGCATTTTGCAAGGCGTATTGGATACAGGTGTGGAGCCCTGGACAATTTTCACTCAATTACCTTCAAAAAATCTTTTAGCTCTGATCCAAAATGGTTTTCATTTTTAATTTATGGTAGAACATCACAGAAACAGACACAAAGATTGATACAAGATTTACTTTCACATTATCACCACTTATCAAAGTGTATTACGATCTCCCTAAGGTGCTCGAGCTGCCAGGTCGTGTTTGGAGGTTTGAACTCTATCAAGTCCCACATTCAGACTGCTCACTGCGAGGTCTTCCACAAGTGCCCCAGCTGCCCCATGGCCTTCAAGTCCTCCCCCAGCGCGCAGAGCCACATCAGCACCCAACACCCGACGCTAACCGGAGGACAGGCCAAGTACGAGTCTAATTTAACCTCAGATGGTTATAAAGATGGTTGGGAACAGACTCTGAATTTGATTTTTCTATTTGTGCTTCTCTTTTTGCAGAATGATCTACAAGTGTGTAATGTGTGATACAGTTTTTACCCAGAAGCCCCTGCTGTACATGCACTTCGACACTCATTTAGCCAAACAGAAAGTGCATGTGTTTAAATGTCCTGACTGCACCAAGCTCTACGCCCAGAAAGGATCCATGATGGAGCACATTAAGGTTCATGTTATTGTATTTCAGAGTTTATAGGTCATAGATTCCAAACGTGGCCTTTATGTGTTGCCCATTCATTGATTTTATGGTGAATGTGGTGTCAGCAAAGGCGTACAACAAACTCTTGTATCGGCCTTAGCAAGGTTCCTCATCAGTGACCTTGTCCTAAGTTCTATACCAAGTACACATCTTTTATAGTTTAGGATCTTTTTATTGAAGTCATTTGTATGTTTTCCAGTTGTATTGTTGAGTTTTTACTAAAAGTAAGCTTGACTGTCTGTTTCCCCTCCCAGACCGCTCACAGAGGACCATCTACCAAACAGAACGACTCTCAATCTGAGTCTTCCAACCCCACCTCAGCGCCCGCCAACACGTCCGGCCCCTCAGGCCTCAAATCCAAATCATCTGGAAAACCTGACAACTCAGATGGAGAGGACTGGGGCCGGGAACAGGAGGAAGAAGAAGAGGAGGAGGAAGAGGATGAGGAAGACGACGGAGACGATGACTACGAGGCTCCCGGGAGCAGCGGTCAACCTGCCGCTCAGACTGAGTGGACCTGCCCACAGTGTCAGACCACCTTCACAGACAATGACGACTACCTAAGTCACGTGAAGATGGAGCACGGCAAGGTGTGGAAAACTGGCTCAAACATGTGTTTTATCCAGTTTGTTTTGAGTCTAGTGGTTAGACTTAGGAAGGGCCCCAAAGTTTCTCAGTAGCGAATGGAAACCATTGATAAAGAAAAATGAAGAACACATGTTTGAAAGGAAGGCTGTTGTTAATTTCTGGTCTGTTCTGCTGCACAGTGACTAAGACTTAATATCTATTAATCTAATCTCTGTCCTACTGTGTGTTTGTGTGAACTCCAAAGTTCCCCTGTCGTATTTGTGGAGGCACTTTCAGCACGTCTTCCAGCCTGAGACGTCACGAGCGAGTCATTCACGAGGGCAACAAAAGAGTCTTCCATTGCCAGTGAGTCCGTTTTGGATTTAAAGTTCTACCTTGGTCCAAAATACTTCTTTTAAACATCAAAGAGATTTATATCAAGCATTTGAAAGTTCACCATATGAAACACAAAAGTTCAGCATAGTGTAATTTCTATCATACTGTGTTTTTATTTTCCAGATATTGCACAGAAGGTAAGCGCACTTTTGGCAGTCGCTTCTTATTGGACAAACACATCCGCCTCCATCACAGAACCACAGACGGACAGGTGAGACTGGACACTTCTCTTTAACAGACATTAATTTAAGTTTTGTTCCAACTACTGCTTTACATGTTCCTAAGTTTGACTTTTAAACTCAGTGTGCATCCTAAACAAAGATAGACTTGTGATTTTGGGCTCTTTGCACTGTTTTCCCACAATGCACTGCTCAAAAGAAACACAAAGCATGAGTATTGTTAGTGAAGAAATGGTGGTGGTGTGTACTACTGCAAAACCAAAGACGTTAATTCTAACTCTCTCTACATGTTTATACCTGAATGCATGTGTTTCTTTTATTTTTCAATGTTTGTCTATTTTTGTGTGTTTTTTTAATTTTGTGTGTGCTGGCTGTGTACATTTACAGAGGTTGTATTTCTTGTTCGGATAGCAGAATTATTATCCCTCTAACATTCATCCTCTTTCTTGCCTCATACAAACTACAAATATTGAGTTTCCTCTTCCCTCATTTATGTCCTCAGGGTCCTCCAATGACCAGGAAGCGTGCTGCCACAGGAGACGGGCCAGGCAGCTCCTCAGAACAGGAAGGGGAGGTCGGACCTTCTGTAGGCCGAGGAGGAGCTGAGGAGGAAAACGCTGCAGAGGACGGTGAGGAGGGGGCAGGTCCTGCTAAGAGAACCAGGGCATCCAACGCTTCGACATCGTTAGCACCAAACGAGCTGGAGGAGGAGGACAACATATTCCGCTGCGTCCCCTGTGGCTTCACCACTGAGGACGGGATAGAATTTCAGCGCCACATCCCCCAGCACAGAGCCGACACCGCCTCTTTCCAGTGCCTGCAGTGTGGCGTCTGCTTCGCCTCCGCCGGCTCTCTAGGCAGGCACCGCTTTATCACTCACCGTGTTCGGGATACGCAGAGTGAGGCAGAGCGCAGTAACCCCCGCACCCACGGCTCTCCCGACGGTTCGCCTGCCGGATCCCCTCAGGCGCTGGGCGAGGACGCAGACGGGAACCTGAGCTGCAGGGTGTGCGGACGTCGTTTCGACAAGGCCTCGGACCTCAACACCCACTTCAGGACCCATGGCATGGCCTTCCTCACCTCACACAAGACGGACAAGCCTCAGTAGAGAGGAAGGGGCGGGTCCTCTGAGACTGACGGGTCGAGGCTGTAGAATATGAATGTTTATCCTGAGATGAAACACAGCTGCTCCCTGTGCAGTTTTTTAGCCACCATAAACAGTTTTACTCAACTTAACGCACCTTTTCTGTGCAATTGTTATCGCATGTTTGATCATGTTACAGAACTGTGATAGACTCCCTGAGTGGCAAGGCTCTGAAACGCCCCCCTGCAGAGTAAAGCATTTATATATCAGCCATACTGTGTCTAAAGCATCTTGTGCTCTCATTTCAGTCACTGCACTGCCTGCAGCCACCTGCCTGTTTATCATGTAACACTCTAAAAACACACACCTCCCACTGTACCCCTGACAGCTGTAGGGCTGATATTTTTCTACTTCACCTCATTCTCCACATTCATACTTGTTTGCCTCAAACCCATACTAGTTTTTCCAGCACGAGGTCAGTTTTAACAGCACATCCTTTTAAAACTGGCCTCCCACTAAGATCTGGAGAGCATGAAGGGGAGTGTTTAGAGAACCCGACACTGATTTTTATGTTGCTATAATATTTATTTATACAAAACACGTCACTGCTGTTGGTGTTTGTGTGATAAAATGGCGCAACGTACCTGCAACAGAGACATGAGATGAGAATCTCTGAAGGTGGATCAGTAGGAGATGAGGTTACTGGAGGTGTGTAACCTGTGTTGTGTGAATAATGTGTGATGTTGTTAATCGTTAAGCTAGAAGAAGAAGAAGAAGAGAGGTCAGGCTTCCTGCCAGTAGTAAATGTGTACGAGTTTTGCCTTGTAAATACATATAATGACACTAAAAGAAAGCGTTCTGGTTTTAGTAACTTGCTATGATAATGTGAATACGTAAAGTATTTGTACTTGTACTGTTCCCCCTTTTTTTTCAAGCAATTCGAAGTCTAAAAGAAAAAAGATCCCCCCACAGAGGTAGCTATACATTGTAATTACAGAGCAGAGTGTGGGGTTGTGTTGTCTTAATGTGTATGAATACAAAATGTTTATCTCTTTTAAATGGTTCTTTTTTATCAACAGAATCAGTGCTTGCTGTTCTCACATTTCTTTTATATGTTTCAGAAGCAGCCTCCATGGTCACGTGATGGAGGCCAATGAGTGGATTTATTTTGTTTGTATCTTTTATATGTCATGATATCATATTTATATAGCTCAATAGTGAAAATTACATGTCATTTTCTTTTCCATGGTTGTGGTCTGCTTGCTGAAATGCCATACACTTTTGTGCTGTTTCGAAATAAATGTGTAAAAGAGACCTTTGACTCATGCTGCAGGGACAGTCTCTGTTTATTCATTAGACTGCTGTCAATTACGCCTCTTCTGCGTTTACCAAAATAACATGTTATGCATAAAACTGTCAACAGCATTACAGGTCTGTATTAACCATGGAGTTATGATGTTTTGGCAACATTTGACTGAACAGACTTCATGGGACTTTATCATATTTACATTTCAATTAGCACATAATCCCTTAAGTACAAAAGAATTGATAACCAGGCAGCCATCTTTGCACAGCCATGTTTTTACAATAAGCACAGAACAACTAGAATATTCATGTAGCCCATTTATATTTTGATAAGATGTGGTCTGAAATACACCAGTTTGATATTGAAGCCCATTTTGGCCAGTGAAAAAAATACTATCTTATAAAAAAACTTCTTTTTTCATTCCACTTGAAGAAAAACCTAGATTTAAGATATGTCAAAAGCAGGGGCGGCGTCATGGGTGGGCCTCAAAGGTTCCAGGCCCCACCCACTTTCTGATAGGCCCACCTCAAACTTTTCAAACAATTCTTCCTTTGCCTTTTAAAAAGGAAAAAAGAGGATTATTAATTTTTTTTGTCACTTTACATTGATTTCGTGAATGTTAGATGCCCTGTCTTCATAAAATGAGCCAAGTTTGGCAATTCCAATCAATCACTTTGTAACCTGTTGGTAATAAATGTATGGATCATTTAGTCTTATGTTATACTGGTAGGACTAGAAAAGGATTTTGGAAGATTGTAGATTTTTGTCGATAGCCTATAATAGCCTACATCGAAAGTTGAGGTTGGGAACCCTTTAGGTGCGTTAAGCAGTGGTTTTCAAAGTCGGGCAGCCAGGGGGCCCCAGGAGGGCCTTAGAAAATTTGAGAGAAGAAAAAAAATAGGATCTTATGCTAATTATTTGAGGCTCTACCCCTGTCTAACTACTTAGATACATGTAAGAAAGGAGTACCCCACCTTGGCTGACAGAGCCCTAAAAATGCCTTCTCCCTTTAGCAACAACCTACTTGTGTGAGTCTGGCTTTTGGTTGTTAATCATTTACTATTCTAAACAAATATAATAAATATTTAAAAGTGAATGAAAGTTTTTAAAAAAAACGTTATCAAAGTTAAAAATTAGTCACGTATTTTGAAACATTATCTATTGGTTTTTAAAGGGGGTCCATCCAGAAGCAAATGCTGTTTGGTGGCCTTGGTATTATAAAGTCGTAGGTGTTTCAGTGTAATGTGTGTCCTCGTTAACTGGTGACACTAGACAAGAAGTTCGGCTCAAGTCGACTGTTAGCATAACTCCGCATAACTCCTGGCATAACAAGCTGGTCTGTAACTGTCTTAATCCCGTCAGAACTCGATAGAAGTTGACTTCGAAGCATCGTATCATTTCTGACAACCTACCACGGATCAACCAGACATTTTTATAGTGTGTAGAGTTTTAATTAAGTGTCTAAAGAATGCTAACTCTTCTGAAAATATCATGTCCAGCTTTAATTTGACGATCTATGTGCGCGCGCTTAAACCGCCAAACCAACCGCTCCCTTCGTTTCCTGGTTTAACTCGGTATGTAATTGTTCTAATATTTATTCATCAACACCTAAGACAATGCCATAAACTCTGTAAGGTTTTTTTGAACTACCTGAAAATATTGGATGAACTCATATGACAAGTTAGAGGATCAATGAAGTAATCAGAATCTTTCCACCATAAACAAAGGCCTGAAGTACTGAAGGAGAATGACAGATGAAACTACGATCTATCCTGTCAGGACCATAAATGTCTAAATGTTTCAGTTCAAAATGCTGTTTTATTTACGTTCTGTTTTTCTTTTTAAGTAGACAGGATGAAGAAAATGTATGTGCTGTAGGTGTAAGAGGAAAGGTCAAGGGATTCCCAAAGTCAGGTCTCTCTTGCTTGGCCTATAAAAATACTTCCATAGCAATCCATCCTGCAGCTGAAGACGAGAGTGTCAGAGATTAGATATGCTTTCGGTAAAGTTGCACCAATTATGCTACATACAAACAAACAACAGAAATGTACAAAGACAGCTTAAGTTGTTTTCACCCCAAACGCGGTGTTTACTGAGTGTTGTTTGCTTTTATAACAAAGCTTATTTTGACCACTAGGTGAGTTTTCCACTGCCTGGCTCCACCCCCTCCAGCTCCACACCTGTCTTGCCCTCAGTGACCTCCTGACACGGATTCTGCAGCACAGATGAACTCTGAGGATGATGGGCCTCGATCATCAGCTCGTACATTAGGGTCCCCAGCAAGGCACCCATGCATGGAGCCACGATGGGCACCCACCACCAACCACCTCCAGCCCTGCAGAGACAGAAGTGTCACACAACCAGACTTTGTGTTAGATTTGTTTATGTAAAGCGATGGAAAAGTGTGCAGATACTTACGTGAAAACCTCCAACCCCCAGCCAGCAATGTAGGTAAACAATCGAGGTCCAAGATCCCTGGCAGGGTTGAGGGCGTAGCCGCTGTTGGAGCCCATGGAGATGCCTATAACCAGCACCACAGCACCCACCAGCACAGGCTGAACACTGTCAGGGATGGAGGTGTTCCTTTTGTCTCCGAGAGCGAGGACACACAGCAGGAGGGCAGCTGTGCCTATCACCTGGACAGACAGACAGACAGCAAAAAGTTTGAGTTCACAGAAAAAAATGATCCACAGGACCACAGATTTACTTTATCAACTATTATCATCTGGTTACCTGGTCCACAATTCCTCCCCAAACACTCAGGTAGTCGGAAGGATAGGTGCTGAAGATGCCTGCTGTGGCAGTGGGGCCGGTCACTGTCAGCTCACCTCCACTGTACGCCCTGATAGCATCTGAAAACATCCAGTCAAACATGCAAAAAAAAAGCAGCACCACACAAACATATTTTCACTTCAAAATATATTAATAAGAAATCTAAAAGCCTGGTTTAGTTAATTTACTTCAGTTTTAGTATCAACCAAGCTCAGTAATGTAGAATTTAGTTTCTACTACCTATAAAGCTTTGAATGTGAGCTTTCAAATCTTCTGATAAATATTTGGGCTTGGAGCCAAATGCAACTGATGTTGCTGCCTTTTAAAACCGCTGTTGACATGAATTATGCCTAAATGGTTAGTGAATGTCAAAATTATTTGTCAAATTGTGATCTGACCGTAGTACTGCAGAGCAACTGTTGCTGCGGCAAGAAACGCTCCAAGCATCTGGAAGAAGACGTAGAATGGCAGTTTGATCCAGGGATGTCTGCCCAAAACGCACAAACTCAGAGACACTGCCGGGTTCAGGTGGGCACCTCAAGGAGTAAAACAGGTAAGAGTCAACGTGGGAAAAGACCTGATTTTGTCCCCTGAAACTTTAACGTACGTACCTTAAGGTTTTTTGGAAAAAAAACTTTGACTGAAGAAAAATATAAAGGATGGAGTAAAGGAATTTTTCACATCTTACATAAATAAATGTCACATCTTCCTTTGCAATGAAAGAAAGTTAAATAGATAAAAAAAAGTAGAATGGGGATAAAGTATGAAAAGATGTTAATATCTTTAAAGTATTGCTTTTTTCTTTATTTTAAAACACAGGTAAGAAATAAATAGAATGTACATATTCACATAAAAGTGCATGAATACATGAGTACCAAAATGTATACAAAGCAAACATCTGCTAACATATCAAATGAAATGCAAGCTATACACATTTAAATTAACACAACACAAACATTGCGCTGCTTTAACACTATTAGATTTAGCTTACTGCCTATATCACCCACAATCAAAACAAACTACATCAGTTTCTTTGAATTAAACCTAAAGCCTTCAGGCACAATCAGCACATCCTCAATGAACACTCCTCATATGTTTTGCTTCTGTACAAAAATGATTTTTAAATTTGAATCCAGGTAAAAAGACACAAAACTATGTAAATCTCTAAGGGATCTTTAAAAAAACACGAGAAGATTTCTTTAAACACAATGACTAAATGGGCAGGTGGGTGGGTATAATGTATTTTGGGTTATGTTATTGTCTTGTATCATTGCCTATTGTGTTTTTTTTTTAATCTTTATGTTTTTCCCATGTTTGTCAGGTTACCTGGCTTTGCTTTACTAATTTTTCTGTAAATGAAATGAGTAAAACACATGAGGCTATATCTATTTATGTTAAACTTAAAAATCAATAAAAGAAATACAAAATAATAAAAACTAAAAAGTACAAAATCATATTAAAACAAAACCCTTCAAGGAAAAACTTTGCAAATAAATGTGATACTGTCTCTTACCTGACACTCCACGGGACACAAAGATCCCAAGTGTTACTCCAAGAGCAAAACCCAGATTGATTGACAGGTACTGTCCTTTCTTATCCTCAGTTGTGGTGACCTGGGCGACTGAGCCGCACCCAAAAAGCTGAAAGTACTCAAAAAAAAGATTTTTTATGAAGATAGAAATCATATGTAGGTGTGATGAAAGTTTGAGTTAAAAAAAAAAAGCAAGGATTTTTTTCAAATTTGTGTCAAAGTTTTCTGAGTCCTGGCACGGACTACCATCTGAGTAATCTTTTTTTTAATGAACATCATTTCATAAGAGCTCGCTTTATGATTTACGTTGTAAATGTTAATGACCCAGAAAGGTGAGAGACAGGTACACAGATAAAAAACACACAAACATTATCACTGTCAGACGCTCTCACTGTCACTCCGTTTCCAGCTCGTCTCTGATTTTCAGGCCAAAGTCCTCAGTTATCGATTAAGTGGAGACACAAGCTGCTTCAGAATAAGAGTTTGGTTTTGATCCTAACTCTAGTGATCAAATATGAATCTCAGAGCAGAGATGCATCATTCTGGTTGTATTATTGCATTCAGAAAGTATGCAAAAGGCCACAGTATGGTGCACACTAAGAACTGACACTGATTTCAAAAAGTTAATCTTTTGCTGCATTTGCACATTTTAATGTGTTACAAAAAAGTGCCTCAAAACACCTCAAAGATTACTCACGATCAGGACGTAAACTCCCAAACATTCAGCCAAACACTCTCTGACCAGCTGGTTTCTGATCTGACATTTCCTCAGCAGCTTCTCCATCCCGGCGTCCTCCGTTCCGTCCGGCCACGGCTGAGCTTTCAGAGCCGGTACGTTGTATTCAGGCAGATCATCTGACCCACACCACACTGCACCGTCTGCCTTGCTGTGCAGAGTTTGCCCTTTCATACTGGAGCTGTTGTCTGCGTCACACACTTTATGGCACAGCTGAGGAGGTGAGGGTGTGTGAGAGTGCTGAAGAAGAGAGTATTTCACATTGCAGGACATGTTGATGCTTAAATCTGAAGAGACACTTCACTCCACAGAGGTGTTTTGACATAAGGTGGGCTGGTCGTGTGGCTTGTGACCCCACCTGGTTGGAATTTGCTCTGATTAATGTATTCATTTGATTGGTCATCACTTTTTCTTTTCCTGTGAGCTGGCACTCCTCAGAATTATTTTTTGAAAATAAGAAAAAAAAGTGGAAAAATGCAAGAAAACTAGAAAAGTTTGTCCCCAAACCCAAGAAGGGTCGTAATTAGTTTGTTCTGGGTTATATTATTTGTA
Source organism: Halichoeres trimaculatus (assembly GCF_033239565.1). Taxonomy (NCBI): domain Eukaryota; kingdom Metazoa; phylum Chordata; class Actinopteri; order Labriformes; family Labridae; genus Halichoeres; species Halichoeres trimaculatus. The sequence continues at coordinate 10,941,730 of NW_027437192.1, forward strand.
TACATTTTCTCAGAATAATAAAACTGATAAGAGGTGGAAATCTTTTTGGCAGGCCTAACGTGCTCAAACATTTAAGTCCAGTCTGGGACCAGGATCATTACTGGTCACGAGAGAAGCAGATAAGTGATGGTGCTTATACTGCAGATCTATATGCTTTTAATTTGATGCACAGCGTGTATTTATCTTCTGTAAACCAGTCTTATCATTCACTATCTGTTTCCACGTAGTCAGGTTTACACATACTGATTTGAAAGCACACAGACAGTCATAATCAGTGGTTGGGTAGGATCCACCAGCTGGACCTGAACCCAGGTATCAAAATTGACCCCAAGAAGGCACCTTGCAAAATAAGCACTGAGGGTTTTCATGAGCAGTCTCATAATTGCCACATGTTGTGCATTTTTTTCTGTAACAATAGCAGACATTCTTACTTTTGTTTAAGAATTTTTTTTTTGCACATAAAGCAAAGGAACCAAAGATGCTGATCCAGGTGCTACTTAATTTGCAGGTATAATTGCATGTTTTGGCAGCGCAATGCACCCTGCTCCTCACAGCTGTCTGCCGTCTCACTCACTGAGTGGGGACAAGATGTTTTACCTGAGTGTCCTCCTCTCTATCGCACAATTGTATAGTATAGAATAGAATAGAATAGAATAGAATAGAATAGAATAGAACTTAATTGTAATTGTAACAAGTACAACGAAATTGAAGTTACAGCAGCAATTAAGAAAACAAAAGTAAGAAAGTGTATAGAAAGTGCTTAAATGGTCCATAAGAAAATAGATGCTGACAGCTTGTCCATCATTCTCCAGTTCAGCCAGCCTCCACCTCCACAGGGTCCAGGGCTGAGCTTCTTCAGTCATGCTCCATCTCTGTCTCCTAGATGTCTGCTCAAAGCAGGTGAAGCTCTTCCAATGTGGCGTTGGTGTCTGATGTTAGCTCCGTTAGCCATGTCTGTGAATAGCATGATGCTACCCTGCCCTCTGGTATTCCCTCTGTTGCGGGGTTAGCACAGCTAGCTTGTCCATTTTATTGGAGATAGATCGTACGTTCCCAATAACGATGGATGGAAGGACAGGTCCATGTCATCTCTTCTTAGCTCACACCTGAGAACCAGCACGTCGTCCAAAACTCCTTCTCCTCACCTTGTGGGAAGACATCAGGCCTTGCACCAGTTAGCATTGACATGCAACAGGCTGCTAACAGCTGAGTTCACATGTAAACAATGCAGCCATGGTTACATGTAGGATCTCAAGACTAACGCAGGAGAAAAAGTGTTAAAAATATCACTGGAGCCACAAAAAGTTTGGTGTATGATCTTATATCCTCATGTGATTGGCTTTATGGCTGCCATGCTGTCGGTCAAACCAAATTCTGCTGTGAACAGAGCTGAGAGACTGATTAAGAGCTGAGCACCCAAGGAAAAAAAATTGGGAGCCAGCTCTCACTGAATGGGAGTCTGCTCTTCTGATTCACTACAAAGCATCAAGGGGACATATTACGCAAAATCGTTTTATATGGTTTACTGACAGAAAAATGTGTCACTGGCGGGTCTACAACACCACCTAATACGAAAGAGATCCACCCACCCCCTTCATTGCCAGCCCCTCTTTCCTGAAAATCTCTCCTCAAGCTGTTTTGAAGATACAGTCTGAAGTGATATCATTTTGGGCTACACATATCTTTAGAACGAAATGATGCTAAAGTTACCATGGTAACGGAATGCTTGAGCTGCAGATTACTTCCGGAAGGGGCGGAGTAACCCTGGGATCATTTGCATATTTTGTTCCAGGTGATCAATTAAATAAATCAATTGACTTTTTAAGATTTTCAAAAGTATAATATTTCTCCTGCAAAGCTAAATCTGTCAAGCATGTCATATCACTAATTACAACAGTATGGTTTCTTAGCAGAAGAGTCCAGGTGCTGGACTAACCTGCCTGCCTGCAAAAAAAAAAAAACTGAAAAAGAGACATGGAACTGTTGAGCAGCTGACAGCTTGTCACTCTCAAAACTCCAGAAACATTTATGAGGCATTGTCGTAACATGAAATGATACAACACAGTGGTAAACATCTCCTGGTCAAAACTATTTGACACATGTTGCTGGCTTAGAAACAACAGAAGAAGCTTAAAACTTGAGGAAAATGTTCATTTTAATCATTTAAAACCTGAGAAAACTAGACATTACACAGGAGCGTAACTACACCTAAGTCAGAGTGAGCCCTGTGTTGTATAATCACTGTTCATTAAAGTATTTTCCTTTGAAGCTGGAGTCTTCTCATTTTCAAAGGGCAGCTCTGAGGTACCACTATCTCCACTCCTCCTCAAGTCAAGCTGGCGAGAACATGAAGAAAGCAACCAGACCTTTTGATATTTCACACATGAAAGAGCTTTTTGAATTTCTAAAGTTTTGCTGAACATGATTTATTAGTTTTACTTAATGAGGCAAAAGAGAAAACTACTCATTTCCTTGAGGTCACACTGACACAATTGTTTTGGGAGGCTGTTTGTGAAAGATGGAGAAGAACTAAAAAGGCACCGTAGAATAACATGGGAAAAACATGCTGAATACCATGGGGAGGTGAAAAGGTAGATTACGGTTATCACTTCCCTGCCTGGATAAAAGATAAGAAATGATAAGAAGCTCATGATAAGCTTGATCGCAGTTTGATTAAACAAAGAGTGAAGTAAGTTGTTAGAAATAAAGAGTGATGTTACACAACCAGAACAGAACAGAACGACCTGCATTCACTGTCAGCGTTTTGATTTTGTTAAGGTACTGCTGTGTTTTAAATTGTTTGATGTTAGAAGTTCACTCCAGTTTGATGTAGTTCACAGAGCTGTGCGTAGCAATGGGAAAATGGAGTCAGACATCAGATTCTTGGTTGAAAATGCTCTCAGTCATACCTACTGGAGGTGAAACTCCAGGACAAGGCTGTGATGCATGACAAGTACGATTCACTTTTTGACAAGTTTTTACTTTCAAAACTCAAAATCTTTTGGGTTTACCAACAGCTCACTTGGTCATCTTTGTGGAAGGAAAAAAAAAACAAAAAAGAAAAAGATGGCCGTGATCTTTGGGTGGCACTGCATTAACAACAGACATGACTCTGTAGTGGAAATCACTGCATGGGCTCAAAGTCAACGCTAAAAATCATATTTTGAAACATCACTGCAACATCAGTTTGAAAATTAAATTGTCAGTTTTAAAAATATTTGATGGATAAATTTTCCTCCACTTCTGGAATAATTTATAAGTAACTCATTGCAAGGAAAGTGTCATGTGACAAAATGCTGTTTTGGCATCAAGCTGCCATAGCTGGTGTTATGAATCAAGAAAATTTCTTGATGATAGTCTTTTTTATTTGTATTTATGTAAAAAAAAATTCAGGCTGTTAAAAAAGGATAAAAACTCATCATGGGAGCTTTTAAGTAGGTCACCTTAATGTCAATGTATTGAATCACTTTTACCTTTAACCCACATTACGTTGACTCTAAGGTTGCTAACATTAGCCAGCAGACAAACTGAGGCTACAGCATTGTGTTATGAGAGAATCTGCACATTTTCCTTATGTGCTCGAAAAAACCCCAAAGAAATTATCATCATAAATATATTATTTTTTTATTAGACATATCACACACAAATCAATACAAGCTTAAACTAAGAATTTTTTTTAAAATAAAATGTGTAACAGTGAATTGTGTAGTCCCTGATTTGTCCTATTTCCTCCACACTACTTGTCTTCAGGATTGGCAGCTTCTTGTCTATGTGGTCTGTTAGAAATCATTTTTGGAGAGATCCATTTACGACATCTTCACTTTGGCAATTAAAGGACATGCATGATAAATCCTATAAAGCTGCAAACACACAACTCCAGGGAAGCACTTGTAGACTGACAAAGCAGAGATTAAGCTTCACTTCACATTATTTGAACCCTCGAAAGAACTTAGAAAACAAGGAGTCGTCATCCCGCAGATCTGAGAATGGATGTTGGCTCCCTGAAATAAAAACACAGTCGCATTAGGACAACACCAAACATGAACTTAATAACAAAATGTCAGATATCTGTAAAACTGGATTTAAGGACAGCTGGAAAGCTAAAAATGATCCCTTTGTATGCACTAACCTGGTATTAAAGTCTGATGGTCTGAATCCTCAAGGGATTCCCGACCTCCTGAGCGGGTCACAGTAGTCTCTTCATTACCTTGTCCGTCTCTAACTGTTCGCCTCTCCTCCACAGACTGACAGAAAACACAACCAACCTTTAGCTGCTTTCTGGAACTGTTAAGTGAGTACTTAAACCAAACACTTAAATCTGCAGTAAGTTTTTCAACACATGGTTTATGATGTTTCTCTCACCCCATCAGGCTTCACCACCTTGGTGACAGTGACTGACTGAAAGAAAGATCTTGTCCTGGGTTGGTTCGGTGCCTGACCAGCAGGTGGCGTCAGTATCTGATCCAGACCTCCTGAGGAAACTGCAGAGTCTAGATCTTGATAGGACAGGTATAAAGAATAAGTTGTAACATCTGGTAAATGCTATATCCAAAAGTGGTTATGCTAAATGAGTCAGAATATAGGTTACCTCTGTCCTCTCTCCGCTCTTCTTCTGGAGCTGTCTGTGGTCCCCTTTTCCAAATATCTCCAAACTATCACGAAAACATAAGAGAGTAATTCCATAATGCTAATAAATGAAAACCACTGTTACTAACGTAGAGATAATGATCGTTAGATATTCACTCTTGGAAACGGGGTCCAGCCAAAGTCACTTGGTGTCTCATAAGGCTGGTTGTCACTCCTGGGCTCTCTTGGTGTCCTTGCGTGTGGTCCATGCGTGCTGCTGTCAGGTGATTTCAGCATGAAGTCTCTAAGGGGGTTCCCACTGGATCTGTCTTCACTCGTCTTTGGTCCGTCCTGAGGAGGTGGCAGCATGGGAACACCTGCGACAGAAGAGCTTGAATATTAATTTCCAATACCAGTAAAGAGAGGATAACGTGTTGGACCATGGCTTCAGTTTTCATACCAAAGTGTCCAGACTCTGGCTGCCCATCCATGCTGCCCAGCTGGGAGAAGATCTCTTCCATCTCCCTGAGGACTTGGCCAAACATTGGAGGCTCCTGGATCCTCATGCCGTCTGGCCCAAAGCTGAAGCCAAACCTCCAGTTATGATCAAAGGGGTCCTGCCGGTCCCCCTGGAACCTATCGTAGTAGAATCCATCATCTTCCTCCTCTTCATCATCATCATCATCGTCATCATGGGTCATTGCATCGAAGAAGGGATCCCTGATACAAATAGTGTGGTATACAGATGATTATCATCGATTTTTGCATCCAGCTTTTAGTTGTGTGCACTTTTTGGCTGTTTCATTAATAGTCTTTAAAGAACACAATCTTGTTATACAGGAGGTCACTCTCAGCCTAAGTATAACAGTAGCCATGCCAGCTCAGGGACCCCTGTGGTCACCCTGGCAGAGAGAGCTCTAATCTTATAACCAAAGCTGTTTAAGCAGCCAAACAGCGTGCAAGTAAGGAACTAACTTCTATTAGCTTAGCCGAGAGGAGGCTGCGAAGCTAAACGACTTTGACAACACAAACTTACCTTCGGCCACGATAATGGCCTCCGGGAACCCCGAAGAAGCCGCGGAATAAGTCAAAAACACTCATTTATTGCCACCTACTGTCAAAAACTAAACCATAACTACTTTTGAAAGCAAACCCGCACTGGAGAAATTACAGCGTCGCTTGTAAACAGTGTCGTAAAACGTTCTGGCAACTTCAGAATGACGCAATCCGTCGTCACGCAACGGTGCCGTAAAAAGCAGAAAACTTGCGCAGCAATAATAATTTCTCGTTTAGTTTTAGTTCACTATGGGGTGTTTTGAATTACATAGTAAGGGTGACTTCGAGTTTATTAACAAGACATCGTTTAGTCATACACTCTGATTCGTTTTAATGGGAATAATATTTTTTTAAAGAACATTTTTGCAGTGCTTTACTTGTCTGGCCAATAACATTAAATGCATCAATGGTCCGTAGTAAATGGTGAGTGTTTGTACCATTATATTGCCAGGGAAGATTTTTATCGAAGCACATTCACTGGAAATAATTATCAGGCAGCTGTCTCAAACTCATGGCCCGTGGGCCAGATCCAGAAAGTTCTCTGATTTTAGGCATCTAAAAGTTTTCTAGCTATTAAAAATAATAATAATAAAAATCTGGTTTTATAGTTGGAATTCTAATTACTTCCCACAGAATTCTTAGATATGAGTCTTAAGTCTTTTTTTTTTTTTAATTTGAACTCTGACTTCACACTCAGATTTGTGTCTTTTTAATCTCAAATTTTTTATTGTCTAGAATACTTAGATTAGCTTTTTGTTTTTCAATCTGAGAACTTTTATTTTTGTAGAATCCTGGGATTCAGATTCTTTTTTTTCACCAGAATTCTCAGATTGAAGCCAAAATTGTTTTTTGCTTCCATCAGATTTCTGTTTTTCAATAATAATAATCTAAGATAACAGTCCTCCTATTTCAGAGACTATAAAATCAGACTTTTTACATTTTTACCCCCTAAAATTCACCAGTAATGCTAAATGAAACTTGCCAAACTACATCATTGGAAAACCACTGAAACTTAACTGTTGGGTCTTAAATTTATAACACAAACTGTATGATGACTAAATCTCAAAGAATTTTGCCACCATAAATTGGGAAAAAGATAAAATTAAATTTTACTTTAACATACATACCAGCTAAAATTAATGTATCTTATTTTTCACAAGACATTTTCTAATAAATGAAAGGCAATACCTGCATAACTGCATGTGTCACACAGTCATTTGTGCCTTTGGAGTCTAAATGCAAAGATTTATGTTAAACAAAAAAACTTTGGAAAATAAAAAGATACTAAGTGCAGTCCATTAGGCAGCCAACTTTCAACTAAAAACTAGTTAAAGTGCCTTTCAGTCAAGTGAAAATGTAGAAATAAAGTCTGTGTGCTTCACTTGGCAGAGTAGCTACTGATATCAAGTATCAGTACATTAGCGTTTCAAGCTAACACCTGACAAACACAAACAGTTGGGATAAGTGTGAGACATCTGGACAGGATGTTGCTGTACAAGCCACATGAGAAACAAATAATTTCTTAAAAGACATTCACATCCAAAATGATGAAAAATGTCTTTTTCTTGTTTATTTACTTAATATTTATATATTTTTACAAAATAAAAAAAATATATGAAACAAAAAGCTAACAAGTCTGCAAGGATTTGAGAAGGAAAAGGAGAAAGCCATCGAACAAACAGGGACTACAGTACTTGTGTTTTTTCATATATGTACAAGACAAGTTTATCCATTTAAATTTTTTTAAAACGCACAGTACAAAAAGAAAAATAAATCACTGACAAAAAAAACCCAAAGTACAATTCTGTCCATCAGTATTCAATGTTGCAGGTTTCCTTACAATGGGGGACAGGTGGTGGAGCGGGGAGCAGGTGGGGGGGACTCAGAAAGAAAGAAAAAACACACTGGAAGGCAGACTGGGTGTGTATTGGCCTTGGAAATCATTCTCAACATCTCTTGCAGAATAGGTGGGACCTTTATGCGACATATTTATAAGTCATGAGAACAGTTACTGTACATATGTCGGATAATGAAAAACCCTGTGCTAGGAAGAAAACAAAGCACAGTACACAACCCGCGGCCCCCGTGTATACAAACATGCACGCAGTCACATGACAAACACACTTTCCTCACAGTCCAAGCCAGTGAGCTTGCTTATATGTCTTTATATATATCTATATTTGGTAAAAAATAAACTTCACAACTCTACCGATTTAGAGAATTGTTTCTTCAAACTTAAAAAGACAAAAAAAAAGAATAAAAGAAAACAAAACTGCAATTATGCAAATTATTGTTTGGGTTTCTCACGTGAGAGGGAAGTTTTCTCCAAAATTAAGGAATGGGGAGCTGAGGGTGAGAAATACAAAACCAGCCTGTCCCCCCACCTTCAGATTGAACTTCATTCCTCCCCATCAAGCAAGAAAAATGGGGCAAAAGACAAAAAAATAAAAATAAAAAAGGAGACCATACAAGAAACGTTCATTCTTTTAGAAAACAGTTCTATGTTACATACAAGTGAAAGAAAAAAAGAGGGTGGGGCGGGGTTGTTAACACGATACAAATTCCCAACACTCAATATGTCACCTCTTGACGGTGTTTTCTATAACCATTAAGCTCCTGTCTCTCCTCTCCTCTGTCCCTCCCCCCATCCATGCATCATTACAGTGCTGGTTCTCTCAGCACAGCACCTCCCTGACCACAGTCAGAGCTGCAGGAGTGCTGGACCAAGAGACTCGGGAGGAGGGGATCTCTGCAGGAGGAGGAGGGAGTTTATATTTGCAGGAGGAGTGATGAGCCCCCTTCTTTGCTTCTGTCAGTGGTGTATGCGGGTGGGTGGGGCCCAGACAGCTGATGTTAGTTGGCCCCCCAGTTGTAGCTGTTGTATGCTGACTTGTTGATCTGAGACTTCTGCTGGATGGAGGCGTTCTGGCTGCGCTGTCCAGTGCCGCTCTGTGAGGGAGAGGACAGAGAGCATGTGAGTGGGTAATTCACGCCATGTGTTTACTCTGGTGTGAGGTCGCTCAGTGACACTGTAAAGCTACAAATATGCACACGATGACTCATCTGTTGGAGCTCTTTTTGTGTGATGGCAGGAGTTATGAATCGATGAGCTGCCACATGAAAACAGTGTGTGGTTTGGTTTGTGTGTATCACAATGGAAGTTGTCAAAACTCTCAAGTCTTTTTATTTCTTAGACTGAATCAGCTCTCCATTGGTTCAGAGTGAACCTTGAAGCTTCACCTGGAAGAAATGCGCTAAACTACTTGACATATTTTAGCTGTTTAAGACAAGTAACCATTGAAACAACAGAGTTTCAGCAGAAAGAGTGATTCTGATTGATTCCTCAGATGGTTGAAAGCAGTAAAACAAAGCTGTGTAAAGGCCGTGTAGTATGGTATATTCTGACCGTTAATACTTAGGCCCTGTTTACACAACGTTTCACTCAAAAACACTTAAGCGCATTGAAAAAAGGTGCGTTTACATGGAAACGCTGAGGGACTGAAAGCGATGTAGTAAGCATGCCAGGCCTGTAGTTGGGCACCATAACTGTCTTGTCCAGAAGCCGCTTTTGGGAGATGTCCACCGAAGAAGAGTTGGATTTTCCTCTAAAAACGCCGCCTTATTACACGGCAATGGTGGGGGCAGTGTTTCAGAAAAACTACGCTCTGAAGGCCGTTTTCAAAACTTTGTTTTAGGTCGGCTAAAACGCCATTCCCTTGTAAATGCAAGGCTGAAATGCAACAAAACTTTTGCATTTCACCCTGAAACTGTTGTTGTGTACGGCCCCTTAAAAAAAAAGATTGAAAGTGGGTACCATACAGGCAATATTTCACTTTATAACAGGAGGTTGAACTACCGTAAAGCCCTGAATAAAGGTAACATTGCAATACAGGATTTTTTGGGGGCATCTTCCTGGGAGCAAAAAGTTTTCTCAGTTTAGTCTTACATTATTGTAAAGCCTGTTTGAGCTGAGCTGTGTATATGGGTCGCGCCCATAAAAAAATTGCCTCATCTTCCCTGCCCAAAGCAATCTTCACTGATGGAAAGAGACAGATGTAAAAAGCACAACGCAAACATTACCTGTCCGTCCTGCTGCAGGTGGTGGTGCAGGATCTGAGAGTGGGGCTGTTGATGTGGTGCGAGGATGTGCATGAAAGGGGCCGGGGCATAGCCAGCTGCAGCAGGGGGGTTGATGGGTCCCCCACTCCCCAGAGCTGAGGGCAGGCTGAACGAAGCTGCTGGTGTGCCAGCATGGAAACCCTGCTTCTCAAACGACTGTTGGAAGAAGTCAGACAAACAAAGAGCAGACCTGTCATCTTTCAGAATGGAGGAACACATCTCAGCACTTCCTGCGGGAATTTCTCAATATCTTCAAGTCATCCTTTTACAACCTGTAAAATTACCTGTGTCTTTGTGTAAACAGACCCTGAAATATCTGGTACCCCTGTGTTGCTCGATGTCACAGAAACTCCTGCAGAGACAGAAGAGATGAGAAGTTAGTCCAAAACCAGGGAAAACAAAGCGTGTCAAGGAGACTAAAAAAAATCATGCCCAGCGACGTGTTTCAAGAAAGGTAACAACCAGCATTATTCACTTATTACTTTGATTACGTGTATGAAAGAATCAGAATCAAAACTTAAATTAGAACCCTGAAAATGTCACACACTAACATCTATGTCAGATAAAGTCCATAGATGATTTCCTCTCAGAGAGGACAGCTTAAAGAGAGAGTGAGAAGATGAAGAAGGATGAAATGAAGAGGAGGAGAGGGGAAGAAGATGGTGTGGCAGCCCCAGTTAGCCACAGTGGCTCAATATCTGAATGTACCTGTGGTTATACCTGTGGTGGTTGATCTGACACACAATGACCCCCATAGGTCAACAGAGTGGTGCAAAACAAGCACCAGTAACCCTGTTTACTGTCTTTAAGTCCCAAAAGTTTAATGATCACATGAAGAAACCATCCTGTAGTTTGTGCACGACACAAAAAAACAAACTGTTAACTTAGTTGTGGTTTTTTTTGTTCAACTCAAAAGGCAAAAATCCATCTTTTTAAGTCAACATAGAGGATCATCACACCACTAAGATTATGCACAGAGAAAATCAGTTTCTATTCACAGATTCTACATAGATGCAGATTCTGTATTTAAGTTTGGAAACTATCCTGGTTCTGTTTACCTTTCTTTTGAAGTCAAAGTGGTAAAGTCATTGGTACTGACCAATGAAGTTTCAGCAGGCTTTGGTGCATGCAGAAAAAAACAGCGTGCGTCTGCTGATGATTAATCTGACAAAATCTGTCAGTTTCTATTTGCACAATCATGTTTCATTTTCTCTTTTGCAAATTGCACAGTTCTTGACATCCTTTTCAGTGCACCATTTTAATTTCTCATTTTCATTTTAATTTGACCCGAGTCAAATTCCTTGTATTCTTGTGATACTTAGTGAATAAAGGTGATTCTGATTCAAAATGTGATGTCTTTAAAGAGAAATCTGAACACAAGTGCAGCTAAAAATTTGTTCTAGATCAAAACTGCCATGAAAGCAACAGGTCTGTTGTTGACAAACTTAAACTTATGGGTGTTAAGATTTCTGGACCCTTTGTTCTGACCTTCTTTCAACAAATACTTAACTAAGACAAAACAACACAGTGTACTAAGTCATATTGAATGATACAAATCAGCTTGGTTCCGTGAATGCTCTCCCAGTTTATTTCTTCTCATGAGGAGACACCTGAAAAAGCTCTTGTTTCTTAGAAAATCTGAATATTGATCTTGTTATTTTAGACAACTGGAGACCTGCTATTTGCAAACACCTTTCTTCCTTCACTGCATGTAATACACCAGAGTGAAATCTCTGTGTATTTTCAAATAACAGTAAAACTAGGACCTGGTGATAAGATTATAAGATCCTTTTGCATTCTGATATCAATTTTAAAAGATTCACCCTCATCTCAGACTCATTCTGTGCAGAAAGAGTTCTAAAAATGCAACAACAGCCCTTTCTACTGAAACTTCTGCAGACTTTATAAAACCGTTTTGGGACATGAATCAGACAGGACACAAACATCAAACTGTCATCACTCTTAAGCAACAAGCTGCATGTCTGAAAGATCAGTCGATTGGATTAACCCAACCCCACTCTTTATGGCACAGCATTGTTTGAGCATATGATAGTGATATATTTTGTTACCCACTTCACCCACCAGGCTGTGAACCTGAGACTCTGGAGAACGACACACCAGCGTGACAACATGAATGAAGAGCAAGCTACAAAGAGAGAAACCAGAGAAACTCATCACTTCATGGGGGCCACATTGCTCGTGACCTGCCACGTTTTGGACACTAAACAAGATAATTACGCTGCATTTTGTTGAGACTATCCAAACCAGATTGGAGTGATGATGAGTTTCCCTGGAGAACAGGTAACACAAAGAATGGCAGACGAGGCTGGTAAGAGAGGCAGGCTGCATGGGGCTGTCTCAAAGCGTATGTATTGTGACGGTTCAGCTCATCAGGGATGAGGCGAAGGAACGAGAGCAAAGAGGGGGAGAATGATGATTGGTGACACAAGGAGGAAGACGGGAGGGACAGGGTTTTTCTCTTTTCAATTATCCTTTTTCTTTTTAATCTGGCATGTGGCGGCACTCACCGACTCCAGGCCCGGTGACAGAGCTGGCTGGCTTGTTTTGTGCAGAAGCGGCGGCGGCCACGGCAGTGCCGTATCCGCCCTTACAGAAATCCCCACTCCCTGAAGCCTGGCCCACATCCTCATAGCCTGCAACAGTCAGACACACAGCCGCAGCCCACAGCGTTAGACACACCAGGCAGGGGAAGCAGACCTGCCTTGGATAGCCTTTGCAAATAATACACAGCGTTTGGTTTGAAGCCGCGCACTGAATGGACAGGTTTCACCGCATTCTGACGATACAGATTGTGTCAAGTCCACCAGAGACTGAAGCCAACATCTGAACTTTGACACCAAATGTATTGTCCTGAGCGGTGAAGCCTGCCAATCCGGTGCAACGAGCAGGTCAGGATCATCGCCAACATCATTTGCAAGTTCTATCCGAGCCAGGTCTGAAGGGGAGGTGGTGGGGGAGTGAGGGGGCAGGCAGGGTGTGTGTGTGGGAGGGGAGGGAGTTGGAGAGTGAGCTTGATTCGGGTGATGGCAGAAAGCAGCAGATGGTGCAGCTTAGAGCAAATAGGTGTTGCACATGGGTGGATATTGAGTGATGAATTAAAGTATGAAAATAAAAAAACATCCTTGTCAGAAATCCCTGTTAAGAAAGTCAACGTGATAAAGTGAGTAGATACCAGAAAGCCACGCAGAAATATGACACTACTGAGGGTAAATGGGCTATGAGGGGAGACCCGTTACAAAACTTGGCAGGATGATGGGTGCTGTTTGTTGGTGTTAAAGGTAGATGTGATGTGGTGGAAGGTAAACTCACTTTCTGAAATGAACAAAGCAAGCTATGGAAGACAGCAGGAGACCCAGAATCTAATCCTCTCTTCTAAACACTCAGAACCAGGTGCCGCTGTGCAAACCCCTCCTCTCTTTTTCCTCTGGTTAAACGGCAGTCCCGTTTATTTCAACATGAGAAGCCATTCAATAAACTGTTGTGATGTTTTATAAAAACATCTGCATTATTTATTCATGCCCCTTTTGTTTCCAGGCAAAGAAAAATGGGCACAAGATGCAGATGAATCTAATATTCAGACACTAAACCTCATCATCACTCATGCTTAAGCTCATGGTTTACACTGAGGTCAGCAGTTCACGTGAGAACAGAGCACATCAAAATGTTTGACGGATGTTGCAGAGCTCGAGGAAAACACGCTCTCCACACCGAGGAGGAATCAATGGAAGAATCAGCGTAGAGTTATTGGTGTTTCAGTATGCAGGGCAGGATCTGTGCGACCCTTTCCTTAACATGCCATTTTGATGTAGTTTAGTGCCTCACCAGTGCTGTATCCATGGGAACCATAGCCACTCGCCTGCTGGAAGGGTGTGGCTGATGCATTCACGCCGACATTCACTCCGTGCTGTTTTGACGAGGTAGGAGCCACCTGGATGTTAATAAGACAACAGTGAGCTGTGTGAGTGTGCAGTCTGTCAAAATGGATTTTGCTATTGATTGTTTTTGTTGCACATTTTTTTCTTAGAGAAACAGCAAAACTGGCTAAATCCTGGTCCTTACTAAACCAGTTTTTGTTAAATAGTAGAAAAGTCCAGGAACTTGGTAGACAATGAGGCTAAAAACACTGACTTCTGTGACCGTCACATAGGTAGCCAGAAAGGCTAAAACGTTAGCTTTAAGTTGAATCAGTTAGTATCATATTGGTAAACAATGAGGCTAAACTGTTAGCTTCTGTGAGCATCATATTGCTAATAAAAGCTAGAATGTTAGCCTCAGGTAGTATTATCAGTAAATAATGAGGCTAAATTGTTTGATTCAGTTAAAATCATAAGGGTAAACAATGACATCAAACTGTTAGCTTCAGTTATTAGTTCGCAGTGAGGGTAAATTGTTAGCTGCAGTTAGCATTGTATGGGTAAACATTGAGGTTAGGGTTAGGGTTAGGTTAACCCTAACCCTGGATTAGGTTAGCATAAAAAAAATAAATATTTTAAAAAAAAAACGAATCAAAGAGAGAGTTCACACAAGTATCAAAATCAAAACTAGGATGGGTTCCTGAGGACCCCCATGTTTCAACAGGTGTTGTAACACCAGGAGCTGACAGGGACACATTCACACTATCAGGCTCAAAGAAGGTAAATGTTTAGGAGTCATTAAACTCAAGTAAATCCAAGCTGTAGGTAATATAACTGTGGATGGAAGGTGAAATAAAAACACTGTGGCTGCTCCACCAATCAGAAATGCTCAGCTGGCAGGCCCAGCTCCTTAGACATCTCACTCATACAGATTTCAATGTCCTCACCGGAAACACAGCAGGTCCATACTGGAAGGTATTGGGTAGGCCCGGCATGCCAGTGTAGTATGGGAGGCTCGTGTAGCTGTAGCCGGGCGGTAATGCAGGGTTAAGGAAGGGCTGCTGTGTGGTGTGATGCGTCTGCGTCTGGTTCTGTTGTGTCTGAGCTAACGTGGTGGCTGGAGCTGGGGACGAGGCATCACCTCGACCGAACTTCGACAAGTCTCCTGCAGAGGGGGCAGGACACAGAGGTGGAATGTGACAAAATTTCAAACATTCTTAACTTGCAATCACAAAAAGTGAAATGTTCATCTTTTGATAGGGGAAGAATTTAAACTGAGGTTGTCACAATACAGAAATTGATATAAGCAGGCATGTTAACAGATAATCTTCTTACCAACTGTAATATCAAACCAGTCCACACCAAATGTTTCTTACAGGAAGCTCATATTGATTGTGCAAAATGCCACTCAGACTGCGTTAACTCCAATTTCAACACTCACCAGAGTAGGGGTTGCTTGTCAAACTGCCCTCTCTGCCAGTCAGTGCTGTGGTGGGAGTTGCAAAAGGGATGCTGTAATAATCCTGAAAAAAGGACAAACATTTAATAAAAGCGTAAAAAAAAAAAAAAAACAGGCCTTGAGGAAACAGAGTTTTCACGGCAGCACTTATCACACAAGTCATCTCACCAGCGGTATTCTTGTTTGCAGCATCTGTAGGTCATCATAGCCGTACATCTGGGGCTGAGACGAAGAAAGAACACACTGTTATCACACAAGTTTTAAAAGATTAACCAGATTACACAGAAACTGTTAACTGTGGCGAGAACATACAGGGTAGGGGTGCAGTAGTCCTGGGGCCATGATGTAAGGATTGGGCAGTAGAGGGGGCACTCCTGGTGGCAGGTTTGGAGGTGCTTTCCCTGTAAACACATACACAAAACCAAAGAGTGAAAAATGCATTCATTTCAGGGATTTCCATATGATCTAAAATTCTTATTATGGTTTTGTTTTGCTTTTCCTGCTTAAGGTTTCAGGACGTGATATTCAAAAATTCACAGTATCTCTAACTGCATCTGTGAGTTCTTGTTTCCACTTCTTCTTGTCTGTATTCAATTTATTTTACCGTTTCAGATGTTTTTAGTCAAATCTGCTGAAACTCCTGGCATATCTGCTACAAAATAGTGTTTCAACAACAAAACTAGGGTATTTCATTGTGAAAAACATGCAACTATCAGGAGCAACGTGATCCTTAAAACCGAGAAATGTGACTTAACTGTTGTTGGTGATGTCACCAAAACCACTACACAAACCCCCTAAAACAACTGACCCACAAATCTGTGCATAAAAAGTGAGGGAGAACTGTCTATTTGAATTTAAAATAGTTAATCCCTGACACCAAATTTCAAGGCCTACAATCAACTGATCGGTAATGCAGAGTAAATTTTCAGTTTCACTGCCGCTTGTGTCTCACCTGAGGATGCTGCGGAGCCTCGTGCCGATGAGGAAGAAGCTGAAGAAGGAATTGCTGAGGCCGTTGTGGAGACTGAAATCGTGGCGGCTGCAGCAGCTGGAGCGCCTACGTTGAGTCCCATGGCCAGACTGCTGACTGGGCCGAGGCCTGAGGGGGCCGAGACTGTGGCAGAGCCCACTGAGGGGGCCTGAGGCCCTCCTAGTGACACCTGCGCTGCGGCAGCCGCAGAGGAAGAGGAGGAGGGGACTGATGAAGACTGCACAGCTGAGACAGAGGAGGGGAAGGAGGAAGAGTGCAGGCTGGAGTCGCTGTCTACACTGGGATGCTGTGGAGATGGGCGGAAGGAGATAAAAGATGCGGTTAGGATTGATCGGATTAAATTACCATTAGAGTGAATCGACATCTAATGTGACTGTCTGGAAAAGCAGCTTTGGTAGTGCTCCGAAAAAAATGGGGAAGAGACGCCAGAGTACGAGAAGTATGGCATCAAATCTTTCAATGGTGTTCGTGTAGAAAAAAACAAGCAGGTTCTTGAGATAAATTATCACATTAACAGGAAACAACATGAAGAGCTCACCAATAAGCTTGAGTTGGATGTTCGGACTGAAGATGGAGCTAGGCTGTTCTGTTGTGATGGGTGAGAGCTGTAAAAATTAGGACAAACTTCAGTTTATGTCGCACATATCACCATATCACCCAACATTTTCTGAGACTAGTTCCCCCAGATTTTAGCTCATTTCTTTGTTACGAGAGTTCATTTGGCTCACTTGTTGTGCTGAGGAGGGGGGAGGGTGCTGGGAGGCAGGTCTTCACTGTGCCCAAGAGCGCTAAGGGATGTCTGGTTGGATGCTGTCAGCAGGGAGGCGGGGCCTGAGCTGCTGTCAGTCAAAGTGCCCATGCTGGAGACGGACGCCTGCGTGACCGAATCAGAGGCCGCTTTGACTGCAGAGCCTGCTGCAGCTGCAGAGAGAGACAGAGACTTCATTAATAAACTATGAGATGATAATCTGTGCTGCCAACATCCTGGACAATAACTCATATCAATATAACACAGTAACGACTTTATGAGGAGACACTTACCTTCCACGGCTTGTGTTGCTTGTATTGAACTGTAGCCATTCTGTAAAACCAACAATGAGGGTGAGCTCACAGGTTTCTATGGAAACAGGTCATTAATAAGAAGAAGTTGAAGGGTGTTTGGCTCTCTAAACAGTCACCACAGAAACAGAAAAGTTCATGAAGAATATCAGCTCTCCATATGAATCAAATATCTGAGTTTAATAAAACAGATTCAACAGGACATCACTAGTCAGAAACTCCTCAAAGCGCAACCTTAAGATAAGATCAAGACAAAGATGGTGGCCAATGCTCACCTTTGGCTGCATATCCTTCTGAGGGGAGGAGGAGACGGAGGGAGGGTAGCGCCGTGTCTGAGCCGCTCTCTGATCGTACAGATCCATCTGGCTGGAGTTGGAAAGAGCAGCAGCCGACTCGCTGCAGAGCGTGAGGACATCAGTCAGACAAGGTCGACTACTCAGGAATGAAACTTTTTAACATGACTTGAAATTTGTAAACATAAATTTGTAGTGTATTATCAGGATGATAAACCCACTTAGGTATCAAGATCCCCTTATAGATGAGGGCCAAGAAACGACTAAATATGTAGCATGGACTAAGTTGTTTCCAAAATGTCTGGCAGAAAATTTTTTCTTTTTTTTTTGCTGCACATCCCACAAATACATGTTCCTTACAAATGTGGAACCATGTAAAAAGAAATAAACATGCTTTCCAATGGTGTAATATTAAATGCCATGACACAAGTTTTTTTTTGTGCTAAGATTAAATATTACTACACAGTATTCTACTGAAACTTCTCTAAAAGTAAAAAAACTAGTTTCATTTTTGCAATGTCACATGTTTCAATGCAAATCTAGTCTAATAGTACAAAGTCCATTTACTTGTCTGTCTTCTCTGAGAAACAACCGCAGATATTTTCTTCAGTCTACCTAAAAACCCTTTGTTTGAGAAATGCTTTCTTAAGAGTACAGCTGTTTAAATGCAGGAACATCTCTGCACAGTAGCACTGTACGTTTTCTAACCTGCTGGGACTCGTGTAGAGGCTGTTCTGAACCTGGTTGGCCGGGGTTGTGGATGTGGGGGCGGACTCATACTCTTGTAGAACTGGCTCGGACCCAAACTGCAGCGCTCCAAACTGCAGATTGAGGCCTGAGATGTCCGTCGAGCCAGGCATCTCCACCGCCATTGCCGGAATCTGAGAGGGATTAGAGGGCATTTATAGACTTGGCCAGGACAGTTTGAGTCTGTCAGGCTTCAAGAAGGAGCCCTGAGTCATGACATTACATCCAGAGACGGTCTGACAGGATCAACATTCTGTGTGGATTAGTTTAAAATGAGCGTTACCTTCGTTGTAATAGAAGTCCTTTTCTTCTGCTGTTTTAGTTTGTGTTGCTGCAGAGGAAGAGGGCTCTGGGCGTCTGAAGAACTAGGGGACACTTGTTGACCTAGAGAGGGAACTGCCATTTTGGGGAGAGCGGAAGCAGGCGGAGGCACCGCATGTGGCGAGGATGTTGTTTGTTGGGGTAAGGAAGAAGACGAGGAGACAGCGGAGGAAGGAGGCAGGCCTTTGTCCTGCAGGAAAACATCCAACATGGACGAAGATGAGGTGGCGGCCTGGTAGGGCTGCCGCTTTGTAAAGGGCGAATGAACTGAAGACTCTGGCTGACTCTTCATATCTGGGAGAGAAAGGGATCATATGCAAGTCCTGTGAGAGGTTTGAAACGTCATGCCCTGAGAAGAAGTCATGTGTTTGAGTGTGAAGAGTTGTTACAGCGTTGCAGCATCTCACCGTATTGTCCCAGTGAGGCGGGACTGGTGTCCCACGATGAAGGCGCTGTGTTGGGAGGTCCGGTTTGAGAGTGCTGGGCTGCCAGCTGGGCCAGTGCCTGGGCTGTTTTGTACTGCTCCAGGAACTGGGAGCCGGTGGTTCCTGTGCTTGCTCCTTTAGGATCCCCTACATCCCCGAAACCCTTGCTCAGCATGCTGACCTGCAGAGGTGGTAGATTGTTACACGCAATGACATCAGTTTCCATCTCCTGTGTAATGAGGAGGTGGTTGATTTCTAGCATCACAAAGCAGAAAAATGCTTGTTTTGTTATTCTGTGTCAGTCTCACCATGCTGTGCTGGGTGTACGGGGTGCTGGGGGAGGTCTGGGAGAGTGGCACCCCTTGCTTGGAGTTGCTGAAAACCAGTGATTGGGCCAGGGATGGGGGCTGGGTGGCCTCCATTGGGGGATTTTCTGTCTCTGAGGAGGAGGATGGGGGAGTCTTCCCCAGGAGCACCGCAAGGTCAATCCTAAACAAAGATGGAAATATGAGTTTATCGAGGATCACCATAGACAAGATCAAATCTGTCAGGGCTGCACCTTTGTTTTCAACAGATCTAAAACCACATATTTAGTTTTCTATAAATCTGCAGATCATTTTACTCAATGATCTGTTTTTTTCTTTGAAACATCAGGAAAAAATAAAACCCAAAGATATTTTCCAAAATAGCGCCATGCATTATTACCTCCGCCAAGGAGGTTATGTTTTTGGTAGAGTTTGTCTGTTTGTCTGAACAACATGACTCAAAAAGTAACTAAAGGATCTTGATGAAATTTTGAGGAAATGTTCAAAGTGGGATAAGGAAGAATTGATCAAATTTTGGAGGTGATTTGAATCACTGTCTGGATCCAGGACTTTTTTTTTAAAGGATTCTTTATCATTGTGAGATAGGGCTGTGTATGTTATAGTTATATGTGTATATAACTCCACGATAAATGGTCGAATTGCTTTGCAAAACAATACAAGACAAGGTCACCATGATTTCTGACAGATGTAAAAGATCCAGATCCTAGCAATATTCTGGATACTAAGATCAGGAATATGAAATATGTACTGGGTCATCATAATTTTCAACACTTTTGGGTAACAAATTATCGTACAAACCTGCAACAAACACCAAATTGTAGGAGACAGTCTGATGAAAGGGAGTATAACATTAAAGTAGGATTAAAGTGTTGCGTGACAATCACAATATGCTTGGCGGAGGTCTAAGTGTGAAAGTGAACCTTGGAAGCCACAGCAATAAAATCCAAGAAAAGAAAAAGTAGCTCACCATCCCAATTGAAAAGTTTGAGGTCTAATTCAGAAAACAAAGGTTCCATTTAGTCTCTGCTAACACTGCAAGTTTCCTTGACACCAGCATCCAATGCTCCCCTCCCAACTTTTTGACAAAGTCTTTTACCAACCCAAGGAAAACACTGACATTTTAAGCTATTCCAAAGCACAGCCTGCTCTAATAAAAAGGAAACCCTGCATGAGTCAGGCTAATGAATGTGTGCCCCACCTTTGTCCTTTGGTAATGGTAACATTCTCTTGAGGCATAGGCATGGACGCAACGCTGGAAGCTGTGAATATCTTGGTTTCTGAAAGCTGCAGAGGAAACAAGAGGAAAAAGTTAGAGTCTGAGATGAAGATTTGAAAAGAGATTCGGTCTATCTTTAGTCAAGCTGTGCTAAAACTGGGATTTTCTTTAGACATGCTTTCATATTGTTAAATTTAGAGCTGAAAGAGTCCAGACAACACTCACATCCTCATTCCAGTCCTCAGTGCCCCACTCCTCTCCTGAAGTCCTCCAGGCACCTACGAGTCAAGAGAGAATGGTTAAAATCGACAGAGGTGGGAAGAAGAAGCTTTAAGCAGAATTAAATGTGTAAAGCAAAAAACAAACAAGAGGAGGAAAGTAAAGACAGGTTTACCTGGAGCAGAGTCAAACTTAGGTGGGTAATTTGTTCCCTCTGCTGCTGCGGAGTACTCCAACCCTGGAGACAGAGAGGTTTAAGGTGAGGAGATCAAAGTTGAATTAAATGAAAGGGATGATGCACCAGGACACAGACAACAGAAAGGAAAACAAACTATCTGGGGTTGAGTTATTTGTAAAACGTGTGCATGCTTTGAGTCTACACATAACTGAAGTGTCCTCCATCCTTAGCACGGGATGCTTAACACGATTTGGAAGTTGTTTGGACACTAAACAGATGCCTCCTAGATAAGATTAAGTTCTTTTTACTGGAAGACGACCTGTGTGAATAAATTAACTTACTCGCTCCCTCCTCCATCTCCACACTTCCTGTGTTGTTCCAGGTGCTGCCCCCTCCGTAGTTCTCTTCTGTCTGGGCTGGCTCTGCATAATCAGCAGGGTTGAAAGTTCTGGGGAAGAGATAAGAATGAAGTTTTAATATCCACAACAACAAAAACAAAACAAGGTTTTCCTTTTTCACACACCCTCTACAGATCAAAGCTTTAAATCAGTTAAATTTTAGTGAGTATTCCAAACTATCAGCACTTCTGTTGACATCATTATGCTTTTCCGTAGAAGACACTTATGAGTGTTGTGAACAGCGTGTGGGAGGAGGCCAGACAGAAGAAATGACACAAGACTGAAGTTTGTATAGTCAAGACATGCAAATATGAAGTTTGTTTGTGTTTTCCCTCCACGACTTTTTCCTGGTGCTGCTCCTCTTTTCTAACCAGACACGTCCGTGTATGCAGAGAAAATAAAAGCTGACGAGGTACAACACTTTCTTTCTGAGTCAAGCCAAGCCGAGCAACTTTCAGTTTGTGTCAAACCAATCTGAAGGCATGTGTGGACAGATTTTACATCAGATTTCAGGAAGCTAGCATCTGTTTCCTGTTCTAATAACAGATGGAGAAGTAATGCATTCAGATATGACAGGGCTATTATATCATCCTGATGTATGACACTAAAAATGCATGGCTAAGATGAGCTACAGTAACAGCTTTGTTCTTGACAGGACTACGAGCTTCAACACCAGACAACACAAGCCTCCTTTTATGCATTTTTGTGGTTTGACTTCTGGGGCAAATCTGTGACCCGCTTAGCTGAAAACATGCAACCATATTTTCTTCAGGCTAATTCAGTCAGACTGAGGAAGTTGACTCAGTGATATCTTAGTTGGACTAACATGTTAACATGTATTCTTTAAGTCCAGCTGAAGTCAGACGAATGCAACACATCTTTTTAAACATCATTCAAACGTACTGATAAGACACACCAGAGGCGATGCACTCACCTCTCAACTCCTGCATTATCAAACCTGGGCCCCTTATCAATCTGGCTTCAGAGGAAAAATAATGGCAACAATTAAAAAACAGTTTTAATATGACATTAAGATTTGTTTCCAAACCACATCAGGAGCAAGAGCGGAAGCAAAATGCTTTCAATCTGCCTGTGACAGCGCTGAAACAAACACTCTGCGCCTGTCAGTCACTCTAATGCAACGCAAGCCAGTGAGCTTTTAGCCATGTGGGTAAACATACAGTTCAAGAAACTCAACCCATCAGAAACATCACAGTCACAGAAACCAAACATGTCGCCTACATTAGCAGAACGCAAGAGTAAAGGCAGGAGGTGGATGTTTCCATTTAGGGGAAATCTCAGTCACTGCTTTTCAGATAAATGCCTCTAAACTCATATTTTCTGCTGAGTCAAAACTTGACAGAAACAAAAACAAAAACACACACAGAGTATCCCACGAGGCAGCAGAGTCAATGAGCCACACGACACCGTTACAAAAGAACAAAACTCACTTCATGATAATGGATAACAGGGTCAAAACTACTATAATACCGTGCCCAAATGCTGATGCTGCATGTGTCACAATCTGAAGACATCAATTCAAGATCAGCAGATTACAGATGTTTTTGTAAGACATGGGGTAAAAAAGCCGAGCAGACATGCATGAAAAGGTCAGAGCCGGGAGTCAGACCAGGACTGCAGCTTCTCTACAGGCTGCCTGCTCCACCAACAGAGTTAAGAGCACCGCACGACTTTTAAACAGAGGTGAGATAAAAAACAATTAATACAAATAAATTAACAGATAAATAGGCAAATCTGAGGAGATCTATAAGAACATAATGGCATGACTCAACTCAAGATATGTTAGATAGTAGGGCCCACAATATTCAGATCAGGGTTCTTAATAAATTAGGTATCGATCTCCTTCCCTACTCAGGAACAGAAATATAAAACGTAGAATACCAAAACGATGTAAATCCATTGTGAATGCAGTCAAAATCTGGTCTCATTACAGTGTATTAATAATAATGCAGTGCCATGAGTCATGCTGGTTTCATTCAACTTCCATCTTCGATTAAGTCAGCTTATCTGATAACATCATCGAGCCAGCGTCGGACTAATTACAGAGTACTTCCTCTTCTCTCCTACTCGCTGCTCTAAATTAGAATAAGTGAGTCAATATGTCTTCAATATTCTTGGCACAAAGATGTTTTCTCTATCAATTAGCGGCTTTCTCTCTGGAAATAAAACATAAAAATAAATCTGCTTTCTCTGGCTTAAACTCAAACATTTGTGAATACTGAAGTTTTAATCAATACTCCATCAACTCCTCCAAGTCTAAAACAATTCTCTTTGATCGGATTATTCATCACCAGCAGAGTCTGGGGCTTATTTTCCCTCTGAGCTCACTTCGTTTGAATCAGATTAAATTTTAAGTTTTGTGGTGAATGTGTGCATGCAGAGTGAACAGTACGAGGTGTCTTTGCATCATCTTCAATGTCGGAGCATGAGACGTAAAACCTTCTCACTAAAGACATCTTATGTGCTCTAAGGAAGCTTCCTTTAAGCTCATGTGTGTTACTTTTAAGCAGGTGTGTGTTAAGGATGGCACTACAGCCAAGCAGCTGAAGTGTCTGCTAGCAGCGAGAAGCAAAAGCAATCAGAGCGGTTGTAGTGTGAAGTCAGGGGTTAGTCGAGAGGAAAACAAATCAGCTAGCACTGCATGCTATCTAAAAGGAAAACCACAGTGTTCGGCCCACCCAAAACAAGATTACCAGGACCAGTGTGAAACAGATCACATTGTAGATATGCAAGTCACATCTGTGTCCACGCTTTAGAAACTACAGGACATCTTCACTTTATTAGGGAAACATAAACCCAGAGTGTCCCTCTGAATGATGCCACAGCTTCCCTTTGCTTTCACATCCCTTCAGTTCCGTCATCCACACACACACACACACCCTTACACTCTTAATACACGCAGCATCATATCCTGCCCAGCCTCCTACAGTTCTTCTCTGTCAACAGGCCATCTACGCTGCTACACAATTCTTTTGAGTTCAGTCTGAGTTAATGATATAAAAACTTTCACTGAGATTTCAGAATATTATCAGCAACAACCATCTTCATAAAACGGATGAGACACCAGTTTAGGGCTGTATTCAGACCAGAAAAGTCCTTTGGTCCACTTGTTTGGTCTGGACCAAAAGCGGACTTTATTTTTTTCGTTTGGTGCGGTTCGTATTCAGATTGTACTTTTCGCAAGTGGACAATAATCTGTAAACACATCCACGTGTGTGATGATCAGTGCTCTCATTGGACAGCACTGACAAAGGCGGCACACAGAATACAGGCCCGGAAATGGAGGTAAACATGTGTTTGTGCTCTTATTAGAGCTGAAAAATCATTTTCAGTTTCAAGAGCAGCTCTTTCAAAAAAAGCTTAACAACACAGTTTCAAATTTTGGAACAGCGAAGACGAATGCACGCAGCAAGGAGACGCTAAGCTCTGTGTCCTGACCCACAACATGCTAGCAACAGCGTGGCTAAACAGAAGACGGAGGATCAGGTATGAACCAAAGACGGTTAGGTTACGGTGGCTTTATAGGCCCAAAAGGTGCATATATCCTGTAGTTAGTTCGGATGGACCTTGGTTTGTATTCAGACCTGCACCGGAGAACCACGAACCGCACCAGAGTTCGTTTAGAAGCGGACCGAGACCACCTCAAAAAGTGGGTCTCGGTTCGATTGTTTGGTCCACACCAGGGTTCGTTTGTGTCTATTCACACCTGCATGAAAAGTCCGCACCAGCGTGGGAAACAAACCCTGGTCCGTTTAAAGTGGACCAAACAGTCCAGGTCTGAATACGCCCTAAGACCATTTATATTCCACATTAGACATTACACCTCATAGAGTTGACAAATAAATAACGTGTCTTTCAGATCATGTGAGGAGACAATTCTTGCCACATATATAGAAGAGGGAGAGCCTGAATGACTTGATTATTGTCTGCGTGGGGGGACTAATTTAAATAAAAATGCTAAAAAAAATGTAATGCTAAAACTGCTGGAAAATATTTGGGATAGATAGGGATGGGTTCCAAATTAGGTACTTTGATTGGTATGGAGCAAATTCTGTCAAAAGTACTGGGTACAGATTCTTGTAAAATCCAAAGGTACAATGTTTAGATACCTAAATACATCCTTGTGACCGTGAGTGGAAGAGTAGGTGATTTTCCATGCTGGACATGAACATAGCATTGCCAGGCTATAAACTGAAGAATAAGTATGTAAAATTGAAAAAATATATGTATTTTATTACTAAACAAGTTGATATTTTTTACCAAATAACCACAAAAATGTACCAAGAATTGGTACCGTTGAGTAAAGGTACCAACTGCCAGGTACTGGGCATTGGTACCATATCGTTTCGAATATGAAAGGTACCCATCTCTAGCCAGAGATAAATGGAAAGTGGAAGATGGACTGTCAACATATTACATTCTCTTAAGTGAAGTGCTACAGTCAGTGATGGATAATTTTAGTAATTGAGTAATCAATAAATTATGCTGGCATAAATTGAGTACTCCAATAAGAAATGTTGCATGCTTAGCAATTTTTTCTTCATAAATTTGTTATCGCCATTATGGTTTTAAAATTTCCCTGTTTCAGTAATGTAAGGTTTATCTTTTAATACTGGATATAAAAAAAGTCTTCAAGCTCATTTGACTGGTTGATGCGTATTTATATGCGACACATTTTATACCAAAGTCACACTCTTGCATATAATTGGTTCAAAGGAATAATCTGAAGAATTGTTTGAGTCTTCAGACCACTGACAGTGCCTTACACTACATGTCACATTCACACCATGTTCACACTGCCATGTAAGCACCATCAATACTAACTCATCTCATTCACACACTGATGGCAAAGCATCATGCGGAGGTTCAGGGTGGAGGGTCTTGCCCAAGAATACTCCAGCATGAGGAAAGCATGACCTGAGGTCAAACCCCAGAGCTTCTGATTGAGAGACTTTCCACTCTACCACTAGGGTCTGATCTACCCCTGTGGTGTCAACACGTCTGAAGCTTTCCTCGATCTGTAATCGCAGACATCCGGTGTGTTTAATATTAATAATTCCTGGTTAAACGGCTGATTGAGAAGAGTTACTAACTGGATGTTACAGATTATGAACATGGACATAAACCAAATTATACCACAAGCCAAGTGGAAAATCAAAAAAGAAGACCAGCTTCTGTTCCCGGAGTCTTTTCCTTGTTTTTTCGTTGCTGCTCGACAAAACAAAGGCGCAGAATGGCCGGGTGATAAGGTCGCTAACCCCTTATGTTTACTTATTATCTGAAGTCATGTATGATCACATGAGCTTCTGTGAGATCTCATGTCTACAGAACGGTTAAGCGGGTCAAGCGTTCTTGTGGAGTCGTCTATTAAACCCACAGCCAAAGGAAGCAGCTTAGGAGGATCAGTGGCCATAACTTCAGCAAAACTCTTTATATAACACCTCAACTCTTTCGAATCCCTTTTAGGCCATGCTTTCTTCTTCTGAGATGTTTTCAAACACAGATTTGTGACGTGTGGAATTATTTTCCAAGTAGAAGAGGAAACAACATTCAAGCCTCTCTAAGGAGGAAACCACTCAGCACTGAAATGTGCTCCAGAAGGCCTCATCAGGTCACATTTGAAACTTCAGCTGAGGATTTAAAGATCGATAACAGAGTAACATCAAACCAGATTGCTCATCTTTGGAGAAGGAAGCTCTACTACGAAACAGTGCATCAATTAATAATGAGTAACACGTATTTCTTCTTTCAGGACATCTACCAGTCAAGATGCCAACTCATCGAGCGCAACACCAGTATTATTTACTGCACACACTGACACACAGAACAAGCCAAATGCAACAGGATTAAGCTGCAGCTCAGGGCCAGAGAGCAGAGAGTCGTGTTAACTAAACCAATCTGGTCCCTTCTTGGAGGATTTATCCAAATTTTACTCTAAATAAAGTGTTTAGAGACTCTCTGAAGAGGGATATTCGTCCCACACTGTTGCATCCCATTGGCTCACATATGTCCTCTCTCCTTTGGATTAAAGCTAAACAATAGGCTAGGGTCCTGCTCTCTGGTGACCATGGCAACAGGTAAAAGTGGAACAAAAGGGACTGTGGTTTTTAGGCGGCGCAGGTGTTCCCTTACCCCATGCCCTGTGCTGAAAATCTGCCTCCTCGCCGTCCCGACACTCCTATGGAGACAAGAAGAGACTGGTTCAGTTTCTTAATGCGACAACTTTTGAACTGAGAGGAATCGACGAACCAAAGTGTCCCTCCTCTCCTGTGTTCTGATTCGATAAACTGAAGTAGATTTTATGACCACTTACCAACCGTCCCTCTTCCTCTGCCTCTTCCCCTCCGGCCTCGCTCCGCACCTCTTCCAGCTACTCCGGCCTTCCCTCCATCCAAACCGTTCTCCTGACCTCGAACTTCAAAATGGGAGCAGAGGTTGGAGAGTCAGAGACAAAACATATTGTACTTCAAAGAGAAAGTGAGAGGAAAATGTGGTACCGTCTGACAGCATGAGTAATTCAAACAGCTCGAGACAAATAAGGTCAACAGAGCTGGCCACGCATGAGACAATTTGAAGTCAGATTTATGGCCTGATTTGCCTCATTTGACCTGATTCAAGGCTCTCATAACTGATTATTTATCCAAACAGTTCCCAAATTTGGTGTTAATGACTTTTCCTCCCAATCTGTGATTGTAAATATCAAAAAATGTTTAGTATTTATGGTTCCTGCCCCTGGTGGAATACTCACAATAAACAGTGATAGGAGCAGAAAGAAGTGTCATTGACTGGATGTTACAGCTCATGAGCGTGGCACCAAATGTAAACACAAAAGTAACCAGAGCATGGTGGCATATTGGAAAAGAAAAACAGCTTGTGGCATCATTTACCTAGATTCTTTTCCTGTTTTTTTCTTTTTTTTGTTACTGAGACACACACAAAGACAGCTGGCTAATGGTATCGCTCGCCATCTATGCTTGTTTTTCTCCTGAAGTCGTATTTGATCAGGTCAGCCTCTGTAACATCTCATGTCTATGGAACCAAACCCCTAAATGAGTGCGCAATTAAAGGGTTGTCATGTTAAAAAAAACATTTTGAATTGTTTTCATGTGTGACTGTACTCCCACAACTTCTAAATATTCAACCACTACTTTACTTCAGGGATTCAACCGATCTGATACTCACATTCAGGTATGAGTGTGACAATTGATAGATCCATTCCATTATTTATTCATCTCAAGTTAGAAAAGCTTCAAGTTGACAAACAAACTCTCTTTCTTATCACATGAGAACAAGGATGATAAAATTAATACTGATATTGAATCAGATCAGTACCTGGAATTGAGTTTTCTTTTGATTTCGTACCAGGGTCTTTTATTTTGAAAGTGCAACAGAAATGCGACCTTATCTGACAAAAACACTGCGGCTAATAGATGGTTAATGAGCTTCACATCCTGCAACCCTGTATGCTTGGCTCACAAGCAGAGTCTTTGATTTTGATGACAGAATGCTTCAAAATCTGGAGTTAGGGGAATAATCTTGTGTGGTATGTTGCAGCGTATATGTTGCAAAGTTGTTGATAACTGTAAACTGCTAATGGCTGATTGTTGTTTTTCTTCCGAAACAGCAGAGAACTTCCAATCTCCAACTTCTAATCAAGACGATGTGTAATTCATTTTGTAAAATCAAAGCAGCCTGCATCTCTAAGTCTGGGTCTAGCTCGCTCATTGTGCAGCTTACACACAAAGCCCTGCAGGGAAAGCAGAAGGCAAAGCTAAAGCCAGAGGAGAATGTGTACAACACTGCAAACAAATCACTGCTTGGTAGAACAAACACCACCACTTGCAGACCCTGAAGAATAAAACAGCAAACACAGTGAGGGAGCGCTTCACACTCACACTCTCGTCCCCTGCTGGCTCCACGGCCCTTACGTGGAGCTCCACCTCGACGACGTGCAACATCTTTCTCTCCTCCTTTCTCCCTGTTCTCTTTTCCTTCGTCTCCAGTCTCTGCCTGGCTCGTGTCCTTCTGGCCTGACACCCCTTTCTTCTTCCCGACCATCTCCCAGGAGTCCTGAGGAAGAGATGAAGATAACAATTTATTGTTATTTCCTTCGTGCTTAAAAAAAATCCCATCTCCTAAAGTCTTATGTTTTCAACGCAGGTAGCTAGCAACCGCTTATCGGGTCTGATCATTGTTGTGATAAAACTCATTTCCAATCTTTTGGTTTAACGTCCTCTGATGCTTTACTTGTAACACTCTTCAAGTAATTTTGTGGCTACAAAGGCTGAGTCTGTCAGTCTGTAAGCCAACTCTAATGTTTCTAGAGTCAAAAATTCATCGTACATTTTCAGGTCACCACAAACATACATTGGCCATACAGAAGTGACCAACAGAGGAAGTTAAAAGCGCATATTCAGTGAACTTCTTTATGCACCTGTGATCTAAACCTTGCCTCATCCATGTCCACAATCATTCAAACACCATGACAGAGGCCAGCGTTCCTCCAGTATCACAGTTATCTAACCCAATGCAGCACTGATTTCTCCACAATATGCCCCCCTGCAGTTCTTCGCCCTCACACAAAGCCAATACTCACAGTGTCTGGGCTGCCCTCCAGCAACACGTTAATGGCTCTGTTGACATCTCCGTTGCAGTCGTGCAATGCGATCATGGACTCATCCTGGTCCTTGCCTGTGATGTCAATCAGCTGGAAAAAGTAGAGTGGCGTGATGAGACACCGAGGTGACCTCTGGTTGACATGTTCATTCATTAAAACCTTCTTGTGTGGACTTATTCACAATGTTTTGAAAGCATAAATTAATCAGAGCATGGTGTTGGGTAACAGCACACCTGCTAGCAGCAGGGATTCAACATCTTGGTCACTTCAGCAGCTTGAATACAAGGTGAGTTTACCATAAAGACTGTGACACTGTGCCCTCTATTTGATGTTTTTGAAATCATCATGCAATACAATTGGGTATGCAGAGAATACGCTTTCTTATCAAAAGGTCCTGATGACCTGTTTGCAGAACTTTCAGACCTTTGATGTCATTTTGGGGGTCTTGTTTTAACTTAGACTTAATCATTAATGTGACAGATGACTTAGTGCCAGATCCTGCAGAGGGGAACTAAAAAATCTGAACATCCATGAGTGATACAAGAGAGGTTACTGACTCAAGCACAGGTTTGGATATAGCTCTATTACTAAAGAGATAAGCTAGATTTATAGATTGAGCAAAACTGCAGTGAGGTATGATCAATAACAGCAAGCTGTATGATGCAGGAACTCTTGTTGGAGGTTTTGATGATCAGTTAAGAAATTGGGACTAATGTAGGTTGAACAGTCCATTAACATTACAGCCTTAGTAAACCACATAAAAAGCTGAACACGCTTGGTTACACACCAAATCTACAAAGGGAAACGACAAGACACAAATCAGCAGAGCAAAACACAGGAAGTTTAAGTAGGACAAAAGGATGGACATCTCACATCTCACCTGTTTGACCTTCTCTTCAAAGTCTGCATCATTGTGGTCTGAAATCATCTGCGCAAGTCGGATCTGCTCTGCAGTAGCCTATTTAAAGAGGAAGGAAACATACAGAGAATGTAATAAAAGGAGGATCTAGAGCAAAAATAATCATTGGACAAAATGATGCTCCTACAAAGGTTACAGTGTGACTTTCTCCCAGAAAACACCAAATTTTCTATTGAGGTGATGCACTCATGCACATTTGAAACATGATTGTGTTCCCCTGTAAACCCAAACATTTAAATGTCCTGCAAGATATTAAATTCTGCCCATCTGTCAACAAGAAGCCTATCATTATAGCAGCTAGTTGGTCACTTTTTTCCCTACAGCTTCTTTGTCTCATATGACAGAAAGCCCAGCTGTCACAGCTATCCAGGGTCCTGTTAGAGCCTGCCCAAACATCATATTTTCACTATCAGATTCATGTGATGTCTGCTTTTCAACTTAGATCAGAAGCTGAGTTATTCAATGTAGTGAAGATCTAAGCTAGTATTCCCGAATGTCAACACTTTGAAGTTTACTCCTGATCATAAAAGTAAGGGTTAAAAAATTGTATTAACTATTTTTCAGTTTCAAGTTCAAATCTACTACACTGGGTTATAAATGGTGTCCCTATGTACCTTGCCTGTAGCACTAAAAGTATCACTGAATGTTGTTTTTAGCTTCTATTAAACTCAGAACAGTAAATTATGCATCTGGGCAGTGTGACAGGTGCAGAAGGTGAGGGTACCTGAGGCCTTTGCTTGTGCTGTGTCTGGCTCTGTGTCTGGCCCTGTGTCTGCTCCCAGCTGCCCCGGGCTTTGTTCCCGCCCATGGACGTCATCATTTACAGTATATACAAATAACAGTATTTACAAAGGAATAAGACCTGAGGAGAGAAGGATGAGAGAGGTGTTACAGAGCTGTGACAATGACCTACTTATGCCATGTACATGTCTGGTACTGGCACTACATTTGAATACTACTTCCTCAAACTGGCTTGACAGCTTATAGCCAAGAGGGGACACACTAGCAGTGGTTTCAACAAGACACCAACAGCTTTGTTCCTAGAAACGCCTGGAAACAAAGAGCCTTTTTAGGTATTTTCTCAGGCAAAACCAGGCAGGCCGCGGGTTTGACCCGGGAAGCAGGAGTGCCACGGTGCACCTGGTGCTGCAGCACTCAGGGCTTACAAGTGCACAACATTGACCAACTTATTTACCTCCTCAAAACATTATGCAATGTCTTCTGGATATAAAGGCACAGTGCTGTTTAAGCTATTTAGTGAAACACCAGACTTTGATTACAAAGCCTATAGGAGATGTGTACAAAAAATTGATTAGACAGCCAACATCTCTTTTTGACAGTTAACCGTTAACCTTGCATTCGACAGCGACTCCTTAATCTTGCACACGTTACGTAAAACCCTGTTTGGACTAGCCCACAAACAAGCCTAAAGCCAGGGCCCAGAGAGCAAACTCAGGTCTACTAGCCAGCCACATGGCCAAAAGGCTAGCCAGCTGGCTAATGATTGAGGGGAAAGCATCCAGCGTTGAAGTCTCGGTGGGCTTCCGCTTCTCACGGCTTCACCTCATGGCGACAACGAGGCTCGCTTTGCCTTGACTACCGCTAGCTAACGAGCTAACCAAGTGCCCCAAAACACCCTTACAGCGCAGAACTCCTTAGCTTTAACTAGCTCGGCTTGATAGCCAACAATTAGCTAATCAGCTACAACCAAGCAGTGAAGCTTTCATGTTCGACAAAACCAAAAACGCCCATGTCACTACGTTGCCACTAGTTGTCTGCTGGTTAGCCATGCTAAGTTAGCGAACTAACACACCTCAGTTGAGCTTAGCAGCATTAGCCAGTTAACGCTAACGACGTTAGCATGTTGCGGCTCCAAAAGCTGCAGCTCAACTCCAAATATTCACCATCATTCTGGCCGCAGTATATAATCTGATGGCTGGGCTCTCCACATACAAAAAACGAGGCTAAAGGAAGGCCTGCAGGCCCCTAAAATGAAAATAAATAACAGGCGATACTGACCAGAAACCCGGCTCAATATTTGACACTGCTACACAACCGACCGACAAGTGGTCTCGTTGTCGACCTGCTAGTCAGATTCAGGACAGGATACAGCTCCTGAATCCTAACGTGATACAACAAAATTGGGAAAATATAACGAACCGACTCGCTCACACAATAAGCGAGAGACTGAATTTACCTGTTTCTTTTCCACTCTGACACCACGGAGAGCTGCGTCACGTGGTTTTGCAGAGCGCTTCGAGGAAACTGGACCCACGACATGTGATCATTCACTAAAATAGTTTGATATTAGCAGCATAGTTGTGATGACATGTCAGTGGCTGGGTTGCAAAAAACTGATAAAAAATATTGGCAGACAGTGAGGAATGACCGCGTGAGAGATTAGATTTATCTATTAAAAAACACATGTACAATATTACTGTAAACATGAGTTGTTTAGCCGAACTTGGTGCGCTCTATCCGTATAGATCGCACCAAGGGTATAAATAAGAAAAAAAATCAATTATAAAGATGGCCACATGTGGAAGGTCATATTTTTCTTTTTCTTTGGAAAAGTTAGTGGAAACAGGCTTTTATAGCTTGGACAGTAATAGCACGAAAAGTCTCTACTTAGAGAAAGATCGGGACACAAAGTATATAAATATATATATATCAGCTACTTTCTATCAATTTGTGTATTTTTGTTTTACCTTTTTACGTTGTTGTTGTTGTTGCTGAAATGTCGCTTTTAACTTGCATGAGCATATTTTACATGTCTTTCGTTTTATT
This sequence comes from Halichoeres trimaculatus, assembly GCF_033239565.1. Classification (NCBI taxonomy): domain Eukaryota; kingdom Metazoa; phylum Chordata; class Actinopteri; order Labriformes; family Labridae; genus Halichoeres; species Halichoeres trimaculatus. The sequence goes on from NW_027437192.1 coordinate 10,975,322, forward strand.
TGTTTCTGCAGTTTCATAATTAACCAGATTAAGAGTGTTCCTTTACTTAAGAGCCAAAAAGCATTGCATTCTTTTGCAAAGTGGAACTTTATACTTTATTCTGCGGACCTAACTGGTCCCTCTGTTCGCAGTTATTACGGTAATTCCCAGCGTCGCAAATGAGCTGTCACTGTCGCAGTCTGTGCGTCGTCCAGCTAACACAAGCTAACTTGCGTACTTGTAGCATGTTGCCCCTAAACATGACGAGGAGCATTGTACTCTCGCTGCATTGCTTCTCTATCTAGAAACGTCCTTAAAAAGCCGCTGCCTGGTACACCTCACCTGTGTTACAGTGCTTTTGTTTTCAAAATGGACAACCGACCGTTAGCCAACAAGCTAACATAGCAACAGATAGTATAGATGCTTTGCTAACTAGCTCATCGACCTGAGGATAATCTACAGTCTGCACTCTGACAGATAACATGGCAGATTCATCGCCGTTATCAGGGATTAATGTGGTTCTGGTTATGGCCTATGGGAGTCTGGTAAGTAGTATTAAAATAGTGATGATTGCTACCTTGCTAAATACAGAAAGCCACCTCCTTATATCTGGTTGTGTGCGCAGGTGTTTGTGCTGCTGTTTATCTTTGTCAAAAGGCAAATCATGCGATTTGCTATGAGATCCCGCCGAGGACCCCATGCACCTATTGGCCACAATGCACCCAAGGTAAAGTGTTTAGTGAAGGAGACAGAATATTCTCGTGTTTTCAAGGATTATGGAGCTGCTGTTTCCTTAAACGTGTATCTTTCCGTCTTGCAGGGGTTGAGGGAGGAGATTGACTCCAGATTGTCAAAGGTCCAGGAGATCCGTTTTGAACCTCGACTCCTATCAGAAGAAGATGACAGGCTGAAGCACGGATCCCAAATCAGTCAGTTGCTCAATCAGCTTATTCTGATGCTGTCTCTATCTCATTAAAGTGAATTTCCTGTTTCTTTTATGCATTGTAAGTAAACTTTATTTGCATTTCAAAGGTTGCTACAACTACCTGTACAGAATGAAAGCTCTGGATGCCATTCGAGACTCGGGTAAGATGTGATTGATCTTGTTACATATATAAGTTTATTATCACATCCCATCATTAATGGGCATGACAGTGGTGCGGTGGTTACTTCTGTTTCCTCACTGCAAAAAGGTTCCTGCTGCGATTCCTAGCTGAACAGGAACTGACTTGTGTGGGGTTTGCACGTTTTCCTTGTGCATGTGTGGGTTGTGTCCCATGGGGAACACTGAAATTAAACTTTTTCTCCCCAGGTATTCCCCTGCAGGAGATCAGCCGCTGTCCCAGTGCATTTACTGGACGAAACTTCAGGAACTGGCTGATGGAGCTGCGCAACTCCCACTCTCTGATTAAGAGCAGCCGCAGCGCACTCATCGACCGTTTGCTGGAAGGATATGATAGTGCTCGACATGGGACTGGGGTGCATACAAGAGAATATGACATATTGGCTTTGAATTTTGTGATATATCATGCCAGTGATCTTACTCTAACATTTGTTTCAGGTGTTCGGGGAAGCTGAGTTTCTAGAATACCAGCAGGCTCTCTGTGAACTCGCGGATGTGTAAGTCCCTCTTGGTTCAGGTTCAGTTGGCTAGACAGCAGCCATAGCAGATCTGTCCTGAAAAATAGCAAAACAGGCAACCCTGCCAGAAAAGACAAATTAAAGTACTTATTCGAAATCAGCATGAAATTAAATGTATTAATATGTAACCACAAATTTATAAGAGAAAGGTCTGAAAACTTTTATTTAGAGGGGGGATGTTTCTGGGTTTTAAGCACGATCATGTGATACACAGGACAAGACAACATCTTGCACTCATACAGTCTCAAAACATTTCCCCTCCCACAGAGTAAAAGCTTATTCCAGCTCTACCAGCTTGGACCAGCATCACCAGTCTGCAGCCAAGGACCTGACTGGCTCCCCTGTTCGCAGCACTCCCTCAACCATCCAGGTCACATACCTGCCCTCTACTGGCCAGCGCAGCAAGAGGCCCAAACACTTCCTGGAGCTGAAAAGCTTCAAAGACAACTACAACACACTGGAGAGCACGCTGTGAGGGATCAGCTGTTGGTGTATGTTCATGCTGTCCAAAGGGAAACAAAAGTTCTTTTAGGAGTATAACTAACCGGAAATTCAGATAAGATCATGTACATTGTGAACATTTAATATACAGTGTTTTCATGTTACTGTAAATGTACAAAAGAATTTCTGATTTCATGTTTCACCCGGATCTTCTGACTATTTTTGGACCTTTGGGAGAGTTCACAGGACATATATGATTGTAGTAAATCTATCTGGGTTTCCGTTGTAGATTTGTAAAAAATGCAAGTGGAATTCATATTTTTATTTCTCCTTTAATTTAATGTGTTTGTACAGAATCAAGATGTTTATATGTACAGTAATAACTTATTTTCTTGGCAGTGTTTGGTTTTTATTTATGTTAGGTTGCACACATTCGTTGTTTAAGAAAAAAAAGCCTTGAAACCAACCTCTTCATTTTCAGCGTCTTTATTTGTTTATTATCTCCACTAGGGGGCAGTACAAGGTTAGAGAGGAAATGCAATAGAAACAGAGAAACAGGTTTTCTTTACTTATTAAATTTAAATAGAAGCAACAGATTTAACTTCAATGAGTATTATCTACATTGTTCACAGTAAAAGTTAACATGTTATAAAAATGTCCATCCAGGACTGCGAGAGAAAGCATATAACAGGAAAAAACAGCAAGAACTTTACTGAAAATGCAGGTATGTGGAGAATTAGAGCAGTTTTATAAGAGCTGTGTTTCAAACAAGCAACATTTCAGTGAAATGTAGGATTTACAAGAAAACTTGGCAGCAAACCAACATCTAGCTTTACAAGTAGCCTTAAGTATAGCTCGTCATTTTCTACAGAATTGCTAACACGTGTTCCCTAGAGTAATTATTTAAAAGCACTACCACTACTGATATTTCAACTCACTGTCATGTCAGAGAAACATAAATTTAAGTTAAACATAAGTCATATTTCAATGTTAACAACTGCAGGCCTGCCGTTGGCAATGTGGTGCAAAGCACTGAGGAATGTGACCTGAGCCCTGCCGCTCAGGAGGGAGGCTGTGCCACGAAGAAATTCATCCAACACTCAGAACAATGAGACTATTTCTACACTAAACATTTTAGATGTGTAATAGAATTTCACAATAAAAAAAAGTAACAATCTTGACCCATAATATTATTTTCCACAGACAGATTCTGTAGAGGAAAAAAGAGAAGGTAGAAAACTTTAAAGCCCAGAGAAGTTTCCTGAACTCAAAATGTACCAACAAAGTGCATCAGAAGTTCAGCAAAATTCTTTACATCGCACAGCTCCTTCCTCGATTCCTTTTTAGGATGCTCTAAAATCCTTTATTACTTTCTACTTTTAGATTCTCTTTGAAACATAAAAGTCGGGAAAGGCGAGCAGATCAGCCTTACAAAGTAGCTATGAGGTACAAAGAGATGACCAGTGTGCTTTGTCACCATGAGGTCTGCTGAGCCAGCCTCTGAATCACTGCAGACTTGTGTTTTATCCATAGATAGTTAAATATATATTTACAATGTTTTCTACATCCAGTCTGTTGGTCCCTGTTCCGTTCAAGACTTGATCTCAATGACTTTGATGAACGGGAGGACCTTGTTGGTTGACGATGTTGGTGTCAGCGTTTTACTGTGAGGAGGGAGAAGATCGAAACGTATAAGTTTTGCAGTTTCTTTAAAAATTAACAACAGCATGACTTGTTGATCCTTTCAGGAGTAAAATATTGTGAAAAAGAAGAAAACCAAAAGTGTTAATTGTTAACTACTTACTCACCTGTAAACGACCTCTGGCTTGTTCTCAGAGGACGTCAGAGGTGGAGGGTCCTGACCTCCCATGAAGTACTCCATGTGGTCATGCATTTCTTTGTTCTGCAGACAGAAAGAAAATTAAGATTCAGCTTCTGGGTGATGGAAAAAGGAGTTTTGTCTTCTTGTAAAGTGCTCTCATTTTAGCTTTAGCAGAAACAAATCAGGTAATAGAAAAGCAAAGTCCAAAGACAGCTGGGTCAGACTTAAATGTGGCATTTCATTGCTTCTTACCTCAGCTTCCAGGAAAGCCACCTTCTCCTCCAGATCCCTGATGACTCGATCCCTCTCTTGCATGACTGTACGTGAATTCTGCAGCTGTATCAGAGAAAAAATCAACACCATAAACACAAAGCTCAGTTTTCGGTCAGGAGCAGATGAAGCATCACTTATTCATGACTAGAGAGTTTCATTTCACAGCACGGTCAGGCCGGCTCCACTCTCTTAAATCGATTGCTCTTTGTGTGTCCGCCTCCTCAAAATCTAATTTCCCTATTAATGGCTTCCTGTGTGTTTACAGGCACTGGGAGGCTCCTTTGTAATAATTGTGTGCATGTGTTTGGTTGTGAGTGTATGCCTGAGGTTGCTAGTCGACCTGCTGCTTGTGTGCTTTAGTACCTGTTCGATCATGTGGCGAACTTTCCTCTGTTGACTCTTCAACATGTCGTCAAGGTGATGAATCTTTTCCTTCAGGATGGCCACCTCCTTCTCCAGCTCCTCACATCTGTAGAAGAAGCAGAAAAATAAATCTCTGTCAAGCTAAAGACAGTTTGAGTCATACATAAAGCACAGAGAATATATAAGATAATATACAAGATAAACAATATTATCATTAAAAATTTGAGTATAGGGGTCATGATGTTTATTTTATACAAAATTCATTGCTGATGTCAAATTGATGTAAAACCAGATGTTAAATTGAAATCATAAGCCAATGATGGGTTAATTCTTCAAATAGATGTAAACTTGGCAACAAAACTTTCAAACTTAAAGTTAGAGTCCAACTCTGGCTTGGTTTTGAAATCAAACCAAGCTGCTATTTGGGTTATCAAAAAATGAAATAACTGACATGGTTTGCCATTAAAAATTAACACTAGAAGAAGATTAGAAGTCAAAAGTTTAAGTGATGTTAGAACTGAACAGGGCATGCCGTCAAAATCTGATCTTGGATTGACTTATAAAACACACCCCAGATTGATCACACACCATGATACAAGGCTGATGTAAAATCATGATGCAGGATTGACTTGTAACCCAACAGACTGACCAGAAGTGGGGTGAAAGCACAATGGAGGATGAAAGTTTAGGTCTGAGTTGTTGTTTTTTTTGTCAAAACCTAACCTTAGATCCACTAAAGACCATTTTGGTGGTTCATCCAGAGACAACACCTGATATAGATTGATGTTTTAACCTGAACGTGGATCAAAATAAAATTTTGACATGTGACTAACCCTAACCTAATGTTGTTTCAATGTTAAATGCTGCATTAGACTGATGCAAAATCTGATACTTGATCGACATTCATCCTGATGCTCGACTGTTGTCAAACTGCACTTGATTAATGTTGAAACCCAATGTCTGATTGATCTAATGAAAAAAGTTCACCAGAAACTGTCTGATGTTAAATGTTCAAATGACAGTGTTGTGGTTAAAAATAAAGATCAGGTTAACACGAAAACATGTTGGTGTTGAAACAAAATGTAGTTTGTACATAAAATAATGTTAGCATTAAAACCAGATCAAGAGCTGTTGCTGATTTGTGATGATTGTATTATTTCATTTCTTATCACACCTCTTCTCTTTCTCCTCTCCTTGCCCTCTGTTTGCTTGAAGCTGCAGTAGTTCTTCCTCCCCGGCAGCCATCTTTTCTTTGAGGTTGCTGTTTTCAGTCTCCATGCTTTCCAGCAGCCTCTGCAGCTCCTCCACCTGCTGGCCCCTCTCCTCAGAAAGATCCTCTGCCCTCTGAAGGCGCTCAGACTGCTCCGCCAGACGGATGCGATACTCGTCTGACTCGGCCTGTAAGAAGAGGCAAAACAGAAATAAGTCGGCCATGTTTGTTAAACTAAACTAAACTAAACTAAGATAAAATCAAACAAACTAGTCTAGATGATATTGTTTAAGATATTTACACAAAATAAAAATTAAAAAAACAAGTGTTTGTTATCTTTCAAGAAAAACTTCTCATTAGCCTTGAAATGGGCTACATTCACATTTATTAGAAATTTAATCTCATTGGCAGATCTTTTCTCACTCTAAGAAGTAAGTAGACTTCATATCCCTTGCCTTTAAAAACTAAAAGTTGAAGGGTTAAAAGGAGTGAAAGTGAAAGATTAAACAATTTTTGCCTCATTTTGGACTTTTATATCTTGACAGACGACTTTATTCTGACTCATATTCAGTCTGATAAGATGTTTTTTACTAGAAATAAGACGTAAACACTTGCTTAGATTTCAGTTCTGCAGCAATGGACGCTGAAGGAGATGTAAGATGAGAGCAGCAGAACCACAATGTCCCAAGAACAGGATCAGTTAGCTTTAAAAATGGTAGAGGAACTATTTTTCTCAGCAAATAATATGAGTAAAATATTATTTGATCCTTCTGAGAGTAATAAACTCATACACACACACACACAGATAAATGAATGAATTAAAAAAAGAAAAAGAGAAATTTGGCACATTTTTTTTCCTGCAGTAAGGGTTGTTTAGGGGTAACTGTTAATTCAGGGTTTTGATGAACCCTCTGCAAAAAATTACACTGTAAAGCTTAATAGATCTCAATGTACAGCTTGTGTTAGAAGCTGAAATGTTCTTATGTAATACTTCCTCTTTTTGTTCTCTAAATAATTTCAAAAAGTCCTTCTCTATTTTTGCTGTTTCACTGTATTAAATTAACAGATTCAAGAAGAAATTGTGTAAAAGTGTTTGTGCCACTAACCCAATTAAAAGAGCACAACACGAGCAGAACACTACAAACAGATCAGCTGATGATACAAAGGAAGTCTGTGTGTGACATCCCTACATGTCCTGAAGCTTGAGTTTGCTGAACAGAAGTAGATCACAGGATGAAACCCAAAGATACGACTGATAATGAGGATGATTAAAGCAGTGGGTGAGCCAGCAGCGGTGCAGTGAGTCATCGCAGCAGACAGGAAACCGTGTCATGTTACTCTCATCTCGTGAGACAGACCTGCAGCGCCTCTCTCTCCTCCTGGTGCCTCTTCTCCATCTCCTTCAGCTGGGCGTACAGACGTCTGGTCGCCTCCCTGAGCCTCACACTCTCCTCCTGATTATCCTGAAAGTGCCGGCAGACACAGGGTGACACACTCAATTAGGCTTAACTGGGCAGAGCACTTGAACCTGAGGGCAAGGTGGGAGCTGACAAACAGATAAGAGAGGCCATTTGCTGCTTGTTTAAATGGATGTTTGGTGTAGCCTGAGGTAACAGGGGTGTTAGAAAAGAAGCTGGATGTTTGTTCAACTGTGAGAGTTTATCTTCTATCTCTAAGATGACTTTCAGGCAGGCTAAATACCTTTCACTGATTCACTTTTCATGTATGGAGGGCAGTGTAAACGGACCCCTGATCACCTATGTGCCTCATGTGCAGGTTGGTGTGTATGGAGAGCCACAGTCCCTCTCTGCTCTCACACTACTTTCTTGGGTGTTTTGTTACAGGAGATGTGCTGTTGTGCTGAGTCTGGTATAATACACGAGAAACATGATACTGTAGTGTGTGTGTGTGTGTAGTGTGTGTGTGTGTGTGTTCGCTTTGTCATCAGTGTTTGTTTTCCTCAGTGCAGCAGCAGGGAGTTTACTAATGTGAGTTTTCAGACCTCTTTTAAAATAAAAATCTGAATGCATTAACATTCACTGCATCTAAAATAGTTGTCTGCCACTCCCCATGGTTCTTTTACAAGCAGCAAAAACACTTCTTGGGACATTTAAGAAGGCTGGATTGTGACAAACTTACCTGACCATCAGACTCAATGAGAAGAGTGTTGCCGTTTGTTATGACTGGTTGGTTTCGGGGCATGTTGACTCTGAAGCCGTTGACAGGATACTGAAAAAACAGAAGTGGCAAGTTAGCAGAGGTAGTGGCTCTTTTTGGAAATAAATCTTATATAGTTGGCAGTATAAGCTGTCTGGCAGAGGCTGAAGCACTTCTTGAGCATTGTTTGGAAGCTGCATTGCAAAACAAGTAAATATGGACATAGATAGAAATATCTCAGAGTTCACTGAAAAAGCAATTTCTGCCTTGTTACCCATAAAAACAGGTTGTATTGGCTGTTGCTTTCTCAACACATTTTGTTATAATGCAACATGTTTATCTTCTTTTTGAGTTTAGTCTAGTTTACATGACTTATCTGGGTTAAAGCTACTGTAAGGAACTTTTGATTAGTGTCTATTTGGGGCCCTCTGTGGCAAAAAGGATCCTAGCTGATCCTGTCCAGTACATATGTAAAAAGTCATTCTTGATATCAGTCAAATGTGTCACTCTTTAAGTATTGCTGCTGTGTAATGTGAAAAGTACTGTTGTTTGGCTAATCCCCCTGGTCTAACACTCCCTGTCAGATTTCAGTCAGTATTAGTATAGTTTTAACTTTTTTTTTTGTTTTTTTTTGGTCATCAACAGGGATTTCAGTCTCTTGAACCACAAGCTAAAACTTCTCACAGGAGCTTTATTAATACGAAAAAAAATGTGCAAACACTGGAACTAAGATAAAAGCAGTAGGGTAGGGATTATAGCTGAAGTCAAAAATTTTCAGAGTTTTTTTTTTTCTTCAGCCAGGTGCCAAAGTCAGAAAAAGTCTTTATCCTTGTAGCAGAGGGTGTGTACCTTGTTATTGTTAGTGTTCTGCCTTGCTGCCATCTGCTCCCTCAGAGTCTTCAGACAGTACCTCACCTAGGAACAAAAGCATTAAAAGAGGAGAGTTATGTAGGAACACAGAGTGCCCGTCACCTGACTTCACCCACATGTTTTGGATTGTCGTCAAACAAACATAAACGCTCTTATGTTTGCCACTAAGCAGTCAAATGTTGACTCATTGTTTAAATGTCAGCCGGGCTCTCACACACTGACCTCCTGAATCTGTGTCACCTCATCCGTCAGCATCCTGACACTCTCTGCTGTCTCTTGACGAGATTCAAGGAAAACCTGGAAGACAAAGTGAGTTACTGAGTGTGTTAAGAGAGCGTACAGGAGCAGAATAACACTTAGTCCGGACTGGGTTTCAGTGTAAACAAAGATAACAAGCCAACAAACCTTAATGACTTCAACTTTGTCTTCAGTGGGGGTGATGAACTCTGGTGTTTCCTCCTTCTCCTCTTGTTTGTGTGGCAGCACTACTGCTATGCTGCTCTCCTGCATCCAGAAGACAACACACTGAGTAAAGATCCATCCAGTAATTTACAGAACATTTTTTCCCCTTCCTTTATTTCTTACCTTGCTGCTGTGCTGCTCTGAGGTACAGCCTGACTGGTCCCGGTCTTGAAGAGTGAGTCTAAGCTGCCTGCATCGGTCCTGAAAGATGAGAGGATAAGAGGAACTGAGTGAGTAGATGGAGCAGAGGATTGTGAGTAAAACAGCCAAGAGAGAAAAAGGAGGGGCTCAATATGAAAGTCATCAGCGAGAAGAGGGCGGAGCATGATGGGACCGGGTACTTTGACCATAAAACTTCCCTACACTGAAGTTTCTGTGTGGATGCCACACTGTTACACTGTATCGCTTAGCAACCACCACTGAGGAGACGTTTCCACTGAATCCTCAGGACAGAGTCTGGCAGTGAAGAAAAAACACTCCACTACGCTCAAAGGAGAAAATGAAACCAGTTCAGTTCAGTCAAGGACAAAAATGCCAACACTATAAAAGAACCCCAGTGGCTCGTGAGTCACTCTCAAGTCAACTATGTCGCCTTGGCAACAAAAACAGACATGTGATTGTGAGTTTTTCATGTTTGCTTTGGCGACCTCATTAAAAGATTAAAAGCTTTAAAAAAAGTTTTTACTCAGACAAGACATTCAGGAAAATTCAAACAGCATGTGATGACCCAATTCCTGTAGTATTTTATTCCAAGGGGGAAGTGTGCCACATTTCATTCAGTCAGTCTGTTCTTTCTACTGTTTTCTAGTTTGATTCTCCAGAGTAATAGTTTCTATTATCTCTAATTTTCTCTTTCAGATCTGCAGATATATGACATTTAAATAAGGCGTGTCAGTATGTGCACTCTATTCTTTCTATTGTATTTTCCCTTTTTTTTTTTTTTTTTTTTAAGTCTATTCTATGGTAAAACACTTTATGGGGTTGCACAATGCCTTCCAATCTACACAATCACATATTTCATTCAGTATTTTATTAATATAAAGAAAAATAGAAGTCAAGTTTCACATAAAACCATGTAAACAGAAAAAAAGATCTGTTTACACATTTCTTTATTGCCACAAGATTCCTGAGGTGATGAAGCCAGGATAACAGGGTATCAAAGGCAGCATACACAGCAATAAATGCACATACTGTAAGTCATGTAATTTTTCACCGATCAGCTAAATTAAGTTTCTTTTGCATTTTTTTGTCTGTTTGTGTGTCTTTGGATTGGTTGATCAGTTTTTTCCTACAGCAGAGCTATTTTTTAGGTATGATGGGGAATAGTCTGCACAGTCATCCTGACCTCAAAATCAAACTTACATAAGCCTAAATCAGGAAGTCGTACAGATACTAGGAAGCAGGAAACTTCCTTTGCTTCTGTGCGTTTTAACATCTGTTTAATTTCATAATGTAGACTTGATGCTGAAATGTGTAGAAGTTGGTTGGTTTTCACTCTATTTGCAAGTTTGACTTCATACCATCTCCAGTTTGGCGCCCTGATCCTGTCCTGTGCTTCTGACGAGTGTTTTTACAACAACTTTTACCACATTGTAGCAGTTTCAGTTTTGTTGTTGATGGTCTTTGTTTGGGTCTATGAGTCATAACGGTCCATCAGTATGAATGTCAACTGTTTCATAACCGGCGAAAAACTGCCCACGAGCTTCAAATTTCACTCTTTTATGTGGGTTTGCCTGTTTCTTACGGTAGGTAATGTAATTATGTTGTATTAAGTTCTTGATTTCATGCATTCTTCTCTTTTAAAAACTGTTTTCTTTGATGTGCTGCTATCTTCTACTGAATCACCTTTTGTTGCTCTATCACAGACACTGGTTATTCCTGGTAATATGGGAACAGTCCTATTAATTTCAGCAGAATTCACAGGAAGTGCGCGTTGTTTACTGTCATCAAAGTTCATCACCTCCAATTTGCCTCACACTGCAGACTGTCAACCATGGACGGCTTGTAAGATCATCTCTTCTGTTTTTAAAGAGTTTATTGCTCTTAATCACAAAACAAACCTCTCTTACTTCAAGCAAAGTTATTCAAAACTATAAAACAAACAATGCTGCCAACTGATTTTCATCGAGTCAAAAACTTCTTTCACAGATTTTTAAAAATGCAAAACCAGGAAAGGGAGTTAAAAAAATGTCTGGACCTTAAACCAGGCTGACCTTCTGACCATCAAAAGGAGGCACAACCTTTCCCCAAAGCAAACACATACCTGCGTTGACATAACACATAATCCTCTTTTGGCAACTCCCAGGTAAGTGTGTTGAAGTACGGCTCTAAACAAACCATTTTGCTTTAACTTTGAATGAGCAAAGAAAACAAACGGCGAGGCTCTTTGACAAGAAATCTATTCCAGGTGCAGGTAAAAAGTCCATGTACAGGTGAGTTATGTAACATAGAGATTTTATCTTACTACCAGCTTTAGTCACACTTAATCCAGGGCCTCTTTGTTGAGTTTCGTGTGCGTACTCTTGTACGGGTACTTATACTTCTTTTCTGTATGTCTGGGAATGTCCCAGAGCTGCTGCGTGCAGCGTCTCCGCCCTAACGAGAACGAGGTCAAGACTTAATTGGTATATCAGTCATTATGAAGGGCGGGTGCCAACAACAAAACCTATACCTCTGGGTGCTATGATCATTTGGCCTTATTATACTATGTGGGTGTCAGCAACTGATTTAATTAGAGAGCAATCTGGCCAGAAGCTTGAATGGAAAAAATGATAATAGTTTAATATCCATGAACAAAGTGTCCTGTAGAAAGTTGGACTCCATTATCAGCAAATGTCTCCTTTGTGTGTGTGTGTTTTCAAGTATTACTCGATATAAAGAATAGAAGAGGTCCCTCCTACAGGGGTGTTTCAGGTCAGATTGTGCCACAGTGTCGTGAAAACGTGCTATTAGCACTTAGCTAAGGGCAAAAAAAACAAAACAAATCCCCTCTTGCATCTCGATTTTATTTTCTCCAGCACAGGTACAGTCCAGGTGTTACACAGGTGGGAACGTGGCTCATAAAAAGTGTTTTCCAGGATCCACTACGTTTTTTTTCTCCCTTTTTGAAGTAAAACAGGTATTTTTACAAGTTGCACAGGCAGGTGTTAAACACACAGATGTTGCTCCCCTGTCATAAGTCATGCAAACAAATGTAGCACCTTGTCCTTTCCTAAGCTGTATGTTGATTCATGTTTTATATATACATTAAAGTTGGTTGGAAATAAAGAAATAAAAGTTTGATTTGACATGTTTGAAATGATAGTGATGGACTGGTACCTGTTTTCATTGCTGATAATTAGAGCAGTCAGCTGATGGCTGATGCCATGTTGTGTTTTTCTGTTTCATTTTTTTCAAAAAAATAAATTCCATGCAAGTTTCATTTAAATGTGTTTATTTATCATATCCAGTGATGAGTTTTAATGTAGTTTTAGTTACTTCAAGAAACAGGGAAACACACAGGGCTGTGCTGTAGGTGTCAGAACATGACTGATATTTGTTTAAGAAGCAATGTTAAGCTCTACTATTCTTTATATCATAACAGGATTTATATTAAACACCATCTAGAATATTTTTTTAGATTTGATATGTTGTCATTTAGGAGGGAAAAACCATTAAATGACCCGGTGGGGATGTCAGAATCGCTCCACTGCAGCGAAACTTACAAGACTGTCTGCAGTCATGATTTGTTTGTTACATTAAAGCAGCCCTGTGAGCACAGGTATCAGCTGATGATGGTTAATTGGCTGACAGATTAAACATTCTATCTAAATTTTATATATTGTGCAAGTTGTTTGAAGGGATTAGTGGTGATTTTTAAATATGTGAACAATTGTTTAATCAAATTAAATTCATAAAGTAGAAAATTAGGGGTGCACTGATCACAGCTTTCTGGCCAATCACCAATCTTTAAAAAGCCTGACCTGCCGATACCGGTTTGGGCCGATACCAATTTTCATTTCTTATTTATAAAAACTGACAGCATAAACCTTCAATGTTCCAATCTTAGTTTATTGAAAATCATTGAACAATTCCCTTGAAACAATAAAATCTTTATGCTTTAACTTAAACAACCAATAAAGTGTCCCGAGTTTTAGGTCTCAGAGCAACAATGGCTGGCTGTCAGACCTTCCTGGAGGTATTTAAGATCAGTTTCATATGTAAGGATGGGCTTATCACCGATCCCCCAAAATTAAGGAAATTGGCACCGATCGATCGATGCATGTCCATAAAAAATAGAGTAGTTCATGTGACTGTTATCCCACCTTTTACCAGCCCTGCTTCTTGAAGTGATATAACCACCAGACAGTGTTTGTAGGACATTTGAAAGCTGCTTTTTGAAATTCAAGAACAAAAAAATTACATAATAACTTAATAACATAATTACATGAGGACGCTTGAGTCTGAGTTGGCGGCAAAACAGGTGTGGGACTGTGAGAGCTGGAGAAATACGCAAAGTTCTCAAAGGAGTCAACAAGTTCTGGAAGAAATTTCCACAAAAAAAGAGGATTGGATTATGAGCAAACTTTGCTAAGTTAAATTAGAATATATATGAAGATCATATCTATTCATATTTCCTATCTAACCTGCCTGTAACTACTTTGCACAGTGATTAAATAGAGCTCTGTCTCCTTACGTCTGCGAGAATAAAATATTAGAATAATCTGGAAAAGTTAGCAGACTACCAAACAGTGTTTTGACCTGAAATGCTTATCATTGGTGCTTTGTTGTGTTTTCTGTCTGGTTTATTTCTGACGCTGGTTGATTATGAAATGCATAACGTATTATCTAAAGTTTTGAATAAATTCACCCTCTCGTGTATCGTTTTCCCAAGCATACTTCACACTCACGCCCTTTGAGTACATTAAATATTAAAATGTCACGTCTTTCTCTGCCTGTCACTCAGTGGGTGCAGAGACATGTTCTCAAACAACACAGTCAGGTATGAACCGTACAGGTAATGAAGCCACATCTTTACACGCCTCTGAACCCTCCCTGTCAGGAGGACGTCTGTGGTTACCGAGCAGTAATGATACAGAGGCTGTGACGCGTTCTCTGAATACCACACAGTGTTATTAACTCAAAGTATGATGACAATGTGGGAACAATAACTGTAGCAACTGTGAATTATCGACTCAACATGTCAACACAAAGACGGTTATACCAAGGAAGAACTTTAGCGTCATACGTTGTTGTTGGGTATTTTTCTCCACAGGTTTGTTTCAGATCCAACTTCTGAGTAACACCGAGGCAGTGCCATCATCAAGATTCACGCTAGATACCAGTCATCAGGAAACCGAGGTTCAGTATCTCGACTGTGTGTGATAACTCACTGTACTTTACTAACCACAGCAGCCCAAAATTTACACCTGCACTCTGCTGCGTGTCTGATGATATCAGGCAGTGAGCAATCATGTGGTGTTGGGCAACATGAATCATGATAGTTTCAATTTTCTCTGTTCAATTTGATGCAAATGTGTAACCTCCCATGGGAGATAGAAGAGGAGGGTATCAAGCGTTATTTCTGGGTTTAATCTAAATTCAACTGACTAAACCAATGTTAAACCCTCAGTTATGTCACAGCATGTGTGTGTGTTTTTAGTCACTCCACTGTGACACAGAGCAGACCTGCGTGTGAACAGTTGGAAACAGTTTACAGCTTCAGAGTGTGTGTGAACATGCCTGCAGTGATTCATGTCGACACATATTCAGTACAGTAACGTATGGCTCAAAAACAAAGCGAGGCAGCCCGGCACGTTGCATGTGGAGAGCACATTTGGTTTCTCACGTCAGCAACCTTTGCGAGTCAAACACAGGCTCAATGGTTTAGCCTGAGTGGCAGCTCTTTGTGTGTAATTGCGATGTCTGAAAACCATCAAATCTACGGCGGTGACAAGCGGGCTGACATTTGGCTCTGTGATCTGAGGGAGGAGCGGCTCGAGGGCCTTTTTCTCTCTAAAAGAGGATTGTGGGACAGACACGCCCTGGGAGGTGATGGTTGTAAACAGAAACACAATGTTCTGTAGATCCACCACACGCGATTCTGTGGAAGACTCCACGGACACGCTTACATTTCAAGCTTTCAAAACAAATAACACTGTAGAGTAAAGTTTAGATATTAATCTGTTTTTTTTCCCTAGAAGTAAACAACTACTGAGTCTTGCTCTCAGCATCAGGTCATTCTCCGGGGGCCTGACTTGTGCCATGTGCGAGCTTTTCATGTGCAGTACTCGATGCCTCCGAGTAGATCTACTTTCCTGAAGAGGTCCTCTGTTGCACTTCATACCCAGAAGAAATAAAACTGATTGTGGGATTAAAAGACAGGGCAACCTCTGTTTGCTTCCACATGCTTCAAAGACAAAGCGCTTTGAACTTTATTCCTTTGAATCAAACTGCTGAGCTCCTGGAAACAGTTTCATAGAGTGATTATGTCTGAAAGAGAAGCTGATTATGAACCACTCCTGTAGAAGGTGTTCATCAGGCGTTATTACACATTTTATCTTGTTCCAGGGTAAAATTAAACCTTGAATCACTGCCTACTTAAGCTGTGCTAGCTTGTCCAGTTAAAATGTCACGAACTCTTTTTGTACGTTTGAACAGAAAACCACAGACCTTGGTCAGAACATGTGTTCAATTACGAAAACGAAGGAGTTTTACTTCTTCTGCTCCGTTCTGATAAACATTTCTTTTCTGCTGCGTAGGCAAGTGCGAACTAGAACTCCTGACATCCATAATGTGATTAGCCCTTTTATCTGCTTGGTGCATTTAGAGTGCAGTATCTATCTGCCTCCAGTCTTGAGGCAAAGCAGGAAAACTTTTAAGTGCCGCTTCACCAGGCTTGTTTGAGCAGCTCGGGGAACACGTAATATCCATCTTTGTGTGATTTCCAGGAGTTACCACAAATGATGGAAGAAAAACACAGAAAAAGGCTGAAAGGTGGCGTGATGTTCATGTCTTTATTATTAATATGGTGCACATAAGGGTAATACATCAACAGGGGTAGTTAAAGTGTTCAGTTGTTATTTTATTCATGCTATGATTGATGTTTTCACTGAGCTTGATAAGATCAAAGACAAACCCAATGCGGTTAAATACTTTGCATTTTTTGGACAGCTCTGAGCATAATAACGCTTAACTGTCTTCAGGGGAGTCACGAGGTGTGGAGCTGTCCACATGCTACATACACCTTAGGTTAGCGTAAGCTTAGCAGCATTAGCAAAAAATGATATGAAATAAATAAAACAAAAAAGCCTGAGCGAGAGTCTGTTGCTTTTCTTTAACCCTGATCCAGTGTTTCTTTACTAACTTTTCAAAAACACTGTTGATCTGCTAATCTGATGGGTCAAAATGGTGCAAACTCATGCCAAGTGAATATAGATAATTTTTCGCAAGAGCTGTATATGAGATGCATTTTGTTGCCTGTTCTTTTTATAACAATAGTAACAGTGTAGTACAAGTCAACTCACTGCTTTGTTCATTACTAATGGACGTGCTTACAAATAATAAAGGCTTCCTTTCAGAATTGGTGGGACTAAAACCCAACAATTTGATCATTTCCTACAAACATCTTAACTTGAGGCCTCCAAATTTTTTGTTTTCTTATCAAAGTTTGCTACTATGATGTGACAAAAAGTTACAACATGTCTAACATACTTGCTCAAAAAGTGACTTTAACCCCATATCTAGAATCTTAATGTAACTTTTTAGTTCCAGTTGAGATCTTAAAAATCTTCCAAATGAAAGACGCTAAGGTGTTTCTTGAGTTTACATGTAGTTGGTTGCAAGTTCATTGCGTGTCATTTACGCAAATGCAACATAGGTGTAATGGTGGAGCCAAGTCATTCTACCTCTGAGCCTGCATTGCTGATATTAGCAAAGTATGAGTGATTGCAGAGCTGTGTTACAGCAATATGTAGTAGGGCTGAACGATTTTGGAAAATAATCTACTTGCGATATTTTTAGATCAATATTGCGATTGTGATTTAGCATAAGATTTTTTTGGGGGGGTGTTTATCTTCTGCATTATTCACTTAACACAAGTTTTAAGTCATTTTATAGTATGAATAACCAACAAAAGATACTGTTAGCATTTAAACATGTCTTTTTTGCATTTCTTAATTGAAAAAGAAAAAAGAACACTGTGAACTTTTACTGACCTCCAGTTGTCAGTAAGAGTAACAAACCGTACAGAAAGAAGTGACCAAGGGGTATGGCTCTACGATCTACTGGATTGATCTTTGTAGCCCACAGTTTTTTTGCCAGAATTTTTTTTTTTGACTTTTGTTTGTTTTAAGGGAGAACAAGTACAAGTTACTATATTCCCTCCAGGTCTGTGTACATGAAACTTTTTTTTCTGATTGCAGCCTTTGTGATTTGAAAATTGCATTCTATTACATTGCGATCTCGATTTACAATCAATTAATTGTTCAGCCCTAATATGTAGTGAATAAAGGGTAAAATAAGCGTTAGCTCAGAGAAGAGTTCAGAAAAACAGTACAGGTTAGAGTGAAGCAGAGCAGGAGACCTGGATGATGTAATGCAGTAGATGATGGCGCAGTAAAGCAAACAGTATCTCTTTATCTCTGGCAGTGAGGTATCCAGAGTGAAAAAGCAACAACACTGTATGATACATTGTATTCGCCAGCCTTGGTACCACATCAGCACACTGTGTCTCATGTTTACAACTGAAATCTAAATTAATGTTTATGTCTTACTTTTGGTAATAAAAAACTCTTTTAATTCTTTATATGAGCCACATTCACTTGACAAGCCCAGAAAAACACTATTATTTAGTCGTCATTTGTATCTTTTAATATCTTGAAATAAGGCATAAACACTTGCTTAAGTTTCAGTTTTTACCGTGGTTCGTGATGGCATCTTGCCCAACTCTGTATTACTAAGCACCCTCATGCAGTTAGTGACATCACACAACCAATACAAGACAATACGACACGATGCAGTTACCCTTCATTATAACAACATTACAATGCAGCAAGTCTGTGGTGATCATTGACCGTGCTGATAAAATGCAAGAAAGAAAAAAAACAAAAGTCTAAAAGGTAAAGTGAGCAATTAGTATTATCAGTGCTACCAAAAAGAGTCATAAGGTGATGGCAGGGTGAGCCAAACTGTAAGAAAAAAAATCTATACATCAATATTGGTGCCTGTTATACAATAAATAACTTGTATGAACCAGGACAACACAACATTACTGATAAATATTTTGACCCATCACTAACCCTGAGTGTAGTTTACTGATTTGGAAATGACATAACAGCTGCACAGGCAAACTAGAGATGCAATGATTTAAGTCTTTCTGCTAAATTCCTCAAACAGCTGAGAATAAAACTGGTGTACGTTCAGGGGTCGTTCATCACTTTCTGCCACAACACGGGTCTCCAAATTCCAATTCTAGTGCCAACAGAGATCCCAGCAAGGTGGGAAATCCATCCATCAACAACCAGGTGCAGTCAAAACAAAGTATTACCACGCAACACCAGTGCACATATCACAGACGATAAGAAACATCATAAAACACTTCAAAGACAGCAGATATCAGCAGGTCTGGCAACAAAAACAATCAAATGTCACGCCCGGTAATTATGTACTCCTCCATTTATGATTAATAGCAACAGTATGTGTTACCAACACAACCAACACCAAAGCATTTCTCATGGAGTATGAAGAGTAGCTGACGATCAGATGCAACTTTAAGGAGTTTTAAGTCAGTTTTGTCTGACAAACTTGGTTTTCAGTTAGGTAGTCTTTGTCAAAAGGAAAAAACGAAGATAGATTCACACAAACTCAAATTCAACAAAAAAAAGTGTTGAGAGCTTTCTCCACTAAAAAATGTAATTAAAAGTCTGTTTTTATTTCAGTGTTTTCTTTTTAAAGTGATTTAATCTTTTCTAAAGATTTTATCTCTCTGTTTTAAGTATGACACCTTCACAATGAGGACTTGCCCAAATGAATCACAACACCCATAGAAACCAGACAAAACTACAAACCACAAGTCCCATCAAGCACTTCACCCAGCATAACCCAAACATAAACCCCAATCTTTCTGTGACGGACCTCGATAGAAGATATCTACCTGGACAGATGGAGCAGTGAGGGACCCTTCGTGGTGATGTTCATGCAGCTGTGATCCAGACTGACTCTGACTGTGTGTGTGACTAAGTACGTGGGAAGCTTCTGCCGTTTTGCCTTACATGGCAGGGTGAGGCTCCACCGGCTGCCCAACCCTTTTCTCCTCCAGTCACAGAGCTGCAGTGCCAGCCCGAGGAGCCTCATAGCTGTTAGCCTCCCCTGCAGGACTGCAAGGCCAAGTACACAATGGAAAGAACTGGAGGGAACATTTTGCCCATTATGTCATACACAGTCCTGCACAAAGAAGTTAGTGTATGCTGAATCCAAGCTGTGCTAATATTCTTATGGTGGCACACAAAGTCTGATTCATAATTCTTTCCTATATTTTTATGGAAATTTAGTAAAAAATGAAATGTGTCCCCTCATGTAAACATCTAGAGTAGTCAAAGAGCATTCAGTACATTGTAAATATACACCAGCACATGGACCCAGGACAATCAGTGACCAAGAGATCAAACTGTGGAATGAAGACGGCTCCATTAATCCGGCCTGTGGTGACACTGGTAGTTAGCAGCACCCTGAGGAATGTGTGCTGTGAGTTACATAACAACGATTAATGAAGCGTCTTTATGTAAGAGTCTCTGGCACAGGAGTGTGTACAGTGTAAACAAAACTGTGCAAACAAAAGTGAAACCGCAAACTCCAAAAATGATCATGCCTGTGTTTGTCAGAGAGTACCACACAAGTGGAAACTTTATAGGATATCCCTCAGTCACTTCTGTTTCCATTGCTGTTTAAAGATTGTTACAGTTGTTTTCAGTAAGTGAATCTGCTGCTTTTCCTGATTTCTTTTTTTGTGGAGCTGTAACATAGTTTAAAAACTGTTGAGCAACTTTTTAATTAAAGATTTAGTGACTCGATTAATTCTCTAAGAAATCACACATTTATGAAAGTTTTGAGCTTCTTGAGCATGTTGTTCAAGGTTTTTAATGCATTACTGGTGTGACAGGACAATAGAGAAGAAACTGGGAGGACTGAGGAATCCAGTTAGCTGGACATGGGGCACACAATGTAGCCAGTGCCTGGTTTCTTCGCTCTTCGCTTTCTTCTTAAGCCTGGTTTGTACTTCTATATTGAACAAACAACATAGCCAACTCTGTAGGTTTGCATAGATCTTATCCACCTAAGAAGGTTATATGCATAGCCTCATATGCACTTATTCCCAAATGTTACTACACATCAAAACAACGCTTACTGCAAGCCCTGTGATTGGTCAGCTGAGGAGGACTGTGTTTCCTGTATTTACATTTTTGGAATTGCCGCACATCAGCCATACATTTCATCTTCACTGTATTCTTACAAAAACAGACGATCCAATCATACCAATGACACTGCCCTCATGTGTTTTGGAGGAGTATTGCGCAGACAAATGTAGTGCTCATGAGTGCTTGGCCTCTGCCTTTTAGAGCCAACCATAGACTGTATAAAACATGGACGTAGCCTCCGCGATGTCACCCGTCTGTTCCTAAAACTGTGAAATGAAGCCAATCCACAGACACAGCCACATTGATATGACGCCAGCCACGGGTCTCCTTTCGAACAGCGTCGCCCGCCAGCCACATGGCCTGAGCGGTGTCTCTGATTGGACTATTAAACGATCCTAATAACTTCCAAACCGCTGAGTTAGACAGAATTCACTCACCATACAGAATGTGCCAATAGTGAAATAATATGCCACTCTGCCCTCCAGCACCCCCTCTGCCGCTGGGCCAGCACAGCTGGCTCGTCCATCCCACCGTAGCTAGATCCCACGTTCCCAACAACGATGGCTGTAAGGACAAGTCCACGTCGTCACCTCCCAGCTCACACCCGAGAACCAGCATGTCGTCCTCACCTCAAGGGAAATCATCAAGCCTTACACCAGTTAGCATTGACTTGCTACAGGCTGCTAACAGCTGATTTCACATGTAAACACTGCAGCCATGGTTACATGTAGAATCTCCAGACAAACACAGGAGCAAAAGTAGTAAAAATATCACTGAAGCCACAAAAAGTTTGGTGTCCATGACCAACAATGAACCATACAAGGTAATGATCCACTCCAAATACAAAGATGACGAAAAAGAGACGAAAAAATTACAAGAAACGGACAAAGAAGAGAGAGCTGCCGCAGGAGGCAGCCTTAGTCAACAGGCACCTAGCAATGATTGCAAGTTTTTTTTACGTTTCTTTTACAAAACTTTCGGCGTTTCTGCAGCCAGCCTCAAGCTGATTCGATAGGAACAGCAACTTTTAGCACGCATAGGCTTCATTTTTACCAACCGGATGCTGCTCCTTGGAGCTAACACAGAGGTACAAACCAGGCTTTCGTCTACAGGTCTGTGTAGCACTTGTCTGTTGCAAAACCCTACGCGCCTTCCCTTCCAGCATGCCCTCTCAAATGTAGCACAGGAAATGTAGTAGGACAGGAAACAGGGGGTCTTACTGACCACACTGCCCTCATGGGTTTGGGAGGAGTACTGCAAGTGTTGTGCTCCCCACAGTCGCGGCCACATCAGTATTGGGTCAAACCAGGCTATAAACAGATAAAATCTCACATCTTTCTGGAATGACAGTGAGACAATTCAAGACATTTGATGGGCTTTTGATATCACAGAGCTCAAGAGCATTCTGAAAATCTTGTTATTTATCAAGAAATCTGGACATTGTATTTCTCCACCATTAATCCTGTGTTGATACATGAACACTGCAAACTGTCAGTTTGACTGTGAGCGACACTCAAAGAGCTCAAAGTGGATCCTCTCATTTTAACTGTGTGTAGGTCTGCCAAAAAGCCACAATAATCCAGCCCAGCAATCTTAATTACATACTTGTCTCGTCAACATCTATACTTGCTCTTCTTGTTCTCACGCTAGGAACACACTGACCTACATATCGTTTGTCAATATCAGGCAAAAACAATTAAAACTGTTCTAGATGCTGAAGGCGGGGAATGGTTGTTACAAAAGAGGAAGCTCGTGTTTACAGGGAGACCGCAGGATGAAACAGAAAAAGTGAACAGGGAGTTAGTTTTAGAGTCAGTGCTATAAAAAAGAATTGCTGAATTCATTGCATAAACCCGATTGTATGCAGACCATCTTCATGTAACAGTCAAGGTCAGAAACAAAATGTGACCCACTAACTGTGAGGGAAGGCAAAGTCCTGACATGACTCCTCTAATCATTTCAATTTTCTTTAATCATCATTTGATCTGCTCAAAGCTGGCAGCTGCCAAAACCTCATCTGCAGCGTTTTCGTCTGGGCATGATTTTATTTCTCCACTTCCTGACAGTGTATAAACAAATGATCTGTTCATTCGTGCCAGCTTCTTGACGCCCATACCACAGGAACTCTTTTCACTTGTGTTGTATGGCCTTCAACGACTTCCTGTGGCCATGATCGAATGTTATGCAATGCTTGACCTTCCATTTGCAAATGCCACTTTGATCAACAGCTCATATGCTTTGGTCTCTAGGAAGAGAGAGTGACTTCACTGCAACAAACTGAAAGTAAAGGGCAGGTTATGCACAAACTGGGTTACATGTAGCAGAGTTAGATAAATGGTTTGATAATGGTTAGGTAAATACCACAGAAATCTGTCACTGAAAATGAATGGGATACTTCTACTTAATCACCTGGCCAAACAAGTCCTGGCACTTTCTTGATTATTCTGAGGAACACCTGGTAAGAATTTCTTCGTTACGGAATGTCAGTCAAGTCAAAAGGAGGTTAAGAAAGTTCTAAAAAGGACCATAGACTGTATAAAATATTGACAGAGCCTTTTGCGAAGTCACCCATCTGTTCCTGAAACCGTGAAATGAAGCAGATCCGCAGATGCAGCCACATTTGACATGATATCGGCTGTGAGTTTCCTTTCGGACAGCTACAGGGCGCCTGTCAATCACATGACCAAAGCTGTGTCTCCAATGGACAGTCAAACAGTCCTAAAAACTTCCAAACTGCCGAGTTACAAAAAAATTACAGTGCGTGTCGATAGTGAAATCAACGTGCTTTTAAATGCTGTAAAAAAATTTTTATTGGCTTGGTGTCAACCATAGACTGTAAAAAATAAAGACGTCCGCTGGCCTGGCTCGAAGTGAGGTCTCCACAAAAACTGCTCCCCCTGGTGGCTGGCTACAGTATAGGTTTAAAAATCAGGCTGTCCAGCTATTCCAGATGGGCTGTGGTCAAACTTAAAAAAAATTGATACTCCTCGTAAAAATGTTTCTCATGTCCGATTGTTGTGATGATTTGAAGATGTCACTTGGCTGTCCTGTATTCAAGTCCTCTTTTTTTCTGAAAAGTTTCTTTATACGAGGTTAAAAACAAGACTTCATGTAACGTCTAACGGTGATTGACAGCTGCCATTCTCGTGTATTTTTTGGGGAGATTGTAAAATATGTCTGGAGGTAGAGTTAAGAAGTGATTAGACTCCTGAAAGAAAAAAAAAAAATTGCTGCACAACTGCTACAATGGCTGCGCCTGTGACGGGCATGTTTTGGCTTCAAAACCATACAATGATAAATGGCGGACACTGTCCACTCTATATACAGTCTATGGTGTCAACGTGGTTTTCGGTCTTTTTTTTGCAGCCAGCCTCATGAGGATTCTCGATGAACAGCAACTTTTAGCACTTCTGCATAGGCTTCATTTTCACTAACCGGATGTTATCCCTAAGAAAGGACTGAAATATTAAATCAGGGGCTGACAGATTTAACAATGGACTGTATGATAAAAAGATATAGTCTCAGTGACTTCACAGATTTGTTTCTGCTTGCAGTTTTGAAGCCCATTGTGGATGGCGACCATATTGGAAATGCCCAACTCAACCTAGCTTTATCCAAATTTGGATGATTGAATATAATAAGTTGGCAACTGACTGCAGACCAATAAACATTGTGGATGACTCAGGTCTAATTGTTGTACAGCCCTGATTATTATTATTTTTAAATCATTAAAGCATGGCTGAAGGGTAATGCTTAGATCAACCTCTAATGCTGTTTGAAGTCAAATTTCAGGACTCTACTTGTTCCAAAAGCAACACCTTTTTACCTCTTTGCTGTTCTTGGCCCGTATACGTGCAAAAGTTGTGTTTTCTGACAAATACAAATACCCTGCTTTCTTTAAACAGAAACACTCACTGTGTATTTTTGCTTTGTAATGTAAATAAAGCCTGTTTCTATGCTCTTATTTCCTTATGGGACACCCCTAGGCAGTGGTTTTGAATGATGAAAAATGAATAGTTAAGAGTATTTAAATGTATTTCTGATGCTCATGTTTGCTTTAGTGAGTCAAAAACATGTACCAGTATCACTTTCAGTCAAAAACTCAGAACAATGCAGCTAAAAAGCAGCAACTCTGCTTTTCATATGTAAACATAAAGAGCATATTCCACTGTAAGCTCAACACAAACTCTATAAACAGGTTAAAGTTACAGCAGAAGAGTTGTGTACACAGTGACACATGCTGGGGAAAAGTCCATGTTGCAGATACAACAAGGTGACATTCAACAGTGTAATCCAGCAGGCACACTTGCACCTTGATTGGTTTGTTTTTATCAATTCAAAAATAACTCATAAATGGTGTCTTGAGTTATTCAGTTTCTCGTATGTCTTAAAAATAAACCAAGACTAAATTCTGTCCCAGGTTGCCCTAATTTCAAACTGACTAACTGTTGCCAGAGGCTCTAATCAAAGCGTATGAGAGGTTCCCTGATAGCTTATTGGCAGTTTGCCTTCATCCTCATCATGCCATGAAAACCACTTTGGAGCAACACTTCTTTGAATTTAAGCTTTTAAATTAAACACATGATGTTTTTTTAATCACATCTGTCATGTTAAAACATAAATAAAAGTTTGGTCGGCCAATATAAAAAAGACAACAGTGCGGAGAAAATTACTCATTAAGAAAATATGCATTTAGATATTTTCACATGACAATCATTGACAACTTCATTCTTTATTTCTATATATTTTTTTTTTTCTCTTAGTTAGATTATAAAACAAATGTAAATGGACTAAAGTAATGAAAACTTATTTCTTAGTTTAGGTCAGCTCTTATGATTTGTGTCAGATTTCTGACTCACAACTAGGGATTTCCTGATCAGCTTCTTTTGGCCCTTAATCTTGAACTGATTTTTCTAATATCGATTAACCAGCCCATACAGAGTTCAGAAGGAATACTTGTATTTGTGGAAATACAGAAGCAGCTTGATCCAGTCCTGCCATTATTGCTGTAAAATGTACACTTTAAATCTGGATGTCCAAAGTAATGAATTCAACCACTTTCTGTGATCTTTTTGGCCTTTAGCTCCCTCAATATCCCAATATGTATCCGTCTTTTTTATTTACTTTTTTTCATTGTTAGTTTGTTTCTTCAGTGCAGCAGCTTTTTCCTCAGTTGCTTTAGTTAAAGCACTGTGTTCCACTGAATGTTAACCTTTGAAGTTTTCATATATTTCCACACTGCTGACTTCTTACAGGGTAAGACACAGGGTCATAAATGCAAAAATAACCCCATTTATTTGCATTCTGGCACAAACTGTGCTCAGTTTGCAACAACTGACAGCTGGTTATGGTGAGAGGATTGGCATAAATTGCTGAATTTAATAAGACCTAAGCCCTCATCTAACAGAAATATCAAAAGTGGGAAAAGTTTGTCCTTTAAAGCTCAGAATTTGACTTTAAGGATGAATCGGCATATTGGTGTTAGCCAACATCAGCCCTGTTGATGAACATCCTCAACTCAGCATTTATGGATTTTAATAACAGGTGTAAATAACTACACATAGCTGCTAGTTAGCTATCAGCTCTTATATCTAACAGTGCATGTGTTCAGGGTTCCTACAGCTCAAGGCAAGTTAAATTTAAGACTTTTCAAGACTTTTTTAATGGTGTTAGAAATCAAATTTAAAAACAAGTCGACAACAAACCACAATTGAAACAAAACTAACAAACATAAACACCACATGAATTACCTGGGTTGGAGGCAATTTTAACCCAGTGTTTATTTTACAAAAAGCATCACTTTTTGCCTTTTTTAAACCCCATTACTACAACTTTATGCCTATTTTGCCCCCATTCATCTTTTTTGGCTACTGTCACAACCATTTTTGGAATTTTTACATGGTTTTTGAATTTTAATGTCAAATTTAATTCTCAATTTTGCTGCCATAATCAATTTTCCTAAGCCACTTTTGGATTTTCTTTTGCCAATTTTTCCTCATTTTTTTCTATTTCCAGGCACCCTTGGTAGAACCAAGACATGCATCTGCTTTTAAAGTTCCTGGTGCAACCACATCACTGTTTTGTTAGTTTCACTATTGTGATTACACAATGTTACCACAAGAGTAATCAGGAAATTATTTAGAAAAAAAGATAAATGTTACTTAATTTTTTTTTTTTACTTCAAACTAACATAAATGTAACCAATGTGTTCAAATTTTTAAGACTTTTGAAATTTGGATTTAAGACTTTTTAATGCCAATTCAGGCCTTATTTTTAGAGTTATGAATTCAATGCCTTTTAAGACTTTTCAAGGATCCGGGAACCCTGGTGTTGCTGCTGCTAACAAACAAAAAGGCAGCTTAATGATAGCCCTGTATGCAATTTTGCTAGCAATTTTTGGATTCCCATAACCAGTAAGAAGACAGTTTGTTAGCGTGTGTTTTCATTTCGTGCACCATCTTAACAGAACTGTCTTTCTCTTGACTTAGACAGGTGTTCAGTGGAAGTTTTTCAGCCAAAGTTTCAGACCCACTTGTTAAGGTTGTGTTATGTCTTGTATTATGTTCTCAAAAAGAAGGGATTTTGGACTCTGGAAGTACAGAGTTTTTAATTGTAAAGCAGGCTTAGGAGGTTTTCAAAGCAGCTATCTTTTTCTCTTCTCAAAGAAATAAAGCCATATTATGAGTTTTTTGTTTAGTTTTGTTTTGACCAATTGTCTTACTAATTATATCACTTTTTGGCCTCATTTTTTGACACAAAGTTAGACCTCATATCTTTGCTGTTAATCTTTAAACCATTTCTTTGAGGGACAGTTTAAACACAGAGATAAAAACAGAAGCTCGTCATTACAGTTAGCATTCACTCAAAAAAGTGTGGTCTTAAACTTACTTTAAACTTGCCATAGCCAACTGAAAACTTCCATAACTATAAAATAGTTGTGACCAAGAACAGGGCTCAAGTGTCAACTCTGTCTTTGTTGATGTTTTCCGTGACACTACAAGAACAGCAAAGTGAGCTAAATTCCCCAAAGGATAAACACAAGGTAAAGCACACACACACGAAAACCGTTCGTCTAAAGTTTTACCCTGAGTCTATTTCGATTTTTGTCTCTAGTTTTACACAAACGTTAAAGCTCAGTTTGCTTCTCACTCACGTTAGCCGGGTTGTTCTCCCCTCTGTTCTCCACAGTCCGCGTCGTGTCGTCGTTCATCCTCTCACCGTTAAAAAGTGAAGCCAACTCATGTGCACGTGCAAGAATTAAACGGTCGAAAGTGTAACCGTCAGAATTTAAAATTTACATCCCCTCTGCTGAGAAACACAGAAACTTCCGACCAAACCGCACACGGCGTGGAGACACCTGAGCCGTCCTCCTTCCCTTTCACTCCCTCTGTTTGCACTGAGAGCCTCTGCGTCTGTCCAGGTGATAAAATTGAACCCTGCAGGCTTTCATTCAACATGTCTGCGCCTCGTTTTAATGGAATGTTCTGAATCATAAATCAGAAGGTAGAAAACGGAAGTTAATGAGGGAGTTTTATGATAATTTAGAAAAAGTGCAGTCTTCAGAAAGACAGGTGGCTAGATGCTATAGTTTTCCAAAGTAGCTAAACACATTTTGAGCCTAATGCCATATTAATGTCAATTATGAGGACATTTTATAAAAGTGCTTTAGTGCCCTGTTAAAAAAAATTAATATGAACAATTTTTCAGTTTTTCTTTCTTCAACTGTGCCCTTTCACTATTTTTGTTGTCTTCCCATGTGCTTCCAGAGTCCTACAATTCATTTTACTCCTCCATAATTTTTCATGCTAGTTAATCTGAACTCTGTTGTTGTTGCTGTTGTTGTTGGGTTGCTTTATACAATACACTATTCTTTGTTCTGGCCATTTACAGCAAATTCTTCTGTTCTTTTTTCCTCTAACTGACAACTTTTTTCCTATCTTGTTTTTATTTTCATCTTTTTGGATTTCTTGTTACTTGTTTTTAGGAGGGTTCCCAGTTTAGTATGTCCCTTTTTTTTGTCTTGTCTCGTCTTATGCTGATAATTAGTTTTTAAGGTTGACACAGTGACTGCAAACCATATCTACCTATTGGGTAGTTACTTTGAACCTTGAACGTTGATAGCTAACTCTACATTTAACAATGAGGATCAAAGATCTATAGAAATGATTGTGTGTGATGTACAGAGAGCACATGAAACCTTGTCTGACCTGACCTCAGATATCCCGATGACCCCTCCATCCGTCAAACGTTTGGTGTGATTGCCGCTAAACCAGGGCATTTTAACCTCCACCACCTGCCCGATCTTCTTCCAGATTGATCCCATATGCTACCTCTCCTCATCTGTCTTGTTTCCACAAATTTTGTCCCTCTAGCCCCTCAGCATTAGCCAGTTGCAGTACAGCTCCAGGAACTTTCGGTAACAGTGATCAGCCTCCCCTGTGCTTCAGCTTAGTCCGTGTCAGACTGGCAAATAGGATATAGTCCTGTGTGATAACAGTCTTGTCACATGGCTGGTGGCTCTGGTGCCAGTACTGGACTTATGGCTGAACTCATTTACCTTTGCTTGCCTATAGCTCGAAACATTTTGTGACAAGTAGTATACGACAGCATCCCAAGGAAAGTGTTCTTCTTCTAGCTGTGACATTATGGGAAGATTGTGATAGTTGTTGACTAAAGGATCACACCAAAAAAAAAAGTATAACACTTTTAGCACTTTTTGTTTGCTTTTCTATACAGATTTTTTTCTTAATCTAGGGTTTTCCATCACTATCTCACCAGGATGTTCTTGAAGACTCAGCTTTCCTTTACATTTTAGACACAACAGACAGACTGTGCAGTAGTTTCTTGTTGATACTTGCTTTAAATGCGGGTGGAGACACAATTAAAGAAAGGCTGTTGCTACAAAAAGACCATAATTAATCCCTGGAATGGATCAGGCCATACAAGTCTGCTCTTTTATTTTTCTATAATGCTGTACTGCTCCTGTAATTATGTTCTATTTCAATAACTAACAATAGATATAGTTCATCTGCTTTGTGTTAGGTGTCTACACAGGCTGCTAGGAAGAAAGACACATATTCAAAAGGCAACTTATTTTAGGAAGCCAAGCCCAAAGTAAACGCGCACTGGTTTTAGATTAATGGATCTGCCTTTGTCTGATCAATTGGCGCCTTTGTGTGCTCTCGAATGTCAAAGGTTCAGGTTACTTAAGACCTATTTTTCAAGGAGTTGTGGTGGATAATATAAAGCCCCTCCCTTTCTCAGACCGTGGTGGAGGAGTTGGTGAGGTCATTGTTTACTGTATATTCTGTATTATGCTAACACACAAATTTAAGCCTATTTAATCTTGTGTTGTAGGTGTGTGAGCTCTGTGCTGGTGTTCAATAACAAGGTAGTTGTTATATTTACACAACAGTCATTTTTCATCGGTGTCCATGTAGTTAACCTGATACACTGCATTCCACGTTGGACATTTTTAATCCAAGATAATTGGACAATTCCATATTTTCCTCCATTTTCAAGATTGCTCAATTACACAAGGGATAAAGGAATGTATAATTTTGGAGGATCTTCCATATTTTAAGGGAAACACAATGATGAGTTGTTATAGACAGCTAATGTCAGTATCTAACCATACCATAGCAAAAATGTTTGCTAGCTTGATAATAGCAAAGGTTGAACATAAAAATTTGATAGTGCTATGATACAAAACTGAGAAGGCATTCATTTTAACCCAGCAGTAATGATTATTAGGAACTTAGCTAACATGAATTTAGGTTAGTAGCAGGTTATGGTAGAGGTACTAGCTAAATGCAATTCTCCCAAACAGTTATGCTAGCTTACAGTTGTGTTAGCTTAGATGTGTTTAAATGTTGACTATAATCATAACAATTTGGAATAATACAGTAAGTGTAATTTATAACAAATGTACATATCAAGCAAAGGATAAAGGTAAGAAATGTACAGAAAGTGTTGATGTTTACAGTTACGATAAGTTTTCATTTAAACCACAGTGGGACCACACTGGGATGAGACTACAATATTCTCGACAATCTTGGCTAATTTAGCTCCTGTAAACCCCACAAGTTACATTAAAACATGAAGTATATATATGAAACTGGTTTCAATGTGTTCTACTTTATCTGAAAACATCATCAAACATGTCATAACTCGAGGACTCGTAAGTCTCAGAAAAGTTGAAAAAAAAAAAACACTGTATAAAAGTATTACATATATGGCTTTCTAAAAAAAAGTTGAATTGTCAGAGTGATTCACAACCATAGGCAGCTGTGTGAAAAATGCGGCTGGTTTGCCTGCCTGACTTGTTAGAGCCACTGCTCATGAATACACTCCATACCACAAATTCTTTGAGTATTGCAAATTGTATGAGGTCCTCAGAAAAGCACCATCATTTACAGCTTGCACAAAACTACAAATTTGTACCCAACTGACATGTTTTTTTGTCTTTTTCTTTTAGCAAGGACACAGTTTCAGAACAGACCAGTCCTAACTCTGAGGATAAAGGTGGCATAAGGAGACAGACGAGAAGGCTGCATGAGGTGAAGTCATGACTGCAGCTTTATGTCTTCAGTGATTACAGTAAACCAACCATGGATTAAAGAGTGTGTCCCTCAGGGGGGAAACCCAGCTACGGCTTAAAGAGCATGCAGCAGAGGTGTTACTGTGAGGAATAAATGAGAACAGATGTGGAATATCACTACTTAAAGTTTCAATACTATACTTTATCAAAGGAAGTGT
Organism: Halichoeres trimaculatus; assembly: GCF_033239565.1. Classification (NCBI taxonomy): domain Eukaryota; kingdom Metazoa; phylum Chordata; class Actinopteri; order Labriformes; family Labridae; genus Halichoeres; species Halichoeres trimaculatus. The sequence goes on from NW_027437192.1 coordinate 11,006,691, forward strand.
TTGGATCTCAATTCTACATTTTAAAAATAAATGCTGGACCAAAAAATTGGATGAACATAGTTTCCCTTCATGGTATATTAATAGTTGTCTTTATTGAGTTTAATAAAAGCTCTTCAAGTGAGTATAATTAGATACAGCTTCTTCTTTCCAGTCTGCTTAGAAATATGCAACAAGAATTTGGGTTAAACCAAGATGAAAATAAGGAATAGTTTGAAAATGCTAACTGTCAGTTGAAGGAGGAATCGTAATGAATCCCACACAGAGCTTAGGCTCACAGCAGCAGGCCTTGATCTTGTATTCTTTCTTTCCCTGCAGAAGTGTGAACTCACCTCAGGTTTATTTATATTTAAGATGCAAAATCCCTGTAAGCTATGTAAGGTCAGCTTTAAATGTCTGTGTACATGAATTCAAACATCAAAATCTACATTCTACATTGCAGTCTGTCAACAAGTAGAATTCTTATCCTTACCTTTCCAGCGTATAGTACACAATGGAAATAAAAATCTTGAAAAAATTTCTGTCTTCATTAAATCTCCAAGCAACAAAATTATAAGAAGTGAAACCCAAGCCTTTATTCACTCATAATCACATCTTTCTTTTTTGGGGCCTTTCAAGGACAACTAGAGCATTCAATATAAAATATGTTTGATTGAGATTTTGTTTGGACACACACAAGTGGAAGTGGTGCACCGTAGGTTGAAATGAGTCAGGTGGAGGTGGTTTCACAGCTAATGGGCTCAGACTTGCTGCATCTTGATACACCCTCAGTGACATGAAGACAAAGCAGGGAGGTATGATGCAATGACCACACCTCCAGGATAAGATGGTTCATGCGTCTCTCAACCCCTAAAGGGTCAGGGCTCAAGAACACATTAACAAGTCTGGACGTTCTTCAAAGAGCGTGAGTGTCCTCGAATTTCAAGTTACTGAATCATCCAACAATTATTTCTCAATTTCACACTTATACGTAAGCAATTAACGAGAAAGACATGGCGGTCAAGTTTGAAATTTTCAATCCTCTCCAGTGACTCACTGCCATCGCAAGAATCCTGGTGTGAGCAATTAAATGTGAAGTTGCGCAGAGGCTGTTAGTTTGAAAAGAGCAGAATTATAATTTTAGTCAACTTTAAGAATTTTTTTTCAATGTAGCCTTCCAGGATACTCCCGCTCGCCGATTGGCACCGCTGCCACACTACACCAAGACACACCAGCTGGGAATCAAACCAGAAACCTCCTGGCTGAGGCACCAGCACAAACCACTGCACCACTGCCCACGCAGTACTTCTACACTAATCCAGCAGGATTACTCATGAAACTTTCTGAAAACACAACGTAAAGTCAACTACTTAGTGCTTTTACTCATTTAAACTCAATAACTAGAAGTTAAAATACGAACGTCTCAATGCTTTTTTCTTTTTATTTGTCTTTTTTTAGATACAAAAAGGTGTGGCCAAGGCTAAAACTTCACAGTTTGGATTGAGTCAACTGACAATGATGACTATAACCAAATTCACATTTGATAAATTCAGGTATACTTTGCTCTTTTGATTTACTTGTGTGTGAAAGAGGGATCACAAACAAGCATTTCAAACTTTTATCCATTTTTTCTTTTTAATTTCTGGTGAAATGCTTTAAAACTATGTTTTGTACGGCGTCCTTGGGTGTCTTGAAAGCCACCTTGAAATAAAATGTATTATTATTATAATGACTAGTGTTGTTTTTTTTTTTTTTGTAACGACTGGAGTTAGATCTCTGGTAAAGTTAACCTTATGACTCATGTAGTTTTTTTTGTATTGCCAGAGTTCAGTGGAAAACATATCCACATTAACACATACCACTACTTGTGTTAAAGGACTCATTCTTGGGCTTGCTGCTGAATCTGAAATCCAAAATAAAGCAATGTTTTGATGAGAACAGTTGTGGCCAAGAGTTTTGAGAGTAGCACAAATTGTGGTTTTCACAAAGTTTTCACAAATTAGAATCCCTTTATGGTGAAACCTGGAGTCCCTCATCCAGGTCTACACTCCCTGAAAAAGCTATACCTTTGTGGATGGTGTTGGTACATGTAACATGTGATGAAGTGAACATTAAAACACAGGATTCCAGAAATTTCACAGGTTTTATTGTGGTGTGGTCCAGACAGGTTGAGGAATAATGATAAACAAAAGTTAGTTGACTGACATCTTTTATGCAGTGATCCATCTGGTATAAATAAACATACAAATAATTCATTTCATGTCAGTTTAAGGTCACATTAAGGTTTAAATCGTCCATGTTTACTCACATTTTTGGTTTTGGAGGGAAAGAGGGAGACTAAGGCCTACAGGGGAGAGTTTTACACTGCAAAAAAAAATAAAATAAATATTACCAGGTGTTTTTGTCTTATTTTCAGTAAAAACGTCATTTAAGACTTAATATAAGCCACATTCACTTGACCAGTCTCGGAAAGTTTCATATTTCAAGTTATTTAAAGACCAAAATGGGATCTGAATTGCTTGTAATGAGTAAAAAATCTGCCAGTGGGGTAAGAAAAATGTACTTGTATAAAGACATTATTCTAGTTTTGACCATAGACTGTATTTTTCTTACCCAGAGGCAGATTTTTTTTTACTTTTTTCAAGCAATTCAGACCTCATTTTTGTCTTTAAATGACTTGAAATGAGACACTTTTGTGGACTAGTTGAGTAAATGTGGCTCATATTAAGTCTAAGAATACATTTGCTACTGAAATAAAACAAAAACACTTAGTGAGATTTCAGTTTTTTTTGCAGTGAATATAGTCTGGTGGGTGTGGTCCACGCAAGATTGACGGTGGGGGCATCTTGGACACAGGGGATGACAGATTTGGGATTTAACGCCTGTGAAAGACGCCTGGTGCTCCCAGCCCAGCATGGCTCTAAGTCTCTGGCCAGACTTTTCTCCTCTGTTGCTCCCAAACAGCAGAAAAAATTATCTGAGTCCATACGATCCACAGAGTCCTTTTCTACTTTTAAGAGATGTCTGAAGACTCAATCATTCAGGGAACACTTAGGCACTTAATCTGACCCTTCTCCTCTTTGTCTTCGGGGGCGTAAAATGACTCAGAAGGTCTTCTTCTGGCACTAGATGGCAGCACCAGTGGCCAAACAAACTTAAAGCACTTTGTCGCACTCATTTAAGTTTTTTCCTCAAGTCTAAATTCTTGCTTGTGCTGTATGTCGCTTTAAGAAAGCATCTTCCAAATGAAATTGTTGAATTGTATTTTTGGTCATCTGTATGCTTTACTGAGCACTGTTAAAAACTGAGATACAGTTCTCCTTTTGCATGTATCCTTTATTTTTAAAGCACATGAGCAATAAAGTGATAAAGTAGAAAATTTTCAAGAAGAGGAGTTCATCTCTGAGGAAACTGTACATAAATTTGATTGTCTTGAGCTACAGATATGCACCGCTAACAGTGTAAAACTACAGGCTCAGTTTAAACTGCCCATTGTGTCACATTCAAAGGTTAAAAAATGAAACATCACTTCAATAAACAACAACAAAAAACACTTGTAGCTGCTAACAACACTGACATATGTAACTTATCATGCTTGAGCAAACAGATGTAAGATAAGAACAATAGGAAACGTTTTATTGTCTTTTTTTGTTTAAAGTGGTTTGGAGTATACATTAGCCATGCCACAGTTATATGCTACCACAGTTGTCTTTTGTAGATGTTGTATTTGGTACAAAGAAAAACAGCAAAGATCTTTTTAGAAAACATGATTCAAGTGTAAAAGTGTAAGCGTCTTCTCAGAACAGAAGAAAAACAAAAAGGTTTTAAGACTGATGACACATGACAGTACTGGAGCAATCATGATCACAGCTGAAAGCTCAAGAAATGCATTCTAATTATCCTGACAACCTGTCTCTGTCGGACTGCTGCGCTAAAAATAAGACCTAGAACAACAGCAAGGCAGATCTGTAGTGCATGGCAAACCGAGCTCTTCACACAGGCAAGTCCTTCTGGATGTCCCAAGCTCGTCTCTCTAACAGAATCTTACAGGTAGAAAAAAAGACAAGACTTGTGATTTTCCTTCAGTGGTTTTCCTTCAGCAGTTGCTTGTCTGTAGGTGGCTCTCGTTCAAGAGGGAGGTGATGTTGGTGTCGTAGAAACCGTCCTCGTCTTCAGAGCTTAGAGTGGAGGAGCCCAGAGCTGAACGATGAGTCTGGTGCTTCCTCCTGAGATAAAAAAAGGAAAATACAAACACACTGCATCAGTTGTTTGACTTCAGCACATGCTGCTTGGATGACACACGCATGTCTGGCTTGTTACTATAGAGTGCCACCTAGTGTCACAAAGATACAAACATAAGTGTTTTTTGTTTCCCGTAAAACAGGTCAACATACCTTATGACAGGGTTTCTTTTAATGCCTACCACTGTGTTTAAGGTTGCAGCTTTTATTTAATTTTTTATTTAAGTTTTATTTACTTTTTGTTTATTTTGATTTATTTATTTTAATTTGATTTAATCATTTATTTATTTATTTGATGATTTATTTATTGAGGTTTTATTTCATTTTTGTTTATTTTTATTTTTTTCATTTTCTTTTAATTTTTTTATGTATTCATTTCTTTTATTTATCTATTTGTTTGTTTGTTTATTTATTGATTATTTCTTTATTTAAGTTTTAATTAATTTTTTATTTAATTTTTATTTAATTTTTTATATATTCATTTAATCATAACAATATATTAAATTATGTTTTATCAGGATTACTTTAGTCAAAACTGTACAGAAGACGGAGAACTCAGTGCATATGGCTCACTTATAAGACTTGGTAAAAATTCTCCTTCATGCTTGAAGTTAAGACATGGAGAGATTCTGCTGCTACTGAGCACTTTGGATGGTATAATAAGTACACACAATAAGATACATTTTGAAAAGCATGGAGCTCTACAGAAAGAAGAACCAGTCTGACCCTTTAGAGGTAGCTTCATTTATTATCAACTAGCTGGAAAGGCACAGGAGGCTTCATAGTCACAAGCTGCACCAGACCAACGCTGCCAAAACATATCACATAATGAAATCATAATTTAGTACCATGTTAAAATATGATACTGATATGTTCTTTTTTTTTCCGGTGTGGCACAAATACGCTTTCATATGATGCAATATGGGAAACAATGGATTACTTCTGAAGTGTGACGACCAATTCCCATTTAAAAATGTTCCCTATTTTTTTTTTATCTTGTGGTGTTTTTAAGTCTTTTATATTACTTGAATCTCTTCTGTTATTTTTGTGTTTTTAATCCTGACCTCTTCACATTCCTTTTTCATTTTAATTTCTACTTTGTAAAGCACTTTGTAACCCTGTTTTGGAATGAACTACATGAAAAGTTTATTAATATCATGATAATCCTACAAATACATTCAGACCTGGACAACACTGTGGATCCTTCCTGTAGTGTAAAGCACATGGGAGTCAAACTTGAGTTAAGGAACAGATATTACACTGGGAAATGACTTAGGTGGAAGTGGATTATAATCACTTGTTTTCCCACCTTTGCTTTAAAACATCTCAGTTGTGATCAATCTGAAGCCACATTTCCAGTCAAAAAATACCTATTCCCAAATTTCTTCCAGTTTAATTGTATGTAACAATGATTTTTCTGAGTCATAAATCTTGGTAAAACTTTACTTTTTATTTAATTTCATGGAGTAAAAAGGGAAGTTTATAGAAATATAAAATTTGTTGTTAAGTACAGAGACTGTTAGACAATGCTAAAGTTGTCAAATTAAGAATTATGACTACATTGAGCTGTTTCACTGCTAATTAGCCACCAAAAAAGTAGCTTTGGCAAATTCATTTTGAATTATTTTCTGTCTTTTTTGAAATCTGAAAGGGAATTTCCCATGTAACCTGCAATTCTATAGCTTGAAAATCCCAAGTTATGCAGCGTTAAATTTAGCCTCCTGCTCCAGCATCAGAAGAAAATAACTGCTGCATGAGTGTGTGTCTCAGAGTCTCACTTTAGTTCAGTCTCCAGTGCTGTCACTTTGGCGTGCAGCGCCTCCTGGAGCTCCTGCTGCTCCTCCAAGTCCCTGAGAACCTTACGGCGGACTCCCTCCAAGCGCTCCACCTCTCCCTCGCTCTCGTCCAACTGCCGCTTCAAGGCCTTCACACGCAGGGACAGCTGGGGACGGAAACAGTGAGGCAGGGGGTTAGAGGGGAACACAGGAGGTCACAGGTGACAGCACAGGGCCACGGGGGAGCAGAAAACACCAAGGAGAGCTGTTACGGCTACATAAAAATAAAAGGGTGAGGCGGCAGAAAGATGATAGGGGAGGGGAGGTCAGGGAGCAATGTGGCGGCCGAGTGGGGTGGAGTGGGGTGGAAAGAAGCAATTTGTAAACTTCATGCATCTCAAATTTAGACCCATAAATCCAAGAATAGTAATTTTTTTACTGATGCCTTCAAGTAAATAGCTAATAGTGGTTAGATTGTGCTTTGGAGACACACATTTTAATGTGTTTGGATCCTCTTATTTAACTTGGTGAGAAAAGCAGACACATATTCAACTTTTCCACCAGTAAGAAGGAGCTGTTTTGGGTGTTGGCACTTATGATTTAACTTGCAAACATTGAAACAAACTCTAAGAATAACACATTTGCAAATCTTACCTGATCTCTCTGCTCCACATGCTGCGTTCTCTCCTGGTCTAACGTGGCGTTCAGCTCTTTTAGTTTCCTCTCTGTTCGTCGCTGGGAGGCCTGGATGCTGGCCTTCTCTCTGGACGGAGAAAATCAGAATTTGTGAAGTAAATATGAAAATAGTCTCCCAGATTCAGTGGTTTGGTTTGGTCTCTCATGTGGTTGTACCTTTCCTCACTGTGTAGTCTCTCCTCCAGTTCTTGAATTTTATTTTCCAGCAGCGTTGTTGCTCCCGCTGAGGGCCGAGTCTGTGCCTCTAAGTCTGCCACACGAGACTTCAGCTCCTTCAGCTTAAAAGGAGAAAGATAAGATTCAATTAATAACACTGCTAAAAAAAAAAGAAAAGTTTTTCTGATTGGACTTTTGAGATTTCTTTAATGTTCAGAAGGTAAGAGAATGAATAGTACCTGTCTCTCTAGTGCACTTTTGTCCATCTCCAGGTCATATCTTGCCGAACGCTCCTGCATCAGCTCAGAGCGAAGCTGGTCCACCTGACAGGTGAAAGTAAAAATAGAAATGAGTCACAAGGAAATCAGACATACCGTTACATAAGAATGACTCCTGCTTATTTTGAAGCGCAAATATTTTCACCTGATCTCTGCTCCGGGTGATCCGGTCGTTCAGAAGCTCCACACTGCTCCTCTCTTCATCCAGCTCGATCTCTAACGTCTTGATTTTATCCTGTGAGCACAAACACACACACACACTCGTACATTTAATACATCAATTAATGCTCCCACATTTCTTCTCTTTTTTGTTTTAGCTCAGTCTGCCAGATCCACCTCATCAATCAAACCCAAGCACATTTAAAATTCCAAAGTCAACCACAGATTCCACTCCTCACGACCTTTGACCTCACAGCCTCACCTCCAGGCCTCTGATCTCTCGGGTGCGGTCGGTGTAGGTGCTCTTCTCTGATTCGAGCTCGCTCTCAAAGTGTTTGAGGCGGTTGTTGAGGAGATCTCTCTCCAACTGTGCGCTGTCTCTCTCCTCGCTGCAGACCAGCAGCTCCTTCTTCAGACGTGAAACCTAAAAACAAGATGAAAGAGACAGTGATGCTTCTATTTTATGTTTACAATGCTCCCTGTGACCAGTAAAGCTCATGAATTTCTTTAATTACCTCCGCCAAGGAGGTTATGCTTTTGGGAGAGTTTGTCTGTTTGTTTTTCTGTAAACAACATAACTCAAAAAGTTATCAAAGGATCTTGATGAAACTTTCAGGAAATGTTCAAAATGGGATAATATCATTGAGAGATAGGGCTGTTTTCACCATATGTGTAACCATATGTGTATAACTCCACGATACATGGTCAGATTGCTTTGAAAAACAATACAAGAAAAGGTCACCACAATTCCTGACAGATGTAAAAGTACGATCCAGATCCAGCCAATATTCTGGATACTAAGATCCAGAATCTGAAGTATGTGCTGGGTTATCATAATAGTTGGTTACCCTAAAGACTCTAATGTGGTCTTAAAGGGCTGAAGATGCTTTAAATAAAAACAAGCTGATGGTAAAATTACACATGCTGGTGTGCTCTAATATTTCGCAAAACCTGAATCTTTTCCACAATATCCATTGTTTTTAATATTTAATCGAACTTTTCATGAGTTTCAGGGTTTTGTGCCACCCTTGCAGTTTCCTTCCCCCTCTTATCCTTTCTATTTTTAACCCATTAGCCCTCACCTCCTCCTGCTGAGCCTTCAGATTGCTCTGAGCTCTCTGCAGCTCAGCCAGCCTGTCCTTGCTGTTTCTCTGAGCCTCCAGCAGGTCCTTCCTCGAGCGCTCCCTGTAGTCATCGAGCTGTGTTTGCAGGGTGGCGACGCACTGACGAGAGTCTCCCATCATCAGCTCCATCTGATCGAGAAGAGGGAATGATTGTGGGTGAAATAATCTCGACAAATCAGTAAAGATGTCACCCCGACTCAAAACACACACCCTTCAAACTCACACACACACACCTCTTTGTTGATCTTCTCCAGCGCTCGGTCCAGTAGCCTCTTCTGCTCCTCCAGGTCACACTTTCCCCTCCTGAGAGCATCCCTCTCCAGGTCTCTCTCCTCCAGCCTGCGGCTCAGCTCGTCTCTCTCCTTGGTCAGACGGGTAGCTCCTCTTTTCGCCTCCTCCAGCTGAGACTTCAGGGAGCAGTTCTCGTCTTCCAGAGCTTCAACTGCCTCCTCTGAGTCTGCGCTGCGGGGCACGCTGGACTGAAGCCGTGTCTGGAGAAGATGAACACGAGTCACAGAGCAGTTCTTATCACTAAGACAAAACTTCTTTACATGGTTTGAATACTGTGAGGCCATGTTTATGTTTTTCCACCTTTTTATAACTCATCCTCCCCTGTAGCCTCAGCATGTGTTTATTTTTACTGGCTCTTCATCAGACTGAATTCTCTATGACCACGCTCTTACTTCATATCAACAGCAACAAGATTACAGCTCTTAAACCGTCTGTAATACGCTGCTCTTCCAACGCACATGGAACAAAATGCACATCTCATAGAAATTTATTTCTCAGGGATTATTTTCTGAGCTTACATGTTTGAGTTCGTCGTTGGATTTAATTCACTTCACATCTCAGGGCTGAAAATAGAGACTGTGTGGGAGGCTATTCCTTTTGTTCTGATACAGTATTTGATGGTTTTTGCATTTTGTATGCATGTGTGTGTGTGTGAGTGTGTACTGCTGTACCATGCGAGCCAGCCGTTCTCTGAGGCGATTGTTTGCTTCCTGGAGCTCCATGTTGGTGCCGTCCACTACGGTCTTTCCTGAAGATGTGGGTGATGACTGAGGTGAAGAGGATACAGAGTCAACAGTCTGAGGATGTAACATCTTCAAGAAGTGTGGTTTCAAATTTAGAGGGTAAGAAAAAAACAAGATAGTTAAGTCAATGAAAACTACTTTAAAGGCAGTAAAGTTAAAAAACATGATGATTTTAGGGAAATGTTTGGAAACCATTCATGTTTGTTTGATAAATATGATGTGTATCCTTCAGAACCTGCACTCACCAGCCACTTTATTAGGCACACCTGTCCAACTTCTCTTTCACGCAAATTTCTAATCAGCCAATCACATAGCACCAACTCAATGCATTTAGGCATGTAGACATGGTCAAGATGATCTGCTGCAGTTCAAACCAAGCATCAGAATGAGGAAGAAACGTGATTTAAGTGACTTTGAACGTGGCATGGTTGATGGTGACAGACAGACTGGTCTGAGTATTTCAGAAACTGCTGATCTATTGGGATTTTAACCCACAACCATCTCTAGGGTTTACAGAGAATGGTCCCAAAAAGAGAAAATATCCAGTGAGCAGCAGTTCTGTGGGTTAAAATGCCTCGTTGATGCCAGAGGTCAGAGGAGAATGGACAGACTGGTTGGAGCTGATAGAAAGACAACAGTAACTCAAATAACCACTGGTGACAACCGAGGTCTGCAGAAGAGCATCTCTGAATACACAACACGTCCAACCTTGAGGCAGATGGGCTACAGCAGCAGAAGACCACACCGGGTGACCCTCCTGTCAGCTAAGAACAGGAAACTGAGGCTACAATTCACACAGGCTCACCAAAACTGGACAATAGATGATTGGAAAAACGTTGCCTGGTCTGGTGAGTCTGGATTTCTGCTCCACATTTGGATGGTAGGGTCAGAATTTGGCGTCAACAACATGAAAGCATGGATACATCCTGTTTTGTATCAATAGTTCAGGCTGCTGCTGGTGGTGTAATGGTGTGGGGGAGATTTTCTTGGCTCACTTTGGGCCCCTTAGTACCAACTGAGCATGGTTTAAAGTCCTGAGTATTGTTGCTGACCATGTCCTTCTCTTTATGACCACAGTGTGCCCATCTTCTGATGGCTACTTCCAGCAGGATAACGCTCCATGTCATAAAGCTGGAATCATCTCAGACTGTTTTTTTGAACATGAAAATGAGTTCCCTGTACTCCAATGGCCTCCACAGTCCCCAGATCTCAATCCAATAGAGCACCTTTGGGATGTGGTGGACGGGAGATTCTCATCATGGATGTTCAGACGACAAATCTGCAGCAACTGCGTGATGCTATCATGTCAATATGGACCAAACTCTCTGAGGAATGTTTCCAGTACCTTATTGAATCTATGCCACGAAGGATTAAGGCAGTTCTGAAGGCAAAAGGGGTCCGACCTGGTACCTAATAAAGTGGCTGGTGAGTGTATAACTTCTTCCTACTCGAGGTGGTTCCTCACCTCCTTCACCTTCTCCAGCGCCTTTTCCAGCTCATCTTTGTCTTTCTGCGACTGCTCCTTCAACTTGCCGATCTCAGACAGCAGCTCGGCCTCTTTCTCAGCACTTGCTCTCTTCAGGGCTTTGAGTGCCTCTCTTTCCTCCTCTAACTGGCTCCTTTGTTCGTCCAGATCGGCACGAGCCCTCTTCAGATCATCATGGCAACGCCGCAGCTCCTGGGGATAAGCAATCAGAGATAAATAATACAAGTGTGAGCGAATAACAATGTGTTGATACGAGAGTGTGCGTGTGTTTTGTGTCTGTGTGGAGGAAAAATGAATGAAATTACTGGAGAAACACGAGAGGTTTTAAAAACAAAACTGTAAAAAAAGAGATGAGCTCCTGCATTTCACCCACACAGTCAGCTTAATCTGCCTTCTGCCTGACATGTGAATTACCTCGCCTAAAGAGCCGCTATCACCAGATGCAGGCATTTGTTTCTTCATGCTGAGCAGTGAATCCTGCAGATCCTTCAGCTCGGCCTCAAAATCTTCTTTCTCCAGACGGGATTTCAGCAGCCTGCGGGAAGAGAGGGGATGTTAAAGAAGACACAGTGGTGACAGACGCTCTGTACGCTACACACACGCACACACACACAGAGCGAGGCCATTACACACCAGAGACGGCACTAGCAACAAATGAAGCACATGGGAGTCAGACTACTGCACTACAGCACAAAAATAAATCAACACATCTGTCTTTTCTGGACTTTCACTGCTACATTGAAGCTTTTTGAATCATTTTTGTAGGATGTAAATCAGAGAGGAAGTTGTGGATGATTATTAAAAAAGACAAAATTGATTAGATCAAGAAAATTAGTCTGATTTTGATTGATTGGAAGCATCAACATGATTGGCTTCATATTCACAGGATGTCTGCAAGCGATTCTTCACAGATCCCATGATCAAAACAGATGTCATCGGATCCAAAATCCACTCTGACGTTTCAGGCATTCGGAGTGAATTTTAAAGGAAAACTATCTCAACTTTTCAGAGCTGCTGATTTGAAACTAATCTAAAGCTACTCAAACCAAAACACAAGTGGGATTGATTTTTTTTCTTCCCCTCACATCCGCCTGCCGATGCGCTTCCTGCTCCTGCCGAGTAAAAAAGTCAAGTGAAAGAGCGCATGCATTAAAAATAACTCGAGAGGAATGGTGTGCTGCATGTCTGGAAATAAAACAGAAACTTCAGGAAATGCGTACGGATGATAAGCAACACAAGTTAAAGTTTCCAGCCTCAGTTTGAAGATAGAAATTCTCTTATTATGTAAACACAGGAAGTTCAAAACAACAAAACATATCTGTGATTGCAAGCTTGGGATTGAAGTAGGAGACATTAATTTCCCACGTTTATGGTCTTTGAATGTTACGTGATGACTGATCTTTCATTTCCATCCTCTGAAGCTACACTCTAAGAATAACATACAGTGTTATGTGAACTCAAAGGTCAAAAATAAAATATGATCAATCAATCCTAAAGTCTGGGTATTGCTGGCGTCACAAATGAATATAAAACCACACTCAGAAGATACTGACTCCTTCGTGGTGACTTCTAGCTGCGTCTTCCACTTCTCCCCCTCGTCCCTGCTGCTCTCCAGCTCTTCCTCCAGCGTCAGGATGGAGGCGTTCACCCTCTCCCTCTCCTCCTCTATCTGCTCCTGGGACTGAAACACGGACACACAAAATAAAATGTTAAAACAAGCCCTGGAAGCAGCTGCTTCATCCCTCATATTCAATTACCCTTGTCCCTATTAAAGCATGAAAAAGATCCAGAAAGAGATCAGAAAACAGAGTCTATCACATTTTTATTTTAGTTTAGCTCCTTTAGAAAGTGAGTTTCTGCACAGGGGAGCAGCAGGAAAGACTTCTGCCTTCATCATCTTGTTTTTAACCGCTGGAAAAAATACTCGTATGTGAGAAATGCTGCCATAAAATATAAGAGAAGACGGAGCTCGATGCAGTCATCGTAAACAGCCATCCAGCTTCTTTAATCCTCCTTCCACCAGATAAATCACCACATCAAACGCGGCTGCCAACCTGTCTGCTTATCTCCTGCTCTCTGGCTGCATGATGCTTTTTTTCCCTGACACCGCTGCTTCTGTTTCCAAATTCCGCATAATGATCTATTCCTGTATCCACCAGTACGCTTCAGATTTCCTCTACACCACATCCTACAGTACGCTGGTGGTGGAACTCTTCAATCGAGGCGAAAAAAGTTTTGCAATCACAAGGAGCGAAATTCTCTTTTTTCCGACTGTGCACACACAGGGGCTCAGCCTGACCTGATGATACCCTGACTCAGTGTTTGAACACTGGCTGCATACTGACACATTAAACAGAATGACAAGACAAGGCCTGGGTGCATAATAGGGCGAGAGCAACATCAAAGCAGAATATAATACAGGTAGAGCCTGGCTGCTCCTCTGCTACATCCACACAGAGGAGAAATGTTGATATCTACAGAATTCATGAGCTGACTTTGATGTTATTAAAATTATATGAGTTTCAGTTAGCAGGAATTGAGAATTAACAGTGTTGTTTTGTTTTCCATCAAAGGTGTTATGAAGCCCTCACAGGCAAGTGCCTTCTTACTTTAAACTCTGAAACAATCCCACGAAGAAATCAACACGAAAAAGGTGAAACGTGTCGAAGTGTGCATGTTACTTTGAGTCAAAGTTATGATGAAATAAACAACAATATTTCCCGTAACGTTAATGGCTTCACTACTCTTTCTTCATTTATAAAGTTTTTGTATGTAGAATATTCTTTTATAACCTGAAGCTCCTGTCTCAGTCGTTTGTAGTGCCAGCACTTTGTACTTAAAAAGAAAAGAGAAAAAAGCTAAGATGAATTGTTTCACTTTCATAAAAGAGAGCTGACCTATCCCTTTAAAATCCTGTTAAGCAGTGTTTGCTCTACTCTTTCATCAGTTTATTTTTACAGAAGTGGTACCAAACCAACTTTTCTAATTCCATTAAACAAGTTATAAATATCCTTTTAGAGTTCATCCGGTCAAAAACAAACAAACAAACTGGAAGAGTCATCTTTGATTTCACGAGGACAGATCAGATAACTTGAAAAAAAAAAAAAACTTTCTAAGCATTTAATAGTGTTAAACTTTTTCATCTTTGAGCATTATTCATGTTTGTAATAAAAGAGGGTTTTGAAAGAACTTCAGACTTTCTTTTTCTTATTTGTCATTCTTTTTCCTTCTAAAACTGCTTTAGTGTGAACTGGTCTTTCTTTTACATGATCTTTGGGGCTCGTCCTTCCTTTCATTAAAGAATATGGCAGTGGATGGAGTAATAGAAAAGGACTAAAGCTTTGCGATTACAAAGAAAGGAATTAAGGGGCACTCGTATGGCCTAACGGTTTATGTTGCGGGCCCCATGAGGCTAACCCTCAAGCTAGTCTGTAAATGTGTAAATAGTGTCCTTCTTCTCATCGTCTGACACCTCCTCAGCAGCAGAAGTTACAAGTAATCAAATCTACAAAAAAAACAAACATCAGTCTTGTCCCTGATGGTGTTTTTTACATAAGTTTTTTTTTTAGTATCAATTTTAATCTGTTTCATTATCAAGCAGGAAGTTCAGGTGTTGAGAAATGAAGCCAGTGTGAAAGTGCAAAAACTGCAGTTCTTCAAGTGTCCACTTGAGGCAGACTACAAAAGCTTAAGAAGCCCTATTAACAGCTACAACAGATCGTTGCAAAGCAGAATTTCATTATCTGACTGGTTAAAAACTGGTTTGGTCCAAGTAGCTTGTTAATTTGTTTGTAGATACTGCACTTATAAGGACTTTTAATCATGACTCATCAGTTTTTTTTACCACGTCAAAGCTAAAAGTTTAGCACATATCTGCATATTTTGGGGCATGGGTAAAGAAACTAAAAGATGGACTCATAGCAATTAAAAAAGTTAGCTGAAAGCCTCATCTCCAGCTCTTTGCATGTGTCTGGTCTGACCTGAGTTTAGGCTGGGTCAGCATTTTTATAACAAGGACTGCCATCTTTGAGCTTCTCCAGGAAGTGACACCGCTAGGACTAGGGATAGGTTCTTTTATAGTTACCAACCAAATTCTGGCAAAAGTACTGGGTACCAGTTTACGTAAAATCAAAAGGTGCCATGTTTAGGTACCTAAATGCATCCTGGGGACTGTGAGGGAGTGGAAGAGGACGCGATTTTCCCTAATGAACATGAACATAGCATTTCAAGGTTATATATTGAAGAATAAATGCGTTAAATTGAATATATATATAAGTATATACTATATTATTAAACAAATTTATATTTTTTCCAAAAAAACCACAAAAAAGTACCAAAAATTGGTACCAGTACCGATTGCTAGGTACCAGGCATCGGTACCATACCATTTCAAACGTGAAAGGTACCCATCCCTAACTAGAACTACATTCATTTTTCCATGTAGTCTAAATTCATAACCAGTTAAGAACTTCTCTCGGGAGCTTGAAGAGCCTTTTTTTCTGTTTTATGTAGAATGAAATCCTCACGCAAAAGCAATGTTTGGTCTGACCGCAGGAAATTCAAAGGATAGTTCCCGCCACCTGTGTGACCTGCTCCATGGTCCTCCTCAGGTCCTCCATGTCGTGGCTGTACTGCTCCCTCAGAGCCTCCATCTCTTTGTCATGGCACTCCACCTCCTCCTTCAGCGCCCCCTTCAGGGCTGTCAGCTCACGTTCGCGCTGCCGTAAAGTCTCCTCTTGACGCTGTCGCAGCATGTTGGCTTCGGCGAGGTCGGCCTGCAGAGCCATCACATCCTGTAGAGAGAAAGAGTCAGAGAGTCAAGTAGAGATGAGGGGAAATGTGTCACTGTGTGTGTGTGTGTGTGTGTGTGTCTCGGTGTGTTTGTGTGTACCGTCTTCAGTAAGTCGGAGTGAGGCGAGTTTTCTTCTACCCTCCTCAGCTCCTCCTGAAGCTCGGCCAGCTGGTCTTCCTGCAGGCGCACACGAGACTCCGCAACCTCTCTGGCCATACGCTCCTCAGCCAGCCTGCACAACACAAATCATCATCAGTATTGCAAACTCATTAAGAAGCCCTTGAACAAAGTGAAACCAAACGATCGTCTGAGGAAAGCCACAGGGGCATTAACAGGAAGCCTGCTGTTTGTTAAGTGCACACACAGGTCACTTCAAACCACACAGTTGTCCTTACTCATCGTGGGCTTGCTTCAGGTCTTTCTTGAAGCGATCGACTTGTTCCTGAAGTTCCTCGAGGTTCCCCTTTTTGAAGCCCCAATCATATCCTCCTTTCTGTGTGAAACAAACACACAAACGCCAAAAGCAAACTGTGTAAGAGAGACTGAGGGTGAGACGGAAACAGGACACATAGATCACAAAGACACGGACAAGACATCTGAGAACTTTTCTACTGAGCGTCAATGTCGACCTTGCAGAAACATTATGCCTCTGTCTCGTCTGAAACTTTAGCAGAAAAAAAAACCCTGACTTGGATTCCTTGGCCTACTTTCTGACAGTCAAAAAATCTCTGGGAGAGAAGGCCCTGCCACTGAGCTCAGACATCGTCAAAAAAAAAAAGTTAACAAGTCTTTCTGACAGGCTGCAGGGGAGCAGAGCCGGAGCGACGGCGCCCACATCACTGCGCTGTTCGTGCAGCCTCCTTCCCACTGAAAAAGAAGGTATATAAGAAGAGTCTACCCATGAATCCTCTCTTATCCTCCTACACAGTCATTAAAGTCACGCACACACAGAGACAGCAGCGAGACAAAGTGAGGATCATGGGCAGCTGGGATCCTTAGGGGACCTTACATTCCTCTAACGTATCAGAGATGGATTATGAAGATTAATTTTGTTCAAATTTGTTTCATTTTCTTCTCCCTCCCTGCAGGACTGTTAGTGGATAATCCACTGTGGGACATTTCAGCTCTGCACAAAGAGATAATTAATAGAAGACAGTGTAACTGAGAGCATGTATGAGTTCTTTTGAATGCGTTGCATCAGCTGTATGTGTATTAATCTTCAACAATCAAAGAGTGTCTGCCGGCCTGCTGAACACATTAGTAGTCTTAACACAAACATTTCAGGATGAAGTGATTACATAACGCAAAGGAAATTCAATTAAAGCTTGATCTGAGAAAACAGCTGATGAAGATGTATGGAGGTTGAGATCAAAGACTGAGCAAAAAACATGGATGTGTTTCTTAGGGACATCACCCAGACCAATATCTTCATCATTTCTTTGGGTATGATTTTGTTTACATGCTCACCCCTCATGCCACAGACTTTAACCCTTTATGACCTACCATACCAGGTCTCTCTCAAGTCTAATTGTTTGCATAAAACCTTTTCTACACATTGTAGACACATTGGTGTTTTTGTCTTATTTTCAGTAAAAATGTCTTTTTAGACTTAATATGACCCACATTCCCCTAACCCAGGGGTGGCCAACCTGTGGCTCGCGAGCCGCATGTGGCTCCTTGCCTTTCAGTGTGCGGCTCTTTGATCCATTCCTAAATTTTTTTATATAGATCTATATATTGTTATGAGTAGTGGTGTGCTAATCAACCTAAAATATTGATATATTGATGCCTACGTTGAGATCAGTATTGATCAATACTTGGGTGATGAGATTGATACTTAAGTTTCAGTTTCTCTTCTCTACATGTGCTCCTCTCAATCGCTCATGTGCTTATAGCTATCTGTCTAGACAGATAGATAGATAGATAGATAGATAGATAGATAGATAGATAGATAGATAGATAGATAGATAGATAGATAGATAGATAGATAGATAGATAGAAATGTATTTATTTTCTTTTAATGTAATTTTGTTTATGTGTGAGAGGAAGTGTGTTTGTAAGACCACGTGTGTGATGTGGCTCTTTGTAGTACCATGGTAATTTTTGTGGCTCTGGGTCTCTGACCTAACAAGTCCAGAAAAATGTCTTATTTCAAGTTATTTAAAGACAAAAATGAGGTCTAAATTGCCTGTAACAAGTAAAAAAAACTGCCAGTAGGGTAACAGAGAAATATGCTTGTATCAAGACATTATTCTAATCTTGACAAGCACAATTCTCTTACCCCTCATTTTTGTCTTTAAATAACGTAAAATAAGACATTTTTAAGGACTGGTCAGCTGAAAGGGGCTCGTATTAAGTCTAAAAAGACATTTTTACTAAAAAACAAGAGAAAAACATTTGATAAGATTTCAGTTTTTTGCAGTATGCATCCTGGACTTAAAAATGTGTAGATTTATGTCCAGACTTACTAAAAAATTGCTAAAAGTGAAAAAAAAAAATTAAAAAAGGAAATTTGATCATATTTTTCAAAATTCTAAAATGTCATGGCTATATGAACAACTGCTGTCTGGATCCTAGTGTTTTTATTGTTTACGCTTCATCATGGATTTATGAAAACACATAAGTGGAAGAAAATTGGCACCCTGGGGTATATTGAAAATGATATATGAAAGTCCTCAGATTTCATATGCTAAAAGAATAATGTATCGATCTTATCTGGTTTCTAATCTACCGCCCATCAAAACTTAATACGCAAATCAGCACTACACTGGGCTCTTAACTTGTTTAACTATATTTTGAAACAAATTAAACAAGTTTGCCCAATCAGAGGCACAGCTCAGTTGACTAACAGGCGGCGCTCTATAGCTGTTAGTGTGGAGGCTCAAAGCCCACCCCATTTCCAATATGGCCCCTGCCCATGATTTGCTTCAAAACTCTGTTTCAGAAACAAACAGGTGACTCCACGGAGACTAAGTCTGTTTATTATACTGTCTATGGTCACAACACATTTCTGACAAGAGCTAAAGTCGGTGGTGTATGTTGGTTGTATTTGTGACTGTATCCTTTTAAAAGTGTTTTTTAACTAAATGTAAATTGACCTTGAGTGTCCAGAAAGGCGCTTTTAATCAAAATGTATTAATTATTATTTATTATTAGTGGGACTGGGGTTGTGAGAATTCTACTTTGGCCAGTAAATTAAAAATAACTGTGAAATAAAAAAGCATGTGTCAGCTGATTCATCAGGACATGGGTTTTTATCGCAAATGCCCCAAAACAGTCCTTGGCAGAGCTGTTTATAACACACACTCATCTGATCCTCCTCTGATGTGATGTTTTGGCTTCAAACAGACAAAAGCAATGTTTTGGTTTGGAGCCAGGGTTTGAGAAGCAAAAAGCCTCAGGCAAACGAGAAAAAAAAATCCTGCAGTTTGATGCTGGATGTTCAAGCAGCTTTTATCACTTCTGAAGAGCCTGAGATGACTTCTGTAAGAGACATCAGCTGCTAAATCTTCAAACGTGAACAACATGATGAAAAAAAAGACAGGAATTTCGCACAAGACCCCTCTAAGAAGGATCTGTCCCATCCGGCAAGACAACCCCCAGCTGGTGCAGGGTTCCAGCAGGACTCAATTATTGATGGTTCTCAATGACTGCGCCCTCGACACACACTGAGGACTCAACAGCTCTCCTCTGCAGGTGCATCGTTGCCAAGAGACAGGACGGGCGAGTGATTCACACAAACACACAGAGAAGTGCATAACAAGGGGTCATACATAATAAAGTGTGTGTAATATAAGAGCTAATGACACAGAGGGATACATTCTGGATGTAGATTTATGCAAAAGGATGCAAATGTAAAACAAGTGGTGTGCCTGTGCCCGTAAAAAAAAGAAAAAACACTTCAATAAGGTGTCAAAAAGAAGCAAAGATGGTACGATAATTAAAAGAGGCATGCTCAGCATGTTCTGTAATGTTCACATGCAGGAAGACGATCCTGGGAGGCAAAGTGAATGAAATAGGAACTTCATCTCCTCAGAAAAGAACACAGCCTGCTCACCATCTGTCAGCTCCATCACAAGAAGATACTCATCCCCAAAAAACAATACTTTCCAACCTTTTGTTCAACACCAAGCTAAAGCCAAGTGGGTTTGTTTTCCATATCTAATTCTACATCGTCTAAATTTATTCAGAGGACATAAATGACTTCTGTAGAGTTTTCTTGATGACTTGGACGTTTTTAGTTTAGAAAGCTGCACATTAAAGGGTTCAGGTTCTGGACTGAAACTGTCCCATGCTCACACCTTTGGAAGAGACAGTGGCCTTGAAGGACAAGAAGCTCCTGTGATCCACGATGAGATAAATCTCCTATTCCTCAGGTCTTTACAACTGAAAACATCCTTTGAATCGGATCCAAGAACATTTGGTCTCTCTCTATCCTCCAAACAGTGCATTTCTAGCAGCCGTGTACCGAGGACAAAAGCGTGTTACAAGTTGGTCCATTATGTGCTACGGTAGAAACAAAGCCCTACAAGACAGCAGCCCCTGTAGAAAGAGACCTGTACTTTTGTAGATAACAACGACTCGTTCTAAGTTTATTAAAACTAAAACAAAACGTTATATAAAATAAGGTGATACCAGGCAAGGTGATTAAATAGTGATTTAAACAGACTCACAAATATCTAACGACTGTTTCGCTAAATGTTTCTAAATAACACAGCACCTTTAAACATGCTACATAATACTCTTATTCACCATCTTTCAAAGATTTGTTGAGATACACACTGAATTGGATGATGCTGAGCTTAGTACAAAGACTATTGCTGGGTAAGCGTATGGTGCGTTTCACTTGTACTGGGAAGTTGGACTTTCCAAGTTCTGAGTTCCCAGGGAGGCGTCCAGGAGGCAAACTCATCAGATGCCCAAACCACCTCATCTGGCTCCTCTCAATGCAGAGAAGCAGCAGCTCTACTCCGAGCCTCTCCTGGATGTCCGAGCTCTGATCCCTATCCCTAAGGTCGAGCCCAGACACCCTGTTGAGAAAACTCATTTCAGCTGCTTGTATCCGCAATCTTGTTCTTTCGGTCACTACCAACAGGTCGTGGCTATAGGTGAGGGTTGGAACGTAGACTAACCGGTAAATTGAGAGCCTTGCCTTCTGGCTTAACTCCCTCTTCACCACAACGGACAGGTATAGCGTCCGCAACAATGTCAACGTCGCCCCCATCCGTCGGTCAATCTTTCACTCCATTTTCCCCTCACTCGTGAACAAGACCCCGAGATACTTGAACTCCTCCGCTTGGGGCAAAGACTCTCTGCCGACCTGGAGTGGGCAGTCCAACCTTTTCCACCTGAGAACCATGGCCTCAGACTTAGAGGTGCTGATCTTCATCCAGGCTGCTTCACGATGGCTGCTAACCGCCACAGTGCGAGCTGGAGATCAGAGTTAGATGAGGCCAAATCCTTTCCATTGAAGTAATGAACAGAATTAATGACAAAGAGCGGCCCTGACAGAGTCCTTGACCAGGAACAAGTTTGACCTACTGTTGGCAATACGGACCAAGCTCTCACTCCAAAAATACAGAGACTGAACAGTCTGTGACAACTGGCCATCGACTCCTCTATTCACAGAGCACCACCCACAAGATACCTCAGGGGACACGGTCAAAACCCTTCTCCAAGTCCACAAAGCACATGTGGACAACTCCCATGCTCTCTGCACCCTTGCAAGGGTATAGAGCTGGTCCAGTGTTCCGTGGCCAGGACGAAAACCACATTGTTCTTCTTGAATCCGAGGTTCGACCAACTGATGAACTCTCCTCTCCAGCACCCTGGAGTAGACCTAACCAGGGAGGCTGAGGAGCTTGATCCCCTTATAGTTAGAACGCACCCTCTGGTCAGCCTACTTAAAATGGGGAACCACCACCATCCCTGATGTCCATGCGATGTTGCAGAGACGTGTGAACCACGACAGTGACTGTCAGTGACTAGTGTTTGTCACAATGAATCAGCTGAATATATAGAATTATTTGATGTTTATATACAGAAATATTGCCATTATGGCAAGTTTTTCCGACTTGGCAACTGGAACGCTTAACCCAGAGATGACGCCATTCCCACTCTTAACTTCCCAGAGTACAAACGGAACGCAGCATGAAAGCTCCAGTAAGGAACTTCAAGTCTGTGTAGACAGTGGCGCCCCCTGTGGACAAAAGCAATGCCCAAATGGTGTAGCTTTGTGGCATTTTAACTTGCAGATCTTTCTCTGTTCTTATGAATTTTTTTTTTTCTTGTGAGTAAAGTAGTGACTTCTGACCTAAATCTGTGTCTGTTTTCTTTTAACAGCATTATTGCCTCGTGAGATGCACCTACCCCCTTGGAGAGGTTAAATTGAACAAAAAATGACTACTTAGAAATCCCCAAACTTCTTCCTGATGACCTTGTTTGGTGTTGTGGGTCACAGTTAAGGTATCAGTACTCTTTAATCTGCCTTTAACAGAGTATGATTACCAGTTTGACATCTTTAAGTTGAGTTAAGCTAAGCTAACAAGCTAGTTGTGCTGCTCAGTATTGACAAAGCAGTGTGATTGTCTTCTTGTCTAAAGGGAAGTGCAGTTTTTAAAGATGTGTCACACTTTCTTAAAGGTATGGACCTTCAAGTTTTCGCTATAGATCACACAAACTGTTCTCAGCATTAGAACTGGCTTTGAAGCTTAAAGTTACTGATTTCAAGTTCTGGGAAATAACTGTTGAGACAAATTTACACCAATAAAACCTCATTCTAAGTTCAGATGAACATGAGAAACTCAGTGACTGTTTACAGTGAGAAAAATACAGGGTTAAGAGTTTCTGTCTTACTTTGGAGCAGCCTGTAGTCTCATACACGAGGTTGACTTTCCTTTTGAGGGACGACTCACTCTCACTGGAGCTGATCAGGAAACAGTGAACAGAGGATTAGAAGGCTGACACACACAAACCCATTTGATATTGCATTGTCTGTAGCCATCTTGTACGTCAAGCTTGTAGTTTTTTTACCCATCTCTGAGGATGTTGTAAATAGCCTGCCTAACTTGGGCATCCTCTCCGTTGATGACGGCTGTGCTTTGACTCAGGCTCCTCGGAGGTATCTCCTGGAAATAGAACGCAAACAAAGTAGGACACAAAACAAAGAAGCAATTTAAACTCTGCAAATAACTCATAATCTCATAATCGCTGCTACTTACAGGCTTTTTTGCTACAGCTGGAGAGGGGTCCTTGGCAACAAACTTCCCTGGTGACTTAAAGCTGGGCTTAGGGGCCTCAGGGGCTGTCACCTTGGAGACTGATGCAGAGCTCCTTCCCAGGCTAGATGATGATATTGAATTGTAGGAGGTAGACAGAGGAACGGCGTAGGGATTTGGAGTCGGAGAAGGAGGGGAATCTTCAGGCTGAATCTCTTTTCTTGCATCGAGACTTCTGGATCTCCTGCGTTCATCGAACCTGAGCCGCTGCCTTGCTCCGGAGCGGCCTCTCGTCTGTGGAGCGCCCCCTGGAGTCCCGCTGTTGAACTTACTGATGAGCTTATTGATGGGAGCTAGGGAGGTTTTATCGATCGCTGGGACCGGCTCCTCAGAAGTCGATGCTGGAGGTTTTGACTCTATAACTGAATCAGCACTTTTTTGCCTCCCTAAAGAGCCCGTAAACCCAGATCCAGTTTGTTTGAACCCTCTGGGTCCCACACCGTTTAACTTCACCCGTTTCAGCCCTGCTTCATTATATTCCTCCTTGTTTGTGTTTTTCTCTGCTTCCACAGTTGCTCCTTTCAGATCAGCTTTTGATTTTGTGGCTGGTCCATTTCTGCCTTCTTCCTCTCCTTGTGTTCCTGCTTGACCGTCCCCTGGAGGTCTTTTAAGAGGACTCCCAAAAATCTCCCCATACTCATCCTCTGCTCCAGAAACAGGGGAGGGTGTTGAATTCACAACAGGGCTGCTGTAGGGGTTTTCTATTTCTACTGGCTCTTTCTTTACCCTTGGGAGGCTGTTGCAGGGGGAAGGCGGCCCTGAGGTGGGGCTGGTGGTGTTTAGCTGCACTCCGTAAGAGTCACCTTTCTCTCCATCTTTCAGGACCACGTAAGGATGCCCAGAGATTCCCTGAACACGCACTGCCACTCCGTACTTGCTGGAAGGAGGAGTTGCTGGGCTGTTTCCTTTTGCTTTATCAGGAAAGCCTCCGCCTGTGTCATGGAGGTCTTTAATGAAGCGGATCTGCACGCCATAATCCACATGAGGCTTCTTGTCAGTTGAAAGGCTGCTCATGTTGACTTCCTGGTTTCTGTGTGAGCACCCTGGGAGGGGAAAAGGCAGAAATGCAAATCAGGGTGAATCAGTGGAGCAAGTAGGGAAAACAAGGACATTGAACATGAAGCTGCTGATATCGTGACACAGTAGCAAAGAAACTACTCAGATACTTCTTTAAAGACACAAAACAAAAATATTGTTTACTATTAATTTGCAGGACAGCCATCTGCATCACCTACACCTGCTTGGTCCTGTTAGCTTTTTCTGTTTACAGCTAAACAAACCTTTCTTCAGGTGATTTCTTTCCCCCTGCTTGTGTTCTTCCTTTTAGTGAAACTTTCATTCTTTCAAACTTCTTCCCAGGAGAAGTCACCCTAACTCATCTTACATTTCTGGTTGCTGATACACCTTGACAACATATTTTCTTGCCCGTCTGTCTCTGCCAGGATGAAATGTGTACTTGTTATGTCATTTCAACCACTGAGAACCTCTTTGTCCAAGTTGGACTTTTTTTGGGTGGGTGTGTTCAGAGGGATGGGAAACAAGAGACTACTGTAGGTGTGTGTCAATTATGGTAGCTCAATACATCAATACAGCACATAGGCATGTCTGTGTAAATGTCTTCATTAAAAGATTAGTAACAGATGAAAAGACACAGGAAGAGATATATTCTTTTCGTGGCCTTACTGGTCTTTGTGTGCTTACAAATATTCAAACAACTGAAAATTGGAGATGGTGAAATGAAGTTTTGAATCATTCTTTTTAATGTAAAGACACATTATAGGGACCAAAGGAAAAAAAAGCCTTGAGACTGGGTCGAAACTACCAGGAGACTTTATTGTAGTAAAAAAAATAAACAAGGACTATGTTTGTGTGTGTTGTGAAGGTCAGTTTACTCATCTGTAGGAGTACAACCAAGCTTTTTGACAGAAGTTAAACAATGACCTTTATGGCTCTGAAAAAGCTTCAAAATATCACCAGAGTTTACTCTGCTTTGGTTTTGAAACTTAAGAAGAGAAAGTCTGGTAAAGGTAGAAGCAATCCAGGAAAGATCAAACAAAGCAAACAAAAAATCCAAGATATTTTGGGTGATTAAAATTTGAGATACTTCAGGCTTTGATGCATCACTCTTAATTACATTTGTCAAATTTGTCTGAGTGACTCCTTAGATTCGTGGGAAGAGTAATAATAAAATGCCGATATGTCCCTTTGAAGCTACTGTGAGGAGTTTCTAGATTGTTCAGAAACAGTCAGAAATAAACATTGCTGCCTTTTTGTCACTATTTAAAGCAAACAAAAAAGTTTACAGGAAGATATTTGTGCTCCTTCTCATCACCAAGCGCCCAAATCAACACAAACCAAAAGTTTGTCACAGGAGCTTTAAATGACACTTTATTGTGTGTTCTGTTTAAAGTTGGACACTGCAGCATTAGTTTCTGTATCCTTGACAACTAGGGATGGGTACCTTTTACATTTGAAACAATACGGTACCAATGCCTGGTACATGGCAATCGGTACCAGTACTCAATGGTACCAACTTTTGATACTTTTTTGTGTTTATCTGGCAAAAAAAATACATTTTTTCGCAACAAAATTTCAAAGTTTTTTTAATTTAACATATTTATTCCTCTATATATAACTTCGCAATGCTGTTTTCATGTCCAGCAAGGAAAATTACCTACTCTTCAAGTCCCTTGCAGTCAGTTAGGTACCTAAACATGGTACCTTTAGATTTTACCAGAATGGGTACCCGCTACTTTTGACTGAATTCGGTTGACACCTAAAAAAAGTACCTGATTTGGTACCCATCCCTATTGGCAACTTAACCATCCACTACTTCTTGATGAGAGGTGTAGTTATTAATATTTCAGAGAACCAACTTCAGTTTTATAGAAGTGTTTAACCTCCTTTCAAAAGACTTTCTAACTTTTATATTTAAGAGGCGGGTCTCAGCATGTGTTCCGCTTTTAACAGGTTAATTTTTGTGTTTGTACACCCCAGCTTCAAAGTTAGCTCAGCATGTTCACCAAATAAGCTCTGAAAATGAGCTTGGTGATGAGAAGGAGCATACTCCTCTTATTGTCCAGGCTCTGTGGACCATTAAACACCAGGGGGCTATGTCAGGAATGGGCCTCCCCTCTCCCTTTCTCTGCCTTTGCCAGAGTCTCCACAGTCACCAGACTTCAGAGTAAAGTCACTCAGGCGTAGACTGTTTACTTTGAGCCGTGCAGACACACACACTCACACACTCACACACACACACACACACACACACACACACACACACACACACACACACACACACACACACACACACACACACACACACACACACACACACAGGCTTGAGCTTATACACAAACACACACATATGCAAGGGTTTGCTCGAGCATACACACAAGCCTGCGGTGTATTCCCCAGCTGGTAGCAGGTAGTTAATCTAATGAGCGCTGCTTCTCTTCAGTGGCTGTGGAAGTGGCATGAAAGCACCAAGTAATGTAGGATCGTGTTAAAACTATGTCGTCACTGCTTTTGTTTTATAGCATGAAAGAAAGAGCTGTTTTTCCAGTTTCTGAGCTCTTGTAAAGCTGGCTCACAGATCTCACCATCACACCTCAATCCCATTTTTCTCACCCAAACCTTCAGCTCCCAGAAATGTAACTCTCTTAAAAAGTAACCAACTCAAACTGACGGCTGGTTACAGTGTAACACAGAGCGGCCTCGACTAGCAATGAGGTTCGATTAGTGAATCAAAGTCAGCCTTTGTCTTTCCTAAAAACATTCTTAGGATTCCAGACGTTCTCTTTACACTCAGCATTGCGCGTGGTTTGCATTTGTATTAATAAGGACAGATTAAGAGGAAAGTGGGAACTAGGGCAGCGGTTACTGCAAAGCCTACACACGGAGAAACTGTCCACCCAGGCAGTAAAAGAAAGTTAGCAGACTAATTAAAAGACGACGGACTAAAAACACTGCAAAAAAAAAAATCCACCCAAAATTAATTCGGCAACAAAATAACAAGGTACCAGGTTTGCAGACCTGGACATCAAAAGGATAATCAGGAGGTTAAAAAACAGGTAACCCTGAATAGATGATCTACTTTCAGTGTTTTCTACTCAGCCCTCTGGCCAGACATAAAGCTCCAAGGTATAAACAAGTTTCTTGGGTGAATTTCAAAAAAGGCTTAGCTGTGATGTTCAACAACTAGTAACTGCTTCGTGATAAATGCTTCACCTCTTCTGTCTCCTGTCACAAGGAATGGCTGTGTCAACAGACAGAGGAATGTCACCAAACAGGCCGATCTGCCACCGCTCTTCCCTTTCTCCTTGCCCAGCAGGCAATTCTCCTTTTTCTCTTTTCCCCAGGCTCTAATTCCAACCTGCACCCTGCTCCTTTTCTGCTTTGAAACACATCTCCACACTTTCTCCACATTCTTTTCCCCCAATAATGGGCCCATTAAGGGCTGTATAAGATTTGGTTGGAATGAACTTCTGTGGGCTTATGTTTAGGGTTTTAATAGCTGAAATGACTGTCTCATTAACGATTAAGTGAGGGTTGAAAATATGGACAACAAACATATTTGCAGTCTTTTTTATCCAAACTTCTTCGACCTCAAGTATCTTAAGTGATGACTTATTGCTTTTCTCTGTGTTTCGTTGATACAAGTTCAGAATATTGCAATGTAAAATGTCGGTTAAAGGAAAAATGATAAAAACACCCAAGATTTAAAACTATTACCCCAGATCCATTTCTCTCTCAATGGTTTGGCAGACACAGGCCCATGCATTACTTAGGTCAAGCTATTTCTTTATGCACACAGCAGACTAAATACACAATCTTACAAATATGGAAATCAGAAGCTAGTCCTCCATTTTGACAGTGGCTCAAAGAGCTGGGACATATTTTACACTTAGAGGGAGTGGGATAAGGATTGGCAAACAGAGAATTCATAAAAATATGGATGCCTTTCTTAGATAAATGGCTGACCGCATCCGATAAAACCCCCTCTTAGGCCTCCTTGCACTGCGATTGAACTTTCTGGAGCTGCATCTTAGATGACACTTAGGTTTATAGAACTGTCACCACTTTGCAACATGCTGATGCAACTGTTTTGTTTTGTTTTGTTGTTTGAATCTTCTTTACTTCAGCTATTGCCAGCATTGTAGTATCTATTAAAAATTCTTATTCATTTTTTTTATTTTTGTTTGTCCTTCATGTGTTTCTTTTTTCCTTCTTTAATTGTCTAAATAATAATAAAAAAAAAAACAATTCAAGAGACTTAAACTGTAGTTACAAGGAGTGTCCACATATATGAAACAAAACCATTTATTTTTTTAATTCTAACTTTGTAATTTGTTATAATAAAAATAATAGCTAACTAATGCTGTCTGAAATAAATTATTGAGAACTGTCTAGAGCAGTCACACATTATAGAGGTATCACATCACGACTTGACCTAGCTAACATAAAGGTCACAATGAGGACAGTTCAGTTTAACTTCATATATCATACACAAAGCCTTCAAATGCAATGAGGACTGTTTGTTCAGTCAGTATTTTGAGTGCTTGAATATTCAAATACATGTTTTGGAGGCAGTATAGTCAATTTATGTGCTGGTTATAGTGTGTAAAACAGCAACAACACGGTTTTAGAGCAAGCTAGCTACCTGTTTGTGTTGACACCTCGAGTTATCTTGAAGTTTGCCCTCAGGCGTTAAGTTTAGGTGAGGACTATTTCTGAAGCCTTGTATTTCAAATCTTATCTAAAAACCTATAAGTTTACACCCCGAACTTTCAACAGCTGCTGGGAGAAAACATAACGTTTGCAAAGATATGAGGCGCTTATCTTAGTTTTCACTACAGCCACGTAGCCTCCATGTAACAAAGCCTGTATTGTGTTTCCCCAGCAGAAATGGGATTATTCCCACAGCTTGACTGATAAATTCGAGAGTAACTCTGTTTCTATCGAGTAAACAAGGCAGTTTGAGACTTTATTACAGGGAAACAATGAGCTATAAGCATTGAACCCCCTGCGCACCTGTCTGCTACTGGATTAATTGCGTCACACCCACCTATCCGGTCAGTCAGTATCGGTGAGCGTCGAAACCACCGCACGAGCCACTGTGAGCACGAGCCGAGAAGAAAGGTAAACAACCCGCACACCTGCCCCTCAACGCGACCATCCTATTTGTAGCTTTTACCTGCTATAATAACCCTTCATATCCTCTTTACGCAACGCAGCCAGATCCAATTATAGACTGCAGCGGCGAACACACAAACACACTCAGCCTGCGACCAAACCTTTGGATATCACCGAGGAGCCAAGGGTGCGTAATGTCATGTTTCGGTGGCAGCATCCAACCTCAAAGCTACAGGTGTCCACCTCCGCTTGATATACATGATGTAAAAATGCCCCCTCAGCAGTGAGCTTACACACACACTCTCCTCACAAAAGTAAACGTAGAGTAAATAGACAGAAGCTGTGTAAACACTTATAGTACTGCACCTGCAAAATGAGTCAAATCCCGAAGTGTTCCTCCCTCTTCAGACAGGTCTGTCTCCAGCAGCGGCAGCAGAAGCTCGGTTCACTGTCTGTGGGATGAGAAGATGTAACTCATCGGGAAATTTCTCCCCCGCTTCCAGTGCAACCTGTTGCCAGCACATCGGATAGCCCTCGTCCCGCCTCAGGACCGACTCTATTGGTGGGAGTCTCCCCGAGAGGGCGGCGCCTGCGGTTCAGTATCATCCCTGTGTACACATTAAGCGAGTGTGACCCACATCCCTACTGATATTATAAACAAAATCTCCAACAGTCAAAAAAAAATTGATATATTAGACTAGGGCTATGATCAACGACAGCCTTTTTATGCCATTATGATAAGTTGTGGTATAAGTGAAGTTTCCCTCTAATGATTGCAACTACTCACAACGTTCACAAAAAGTAATGCACGCCAAGGAGGTTGTGTTTTTGGGAAAATTTGTCTGTCTGTGAACTACATAACTCAAAAACTTAACAGATCTTGATGAAATTTTCTGGGAATATTCAAAATGGGATAAGGGAGAAGTGATTCAGTTTTTGAGATGATCCAGATCACCGTCTGGATCCAGTATTTTTTTTAAGGATTCTTTATCATTGTGAGATAGAGCTGTTTTCACCATATTAGTGTATATAACCCCATGATAAATGGTTTGATTGCTTTGCAAAAGAATACAAGACAAGATCACGCTAATTTCTGACAGATGTAAAACTATGATCCAGATCCTGCCAATATTCTGGACACAAAGATCTGAAATATTGGATCATCATAATTTTCAGCTGATAAGGGAGTATAACATTAAAGTAGGACTACAGTGTTACATGAGAATCACTATATGCTTTACGGAGGGCTGCGCTCTCTGAGTGCTTTCTATTTTTTTTTCTCTATATGGAAATTCGACCTTTACTCTTCTTTCATTGAGTGAAATGCTAAAACAGAAGAAAACTCATAGATTTGGAATAAAACATACCTAGTGGTTAAGATTGTTGTCATGCGTTTTTGAGTTTAACTTTTATTCCCATAAAGTTCCACGAATACCTTTAAAAGGTTATAATTCACACATAGATGGAAACTTCATTATCTATGTTTAATTTTGACAGTTTTAGAATTATCTTTCCCCTAACCCACTTTTAAGGACCAATAATTTAAGGTTTTTACCTAATCATTTGAGAAAACCAAAAACAAAAAAGAAACAATGTGGGGATGTATGATCATCATAAACTTCTTACAATAACAACTCTAGTACTTCTTATCCTTTCTGTTTTTTAATTCCTAAAAAATGAGGGGGCAAAACTACAATAAAAGTGATCAATGAATGTTAGATTAATGTAAACCTCAGCTTTACATGCCGCATTGAGTGAGTATTGTAGGGTGAATCCTGTTCTGTTACTATAACTGTACAATAATGTCAAAGAAATTACATTGGTTTATGTTTCTTTGGGTTTCAAACCCTAGTTTTAATACAACGATAAGCAGACAAATTAGAAATTTTAATAAAAACAAACATGGACGAGTACAAAAAAAATCTGTCTTTACTTCAGAGTTCAGTACCTTTCCCATCCCCACCTGATGTGGGACTTCCACCAGGAGGCGCCAGAGCAGAGCAAGAGCACAGCACAAATACCAGTACAAAAATCAAAAAAAGGACAGCTGAGAGGGGGCAAGGACAGAAAGGCAACCCAGACACTGAATAAAGAAAGAAGGAAGGATAGTTAAAAACACCTTATACCATGACAAAAAAGTGAAAAAGGAGTACTTTTCGCTCTTAAGTTATTTGGTCTACTTCAAGGCCTCTTCCATGGCGGAGGCCAGAATATGAACAAACGGATCAGACATTTACTGCATTGATTCACATGCAACCCTCCCCTCCCCCTTTTTTTCTTAGAAAAGGACTATGCACATTTGATATGACATGATCTCACTACTTGCTATGCCAACGCCATCCAAAAGCACTGATTTCACAATTCATGTGTACTGCAGAGATAAAAAGAAATGGTTGACTCAAACGTACTGTAGAAAAACCCAAAATTCATACCCTTTACAGCCAGGACACATAAGTTCAACTTATTTTGATCATTGGTCGACTCTCTGGCAACATCACGACTGATGATAAGATCAAGAAAGATGTTTTTGTCCTTATATTTACAACTTTTGTGTGGTGAAGTGAAGTCCTTGGTGTGAGGTGTGGATGAAATCTCAGCCCTGGTTCCTTTGGATTAATCCGCACTGATACAAGTACAGGGTTTATGAGTGTGTGTGTGTATGTGCTTGCAGAAGCAGGACTTGGTGAAAGAAGTTGAAATGTTTTTTCTTTTGTTCATGCTTGTGTTTGAAGACTTACTTTATGCGAGGGCAGTGCTAGAGTACAGCATTCTGACGGCAAATGAATCTTGGAGCACAAATATAAATAGAACTCGTGTCTCTCTTAAATTTCCAGGCACTCTGTTAGTGTTTTTGATTAAAGCCAAGAAATCCTGTCTAAATCTTGAAGCTTTGATTCACCTTTACAAAACAAGGTAGGGAACCTCAGTATTCATTGTTTCTCTAATGTGTGTGTTTATGTGTGCGTGTATCTCTCAGAAAACCCATCATATCCATTGGGTGCATGAGTGTATCAAGTCAATCACAGTCAACTCAGTGCGGGAGCCTCCTTGCCAGTCAGTCACAAAGTGTGTGAGGTAGTGTGTTGGTGTCAGTGCTTTGCTGGTTGGCAGGCTAGATGTCAGAAGGACTGCGTAGTCTAACATTCAATAAGATTTGACTCCGTTATGGGGAGGGGGGAGGAAAAATCTTTCGCCTCGAGCCACTCAAAGTGCTATATATAAGCATGAATATCAATGAGTGTGATTCTCAGTGTAATGAGTAAAGGGCTGGTTGAGAGAAAGCTGTACAAGAAGCTGACATGACGCAGAGGTCATTCCATTAGATCAGAGTAAAGAGTGTCTCTATTTGTCCTTTTATGCACCTTTGTGCTGCTTTTTTGTCGTCAACTCCTCAACTCTCATTAGCTGCCACCAGCTGGCCTAATCCCTGGCGCACAAACACGGCCTGTATGTCCTTGGTCTTAATACAGAAGTCACAGGCCCAAACAGCCGCACTCTCCCGAGTCAGAAGCCCGTACGCCG
Source organism: Halichoeres trimaculatus (assembly GCF_033239565.1). Classification (NCBI taxonomy): domain Eukaryota; kingdom Metazoa; phylum Chordata; class Actinopteri; order Labriformes; family Labridae; genus Halichoeres; species Halichoeres trimaculatus. The sequence goes on from NW_027437192.1 coordinate 11,039,342, forward strand.
GCTCTGTTAGGCCTGTGCAGTCACGATGGAACCAGCGCTGGCAAGACGCCTCGCACAGGATAGCGTCCTGATCGTCATGTACCTCTGCCATGCAGAGGCCACAAGGGAAAACCATCCCAGGGCCACCAAGCTTCCCAGGACCAGAGCCAGGCCCAGTCGAGGGGGCTGCAGGGCCGGGGGGCAGAGGAGACTGCGTATTAGGTGTGGAAGTGGAGTTAGAGGGAGGGTTGGGGTTGCTGCCAGGAGTGTTGCCACCGTTGTTGTTGGTCATGTTATTCTGACCTGAATTGGAGGCTGGGTTTGGCAGGGGACCACCAGCACCTGGAGTGTTGTTCTGCTGGTTGTAAGGGGTGGAGCCAGGTGCAGAGTTAGGTGGAGTGGACTGTTGCTGCTGCTGGTTTGAGCTGTTTGAGTTGGGCGTGTTTGAGTTGTTGGGGGGCTGTAGCTGGCCAGGCGGAGGATGCTGAGTCTGACCTGAGCCATTCAGGGGACCAGTGGGGGAAGAGTTTGGGTTAGGCTGGGGTGGTGCTGAGGGAGGTTGACCAGGTGTAGCCGCGTTCTGCTGCTGGACATCAGGGTGACCAGGGAACCCTCCACCTGGCTGTGGAGGGCCAGAGTTAGTCGGAGGGCCAGGAGTGGTGTTATTAGGAGGCGGGCCATTGGGATTTAGGTTAATCTGTTGCTGTTGCTGCTGTTGAGGCCCAGGCGGGGCCCCTCCTCCACCAAAGTTCTTCCCATCCTCGTTGCCCGGCCCTGGTGGGCTGGGACCAGGGTACGGACCATCCTGCGAGGGAGGGAACTGTCCTTGAGGAGGCATACCTGGCAACCCCCCAACCATATTGCCTCCAGGGCCGCCACCAATACCCCCCATCATGTTCATCCCAGGACCCATCCCTCCTCCCATGGGAGGCAAGGGGCCATGTGGTGGCCCTCTAGGACCCCCACCACCAGGCAAAGGTGGGCTGTTAAATGGGTGCCCACCCTGTCCGTGCTGCTGCTGCGGTGGCATGCCAAAGCGAGGGTGGGGAGGCCCCCCTCCTCCAGGACCTCCCATGGCTCCTGGGGACAACATGGGGTTGAAACCTGGTCCAGGGTGCATGGGCGGACTGAAGTTTGGTGGCATATTAAACTGAGAAGGTCCACCTGGAGGGAATCCCCCACCCCCTCCGCCTGCTCCACCCCCACCCCCACCACCACCACCTCCAAAGCCGGGCATGCCTCCGAAGCCTAGCTGGTGGTGGGGTCCAGCATTGGATGGGGGGCCAAAAGGAGGCCGCCGTCCAGGCTGGCCACCACCTGGTCCTCCAGGGCCTCCCATGAAGCCCATGCCACCGCCCATTCTGCCTCCGCCTCCATAACCACCTCCTCCACCGGCACCTGGACTGGGGAGAAACGGGGCACCGCCTGGTCCGCCTGCGCCACTGGGTCGGGATGGGGGTCCAAAGTCATCGTCAAAAGGATTGGAGGCCACCAGGTGGTCCACCATGGGAGTTGGTGGGGGTGCAAACTCAGTCAAGTGGGAGAACCCAGCAGCCTAAAAGTAACAGGAACAGAAAACAATTTGCTGTTTGATTACTTTTTAAAAAACATTTACAACATAAATTTCTGCCCCATAGACTTTCTTTAAAATCAACAGAGCATTTATTTTATGCCAAAAAGTATTAAGAGTTCAGAAAGTTAACCTGAGTGGTGGATTTCCTTGCTTTCTTCTTCTCTGGGCTCTTCATCTGTGAAGCTGAAGGGTAAAATAAGGAGGGAAGGGGGTTGATAGGGGCAAACATAACATTAGCCACAACAAAAATAGGTCTTGATGTTTGATGCTATTAGTCCACCACCAATCAGGTGCAACATCACATTTGGATTGGCCAATACCCCTTAGTGACAGAGTGCAGCAGCTTTAGACCTAGGGCCTCTTTTTCAAGTCCAACAGTTGGGATGGAATCAATGATGGGACATAGACTGGCATGAGGACAAGATGCTGAACATCCAGGCGTTATCATCACCAAGGATATGAAGCCTTGAATCGCAAATGACCCAGGCAGACCAAATGACCCAGGCGAGAGGGAGAGAGGCCGCAAACAGAGGCAGAAAAGGTAAGGTCAATGAGGGAGACAGGAAAAGACGAAAACATGAAAACGAGGAAACGGAGCTGAAGGTACATTGATAGCAAGATAGACATGAACCCCGCTCACAGATCCACTCTGTGAGGAACAGCCACCACCGGAGACAGTCGTGAAGTTTACATATGGGGAAGGCGAGAAGGGATTTGCTAACAGCACCAGTGCAGCCCATTGCAGCGCAGTAATGGATGATTCCGATCTGATTGGGAGATGGGTGAAATCAATTCCTACCTTTGCTTCGTTTTCCTTGTCCCGCCAGTAGTCTCCCCGATTCGGCAGCCATTAGCTAATATGACTGTCGGTGAAGTGGCATATCACCGTTCATGTGCAAGAAAAAAAAAGTTAAAAATGACGACGTCTTGAAGGCAATGTGCCGAGAAGGTGGAATCTGCCTTCAGGTCATGTCAATGTTGCTTAAATGGGTATCATCACAGGAATTTCTAACACGTATTGTTAACTCGGATAGTTTCACGCCGGCCCAGGTCTTAAAAGTCCTTTTCCAGCTGCAAATTTTTCGCCACGGTGTCTGTCACGCCGGGATTTGGTCACCAAATAAGTCAAACGGAGCTGGTGTACACACACACGCACACACAAGTCCTGCTGCAAACCAGTTTCTACAAGCTAAAAGAAACTGGTTGCTTGCTACCTGGCGTGACTGCCAGTACAAGCAACGCACAGAGAACCCACCTCCCCTCTCTGAATGATCACTTACAGATGTGAAGCAGGGAACCAGAACTAGCAAGCTAACGCAAGCTAGTGACTACCGTGGCTAACTGGCTAGCCACGTTATCCAATGTGGCTACAGCTACCGCAACCCCAGAAAATCAACAGAAACTTTGATTTATATTTCTACATTCGCTTGTGAAAACAGGCATTTGATTTCACTTTTCATACACAAGATAAGTAATCGATCATGTTTGCAAATTTCTTGTTTACTATGCTAACATTAGCTGGCTAGCTACTATTAGCATGCCATCTTGCAGACTGTCTTGGAAGCAAACTGTACCCTTTCTCCGTAGCTTGCTCTGCTGTCCTTTAAATTGAAACTCTCTGGTGTGTCATTGCCAGAAAACCAGTCCTCACTCGATGTATGCTTGTTGATCCACCACTCAACTATAATTCATTCAAAAACGCAAATTTTGCCATAATTATCATGGCCTTCTATCGCTACCGGACAAAGAGGGACAAACAGGAGGATCGCGCACGATGGATGGATCCATGTCAACGCAAAAATGGGGGTGTCGATAAGTAAACTACATAAATATGTAATGAATTATCAAAATACAGTATTCAACATGATTTGTAACGTATGGAAATCTTGTTTGTATTTTATTAATCTTTAAAATATGCCCGTAAAGTCACACTTACTTTATTTAGCTTAAAATAGAGAATTAGCATCTCACCTTTCATTGGCATATTTGGAACAGCTCAGAGTGGACCATTTCCCAACTGTAGCCTGTGCAATTACAGATGGGCCGGACATTAATTAGACAGCCAATTAAGCCTATTATCAAGTGACACCATGATTAATATTAAATTAATGTCCAACATCAAAATATTAATATGACTGTCAACTTCAATTCAAGTTGCTCTCTGAGTAAACTTCCACATAAATGGAGAGAGGCTTCTGTGCACAGATGTGCGTCGAAGCCAAAACTGCTCATGATGCCCATGTGCTGTTTGCTTTTTTCTTCAGTATTGGCACATGTATAATAATAGGTTCAAAAGTGTTCGCTTAAGTCATAAATGCAAGGAAAAATAACGATCTCACAGTGCAAGAGCATCATTCTTGGTCACCTTGGAATCCATACTATATTTAGATCACAAAATCCTAAGTCTACCCTGTTGTCTACAATTAAAAGCTTATCACCGCCCACCAGGTCCTGCCTCCCCCTCCTCTCCTCTCCTCTATACTCCAGGCGCACACAGGAGCCTCATTGCGACCAGAGCAGGCTGTGAAGGATCAGACAAGCCACACTGGGAATGGGACCACAAATAAGAAGCAAGAAAAACTTTGCCCTCTTTCGGGTGTTTCCTCTCCGAAGACATCTGTTCATTCAAAGGGAATGAAATAACACTCTGAGAAGAAGACGAAACAGGTGTAAGATAGGTACAAATGGGATAAAGAGTTTTTCTTGTGCCAAAAGGGCATGCAGGCTGTAAGTTTTTACCAAATTTAGAGTTTCAAGATTGAGTTTCTAAAGGCTTAAACTGGGGTTTTGAGATCCTGCAAGCTCTGTCCTAGAATAAAGCAGCGGAAGTCTTTTGTTAGAAAGCTGTGATTTCTAAAGTTGCGTCTCTGGGGCCCCGCTGGTGCATGGCGCTAAAAGGTGTCGTGGCATGCGGAGAACTTTATGGGTGTCCGTGCTGAGTAACAATGGCAAAGTGGTTCAAAGAGTTCCCGATCAATCTGAAGAATGGTACCGATAGGATCCGCTCAGCTTCCGAATCAGGCTCACAACCAAGGGCTAACAAAACCGGGCTAGTGGCAAGCATAGGTACCAGAGCAACAGGCTCCAAAACGGGACATCGTAAGAACTCCTCTCCTGACAGCACAGGTGGAGGAGTCGGGTCCCTCCTGTCTGGGAGAAACCGGAAAAACTCGGCGATAGAGTTGAGTAGAAATGGTGCGGGTTCCCTCAAGGATGGGAAAGTGTGGGACAACCTGTTGTCTGGGAAAAGTCGTAAAAACTCCAAAGCTGAGCCGGTATTTGAGGAGCAGCAGCAGCAGCAGCAGCACAGACCCCTGAAGAGTTCAACATCTGCAAACGCTTACATCAACCGACTGATCAGGGTGGACAAACAGGACAAAAGCCCCAACTTCAACAGCAGCACCATCACCAACCAAGTGGTACCAGAAGCAGAGAAACCAGTGCAGCCCAAGACTGAAACTGTGAGTAACATATACAAGATCCAGTATATTTATAGCCTTTTAAAACTTTGAATTTAAATGAAATGAAATAGAAACCACCATTTAATATAATATCAGTAAAAATAATAAAAATTCTGTGCCTTCACACAGTCCAAAGTGTACTTGGGAATATCTATTACACCTTTATGCAAATTTTAAAGTGATGCTGTACTTTTTTCCTAATATTGCTGGTTTTTGCTCAAGACTTATATACAAAGATTTTAAACCAAATACACTACACAATTAATTATTTGTAGTATATGGTTTCTAACTTGGCATCAAGTAAAACTGTTTTTGTAAGCCCTAGCTTGATAAGTTGGATCTATGGCAACCTTTCCTCATCCCAGCAGATGTCAAAAACTGGTAAAATAAACACATTTTCTCTATTCTATTGCATATTTGGAATAAATTGTTAAAAAAAAATTACAGACTCTGAGAATTGACATTATTGTTTCAGTTTTCCCCTCCTCTTTGTCTTCACTTCACCCTTTGTGTCCACTCCTCCCAGCTTGTCTTTCTATCTCTCCCTCTCTTCCTCTCCACCCTTCGTCCTCACACCCACTTTGCCTTGAATACAAAGCTGTGGTCAGACGTGAGGCTTTGCTTTTCTCCCCTGTATGTAATCTGGCTCGGTATTCTTCTTCTCTCACCCCCCTCCCTGTTTTTCATCACAATCAGGCCCTCTTGGTGAAGGCTATCATGTTATAAAAAGCATCTCGCTACTTGACACCTAGGTGCTAACCCAAGTCCCCTCTAGCTCAGCTTTGAAAAAGAAAGGGGGTAGTTAGACTGAAAAGTCAGTGATGGTGGAGAGATAGTGAGAAAAGTGACAGATACAGAGAGGGAGAGTAACATGAGTTTTATATTTCATAAGTTGGGTGAATACCCATTTTTGATTCATTTTTCATGATTACAGCCACAGGTTTTGATTGACTGAGTCTTGTAATATTTCTGCGTCTAAGTCCCCTTCTTAATTAAGTCTCAATTTCTTCTCATTAAAACTACGCGCCTTACCTAAATTTGTGTCCGAGCTTCCCAAGCATCCTCCTCTTTATTCAAAAACCAGTGAATGTGAACAGTTTTTTGGCAGAGGAACATAACTGGAAGTTATTAAAGGGGGCACAATGCATTTTACAGCCTATACCATTGTCTTTTGGGTAACAGCTTGTAAAATAGATGAGTTACACTGCACTGATAAGATGAGGAGCATGTCAGGCATGACTGGTGGAGTATAACAGTGGATGTTGACAGCGAAGAGGAAGGTCTTTACTGTTAAAGTGCCCCTTAAGTCAAGATGTAAAACCAGGTACTTTTCTGAACAAGTGAAGCCTTAAGTGCTCAGTACAGAAAAACCATCCTTGGTTGTTGGAACTGGCCTTGAATGATACCTGCACTGATACCAGGCTAAGTTAACTTTACTGAAACTTGGCACTACAAATATCTCTCAGCAGTTATCAAAAACAAACCCATAGTCCATATAAAACCATAACAGTTAATTTAGAGTTGTAAAAGTAAACAAGTTAAATGATATACTTAACCATACCGAAAAATTTTAGAACAAAATAAAAACGAGCCTTGGATATTGAGAATTTATCACCTGAGTTCTGCCCCCTACAAACTCAGTTATTTATTGTTATATTTTTCTGCCTTTAAATGTTTTCTTTGTTCCAACTCCCAGGGTACAAGTTAAAATAGCAGTTAGCTTGGAATGTGTACCACATCACTTCCTCTCTGTTAAATTAGAATCGGCTGACTACTAGACATAAGCTAACCACAATATTTAAACTATAACTAGCTTATATTACTCTTAACTCGCTTATCTTTTTGTGTGACACTATCAAACAGTATATTTACATACTGTTAGACATCAGCTTACTTTCGCAATTAACCTGTACCTAGCTTAAATTCCTAGTTGGTTGTCGAGGGTTACAACATCAGTCAGTTTTGTCTGCTAGCCTTTTTTTCTGTTGCACTAATAAACAGTAAATTTGCATACTGGTAAACATCAGCTAAAATTAGCATTCAACCTAGGTAACTAGCTAAGTAACAAGCTTAAATTCCTTGCCAGTTGTAAAGTGTTATACTATCAAACCTTTAGAAAAGAAAAAAAAAAAAAAAACACGACATAAGCTGACATTAGCATTTTACTTTAACAAGCTTAAATTTTGTAGCTGGCTAATATTTTCATACAATCAAACGTATTGATTTGCTTTGAATTGGCTAAACGTTCTCACTACACAATAGCTAACATTAGCTTCAACCTATTGTTGGCCAACACTGCCACTCGCTAACTACTTGTGAATTAAATACTATCAAACACTTAATGTTTATTAGAATTGGACAGTTGCTATTGCTGCTTTAAGAAACAGCGTTTTTATTGATAACTTACTTTTTCTCTGTTTTTCATGTTTCTTCATTGTCAGTTGCTAAATCATTTGCTGTTGATTTAGCAGTTGCTAATAAACTGTGTAGCACCTATTCAAGATTTTTCTGATTTCACTTTTTTACATGATTTGCTTATTCCAAATCAGCAGAACATTTAGATAGTATTTGAACTTTTTAGCCTCATAATGATGGAAACTGTTGAAATATTGTGTTACAACTCAGTGGTTAATGCTCAGTCAATACACACCACACAACCATTACACTTTGTTTTTCCTTCTACTTTGTTTGTTGCTCTTTGACTAATAACTAAATACCCTTTTTAATGATGTTTTTGCAATTTTTGATTCAGTTGATCATCCTTGAAGACTACGCTGACCCCTTCGATGCTCAGAAGACCAGAGAGCAAAGAGAGGCAGAGAGGGTTGGGGAGAACGATGGTTACATGGAGCCTTATGATGCCCAGCAGATGATCACAGGTAAGACTGTCATTCATCATCTATCACTGTCTTTTTCTGTCGCTGTGATACTTCAAACAGCTCCTAATAACGGGATCTGAAGCCTCATGTTTGACCGGAATCCTGTCTTTCTGCAGGATTTGTGTTTTCTTTCTCCCATTTGTGGTGGTGAATTGTGAACTTGTTCCCTCAGCGCTCCCTGTGCCCCCGTGGGGTTGCTGTGGCAACTGTGTTGCGTTCGGACAATGGGTGCAGTTTCCTGCCCCTTCTTCCTCTTTCCTGTCTCTGTTTCCTGGTACTATTCTCTTAAAAGGAAGTTGGCCCTCTCAGCCCCCCCTCACCTCCTCCTCTGTGTAACCCCCTATATGGGCCTGTCTGGCCATTTATCAAAACTTCCCAGCATGGAGGAAGACTGGTGGTCCGCCATCCAATCACATGCTCTCCTGACCTTTTCTTCCATCACTCCATTGTTTCAACTCAAAGGGTTACACAATAGCCTGCTGTGAATGTGAGCATGTTTTATTGCAGTTCTCTGTAGAAGATTTGGCTTCAATCAGTGACCAGTACTACTTCCAGGCCTCCTCAGAGAAGTCTACAGAGGATGTGATGATGTGACTGAGTCAGTTTATGAGACTTAAATCATGCTGAGGAAGTGAGCAAGTGCCTGATGTCAACCTGACTCAAAGCACAAGGAGACGGGAATAAGAACACATTATAAAGCAGTAGGCATCAGTGACCAGAATGAAACTTTGTTTATGGGGGATTAACTTCTTTGTTGACTCAAAAACTAATGGTTCAGCAATAGCGAGTAGCATTTTCAACTGAAATTGGAGGCTTAGCACACAGTAAAAACAGAGGGACCATAACTTTAAAAGTTGTTCAGATAAATCATGTAATAAACTGGGAATCATAATTTTTGAAACCTGTACTGAGAATGATTTTTCTTTGCTTGAACTGATGGTAGATTTGTTCTTCATTGGAAGTTTGTCATTCATCTTTTATTCCTTATTCACACAAACAAATCACATTAAGAAGACACATCAGCACAGGTACATCAATCAAATAGCTGATAAAATGAGTCATGCACAATTTCACACCACCCTAGTCCATTAGTCATGGCTGTGTCACACTCCAAGGATCATAACTAATGGTTTTAATTCCGCTTAATAAATCTTTCACTACTTACTAAAAAATTAATCAGAACTTTTTCTATCAGTGATACATGATTGGACTGTATAATAACTCCTCTTCTCAACGAAAAGTGATTCAATCACTCCTCATTAACCATTTATAAACAGTTTACCACCTTCAATTGTAGGAAAAAAGTATTAACACCAGCTGATAGCACTGTACATTAAAGGACGTTGTGTTGTTTATGTCCAGTCTTTTTAACAGTCTACCAATATTGTGTTTAATGCAAAGCCTGTCTGAGAAGTAGGCATTAGCTGTTCAGAAGCCTTGAGTCAGGCACACTGAATAATGCAATTTCAAAGTCAAAATATTTGTATTAGAGGATGCAGTTTAGAGGCCATCAAATAAAACTTTTTGAATAAATGTATTGTTTTTGATATAACATGGACAGCTGACCCCTTAGAGTCATTTTTTATGTAAACAAGGGCTTTAAAGGTGATATTGAGGTGACCCAATTGGGACCTTGAATCATGAAACTAATGTATTGTTATTCTGAAGAATGCTGAAAACAATTTTGGAGACCATTTACTCAGAGAGCGCAGACCTCTGCCAAGCGTATTGTGATTGTCACGCAACACTTTAGCCCTACTTTAATGTTATACTCCCTTTCAGCAGACTGTCTGCTACAATTTGGTGTTAGTTGCAGGTTTTTACGATAATTTGTTACCTGACAGTGTTGAAAATTATGATGACCAAGTACATATGTCATATTGCAGATCTTAGTATCCAGAATAATGCCAGGATCTGGATCGTACTTTTACATCTGCTAGAAATTGTGGTGACCTTGTCTTGTATTGTTTTGCAAAGCAATCCGACCATTTGTCGTGGAGTGATATACACATATGGTGTAAGCTGTATGGTGAAAGCAGCCCTATCTTACAATAATAAAGAATTCTTTAAAAAATCCAGGATCCAGACGGTGATCCACATCACCTCCAAAATTTGATGACTTCTTTCTCAACCCATTTTGAACATTACCTGGAAATTTAATCAAGATCCATTGGTTACTTTTTGAGTTATGTTGTTCACAGACAAACAAACAAACTCTCCCAAAAACATAACCTCCTTGGTGGAGGTAGCAAATAAAAGGATAAGTTGAATATAGGGTGAGTTTTTTTCATGTACCTCCCCAGATTCTTAACACAGTACTCCTTATAGGTAGCAGATGCGGCCCCTGGTGGCCATTAGGAGGAATGAATATTTTAGATCCAGCGCAAAGGCCCACCTCTTCATAATGTCTTTAATGTGCACATCCTGACTTCTTCAGGGGTTTTTAATCCTTAATAAGTGATCCATTTTTAATTTTTTTATTATTGTTATTATTCTTTTATTTTAGAGATCAGACGTCGGGGGTCCAAGGACCTGCTAAAGGTGTGTGTGCTGACAGAGGTGAGTGAGGTAACAACAGAGGAAACCCAGCCTGCACCCTTACAGATATATGACGTCCCATACGAGGGGAGCGGTGATGGTGACAAGCTGGGAGTCACACGTCCTGAGCTGGATTCTCGTCCCTCAGCTGAGTACGAGCTGCCCTGGGAGTGGAAGAAGGAGCACATTGTCAGAACGCTGTCAGGTACTTTACACTTCATACGATTAAACCTGAGATCAAGCCCAGCATTAAATCTTGAAATAAAGGAAAAGTGGGGATTTTTTGTGTCTGTAAACTCTTGACTGACTTGCGTGCACATTTGAATTGTTGAAGAAGCTCTAAAAACAAATACATACTTTCTGTTGGCCTAGTTTGACTGAACTAATAACCACTTAAATTTATATAACATAGCCTCAACTGTGTGTCTTCTCTGCCTTGGATCAATATGAAGCACATTTGTTTCAAAAAACAACTCAGGCCTGCTTTTGCATGTATATTTTATATGCTGCGTAGACCAACAGCATACTGAAAAACATCGTGCATGAATCATCAAACCGCCGTCTTCTTATTTTAGACTTACTGGAGGCTTCTGCACCCAGTTCAAACTCAGGCATAGAGACAGATTTTTTTTATTTTGCATAAATACATATCCTCTCTCATCATTCTTCTTCCCTCAGCACAGTTTGACAGTCCTGAACGCCCAGCCAAAGATGACACACCTCACCACACACTCAGCAGGAAGCCCCAACTTCCTCCAACCCAGCCCCAGCAGCAGAACCAGCATCTGAGGCAGAAAAGCTGGACCCAGAAGATCCTGAGATCCTCTCCTCCAACCCTGTCACCAACCTCTACCCCTGAAACAGAGGCCTGCTGTGTTGACCCCTCCCTTCCCCTGGAGAAACAGAGGTGAGAATGTGGAAATAGGTAAAAATATTAAAAGGAAATAGGATTACATGATGAGATTTCTCTGTAGATACATAAATATCTTATGCTCAAACTATTTAGAGAGAATTAATGTCAGAATGCGTCTGCATCTGTTTCCTATTCCTGTAATAAAGCCTAACTGTGGAGTAGTTATGAATCTCAGTTACATAAGAGTATTGCTCATTTCCAAATGGTTTTATACGAAAAGAGGCTCTAGACTTGATCAATAACAGATGAAATGTAATCCCACCCTCTGTCTCAGCTGGTACCATGGCTGTGTGACTCGCCAGGAGGCAGAGTTTCAGCTGCAGTCCTGCAAAGAAGCCAGCTTCCTGGTCAGGAACAGTGAGTCGGACAACAGCAAGTACTCCATCGCCCTCAAGTGAGTGTGAGCTGGAAGTGCGGTCAGTTGTGTCTCCAGGGTGGAGTGTTGCATACTAATAAAATATACTGTTGGTTATGGAGGGATAAAAGTTGGTCACTTGTCAAAAGTTTGCCTTTGTTTACTTTTTTCTCAAGTATGACGCATGATATCAGGATCAAGCTTATTGTTCCCAGTTTCTGAGAGATTCTTTGTCTTTGCGCTTAATTTTGGGTCAAAATATTAGTTTCAGTTCCCCGGTCTCAGGTAATTTCTTTTTTAATTAATGGTACTTATACTACCCAATGGGGTAGTACCCAATGGAATAGAAATGCTGAATGATTATAAGGGTCTCAAAAATATGAAAACATTTGCTGTGTAATATTTCTTTTTCAAGGGACTCTAAATCCCTTCAGGCGTGCATGCTTACACTTGAAAATTTGTATTATTAATTTATTATTCATGTGTGTCTCTGATGTTTGAACTTCATATAATACAGTTTTTATTGTCTTTTCAAAAGATTTGTGAGTTCACAGCTCAAGTTAACCCCTGTTTGAATCCTGTTTTAAAAAACTAGTGTGGGTAGAATTAGACATTTTTTTTAGTGATCAGATTTTAGATTGAAACATGCCCTTGCTCTCTCCTCCCTGTATGTGAAGCTCCCTAAGTGACAATTTCTCTCAAGGACAACAAGCAGCAAGTTTTTGTCATCAAAAAAACTCAGATGAATAACAAAAACAAGAATTTCTCATGGGAACAATAACAATTTTCTTCTTCTTCTACTTCTTCTTCTTCTTCTTCTTCTTCTTCTTCTTCTTCTTCTTCTACTTCTTCTTCTACTTCTTCTTCTACTTCTTGTGCACTTGTGATGACCACTCACCAAAAGAAAAAACTTATATGGACTGTTACTAGCATTTATGAAAGAATCCTGCTCCTTTGTAAAAATAAAAGGCTCATTATAAGTTAACATGAACAAAACCACTGAACTGTCTCTCATAATAATAAGACTTGTGGTTTCCATCTGTCTACATTCATCTTTGTATTGCTGTTAATGTCTCTCCTCTGTGTGATTCAGAACAAGCCAAGGCTGCGTTCACATCATCGTCGCCCAAACCAAAGAGAACGGCTACACCCTGGACCAGAGCAGCTGTGTGTTCCCCAGCATCCCAGAGGTGGTTCACCACTACTGCACCCAACGTCTGCCTTTCAACGGGGCTGAACACATGACCCTCCTTCACCCGGTGCCTCGTGTGTACTGACTCCACCCCTGCCAGCCTTAGGTATACAAATCAAACACACCCCTGTGCAAACATGGACCAAAAATCACCTCACCTCTGATCGATGAGTGCTCCTACAACTCCACCTTTCCTCAGAAACACTCTGTCTAACTTGGCTGTATCATCCTACTGATGTTTTTATTTGATCATGGGTTTGCAGCTCCCTCTGTGTTTAGAAACCTCAGATGCCTTCTTCTTCTTCTGTCTTGATCTCCCTTTGATGTGCTGCTGATGCAAATCATCTGAGCTGCTGTTTTGCATGTGAACAAGGAGGAAGCACAGCAGTGCAAGAAATGTATTAATGATTCAATCTGACTCATGGCCAGATGTGAGGTGTTAATTTTCCAATGAGGCGCAGTCAGAAACATCATGTAATACTTCAGTTATTATGACTAAGTCAAATTGAAGTAAGAAATTGTTTTAATGCAGAAGGAAACTCCTGTAGCTCTCTTTCTCCCCCTGGTGGACGTGCTGGTACACTGCACCAACAACCCAAAGAATTCCTTTTTCTCCTTAAAATTGATCAAATCTACCCACAGTGGATATCTTCCCTCTGATCAAGATACCAACAAAGACATGCATTTCATCTTTTTGCTGGCAGCACGTTTTTAATTTATGCTTTTATTCTTGTTAGTTGTCTGTAACCACCGTCCCCTGAGGATTTCCTCTGTTGTACTGTGAATGAGGGAGTTGTTTTCTACTCTGTCTGCACTGTGAAGAGCGGGTGATTCATCCTGATGCAATGCGCTCAAAGAATTGTGGATTTACAAGAGTGAGAGCTTTTAATGACAACTACTGAGACTTTAGTTTATCTGGAGTTTATCTGGAATACAAGCGACCTAAATTGGGAAAATATCTGTGAAATAATCCTGCTGATTATTGGTATCTATGCTAAAAAAAACCCTCTGTTAAGATTATTTGTTACATTAAAGTTTATTTACAGCTATAATGGAAAAGTATTTAAATGAGGATAACAAGATAAACTTGTTTGAATATTATATTTTAAAATATGTGTTAATCTTTATTAAGACCCCTTTGGCTAAAATTAACCCCATAGTTCTCAGGATCTGATGTTGCCCCTGGTGCTAAGAGAAAACCAAAAAGAATAATCAAAGCCATATTTTATTCAGTTTTCTTTTTTTTTCTACCAGATGTAACTCAAATATTTGATGTGTTACGTACACTTTTAAAGATGACTTTGCAGGAAATTATTGCAACACACCCTGTTAGCCTCAAGGATCATGATAAAATACAGCTTAACCAAGGTTAGATTTTATATTGTACAGTTTTGGAGGTCTGCCATTCCCACGTCTCTCAAAACATAAAAAGATGTCAGGTTGTAGTTTTTGGCAGAGCCCCGCGGAGACACACCTGCTTTACATTCTTTTTTTTTTTTTTTTGCTATGTGGAGACCTGTATTGCATGCATTGTAAAACTGATTGGAATAAAAGGTCCTGAATCTTAATTCTGGAGATCCTCTGTGAGCTTCCCTCTGATCTTAATAAATCAACAACATAAACAGCAAAATGTGCGGGTGTTTTTTTCTGCGTTCAAAGTGAATGATCAAAGGAACAAACTGTCTCTTCATCCCAGAGGAAGCGGCCTCTTCACAGATCCTGGCATGACTGAATGAGGGCATATTTGAGCATAATGAATCTTTAAAGTATCAGTTTGATTGTGGTTTCAGCAGTTTGATAGTTTGGATGACGGAGCTTAATTTCGCTAAAAGGGGATTGATTATTGTGGCAGGTGAGAGAAAAGGTGAGGAGGACAGGTCTACCTGGGAGATAAGGTTTTAACCGAGGATCATGTTGAGGACAAACATCTTCAGAAACAGTGTGTATATCCGAGCTTAACGTGGCATTAAAAAGAGACAAGTAGTCTCACGTCGAGGACTCTTAATGTGAAGGATAAAAAGAGCAATCGACACCATCGCTGTCCATCTCACCTTTTCTTACGCCCTCTCTTTTACCCTCCTCACTCCTTGGCTGTTATCTGAGGCTGAAATCCGTCTGTCACCGGTTTCTCCTTGACCCTTGGAGAGGACACTTGCACTATTTGTTGCCAAGAAGAGTTTGAGGTTTAATTTATGAAGGTGAGTTACCCACAGGTTAGGTTTCTTTTTCTTTCTAAAACCAGAGGCGGTTTCCAGGCCTCTCCTGCATATTGTGTCATATCATGGAGATGGTTTGCTGCCAGCTTTTGACACTAGATGCAGGTTAATAATGAGGCACTGCTGGAAACCTTTACTGAGTTAATGCAGTTTAAAGAAATGAAGAACATGAAAAGCTAGTTCAACTCAAGAAATGTTAGCACAACATGTTGTACACTCAGAAGCCAAAACAGTTGAAGTGGAGGCCTGTTTTCACAGAGTTGAATAGTCACGTTCTCACAGGACAAATCTGAGACTTAAGAGGATGAATGGGTGCAAAGAAAAGAGCTGCAAATGTATTTTTCATTGCCTGGTTTTTCCGTATCTCTAATTTCTGGGTAACTTCTGACACCCAAAACACAACAAGCCAAGCTTTAAGTGTAACACGCCGTTTGTACACTGGATTTAAAAGTAAAATATATTTATATATAAAGAAAAAATAATTAATTACTTTCCATCTTTGCCTGATATATCAAATCATGGTCTCTGAACTGAGAGTGCCAGGCCTTGTAACTCATATGTCTCCTGTCTCCTCACTGGCACTGAGCTGCAGCCATAAGGTCTCTGCACTCCTCCATCAAGATGGATTTCATGAACCTGAGGAAAGCGGGCCTTCTCGAATTCTCGCCAAGAGCAAGCCAGCTACACCTGGAAAGGAATTAATCATCACACAATATAGACCTGGAGCCATCTGTGCCACTGTATACTTGAATGGATAATCTCATTTCATTCTCACATGTATGCTATCCTACTCTCATGCAGCCGCTGCCCCCTCTTGGCGTGATCGCTGCCTGACTCTACCTGATGGACGTGGTGGCTTGACATCTGGGTGTCGCTTGACCTGATCTGTTGGTAACCGAAGTGTTCCTTATCTGATGCTTCAGGCCTGGTGCCCGTGACACAGTGTGGCTTTGTGTTGCTCATCTCCTCCGCTCACACAGAGTAGCAGCACCTGCCATGTGAGATCCATCAGTGGGGACAGCTGCCATTTAGTTTCAATCAGCTCACCTGGTAAGGTCAGGCGTGGCTTTAGATACTGTTTGCACGACGACCCAGAGCTGTTGTTCCAGTGTGACTGAAGAAACCACAGAATGGAGGATTTACAAAGTGCTTTAGAGCAGTGTTTCCACACCAAGCTCACATAAGTCAATGTCACATTGAGAGAGAGGAAGCTTTTAGGCAACTGAGTGTATTTTTACATTTGACACAAATAGTTTAAGGGGTGTAAGTTTGAATAAAGGGTATCTATAAATAGTTTTTCTATCACCACTTCTTAAAAGGTCAGCAAATGGAAAAATGATAGGTGGTAAAAATATGAGGAACATGAGATAAAATAAAAAGTGGAAACAGCACACTTCATATCACACTAGCTAATATCAGCTAATAGCTAATGTAAATGTTTAGCATCTTTTTGGCTCATGTGGATGTAAGTTTGTAATCAGTGTAGGGTCATGGCTTCTAAAACAATGAAAACATTTATTTACTAGCAAACACTACAATATACTATTGCATTGTGTAAAACTAGCAAAAGATCATATTAGCATTTTAACACTTTTTAGAAATCTAAGCTAATACTAAAAATGAAATAGTGTACAAAAAGCAGAAGGTATAGTTAGCAGCCAGTAGGCTAGTACTAGCAGAGGCACTTTGTTGTTGTACTGTTTTGAACTACTACTGGAAGTGGTGTTAGCATTCGTCCACCTCTTATCAGAAATGTAGGCTAATGTTTGCAAGGCGTTGGTGGTATTCCTGTTGCAGTTTGACAGTTACTGAAAGTAGTGTTTGTATTCATCCACCTCTTAGCAAAATGTAAGCTAATATTGAACATGGATATTCATATTGTGTACAAACAGCAGAAGGTAAAGCCTACTGTGCTGAACTAGTACTGAAAGTGATGCTAGCAGTCAGCCGCTCTTGGCTAACAATTAGACTAGCTTATAAGTGGCTTTCCTGTTGTACTGCAGGCAACACTCAATTTAGCAATAAACTTCTTCCTAGCAAATTGTTAGCTAATAAAGCTAAAAGAGAGATTAATATCCAGTCTTTTAGTCTCTCAAGGCAATGTTAATATTTGTTATTTGTTTGATTTTAGTTAAAAAGTCAAAAAGTGTTTTAACTTGAAAAAATTACCTGCACTTTTAAACCTTCTGTTGTTGTTTTTTATTCTTGATGGTCAGTTTTGAGGATGTTGAATGATTTTAATTAGCCAGTTTTAGTCTACAGGAGTGACAGTCACATAATTTAGATGCAAGATCATATTACTACAACCACAGTTCTGCTTCATACAGAATCCCTGTGAAGTTTCATGACAAAAATAAGGACTATGTTTTGGAATAATATAAACATTGAATCACACCTATAGATTTTGAAACTCTAAATAATGCTCTTCCTCAATCAAAACAGAATGAAATACAGTCAGAAAATATAATGTGACTTAACTTATTATCATATTTAACTTTAAAGGGCCTTTTGTGCGGGATGAGTTATTTAGGTACTGTGTAATGCTCCATCTTTTTTGATACTTTCACTTGTAATAAATGTTAAATGATTTCTAAACTTACATTTCCTCCTATGCAAATTTTACCAGTTGACATGGTGTTTCTGTCATTTTTTCTGCTGTCCTTGGTCTGATATAAGCTGAGCCTGCAGTCTTTTGAAACCAGAAAAAGAAGGTAACAGAAGTCAACAGTTGGTTATTTGTTTTTCCTCGGGCTACAACAGGTCTCACGTCATCGTGGACACTGTTTTGTTTTGAACTGTTTACCTCTCTGCAGGCTGAACACTTTCAACTCAAATATTCAAACCGTCCAATCAGAAGACATGTTTAGAGACTGCGAGGCTTAGGAATGAAAGCAGATCGGAACCACGCCCATAAACGCTGGCTGACCTGAAAGCTGTTTCTTTCCTTATTGCTTTGAGGTAAGAAGAGTCAGCACCTATGCTCATCAATGCTCTTGCACAATGACACTCAACGGTACAGAAAGGAAAGGATCTGTGTTTCAGTATTTCTCCTTTGCTCATATTTAAAAGTGATGAGCAGCTGTTAAAGCCAATGAGGTGGAAGAAGGAGTGTTAATTTACTGATCTGTGTGTGTCTGTGTGCGTGTGTGTGTGAGACACCAAGGGACATAAAATTTGCTTACAGTCACAGAAACTTGAGCATTCCTGTGTGATTATACCACTGCTTTCCAAGTAACATACTTCACTAATGTGCTCCATAAATTGGATTCACTCCCTGCGCCTATGCAGCCCTTCCTTCATTCACAAACACACGCACACACATGCACACAAACACCCTTTATCTTACCTCACACCCTTGCTTTCTTTTCCCCCTCTTCCTTCTCCTTCTCTCTCTCTTTTGAAGAACTTTTTTTTCCACACAGATCCAAGTCAAACATCTGGGTCAGCTTATATCTAGTGGAACAAGACTTGCAGGATATTGTTGGCAGGATGTGTGAGCTGGAGCAGTTTACTCTGTGGGAATCCCCAATACACACACACACGCACACACACGGACAGGACGCTGACACACCAACACACACACACACACACACACACACACACACACACACACACACACACACACACACACACACACACACACACACACACACACACCAACACACACACACACACACACACACACACACACACACACACACACACACACACACACACACACACACACACACTTGCACAGTTTGCTGACATTGTTTCTCTCCTCACCATTCAACTTGATTTCCAGGTGCGGGGATTCATGTCCGACATGTGGATGAATGCTTGAGCAGCATGAGGGATTTCTAAGTATGTGAAACCAAACACGCCACATGAAATAGTTGGTTAAATGCCATGTTTAATATTTTGAAGAATGCATTGGTTATTACCAAAAAGGATTACAAAATAGGTGCAAGAGAGGGGAAATAATATTCTACTGTTCAACACTGAGTACATACAATAATATGATCATGTGTAACTCAATATATGTTCACAAGTTATTCATGTGCAAGAAATGCTTCAACATCCTGGTGTACTTTCTACAGAAATCTAACTCCCGTTTCTTTTCAGTGCCTTGTTTTACAACGTCAGAGCTGCTATAGTTGATTTGAAAGAAGCTGAAATGTATACCCTGCTCTTGATAGCTCCAGATATGCTGTGGTATGAAAAACACTCACTCCTTCTGAACGCCTTGTTTTCTCAGAACCCACAAACTATCCGCTGGGCCGCTCCCCTCATGTGTGTAGTTGTAGTGTTTACAAATTGCATAAGACAAAGCTCTTTCCTCTATCTCTCCTGATTTACAGTTCCTTCCCCCTCTTCTTCCTGCTTTTCCCTTTTTTTCACCCCCCCTCTTTTCCTTCCCCTCCTGCACTGATTCAATCTTTCTTTGACGAGTCGCCTTCTTTTGGTTTCTCGTCTGTTTTGAACTCCAGGAAGAAGTCGTTGCAGGCGACAGTGAGGGCGCCCATCAGGATGATGAACTCGGTGAAGTCCACCTCCCCGTCGTTGTTGGCGTCCAAGTCGTTCATCACCTTCTCGACTGCTTCATTATCTTTGGAGCTCTGTCAGTGAGCAGCACATGGAAAAGGAGAGAGTTAAAAATGTATGTGTGTGTGTGTGTGTGTGTGTGGACATACATCAATGCACCAGCCTGTCCAAACTTGTGTGCCAGAGTATGTGAGTGCATTCCTTTGCTTGTGTGTTGCGTATTTAGTGTACTAGTCTCACTTATTTGCCTCCTCCTCTTACCCCTAAGTAAGTCCCCAGCTCCTCTAGTAGCAGCTCCTTCAGCTCTCCTCTGCTCAGCGTGTACTTGTCACCTTCCTTCCCTGAGTACTTGTGGAAGGTCTTTATGAGCATCTGCATGGCACTCTCCAGGTTGGAACTGGGCTCCTTGGACATGCTGGAAAAAGCACAAGGCCAAAAAGGTCAGACTCAGCTGCAAAATGCTCGCTCCAACCCTTAGCTGCATGTGCGACCACATTGCAAGCTAAGTCTGAAGCCACCTCTGAGATAAAGTGATATTGGGACAGGCAGAAAGTTGGATGGATGAGTTGCAAGAAACCAAAGCAGAGAGGTTGAACAGCTCTCTGTGTGTGACACACAGAGGCTGTTAGAGACTCTAATCTAACTATGAGTGTGGTCACCGTGTGTGTGTGACCTTACTGGGTTTTACTTTTCTGATGTTTTGGATGGAAAGATGGAGGAGAGCTTTGGGGAAAGCTTTTCGAACAATCTTACACACATTGTGTCCGGCATCTTGGAGCTTCTTGTGCTGGACTCGTGGAGAGACTGTGCACACAACAGACACAGATAAGTCACCGTCAACGATGAAGAGTTAAAGCTAAATAAAGCAAAGACATCAAAAGGAAATTTGAGGAACATTTGCACTGAGGCCACTTCTTTAGTTATCACTGCTGCAGGCTAACATGACAAACCACACGCTGTAAAACATGTTGGGTGGCCTTGTCGTCCTAATTGGAAACCAGGACAAAAAAGGCGCCAGCTTTTGAACTCCAAAGTTGTAAGAAGTCAACCTGTTTGGAAATTAAAGTCTACGGCTAACCCTCAATGAGCAAGGTGCACACAATCAATCTGACACTGTGCATGATTCATGAACAATCAGCTAATACAAAAGGAGACAGAGGCCGGCTTGTGTCGCTGCTTATTGCTCCTCGTCACTGTCGGAGAGGTCAGTGTTGCAGACAGTGAAGACAAAGGAGGAAGCGAGTGGACACCGAAGCTAGCTAACTGGAAAATCTATAGGGGTCATCCGTCTCACCGCCTGCCACGATACAAAAGGGAACCATGGTGACCAAAAAGCTGTCAGTAACATAATATAGAGAATGGTGATGTATGGTGTTAAAAGATGATTAAGATCAAATTTCTGCAACCTTTAACCCGACTTTATTTGATGGTAAAATTGTGCATTTGTTTTGTTTTCTTGACAAATGAGAGACACTGAAATGACCTCCAAGGTTTGCATAAAGTTTTCGTTAATATCCCTGCAGTTGTCGTGTCTGTTCTGATTCAGCATCCATAAACACTGCTTTTAAGAGCCAGTTACTTTTGGTTTCACTCTTTTGATTTATTTGTTTGCTGTTGTGAACCAACAGAAAGTAACAAGGAATTGTAGAAGGAACAAAAGTCCAAATGAATTCCCAAGTCCTTTGCTCAAATGCTGAGCGCCCAGACCCCAGTCGTTGAGCTGCAAGTAGTCCAGATTCAACAGATATTTCAGTTAAACCCTAAATGTCTTTACTTCAAACTTCATTGGATACAGAAGAGAAAGTCCAATGAAGGAAGCTGTCTGTCTTACCTGAGTGCTGATGGAGGGCCTCCTTTGTCTCAGAAGAGGTGCAGGGGACTGAGCCAAGGCAGAGATGGATGGGGAGAGAGTTCACCAGTGGCTTAAATATCACCTGCCCCTCTCCTCCGCTGCCACCTCCTCCTCCTCCATCTCCTTCATCCTCTTACATAGTCTATGCTTCTTCCCCCCCATCCTCCTTCTACCCTTCTTTCTCCTTGCACACTCACCCCACAACACAAACCAAGGCCTCAAGTTTAGATAAGTAATTGTCACAGTTTTATTTATTATTAGCCGTTAAACATGTTAGAATAAGCAAAAAAAATGATACAGCATAACATATGAAGTTGAAATACTATCATAGTGGTGTTTATGGCAGGAAATGAACAAGAGAACATCAACACACATGATGAACGCCCGCACAGTATCTTGGGATTGGTCCCACAATCACAAACATATTGAGCCTTTAAAGTACATCCATACACTTGTATGTTTATTTAATATATCATCTACATTGTAAAATGTTTTATCAACACAGGGTTTTATCTTCATTGACTGTGTCACAGAATGAATGAGACGTATTGTGCGGCTGCAAACACTCCCTGCTGCAAGTCTGCTGTGTTTCGTTCCGGCATGTTTTTAATCTACGCGGGGTTAAAGTTGGGTGGGGTTTACACTTTGGGACCGTTACAAAACTGTGCAGACAGTTCAATCTATTGAAAAACAACCCCTTCATCTACTGCTCCAAATGGGTGAAAAGGGAGCTGTGATCGAATAATTACCAGACAGGTTTGTTCACTCTTAATCTGAAGGAAGTGCAGGTCGTGCATGTTAAGTAAATAAAGCTTTATCCAGTTCTTTCTTTCGTATCGGCTGCTTATAATGATTGGTTGCAAGCAAAGAAAGAGCACAAAGATGCACGAAACACACCCGGCCTGTTGGGAATAGTAAATAATGAATGTAGCTTGCCAGTATATACAAGATACAAGTGCCCGAGGCCTGTGTTAAACAGATGTCTGGCTGTAGATGGTGCAAAAGAGTGATATGTTGACATTATTCACAGGAAGTACCATTCTAAGAAAAAAAATGATATAAAAAGACTACAAGTTTTCAGAGAAGTAACAATAGGAAGCAAAAAGCCCAAAAAGCCCGATATGTGGGTTAGTAAAAAGCATGTAGAAAACACAACAAGCACCGCAGGCAGAGCAGAGTGAGTGTAAATTAGTGTATTTGCACTGGGAGTGTCGCAGTGAGGTTGGGGGACCACGTGACTCAGGTTTATTTGTCTTGCCCATTTTGCTGCTGAGCAGTTTGAAGTGCCAGGTGCTGCTACGGTGCAGAAGGTGCACATTTGGTAGCTTGCCCACAACAATGTGAGCACTTTAAGCACCAGGCAGGCCAGGCCAGGTAGACCTATAACCTAGCAGGAGCTGCAACTTGAGCCTTTTTCTCATGGCTGCATTATTGATGATGAGACAATTTACAGTTCATTAAATTGTAATTAACAAATTGCATATAATGTGACAAAGACGTACACGTTCAAGTGATCTCCATAGTGGTCCAAAACAAGAAAGTTAGTTAAAAAATTAAACATGGAGAGGCCTTTTCTGGCTTACATACTGACCTCAATAATTGCAATACAAAGGTAATACTAGGAAATAAATTTTGGTTAGCATGCAAACTTTTATGTATGATCTGTTGTAGAAGTCCACACCATATAGATTCTTATCCATGGCTCAGTTTACTATTTGCCAAAATAAAAGCACAACAACCTCTCTGACACTACCACCTTGTGTGATGGGCAGGATCACTCGAGCCCTGGATTACTTTCATGTAATTGTTCGTCTCCCAGGGTGTGTTAGCCATCCAGCGCCTAATCCAGTTGTTTCCCAATGACTGGGACTTAAGGATCCAGTTGCAGGTCAAACAGGGTCTTTAAGCTAAATAAGGGTGTGACCAACAAACAAACAAACACACAAGCTTGAGCAAATGGTGCGAAGCCCAGCAGCAAGAAACAGAACTTAATGAGATCCACCAAAATAAAGATCAAGCGTCTGCAACCCCAATCCAGAGCTTCGTGAAGTAAACTCAAAGACTACACCTTTAATGACCTGTTAGTAGAGCCTGACTATGATTAAAGAGGCACGTATGGAATTTAATGCATGAATTGTATTTTTAAGTGTTCGAAATAAAACCTGCAACAGCAGTAATGGGTTTCTGAACTTCTTTGTTTGTTGTCTCGCTCCTATAATCCAGCTGGATTAGATTTCATGTACACCTTCGCTGACCCGCTCCTCTAGTCACCAGCCCACTCCCATGAGACTATTTTAAGTTCCCTTTTGACCGTAGGGGTCCTCTGGTGTGGATTCCATTCTTCAAACTTAATTATTTAGATAAGTGCCACACCTGATATCCAGGTTCCTAATCCCCTGGCCTACAAATGAGCAAAAGAAATATACTTTAAGATCCCAAAAAAAGTAAAATATTTCGAGTTAATAGAAAAAAGGGAGAGCCAATAAAGTATGCAGAAGAGAGAAAGAATAAAATGTGTGATGGGACACTGAGTACTCAATGAAAAAAAGCTGAATTAATGCAAAGCTTCAGCAAAACAATCTGTTTATTGTCATGCCAAATCAGCTCCATAGCATTGAGAATTCAAAGATGAGAGTGTAAAAAATTGATATAGTGTTATCAACAAAGTTTCATGCAGCCCTTATGAGAACAGTATCAGATTTTGAGAAAAACAAACCAGATTTCATACCAAGAGTTAGATGAGAAGACTGGCAGTGCTTTCATACCTGTGCCACTGAAATTAGGCTTTAGCTAGCAGCTGATGAACATAGCCTGGCACAAATGGTTGAAACACAGAGAAAGAGGGAGACTACTAGCTTTAGCAAGCTTTAGGTACACTCATGTCGGTGTGGTAGAAATTCAGATGTTGAGCAGTGGATTAGCAAAGCCTTGCATAAACACCATAAAGACAAGGAAACAGCCAGCTAGCTTCTACAAGCATATTGTACAAAACTGTAAGTAATCTGAATAATTCAACTAATAGATTTGGCGATTTTTCTTTGAAAACATTAAATGTTAATTGGTGGAAACAGCTTTGTTTGTGCAGACCAGAGCTAGTTTGTTCCAGTTTTATTCCATGAGCTAGCTTTGATTAGCATAGTTTAGCATAAACACAAAGGGAAAACAGTTAAACTGCTTTCTCAGCTAACTCTGTTACTGTTGCTAACATGTTTGTCCTGGCAGTTTAATCTTGTTCATACTTGTTCTTTCCTTTACATATTTAACATATAACGTCTAAAAGGGAGTCTTTGCTGGAGCCGGTGTAGCTTCTTCCAGTCTTGCTAGCCTCCCTTCAGAGCTTTTTCTTGACAATTAAATCTTGTTTACAATTTGTTTTTGGGGCCATATTAAACATATAAAGTCTTTAAAAGAGAGCTTTAGTTATTTTTCTGTAGATGGAGCCAGTGTAGCTGTATGCTTTATGCTATACTTTACTCCCCAGTTGTTAGCAGTAGCTTATTGGCTAATGGCTAGTTTTGTTGACTGTATTAACTAACTCCAGATGTCTAATATGTTCAAGCCAATTCTGCTTTGCAAGGTGTCCACTGTCAATGTTTTGGATCAAGTTAAGTAGCATTGCAGAGTTGAAAAAGAGACCCAGATTAAAAAAAACAAAAAACAAAAGGTGGAAAAAACTGATGGGAATCAAACAAAACAACTCGGCTGCAGTGGTGTGTTAACAAAGTGTGTGTCAGTGTTCTGGTACAGGTCAATCATTTTTTGCAGAAAGATTTCACAGGGACATAGCATGCATAAGATAGAGTACGTCTGCATGCTATCATAGTAGAATATCATATTGAGGTAAATGTGCTATATAGTGGGATGGACATGCTGTACAAATGAACATAGTGGTAGTACAAAGCAATAACTCTACTGTCATTTACATGTATATTAAATCATACAAAAGGAATGGGTTTCTTTCAAAGCTAGGTTTTTAGTGTTTGAGATTTTATGGAGACTTGTTGTGTTTGGACAAAAACTCTTTAGTGGCTTTTCAACTTTTTTTGGCATTAATGTAGTGTGTCGTGTTGTGTGAAAGTGGTGTGAAATTTGGTCAATGTCCCCTATGAGGTCGCCTCCTCTATCTTCTTCTCCACTGCATCCTCCACAGCTGTGGCCAACTTCTCTGCCGCCTCCTCCACTTTTTCTGTTTCCTCCGCTTTCTCCTCTTCTTTCACAGCTTCCTCCACTGCTGTCGCCGCCGCCTCTACCGCTGCTACCACTGCTGTCGCTGCGTCCGCTGCTGGGCTCTCCTCTGCTGCTGCTGCTGCTGCTGCAGGCTCAGTTTCACCCTCTGCCTTGGCTTCTACTTTTACGTCTACCGTTCCGTCTGCCTTTGCTTCTATCTTTACTTCAGCTGTCGCCTCTGCCTTCGGCTCTTCATTCGCCTCTGGCTTAGCTTCGTCCTTCGCCTCTGCGTTTGCTTCTGGTTTCTCCTCTGCCTTGTCCGGGGTGGTTTGTGCCACTTGTCCAGACGCAGAATTTTGAGCTGGTTCCTCTTTGGCGAGTAAGCGTTGCTCACTGAGCGAGGTAGCCAGGTAGCCGACCAGCTTCATGTATTCCTCAAAACCGACTTTGCCGTCTTGGTTGGCGTCCAATCCTTGGCCCATGTTGTTGATTGCTTCCTTGCTGTCTGTGTCCTGGGTTGAAGGCACATATAACCGTTAGACAACCAAGCATAATGATGAGTAACTCTACCTGGACTCTCACTGGATAAATTACCATAAAGGATTGGAGAATGACCCTCTATCAATGTCTGTGTTTGCATTGTTATGCTGATGAATGTCATTCTACCATATTGGATCACTTACCTCATTAATCTGTTGCTATTACACTACATTAAGTCACAATGCTAATGTAAGGAAAACCTTTTATTTTTTTGCTACTGTCGCGTCTCATATAATTGACATCTGGTCATTTTTGGGGCCTAATAAGTGCCAGTAAATTGGTGTAAAGCCAACCTGATGACACATAATTTTTGATATGATGGAGGTCTATATGGTTGCCAGATGTTAGTGACCAATACCATCCTGATATTAGTATGGGAATACTTCTAAATCCAAGTTTCTCCTTAAGGTGGTTACACAATGCAATAGTTAGAGAGTTTTAATAAAGTTTTCTAACCGCGAGGATGTTGGAGAGCTGGCTCTTGACAAGGCCCTGGAATTCTTTCTTTCCTAGACTCTCTTTTCCTTTGGTCGACTTCAGGAAGACCTTCACCAACGTCTTAATGGCATCCTCCATGACTCCTCTGTCTGCAGAAAAGAAAAGGTCAAGAAAGTGTTGTGAGATAAAAAGGTAGATTGATGCACAGACAGGTGACATGACAGGATTGATTAAATTGGGTGGAGTTATCGTGTGTGGTGCAAAGGCAGGAAGTTCCAGGACGCCCTGATCCAAAACACACTGAAGTGATAGGCACAGCCAATGGAAAATGAAACAGAGGATCTCCTCGTGTCCCTGTGAAGCCTTTCGTTTCACGTGTGAGTCCAGAACAGGTACGAAGGAGGGGACAGTGACGTTAGATAAGCGAAGAGGGTGAGAGGGAGTCTGATTGAGAGACAAGCTGTGATGCACAATGGAAGTTCTGATCTTTGATAGGTTATACGATCTACCGAAGCTACTGAGGGGACTGAGCCTCAGATTACCCAAGGGATTACCTAGTCCCTGTCTGCTCCTTGCTCTCTCGCACTCCTCTGTCTTTCTTTCATCCTGTCCCACCTGGTGTACCTGCATCTCTCTTTCAGTGCCACTGTCTCCCTCTTGTTTTCACCTTGCTGCCCTTTCTTCCTCACACTGTTGCACACAAATAGCGATTTGACAGTGACGCTTGGTAATTAGAGATGGTACAATACCATTTTGTTTTTCTGATCTGAGAGCAGTACGATACCAGGTACATCCAATGTGATTAAAAACACACATTATAATGAACATATTCTCACATTTTTCTAACTTTAACCAGCAGTACACTTTCTGCCTGCTCAGTGCTGTTGCTGTTTGTTATCAATGTGCAGTAATCTACCTGAAATAATTTGATTACTGTGGCTTGTATTGATACCCATAAACTCATACAGGTCTTGTAACAGCTGTTTAGGTAAGGGTGTGAAGGCTTTAATGACACAAGGATTGTAAATTCATAAACACACACAAGAGAGTGCCCAAATATAACAAGTCTCAGATAGATCAATGTTCATTCACCTCTCAAGAGATACACAGATAAGTCTCTTGTGGCTCTAAATGTGGAACATGCCAGTAGGTGACACATCTTTGCAGGAATTCCACTCATTGCTGTGTGTGGAGATCACTTAGACAGGAATTTACAGGCCAACTCCGAGCTAGTCTGCCCCAAAGCAGTGTGAGGAAACGTTCGAGGCGACCGTACTCGTCTGTCAGCTTGAGCGAGACAAACGCAACAGAGCAAACAAGAAGTTAGTGCTGCTGAAAGAACACCCTGTAGACTCTCAACAGGATGCCGTCTCACCCCATGTCAGCTGATGGGTCATTTGTGGACGACAAACGAATATATCAATTACTGAAGTGCATGTCACACTCAAGCACCGTCCAGGTGAGCAATTTCCCTGCAGGGTCATTAAAGCATGGGGGAGAGGGGGCCCTGACACTGTGACGTACGGTCATTAAAACCTAAGATTTCACTCGACCCCTTTCAGGATTCACTCCTCAACCTACTGATCTCTAACTGTCACTTTATGCTGCACCAATCTGCCACCACATGAGCATAATAAAACCACAGGTTTGCATTCAGCAGAGGAAGCATATCAGCACAGCTCTCACTTAACAATAGAAATAAAGATAGATTCACAGATATGACACGAAAAGGGTTAATTTGAAACACGTTTTCAGCTTTTTTTTTAGTTCTTGTATCATAGACCTCTTTTAGTAGGAACTTGAGGGGACTTCTTCCTGCAAGGTGACACACCCTCCTCAGCCTGAGCAGCCTTACAAAAGGCCCAAGTAGATCTATACGAGTCCAATCCGAAAATACCCAGCTAAGACATTACGCCTTGACTGTCCATTCACACATTTATTATTTACTGGTGACCTTTCTTGAGGTAGTACCAGCTGCTTGGACAGTACCACTTTGTTTCGACAGATTAAAATCCAGAATGACAGGAAACAGGCCAGAGCTTCAACGTGTCCCACTCTGAGGGAGAATTACCTGCGTTATTGGCTCTTAAAGCCAAAAAACAACTGCGCAAATAATTAAATACACAGGCCTACAACCAGAGGTTTCCCGTTTCCCTCCAGAGCCCAAAGGAGATTGAGTGTTGCGTTTCCAAATGGGCGAATGTGATACGGTATGTGCGCAGAGTAATGACAATACTACCGCTCGCGTGGCATAAAATATTAAAAGAGGAACAAGTTAGGTTGTGGCTGTAAAACTGCTGCGTGCAGACGAACAGCGGCTGTCTTTCATCCGATTCCTCGGTTAGGTTCGGACGTAAAGAGGCGCGTGCGCCATCACGTCGGCCAGGGCTCATCATCATTAACACCACGAGCGTTTTCAGGCAGAGGAAAACATCACCTGAATGAGCCGACATGTACGAGTTAGAAACACTGTCCCCTTACGATAAGCTGTCACTGTAAAGGGCCTCCTCGTTTTGTGCGCAAAAGGTTCGTTTCGCGCAAAACTGCGCTCTCACGCGCGGCCAGGATGCCTTTGGGACATACAACACTCAAGCTGAATACTGTCACCTCGTCACTTCAATTTTTGATAGGCTGTTTCAATTGATCGGTAACTTGACAACTGATCTACATCAAAATATCAAATATCTTTCCGCGAGAGGAAGACCGAGAGGAAAAGAGGGAGCATATGGCAATCAAATCCGCCCAATAAAACCCTAAAGTGAACGCAAATATAACCAACACAGCTGCTAACTATTCTCTTTTACTCTTTCGTAAAGGTGCAAAGTGAAGCTGGATCATTTTCAGAGCTCTAGAGCTCATTGAAACCGTCCTGCAGTCAGCCCGCGGCCAAGTTTCATGGGATGGCTCTTTGCAACAGTCTATCGAAACGTGGCAAAAACCATGAACAAATTCAAAGCTGACACGCGGGATAAAATCCCGAAGAACCCAGAAAGACATATTCAACTCACCGTTTATCGTCTGTGGGACAAGAGAAGAGTACAAATGTGCACAAATTTCAGTTTCTGCCCTCTTCTCCGCCTTTCTACGCTGCTTTGAGCCCAGAGAACTTGCCAAACTAGTAGGACAGCAGAATCTCTTCCGTGATTTGGGCTTTTTTTTCTTTCCCTCAAAACTTTTCCCCCCTTGACAAGTCAAAGGGCGTGTACCTGGAAGAGTGAGAGGGAGAAGTGGGAATGTGGAAGAGCAGAGCGCGAAGTCAAACACTCAGGAAAAAGGGAGGAAAAGTGTGTCAAAACACTTGAAGTAGGGTTTTTATTGGAATTATCTTTGGCTCATGGGCCAGCTGTTTCACGTCATGTGTGATTTGCACAGTTTCACGCCAGCTAGGCAGGCTTGTGGCTTCATCTGCTGGGACGAGGAGACAGGGCGGGAGGGATTACTTCATCTGTATAAGTATTTTACTCATGAGCAGAAGAAAAACTTAAACTGAAGCTATCTTTCTGAATCTTTAAAAAACATTTTCCAGGGTGGATGTGTTTCTTTTCTAACACAACATATGCCTGGTGTCAATATGTCACGAAATCACTTATATTTTACACCAACAGAAGTCAGAAACAAGAACAAAATTATGGCTTTCAACCACAAAAGACAGTTCAAAGTTAAACTGAGCTATGATTTAGGGTTAATCTTTCCCCAACCAACACTTTGAGGGTGTAAAAGTTAAAAATCTCTTAAGAAAAAAAACTCCCTGAAAGATAATATCTGAATGTCTTGGTTCAAGAGGTGTGTAAAAATGTACATTTCACTCAGATTTCACACCAAAAATGTGTATGAAACTTCAGACTTGCTCTGTTGGAGGGTGAATCTTTTTCCAACTTTTGGGAATATGAGAGTACAGGAATCTGGAGTGAAAAAAGCTACAGGAAAGACGAGTGTGGGAGGCCAAAATAAAGTGGTGCAAGAGTTAAAGCAGTCTTGCCAGATTCTTGAAAGGTCTTTGAAGTCTGTAAGTTTTGAAATTCCCTCGAAAGATTAAATCTGCATCTCCTCATGAATAAATGAGACAAGCCCTTACAGCGAGGTTATCTGAGAGAGCTTTACTACATACAGATAACATACAGAGCCTTGGTGCCCCATTTGTTTGGTGCTGCTGACTCATTTACCCGCCGTCACCCCTCCTACAGTGGCACCTTGGCGAGCAGGATTACAATCCAAAGGTCACGTTTTCTTATCTGTGGGGAGATCTGTGTTTGTAAAGTCAGGTAGCAGCACCTTCATCTTCTCTGTTAGAGAATTAAAGCAGCCCTATAGGCTATAAAACAGCTGGGGAGCACGCCAGCACACATAACTCTGTCTAGACATCAGAATTAACATAAAGTGACCCAAGGTTTAGCAGCTAAACCTGAACAAAGCAAGAAACAAGTGCTGTGGAAGGGATACGATGTAACGGAGGCCTCAGTGGTAGCAAAGCCCAGGCCTTGTTTTTGCATCACTGCATGCTAAACGCATGGACAGGCAGCTTTGTATACGCATTATGAAGCTCTATGCAACAAGATCTGGTCTTAGCTGAGGCGGCAGTGACACATATAGGATTACAGGCCCCCAAATCAAGGTGGTAGGTAATACTCTACAGCCCGGATATCATATAATGCTGTGAATGAATGACAAGAGACGGTTCAGTTTTAGTGGCTGAGGTTTCAAGACAATAACGCCTTTAATTCAAAGTTCCCTGCATTCAAGAAATGGTTAACCAAAGAGTTATACATGTGGCACCGGTGGAGTGATAAAACAATGTTGGAGGAATGAAACCCCAGTGTTGCACAATCATCTCAGAGACATTTTTTTCTACTGAGTGAAGCCCCCCTGTTTGCTCGCCAGCTTTCCAATCAGCTGCCAGAACTCGCAGAACGTCAGCTCCCCGTCGTTGTTCTCGTCCAGCGAGCCCATGAGCTCCTCCATGGCCTGGGGGTCGCTGGCGTTCTGTTGGAAAGAGAGGAGACAGATCATTACAAGATCACTCTGAGCTGCTACATCAGACACTCCAAAGGGCTGTCCTGCCACCTAATGGTTAACCACAGGAACAAATAAAACCTAGCTATCGTTTTATTGACAGTATCTTAAAGTTTCCTGATAGCAATCTTCCAAAGCAGATGTTTATGTTGTGTTTTATTTCTGTTATAGATGATATCATACACAAGGCTACCCTTACAGCTCTATAGCTAACTGTCTGCTGATCAATCATCAAAGTGAAATTCAAAATAAAACTACATTCTGTTTTCTAGTTATCCACAACCAAATACAGTTTTGTCACTTATTGAAAGTCATTCCACTAAAAATCTTATAGGATAAAATTTGTCAATTTGTGTTTGCTTGAAGGTTCTCTTTCTTATTTTTTCATTTATTAATAAACTAGTACTATGCTGATTGTGGATGATTGCATGTCTGTTTGTATTACTAATGTACATAAACGTGGCAGCGTATCTATCTCTCTCTCTATCTATCTCTCTGTCTCTCTATCTATCTATGTATCTATCTATCTATGTATCTATCTATCTATCTATCTATCTATCTATCTATCTATCTATCTATCTATCTATCTATCTATCTATCTATCTATCTATCTATCTATTATATATATATATATATATATATATATATATATATATATATATATATATATATATATATATATATATTCTTTTTTTGGCTCTGTTTTTGCTCTTTGGGTGAGATGGGGGGGTTAAATAGACAATACTGATGATACATTGAAATGTCAACCTGTAAATCTGTCAATATTTGCCTGGTATTCAAAAAAAAAAACTTGAAAGAAGAGGATATAATTTTCCAGACAAACTGAGCCATTTAAAGGCTCGATCTTTTTTATAAATGAAATTGAATGCTTATTAGGGATTGAAAATTACTTCTCTAACATATTAAGATGATAATTTGTTCATTTAAAGTGATAATTGGTGGATTAGCAGAAGAAAACAAACTTTATTCACAGCTCGTCTTGCGATGTCACACAAAAACACGCTGTGTCAAAATCTGGTAAGACTTTAGGACAATTAAATAAATTATCTGTTTATTAAAGTGATGCATGCCAAGCATAAAAAATATGCATTATCATTATTTACGGAGGATGTTTTCTGTTAAATTTGGATGTTTTATGTGAAAAGAACAAAAAAATCAACTTTATGTTTATGTTTGAACCTTAGTTTACTGACAGCCACAGATGCTCAGATTTATAAATCCTGCATCATAATCTTTTCATCTTTCTTTTTTTAGCTGTTCCTGAAGATTTTAATAGAGATCAGCATGCAAAGAATCAAAGGAGAAGCGTTACCGTTACATAGTTGGGCAGCTGATCAGTCACCAGCTTCTTGAACTCGTCTTGGCTCAGGGTGTTGGACTCACCGTCGTCCCCAGCGTACGACTTGAACTCATTGATGAGGGTGCCGATGGCTGCTTCCATGATGGCCTGGAGTATTTAATAAAAAGAAATAAAAAGACTCATCAAAGAAAAAGTAAATTCCTGTTACAGAGAGCTGGTGAAGGAGGAGAAGAGTTGTTGGTTTCTCACCTGTTGTTGTGAGGATGCTGTGTGTTGTGTAAGAGCAGGTACTGAGAACCAAAGTGAACATCACAGCTCTAAATCTATACGCTTCATCCCCGCTCACATCAGCGGAAAACGCTTAACCTGCCCTCTTCTCCCCCATCCAGCAGCATGACCTTATCTCCGCTTGATTTCCACTCCACTGGGGACACATCACAATGCAGAAAAAAAAACTGTCATCCCATCCCACAAAAAGGGCAAATTTGTACTGATGAAAGCACAAAAGCCATTTGAGTGTGTTTGCACAGCTGACGGCAAATTTTTTTTGTCAGGCCGTTCTAATCAAGAGGCTGAATCATGCCAGTCTCAGCAGTAATTAGTTTATACCAAACATGACTCAAATAAAATGGCCTTCAGGACAGCACATGCTCTCTGATGTGCAGGCCCTTCAAAATAAAAGTCTGAGGAGAATTTGTTGTTTAACTTTTCAATAGTGTTTGATAAAGATGTTTTTGCTTCCTCTTTTGGAAGAGAAAGAGAAACAAATTCTTGCATGGTGACTGTTTGTAGAATGCAAAGAATGACAGGCTTGTTAGTGTCTCAGCGGCTGACCCTCCTCAGTCATTGCTTACATTCTCGCTCATCAGCATATCAGGTCAATGACTGCTTGGGTTTCTTGCTCTTCTTGTGTCAGGACAGGCTGAAAGAGAGATTGTGCTTGTGAACCTGTCAGCTCCTGCTCCCATGATTTAATCTGGCTGTAAATATTTTAGTTTGGCCACATAGCTGTGATAATAGATGCCTGCCGTGCCAACACGTCCACTTCCCACCAGAGTGTGGGTCACATCAGGTATCAGTGTGCATATTTTGTAGTGAGGTAAATGAAACCCATCCTGATACTTAACACTGCTGGTATATTGTGAAGTATAATGAATAAAGACAGACTGATTTTCATCCATGGTGAAAAATTTATTGAACTTAACACTGATTTCTGAAAATAGGACAAAACTGATGATGACAAAGTTATAAATGATCCAAATTTTGTCGATACATTTCTTCAGGGATCAATTTTTAAGCACATCTGCACTGATTCCCACATCTTCATTTAGCACAGAGCCCGGCTGTCGTCCCTCAAAGACAAAAATACTTCTCATTAATGTGTGATACACAATTTAATCTTTTTTTTTAATCCAATCCCTTTGGTCTAAGAACTTTCCAAGAAAGAAAAAAAACCTCTGTACAAACAGCAAAAATCTGTTCACCACTTCACGAGTAAACCCTTTAACATTCACTCTGCTTTATAAACTGCAAACAGTGTAAACTAAATTCTTCTTTAACCTCGCAGAAGCAAATTGAATCGAACCCAGCCGAACATTTTTGAACACTATCAAAGGCACATAAGCAGTAGCTGGAAAACTACATTAGTGAAACCAAAAGAAACGACTCATTTCTCACATTCAGTGTACATCGTGTGTACAACGCGGCACACACTCTGTGGTTCTTCGAGTTTTTACATGAGGAAAAGAAAAGTACCAACAGCATAAATAGACATCCAACACTTCAAACCGTCTTCCAACGACGAGAAAATGAACCAACAATCACAACCTGTCGATTTTTACTTCACATCCACCGGAAGAGGGAGAACTTTACAGATTCGAACACCAAAGGAAAGAGAGACGTTTGAACCAAAGGAACAAACTCTGGAAAGCAGATCCGTAACACTGAATTCACTTTGCTCTGTGCTTGACTTTAACATAATTTCTATTTCATTCATGTAACATTAAAAAAAGAGCAGCAGCAGCTTCATTGTTTGTACTTGTTTCATCATCTGTTTGATAAATCTCCTGATTTGCATGTCAATTTACAATCAAATATGAGGGTGAAAAAAACAGTTTGGCTGCACACTTCCTTCAGAGCTAATTAGCAGATCAGTTAAACAAACCACTTTAGGTGTTAGTATTAATAACCAAACTCAAAAATGTGTTAGAGGTCCCTTAAAATGAGAGAAAAATGAGAGAAACAGCGCTGGCGCATTAAAATGATCTGAAATGTAACTATCTGAGCAGCACTGACGTTTATCAAAGCAGTGACTGTTTGAATCTCACACATCTGCAGTCAAAAGTCCTCTCAAACCTACAAAAACCAAACGCTCAGGGCTTGCTAGCAGTGCTCGGTGTGTGTGTTTGCCCAAATCTATTGTAGAGCTGCTGACACACACTCACACACAGAAAAAAAAACTGGTCCGACCTGATCTGATTCTTATCGCTGAAAGAACCGGGATCTCATCCTCTGGGATTGGACAGTTTAAAAGAGACTGGAGGCAAATGGGATCTGCAAAAACTGTCTTAACGTGCTCGGGAACGTTGCAGGTCTGCAGAGAGGGAAAAGTCAAATTTCACCGTCCGTTAAACATGAGACTGAAAACATATTAAATGTGAAATCTTTAACCATTGCAGCGCTGCTCAAAAACAACAACAAAATCCTCTTGAAGTCTATTTCTTGTGCGTGATATGAATATAACAGTTTGAATTTACACTATGAGCTGCAACATGCACTAAGGTGTGAAGAAAACACGACACAGCAGAGAGAAATCCACACAACACAGCACTGAGGGGCTCTGCATGAGGAGGACAGAGGTAGGTAACACAAACTAAGTTCAAAATGACGAGAACAAGTCTAGCTTATAATTAAAGACTCAAAGGGACACGTTTTATGAGAGGCACAAGCACTCTGCCCCTGAAGCTACTACAATTACAGCTCTGAGGAGGAGAATGTAGGCAAGAAATGTCCTCGAAACCACCACCAGTGCTGCGTCTCCGTGGTGTTTTTATGCCTCTTCCTCCGTTTTTGTCTCTTTAAGCCGTGACGGCAAACTTCCACAGCGCTTCCCGCTCAAACTCCTCCATCTCCTCCTCCAGGGAGTCGTCACCCCTCCGCCCACCAACTTCTAAAACGTCCACCATGTCCTCCAGTATGTCTGCCACATCCTCGGCGAAGTCACTGAAAAGAACCCTGTCGTGGATGAAGACGCCGCCCTCGAAGAACTCGGCGGTCAGCTTCCTGATCTTGTCCTTGCTCTCGGATGACGACCCCTCCAGCTTGCTCAGGTAGCCCTCCAGCAGCTCCTCGAACTCGGGCAGCTCCACCGGGTAGAGCCCCTCTTTGGCAGCGCAGTCCTCTGTGGAGCTGCAGCCCACCTGGGGACGGATGTTGCGTCCCAGCTTCTGCTCCTGGTCTCTCCAGAAGTCTTTCTGGTCGCGTTGCTGCTGCTGCTGCTGATGATGATGATGATGATGGGGCTGACGGGGCTGTTGGTGATGGTGGTGCTGATGCTGCTGCTGATGATGATGACTTTTGGAGCTCTTCTCATGCCCTCCGTGCCATGGCTTCTCCTTCCTCCTCTCTTCTCTGTCCATCCTCCTCTCCCCCTTCTTCCTCTCCCACTCGTCCTGGTGTTTCCTCCACTCCTCCTTGTGAGAGTTCTCCCTTTCTCCTCTCCACTCCTTCTCCTTCTTCTCCTCCTTGCCGTGCTTCCAATCTTTCTCTCCTTTCCACTCCTTCTTGTTTTCTTTCTTCCAGTGGTCGTTGGATTTGCCTTTGTTGCCTTTCCACTTGGCCTCCTGCGGCTTCTTCTTCCCCCACCTCTCCACCTGTTCTGACAGCCTCTTCTGGATCTCCTCCAGACTGTCTCTCACTCGTTTCCTGTCGCCTCCGTCTTTTTTCATTCCCTGCAGCCTCTTCTTGCTCTCTTCAAGAAGAAGTTTCTGACGCTGGAGCTCTTCTTTCAGCCTTCCTTCATCCTTTGTGCTTTGTCTCTTCTCTGGACCTGATTTTTGGTTACTCTGGCCGTGTTTCTCACCAGGCTGAGGGGCTGAACTCGAGGCAGGTTGGGGCACTTCCTGTTGAGCTACAAAGGGAAAAAAGGAGCTTCATCTAAGTGCCTTAACTCAAATCAAAAAGTACAGCAGCACAGGTTCCTCCATGCGGTTACCTGTGAGTTGGTTCAGTTCGGTCACCCTGGCCCTCAGACTCTCCAGCTCCTTCTTCAGCTCAGGCAGAGTCGACAGCTCCTCCTTCAGCCTTACATTTTCCTTCTCCAGACCTGCTTTACCATTTTCATCCCCGCTTTCTGCCACCGCCTTCAGAGCTGAGTCCAGTTCTTCTTTCTGAGACTGGACGTACAAAGAAAAACAGCAACTTTCACAATGTAGACAAATACGGAAATTCTTCGAAACCTGGTTTATTTATTGAAAACATGTTTTCATGTCATTGCAGAGCATTAAAACATGAAGACAAGGTAAACCAGCCTCATTAGCATTGTTATAAGTGCTGTACTGACCTGTAGTTGAGCCTCTAGCTGAGCGATTTGTTGGTTTTCCTGTGTCAGCTTATCCAATAGCTCTTTCATATCCTGTGGATCACTGCTAAGCCAGTCCTGGATGGAAAATCGTTGGCAAATGAATAGATCGCATATTTGTGCGTAATCCCATCATTAGCATTCGTCTTTTATGTTTGGAGACTTGACTTTTCTTTAAGTTCTTCACTTTTAACATATATTTGACAACACTAAGCTTAAGCAGAGGAAGAGGAGGAGGAACAGACCTGGCTTTGTTCATCGGAGGCGTCAAAGTCACCTGTCAGAGACGGAAACAACACGTCTTTCAGTCTGAGGCGTCATACAACAGGCTCTTTTTGTGACATGTGCTACTTTAAAGCAGCAGAGGAAGCTTTTTCTGTGAAGGGCATTCTTTAAGCTCAGGGTATACATGTGCACAAATATTTATTTAGGCAGATTTTCTAAATTCCACATCAAAAAGTATGGAGAACTTAGTGGAACTAAGCAAACACCCACATACAGATAACTTCCCCTCTGAGTCCAGTGAGTGCTTCCACGCAGCGATAAAGGGTGTTATTGTTCTACTCAAAATGCGTGTTATTTGTGATTTTCTGCTGCCACTGCATGAAGTGTCAGGCCAGATAAGTGCTTAGAGGAGCGTGAGCCAGCTAGCGGAGAAGCTAACACTGCTTGCTGCCTTATCTGCAGTGCTGGACCTACCATTATCCAGGTCAGAGAGGAAACCTGTTGACATAGTAGAGCTTAGTCGGCAAGATCTAAAAAGAGACATTTGTCCGGTGCTGACAAGTGCAAATAAATGTGCTTACATAATTCAGAAACATGGCAGTGACGTAATTTGTTGTCAAAATTCACGATGAACCCTGATATTGACAAAGCTCTGAAGCAACAGGTGAATCCAGACTTTAAGTTAGAAATAAAAACAGCTGCTGATCCTGAAAAGTGGATGTAAGATAACTGTTCCATCAAAGTGCTGGAGGAACTAACCTGAGAGGAAAAGGGAGCCTAGGAATAGCAGGATCAGAGCACCCACAATGCATTTGTTCATCGATAACCACGGCTTTTCCTCCTTCCTCTCGGCCAGCTTAAACTCCATCTCATCTTCTTCATCCTCCTCGTCCGACGTTCTCGGCCTCGGAGCGTCGAAGGAGGGAACGTTCCTCCTCCTCAGCCCCTCGTCGAAGCCACTTGTGTCTCCAGCATCAAAACTACTGGAAGGCTCTGAGAGAGAAATGGGAGAAGAGGAAACGTAAACATAAAAAAAGCGATGGCAGCAGAGCAGAGGGTTGTCACACTCTGTCATGTTGACAATGACACTGAGCCTTAACGTAAAACACATGTATTCAATGTGTCCCAGACCATCTTCAATAAATCAAACTGACATTTCTGGCTGCATGAATGTCAGAACGAGATATTATTTCCAAAACCCTAATTGCGTGCTGGCAGGCTGCCTCACACAAAATACCAAAATCTAAGTGAATACATGAGCAGCAAAACACAACAGTGTGTAAACAGTATGAGGGAGAAGAAAGGCGAACATAGAGGATGACATTTTTTAAACTAAATTACAACAACAGTCGTTTCATGCTCGAAGGTTTCTTCATTTTCTCAGCAGGGTTCACAGTTCTCTGTCAGAAGGATAAATCACTTTTCCAGCTGCTGGCGTGACACAGATAAGAAACATGTTCACCGATCCTCCTGCAGAGATGACTCTCATTTTCTGCCTCCATTGACTAATGTAAATAACAAAACCATGAAGCACTTAGGATGGTTTAGGTTTGTTTCCGACCGCAGACCCCACAGAGTGCACAAAACCCCATTTTCACAGAGTGGCTATTGGTTAATGGTCAAGAGTTTTTTATGCATCACTTAAAGGTCTTGTTTGAGACGTCCTGTTTGCACTGATGTTAGCGCCCCCCATAGACTGTAAAAAAATGTGAGGTCGCCACGAAAACTCTTCCCCCTGGTGACTGGCTGCAGTATAGGTCAAAAAATCTGTCTCTCCAGTCATTCCAGATGGGCTGTGGTCAAACTTTAAAATTAAATACACCTCGTAGAAATGTTTCTCACATCTGATTGTTGTGGTGATGGAAGATACCATTTTTTTCATATTTTTTCCGTTGCTAGGCGCTACCCAAGTAGCTGCCTGTTGCAGCAGCTCTCTCGTCTTTGTCCGTTTCTTGGAATTTTTTTCGTCTCTTTTTCGTAATCTTTGTATTTGGAGTGGATCATCACTTTGTATGGTTCATTGTCGGTCACGGACACCAAACTTTTTGTGGCTTCGGCGATATTTTTGACTACTTTTCTCCTGTGTTTGTCTGGAGATCCTACATGTAACCATGGCTGCATTGTTTACATGCAAACTCAGCTGTTAGCAGCCTTTAGCATGCCAATGCTAACTAGTGAAGGGCTTGATGATTTTCCTCGAGCTGAGGAGGAGGAGGTGAGGACGACGTGCTGGTTCTCGGGTGTGAGCTGGGAGATGACAACGTGGACCTGTCCTTCCATCCATCGTTGTTGGGAATGTGGGATCCAGCTCCGGGGGATGGACGAGCTAGCCGTGCTAACCCAGCGGCATCGTGCTGTTCACGGACGTGGCTAACGGAGCTGACATCGGACGCCGGCGACACATCGGAGGAGCTTCGCCTGCTGTGAGCAGACAGGATCTAGGAGACAGAGACTGAACGGACTGCTGGGGAGGCTCAGTCCTGGACCCTGTGGAGGTGGAGACTGGCTGGGCTGGAGAGTGGTGGACGAGTGGTGGACGGGATGTCGTCATCTAATTTCTTATGGACCTTTTTGCACTTTCTATATTCTTTCTTACTTTTGTTTTCTTAAATGCTGCGGTGACTCCTGAATTTCCCCTCGGGGATAAATAAAGTATTTTCTATTCTATTCTATTCTATTCTATTCTATTCTATTTGACTGCCTTGTATTCAAGTCCTCTTTTTTTCTGAAAAGTTTCGTTTTAATTAGTTATTAAAGGTTAAAAATAAGGCTTCATGCCATGTTTAATGATGATTGACAGCTGCTGTTCTTGTGTATTTCTTTCTGGGACTGTAAAATAAGTCAGGAGGTAGAGTCAAGAAGTGATAAGACTCTCAAAAGAAAAATAAAAAATCTTTTTGTCACCCGGCTCCACTCAGATTCTCCCAGTATCCTTCACAGTCTCTACTGTGCAGACTCTGGCTGTGCAACTGCTACCGATGGTTGCGCCTATGACAGGGGTATTTTGGCTTCAAAACCGTACAATGGTTAATGGCGGGGCCACGCTGTCCACTCTATATACAGTCTATGGCACCCCGTGTAGAAAAAGTGAAACTTCAACTTAAAAATGATCAAGTCTTTTGAATGCTAAAAACCTTATTCCAAAAAGTTGTGACACTGTGTAAAATATTGATCATAAACACAATTTGAGAGTTTGAAAATCATGTAAACTCTACATGTAATTGAAAACAGCAAAAAGAGAAGTTAACAAATATACAACTGTATCATGTAATATAAAAAAATACAAACTCATTTGTTTTGCGTTGTATTGTTTTGTGTCTGTTTAGCATTGTTGTTAATGTTTGGGATCAGAACAGGAGGAGACCAGTTCCTGAAGTTTTGAAAGTGAAAGGTTGTCCCAGTTTTACCTGATCTATGATTTCAGTTGCAAAATGATTCATTATTTATTGCATTTTTTAATTTTGTGATGCACCAAAGATTTTCAGTGGTGCCCAGTTGAGGACTTCAGATTAGGCCACTTCAAAACCTGGACTCTTCTACTACAGATCCTCTGTGTGAACTGTGTGCTGATAACAAGCTGGGTGGTCTCTAATCTTCAGGGAGAGGATTTGGCGGCAACAGTTTCCAAAGAGAATGTCAAATTTTGATGCTTCAGACCACAGAACAGTTTTTAACTCCACCCCCTTCATCTTAAATGGCCACCAGTGGGTCTGGATCATGTCAACATATGGTTTCCTCTGTGCATGGAACAGTTTAAACCTACATTTGTGGTCGTGGCGAGGATCTTTGTTCACAGAGTGTTTTTTGATGTGATTTTGTGCTCATGCAGTGACTTCCACTACAGAGCCATGTCTGTTTTAATGCAGTGCTGTCTAAAAAGAGGCAAAGAAATCACAAAGTTTCTAATCATTTGATCAGTTTGCATCTAATCTCATCTGGTCTTATCCTCTAGAGCAATTTTTCTAGCTGATTTTTGTCTCAAGACTCTGTTAAATGTAGATATGTTCAAACTGATGTAATTTAAGTTTGGGAATGACTTCAAGCGCTTCAAATATTTTTTCCTCTCTCTGCATTACATTTGAAGAATTTTCAAGTTAAATATCTGACTTTTTGTATCAGGAGTCAAACTTCCTCTAAGTTTTCTCCTTCGGCAGCATCATGTATAACATTCACCACTATAAACACCACAACAGATGGATACCATACCTTCTTCTTCTCTTTCCTCTTGCGTCCACGTCTCAGTTTGCTCAATTTCCTCCTCTTCCACAACCACCTCCTCTTCCTCTTCCTCTGCCTCCACCGCACCCACAGTCTCTGGTGCAGGACTACCAGTGATGGGACTCTCTAGGACTTGACTTGGCAGCTCTGTGCTCTCTGGATCAGCGCCGGTATCAGCTTCGACGTAAGAGGAGGGATCAGAAGCTGTGAGCGTCTCTGTGGGGACGCTGACCTCAGGTTCAGCAGTGAAGACAGGACTCTCCGTGACAGGACTCGCAGGAATCACTGTGATGTCAGCGGCTGTGTCCAGCACTTGTTCTGCAGAGACAGGGATCTCAGTCATGAGAGGAGCAGAGCAGGCCTCCTCTGGCTCTTCTGGTAGGAGTTCAGACGCAGGAATATCGAGGGGAGCACCGAGATCGATGGTGGTGACGAAGGGTGTGGCTCCAAGTGGCTCGTTGTCTCCAGGGGAGCTGGTCACGATGTCATGGATGACGGGAGGCTGACTCTCAAGGTCGATGTCTGCAGCGTCAGGTGGGTTTGGAGGAAGAGGACTCAGTCGTGATGGACTGGAAGGGATGGGGCCTTCACCTGAGCCTGGAGAGGTCTCCTGACACACCTTCAAACAAAATTTATTAAGATTCTTTTACTCATGCTTCATATGATGCTTTTCCCTTCATTTATCAGCTTCCTGTGTTTTCCTAAATGGTTGATTTAGTAAGAATGTGAAACCAATGAGACCACCATACTGAACTCAAAATGAATATTTCAACATGTATAGATAGATTGTAAATTCCCTTGAAATATTGTACAGTTTGAAAAAATAAACAAACTTAATTAGAGGGGCGAACTGGTTAAATAGTGCTTTTACTGTTATTGTGAGATACAAGTGTGTCAGTCCATGTCCTTACCTCATTCCATGATTTACTAAATAACAAACTTATTTGATCTTAAAAACTGCTTTCTCAGGAACATATGTCATAAAGCTGCCACTGGGACCAAAAGTCTTCAAGTAACAGAGAGGAAGCTTTACTCATTCCATAAAAAAAATCTCAGCATGAAGTCTTGTTGAAACTCCAATTGTATGGCTGCTTTTTTAAAATTGTGTGTTTGAGGTTAGTGAAGCTGATAAAACACCATAAAAGTGC
The DNA here is from genome assembly GCF_033239565.1 of Halichoeres trimaculatus. NCBI lineage: Eukaryota > Metazoa > Chordata > Actinopteri > Labriformes > Labridae > Halichoeres > Halichoeres trimaculatus. The sequence goes on from NW_027437192.1 coordinate 11,082,470, forward strand.
AGTTTCATGAAGAAAATCTGTGCTTTTCTCCACTTTTCTCCTCAGGCAGGATATCAGGATCTGTAGCTAATTTCATCTCAGCTTGTTGACCAAAAACCAATCATAGCATTATAAAAACATCTTTCTAGGTATTGTAGACAACAGCTGCTGAATATTAATGCCATGTATATTATTTATGTTGACAAAAAAATGGGAGGGTTGGTATCTATTATTATACTATCTATTCTATATGGTTGGTAAAACGGTTGCTAGGCGCTACCCAAGTAGCTGCCTGTTGCAGCAGCTCTCTCGTCTTTGTCCGTTTCTTGTAATTTTTTTGTCTCTTTTTCGTCATCTTTGTATTTGGAGTGGATCATCACTTTGTATGGTTCATTGTCGGTCACGGACACCAAACTTTTTGTGGCTTCGGCGGTATTTTTTACTACTTTTCTCCTGTGTTTGTCTGGAGATCCTACATGTAACCATGGCTGCATTGTTTACATGCGAAATTAGCTATTAGCAGCCTGTAGCATGTCAATGCTAACTAGTGTAGGGCTTGATGATTTCCCTCGAGCTGAGGAGGAGGCGGTGAGGACGACGTGCTGGTTCTCGGATGTGAGCTGGGAGGTGACGACGTGGACCTGTCCTTCCATCCATCGTTGTTGGGAACGTGGGATCTAGCCCCGGGGGATGGACGAGCTAGCTGTGCTAACCCAGCGGCATCATGCTGTTCACGGACGTGGCTGATGGAGCTGACATCGGACGCCGCAACACATCGGAGGAGCTTCACCTGCTGTGAGCAGACAGGATCCAGGAGACAGAGACTGAACAGACTGCTGGGGAGGCTCAGTCCTGGACCCTGTGGAGGTGGAGACTGGCTAGGCTGGAGAGTGGTGGACGAGTGGTGGACGGGATGTCGTCATCTAATTTCTCATGGACCTTTTTGCACTTTCTATACTCTTTCTTACTTTTGTTTTCTTAAATGCTGCAGTGACTCCTGAATTTCCCCTCTGGGATAAATAAAGTATTTTCTATTCTATTCTATTCTATTCTATTCTATCTGAGAGAAAAGACGGCGTGTATAACAGCATATCAAACACAGCTTGGGACAATAATGTAAGTTTGTCATTCGTGTATTCATATTGTTGACGTGTCTAACTCTAGGTCAGATTTGTGGTTACATAGCTGACTGTGCACTCACCTGATGACCTTCCTCTGACAGAACCGTTTCCACTGAAACATCACTTGGTTTAAACTCCACAGCAGCTCCTAAAATAAAAACATTACAGTATTTATTGGGTTTACTGATTATCTTCCAAACCTCCTTCTCTGTCTCTCAAATGAGCTTGTCAGTACCTGTCACATCCTCAGACAGACTTGGGACGTCGCCCAGGCTCTCCGTGCCATCATCAACTGTGCCGACATTCTCGACCGCAGCTTCCTGTGGAGTGAGAAGATACTGGGAGATCAGGCTTCACCTCCTTCAGTCATCTCCTCTGATTTGTAACAGCAACCTTGACATTTACAACACACTTAATCCAGACATGCCTGCACAGGCAGACCAGACTTGGCTGTGAGCACAGATCATTATGTCTTGTTTATGATCTATCACTGTGATGGACACATTGATTTTGGATGCCTCAATTATCAGTGAGCTGCAGACAGAGTCAGATTTCTTTGTGATGTATGCTCAGCTGACATATTGTGTCTTCTCTTATTATATAAACAGTGTGATTATTACGTGTTCTTTGCTATACATTTCAGCAGCACCACAAAGAACCAACAGACCGTAAACCATGAATCAATGCTTCTCTGGAACTGTTTCAACATAAACACTGTAACCTCTCTGAAAGAAGAAATTCTTACATAGCTGTTGCATTAGGCTGCATTCCATTTAGTTAACCTTTTGCCCCTAATATCCTATTAAGTTTAACACAACTATTTCCACTTAGAGTTCTCCACAAATCAAACCAATGTAACAGATAAAAGCTGTTGGGAGAAAGGCCAGTTGATGCCTTCAAAATCCAGAATTCACATTGACTGCACATGCAAGTTTCTGGCAAATGGATTTGGTTCTTGCCAAATCTGCACCACTGTGGGAAGCTGTGGGAAGCTGTGGGATGCAAGCACAGACACGCCATATCTCAAACTTGTATTCATGAGCCACCTCCAAGCAGAGCAGAGTTTCCTGGGCTGGCTGGATGACTGTCTTACCTCGGGGGAGAGGAGGGTCCAGCTGTTGGTGGAGGAGCCGCTGCTGCTGCCTGTACTGTGGCTGTTGTCAGACATCGCCCTCTGCAGGCTCCCTTTGGCACAGCACGGTGCAGAATTAGCTGGATAATATTCTGCAGACGACAACAGAAAAAACATTGATCATTGAACATACATGCTTGCTGCGTACACTTAATTCTTTTACACAGTTACACATCATACTGATTTCTCAATAGTGGGATCTAAGCTGCTCACACTGGCCTATGTGCACAGTTTTGCAAACGAGAATCCACCCAAAATGACTGTCTCTGCCACACTCTCTTCAATATGTTGATGATAGTTATGTAAATTGCTGCCAAAGAGGAAACAATTATGCAATAACATTACAGCTTTAGCCCTGATGCACTACACGCAAGGGATAAAGAGCAGATTGTCGTTGATGCAAGTTATGTAACGGTGTGGTGGCATCCATCCATAATATACCGCTGCGCACTAACGCAAAGGTTTAGTCATCAAAAACAGCTATACACAGTTTGCATTCATCACAACTGCTGTTTCCAGCCAACCATTCATTCAGATCCATGTCTCCTCCAACCTGTGAGCCAAGTCAAATTGCCAAAAATGGTCAAACCCACGACACGAGCGGTCACTGATTCAGACACGGGCAACAGGACACTATCACTTACGTTAAAAGCCGCTAAGCTCCTGTTTTGCTCACAAGAGACTCAACGTTAAGGAGCTGCATTTGTTGTAGCAGCCAATTTTAAGGTTCACACATGATGGTAAACAAAGGATGGTAGCCTGACTCTTCCCACTCCCACTCTTCCGCGTTCTCACTCAGGCCCCGCTGCTCGCGAGAGCATTCAACACCCTCCATACTCGTCTAATAAAACACAAAGAAGAAGGTTTTATTTACCCCACTTGTTAATACTTCAGCCTCTCGTTGTTTTTTCTCTCCAATTGTTGTTTGTTAGTTTGTAAAACGCTCCTCTCTTCCAGTGAACTTGGGAACTTTGGGAATTCCTGGCTGCGTCACGTCAACCAAGATGTCTTTGGACCAATGAAATTTCAGGAAAAGACACGGAGCTCCCGCCCCTAAATCACGGCTGGACCAATCAGACAGAATCGTCGTGTCGGGGAAAACGACGCACATCCAAGCGTGATTGACGTCCGCAGGTGGAAAGGGCAGGTGATAGCTGCTGCGGCTGTTCCCTCCCCTAGTTTTTAATAATACAACTTCATGTGTGAACCTAAGCCTCAAAAAGCTTGCATGCTCGCATATATATACAGAAGGGTAGGGCGACGCGGACCAGCCGCACACTGACACGTCTGCAGATCTATATTTGTACAGCGGGACTTACCAAGACGGACAACCCCTCCACTCCAGTTTCTCCAGAGTGGACATTCATTTCATCATCTGGCTTTTTTCTGCTAAAATTAGAGAGTGTTAACGTTTTTTTCTGTGTAGCACTTGTACTTTTACTCGTGTGCGTGTCTGAAAGGATGACCAACACAAATTCACCGATATAAAAAAAAAACAGGGTTTAATGTCTGTGCACGTTTTAAATTCCACATTTGATTAATAAAATACAGTCGAATGTGCATAGCTATATCCTTTGTTTATTTCTCTTGTCGTAGTTGATTTCAACTTCTGAATTTGGCAAGACTTGGGAATGTTGCTGTAAAACAGAGATGATAAACATGGTTATTTTAATGGAGTAAGAACTATAAGATGTGCAATGAAGGCAGACAAAATAAAACTTATAGTGTTCAGCTGATGTAGTTAATAAGCCACTAAAAGGCATATTTTAGCTGCTGCTGTGCATTGTCATTAAACATCAGAATCAGAATTGCCTTTATTGTCATTATACATAATTCACAACAAGGTTGGAGCACCAGTACATCAACTAGAAACATCAACCAGTACATGTATTAACTTATCATACCCTGATACTGATCAAAATAATAAATAAATAAATAAATAAATAAATAAATAAATAAATAAAAAAATAAATAAAAGCATATTAACTGTTTATCTTGGCAAATATATTTGGTGCTTGTGTTGTAAAAGATTTGTTTTTAATAATGTAACTGAATGGTTATTTTAAAAAGATTACTCTCATCAGGATATAATTATAAAACATTTGAAATACACATAGTTTTAAATTATTTAATCATTCCTAAGGTGTAATAGTAATGTTTAAATGTGACTTTAATATAATATGATTGTTAATTATATCATTTTTCATAATAAAACTTACTGAAGAGACATAAGATAATATCCCAAATACTACTTGAGGAATCATTAAAAAATCTGTGAAAGGTGTAAATGTAAAACTATTGTTTTTACTTTGAACATCTTGTCACTGTTTGTTTTCATTTTACTGTATTGCAGTCCTACCAGTAATGCTATTTCACAATATAAGTATACTTATTTTGTGAAATAGCAATAATATAAAAGTGCTATGTAGGATTATAGCTCACATACGCAGGAGATCTTTAAAAGTACACAAAGTACGGTGTAAATATGTGGGTCAAAGATTATGCAATGACAAAGTATGCCATATTTGAATAGGACTGCAGTTTTCCTCAAGTAAGAGTTCTACTTTTTTTTTTTTTTTTTTTTTCTTTTTTAACATAGCCAACCAATCAGGATCACCGTGAACTTTTACGTCACTTTCCTTTGACGGACAAATCTGGCCAATGGCAAGGAAGCTTTTCCGCTCGTTCTACCAATGGGATGAGGCGAGGTCTATTTGAACGATGAGTAGCGGGCTGGCCATCATTCGAGAGGGAAACAAAGAAACCCACTACATCTCGCTGCATTGGACGGAAATACTGGAATAGCGACGTACTTTTTCAACAGGACAGTTTGTCAGTCATCTAAGGTAAATATAACAACACCCTCTCTCGCAAGTTAATTCTAAATAGGCATTTAAATTAACGGAATATGTTAAAGTAACGCTTGTTGTTTGCTAACTTGTAGCAGAACTCGTTGCAACACTTGCTTAGCAATGCTAACTGAAACTCGCTGTTGCATTGCCTACAGTTCTGTAAAGCTAACTTTATTTAATTCTAGTCTTTAGTGTTAAACAACCACTGATTGTCTCCTTCAGATATTCGACATGTCTCACAAACAGATCTACTACTCTGACAAATACGACGATGAGAAGTACGAGTACAGGTCAGTATTGCTCCCCACATGCCCTGTTTTCATCTGGGTGTCAGTCATAAAAAACGGTCATAAAGATGACAAGCTCTTATCGGACAGAAACTATGACAAATTTAACGGCTTCTTATCCCGTTTTTGTTGACACTGTCCTTTATTTTCCAGACATGTAATGCTACCTAAAGATATTGCAAAACGTGTACCCAAGACACATTTGATGTCTGAGACCGAATGGAGGAACCTGGGGGTCCAACAGAGCCAAGGATGGGTACACTATATGATCCACCAGCCAGGTACCTTTATTTTTACTGTACTTGGTAATGTGGAAGTACAGTAGTTAAATTGATACCTGATTGTGATGATGCTGGAAGATTTTCCTGGTGTTTGCTTGCTGTGGAAACATGTGGCTGCATATTTTAGAACTTGGCTTCTAAGGGTGTGCCCAGAATGACTGTGCTGTTAGTTATAAAGCACATGGCCAATGAATAAAATGATTATGATTAATCATAAAAAGGTGTGTAAGCTCGCCTATTTGAAACTAACAAAATCTTTAAATGCCCATATACTTTAGCTGAATTAGAATAACAAAAAAACACCAAACATTTGAGTGTGACGGGGAAAGTAGCAAAAAAATAGAGGGTAAGTCACATGATTTGCAATGATAAAAGGTTTGTCAACAAAACTGAAACCAGCACAGCAGATGGTCAGAGGTTGTCATTGTTGTTGAGCCTACTAACTGTGACCTTGCACTGATTTAAATCTGAAACCATGTTTTTGCCTACTTTTGTGTCTTCTATTCATCCAGATGATAAAAGATACTGTTACACAAATGTTTTGGTGGACAGGTGACCACCAACATATGGGCAGCAGGCGTCAACACCAGCCTCACCCTTCATTAAGAAATAATAGAACTGGTGTCACGTTTCCTCGAGTGATCAAAGCATCACAGCCGTTATTTTTGCTTACACTGTTTTTTTTTCCCCCTTTTTTCCATCTTCAGAGCCACACATCTTGCTGTTCCGGCGCCCTCTTCCCAGCCAGAACTCATAAGGAAGAAATTCACCAGGTCCATGGAAGATCAGCCTGACCTATGTGCCACAGATCAACCCATCTAAAAAAGGACCAGACTTGGAATTTGGGCTGATCATGTTGGACCTGGAGAAGAACTATGATATCTATGAACAGTAGTCGTGGAATTGAGTATGTGCTGAAGGGAAAAAAAACCCCACCACCCTTCTCTTAGGGAACAGACTTTGACTCACCAGAAACCTTCACATCAGCTCACACTGTCCTTTTGACTTCACTTCTTTGTCAACTTGTTGAGCCTGCTTGGATACTCCAGCTTTGTAGAGCAAAGGCGAGGGGAGAGGAACTTTTTTGTAAGGTGTGCATTCTGAGGCAGGCTCAGCTTAGATCACAGGTCAGACATGATAGCTTGATACATTTGTGTCCCTCTACAAAACAACAGCTTGCGGTTTTAAGTGACATGTTGCTGCTTGGTTTAAATGACACTGTAACTTGGCATTTAACAATTTTTATCATGTACATGGAAGACCGCATTGAATAGCCACTGAGTATCAAGTTATGTTCCCCTTTGAGCATCTCAGCTCATCTCGAGCTTTGACTTACCTGAAAAGTCTCTTGTGGGCCTGATTGTTCTAGTGAGCTGCTCAGTATTTATGAATGTGTTGCCCTGACTGAAATAAATGTTAACTTTTAAATCTTATTAGTGTGGACTTCTGGTTTGGAAGGGATCAAGATTCACCACCATGTTTGATTGCAGACTGAAACATAAATGTTTTGGAAAATGGAAAAAGAAAGGGCTGATGGTTGTGATGCGGACTGAAAAAAACATTGCTTTTTGAAGGAAAGATTATGAAATAAAATGCTGCAAACCAATGTATTTTGGTGTTGAGTATTTCAAAATGGCACTTGTTTGTATTCATTTAGCACTGAATATTTAAAAGCTGCTTTCATTGTTTACTGCATGTCTCTTTCTTTGACTCCACCAACTGTTCTGCTTTTCAACAATTAGGCACGATTAGATCTTGAATACTTGTTTTGTGACCTTGTGCCTTGTAAGTTTTTGTTGTCCCTACTTTTGACTAGTGTCTATAATTACATGTGTAAAAAAGAAAAGGCTATTCAACTTTCAGAATGATTAAAAAACTGAATATGAGCAAACTAATGATTAATCCACTTGTTTTTTTTATTAAACAACTGAACCAGTACAGGGTGAACTTCCTGTCTGCTAAGTGAATAATGTGTTTTGATCCTGTTTTCCAGATTTATTTATATCAGTCTTATATTAAATTACTGCAGGTGAAGCATAGAATTTATAATGCTCTATTTGCACTGCAGGATCATGGGACTGCATCAAAATGGACAATTTACTCAACCCCATTTGGTGTGGGTTTTTTTTTTTACTTTGATATAATTCACATTACAAACTGATCAAAAATGGTCTTGTTCAAACCAACCGCCTTCCCTCATAAAAAGAAAAACACCTTTTTGAAATGATCCGTCTTCCTATCCTTCCATCTTTCTGTTTCCTGTTACCTCCAACACCTGTCAATAACACTTTGTTTTTTTTTTACTTGAGGTGTGATTTATCAAAGAACGAAAAGATCCATATTACTCCTGTCAGAAAGTTTATTTTAGTAATTTTTCACAACACGATGAACACTATATAAGATGTGTGGGGTTTTGTTGTAAGACTGAAATTTTGTTTCGTAAAAAAGAAATAGTGACGTGTAAAAAAAAGATCAAAGTTTTAAGTGTCAGGACAGCTGTGGCACAGTGGAGCCGTTGTCTGGTAGATTCAATCCTGCAGCTGCATGTGCCAAAATTTCCTTGAGCAAGGCACTGACCCCCAAATTGCTCCTGCTGTCTATCAGTGTCTTAATGTGTATGAATGTGACTGGCTAACACAGATGGACCTTATTGTAGTAGTTTCTACCATCAAGTCAGTGTAGATGGGTGAATATGTCAAGCAATGTAAAAGTGCTTTCAGGAAGGTAACGCTAGAAAAGTGCTATTTACTGATTTCTTAAGTGACTGTATTCATTTTATGTGATACTAAGTTAGACATGGTAAAAAAATAAATATAGAGCATTGGTTCAGTTTTGATGAGGATGTCACTGTATCCATTTTCTCTCCCAGCTTTCACTTTGCGGTCTATAAAGATGAAGGAAATAAACCAGAAAAATAAGAGTTCTGTTTTCTTATGAGCTGCATGTCATGATGCATCCACCCCAGGCAATCATAGCCTGGTGAGCAGGATCAGACAATGAGGGTGTTTTGTCTCACCCTGAAGAACTTAACTGGTGTAACTTCCTGCTTGTTAATTAAAATCTTGCTTATGCATAGCAACTTGAAGGAATACACAAAAATGATGCAAAACAGCCCTTTGGGATAATTTTACTGATTAAAGAAAACGCTATATATATGGACTAATGTTCTTGAAACAGTGTTCTCAGGCAGAAGTGAAATGTGTTGATTCTAGTCTTTGGATAGATTTCTGTGGGATCAATTTGTTCCCTGGCAACACATAACTGCTGAAAACACTTCTTGGCCGATTGACCAATCACAATCAAGTATTTAACACAGCTGGATGCTGAATCAAATCATCACATCATCACAGGAGGTGCACAAAACCCTAAACACTTAAAAAGGTTACTTTGAATGAGCTCAGCTTGAGGAAATGTTCTTTTCACAGAAAGCTAGGTGTAACATTTGGGCATCTCTTCAGACCCAACAGGTTTGGATTCTTGGTAACACTTTCAAAGAGTATGAAACTATTGAGAGGAGTGGGTGTGGGCTGTGTTTGTGCTGTAAAGCAGCCATGTGTACTATAATCAGGTGCTGGGGCACATCATCTTACCTGTGATAATATAATGTACTGATCCCTGTTGGGACCAGGCTGTGATCTGACAAACACACAGCATTGTGTGCCAGACAGCACACCTCGTGGATGTGTGATATTATTCTACACAGTTGGTGTTCTTCCAGAGGCACAGTGATGAGGCATCTGTTGTCTGGCACCGTGACTCGTCTCTTTGTTTTTCTTTTTACTTGCCAATCTAAACAATTCTGTCATTTCATGTGTAATATGGGTCTCATCTACCGGTGAATGTCTGCGAGCTTAATGGACAAAATGTTTTCCTGAATGAGAAGTCGTTATGATGGCGATCGAGCGTAAAGGGAGAGGCAGGCACAGCATCTGCCACACACTCAAAGTAATTCTCAGTGTAAACAACAAGTGGATTATTGCTCTCTTTAATGAACAGGAGTTCAGAAAAAAAAACAAATTCAGCTTTTCATAAATAAAATTCTGCTCTCTGAAACTTGTAATAAAAAGCTGTTTGGTCCTGTTTTATTGTTTTTTACCCCGAAAGTTAGTGCAGAACTAACTTCAGCTGAGCCAGATGCTGAGAAATTGGCCACAAGCTGCATCAGACAGATGAACATAAAATGTTACGACAAAAAACTGTATAAACTACACACCTACACATAAACACAACACCAACGGGGGAGGAAAATTTAGATTTGAGCACAAATTTGGGATTCAACATTTACTGCTGCAGCTAAAACTAGCATTGCCACCATATTGATATATTGCCCTGAGCTATAATCTGGTCTTTAATAAAACACAACCACAATGTGACAAAGATTTACTGAATGAGGGCTGATTTGTCTGACAATCTGCCAATCATTACAGATCCTACAAATCAAATTCAACATATTTTCAAGCAAAATGCAATACGTTTCATTTGGACTTTAAAATCAGGATTTAAGAGTCCAAAGAGGAATATTTCAACTGGAATGCCACCGATGTCAAAATTTCCTACTGGGAAGTCGGCAGATCCACACCACTGCCGAGCTGACAATCAAAGATGACTGCCCTGGGTGTAAACAGTAATTGAGCTACTGTAATATTATGTTTATTTTAGCATTTCTGACTAGTGTTTGCCACGCTAAATCAGCCTTAAACATAGCATTGTCCAATATTTATAAAGAAATCTTGCTGCTGTGTCAAGTTTCTCCTACTCGGCAAATGGAACGCTGGAGATGACGTCATCCTCGCTCCACTGTTCCATCGTGATTACATCAGCCAATCACTGCAGGCCCAGTGCGTAAAGTGACTTTGCGTGTTGGTTAGCGAGTGGAAGTAGCTATCCCTAGCGGCTACGATAGTGGACGTTACACGGAGGATAAACACAACCAAAGAGAAATAAAACGCCAAAAAGTTAAAGTTTTACACTGGGGTGAAGCTTGGCTCAACTTTCACTCACTTTCGGGCACTTGGAGAGCAGCTCAGGACAAAGAGCGACAGGAGATGACTTTTTATTGAGCAGGTATGTGTCCGTTAACCCAGTGATTAGCTAACATGCAAAGACAGGTGCACGGCTCTGGAGTCTCTCCCATGTAGAAATGCGATGCTAAAAGTGGTTGCTGGGCTAGTAAGTGTGTTCATATACTTACAGTCAGACGCTGTAGTTGTGCTCTTCCTGCTGGGACTGATCCACAGAGAAGTCTGAATAAATGTACTAACATTTAACGAAAATTCCTGCTGACACCATCTTTAAAAGTTTACCTTATAATGGATATAAACACAGGTATCGACTAAAGCTGCTTATTCCAAAAGGACATCAATCACTCTGTTTGATTTGATTATTTCAATTAATGTCACTGAGGACATTTCACTATACACGGTGATCCTATGAAAATCCATTACATGACTCAATAAAATGAAAGAAAGTACAAAACTAAAATCCAAAACCAAGGGATTCATAATTGAATAGGTAATAAATAATCAAACTAAATAAATATCAATGGAGACTAAAACAGTAAAAAATATAAGACATAACACAGCAGAGCCACAAATCACTACCTGAGAGGCAGCTGCTGGGTTATAAACACCCAGAACTAGGTATTTTAAATCATCAACCAGCAGTGTCACCTGAGCAGAGAAAACAAAGAAAAAAGGGACAAATATGCAGCAGACACCATGAAAAGTTAAATGTATAAAAGGGTACTCCACACTTTTCAGCCTGTTACCCCCAAAATAGTGTAACCAGAGAAAGGAAAAAATTAGAGGTGTCCCAATCCGACATTGATATTGGATATTAGTCCTATATTGGCAGAAAAACAAGTATGGGAATGCATCTAAAATCTCCGATATAAGCAGTTTCTGTTACCCATTGGTTAATAATAAATGGGTCAGTTTTTCCTCATACCTACTGTTGCTGACTACTGTTCTTTGTTTGAATGATATCTCTTAATCAAGCCTTTTCTAACACGACAGACATACTACAATATAAGTAATAAAAGTATGCATGTTTAATGCTGATATCATATTGGATTAATATCGGTATCAGCCAACACTCAATGTTGCAGTATCGGTATCGTATCGGAAGTGAAATTGTAATATCGGGACATCCCCAGAAAAAGTACTTAATCTAGCAGAGTGGTAAAAATGAGACTACTTATGTGCACTTACTTGTTTCTGTCCTTGCTAAGTCACCTCAGGTCTTGCTCTTGTGGCACAGAGGAAATGGTTGAAATGTGGATCAAACATTTATAAAAGATGTTAACCACATTTTCTGGTGATATTTTTACAATAATAGATTACATATAGGTAAATAGTTTGATTTTGGAAGGCATTTTATGACCCCCCCTATCATTGTTTCTTGAACCCCACTTTGAGACGCACAGTTGTTAATTACCATGAATTATTTGCATCAGTATGCTAGGATCTGGTCTTTAATAGTCATTGGATAAAGCTAGTGTCATATTTGAATAAATTACAGTAGATGCCATGTTTCTATCCCATCCAGTTACCTCCAAGGCTTCTATGCTTTAGGTGCTTGTCGTCCAAGAGAGAAACTAGAAAAGCACTCAGAGAGCAAAGACCTCCGCCAAGCATGTCGTGATTGTCACGTAACACTTTAGTCCTACTTTAATGTTATACTCCCTTTCAGCAGACTGTCTGCTACAATTTGGTGTTAGTCGCAGGTTTGTACGATAAGTTGTTACCTGTGTGTTGAAAATTTTTATCAGCCAGTTCATATTTCATTTTCCGGATTAGTATCCAGAATATTGGCAGGATCTGGATCGTACTTTTACATCAGAAACATCAGAAACCATTGTGACATGTTGTATTGTTTTGCAAAGCAATCCGACCATTTATCGTGGAGTTATATACACCTATGGTAAAAACGGCTCTATCTCACAATGATAAAGAATCCTTTAAGAAAAATCCTGAATCTGGATCACCTCCAAAATTTAATCACTTCTTCCTTATCCCATTTTGATTTCCTGAAAATTTCATAAAGATCCATTCATTACTTTTTGAGTGTTGTTCACAGACAAACAGACGAGCAGACAAACTCTCCCAAAAACACAACCTCCTTGGTGAGGAGAGAGGAAAATATAATCCAATCACAAAACAGAACATTTTCAAATGCAGTCAGACATAAGAAACACTGAGGCCAAAAAACAGGTCACTCCATTTTCACCACAAGTTCCACACTGTGGCCTGAGGAGGGCAGTAAAACACAACACTACAAACAGGAAGCATCTCCATGAATTCAATCTGCATCTCTGCTGCTTTGAGCACAAATGTAAACAAAGCATGAATGACTCAGGGTTACAGTCCATATAAAAATGAAACCATCTTTTTACCCCCACACCACATCTCTAGAAACATGTCTTTAAACTAACATTGCTTTACGCAAACAAAAGCAGATTCGTGTGGCCCAGATGCACATAGACAAACAGAGGACGCTCACAGGGCTCAGACACACAGACAGACTTGGTGGGTAGTAACTGCACAGTTTTGAAAGTCATGGGTAATGGAGGAAAGAAAATGTGTTGTGCATCACAGAGAGATTTTGGACTATTTCTGGGGAATGTTGCCGAGGTAATCATTGGGCTGTGATGGTCAGCAATCTGAGCCTCCTGCTGAGATCCAGCGATGCGCGTTGGGCAGAATAAGATGTTTGACGCCTTAAGGTGGAAAAGAGCTTGAGCGCCTGCCACAGGTATCTATAAATCATGCTGAAAATTGCTTCCTGTTGGAGCCTTGAAAGTAAATGCTCACCTTAATCTGGAACTGTATTTAGAGAATAGCAAGGTGAGCAAAAATAATGAAGTAGTTTATACGAGTGATGACCTTTTTATTGAAAATCTACAGCGTCTGCATTATTCACTTACACTATAAATCTGCATAATCTCCCTTCAAAGGAGTCCAAAGAATATTTCACCCTGAACCAGTATCCAGGCAAACCAGGGAAAGGTTGAGGTTGACTTACTAAAAACATTTTCTGTTTTCATTTGAACATGAGATCATTGAGATGATTAAATGAGGCATTGTTTGGTCAACTAAACGGCCATCAAGTCCTTGAAATTCAAATTAGTTCTCAATCCTAAGGTGACATCTTTTAGTTGTGTGATTTGTTAAATTCAATTTATCCAAATAAGAGAGGCAGAACATTGCATTTGAAAAGCCTGACTGACTGTCTATCTATGAAAATGAGAAATGAAGAAAGATCATTTAAAGTGATAAAGTTAGCAGTTTTCAAATCTCCTTTGTCATCTCTCGTCCGATCGTGCATAAAAAATAACCTTTTTAAAAAATTTGTTGTCAGTTTCTTCTGTCGTCTTTGCAGATGATAAAGATCAAAGCTGAACTTTTGTCATTATATTTTCTTCTGTGGTTCTTTCGATCCCTGAAGGGCCGCAAGATAATCAACCAAAATATGACAAAATTGCCACTCATGATTATACCAGAACTTCTGATTGCTTTGTGTTAAGCTTGTCTCCATAAACCAGTCAATATGTGGTTAACATCCACAAGTGTTACCCACAGAATCACTGTGACGATGTGTCTGGGACTGAGATTTCCTGTTTGTCTTTAGAAAAATGATTAGAAGAGCACGCTTACCTAAGAACTCAGTGATTTAAGCATGTCTGCATTTATGAGGAAATTTTTTCTTACCTTGATTAATGTGATGATAAACTTTCTTGTTATTAGGGAAAGAAGATTAAGGCCACAAGATTTTTAATTTTCAAATATTTGGGGAAAAATACAGACTTTTTCCTCAGAACTCTTTTTTTAAGAATACATACTTTTTGATTTTGATTTGTACATCAGAATTCTGTCTATATTGAGAGAAAAGAAAAGAATTATGAGATTAAAATCAGAAAAAGTCCAAAGTCTGGCATTAAAGAGGGGGTACAAGGCTCTTTTCAATTCCTACTTAATTTCCACTTAAGTTCCCGTATAATTTACAGCCCACCAGAAAAGCCTTTTTTTCTGCTGGAGATATCCTGGTCACAGGTATAGAAAACAAGTTTGAGGCTTAGCCTCAGTCGCTTTAAAGATTCCCACTCAACAAGAAGAAGCCTTTTGTGTAGGGATGGGTACCTTTCACATTTGGAACGATACGGTACAGATGCCCGGTACCTGGCAGTTGGTATCAGTACTTTACAGTAACAATTACCAGTACTTTTTCTTGTTTATGTGGTAAAAATATATCAATTTAATATAATTTGATAATAATAAAATCTCACATTTCTGCAATTGAATATATTTGTTCTTCAGTATATCACCTTGCAATGCTGTGTTCATGTCCAGCATGGAAAATGGCCTACTCTTCCAGTCCCTCACAGTCACAAGGATGTTTTTAAGTACCTTATGGTGGTACCTTTCAATTTTACATGAATTGGTACCCGGTACTTTTTACAGAATTAGGTCGGTACCTATAAAAATTCCTAATTTGGTACCCATCCCTACTTTTGTGGGAGGAGTAATACGTAGTCCTTGGTGTTTAAGACCCCTCACTCTAGCTCAGACATTCCAATTGACCTGTGGTTAAGTCCCACCCTCTAACACAATGAGCCAGCCACATTGCAGATAGCTGTTCCCACACACCTGGACATTCACTGCCCTGACGTCCATTGAAATGCATTGCAGAAAATCAGTTTTCATTTGGTTTTATTAATTTTTTTTTGCAAGAAAAAAATGGTTAAATGACATAGAAATTGTTGAACAGAGTTCATGGGGTACATACAACTCAATCACAAGATATCCTGAGTGGCTAGGCGATGGGAAGACAGAAAGGAAGGTATAAAGAAACGATTTTACAAAATCCCAACCAGACCTCTCTGAGATACAACCTCTATGCCATTTGGACGAGCTTAAGGTCACAGATACCATGACCTTTAGTCTTAAGTCGCCATCTCTGTAAAAGTTAAAGCTATTCCCTCCAGGAGTTACTGACATACAGCATCCGCAAGAACTGGTCAGAAATAGCCAAAAATCATTTTGGTGAACAGTGAAGCAAACTCTTGATTATTCAGTTTCTCAAAAATAATCAGCATGTTTGTTTTCCAATTCTGGATGTTTCTTTGACATTGAATTTGACATAATAGCTGACCTGACCTTTGACATTCTCAGTCATTCTAAACTCAGTCAGTTTTGGATTCAAGTTGATGTTTGTGCTAAATCTTAATGTGTTTCTATTAAATGATGATAAACCAAACAACCTTACATCCCATAATTCCTCTAGGCACTGCTGTTGCCGGTGCAGAGAAACAAAGCATCTTCTCTTTTCTCAGGTTTTTCATGAAAAACTGCAGAGTTTTACCTCCTCGGGCCAAAAGATCTTTTGAATTAAACAATTTAAGTTGAAAGATCCTGAGGAGTGGAGTAATGCACCGTAATCTGGTTCTATTCAAGTGTGAGTATCATGTTTGGTTTTGGAGGAACTCAGTTAGAAGTAAAACTTTAAATTCTTGCTTAATAGTATTACATTACATGATTGATCCCCAAGGGGAAAATACACCTTACTTTACCTTATTTTTATGTAATAACGAAGCCAAGTTAGTGGCCTCAGCCATGAAAATGAGACTTAACTGTAAATTAAAACCTGGGTTCAAACATAGTTTCCGGATAATGACTAGATCATTGGCTCAGAGAATCGTGGTTGAAGATGAAGTTTGAAACACATGTTCAGGTTACAGGCCTTGTGATAGTATGTGCTCATCACCTGCGCCAAGGAGGTTATGCTTTTGGGAGAGTTTGTCTGTCTGTCTGTGAACAACACAACTTCAAAAGTAATGAAAGGATCTTGATGAAATTTTCAGGAAATGTTCAAATTGGGATAAGAAAGAAGTGATTAAATTTTGTAGGTGATCTTGATCACCGTCTGGATCCAGGATTTTTCTAAAGGATTCTTTATCATTGTGAGGTAGGGCTGTTTTCACCATATGTGTATATAACTCCATGATAAATGGTCCGATTGCTTTGCAAAACAATACAAGACAAGGTCACCATAATTTATGTCGGATGTAAAATTACAATCCAGATCCTGGCGATATTCTAGATACTAAGATCCAGAATATGAAATATGTACTTGGTCATCATAATTTTCAACATTGTCGGGTAACAATTTATCGTACAAACCTGCAACTAACACCAAATTGCAGCAGACAGTCTGCTGACAGGGAGTATAACATTAAAGTAGGACTTAAGTGCTTCGTGACAATCACAATACGCTTGGCAGAGGTCTGCTCTCTCTGATTGATTTTCTAGTTTATGTATGGATTTGAGAAACGCAGTTTCTTTAGCACTTGTCCACTTTTGTATTGGGAATCAACATCATACCCTTAAACAATTAGGACCATTTCCAAAAGCATTCTGAAGTATTGCGATTTTAACTAGTTGTGTGAGTAGCTGGAAGTGAACTGAAAAGCAGTAAGAGAAGAGCGTGATTGTGGATAACGAGGTGTAAAGTCGAGCTCTGATAAGGACCAGAGGACAGACACAGTGGAGAGAAGTTTTACACAGATAAAAGCAGGCGAGACACAAAGAGACAAAGCCGTGCAGGTTAGAGAGGAAGTCTTTACAGGAGCAGGTGGGGAAGAGAGACGTGAATGGAAAAGGAATACAAAAAGGGAGAGTTGGAGACAGAAACACATTTATGTAGAGAGAAAGAAGGTCAGACGGAGAGATGGAAAGTGCTTTGGCGAGAAGGGGTATTTATGTCTGGGTGTCTTTGGCTCAGCGGGACGCCTCTAAAAGGAAGCAGAGTTTGATACAGAGTGCAAGAGAAGAGAGGGAGCTGCTGTTGGAGAGACGAGTGATGGAACAAAGAGCCCAAAATTGCTCCATTAGAGTGTCCAGTGCATCATTCTCTAAAAATGAACAGCAAGAAATAATTTATAAGACTAATCTATCAAAGCATACAGAAAAAACACACAATCCATTCTAAGGTTAATATTCTGTGAAACAACAAACTGCCCGGGACAAATTAATGCTTGAATAATACATTTCACTAAATGTATAATTTAGTTAATGTGATTAAGCGATCTGCATCAGACTGATACTGTCAGGGAAAATGAAACTATGAAATGATCCGCCGCCCTCTAAGGCACACCACATGAGACCTTGGGGTCCAGAAGGGCAATTCTGGCTAAAATGAGTGTCATATATTAAATCAAAGCTCTTGGTGGGGTGTGTCCAGAGGCAAAGGCACACTGCTGAGCACATTATAGGAGACAAAAAGAAAAGCAAAAGACTTTATTTCAAGTCTTGATGCAATGTATGTTGAGTCCCCTGCTGTGAGCTGCGTCAGTGGCATGCATTATTTCTCCACACGAAATTAAAGTGAACGTCACTCACTGTGACAGCTCAGAGGTTATTCTGCAAAGTTTCACATGACTTCTGTAAAGTTTTTAACAGGGACTTTAATACTGGATGAATTTGGTTTCATCTTATAGATTTTTATATTTTCAATATGACTTAAAAAAGCTGTAAGGACTGTCCAAAATCTAGATATTTTTCCAGGGTTCAAGACTCCATTTCTCATGAGCACCATCGCCCACTGTTGAAAGGACGGTACTTTTGCCACGACATGCATTTGTTTTGGAAACATATCGGATCTTCTCTCTAACTCTACTTTGTTTTGTTCAAATCATTTCTGCAGGAAGCAAAGCAATGAGGTGACGTATTTTTATTCATACTTGTGGAACTTGACATCGAGCAATCTTTGTAAACTCAACTTGTACCACTGTTTAGTGTACCGAACTATTTGACCAGTGTTCCTCACAACAAACACAACCTTTCGTCTTAAAATATGAAGCTGATGCTAAGAACTGCAGTTCACCAAATGTCCACTTGAGGCTGATGGCAGAAAAACAGCCTAGTTTAAAAAGGGGTTTGGTCCTAAATAGCTCACTTCTCTATCAGCACTCACTGAACTTACAATTTAAATCTATTCAAAGGCTTGACTGACGTAAATGACATCCTATAGTTGCTAGCAAAAGCTCCTCTACAGAAACAGATGGGTAACGTCATGAAAACGGTGTCTATATGTGACTTAGGCCTTTTACAAACGTAGCTGGGTATTTTAAAAACAAATACCTCCCCCCAATTCGTTTTCATACATACTTTTGTCCACACGCACAGGACACATTGCCTGGTGAGTGCCGCTTGAAGAATGCCACACCCACATTTGGCATTGTGTTTCAGATGTGCAACTCGTGCCATCCAAACATACCTCTGAACCTCTGTTATTCAGCTGTGACATTTTGAGAATCAAAAACTCTGTTTCCCGGCTTCTCGGTGAAACCACGAAATCAGTGTTTTCAAAAATCTTTGCTTTGGCCTGAGTTTTCAGAAAACATTGTTTAAAGTTAAGTAAAACTACAATTTTATGTGGACAACAGGCCTAAACGTATTAAAATATATGCAGTTTCCTGAAAACCTGGCTATGTGTGGTCATGGCCTCAGTCCATGAGCCGAGGCATGCACAGAAGGAACCTGGCTGGTAGAGCGTCTAGGATGACTCCTCCTTTGACATTCAAGTTCGGACCTTGGTCTCCGGGGATTGCAGCTCTAGTTACGAGCATAGTTTGAGCGTGCCGTTTAGCTAGGTGCTAAGTAGGATTAGTATAACATGTTTTGGCGATAGACCAAGTTTGTCTTCTGCTACTCACTGCTTTATTCTCATCCTTTACCTGAGTGAGATATATTCTTTGTACTGGAACACTTTTAAGCTGGTGCAAATGTAACCTCACCGTCATGTTGAATAATGAATCTTATGTATTAATTGGCCAAGTGACTTGAAACCCTGAGTAATCTTTTGAGAAAATTGGAATTTCATTATGTTTACACCAAGGCCCTGTTTGACATTTGAAAACGCTGTAGTAAGCATGCCAGGCCTGAAGGTGGTGCTATAACTGTCTTGTCCAGAAGCCGCTTTTGGGAGATCTCCACCAAAGAAGAGTTGAGCCGATCATCTGGTGAATTGGTGAATACTAAATTTAAGAGTGGAGCAACAGATGCACATTCTGTTGAAAGACAGTCAGCAGATACAGCAGATTGAGCAGCACAAGCACAACACAGTAGTTTGCGACGATTGTAACAACGGTGCTGTTGTCCTGTTGTATGAATGAAGCGCTAAGTGCAGCATGACGTCATCGTTTCCACTGAAAACGCCTGCTTACTGTTTACACGCCAATGGTGTCAGCTGCGTTTCAGAGAAATCCCACTCTGGAGGCCGTTTTCAAAAGTTTGCGGTTTTGGTCGGCTGAAACGCCTTTTCCGTGGAAACGCGAGGCTGGAATGCAACAAAACTTTTGCGTTTCACACTAAAACCGTTTTTGTGTAAACAGCCCCCTAAAGTTACCGTAAACAGTAATGAAGTTACGACGGTTATGTTTTGATCTGGCTTTTCTGCACTACTTAAAGGTACAAAAAATTGGTGCTCACACAGGACAAAAAAGCTGGTGTAATAAGTGAAACTATCTATGAGATTATTTAGTGGGATAGAAACAGACTACAAAGACATAAAGTCATGCTTTTATTTAGTGGAGTTTAGTCAGAAAAAAAATTAAACCCACAACCAAAGCAGCTCTGATTCATAAAACATTTAATAAGAACTCCATCAAATACAAGCTCCCTACAGTTAGTAAGAGCTTTTTCTTTTGCTTCCTCCATAGAGGAAACAAAACTGGACAGCGAGACAAAAGACAAAATTTCTGCCATGCCAGAAATAAATCTGATTTCTTGAAAGCCAACCCTTTGATATTTAATTTATTTAATCAGGCATTATAACCCCCTCTTAAACTGAACATCAAACCACAACTCATCTGGGAGAAAATTTCCTCTCTAAAATTGGTGGGGGCTACCAATGAGGGATTAAAATCAGGCTTAATCCTTACAGTTTCTGGCAGGATTACCATACCCTCATTTTGTTCTTGTTTTCACTGAACACTGGTCAAAGCTGAGCTGTAAACAAGCCAGAGCTGTACCAAGATCTTTAATGAGTTCATCCACTTAAGTACAGCCAAAACCTCCTGCAAGAGGTTAAGGCCCCGTTTACACGACGCCGAAAACGGTCGATTCCGCAAACATTTCGTTGCGTTTTGGCCTTCCGTTTAGACGAGACCACGTTGCGTTTTCAGTGAAAACGCAAACTTTTGAAAACGCTCCCCAGAGTGGAAAGATCTGAATCCGCTCCTCCATCCAGCTCCGTGTAAACACAGAGCGGAGCGTCTCAGGGTGAAACGCTGACGTCACCGCATGCGCACTCGCAGTTTTAGGTGAAGGCTCCGCGCTCAGCCACATTTCCAGTTGAGCCAGTAGTTGGCGGTAATGCGCGTTATGGTTGGATTCCCGACCGTCTCACACAACAAAACGTCAGAAAAAGAAAGAACAAGAGGAGACTTCTCCTCCTGGAGTCGTATGAACGCGGATCGTTTTCACGCCGTCCTCATGTAAACGCGGGTGGCTTTTGAAAACGCAAAGGAAGAATCGTTGCGGGAGTCTCCGTGTAAACGGGGCCTAAATCCTGAGCCAGATGTAGCTCCTTCACCTCCTCCGCTCACTCCTGGAGATAAAAGGTTTTTTAATGGAGTCAGCCGGTCAGACATTGATCTGGTCTGGGGAGCGGCGCTGGCATCTCTGGTGATACCGATTTTAAGATGTTTGGTCACGGGCGTGTAGCCGGTTAGCCGTATTGATCTAACCTCACTGGACTTTATGTTTGTATTGGAGTTGCTCTATGAGTTGGCTCTATTGAAAAAGGATATTGAGATTGGCAGCGAGAGTTGTTTCCTTAACCGACCTGTTGGGACTGCTAACAGCACAGTGAGTCCAGCAGCAGAAAAATCAGTAACGCCTGTCGATGCGAGCAGCAGGGGTCAAGCTGCCTGTCCTCAAAATGCTGCACTGTAAACACAGCACACAGCTTTAGGGGTCCTTTAGTTTCCCCTCCATCATTCCCTGCAGGTAGCTCGAAGGCTGGCTGAAATATTATCCAACTACACTTTTGGACTTAGAGGGAATAAGGCTCAGAATGAGATCAGCTTTAAACACATTGGCACCGGCTCATGTATTTTCACGAGCTCTTCGAGAAAGGTGGGCTATAAATCAATTTCAGGATCGACCTGGCGCTTTATCTTGATTTTCGACCTTGGCAGATTCTTTAGGGCTCTTTTGAACATTAGTATATTTCTTGCACTGGCGAGCAGCGGTCGAAGCGTCTGACTGCTCCCTTTATGTAGAACAAGGTGTCTCAATCTGTGGCTGGTACAATGCCTCGATGGTATAAATGAGGCGTATTAAACAGCACCTGTTGACAGGATGTAGGGAGCAAATGGAGGCGCATGTGATTGTGTGTTTGCGTGGTGTATTGATCTGTCCAGAGGAGGGATGGATGGAGGAGGACTTCCACATGGCCTTGATGCGTGAGATGCCGTCTGGACCTGGAGACTGAGCTATTGATCAGCAGTGTCGGGTCTTAAGTAGCCGCTTCATTCAGGCCCTGTGACGGCAACACACATCCAAAATGACGGCAATCAATGGAAATGGTTAAATGGGCCCACATAACTCAAACCTTATGAATTGCTTTGGCATTGTGGATTTATCTGGGTGGATAATGGAGCACTGTCTGACTTATTGACCACTCGCAAGGCTACTTATCCTCCCTCAGGAACGACATTGTGTCAAATTAGAGCCTCGTGTTTATGAACTATACTCCCAGTGAGTCTGTGAATCTTTACTAGCTGCAAAAAAGGACCCTCTTTGCATGATAGATCGGCAGTACATGAACCATTTCCCCCTTTTCACTCCTCACTGCTTGTAATCCAAACACACTTTGAGTGTGATGGTTGTCAAATGGTAGCGGGTAATCAGACACAGACAAAAAATGAATAATGCATCACAATATGTGGGGCTATCATCGTGTTGATTATTGTCAGAGCGAGCCAGAGCTCTGTTGTTGAAATAAAAAGACCCTCAGCACAGAGGGCTCGAGCTCGACATCCAGCAGAGAAATACACCACGTCAGTCGCTCTCTAACATACTCTTAGATTGTGCTGCAGAACAGCAGCAGAAAATCATTCAAAGCAACTACTGCAATTGTCCCTTCCTTCCTGCGTATATGTTGTAAACTCAAGAGGCGATGAGGTAGTCAAGTCGTCAATCATTTCACTTCACTGCAGTAGCGATGACACATTGGCAAACAGTATAACACAGACAATTGAGATTGATACAACCCCAGAGACGCCGAGTGCTCAGGACATCACAGGCCAAAGCGGAAACACCATCTGCTCGTAGAAACTCACGTAACGGACAACTTTACTCCAGCTGCATGGCAACAAATGCAGACAGGACAGAACAAAACATCTCTGGAGGACTATTTCTCAAAGCTAAAACACAACAGAAGTTATCTCTACTGTTTGTTTATCTCTGCGTGAATCATGTGGTGGATTCTTAGGGCCACGCAAAAGATGAAACAAATATTACATATAAACATTACACACCAAACAATAGCGTATCAACAAAAATAATGTAACTGGGATAAATACATTTTAATTGTGCGTTTTGAACAAAATACCAATATTATAAAAATTGTCTTAGTTATAGTTCATGGTTAGCTTATATGCCAATGAAATGTGAAATGTGACATGATGGGGGAACATTAGAGAAGCAGCCTCTCACCGGCTCTATCTTTAAGTATTACAAAGAGATATATTAGTATTCATTCAGACAATTGTAAATTGTTGTATTTTATTTACTCCTGATACTTCATATGTGATCCACCTCTAAAATGACTTATTGGCTAACCATAAACTAAAAAGATGACTTTTTGGATGTTATAATTGTATTCTGATAGCAAAATGATGATAAGCGTGACAGCTTACGACTTAGTTTTTTTTTTTTTTGTAATGTGGCCTTAACTCTTTGTCATTGGGGATGGCCAAATATCGATACCAGGTATCTGTATCGGGCCGATACCAGCCTTTTTTCAAGGTATCGGTACTTGTGAAGGCTGCAGATACCAGCAGCAGATACTCTAGGCAAAAAAATCTTACGTTACTAGACGCCACTAGATGCTGCTAATTGCAACATTTGATTAAATTAAATTGTTTTGTTTTTTACATTAGTTTACTTAAAAAAACCCGTAAACTCTCACAGATGTTAGTTTAATTGTGCACTTTTAATATTATTTTTCTTTAATATTGATAAAAAAAGTTCTAAACTCAAAGTTGTTTGTGTTTTATTTGGACTTAATGCCAGAGTGACTGTGCTGTATTTGATCAAAATGATCTGTCACTCAATTGAAATTTTATGTATCAAAAGTACTCGTAGTATCGGTACTCTGTATCGCTGAGTTCTCAAGAAGGAGTACTCGTACTAGTGTTGGTCTGCATAAAAAGTGTGTTGAATATAATATATAAGTAATTCCATAAACTAATTTTTTGCCTTTTACCCCAAACATTACCAATTTTTTCCCACAGTAGGGCATGCATGCTATTGTTTAACGCTGGTATCAGATCGGTATTGGTATCCTGAAGCCCAGGTATCAGTATCGGAATCATCATGTTTATTTACTTTTTAGCTGTAGGCTATGCTATTGATAAGCTAGAAGTGCTAATTAGCAGCCTAACTGTTATGACTCTCAGCTTTTTAAGTTCAGGTGTTGTGTGAAGCTACCTGGTGTAATGATGCTGGTTTAGGAGAAGGAAGCCAGCGGTCTCATCCCAAGATAACAGGTTAGCATTGAATATGAAGAAGACAGAGTGGAACTTTCCGCATAAGTGTTTATTGTATGAAAGTAGACACTGACCATAGGTCTCTGTGGTGCTGCATTTATTTGTCATACATGAGAATCAAAACAGCCATGAAACCTTCACTAACTCGTCACTGATGAGAGTCTTTCTGACATCTCTGAGCTTAACAATTTTTATGTAACAGAAACTGAAACACAGGGGTGGCTCCACCTAGTGGTGCTACTTGGTACTGCCACAGTACTACCGCCGGATTCTGACTGTTACATGAGTATTATCGGCATTTGCATTTTTAACTTCTTTAAAGCTTTATTATTTTCTGCTATAGTATTTGTCTCAATGGTTCACATTAAACATTAAGGCTGTGAATCCTTGCTAACTGTGGCTAACTGCATTTAGCTTCTTCCTCCTCTGTTTTCTTGTATTCAGGTGGGCATTAGCACTCTCTCTGTATCAATCATGCTCATTGTATTTATGTATGTATTATATAGTGATAATAGTCTTATGTCAATGTTTCCAGCTTGTTTTGTTTTTAGTGTTTTTGTTTATTTCAACCAACAAAACACCTCCTTTTTTAATTTAAGCTCTATCTATAATGGGTGATAGTCTCTTAAATATAAGAACAAGTTGAATTTTCTTTGCACAGAAAGAATCTAAGTGTCCCCTTGAGGACCTCTCTTGGCTTTATTCTTTGGTACACGTCAGAGGAAAAACTGTTTTTAATTAAACTTCGATCAAGACATTGAATCAGTATTTCTACTTTCCTCAGAGCCTGTTTTAACAATTATCTGATGCGTGCATGTCTGGTCTTCCACCACTGCATTTGACAAAGAGGACACGGCAGATGGGCGTTAAAAACGTGCAAATTTGCAACAATTACTCCCTTTGATTCATACAATGTTAAGTGTTTGAAGTGGTGTGCTGCATTGTGAGAATCATTACAGCGAGAGGACGGTGTTTAAGAGGAGGACTTGTCACATCAGCGAGTGTGTCAAAGACAGACAGTG
The DNA here is from genome assembly GCF_033239565.1 of Halichoeres trimaculatus. NCBI lineage: Eukaryota > Metazoa > Chordata > Actinopteri > Labriformes > Labridae > Halichoeres > Halichoeres trimaculatus. The sequence continues at coordinate 11,107,919 of NW_027437192.1, forward strand.
AGCCGAGGCAAGGTGTGAGAAACTAATTGTGACAGTAGCATTTATCTGCTATTAAACCGAAGAACGCGAAAAGGTTCAGGAAGGATTGTCAAATGTTGTGCCATTAGCAGCATATTGGAAGTGCGGTAATTTGAACCCTAGGAAAGAATAGACATGTATGATGAAATGGCATAAATGTCCATAGATTTCAGACATTTTGGTGCTCTCATTGCAATTTTTCAGAGCATTACATGATGACAAGCCCTCTCCTTTTTTTTATTTGAGCTTCAGTGCTTTCAGCTCCACCGTCTGAATTAGCTGTCAGCCACTGCGGTCTCCTTCTCAATGCTTCTTTGGCGCTCAAATGACTGAATTAGACTCTACCTTTAAAGATAATTACTTAATTGGGGTCTTTTCATATGCTGTCGCCAGCCCTGGACCTGAGAAAGGCTCTGATAACTCTGTAATTATGCTGCTGCAGCAGATAGACGCATTTGTGCCAGAGCTGTGAAGAATGAGCTGACAGATTTATACTCTCTCATGTCCACCTTCCCTCTACAGACTCTGAGATACAGCTAAAATTGCAGGGCCTCTTATAATACAAATACATGTGTCTGTATTGTCAGGACTTATGGCTGTATCTTGCCGTATGAAAGAGACATCAGAGTTTGTCCGACTCCAGCGAGGCTGCAGGTATGTCTGGAAAAATCTTTTTTGCTGCTGCACTGCCACTGTCTCCTGTTTGAAAGGTGGAAGAGCACTATTACACGGTACATCTTCTTCCTTCTTGGATACAAAGTGTCAGATGAAGTCTATTTGTGTAAGCTGTTTTGGAGGGAGAACATCACAGACATGGCGGCAGCTTTCACCCAAGCCTCCTTTTTTTTATCCCAAAGGCTCTGCTGTCAATATAACTCTGCCCGTAGAGACTAGGAGAGATGTACTGTGGTGTGGAGGGAGGAAAGTACAGTTATGGTCTGAGGTGAATAACAGTAGGGTGTCAGACGGCAAAGAGGGAGCCCGAGTGTGGGGGGAAAGAGCAAGGATGAGAGGCAACGAGAAAGGGGGTGAGATTAGTTTTGCTCCGGTAACGACAGATCATAAAAACACGAAGGGGAGGAAGGGGGAGAAGAAAAAGACAGAGGGAGGGGGGAGGATTAGTGCCACTTCGGGAGTGATAGAACATGTGGGAGTGAGGAAAAGAGGGGAGTGGGATGGGAGATGGGAGGAACCTTGGGAGTTTAGTTGGGATTAGTTTTGCTCCAGGGATCGAGGATTGAATGAGGGAGAAGGAGTTTGGTGATCTGGTCGGCGTCATGAAAACAAAACCTCTTATCAATCAATTGTTGGCAAAATGAGACCCGGAACAATCTCTCGCCTCCTCTCACCCGGCTCTCCTGGCCCTCTGGGATGTGTATATTTACTGGACTTCACTGGCAGCAGCTTTATAACTAATGATGCAGCAGGAAATGAAAATATTGCACTGCAGTCAGTCAAATCATCAGTAATCCCATTTATCTGAAGGGGATAGGACAATGGATGGAGCAGGAAACTGGGGAAAGAGCGGGAGAAAAAAGGGCCGTCCAGTTTAGGACTGCAGCCTCTGTACATGGGGCGTACAACCGAACAACAAGGTCAGGCTGGTTCCCTTGTTATCATTTACAGTTAGATAACATTAATCAACAATTGAACAAGCACGTAGCAGCAGCGATGAAGAAATCTTTTTTTTAATCAGATAAACTCAAGCAGAATCACACGTATTGGTGAGCATCTATCCATCTAACGTTGGACAGAGGAAGAAACACCAAAAAAAGGAAATAACAGCAACAGATGGAGAGATTTTTCTTGCAGAAGGATGGAAATGCATATAGGCAACAGATGAGTATCAAGAGGCAAAGCTTCGTAAAAAAAGATATATCGAGACAAAGTAAAACACAGTGATGAAGTGATATTTAATAGGTTAATGACTAACAGAGGGAATTTTTAACCATGAGGAAAAAAGTTCAAACCAGTTGACACATTGTGCACACTTTGTGCAATGTGTCAAATCACATTTATGAAGCCATTTCCCTTAAATGTGTTTACTAGTTTAACGTCAAACACTAAGATGTCACATATAACAACTTTTTGCAACAGGATATACAGTGCTTAACAAATTTATTAGACCACCTTTTGAGAAAACAAGAATCAATGAGACTGTATTTGTACGTCACTTTTTGTACACAATAAAAGTAACAAACAAAAATTCTGTAAAAAGTAAGAAATCAAATCATAAACCATTGATCACAGGTTTTTATTCTTAAAATTGAGCCAGCACACTGGAAGTTTCTGAGAGGTCAGAAATTAGACTATCAACAAAAAATGTTTTTTTGTCTGTTAACATAAGTTATTTTACTGTAATTTTGACAATAAAAAATAATAGCAATTACTGTATTTTAGCATTTAAGATATTTTGATTAAATAGCTTTTTAACACAGGTGGTCTAACCATCACAGAAAAATATATTTTTGGCAATCTGTAATATTCAGCTGTGGCAAATGCCTTGCACTGAGTGGTGGTCTAATAAATTTTTGCAAGGGGCTGTGAGGACGTGTTTTTCCAGGATAAAGACTCAGTTTCCCATGAGAGCACTAGCACCCGCTGTCGTGAAGACGTGACGCTCACCAAGGTGTATATTTCTTTTGAAGCAAATGAATGGAGAGCAGCAAGTTTCTTTGTTCAACACAAATTTATAGTGGCTACAAAGCAGCGAGGTAATACACTTATTGTTACATAGCGCTATTGTTTCAAACGTGACAACAAACAAACTTTATAGTCTTGCCAGTGCTCATCTACCAACTACAACCTCACCACACAAAACTAATGAAACCTCACTCTTTATTTTATTGATAATCTCTCAAGTTTGAACAGACTACTGCAGGATAACTACTGCACATGATCACAAACAGCCTAGCCCATGTTTTAGCCCGTGCTCTGTCACTCTCCTGTCTAACTTTCTTCTGCTCCTCTGTCTTTTTTTATTTTTGACAGTTTGGGTTTAGTGTCCACCATTACTACAAAACTAATCCAAGAAATTATTTTCAGCAGAGGAGAACACACATCTCTTTTCTCACTGAAAAACTTTGTCAGTTGGCGTGGTGTTTTTATAGGCACTTCAATTCAGTCCTGGATGACCTGACACCATGGATACTAAAAACAGTGTTCAGAAAAAAGTGTATTTTGGCACTGACAATCTCAGTTTAAATTGTGAATTATGAACAGGCATATGAATATATATAGAGGAGAGACTTTTTTCAAAATCATTGATCAAAGCCCTGTACCCTCAGTCTTTGAATATTTGAGCATCAAGTATGTTACATGTTGCATCGAAAATAGCAAAAGCCACTAACAGCCTCTTTTAATTACAGATAAACTGGTTGAACTCAGTTGAACAGTTAAAGGTTGATATAAGGTATATAAAGGAGTGCTAGGCCCCGTACTTCAAGCAGTTCTCACAAATTCTGAGGCTTCAGCTGTGATTGGAGCAGTGCCATCTGAACCCCACTGGACCTGCCCCTGATGGCACAATGATGAATATGTCAGAGCTATCTGAAACATGACTCGACCTTACGCAGATGATGTCTTTGTCTTGTTCCAAGGTTGGCAACCACTGCTGCGACCATGCGATGGATTGCATCAGCTCAAGAGCAGCTTCAAATTACCCAGGCTATCCTTTAACATCACAGCTAATTACTCTCATCAGTAAAAAAAGGAGAATCTACTTTGAATACTTGAATCAGGATGAGCAACTAGCTGCTCCTTTTTCACTTGGCAGGAATCTCTTGTTGCTCGTATTTCGCCTTGAAAATGAAAGATTTGCTCCGGAGATATTTCTTCTTTTCATTGAGGCTGCCAGGGGAGCCTTTAACACAGGAAAAGCACTCAACAGGGTGTTCTTTTCTGTGATAGTGGGTAGGAAAATGATGCAGAAACAAAACATTAGCAGTGTCTGAAGTTTCCCTCAAAGTTGTGTAAATGTAAGAGGAAACATGACAAGAAGGATAGCTGCTTGGTTCTCTGAGACTTTACAAAGCGTCCAAGAAGAAGAAGAAATAGCTTAATGGGAATAAACACCACGGCTGGATTGTTGGCTAATTAAGTTTCTTGGATGAAACCCATTCTAGAAAAATATGGCAACGACAGATGTCTCCTGTTCTTCTGTGCCAAATTTTCCACACAGTGTGAACTGAGTGACACGTTGCCAAGCCAGGTGAGTGGTTCTATGAAGCTGCATATTTTTTCTTCACGCTGTGCCCTGACAGGAGGAAAAGACGAGGGTATACCGAGGGAGAAGGGAGTACAGCGGGTTACTATGAGGCTGGCCCATTAACAGAGCTGGTTGTCAGTGTCAGCGGGCTCAGCTGTGGACAGCAGGCAGGAGTAGTTTCAGAGGAACGTTGTTAAAACGAAGCAGCACTGTCAGATCTGGACATTCTCCTAAAGTGTACACGGCTGAGGTCACAGGGCGCATGGTTAACACCACGAAAAGGGAATAACAAGTCCGGCGCTTTGTACAGATTGACTCTGAAGACTGTCCCAATGTGAATATCAAACCTCCACCGTGACAAATAGGCAAAGAGGGCGAGGGATGAAGGGCCAGGCGAGAGTTGTGAAAAGAGGGAAACACGAGTGAATTGATGGAAAGGGGTTGCTGGGAAGAAAAGAAGGGAGAGCTGGCCAGAGCGAGGGAAAAGAGGCAGATGGAGAGAGGTGACAGTGCAGGGAGAGAAAGAGGGGGGAAAGAGACAGAAAGGGGGAAGGTTTGTGTTTAATTAGCGGCCCTGGAGAGTGTCTTGGTTGAGCCAAGGAGGAACATGGGATGTTCTCTAATTGGCCCTGCTCTGTGGTGAGGGAGGGGAAGAGGAGAGGAGAAAGAAAGAGTCAGACATGCAACCTTAGTTACTGCTGCCAGAACGTCTTAACTAAGTCTTTTTTTTCTCTTTTTTTATACCCGAATAATTACTCCTAGTTATTCTGGATCACTGCAGTTCTTTAGAATTTCATATTAAATGTGCATTTCTTAAATTATAACTCTAAAGCAAGTAAAACAAACAATTTCATACATTTACAGATGAATAGAAAAATGTCATTAGTTTATTAAAAATGTGCTCGTTTAAAGTTTAATGCCTGTAAGAATTAAAAAAAAATTACAACAGAGAACAAAACAGAAACATGACTTGGTACAAAAAGGACTTTTAAGAGAGGCTAATTCCCCTGGAAGGAAATTTAATGCAAGGTGTTTTTCTCTGAGACAATGTGACTTGTGTTGAAAATTTAAAGCTACTCTCAGCCCTGTTCTACAGCACTGCTTGAACATGACTCTATAGTGGATGTCACTGCATTGCCTCATAATCTGTTATCTTTGAACACAGTTTCTCTCTTTATCCACAGATACAGGTCTAAACTGTCACGTGCAAAGAGGAAACTATATACCAGTAATTGGCAAATGGCAGCCCACGGGCTAAGAATTGGCCTGCTGCAAATAATACCTGGCCCACCTGATGACATTGATAATAGAAAAAACTGATCAAAAATATACTATATATATTTGCTATCTCAAAAAAAGAAAATTTCACCCAAATTTAAAAAAAAATATTCAAAAGTTTTGAAATGACAAAATATGATGAAGTAAATAAAACTCTTTTTTTGCTAGGAAGTGCTCCTTTGAACACATGGTTTTCTTTCCACTTGTCTTTGTACATCCTACCTTTGATGTTAACTTTCCTTTTCATTGATTTGGATGGTGACATATTGTCTTGCTAGCTAGCAATTTTGCTAATATCTAACACAGCGTTATCTCAGCATAAAAACAATAACAGCATCAGGATGTCATGCAAGAATAGGCTGTGTTGCCAACAGGTCGCCAAATCATTACAGTAAATGTCCTTAGAATGATTAACACTCAAGTTAGGCTCAGAGAAATGTCTATTATCTATTACAGAAACTATTTTAGTGTTGTATCTTAAAAGACAGTGTGTGAGAGTGGGTGATTAAAGACAGCAGCCTCATTATTGCCAGGTTACTGTTTGTTTTATAAAAAAGACACGGTCTGAAGCAAATTCAACTGATTTTAAATAAATAACTTAAATGTTGTCGAACAAGGTTTAATATTATAGATAAGCAATAAAAAGTTTTATTTTAGTAAGAAAGACAGGTTTTGCCAAAAGACAGGTTTTAATTTGGCTGGCCAATGAGTTGGGCAAAAATAAATAAATAATGGCCCCGAGGCCAAACTTAGTAGCAGACACCTTCCATATATTAAGAAGATCCAGACACACCGGTGACTTCTCTGTTCTTTTGGAGGTGGAGGGTCTATCACATCAAAACTTAACATTCTTTTAGGAAATTATGGAAGCAATGTCCTGAGCTCTATAAAGAAAAGGAAACTGCTTGTTACCAGAGTCAGTAATGTTATGTGGATGCACAAGTGCTCGTAGCTTGAGTAGCTAACACATCTAGTAGGGCACCATTATTGCTGTCTGCAGTCATATGCCGGAGTGTTTGAGCAAGACGGGCTAAGCAGTGTAAAGCACGTTCATTAGTCAGAAAAACTAGACAGGCGCTATTTGAGTACAAGTTCATTTACCGCCTACCTTGCGTATTTCTGTGTGACACTGCATTTAAACAGCATGGCTTTGAAGTAGAAGAGTCTGGATGGACTGGTCACCTTTCTAAAGAAGAAATGTAACAAAGAAGGCCCCTTAATTGTTGAGGAGCTGAAATATTTGATTAGGCAAGACTCTAAAAACTTTTAATTCCTTTACAAAACTCCAGAAACTCATAACTTCATTAACTTTAAAAATAAGCAGTGTGTCCTGACAGAGAGTTGAGCCTCTGAGACTTAGGCTGTATTTTCAACCAGGCGGTAAAAAAGTTTCTTTTTGGTGTGAAATTTGTATTTATTTTTGTTTTTGGATGGTGTGTGTGGGGTTTCCAGTATTTTGGCAGCCAACTTTAAGTAGAATCTTAAAAAAACTACAGTTTTTATATTGATATCATTTAGATATTTTGTGACCAAATGTTACTGCATGGATACTTTACATTATGGAGCATTTTTCTGTACTAGAGAGGTCAAAGTCAGTTATAGGAAAGTGAGCATTATGATGGGTTTACATTTGGTATGGCATATTTACACTCTGGAAAAGTTGTTTTGTTCCAAGTTCTTGTGGTTAGTTGTGGGTTCAGTTACTAAGTATAGAGTTTGAGGGTTCAAAGTCGTAGATGTTGTAAAGCTAGGGACTACTAAATGGTAGGGGTGAGTGATAAATATCCTCAGCCCACTCTGTTGTTTGAATCGCCAACCTTAAGCTGAAACATGCCGTCCATTACACACTAGAGGTAGACCGATATATCGGCCGGCCGATATATCGGGCCGATATTTGGACATTTGTCTCTATCGGCCATCGGCCGTATTTTCTTTTAAAAAGCCGATTTTTGATCAGTTTTATAAAATGACGCAATTTTTGATCAGGCACAAAAAAGATGAGCACCTCAAACTTGTGGAACCACTTGGATACATTACATACTTTTGTTCAAATTATATTAATAAGTTTAAATTTCTTTTTTGACATTTTAAGAAGAGTGTGAATGTTTACTACTGCTTGTTACAGTGTGTGTTAACTCAGACAAAATATTTCATTGTTTTGAAAGCTGAATAAATGTTCAGAGGACTGGACACGACTTGTTGTAATAGATTTCTTTTAGTTGCTCAGAAATTGCTGCGTTTCACAAAAATGTGATAAATGTATATTTATTTAACAATCGGCCTGAATATCAAATTGGAAAAATCGGCTATGCATATCGGCATCGGCTGCCCAAATTTGGAAAGCATCGGCATCGACATTGGCCCCCAAAAAACCCATATCGGTCGACCTCTATTACACACCAATGATAAATTGCTTGAAGGGCTGAAATGCATCATGACATTTGAAGGTTCAGTGTAAGGGAACTATGACTGCTAGGTAGAATATACAAACCACTGAATGAAGCCAAAAGATAGCTGGATATTTTGAAGTTTGAATAGAGTTTCTAGCTGAATGTATGACTGAATGAGAAGGGTTTGAAACAGGCTGAAAAATGTCCTGAAGGGAGAAAATTTGGAAAATTCTGCATTCATCTCTATGAGACAGAAAATGCATGAAAATGCGAAATATCTCTGAAAGTATTTGTGAAAAGTTCATAAAAAGTCAAAGCCTCCTTGTCCTGATTGAGACGCATATTTTAAAGTTTTAACAGTGAAAATCGGTTGAAGTTTGTAGAAATAGTAGCAGTCCAAAAAAACGGGCAGAAGAAGAAGGAGAAGAAGTGGAAGAAGAAGAATAGATTTTTTGTCACAGAAGAACATATGCTGTGAATGCATTGCTGCAATATCGTCAGAATATTGTTATCATAAAATTTGAAAAAAATAATTGAGATATATTTATTTGCCCTTATCGCCCACCCCTTCTAGATGGTATAGCAGTAAGTAGTGGATAGTATATTTAGGAAGATGTAGGTGATGTCACTCTTGATGGATGGTAAAATGCAACTCAGTGCAACTCAGACAGGAATAAAAATATGTGTAAGTTTTTCAAAATGATACGGTCATGACGTGATGTGTGCACGGCTGTATGTTTGCGTGTGTGTTTTCCCGTAAAGGGTCAAGGAGAAACTTGGTTGCCATGCCACGCAACAAAAATGAGAGGAGTGAAAGCTCAGAGGATATGAATAAGGGAGCAGGAGAGATGGATGAGGGGAGTGGGGAGAGGCAGGAGAGAGACAGAGATGGATGGAGTGAGGAGTGCGTTTGTACAGGGGCACCGCCACGGAGAGAGAGACAATTCACAGACGCACAGAGGAGATCTGGGAGAGGCTTTGGAAAAATGACAAGTCAAGAAGTTGGGGAAGGAGGGGATAATGAGCAAAGACAGAGCTGGAGGAGAGTGTGTGTTTGTGTGCCAAAGTGAAAGACCAGACAAAAAGGGAAGATTGCAGGAGAGCATTCTGGGAGGAGAGGAAGGATGCGTTTATGGGGAGAATCTGGCGATGTCTCTGGAAATGAAGACAGAAATACAGAAAAAGACTTGGAGGTACACATAAGGCCACTTAGCGCTTTCTTCTTCTTCATCCAGCCCATTTGAGATAGTGACATTATTCTAACCATAGCGTCAGTCAATACTTGTGACAGCATATTGGTGATCAATCAAAGTGCCAGGACAGGATTGATCATGCTCAGTCAAATGTGACATAAACAAGGCCCAGCAGTCGATATGATGTTAGTGTATTCAGCCCAAGACAAACACTCTGTATCTCAATTAACTGCTCATTGTGCCGCTGTATGCTTTGATAAAGAGAGTCATTTATGCACCGTAAAAAGCATCGGAGTGAAAGATGACATGTCGGAGCAAAAAACCCAGCCTGAGAAAGATTTAAGCACTAACTTGTTTCTTATTGATGAAATTATTGAATCATGTACACCTTTATATCTTAACAGACATGAAAAATGAAAGTGAGCCATAGCTTTAAGGGTATGTGTTACTTCTAGTTATGTGAATGGAGAGAAAGTAAGAGATAACAAAGAGTTATAAAACATATCCAGGAGAAGCTTTTAATAGAAGTGAGCGCCTTAAGGAGGAGAAAATGAGCTTGGAAACAGAAGCCCGTGGTGTTTTTCCCCTGCTAAGTTAATAACAGCACACCACAGCAAAACAATCAGATAGTGAAGAGCCACGAGAGGTGGCCTTAATTATTGCCAGGAGCTAATTATGCTAGATTGAAGTTACGCTAGCAGCTCAGATGTCACCACATAATGAGACGTAGAGGAGTGAGGGGGTCACGGGAAGGTGCACGAGGCGATGGACCACACGTCTCCATGCATAGGTCACAGCAGATCCAGACGAAGATTTAAAATCTTCATTAAAGCTCTGATAATTGTGCGCCCTATTGGATGCAAATGAGGCCTGAGGATCGATACAGCGACATTCGGTTCAGTCTAATGGAGAAAAGAGTGACGGTGATACATGGCTATAACCACTCTGCCTCGCATTACGGATAACCCTTGCTAACCCTGTGTACCCGCTACACCTGCAATTAAACGATAATGCCTGTGGGAGATAATGCCTCCTCAAAGCACAGATGCTTCTATCACGGCTAAATGATACTCCGTCTGACCTCGGGTGTAGCTCGCTGCGGCTCTCTGGGAGCACTCAGGGCTGTAATGCACCATTATGATATCGAAGGTCCGATAGCCCTGCAACCCCCATCAACGCCTTCCACACAAACCCCTCCGCCCCTCCTCATTCCACCCTGTCAATGCTTAGGCGTCAAAAGGGGAGAGCGTTAGCCGATTTCCAGGAGTTTAACACCCCGAGGAAGAAGCGGAATGGCTAAATTGACCAGATTACTGAGACTAATTGGTCCAGAGCTGAGGAACTGGCTCATTAAGGTGTGTGAGGAGATAACGAAGCAAGTCTGTGCAAACATTCAAATGCATAGGGTGAGTAAACACACAAAAACTTCCACTTAGGTTTTAAAAAACAAGATTGTTTTTGAGAATATGGCACAGCATGTATTAATTAGGCTTGGATGAAGGGTTAGTTCCCCCAAAGAAGAAGAAAAAAAACACAATTTATCACTAACTCCTGGTTTTATCCGGCCATGCAGACAATCTCTGTTTTGGGATGTCTTCCTTGGGGCTTTCGCCTGAATTTCTGAATTTCTGAAAACTATTAATCCTTCTGCAATCCTGTCTCCTTGAAAACATTTTTTTTTCGTCAAAAACTTACTTGCAACAATAAAATATGTTTTGTAGGTCACGTATCACCACCAACATGCATAATGTTGACTCTGAACGTACTAATGAAACAGTATACAACAAAACCCACTGTTGGAATAACAAATAAACAAAGCATTGCACATTCAGCTGATGGATAGGTTCTGCAGTGTAAGCTGAGTACACAATTTAGGGTCTGCTGCCCTTCCAACAAAAGTCAACAAAGGTCTAATTATCTAATATTTCTAAAGAGTATCTTGCCAGATTCTCCCATGGTGTTTGAGGTGTTTTAACTCACTGACTGCCAATAAAGTCAATTGACCTCAGTTATGTTTTTCAATGGGACCAGGCTGGTGGACGCACACAGGCTTGTAAACTAGCATACTGACCCCTGTAGGTGGCAGCAATGCTCTCTATGGATGAGAGATCAGCAAAGATTATGAGATTATGAGAAGAGGATAATGAGAGAGACAATGGTAAGACGTTGCAAGTCGGACAAGTTCAGACAGCTAGCGTTTCACGATGAAAGAAGACAGCTCAGTTGTTCTTTTGGTAGTTTCGGTGTTTAAAAAGTCAATCATAGAAAACAATATTCTGTGGATCTTGAAAGATGGATCAAAATGCTCTAAAATGTCTGGCAGTATGGGGCTCTCTGCTCTGAAAACAGCCTACAGCCAATGAGTTAAGAAGGGATTTTACTTCGCCAGATCTACCCAGAGGAAAATCAGAGACGGCCCATATTTGAAATCATATGTCCATTAAAAAAACAAAAACAAACACTGGAGCGAAGCATGACAGACGCAGCCCTGTTCAAAAGAATGGAAATTGCTATAGCAATGGATTAACTGTGTATCTGAGCAGGTTGCAAAGTTTAGCTTAACAACTAACCTATAATCCACCATGTTTGTTTGCCTTTAAGGCACACTTTGCGAGGAATTTAGGGATATTTCCTGTTTTTGGAGTTAGGAGTCCTTCAGAGCTGATGGAATCTGTTAGTGACCCTTTCATCACACTCTACACCCAACATCAGGAAGTCTGTCTGGATCTGCTCATTATTGTTGTTTTGGTCAAGCTCAATACGAACCGGTTTTGACATTGTTTATTTTATTTGAAAGCCAATTGGTGTTTTTATGTGATTTCTGTACAAAAATTTCTGTCCAGCTTGATCTGCTTTGTGCAAATTGACACATCACTGCTCACACATCCTACATAGATAGGAGACTCAGAATAAGATAGACAATACTTTATTTATCCCCAAGGGAAAATTTAGGAGTCACAGCAGCAATCAAGAAAACAAAAGTAAGAAAGTGCACAGAAAGTAGAGAAGGTCCATAAGAAAATAGATGATGACAGCTTGTCCATCATTCTCCAGTTCAGCCAGTCTCCACCTCCACAGGGTCCAGGACTGAGCTTCTTCAGCAGTCTGTTCAGTCTCTGTCTCCTGGATCCTGTCTGCTCACAGCATGTGGAGGTCAAGGCAGGTCAATGTCATCACTTTTTAGTTCACACCTGAGTGCCAGCACGTCGCCCTCACCTCCTTTTCCTCACCTTGTGGGAAGACATCAGGCCTTACACCAGTTAGCATTGGCATGCTACAGACTGCTAACAGCTGCTTTCACATGTAAACAGTTAAGCCATGGTTACATGTAGGATTTCCAGACAAACACAGGGGCGAAAATAGTAAAAATATCACTTAAGACATAAACAGTTTGGTGTTCATGACCAATAAATGAACTATACAAAGTGATGATGATGCCGTAACAAAGCATAGCTGGACCAGAGACATGTGGTGTGTTTTTGCTGCTAAAAGAACCAAATCTACCTTTATAGAAAGGTACTGCTGGCTCTTTTTTGATCACTTGGCTGAGCTCTTGAATGTAAGAAGCTACAGGCAGCTGTGATGTTCTCTAGGTCAACGTATACACAATAAATAATTAATCAGAGTGATGTTCAGGGGCAGCAAAAGATGGCAGCAGAAGGAAGCTGGAGTGTGTTTTCCCTGTGCTGTAGGCCTCCACCGCTCCATCGCCCCTTCACCCCACCAGCCATCCCTCCATCACAGAGTGAGAGAGGGGAACGGACAGCGTTGCCTGGAGCCAACAGAGCGGTAGAGCGAGCAGCAGAGAGAGGGAGAGAGTGGGAGACAGGAAATGAAAAGCAGTGAGGGAGGGGAAGGCAGAGACAGGTGCGAGGAAGGAGAGAAAAGCAGAAAGAAGGAGCAGGAGAGCATGAGGGCGTCGCACATGCTACCCACAGAAGTTGTCCTCTCCTCTGGTTATCCTCCGTCACCCTGCCTATGTTTTCTCCCTCCCTGTGACTCTCTTCATGGCCCTTTGGCTCTGTGACCCCCGTGTCTGCTGCCATTTTCCTTCCCGGTCCTGTCACTCTGGTCCCGGCTCACATGCTGCCCACGCTGGAGCGGTGTGGTGTCGTCAGCGGAGCTTGAACCTCACACATCATTGTTGTAAGACAGAGCAGATCCTGTGACGGACTAAATGTGACAGTCGAGCTGCTGACCTTTGGTCCGAGGACGACAGACAGGAGTGGACAGCGGGAGCACTCATGGGTACTTCATACGCACAGAAACACAACCAAAGCAGCACAAATGTACACTCAGATGAGGCCCCATCTTTGCACGTGTGCACTATTCTCTTAAGATTTAACAGCATAAATGTGACTGTGCAGTATGAATAAAAGCTCCAGATGTCTCTTGAAGGTAAAACCTGATCTAACACATGGTGCTCTTGACTGCCGATCAGTGAAGACCACTTGGTAATAGAGTAAGAAGACAACAGAAAGAGAAGGAGAAACAACTTTCACACATCTAAAGTCCCCTCTGTAGGAATATTAAACATCACTTATGTGTGGAAAGCTGTGCATGTTTTTCAGTTTTCCTCAGTCAAGAAATATATTGCTGAAATTCTTTTTATCTTTATTAAGTCAAGACATTTTTTTAAGCTCATTGCAAATCAACATGAGTTACCCTGAATGATTTTAAGAAGTTTCAAAAGTTACACAGTTAAAAGAAAGGAATAAAGCTGCATTGAAGTGGTTACTTGAATCCCTGGATTCACAGCAATGATTCTCCATAGAGTATTTTTCTATAAATTAGAGTACAAAAACAAGCAGTACATGTTGTGAAAGATATTAAAGCTCCTACAAGGAGATTTGGGGTGGCCTGGTATTAATAATAGACATCCCTGCGTGATCTGCAAAGACAGGACCATCAGTGATACAACTAGGCCTATTCCATTAATAGTGTTGCCAGAAACTTTGTCCACAAGGAGGCACCAAGATCAACAGAACCAGGAAGCACCTAACAGGAGCTTTAATTTGCTTGAATAGAAATGAAGTATGTAAGCGGCTTCATTATGTATTTGCCATGTTTTGGGACTGAGGCTCGTTTCTCAGAACTATTATAACAATAAGGCGTGCCTCTTCCAGTATCCTGATGCACCACTGAGCAGGAAACATCGGGCTGGTTGTACCAGTATGCTTTTACTTCATTTTATTTTAGCTATGTTGTTTTTTTGTAGAAATGCTTTGATAAAGATGCATGTGTTTGGAGTGCAGGGAAGGTCAACTTTGATTGTAACCTGATGCTCCTACAGTTGGTTGCTAGGCACCGCCCTGTTGGCTATGGCTGCCTTTTGCAGCAGCTCTCTCTTCTTGTCCATTTCTTGGAACTTTTTCTTCTCTTTTTCATAGTCTTTGTATTTGGAGTGGATCACTACTTTGTATGGCTCATTTGTTGGCCATGGTGTTTGTCTGGAGATCACACATGTAACCATGGCTGCATTGTTTACATGTGAACTTAGCTGTTAGCAGCCTGTAGCATGTCAATGCTAACTGTTGTAAGGCCTGATGTCTTCCCACAAGGTGAGGAGAAGGAGGTGAGGACGACTTGCTGGTTCTCAGGTGTGAGCTAAGAAGTGACAACATGGACCTGTCCTTCCATTTATTGTTATTGGGAACATAAGATCTATCTCCAATAAGATGGACGAGCTAGCCGTGCTAATCCAGCAACAGAGGGAATACCAGAGGGCAGAGTAGCATCATGCTATTCACAGACATGGCTAACAGAGCTAACATCAGACACCAACGCCACATTGGAAGAGCTTCACCTGCTGTGAGCAGACAGGATCCAGGAGACAGAGAAGGAGCATGACTGAAGAAACTCAGTCCTGGATCCTGTGGAGGTGGAGGCTGGCTGAACTGGAGACTGATGGTCACACTGTCATCATCCATTTTCTTATGGAGGTTTTTGCACTTTCTATACACTTTCTTACTTTTGTTTTCTTGATTGCTGCTGTGACTTCAATTTTGTTGTACTTGTTACAATGACAATAAAGTTCTATTCTATTCTATTCTATTCTATTCTATTCTATTCTAAATGCATTGCACTGAGAGTAAGGGAAGATGTGCAGCAAATGTCGTGATGAGGGCAACGTTCTCCTTATATGGTGCACACACCTGGATGCTGTTTGGTCTTACCCCTGAAATACACCTATTTGATCTGTTTGCCGTAATGGATTGGAGACGCACTGCAGACACATCTGGTGTATTTTAGCTGTTACTGCAAATTCATGATACTATTTGGACTTGTTATAGTATATTGTGGGTTTTAATACCTTGTACTTCAGAGATAGGACAGCAGATTGAGTAGAAAACTGGAGGGAGAGAAGACTAAGGCCTCTGTACATTGAACATGGAATTGAAATGTTAAGCTATTCTGGTCCAAGGTGTCTTTCAGTTCCATTCTCAGGTATCTGGCTTCAGAATGTTTTTTTTTTTTTTGCTCTACTCTCCCATGGTATGCTCTGACTTCTTGGCTAAAAACACATGCAATGTGGATATAGGGAAAAAGTTGTGGTGAAAAGTCGGTCAAATTCAAGCATTATTGTGAAGTCTTTAACATGATTCAAATTAGGCTGAATGAGCGCCTTACTTTATGTGTTCTGAATAATCCATGAACTCATGCTAATGCAGAATATAATATCCATGAATATTTCATGGGCTGTATATGAAGAGGAGATCCTTATATTATTAAATGCATGCAGTGTTTTTTTCTCTGTCTTCGAGTGTGAGTGCAGACACTGTATTCGAAGGCGGTAAAAATGGCTCCATTAGAGGGAGCACTCAGTGAACAGCTCAGACCTTCTCACAGCTCCTTCGTTAAACTTCTGTTTGTTTCTGTAAATGTCACTTGGTTTAAATAGGTGGTCTAATCCTTCTGGAGTCATGACACTGGCTTCCTCAAAGACTGTGTCAACACAGGCTGGATATGGAAATCACCTGGATTGCAGGTAAAAGGTTTTCCTGTCACCGCGTCGTTATGTGAGTTAAAGCTGAAGCCATCCCTGAGGCTTTTTTCCCCCTCCAGCAGTCATCGTTTCTGTTTCCATCCATTGACTCTCCTCCCTCACTCAGCTTTTTTCCTCGTCGTCTCTTCCAGCCACATTTCACCTACATTGCCTCAATCTTTTAAAACGCTCCACCTTTGATTCCCTTTCCTATTATCCGGCCCTTTATCTCTCTATTTTGGTGACACGCACCGTCTACCTCACTTTCTCTACCCCTGTGTCTGTCTCTGTAATGACTCTCTTCTTCTTCTTGCTTACTTAAAAAATAGCCAGCATCCACTCTGTTCTTCTGCTTTCTTTCCCTCGGAGGGACCCAATCGCTCACTTTCCCCCTCCTTCCTCCCCCCTGTTCCTGCTCTCTTGCAGTGTTTATTTAAGCACTTTCACAGTCACTGCACCCCGCTCTGACTGTGTTGAACGGTCCACCCCTCCCCCTCCCCTCCCTACCTCACTTGGACACACTTTATATTTGTGTATCTCTGCATCTCTGTACTCCTCCCTACATCCTTTTCATCCTCGCTCCTTTCTCCTCTACTCTATCCCTCTTTCTTTTCACTCTTCCTCCTGGAGCTCCCCACTTCTTTAGAGATTCAGAGCTGCTTTAAAGACTTCACAGCCCCCCCTCTGTCGCTGGAGCTTTTTAGATCTAAGAGGAGCAGGCAGCAGAAAACTGGGCCAGATACATCTCAGCACAGGCAGGAGGAAATAGATCTTTACTCTTAGAGTATCTCAGAGACATGTAATTGTTAAATAAAAGGAATATCTTTTCAGGCAGCTCGTAATTATCAGAAGAGATGGATGCCCTCAGTGGGCAATTTAATAACCTGAAGAAGGCAGGGACTGTCGGATCTAGCTAATGTTTGAAAAGAGCAGCGTTAAGACAGTAATCCCATTCATCTCAACTTCTATATCCATTTTTCTCCTGTTAATAATAGCTGCGCAAGGACACACGAGCACTCAGAGGCCCTGTCTCCTTCATCTTTTTCGCTTTAAAATGAGTTTGTAATAAAATTATATATATCATACCTCAAATACCTGCTCAGAATAATAACACTTCTACAGTAGGACGATCCTCTCAGAGTGTGAGCTGCTTGTGTGACACTCTCCAGCGTGAATGTGAGTGTGGTAGGTAATTAAACAGCAAAATAAGTGTCTCTTCACGTCGTTTAATCTACTTCCTTCAATAATAACACCAATAAATTGAAAACAGAGGGGCATTTTTACACATATTCTCTTTTACAGGTTGAGGAGAGCAGCTGTGAAAAAGTTTGTATGAAGCATCTTTTGAAGCTCCTCAGGGAGCTGAGTCGAGTCAAAAACACCGCCTAGAGTATCGTTCAAGTCAGAGTTGATTGGTGATAAAAGCTACAAGACACAGAATGAAAAAAAAGGACCTGAGGTCAGCTCTCTCCTCATGTTTGATTGAAGCTAGCTGCTCTGTGCTACTTGGCTGCTGCTTGCATAACACTCCCAGATCTCCGGTTTACTTGTTGGCGGTTCAATTCTCCTGTGGGTATTGTATCCAAATCTGCCTGAACCTACTTGTTCTTATTCTAAACCATCTTCTGACGGATTTTAAAACAACGTTAATTTCCACACACATTAAAAAGCGGTTATTTTGTTCAAGTCTGACTCTTACAGCTAAAATACACTGTCTCCGTTCCATTACGGCCAACAGATCAAAAAGGTTATATTCAAATCAATGTGTCAACTTACACAGGATCTGTTCTGTTGCAGTACGTCTTTGTGGCTGGTCCGTCGTGTTGCAGGTGGTACGCATCCATCCTATTGTTGACGCACGCTGGGCTGTGATGCATAAATTCAGTGTAGGGAAGACCAATGACTTTCAGAATAAAACGGACCATGTCAAAATCAGTTCATATTTAGCTTGACTACGATAGGATGATAAACGGACATAATGAGCAGAGTCATACCAGGAGTCAACAGGTTTGAGGTTTTACAGCTCAAAATGAATGAAGGAAGACTTATCAATTGAGAGGGAAGCTGTCTGTCAGTCATGAAACTTGTCGGACTGAACACGCAGCCGGTGAAAGTTGACAAACGCAGTCAAGACGCAGCTCTATAGTCTCACTGCAGATGTATCTGGTGTATAAAGGACTTCTGTTAATGCTAAGTAGAAGCAACTCTACTCCAAGCTAATTCCAGACCTCTGAGCTCCTCATCCTAATGGCCAAAAACCCAGATGCATCTTCAGTACAGCTCTGCTCCCCCACAGCACTAGATCAGATCGGTTCAGGATCAGATCAGTATTTAAACTCTTACTGGATCTGCTCCACTTTGGTCTGGCTGCATCCCTGCTCCGGCAGGTTGCAGCAACCATCCTTTTTTGCCAGTTGCAGGAGCTGTGATGCCACAAGGGCCAGAGACTTCAAGCCAAAACAAACCTTGTCAAAACCACGTTGTATTAAGCTTGACTTGGCAACAAACCAACATAAAAACACCAACACTAAAAAATGTAATGGGGGGTATAATCCAACCTGAGATACCTTTGAACCAAATCTTTTTTCTCTCAGCAAGACCTCAAAGCTTGACCTTAAGTAGGAGTTGGAGATTAACTGGTGACTCCTAAATTAGTTGCCTTGTGAATTCTGTATAAATTTTGTTTTTATTTTTATGCCAAGTCTTTTAGCACAGTGATTTATCAGAGGGATCGAATGGCTGATTCACTACAGGTTTGTGTTACTTGTACATCCATGAAACCTGTTCAAACTAGATAAAAAGACACTGTTCAAAACACACCAAGTATTAAATGCATCACAAAGTGAATTGTGCCAAATAACTTTGTGTTAGCTTGATGTAAATAAACCACTCTACGTCAACTTTGACACAAAATCAGGTTTTATTGTGAGCAACAACATCCAAATCACCAGCACTAGCACAAACAGCCACAACATGGGTTGTGCTGTTGCGTACCAGTGTTTTTTCTTTCTACTGCTTTTTGCTGGCTTGCTGCTGGGAGAAAGCTATACATGAACGGTGAAATATGTGTCAAATGTGTCATGAAAGGACTACATAAGAAACGTGCTTTCAAGATTAGAGTGCACAGTGCAGCTCTGAGCAGCAGAGAATGTTGATGCTAACTGCTCATTTCACCGTCAGACGCAAAAATAGAGCAAATTGCATTGTGTTAGAAACTTAGCCGGAATTTCTGTGCTTAAATATGATTATTGCATTTTGCTTTGTGATTGGACATTAATGCTGAAACAAACGATGTGCGATTTATGTGCTATTAGCAGCTGAAATCCATTCTTGGTGAATTCCCCTGAGCTCTCTTGTGTAACACCAGTGTTGCTACAGTTGCTTAATTAAGCGTAATTCTGGGCTTTCATTCAAGCTTTAGAAATGAGACAACAATAGCTAATCAAATATCTAATCATTAATTTATTAGTTGAGTCACAGTTGTAATTTAATTAATCACCACAAACCTCTACCATATAAGGCTCCACTCACTCTTACTACACACTCTACACTACACACACATGCTTATACCCCCAAGCCAGTCCTCTACATCATTCACAGCCTCACTGACAGCTGCGATGCTTTGTAGTTCTATAGAATCGGTCGTGTTCTGCGTTCCCCCTCGCACTCAGCGCTACTTTCTTGCTGTGTGAGTCTGGGGAACAGTGCCGTCAATGACAGTAATGTATTCTGGCCCTCCCTGCAGGCCTCCATGGACCTGGCTCCCTTCCTCTTCTTTTCCTCCTGGGACCTCCTTGATGTTGTGGGAGCTGAGGCCTGTTGACTACCTCCCCACCCACCCTCTTGTAGCGTTTTTCCTCCCCTGTTGATTCACTGTTGCTGCCTTTATTATGGGTTAATGCTTTCTCTCCTAGATCCTGGAAAACTGGGATCTAAGACACTGAAAAGAGAAACTATGAAACAGTCACACACACACAGTGCATACAGTCTCATTTAATTGAAACGCAAATTATGTGCAATGTAACTCCATTCTACCACGATTATTTTCCAGCCTTTTCCCAGCAAAAAAAGGATTATGGAACAATCGCATGATTTGGATTATGAAAAAGAAGCAGTAATTGGATGAGTGTTTTTTCATCACTGTGTCCCATGACAAGCTGTTTAAATGTTAAGCTTTGGCAAGAGAAACAACATTGGCTCATGGGTGGTGAGAGGGGGGAACCAAAATATGGTTGGTTTCTTAAAATACAAACACAGAACTGAAATAACCAACATACATTTTCATCCATTCAAATCTTTGCATACATGACATTCATAATTCAGCTTAAAGCTCCTGTATGTGACTTTGTGTTTTCAAAAATTGCATAGACAGACGTAATAGACGATAATAGATAGACGATAACTGTGTCACAATTCAGGGCTGAAATTCATCAAAGGACAAAGCCATAAAGGAAGATTTAGTCTTTAGTCTAGATTTAGATTTAGTCTAATTTAAGATTTAGGCATTGCGTCATGTAGGGATTCCCTTGCTACTAGGGCTGCAACGATTGGTCGACTTAACTGATTATGATGTCTTAAAATTCACGGATGCAGGAATTTAACCAATTGGTCAAATCAAATACCGCCATCAACTGCACTTGCAGTTTACTACAGGAAGTGGTGGGGGCAGTCTTGCTCCCACTGTTTATTCATAGCAATGGAGGTGAAGAAGGTCACATGAACCATGCTTGAAAAAGCCGACCCAGGGCATCCAAATTTTGGAATATTTTATCGAAAAAAAAATGGTGGAACACGTAAAGTTCACACCATATGCCACACACATAACAAACTCACACACACTCCTGCCAATCTCCTAGAAATGGCCTCTTTGAGGACCACAATTTGTCTTTTACAGTTCCATTTTTGGACATTACACTTCACAACTCCATATTTTTGGCTGCCTGACAGTTGTTTAATGTCTCTGCTGCATTGATCATCATCATTATCTTTAAATCAGCATCATTACTCCGTCGTAGCTGTCTGTTAACTTACCTATCTTTTGGTCCGCTTTGCTCCGGACAATCATCGCCTCTCCATTTCTCATCTCCTGCCTAGGGCTCCTGTTGCTGGGTGAGGTGACTGGCTTTACAAAAAGATGGCGCCCTGTGTTGTTGCGACCATCTAGTGACCTTGGACAACTATCAGCATGCGTCAGTGGTTAGACCCTGATTAAAAGACATTGATCATTTTCACATTATTTTCAATGAGAAAAACTTGCTTTATATTCTGGTCAATACGGTAATTCACTCGTTAAAGGATAAATCCAAGCAGACTCAGATTTGGTTTTACTGACCTGCTCTTGGAGCCACCCTCAAGTGGCCTCTTCAAGAACTGCAGTTTTGGCTCTGCTGTGTTGGTCTTATTTTTCAGCCTTGAGGTTGGTTTCAAAGCATTTTATCTCCTTTTTCCTCAAAGCTCACACTTTCTTTAAACACAGGGACATTTGAGGAGACCTTTAAGTGCCTCAGTAT
Organism: Halichoeres trimaculatus; assembly: GCF_033239565.1. Classification (NCBI taxonomy): domain Eukaryota; kingdom Metazoa; phylum Chordata; class Actinopteri; order Labriformes; family Labridae; genus Halichoeres; species Halichoeres trimaculatus. Next base: position 11,129,500 of record NW_027437192.1, read on the forward strand.
AAAAACGATTTGGTATCTTCACACCACAGCTGAGTACAGCTGTAACTCCTCAAAGTTGTTCCAAACCTTGCTGGCATCCAGATGACAAATATATTGTATAATGTAAAATCCTGGAAATTTCCAGTCCCTTGTTGTCAAATGTAAGTGCAGACTCAGTTGTTATCTGAATGGTGTATTAGATTTGTAAAAGACAGCCAGAAGTAGCTGATTCTGGAGACTGAAAGATAGAGATAAGAGAGATGTGACATTTCACATTTTTTCACAAGTCTTTGTGGTTCCATCAGATTTCTGGGCTCTGCACATAAAAGTGATGAACTCCTCTGATAAAAATATCACCAATTTTTTTCTTGGTCCCAGTTCGTCATGTATCACTGATAGATAAAAAAACACACCTTTTCCTTTTGCTGCCGAGTTTTGTCAGAATGATATAACTGCTGAAGTCATTATCATAAGTCATCACTACATGTAATCCTGTCATTACAGTCCTTTTCTCTGTGAGCTTTATTAACCAAATGAAATTACTGACAGTCATGACATTCTTATAGAAGCAGACCAAGAATATTTTTTTCTCAAATGCTTAACTTCGATTAAAAAAGAAAAAACGTTACATTTTCAAAATAAAGTAGAGGACAATTAACAGTCCTAACTTGACTTCAGTCAGTATAAAGATACTAGGCAGCTTATTTGTTATAAATCACAGGTAATGTCGAACAAGATCAGCAGTATTAGTTTTGAGGAAATTCATCAGCAGGTGTCATATCGTAACAGGCTCACTCCACCTAGCTTTGTTCGAGTTGAGGTAAAGGGGGCTTTCAGCCTTTTTGCGCTTACAGGGTGCTCGCCTGTCAGTTAAGTCTGCCATGCCCTTATATGGTCAGAACTCTAACGTGTTATAGCTCAAAAAACTAGAAAAACACTCAGAGATCGCAGACCTCTGCCAAGCATATTGTGATTGTCACACAACACTAAAGTCCTACTTTGATGTTATACTCCCTTTCAGTAGACTGTCTGCTACAATTTGGTGTTAGTTGCAATGACCTCGAAAGTTTGATCACTTCTTCCTTATTTTGAACATTTCCTGAAAATTTCATCAAGATCTGTTTGTTACTTTTTGAGTTATGTTGTTCACAGACAAACAAACTCCCCCAAAAACATCCCCCTTGACGGAGGTAATAACAAGTCATGTAAGATCCTGCCCCCATAAAGTATGGGCTGACAGAGAAATGAGATGAGGTTTGAACTAGGTTGTTCACATTTTTATTATTCTAATAAAAATCAGCTTTCCTGGCTGGATGTGAATGTGTTTTCTGGGGCTTCTGCAGCCAACCTCTAGTGGACACAGGGTGAACCTCTGTTTTCAGCATTTATGCATAGACTTTATTTTTAATTAATTACCATTGTCATGACGTTTTGACCAATCAGAGTCAAGAATTTAAAAGAGCATAGTGGTAATACTTTATTAACTGATGTGTTTTAGTTTGAGTCAAAACTGCATTTTTTAAACAAACTGGGCCTAGACATGATGCAAGAAAGGTATCACAACTCAAGTGTCAATAACTGACAGTCATCTCATCTCATCACATTTTCCACTGCTTATCCGCATCCGGGTCATGGGGGCAGCAGTGCCACCAGCAAAGACCAATGGCCCCTGTCCCAGCCACTTATCAAGGCATTCCTAGGCCAATCGAGAGATATAATCTCTCCACTGTGTCCTGGGTCTGGCCTGGGGTCTCCTCCCGGCTGGACATGCCTGAGATACCTCCCCAAAGAGGCGTCCAGGAGGCATCCTTGCCAGATGCCTGAACCACCTCATCTGGCTCCTCTCGATGCGAAGGAGCAGCAGCTCTACCCTGAGCCTCTCCTGAATGTCTGAGGTCCGAACCGTGTCTCTAAGGCTGAGCCCAGACACCCTGAGAGCTCATTTCAGCTGCTTGTGTCCGCAATTTTGTTCTTTTGGTCACTACCCACAGCTCATGGCTATAGGTGAGGGTTGGAACATAGATTGCCCGGTAAATAGAAAGCCTCGTTCTCTGGCTCAACTCTCTCCTCACCACAACAGACCGGTATATTGTCCGCATCACTGCCAATGCTGCCCCAATCTGTCAACGTGAACAGGACCCAAAGATACTTGAACTCCTCCACTTGGGGCAAAGACTCTTCCAACCTAAAGTGGGCAGTCCACCCTTTTCCAACTGAAAACCACGGCCTCAGACTTAGAGGTGCTAATCTTCATCCTGGCTGAACCACACTCGGCTGCAAACCGTCCCAGTGTGAGCTGGAGGTCAAAGTTCGATGAGGCCAATAGGACCATATCATCTGCAAAAAGTCATATATTTTATAAATGCAGCTATGTTTTAGTCAACCTGGCCATTTGAGTTTACCTGTTCATACACGCACACGCACACACACACACACACACACACACACACACACACACACACACACACACACACACACACCACACACACACACACTGCTCTCTGTATCATGCCCTAATGATTAGAATTCACTCACATAAGCAAATATCTCCTCGAACTCAAACACTGACAGAAGGAAGGTAGCTACAGATGCACAGCAGGGAGAGCTGAGGAGGAAGAACAAATCAGAAAGCAAACACTGTGGCATGGTAGAGACTTCAAAACAAATCTCTTTAATCTTTCCTTCAGCCGGTCATGATGTTAGGCAGTGCCAACAGTTTGTAAAACTAGCACGCAAACACAGACCAAGGGCGTTTGTAGCTAATAGCTGCTAGCTGTTGCGTACAGGAACCCAGATGGCCTGTGTGTGTCCAGGAGACAAAAATGTAAATGTTTGCTTGGGAGAAGGAGAATCAGGAGGAACATGGAGGTATCTACTTCTTTTAATGCATTTCTACTGAAAAACACACTCTTAACATTCTCAGTTTATACTTCTTCAGGGAAACTTTCCTGGGCTCGCTCTGTTGTGGGTAAAACTTCTGCTGAAGTCAAATTTGGAGCAGCAATTCCTCCTCTGTGCGTAACACTGAAACTAATGAGTTCATCTCTTCCACTCCTTTTTTCCTCTCTGTCTCCTTCTTGCTCCACATTTGCTCTCCTGTTCTCCCTATTCTCCTAAGCCTCGCCTTGTGTTATGATCGGTCTTTCTCTCTCACAGCCGCTCCTCCTCTTCATTACTTTGCTGCTCTCATCCTTCTCTCCGCTGCTCTTGGACATCCTGGCTTTACCTGCACAGATGGTTTCAGTGACTCCTCAGAGTCTTAATTATTCCATCAATTACTGTGGGGAAAATGTGCAATTAAAGTGGACAGTTATCCAGCACGGAGTGGATCTGTGTTTATTAGGGTGGCACCTGATTTCAGGGGTGTTTTTTCAATGTTTCATGCTATCTTTTCCGGTTCCTTTAAGTATGTGTGAGGGACGCCTTGAGGGAATGAGCAAATTTTATTTCCCTAATCTGTTTCTCTGTAGGGATTCCCACTAATGGATGAAATATTATTGTGAGCATATGGCGAAGTCGGCACACCACAGGGTATCATATATCTTTGGATTGCTGGAAATAAGACACAATATTAATGTGTACACATTCAAATTTCAGTCTCTGTACAGCCTCTGATTAAACTCTTAGGAAAAGAATCTCGAAAGTTTTACAATGTTGACTTGGTTCAAGTTTGAAAGCCACTTTATTAGGCACACCTGTCCAACTACTCGTTAAAGCAAATTTCTAATCAGCCAATCAGGTAGCACCAACTCAGTGCATTTAGGCATGTAGACATGGTCAAGATGATCTGCTGCAGTTCAAACCGAGCATCAGAAGAAAGGTGATGTAAGTGACTTTGAACGTGGCATGGTTGTTGGTGCCAGACAGGCTGGTCCGAGTATTTCAGAAAGAACCATCTTTAGGGTTTACAGAGAATGGTCTGAAAAGTGAAAATATCTGGTGAGCGGCAGTTCTGTGGGCCAAAATGCCTTGTTGATGACCAGAGGTCAGAGGAGAATGGACAGACTGGTTGGAGCTGATAGAAAGGCAACAGTAACTCAAATAAGCACTTGTTACAATCGAGGTCTACAGAAGAGCATCTGTGAACGCACAACACGTCAAACCTTGAGGCAGATGGGCTACAGCAGCAGAAGACCACACCGGGTGACCCTCCTGTCAGCTAAGAACAGGAAACTGAAGCAACAATTCACACAGGCTCACCAAAACTGGACAATAGAATATTGGAAAAACGTTGCCTGGTCTGATGAGTCTGGATTTCTGCTCCACATTCGGATGGTAGGGTCAGAATTTGGCATCAAATACATGAAAGCATGGATCCATCCTGCCTTGTATCAACGGTTCAGGCTGCTGCTGGTGGTGTAATGGTGTGGGGGATATTTTCTTGGCTCACTTTGGGCCCCTTAGTACCAACTGAGCATGGTTTAAAGTCCACGGCCTACCTGAGTCTTGTTGCTGACCATGTCCATCCCTTTGTGACCACAGTGTACCCATCTTCTGATGGCTACTTCCAGCAGGATAACGCGCTATGTCATAAAGCTGGAATCATCTCAGACTGGTTTCTTGAACATGACAATGAGTTTCCTGTACTTAAATGACCTCCACAGTCACCAGATCTCAATCCAAGATAGCACTTTTGGGATGTGGTGGAACGGGAGATTCTCATCATGGATGTTCAGCTGCCAAAACTGCAGCAACTGCGTAATGCTAACATGTCAATATGGACCAAACTCTCTGAGGAATGTTTCCAGTACCTTGTTGAATCTATGCCACAGAAGATGAAGGCAGTTCTGAAGGCAAAAGGGGGTCCAACCTGGTACTAGCAAGGTGTACCTAATAAAGTGGCCGATGAGTGTATTTTGAATGTTTGAAAGTATGATCCTGGATGAATTTTTGCATGAGAAGAGAAGGCATCGTGTTTTATCTCCAAGTTCAACCCGATATACCACTAAAAATCTGCTTTCAGTAGTCTTTTCAGTAGTTGATCAATCATAGAGGGGCAAAAATTGGCCGCCATGTGAACACACTGAGCCGATCTGTCTTCTTCACGTTCAGGCTCACTGTGCATATTGCCGGCTTTGCAGCAACCCAGAGAGCATTTCCCTGGAAATGAGTTTGTCAAATCACAAACTGTGGTGCAACCACACACTTATGTGCTGCGTTAATCTGCCAGAGCACTATTCAAACCCAGCCTTGGGGTCCACGGATCTCCCTCTGCTCTTCATTACGAGGCCTTAATCCTGACAGCGACACACCACGCGCAGGGGCAGCAAGAAGACGGACGGACGGAACAACAGGAGACCTGTTTATTCGCCCAAAGCTCAGAGCAAACAGTGCAGCTGCTACGGGTGGGTGAAGCTGACAGCTCGGACAGCGTGTGGAGGGCTGGGGGGGGGCGAGTGATAAGTGTGGGATATGTACATGTGGACCTGTTCACACAAGTGTGACAGGCAGAAGGGCAATCTAGATTAGTATCCAGTGTAATGACACCCACAGAGAGAAAGGGAGAGCGTGAGATACAGAGAGAGAAATGGAAAGATGTGAAGAGGATGCTTGGCTGATGAGGAGAAAAGAATCACAGGAGGAAGCTGATAAAAAAGAGGGAGAAATGGGAGGAAGGGGAAGAAAGGGAAGCAATGCGAGTGAAAGATTAATAGGGAGAAGACGGAGATGGAGGATGCTGGTGGAGTAGAGTGAAGGGCCCGTGGCGCCTCTCTAAGTCATCCCAGCCAATGAGGACCTGGATGCTGAGAGGGCTCGTTCACAGCAGGCAGCTGCTAGCACATCATTCTGAAACCCCTCTCACATCCTTCTTCCCCCCACGTCTTTCCTGCCCTCCTGCTTCCTCTTGCTTAGATTGCACGTCACTTATTATGAATTGTTTATTTTATTGTTGGTTTGTTAGCGGGACTCAGTATAAAGCTGCTGTCTTTCTTTGGAAATGAAATCCTACATCATAGTGGGAGTAAGTTGGATTTTAAAAAAAGGTAATTAAAAAAGAATAAGATAAAAAAAACCTCTCCTCCTCCTCCTTCTCCTCCTCTTCTTCCTCTCTCTGGCAGTAAATGCACAGGGTGTAGATGAAATCTTCCTCCTTCTCATTAATGGAAGGATGTTAAAGTAGCCGAGAATCACGTAGCATGACAAGTGGCTCAGTTTCCATCCATCTTGAGAGTTTTAAGTCATAAGCAAGTTAGATTCGCAAAAATGTAATAGAAAAGCAAAATGGGCCAAGGAAAAGAGTCGTAAGATGCACACCCAGTAGTTACTGAAGTAGAAACGCAGACACTAATGTCTGAAACGACTCTGAGAAGAGTGGCAACACAGATTTCAGCTTTTAACCGGAGTAAAAAGTGAAAGTTCATGGTAAAAAGTTAGATTTGCTATTCTCTTTCACAACAGGACAACTTTACAGAAGAGTCTTTGCAATAAAAGTGTCAACCAGTGCATCTCATTCGTCCTCCAGTGTTAGTGAGGGGTGTGTTATGTAACCTAGTGAGCACATTCTTGTCGACAATAAAATAAGTAAAAGATTTCCAAAGACATTACAATTGTTTTGAAAAGTTTATGTCTTTCCAACTTCGGGAAACCTCTGCATATCTGTTTCTGTCACAAGATTCATCACACATCCTCACATGTAATTATTAGCAACATTTATGTTACATCTGAAATCTATCAAGATTAAAATGATTGGACTTTACTGACTGGGCAATGAAAAGCTTAAAGAGGGGGTATTGTAATTTTTCCCTCTAGTACTCCCTAACTCTAACCCTGACCCTATATGATTTACAGCTTGTAAAACACCCAATTTATCTCACACTGGTGTTTTAGAAAACCCGTATTTCAGCCTCTGTCTTTGTTTTGGCTGCTGTTTCTTTAAGGCTCTCAACCCCATAAACCTCCTTCCCACTGATTGGTCAGCTCTCTGGAGGTCTGTTGAAAGCAGAGCTATGCCACACCTTGGTGTTTTAGGTCTGTCTCTCCAATATGTCGTGATCTTGTGAAGATCTCTCTCAAAGGTTTCACCAAGACCTCGTGCTGGTTTTAAATCAGATCCTTTTGAGCAGTTTACAAACTCATTCAAAGATTTCGATAACACCTTAATCTGCACATTTAGTCTGAACATCCTGCACTGGTACTTTGTATCAATTTTTAAAGTATAGGAAAGCAGAATACCCCCTCTTTAAAGTCAGAACTTTTGGGGAAACAATCAGCTAACAAATGATTAAATTAAATATGTATTTCTATCTTTTCAAAGCTAAAGATTTTTTATTCTTACTCTAAAGAGTTTTAACTGTTTTTATTGTATCTGTAACTCAACAGTATAATGAGTTTTTCATTGAATTTGGTAAATTTCAGGGATTGAGGGCCAGAAACTGGACCACGGGCTGCACTAAAAAAGTATGATGGTGTACCTGAAAAATATGAACTTACAAAACACTAGAAACTGGGTCTTGTGTGTTCAGAAGTTGTTCTCACCTCGTCTTCATACAAATAAAAGCACCAATATCAGTTAATTCTCAACAGAAAGGTTTTGGAGAGCCTGAAAATTCTTTAGAATTGAGCAGCTTCATTCTTAAGACAAGCTAAACTGGATGTTTCTGTTTGGTTGAGTTTCCACTTTTTCCTTCTTGTTTTGCAGAATCCTCTTTGAAGTTTTTTTTTTTATCACTTTATGTCCATCAGGCATGATATGCCCTGACAGATTGTCAGAGGGATCATCGTCTCCTTTTGTTATTGTCACGTCCATTTTGGTAGAAAATAGTCTTTATGTTGGGGAGACAACGCACAGTGACACAAAATAAAAAAAGACAGTAATTTTCAGCAAAAACATCAGACTCTAATCGGTGAGCCTGTGGGGACACATCGGAGAGGACAGTGAGGAGCAGAGAATGAAAGGACATGCAGTAAAGCAGGGGTGGCCAACCTGTGGCTCGCGAGCCGCATGTGGCTCTTTGCCTTTCGGTGTGTGGCTCTTTGATCCATTCATAAAAATATATATATAGTTATGAGTAGTGGTGTGCCGATCAATCTAAACATATAAATATATATATATATATATATATATATATATATATTTTTATATATATATATATATATATATATATATATATATATATATATATATATATATATATATATATATATATATATATATATATATATGGATGCCAACGTTGGGATCAGTTGGGATTGATACTTAAGTTTCAGTTTCTCTTCTCTAGTACAAATTTATACACACAAACACAAAAAACCTCGCTTTGAAAATTGGAAATGTATTGATTTTCATTTTTTTGTCATTTCGCTTATGTGTGAGAGGAAGTGTTTTTAAGACCATGTGCATGACGTGGCTCTCTGTAGTACCACGGTCATTTTTGTGGCTCTTAGTCTCTGACTGGTTGGCCACCCCTGCAGTAAAGGGTTGAGACTGGGAGATATTTGTGTTGGTAGTAAAAGTCAAAATTGAAAACTTTTGCTCCTCTGCCAAAAAGCACGTTTTTTTCCCATTAAATGTTTAAAGTATTGTGATGCCAATTTCTGTCCCTGCTCATTGACTGACAGGCTGACAGAGGCCACACTCTGTGAACTTCTCTGTGTTGTTAAACATCAAGTCTATACTATCACTCCATTGAGGATCAATAGGACGGATGCATCACACGCTGATAATTCACAGTTAATGGGAAGCGAGAAGAACAACAGGGGACCTTATCAGCCGCATGATGTAATGTTTACCGGCTTTTTAATTAATTATGAAAATTAGCCAAAGCGGTAGGCACGCTGAGAAGTGAAATCAGATCTTTACGCTTATCGCAGCCTCGCAGCCTCTCACTGTGCGCTGTTTGAATGACACCTCGCGCAGAAAGCGTGCTCCCACACGCTATCCCTCATAGACGCACACACTTAGATATAGTCACATCTAAACACACTCACACCTGCACATGTGCACTTATGAAGTCCACAGTGACATTAATGTATGCAAACTGGAAAAATCTCTACGCAGAATAGCCCAGAAAAACAAAACGCTATTGATTGGATTTGCAGTTTTCAAGCACTGAATAAAATTAGATTTTGCCCTTTGATCCATGAATGGTGACAGATTGCTCCTCATTATATTCATCTGTCAAAACGGCCTCCAAATGTGAGCTCGCCTGATCTATATTTGTATTCATTGATGTGAAAAAAAACACACACAGGTGAAGCAAATGTGCACAGAGAAACACAAACAGGCAATTACTTCAGCGCCTGACATGACATTCCTGTGGTGTTAGTTTATTCAGAGAACATATTTTTCTTCGTGTCTCCAATCAGCAATCAGATTCCTCCGTGTGTTGTGTTCAAGGGCATTTTTCTTTGTCTGGCTGGGGAGAGAAAGATTCAGATACTGTTGAGAAAATGTGGGCTGTACGTGACTGTACGGTAGTATCAGTAGTGTGGTGTGTTTATCGTTAACTTTGCAGAGCTGTAGAGGGGAATCTCCTCTGTAAGGGCTTGATTTCTCATCACACAAAGTTGGTCCCTGCAGAATGAAGATGGGCAACAAGCAGAAAACAATATTCCACCTTGGAAGACAACCCGCTCTGTTTACATCATCTCCAGACGGATTTGGGGACAGGATAAATTCGGCAATGAGAGACAAAGAGAGGAAGAGAGTTGTTGCTCTGCCAAGTTTCCTCCACCTCCTCCTTTGCATTGGACGTGCATGTTGGGGAGTATTGCAAAAGACAAGACAGGAGCCTTTTTTTCTCCTCCTGCAACTTCGGATCAAAGGAGCAGGGAGCCAAGAGACACGAGGTGTCTGCAGGGAGAGGCAGGATTAGCTGGATTAGCCCAAACGCATCAGTGATAGGACTGGGCCCTCCTGCAAAGATAGGAAAAACAGTGGCAGCAGAGGCCAGATGAGCCAGGCCCCGGCATTGTCACGATAAAGCATAGCTCCGGACTGGACTTCTGTTTCCCTCCCTCCTGTGTTTGTTTATCAGTGATAAACTGGACAAACTTTGGCTGTCAGGTGCAATAAATTGGCGTTTGGGTCCATAAGTAGGTCTTTCACCTCCCGTTCTGAGGAGAATTTCCTGTTTTCAGCATCACTGCTTCGTGGGGCCCTGCTGCTCCAGTGCTTTGAATTTGCATTGCATTATCTCATTCTCAGCTGGCGGTCCAGATATTGAGAAGAAACAGCTATTTATCACTGAATTATCAGAAATTTATGCAAGAATAAATAAAGTTTCTGGCCTGGGCATAAAGCAGTTATTTATTCGGTTGATCTGCCTTGTGAGATTGCATTAATGATACACTGTCATTGCACCCCCTGCCTCTCTGGTTTAACTCATTGTTTTCCTTTTAGAGCATTTCATTCCTTTTTTTCCTCTTTACTCATTCTCTGATGCAAGCATAATCCCCACAAGCCCTCCATAGCTGCTCGACTGCTGCATACCGCTCAGCCTAAGTGCTGTGTATCTACATGCATCTCGTGTGATACGGTCTCTGTGTTCACTTCTCTGCATGCTGCCTCAAGGGTCCCCTGGTGGGATTGATTTCCAGGACTGTAATTGTAACAGAAATCACAGAAAAAGAGAAAAAGGAAGAAGAAAACAAAGCCAGCAGCTAACAGAAGGAAAAAAAGAGATAAAAAATTAAGAGAGTGGGGAAAGGATGTGAAGAGAGCAATTAAAGCGGTGTGGGAGAGTCAGAGTGGTAATGTGAGAAAGAGAGAAGGAAAGATGAGGAAGTGTGAGGAAGCAGGAGGAGATGGTATGTTATTAGGCATGCCGGTGTTACATTACAGCACCAGAGAGTTTGTAAAGTGGCGAGATAAGTCTTACCTGAGGCCGCAGCCTTCACTCACAAGGACAGTCATGCAGGGCGACTAAAGCTGCTGTTAATGCAGTGCATGCGTGTGTTACACAGCTTTCCTCAGGTTTGTGTTGCTGTGTCACTGACAATAAGCTATAAGTGTGTCATACTGAAAAGAGAGGCATTTTGCTACGTGTCTAAGAACTGCAGACACACAAACATCAGATTAGCTCGGCTTCATACTGCCGGGTATTTCAATTTATTGAAAGATCTGTCATTTACATTCTCGCTCAATTTAACATGAATCAAAAATGCTTGCGCTGTAACTCTCAAAGAGCACGCTGACATTATTTTGTCCACTTGCTCAGCTTTCATTTTTAGCAGGCTACATGTGGTTACTCTACTGATTTCCTGATAAGCAAACCACTTGGTGCAGCACTTTGAAGTTTTTTAATGAAAGTGCAAAACCAATTGAAACTATATTCTTGAATGACTAGCATTTCCTTTTCCCCAACACAGTTATTATACATATCCTGCTCCTTTGATACACTGATTCTCTACATTTGCAACGTTTGCACTCCAGTTTGAGCATATAACTTTTTAAACTTATAATTATAAGTTGTTTTAAAGTTAGGAACAAATAAACCATGATGTCATGGCGACAGTAACATTCGTTTTTTTTCAGACAACAGGCTGTTTCTGCATCTAAGCAATGCTAGCCGAAAGCTAAAGTTAGCTGTCACCCACCCTCAAGCTTGTGTTTCACTTTAAGTGTCAGTTGATTCATCGGGAAAAAGCTGAACTCCAACGACAAACATCAGCCTTGGCTAAGTAGTAGAACAGCTACAGACTGTAACAACAGGAAAGGGCAATTTTTTGCTAGCAGTGGGTTTTAGCTTGAACAAGCTAATAGTACTGTAAGGTAGGAAGTAGCTGTGTCACCATGATTGCTGTAAATGATGCAGTAGTTTACATTCTTTACTAACACATTATCTGTCCCTGATGACTAAGTAGCTGCAACTAGCTAAGTTGGGAGGTTATGTTACTGCTATGAGATGTTACGCAAAATAAAGAAAAACAGAGAATAGCTGACAGCTAGTGTTTTTATTAAGCCAAGAACCACTGTAAATTACTGTTTACATGAACGTGTATGGTCCAAGTTGATCTCATTTTAGCTACGACTTGGCTAACCTTTTATGTCATCAATTGATCAAGAAAACTTCAGCCTGGCTGACACTACAGGATTTTAAAAATCTTAAAAGATTCGGAAATCAGGTTGTATCACACACATAAGAAGAATCTTCACAGATTATCTCTTCTTTGCTAACAAGATTTGAAAATGATAATGACCAGCACACACCACAGGATTTCATCCAGATTATCAGAGCAGAGAGAGGGAGGCACCATATGATCCCACATCATCTCACAAGACAGGGATTTTTTTTTTAAAGCACAGATAATGGAGACTAGCACAGTGCTGCTGGGTGGAGCCATTATTTGCATACCCACCTTAATTTACCTCTTTGTAAACACATCTGGGTGAAGGAGTGGTCGGAGAGACATAGACAACATTTTGTCTCTGACAAGTGCCAATCATTTCTGGCCCCTCGTAGGCGTCTCTCTCTAGCCCTGTTTCCACCAAGCAGTCCGGTTTCGATCAGTACGGTTTGGTATGGGTTGACTCAGTCAAGCCTGGTCTTGTTTATGTTTCCACAGCCAGATGCCAATAGCCGCATCAGTTAAATAATAGCATGGTGTCAGAGCAGCGCGACACAGTGTACCTCGCTAATAAATCCCACAGAGAAGAAAAATGTGACACAGTAAACAACGAGCAATGATGGAAGACATCCAGCAATTTGTCTTCTTTGTGATTGGCATGTGGCTTTTTGTTACAAAGTAGAATCAAGCTTTGTCTGCAGTGTTGTAGCTCCACCTTCCGGGATCGGATCAGTTAAGTCTGGCACTCCTACGGAAGGGTCCCAAAATGTGGGAAGGCTTGTCTCGATTATTTGGGGATCTGTCCTGGGATTAGTCAGTGGAAACACCGTAAAATGCGTGCCATGCCGAGACGAACCGAACCAAACCGCTTGTTGGAAATGGGGCATCTGATTCGCGGTTGTCATCCTCAGCAAAAATGAGTGATGTAATCATAGATATCAAACATGTTTGAAAATATGCCCAGAATCTGGGTCAAGTCAGCCCCAGAATCCTGTAAGCAAGGATTTAGAAGTACGGCCATAATTTCTATCAGATTTTTTTGTTTCTTTTGGATTTTAAACAACCGTGAAGCCTTAATTAAGACGATTAAGGAATTGAGAGACTCTGCAGAAGAATAACTTGTAATTTTAGCTCAGCAGTACAACATAATGCTCAGCTTTGAGCCCCCCACCATGGCTGCTGTGTGGAAATGAAGTGAATGGATTAGATTTTGAGGACCTCAGCTCCGGACGAGGAGCTTCTTGTTGCAGGCCTCAGCTGGTCTGTAGGACTCCTGTAGCTCCTCAGTACGTGATTAATACCCCAGTCTGCATTGTGTCCAAGAAGTCAAGCATGCTCTGTTATTATCTGCCTCCTGTTAGGTCCCTGGGGGGGCTCCCCTTTCTTGGCTTCTTGTGACGCCGTTGGCTGCACGAGCCTACAATCTTATTTATGTTCCCAGCTCTCTTATCTGTAGTTTTGTCAGGAAAGACAGAGGGGGCAAGGTATGAAGAAAAGGAGGTGTAGGGAGGGAGGAAGAGGGCAGCGAGGGGCAGAGCTGCACCCAGATTGTCTTTGCAAAGAGAGATTGAGTGTAAAAGAACGCCACCTCATCCCCTTGGCTCAAACACTCCTGGTCAATGGAAACTGTCATAAATTTGAATGTAGATTAAAAATTTTCTCTCCGGGTCTTGGATGACGGCTCGATCAAACAGTGCATCACACACTCCAGATGTAGTACTCTATGCATGTCAGGGCCTGTGTGTGTGTGTGTGTGTCGGATTCTTCCAGACACATTATCCTGAAGGACTTCTTGAAGTGGTTGTTGAGGCTGATCTTGCATAAAATTCCACTCATGCTTTCATTGTGCATTACATGACGTGTGTGTGTGTGTGCGGTGTTTGTGAATGTGTGTGTGTGATTGTGGGAGATGAAGATGGAGCCACTGGGGAGATGAAAAGACACATACAGTAATGGAGAACGGCTGTTTGTTACAGTACATTAGAAAACATTATGACTCGAGTAGCAGGGCGTCAATGATGAAATAACAACAACAGCAAAAGACACGCACACTTGCACACACACGCATACACACGCATACACGCCGAGTAATCACTATACAGCTAAAGGGTAATTGCACATATAGGGAAGCAGCGCAGCTCTGTGCTGTATGTGAAGCACGTAGCCATACAGGAAAAATGACCTCTACGTTCAGTGTTCGGTCTCACCTTTTTTGTCTTTACTCTGTCGACATTATCACCTGCCTACTGTAGAAGAGGCGGCCCGTAACTGCTTGTGATTTTACACAGCCGGGTTTCTGAGCACCCAGCAAGCTGCTCGCAGTGAAAAAAGGGAAAAGGATAGAATCACTCCCGCAGCAGGGTAAAAACTACAGACCAATCACAGAATTATAGACCCCGGGGGAGCACGACCTGTTTTCTGCCTGTGTTTAAAGGGAAGCGATGAGTGTGAGGGCCCTTCGCTTTTCATTCTCCATCTGTATTTTCCTCCTTTCTTTTTTTTTTTTATTCTATTCTAAACAACCTCGAGGTCAGTTTTGTTTTTTAAATCCAATACCCCAGCCTTTCTTTCATTCTTTCTTTCTTTCCCCAGCCTCCTTTTTTTTTTTTTTTTTGCCTGATTGTGGTGATGTTGGTAAATGGTGGCCCAGTTTGTCCCCCTCCTTCCTCCCCTGTGCTCTCGCTGGTGAAATTACCCACTGGTTACTATAGAGACGTGTTTATAAATGCAGTTTATGACTCCCTTTCTGCCCTTTCTCTCGCTGCATTTACCTCCTCATTTTCACACCTATCTTCCCCTAAATGACATCTTTTTTTTCCTCCTTTTTTCCACGTCTGCCTCGCTGCTTTCTCCTTCATGCGTCCGCTCCATCATGTTCTTTTGCCCTTTCTCTCCATTTTCTTTTGTCGAAATCTCATTATTCTGTTAATTTGGTCGCCAACCGCTGCCAACGTGACTCTCAATGCGGGTCCTCACAGAATTAATACCTAATTTTCCTCAATACTCATTCAAACAGCTCCCCAATCTGGGTGTTTACAATACCACAGGGCCTCCATCTTTGTTCAGCTCCTCTCCTCCAATGATATGTAACTGTAGGGCTCTTCTTTATGATAATGCATCTGTGTGGGTATGTGCCATACATCATTGTTTGCAATAACACCCTTTTACCTCTGTGACCAGAGAGGTAAAGTAAAGAGGAAAAAAAGCTGTGGGTTGTCTTTCTGCTCCCTCATGAAAGTCTAATGGAGAGCTGATTCATGCTTGTATCCAGCCAAGAAGACAACGGACATATAGGCGTATTTATACCACTCAAAGTGAAAGTGCTGCCGAGGATTCAGTTTCACTCCTACTGGGTTCAGGTGTGGAGGGGAGCTAATGCACAACAAAGGGTTATGATTTATGTGATTATGTCATAACCATCTGCCTCCACTAGCTCTGAGCAGTATGGCTATCTGTTTGGGTTTTTAAAACAAATTAAGAGAGTTTAACACACTAACTAATCAAGCAGTGAGACAATAAAGGTGTCTGTTTCACGGTAACTTACTGAGATAATCTGCTGTGCTGCAGGAACATGGAGGTACTGCTTTTCACTTCTGCACTTTTCAATATCATGAGGAACATTTGATTTCAGGGACCATGAGATGTTACTTTCACTTTTAACTGCAACATAGCCTAAAGCTGGTATAGAAGTACAAATCTTTGTTAACCTCTTTTGACCTTGACACTACATTTCTTCCTCTCAGACCCATGATACCTCATTCTTTTTAAACTGTGGCCGATTAGCTACATGTAGGGACACTGTCCACATCATCTCTTGGTGAAATTCCAACATTACACCAATTTTAGTAAAAAAAAAAAAACTATGTACTTAAGTACAATAACAGTGCTAACAAACAACTAATAGAGAACTCATAACACAAATAATCAAACTTCCTGTACAAAGACCAAGTTTAGTTATAATACTTATTAGGTCTTACTTACCATACCAACTTTATTTATAAAACACTTTTAAAAACAAACAAAACTGTAAACAAAGTGCTGTACAGGTATATTAAATTAAAAAGATAAAAAAAATTAAGAAAAAACAGACACAAAAAAAGAAAACATACTACAAACAACTAAAAGCAAATAAACGCAAACAAAAGTGAATTAAAGAAAACAAAAGGGAATAAAATTGGGCAAAGAAACTAAGTCTCTCCGAGGTTCGAAGCCAAAGAATAAAAATGGGTTTTAAGACGCGTTTTAAAAACAGACAGTGAAGGGGCCTCTCTTATGTGCAGGAGAAGACTGTCCCACAATCGGGGAGCAACATTAAAGAAGGCCTTGTCCCCTCTGAGCTTCTTCCTGGATCTCGGTACCTGCAGGAGCAGCTGGTTGGCTGACCTGAGGGACCGAGGGGGTAAATAGAGGTGAAGAAGCTCAGAGAGCTAAGACGGGGCAAGACCATTTAAACATTTAAAAACAAACATAAGAATTTTAAAATCCACTTTAAAAGTAACCGGTAGCCAGTGAAGTGAAGCCAGTTCCGGGCTGATGCGCTTTCTTTATTCTACTTATCCCAAATAGCAAGGTACATTAAAAATTGTATACCAGACAAAAGCTTGGGTCTTAAGAGGTTAAAGAGGGAGTATTATTGTTTCACATATTTCAAACTTGAGTATAAAGTACCAATCCCGGATGAAGTACCAATCCCGGATGTTCATACTAAATGTGTACAGATTTTCAAACTGCTACATGTTTCAAACTTGAGTATAAAGTACCAATCCCGGATGAAGTACCAATCCCGGATGTTCATACTAAATGTGTACAGATTTTCAAACTGCTACATGTTCGGTTGGAGAAATCCCTGAATCTGGCTGAAAACAGGATCTTCACAAGACTTGAAATGATGAGGTCATTACATCAGTATTTCCTCACTGGTTCAGAAAACATTGGAGGGACAGGCCTTAACACTAAGGTCTACCCCTGATAGGCCTTTAGGAGGCTAGCCAATCAGAGAAAAGGGGGTTTGTGACAGTGGAAGCCTTAAAGCAGTGGTCCCCAAACTATGGCCCAGGGGCCGGATAGGGCCCGCCTCCACATTTTTAAACAATACCAGGGGCGGATTATGATTTTTTTATCAGTCTGGCCATGTGATTGAGACTTACACACGCATAGAACATAACTTTCTATTCCACCCTTCTCAGTTTGTGCCCTATCTGAAACCCCTCCCGGAAAAAAAAAAAAAATGTAGTGAAATGTATAGTGCTGGCAGGCGTTGTATCACTTAGTTCGGTTTCTTAGCCTGCTTGCTTTCTGGTTTTCACAGTGAAGTTAATGAGAGAGAGCTGCAAACAGTGGTGTCTACAAGAAAGTTAATGTTTCATGGTCTTTTTTTCTGTAAAAAACCTGAAAAGGGTTATTTAGTTATTTTTATTTCTTAAATAGTGTCATATTTTTTATTAATAGTGTTACTCTTCATTTTCTGTTTTTTTTTTCCTGTCAAGATCCCAGAAAGGGTTATTAATATATGTTTATGTGTGGCTTTCTGAGAAACAATAAATATTTACGTTTGGACACCTCTGCAATCGTCACACTTTTTTTTACAAACTGACCCTGGACCCCCATCAGAGAAGGGAAAAGTTGTTTGGCCCTGATGGGGAAAAGTTTGGGGACCCCTGACTTAAAGAGACAGCAGTGGAAAATAGATGTTTCAAACAGAGGCTGAAATAAAGTTTTCTGAAGTACTGGCGTGAGAAACTATAGATTACGTAAATCTACTTTGGGTATATCAGAGGGATATTACAAAGCCAAAAATTGAAATAAATAAAAAAGAAAAAAAACATACAAAAAAATCCCAATACCCTCTCTTTAATGGATAACCATGTAACACAGTATGTTTCTATTGACTATATCCTCCTGTGTGTGTGCCATTTCAGTTAATATTTAGTGTTGAATGTAAAGCAGAAATATAGAAAAAAACTTAATTTCCTTGATCAACAAGGTTTGACATCTAAACAATGACCGGATATCACAAAGTGGATTCACTTTGATCATATTAAACCAAATGATCGTAAACTGAAGTAAAGTGAGACAGATTATCTTCAGTCACAGTGATGACTCTGATCATTCAAGCCATCCCTCTCTGCAGCTTTGGTGTTATAAAACAGAAAAACATCCTCCTTCCTCCTCTATTGTGTGTCTGTATCTGTTTAAACATTGTCATTCTGGCTATAACACAAGAGAGCAAACTCAGCCTCTACCTTATAACATCATCAACAGCACAGAAATGTGTGAGGGAGGAAAATACCCCCTCTCCTGTATTTACCTCTATGGTAATGTGGTTTTTGATTCTTTAATATGTTTCAAGAATTGTTTTTTGATGAAACATTATCATAATGGTGTATCTGCTTCCCTCCCACGAGCCTCTCTGCACTTCACTAATTTATGGATTGGATTTTTCTGTTGCTCAGTGAACCTGCGTGCATTTAGTGGCACATTTATCCCTAATCATCTCCTCATTTGGTCTGTTTCAGAGGTGTGTGTGGTCGGGGAAACCAATCGTGGAGCATAAAAAGGAAAAACGGTAAATTCCTCCTTTATTCTTGTGTTAAACCAGACTCAATATGTTGTTTGGCGGTGTTGTAGTCTGACATCGTTGTGGGCAATTTGCATGTAAAACAGACATTGAAACCAAAATAAAGGACAACCTTTCTGTTTGGTTTTGCAGGGCACTCGATAAAACCATATGATGTTTGCCAAGATTAAGTTGAATTTGAAACATTTCTTCATTGTAGCAAGATTCGCATTACCTTAGCGTTATTTTATACCAATTATGTCTGGCCTTTTATTCTCACACACTCACCACGGCTCCATGATTCCCTTGCAGACGGCTCGAGCTGCACATGTGTGGGTGGATATAGAGTGTTTATGTGATTTCGTCTGTCTGTTTGTGTCTCTGCCTGCATCTTGTCCCTGATTTCGTCTGTCTTGTCATTGCAACTCTGTTCCAACAAGCCATGCTGGCACGCAGAAAAAGCCTGTCTACCACCCCGGCTGGTTAGATTATACCGAACGAGACAGCGGGACGTGCTGCCATGACATCGATGACACGACGCGTGTCACCCCTCCGCTGTCTCTCTGCCATTTAGCGATGTTGCTCTCAGTGAGGGGCCCTGGTTTATTTCTTGCCTCCTCTCTCCTTGTGGGGAGGTGATGAGGTGCAGTAATATATAAGAAATGACTTGGTGGCAACTCATCTAATATGATTTGTGTAGGAGCTCATAAAAGCTCGCCAAGCGTAACTTTAAAAGAATGAAATGGAAGGGGGCCATGTTGGTTCGGCTCCTACTGTCGCATTGCAGGGATCATAAATGTGTTCAGAATCACGCTCTGGGACGAGGATTTTCATCCCTTTTTTTGAATTTCTATCAATACTAATGACACCCGTGTCATTTTAACAGAAATTGTGTGCATGATGTGTGTCCCTCTGCAGGCGCTTTGATTACAAGACCTCTACCTGCTCTCCTTCAGCCTGTGTCATCCTGCGTGGAGGCAGCCAGGCGTCTGATCCTCCTCCTGCAACGCCTCTGGAAATAAATAATAAACACATTTAATTAAAATGAAAATGCGCTGCATTTCGGCGTTAATCCTAATTTATTCGCCTTAATTGAGCTTCCATTTGCTTTGCCAATGGTTGGCACAAGTGTTAATAAATAAGCCATTGTGTGGATGCCACGAAGCATTTAGCTGAGCAAATCCTAATATACTGTAGCACTTCACCTGCCTAATCAGCAGGAAGGAAACTCCTCAATGTCACAAAGTTCTGCATGCAGACTCACATGCATACACACATGCTTCTGTATGCAGACTCACATGCATACACACATGCTTCTGTATGCACACGCCTTGCTCATTTTTCCTGCAATAATTACCTCCTTTTCATTTTGGAGATCCACCCAGGCATTAATTACAACAGTATAATGCAATCATAGCAAACTGTGTGTTGTATAATGTGCTGTGATAATATTTCCCCGCTCATTTATCTTTTTCCTTGCCGGTCAGACGTTCGATCTATTCCTCCTCGTGTTTCCAATCCCTCTGCGTTGCTTGTTAGTGTCACTGAGTACGAGGAGATCTCTGATGGCGGCTTTTACTCACATCTTCACCCCTCCTCCTACCCACCTCGACTCCCCCTCTTTGCCGTTTCCCTCTCTAAATGAAGGCTAGCTTTCTGCCTCTCCGGGCTAGAATAATCTTTTTTTTTCTCTCTCCAAAGCAGGGATTTAATTGCAAGTTAAAAGTCCTTTTTTTCTGAGTCTTTCGCTGTTCTTGAACTCTGCTCCTTTTTGTCTGTCACTGAGGCAGCGTGGAAGTAAACTCTCTCTGTTTCTGTGTCGCTCTTTCTCATTAACGGAGTATCCCCCTCATTACCCTAATGTCACAATTTTGTCTCTTTCTTCTCCCTTTCAGAAAATGTAATTGGGCCTTTTTGCGTGTTAGTGATTGTCTCTGGATGTGCAGCATGTAAAATCACCGAGAGTGAAATATCATCCAGAGCATATTTTCTCCCTTTTGACGTTTTCAGACTCCTGATGGGAGAGAATGAATCATTTTCAGGTGGAGGTAAATCTGAAAAAGCATGAGAAGAGATTGAAAACAGATCCTTTTTTCTCTTTCTCTGCCCTTCAAAATCTTGACTAGACCGCCTGAAAATATTAATGCATTCAAAACAGTGTGTATTCATTGTATCTGATTAGAGTCCATGTGTTTTTCTAGGGGCGCAGCAGATATCTGGTGTCTATATATCAAGTGGCACGGCCCTCTTCCATGTGGCTTCAGGCAAAGCATCTGCACACATCTGCAGAGCGCAGAGTATCCCCCGTTGCCTCGTTATCTTCTCCAGAGCTGCTTAGTGATTTATTTACCTGCTCGCCACATGCCGCTCAGGCAAAAATAAAAAAAGGACAGGGGGAATAAAGAGGGGAGAAATGAGAAAGAGGGGAAGGGGGGTTAGGACAGGTGAAGAGAGACAGAGGGGAAAGAAAAGAGGCAATGAGCGAGGGAGAGTGTTCAGGCGATGATAACATGCTGATGATGAGGAGGAGCAGGTGGAAGAGACACATTCGGTCGTCGTTTACAGACTGACAGAAGCAATGACGGGCCAGGCGGAGAGGAGGGAGGAGAGAATAAAAACAACATGACGGCGATTCAGTAAAAGTCATTGTGCCCTGCCTGTGAGCTGCTTTCAATTCTAATCAGGAGATTTGCTTTGAAGGAAATGAAATCCATGCAAAACCCCCGAGTATGCCACTTCACATTAGTTTGGACCCTGTCAGACTGACAAAGACATCAACACCAACAGCTGAGAGACATCAGGTGGAGGGAAAGTATTAGTCAGAGTAAAGTGACCGGTTTGGATAAAGTGTGTTTGTTAGAGTGCTCATTATTACATTCTGGAAACTGTCAGAATGAAAGGGTCCAAACAAACACACAGGGTGAGCCTGTAAACTGTGCTGGGGATGTCATATTTTCAGAGCTATTTCTTGTAATACTTGTGGTAACTCTCTGGAAATGTGTGTTATTGATCCGAGATAAGCTCAAGTACAAATAATAGAAAGATCAAAAGATTCAAGCCTGTAGTTCAGTGACTTTAATTCAATAAGCAGCGCTTGGAGCATAAATCGTGGATGGCTTCAAAATGTCTTAGTCTAAATACATACCTCTGAGATGCTTTCCCCTTCTAGCTTAAGGGCATAATTGTAAAACAACTGGAAAACACTTGAGATATCTTAGTTTATATGTGATGAGGTAGAATAACTTTTTACATTTTCAAATAACTAATGAATAAGATTGAACTTTTCGCATTATTCTGATTTTATGAGATGCACCTGTGTTGTGTTGGTGGATCTTTGAACGTTATCTGTAAATACAGCTGTAGATACAGCTGTGAGTAGGAAGAATACAAGTCCAAGACTTACAACAAGCATATTGTAACTTAAACTATCAAATTCTGTAATATATTGTGTCAAATTGTAAGAATTGTATTGGATCTTAACGTATTGTTAAGCACTGTATCCAATCACATTCTATCATACTGCACCATATTGATTGTATTATATCCAAGGGGCAACTACAGAAAAATGAAGTCTATGAGGAAGTGCTAAAAGTTGCTGTTCATGTAGGACCCGCTTGAGGCTGCTTGCAGAAAGACCAGAAACCACATACACACCAAGCCAGAATAAAAAAAGAACTTTTATGGTATTAAAAAGCATACTTACAGCCTGGTTAAAAAACGGCTTGGGTGCAATTTGGCTACCCGCACACTGCACAGGGGTGAATTTTTTTCTAACAATGCCGTTTAGAAGAGATTAGAATTGTTTGAATGTCCATTCAGAGACACAGCTCAGGTCATGTGACTGACAGGCACACTGTAGGTGTTAAGAAAGGAAGCTTTAGGTCTGTGTCATACCTAATGTGGTTGCGTTTGTGGATTGGCTTCATTTTACTGTATCAGGAACAGACGGGTGACATCCCGGAGACTAGGTCAATGTTTTATACAGTCTATGATCATATCCCTTCCCATCCTATTGTAACGTAGTACTTCGTAAGTATTGCGCATATTGTAACTGTAGCGTATCGCCTACAGCAATCACCTCATTTTTCACATGCTTTAATATAAGGAGTAAGAAGTTGCAAAGGAGGAAAATCTGGGCAGATGAATGAGTTGAAAATATTTTAGATTTACACTCCCTTGTGGAAGTAGTGTTAATTAATCAAAAGCAAGTCTTGATCTTGTCTCAACTAAACCAGATATCATATGTATCAGAGACTTGAAAAACCTCAAACAGGTAGAAAGCTTTGATGGCATCTGAATTTGATGGCTTGGCTTTGTTTAAACATCAAAAATTATATCCATTACACATATTTTTCCAGTTTTGAACTGTCTGAATAGATGCCAAACTGCATTGTAATGTAATATCAATCACTCGAGTTTCAATTTCATTTCATTAGAAATTAAGACATGTAGCCTTGAGAAGGAAGTCAGGAACGTGTTGATTTGAAGACTAAATGGTTTCCTGAGTAACTTTCAGTGTTTTGGATCTCTGTATTTATGCCATGCAGTAATTTGAACAGATTTCTTATGATATTTTAATGAGGTACCTTACTCACCATGCTAACCTTACGTCTCTATAACCAGTAGATGTGTTGGCAGTAAGTGCAGGCTTGCCAAGGTCAACCCTGGGGTACTCGGAGATATCAGTGCCCACGAGGCAGCACTTTTATCCACAGCCAAGACTCACGCTGCTCCCTGGAGCTCTGCCTCTCCTCCCTGTGCCACCCCCTCTGTCCCCTCTGGATCTGCAGGCTTAGCTAACTCAACCGTGTAAGCACATCTCCCCCACCGCTGGAACCGGCCTCCAAGGGGGCCCTCGCTAGCTTTGCCACACAGCACGCACCAGGCACGCACCGCCAGTTTCACTGGAAGCCAGACACACGTTCATGGAGGAATCCCCCCCGCAACCACCCTCCTGAGCTCTCAGCCCTTTTTCCCATCGCAGCATGCTGGTTTTCACCCCAGAGGTTCAGTGCCAGTCACATCACAGCCAAGCCCTTAATCACCTGGGGGTCTGCTATCTTGCCACCACATTCCACTGATTCCTGTCTGCTGCACTTTTTTGGGGGGGAAAGGCCTTGTTCAGACCAATCACGGTTTTTGGAGCTGGAGTACCAAATGACCCTCTTAATGTCACCGGGGAGAAAAATGGGCAATCTCTCAATTTGGCACAAGCAGGTCCGTGGCAGGAAGGCAAGAACTTGATAGAGTGTGGAGATTTTAAGCGGCGGGAAACCTGGTGACCTTTCCCTGTTTTCTGACGCGCTGACTCGATTGCCCTTTTGGAAATGCTAATACTGAATGGTTCTCAACAAAACAGGTCCTCAGAGAAGGCCCTAGGCGGGTTTGAATAAAAGGGTGGAAGGGGACCACAAGCGGTGTGTGTTCAGAGGGCACGGTGTCAAGTTTGGGGGTTACAGCCCTGTGTGATATGAAACTGGCAGAATTCATCACAGTGTGTGTGCTTGTCTTGAGAAACAACCTGTTAACAAGGAAAAGGTTGAATGCTAACATTAGCTATTTGCTAACAGAAGCTAATAAGTTTGTTGTGACCTCCTTGATCAGAGGAGAGGGGTTAAAAACCACACAGTTTTTCTATTTGGCACTAACTTTAGCTAAGAATTGAATAACATTTATATATTTGATGCTATCGTTAGACGTCATCTAACATTACATATAGATTACTGTAGATTACATTTGTGTGTAGCTCATTGATGTCATGCAGTGTGATTGCTAATGTAGTAATGTAAGCCTATTGTCTCTGATTGATCATGAGAGACATGGCTAAATGTTAGCTTGTTTAGTATTATCCAACTACTTATCAAACACGTTACTTTGAAATATGACCTAATATCCTTAATAACTCAAAAGGGAGTTAAATGGTGCATCCAACAAAGTTTCATTGAACCAGTTTTAGCTAACACTATCATTAGCTAGGTGTTTGTATGATTTAGAAAGTTTTAAAAATCAAATGGCTAAATGCTAACAATAGCAGCTATCTAGTGAGTTATTATTTGTGTTATTTTTAAATATGGTCCTGAGGAAGTAGTTCAAATTAAACATTAATTTCTGCTTCCCAACTTCTGCGCAACTGGTAAAGTAGCATCTCAAGAAGGAGCACTTTTAAGGAGGAGCAACTTTTCTTAACGAAGTAAGTTCTTGCCCAAAAATAAACTCTACAGCTGAAAAATCCAACTCTGGAGGGCCAATTTAATAATTTTGTGGAACTGTTGAGAAATCACCATAGAGCATTTCAAAAGTTGATCATGTCAGTTGGCTTCTCCCCAGAGAAAGTATTTATTTCTCTCCTTCTAGCACCTGCCAAACCTTCCACATGGCACATAGCTGCAAAGTTTCTTCAGCTCTTTAAAAAAACATGTAAAGAGCAACTTAATTATTCCCGATTTTATTCATTCAATGGGCCACAGAGGTGTGCAAAAGGCAATAGAAAGCATAATTATCCTAATGGAAGACTGAGATGCATGCCCTTTGTAACACAAGCACCTCTTAACAGCCAAATCAATAGCACACTACGGCTGTGCCCTCAGCCCTGGAGTGGATCACCTCCATCTCCACTATCGAGCACTGATGATCATAATAAGCTGCTTTGATGCGATTCACATCACGGCTAATAATGAGGCATCCTCAATCCAGAGAATGCTATTACCTTCTCCATCCTTGCTCCAAGTTCAACATTAATGTAGCTAAACAAGTTTCTCTTCAAACCTCTCGTGGGATTTAAGTCTTGCTAATTCACTTACTTTCTACTTTTTCTTCTTCTCAGAAAATTAATTAACACTTAGAAGAAAAACATCATGCCATTAGGAGCTCAGTGTGGCATGTGATAGAGACAAAATTGGAAGAATAGATCTGATGATCCTCTCTCATCACCTTTTTGTTCATTAGACAAAGAAACATGAAGGACATTTTCCTCCAACAAGGCCGTCACACATCTGGGTATTCTCAGCTTAAGAACAGATGTAGCTCCACTCAAAAACCCTCTTGAGACTTGTAGAAGTCCATATGTGCCCACGTCAACTGTGTGTCACTGTGCTGTGAACAAGCAACACTGATTGCTTGGCTCATTACTCCTCCTCACCGGACTACTGACTAACATTACTCCTCTGAGGCTTCGCACTTGGCCTTTGTACAAGTGCTTAAAGCAGAGCAGACTGCGAGGCTCCCTGAAATAGCTCTCGGTGCATAAACCTATCCCCCTGTGGCTCATGCTGACAATAAAAAAGAGCAAAGAAGAAGACAAAACATTGGGCTTTAGGTAGAGGATGGTGTTGCTTTATGCCCTTCAGTTAGGGACTGTATCCGTGAGGTCAGTCTGGAGGATCATCTTAACATTTGATCTGGCACAGGACAAAAGAAACAAGACAAAGTGGTTGATCAATAACTTGAGTTCTCAACCGCAGCAGCCAAAAATATTACAATGACCTAGTTGGACAGTTAAACTCACATTAGAGCTAAATTTTCTTGGTTGTTTTCACCTTCCCTGACAGATAGAGGTCACTCATGCATATGTTAAAGTTAGAAGTCTCTAAGCAATGGCTCCCTCCATTACTGATTACCCCCATGCGCCCTCATTTATCAACACTCACTGGCTGCTTTGTCAGAGGACTATTTTAGCTAAATAACCAGTTTTCACCTTTTCAATCATTGTCAACATTAGCCCCTGAAAACCTCTAACCTGTTGGCTCCAGGCTGGGTTTCGCTGGTTATGATTAGGATACAATCTGGCATTAACGTGGAGCATTTTAACCTAGAAATCAAAATGTTTTTGATGCCTGACCTCCTTGCCACACCATCCTGGATCCTTGAGTCTAGATAGATCAGATACACTACAGAGTGGAGCCAGTGGAAGCAGACACATTGACTATCAGCTACGCAACTGTAGAGAGGCGGAGACCGACCAAACAAGGGTCTGGTGGAGGTTTACCTGCCAATTGGGTTATGCTAGCAACAGATACAGCCAAGTAATCCAGGCAGGGGAAAGTTTAAAAACACAAGTACTCTCATTTTAAGAACTGGACAGCAGTTTTCCAAAAGTTTTACCAGAGTTTTAACTCAGTATCTTATCTATGTCTCCTGGACAAAAGTTAGACCTTATCAAGATTGAGAGATGGTTGTCCAAGGAGCAATCAAATTATATTTCTCCTTTTTGTCTTGAAACATGTTTTTAAAATATCTTTGACTAAATGGTGACACAAAGTAGCCTATGCATCTCCCCATCCTCCAAACAATTAAGATATGACCAGATAAGAGCAACTTCATCAATTATAGGGATGGGTACTTAATTAGGTACTTTTATTGACCAAAGTCTGCCAAAAGTACCGGGTACTGATTCACGTAAAATCTAAAGGTACCATGTTAAGGTACCTAAACACATTATTGTGAGTGTGAGAGAGTGGAAGAGTAGGTGATTTTCCATGCCGGACATGAACACAGCATTGCGGTACCCATCGCTAATCAATTATGAGGGAAATTATTTGCAAGAGTACAAGTAGAAAATACAAAGTTCAAAAAACCCCAAACTGTTGGTAAGTAAATAATAAATTGAAGAAAACAGAATACAAAAGCAAATATCCAATTAAAAACATACAAAGTGACAAGCGGAGGTTCTAATAAAAAATGTCTAAGTCAAAACAAATGCTGAAGTAACAAGATTTATCATCGAATGAATTAACATTATTCTATCTTTTAAAACAATGCCAAAAATGAGACTCTCCCCCACTCAGAGCTAGGGAGAATGTTAAACTTTTTCTTGCTTTGAAGCTACTTCAGCTGCTGCAACCCTGAAGCAAGTAGTAAAATGCAAACCTTGTCCCAAATTAGAAATTACAGTCAAACTTGGCATAGCCTGTACACAGTGACTCAACATAATCCTTATGATTTCTACATTTGGACATCCCATCCTAAGCAAAAGGACATGGAGAATTGGCCCCATGTATACAAATAAAATGAAAGCGAAGGGATGTTCTTACTGCCCGTTAAAATTGGCCTGCATTACAAGTTTTGTTGAATATAATCTGGAAAGCTTATTTCTACATGTAACTGAGTCTCTTTGACTGATTTCACAGCAGAACTACTTTAAAGTGAAATCCTTTACAGGTGGATATGCTATACAAAGTTGTGTGACCAGAGTAATAGCTTGTCTACCTTTACCCACAACCCAGATTCATCTACTGCAATGAATGAAAGGCAGAGAAAACGTTTCATTTGAGCCCAGCTATTGACCATCTGTTCTCGCTGTCACTCCCTGTTTCGTAGACGCTACAACTTCCAAACACACACACACACTCACATATATCCAAATCAGCCACATGCCAGACAGTACGGCAATTATTCAAACAGCTAATTAGGTCAGTCAGCTCCTTCCGCCCCACAGGCAGAGGGTTGTGCAAGATGGTCAGGCCTGACACAGTGACCCTGTGACGGCTTTCCTTGGCAGCAGTAGCTGGGATTGATCCAGAGCCAAAGGGATGAGTGACCCGAGCATCAGTTGGACTTATGATTGAAATCCTAAGCACCAAGTGCAGGCCTTCTGGGCATGGCGCCATGTGTCACTGTGATACTGTACTCCACTGATATAAGGCGAGCAGCAGTAAAGTCTTTTTGAACAGTAGGACAGGACTGAATTTTGCACATGGGCAAACTGGTGAATCAACAATTGATCTGATCTGAGGAGGAAAATGCAGACTTTTCACAAACATCAGACCAGGGATTTTAAACGGACCTCACTGAACTGTCTTTGCTGACATTTCCAGATTTTCCTCAAAGATGCATTAAGTGCCAGATTGAGTACACAACATGGCAACCTGTGAGAACAAGACCAAAAAAAAAAAAAAAAACAGTCCCAGACACAAAAGATTGTTTTATTTTCTGGAATTTTAAACAGTTACACTTACATGCCATCTGTGCATTAAATATCAGAACAGGGAAAGTTGAACACACATTTACCAAATGGCGCCAGGAGTGTTGGTTTAAGTAACACTGGAAAACTATAGACGTGTTTTGACCCCTTTGTTAAATTACTGAAGCAAAGAAATGCTTTCATTGGATGTTCTTCTAACTGATTAGTTGGATATGTTTAACCCACAACACAGAGACTGGGCTTTGTTGCAGGGTCATGAAAACATGCTAATGGGCTCGCACTTTGTTGACCCAAACAGGTACAATTATCAAAACTGGTGATTTTACTGTACGTGGAAAATCTTCAAAAACTAAAGACTGAGCTGCAACTTCTTTTTAAATACTTTTTTTTTTTGCTGTGATAGTACAGGGAAGCATAGGAGACATTATGACCTTATTAAAATGAGAATTGACATTTAATTCTGAATCTGCAATCACTCCCAGGTTTGTGACGTTTTGAAAAGCTCTTTCTTCAATCAATTTCTGTGAAACAAGGAATAAGAGATAGACTGAAATGCTTTTAGGTCTTGTGATGGGGTGGATTTGCAGAGTTGTATGTCATGGACAAATAAATGATAACTGACATGGTAAGGTGCAGTAACAGAAGCATGTAAAGTAAAAATAAAAAAAGGCCCAAGAACACTTCCCTGTGGAATACCATTATCAAAATTATGGTTGTCCGACATAAAAGCAACCAGACTTATCAAAAAACGTCTGATTTAAATATAAGAACTAAACTGGGATAAAACACAGTAAACCAGGATCATCATGGAACACCACTTCTTATGCAATCCACTGCAGTAAAAAATCCATAGTAGACACATGACTGTGAATTGTATGTACATGGAGTGCAGGTTTGAACTGCTTGACCCCATGTGCTGCAGCTATGGGAGTTCATTTTCCATCATCAGATTACGAGCTGAAACATTACAGTGGACTAATTTCAGTTCTGGCTTTAATTCAAACTCAAGATGCCTTTTTTAAATTCCTTTTTTAACTCCAGATGATTATATTTATATCTTCACACTTCTTCCACAATTGTCATTTTTGAGTCACATTTCCCTCTATATTTTAACCTAGAAATTGATCTCAGATTTGCTCAGGAGTATTATATGATCCATTTTGTTCAGAGCTGCCACAAGGTGAGTATAATACACTGTGGCAGGAGGTCAGAATAATTGGTATGAAGCAAAGCTGAGCCTCACTGACTTCCTGCATGTGGACCATGGAGAGATAGCAGTCCTCTATAGAACATGCATGCTCATGAACGATAGCCTTTATCAGGCTGGTGTGCTGTAAACGTCATTTTCTGCTCTCTATAAATGGTCAAACCATCATTTTGTGATGAATGTAGAGCCTCATCTTCCACAGTAATCAGTTTGTCTTCCTCTTTATCGTATTGGAAATCTGTGTCCTGTTCCCTTATGTAAAGCAATAATCAGGCAGCTGTGGGTTTTTTCCCCTCTGCAGAAAGCACACAGGCAAAGGTTGATGTCCATGGCAGGCCTTGCTCTGGTAGTGATTGTGACATTTCTCCTTCTCCCTCGGGGCTTTTTGCTGCACCCTCCCCTCCTCAGCGCACCCTCTCATCCAAAATGCTCCAATTCCTCGGGAGCAATATCTTCTGCTGGCGGAGAAAAAGGTCACATGCTCCATTATTTCAAAGTGAACTTTCGACCTAACATTTACAGAGGAGGCGAAAAATAGCTGTCGAGCTGAGGACGCAGCAGGTTTAGCGTGGCTGTATATTTTTGGATGAAGGATAGATGGACAGGTGAGTGGAGGCAGGGCGTGAAGATCTTCATTGTTTGACAACACAGAGCCAAGTCTCAATTTAGAGACAAGGGATAACAAGGCTGAGAGGGCTAAGTGGTCACACATTGATCGGAGTGTTTGAGCTGGGTGTACTGTACAAGCCATTACAGCATATTGCGAGTCATTTCCACGCTAATAATAACTGTTCTCCTCACATATTATGAGGTCTGTACATGCAGGATACAGCCAACCCCTGAGGCTGTGATGGCAATGACTAACGCTGCCTTTTGACTCTGATTCACACTGCCAGCCAGTCCTCTCTGCCAGTCTGCACTTCTACCTCCACTGCTTCTCATTAAAGCTGCAGGGAAACACATGGATGAGATGCTTAGTGCAAATTTTGTCATTCAGGATGTGACATTAAGTTTGAGAAGAGTGTGTGAGAGAGCTGTGTAAACCGGTGAAATCAACCTTCTTCACAATTACTGGTAGCTACTACACATCTGTGGGAGCTCATGATTCTGAGTGGTCAATTAAGGCATTGTAGGGTCTGTTATTTCTTTAAAGGAGGTATTTTACATCTTTAAAATGCTGTATTTTATCTTTTTTGTATTCCTATTGCCAGAGGAGGATAAAGGTAGTCATGGGCCCCTAGGCTGTGCTATCTATGGGGCCCCCCTTATAAATCATGCTGTCCCATAGGCACACACTCCAGGTAGTGTTGCCAGATCTTATGACAGAAACAACCGACCAGCTCTGAGGAAACAAGCCCAAAACAAGCCCAACAGGTGACTTACCACACTGTGTAAACCATAGACCTCTTGATATCAGTAACAATATGTATTTTTGTTTGGGGTAAATTGGTAGTAAACACAGTCAACATAAAAAAAAACTTTAAAAGATAAAATTTTCATTAAAAAAAAAAGAAATTGAAATAATAAAAATGATTAGATTAAATAAATATTAAAAAATGTTTCTTATTGTTGTGAAGAGTTGCGAATCAGGCAGGATCATACAGGCAACAAATCAAGCCCAAACGAGCAACTACACTTTAGAAATCAAGCCCAAATACTTACAGCCTGCAACTCAGAGTCACTGAAAAAAGCAGACTTGGTAACTAGGTGACAGCACCACGGCTAGCTGTGATGCAAATTAACAAATTTGACCATTGACTGTGGTCGTATGGGCACCTGGTGATTAGATAGGCAATGTATTTGAATTTTTTAAAAAAAGTCTTCCCAATCAGAGGGCCCCCTCTACACATGGGGCCCCTAGGCTGCAGCCTAGGTGAGCCTGTGCATTAATCCACCCCTGCTTATGGTAGCTTCGCATGATTTTCAGAATAAAAAAAATCACAAGTGTTTAAAAAAAAAAAGGGGCAATAAACAGGTTACATATTGGACTGTAAATCACAGGACTGTTAGACAGAGATGGACAACCTTTACATACCCACGCCACACTCACGCAGAACACACGCCAAACACTTATGCTGAACGCTCACATCTGACATACGCTAGGTACGTCTACAGTGTGACTCCGTTGCGCTGCATCTTGACTGCGTTTGTCAACTTACACCGGCTGCATGTTCAGTCCATAGACTGTATTAAGAGTGGACAGCGTGGCTCCGCCATTTACCATTGTACGGTTTTGAAGCCAAAATACCCCCAACACAGGTGCCGGTTTTTGCAACTGTAATGTAACCAGAGTCTGCACAGTAAAGACTATTAAGGACACAAAGAGAATCTGAGTTGAGCCAGGTGACAAAAATAATAAGTATTTTTTTCTTTCAAGAGTCTAACCTCTTCTTGACTCTACCCACCCAACACATTTTAAAATCCCAGAAAAAAATACACAAAAACAGCAGATTACAATTATTGTTAAACTTGATGTAAAGCCTTGTTTTTAACCTCTAATAACTAGTAAAAACGAAAGTTTTCAGAAAAAAGAGGACTTGAATACAAGGCAGTCAAATGATATCTTCAAATCACCACAACAATCAGATGTGAGAAACATTATACGAGGAAGATTTATTTTCTAAAGTTTGACTACGGCCCATCTAGAACGACCACATAGCCAGATTTTTTTTACCTATACCGCAGCCAGCCACTAGGGGGAGCAGTTTTTGTGGTGACCTCAGTTCGAACCGAGCAAGGTGACGTCCATTTTTTTATAGTCTATTGTTCAGTCCAGTAAGCTGCATGACTAACGGACAGCTGAAGTCACGAGACTGAGGAGTCTCTCTTCATTCATGTCGGGCTGTAAAACCTCAAACCTGTTGACTCCTGGTCTGGCTCAGCTTGTTGTGTCTGTTTGTTGTTATAAGTCAAGCGAAATATGAACATGGTCCGCATTATTTTGAAAGTCACTGGGTATTTTAAGGTAGTTTTCCGTCACAACTTCCTGTCCTACTTGACCTTCCCTACATTGGATTTATGCATCACAGCTCCACATCCTTCAAAAGTAGGACAGCAGTGTATTACCTGCGGCATGACGGGCTAGCCACGTAGTACTGCAACCAAATGGAACCAGTGTAAGTTGACACATTGACTTGAATGGAAACTTATTTGATCTGTTTGCCGTTACAGAATGGAGATGCACTGCAGATGCATCTGGTGTATTTCAGCCGTCATCCCAAACACTCATGGAGCCCTCAGGCTGTGTTCAAGGTGCGCTCGCGTCGAACATTCACCAAACACATGATGAACACAAGCTGAACACAAAGTGAACACCTGCCAAACTAGTGACCCTCTTACTGTGAGGCAATGGTGCTAACGGCTGCACCACCTGCAGCTCTTTGTTACGTCATATTCATGTTTAAAAATATGTGAGGGAATAATACCCCTCTTTAAAGCAGGCTGTTGCTATGACGCACAGGTTGTTACTGTGGGCACAGAACTGATTACAGACCCTTGTTCTACACACCCCTCACTGTACATTATCTCTTACTTTAAGGACTTCAGGGATGCTACCTTTAAATACCGACCAGGACAAATAGAGAGGAGGAAAGAGCGTGAGGAGAGAAACAATCCTTTTTGAATACATTCAGATGCTTACTTAATTGCATCCTCGATCGATGCCTGTCCTGTGGTCAGTGGAGGCTGCTGATTCCAGCCTGGTTATTGACTCAGCTGTTGTTTGCTTTTTCGTACGAAAACCAATCCTCAGAGCTTCACTAAGAGCAGGCCCAAGCGAGGGGAAAACTCTCTCACCAAACAGAAAGCAGTGTACGATAAATATCACCTCCTGTCTTTCTGATTCCCTTGGCTTATTTTGTGACTCTTATAACTCTTAGTTTGATATTATGTTTGTCAATACTGGTTCTTGTCAGATGTTGTAGCGTCAAGCTTGTGTGGGCGTTTTCAATGCCCGAAAAACTGTATTCACCTAATATCTACGACACCGCTTCAGTGAAGACACACTTGGCAACAAGTTTTTCATTTTGGGAAGTTTCTAATGAGGATAGCTTCAACTAAGGAAGAGTCCAGGATGCTGATAATTAAAGCTCTATAGTCGATGAGAGTGAGAGGCTGTATGTTTTGTGGATGGTTGCTGGTTTGAATCCTCTTGCTGGCTAGTAAGTTTTTTATTTGTCTCTGTGAAGCAGTAGAATCCAGTCATTTTAGCTTCAATGTGTATGAGGTACAACTTTAATGTCTGTGATGATATGTGTGAGATTAAAAATGTTACAGAAGTAAATGTTCCAGTTTGGTCTAAAAATGTTTTGAAAAAATGCATTAAAACTTTAAACCGAGCCTGTTTCTATCACTGCTATGAAATTTAAAATGAAAACCCTCATTGATGGTGTTGCTTTGATTAAAGCCTCTGTCACCTCTTTAGTTTTCATCCTTTTAAATCTTAACGGGCACAAATGTATGACTGAAAAACAGGGATATAGTAGCATCAACAGTTTATTTCTTCCGAAGCCTTTGGAGTTCATTTTTCTAGGTCAACTTTTTTGACACTGCTACAACTTCTACATCACTTCTGAGTCTTTTTGTATTTCTGAGTCACTCCGAAAGCACAAATGTTCTGCATTGTTCTGTTTCAGCTTTTTGATGGTTCTGTGCCCTGGAAAAATGTTCCCTCCTCTAACAGTCATGCTAATAATTCAGTCTCCTTTTTGTTTGCTCATCAGACACATGCTGCTGCGCTCATGTTTTCTCTCTCCTCTCCTCAATATTTCATGCCATTGGAAGTGCATCTATTCTTGGCGTTCCCCTTGCCCTACCACCTACCGACTGTCAAAACATAATTTTCTATCATTCGACACCCCTCCACCTTCCTAACCCTCTGAGTGCCTCTCGGTTCTCCGTGTAGAGGCCGTCATATGCATTAGGCTGACCTGACGTGTACTGAATGAGCTGTTCTCCACTGTCTGAGCCACTTTGGGTGTAGTTAAGAGGTTTATGTTTGAAGTGGATTCCTGGGCCTAACAAAGAAACAAGACTTTTCAAAACATCTTGAAAAGTGGTATGTTTAATTTTTGAAGAGTTTAAAGTGATCCTGCAACACTCACAACAAAATAAAGGCCAAAAAGTGTAATCATGCAACACAATGAAGCTAAGATTTGAGAAACACGGTCAAGGGCCTCCTTTGACTTATTCATATTTTTGGGGTGGCTCATTTTCTGCATTTTGAAAGCCTGAATGACCTTCTGTCATGTTATAAAGTCAGCTTCTGCTACAATTTTTTTTTTATTCCCGTCATATTAAAGCATTTCTTGTAAGCTAGACCAAAGGAAGCTTTGATAAAATTTTTCTAGATATGAGGGAGGAATTAATTTTCCTCTGAACCATGGTCAACAGGTTCTGCAGAAGAGGATGTTTTCTTTTTGATTATTTATCAGA
Source organism: Halichoeres trimaculatus (assembly GCF_033239565.1). Lineage (NCBI taxonomy): Eukaryota > Metazoa > Chordata > Actinopteri > Labriformes > Labridae > Halichoeres > Halichoeres trimaculatus. Next base: position 11,164,603 of record NW_027437192.1, read on the forward strand.
AGAAGATATAAAAGCTGTAGATTCTTCTAGAAGCTTTTGGAAGAGGGTTAAGAAGGTCCCAAAGGTCGTGAATTCAAACAGTCTAAGTTGAATGTAATTTAGCATAAGTTACAATTTAGATCTTACATCTAGCTCAGAGTTGGTGTAAATTCCTTTGTGAGAGGTCATGTTTGATTGGTCTGAACAATGAGGATGAGAAGAAGCAGGTTTTTGCAGGCTGTTTTGTCGGCAGATTGTTCTTCACCAGTTAAAAACAGATTGATTCTTTGATCTGTACTCATGCCTTTGTTTTCTGAGGTAGTTTATTCTACATAATAACACAATAAGGCTAAAATAACAACGCACAATGTGTGGAATATGGTGATTTTTCCCCTTGGTGTCACTATTGTTTCACTTAAGCTGTGGATGAATTGGCACTTTATCGTATTGCTTTGTCATGTTTTACTTCCGCAGTTACTTCCAGCTTTAAGCCTGTTTAGAGGCAGTAAGCATGAGAGTCAACACTTACCCAAAAACCCCAGGATAGAGATTTTCCCTGATTGGTCAAATGGGCTAAAAGATTAACTTCTGGAGCGATAGTAGGATCAAGTAGTTTGGATTTTTGGCTGTAGTAGAGTTAAACTTTATGATGAAAACAGTGCAACAAAGAAAAAAAAATGTTGTCCTACTTCCTTAACAAAAAAAAAAAAAAAAAAGCGAAACAAAACATTTTCTCTTGGTGTCTGATTACATTGAGTTGAAGACCTTAGAGCCTCATGCAGATACTAGCAGCTACTGGTACATCGTACAACTCCAACCATAAAGTGAAAAGTTAACCATATCATTCGCTCTTTGTATGCTCAAAAACAAGCACTGTTGATGTTGGAGCAGTTTGTTTCTTAGTTTTAAACATAGCTGGACTTTTTATCGATTGCCTGTTAATTTCCTGGAAACAGTTTTGTCACAGTTAAAGATGCTTTGAGGAGGATCTGTTTTAATTGCACTCCCTCGCCACCTTGTGGCCCAGAGTCTCTGCACACTGTTGTAAATTTCTTTTACTGGATACAAAGCGCTGAGGTAAGGTATTTATCAGTACAGTTACATAGCGTTATGGTTTGAAACATGATGGACATTGTAGCAGCCAGCTATATGTTGGCCCGGTCTCAGACGAATATGTAGGCTACTGCCTAAAAAAAGTAAACACTGTCAGTTTGTAAGTCGTTAAGTCGGTGTCTATATTCACTGCAGCTGGCAGTCCAGTGCTCTAAGACATGTCTGTAATGTGCAACGTCAGTAAACCCTGGTTAGCTATGTCCTGCCAGTCATCTACCAAGCAGAGCTAACGTTAATTCACTCTTCATTTTATGTTAGAACACACCACTGCAGGATAACTGCTGCATGTGGGTTGGAATGAACATTATAGCTAACAGTTTCGCCATTGTGTTATAGAGTGGCTAATTAGCCTTTAGCTCGGGCTTTATCACTCTTCTGTTTAGCTTTCTTCTGCTCTTCTGTTCATTTTCTGTCTGAGAGTTAGACTCCTGTGTCCTTAAGTTAGTCATTTTTAGCGGAGAAGAAAACAGATCTCTATGTTTTATTTCTTCTCACTACTAAACTTCATAAGTTGGTGTGGTGTTGTCATAGAGACCTAGATGTGCTGTAAATTAATCTGGTCCTGGTTGACCCAAACAGGAACCTAGGAAGTAGCAATTTAAAATAAACTGTAACCTGCAATATTGGCACTGGTAATCTCATTTTTAAGTGTGCATTACGATCAGGCATATATCTAGTAGAGAGACTTTTTGCAAGATCACTTTCAAACTCCCCACAGCCCCTTTAAGAAAAACTGAGTGTCTGACAGCAAAAAGTTTCCTGTTTGCATGACCAAGTGCTTGCACTGGTCCTCTCTGAAACCCAGGTTCTTCTGCTTCCTGTCACCCCAAGCGTGAATGGTTAATCTGTTACTCCTAATTTTCCCTATAGCTGTGAATGTGCATACTGTGTCTTTATAATCTCTATGATTGAGTGGCGACCTATCAAAGGTATACCCTGACTCTGGCCCAGTGTCAGCTGGGATCAGCTTCATCCCTCCTGAAAAGGATGAGCGCTTCAGATGGTGTAGATGGTACAAAGCATATCAAATATCATTAATCACTGGATTGAAAACCAAGTTAGTGTGATTTTTGTTTAATCTTTTTGATACAACAGTATTACTGGTATAACACCCCGACTGTTACCACACCAGCTCAAGCTGTCCAAGAAAACAATAAAAAACCCTGCTACTCTGTCTTTTTCCACGCCTGTTCTCAGCGCCCTTATCTGATGACCGTGTTTTGATTTATTATGAAGAGCCATGCTCTTAATCCATTCCAATTGAATTCTAACATTATTTTCCCATCTAATTTCTATCTATTCCTCTAAACAGATTGTCCTCGCACTTCATCTTCTTGCTCTTCCAACCCTGTGTCCTTTTACGACCATTTACCAACACATCACTCCCCTTCCCCAAAGGCTCAGCCCTCATCCGAGCATCCATTTCCCGGCGCTCCCTTTTCATCACTGCCTGATGCCGAGGAACATTGTCCTTGATTGCTTGGCAGATGCCATTATCCTGGGCTTATATCTTCACAATCACATTAGCCATTTGCACAGCTGGGTACTTACTGAAGCGAGGCAGGTTAAGCACCACACTCGAGGGGACAAAACGACGAAGGCCCACCTGGAGCTCAGGGCAGGACTCTCCTCAGCACCAGGCCATTACAAAAACACTGTTGGCCTTTCTCTACTTAGCTAATGCCTCCATGTCTCCCACTTCATCTTCCCCATGTTTGTACTTTAGTCACCTTAAGATTTTTTTACCTCTCCCTCGATCCTTGCTGTTTTATTTCTTCTGTCCGCCTCCATCCATCTCTGCCCCCAGGTTACCTCTTGGTCTTCCTCTGTTTTTTTACTCTTTAAAGCTTTTTTAATTCATGTCTCTTTCAACCATCTCTAACTAAAAGGATATTCAAGAGACAGCAAATGCAAATTCACACCATATAAAAGAAATAAGGAGAAGAGAGCGTCAACATGATAAAACAAAACAAATACACAAAATATTGGAAGAAGAACACAGACTGCTGACATTTTTCTGGCTTTGATTAGCACTGCACTCACTGCGAGCACCATACCGCAGTTGTTTTCATTGTTAGAGGATAGTTTAGTTGGAACTCCATCCCTCAAAATTCTTGAATGTTACTAGTTTACACAACTCATCCTTCAGTGCATGACTTTTCCCCCATTGAACCTGCAGGATGATGATGTGACGAGTCTCATCAAGCGGGAGATGACATTAAACAAAGCTACATAAGCCTCAGTGCAATGTTTACAACATGGTGGACAAAACAACAGAGACTAACGCTCTGCATGAACACATGTACGTATATTAGCTGTTTTCATCTTGAAATCTCTTCTCTTCTTAACCTTGGATGATTTTAAGCAGTAACATCTGATTGCAAAAATGAAATTTAGGGGCCGTTGACCGGGCAACGTTTTAAGGGTGAATTGCAAAAGTTTTGTTGCATTTCGGCCTTGCGTTCACATGGAAACAGTGTTTTAGCCAACTTTTAGCAACCTTTTGAAAACCACCTCCAGAGCGTGATTTTTCTGAAACGCTGCACTGATGCCAAGTAAACAGTAAGCCGGTGTTTTCAGTGGACATGCTGACGTCACGCCCCGCTTTGTGCAACAGTACCATCAGTATCGTTGTTGCCACTAGCTGCGTTTCCACCGAGCAGTCTGGTTCGGTTCCGAATTTGTTACTTTTATAGGTACTGACCGAATTCTATCAAAAGTACTGGGTCCCGATTCATGAAAAATCAAAAGGTTCCATGTTTAGGTACCTAAACACATCCTTGTGACTGTGAGGGAGTGGAAGAGAAGGTGATTTTCCATGCTGGACATGAGCACAGCATTACAAGGTTATATATTAAAGAATAAATATGCTAAATTGAAAAAAAAATATATCACCAAAAAGATTAATATTTTTACCACATAAACACAAAAAAAAAATACCGAAACCTATTGCCAGGTACCGGGCATCAGTACCGTATCATTTCAGATGTAGAAGGTACCCCTCCTCAAACTCCACCTTCTGAGAGCAGTCAGTTCGGTCTGGGACCCATACAAAAGGGTCCCAAAAAGTGAGACAGCTCATCTTGGTTATTTGGGGATCTGTCCTGTCAGTGGAAACGCCACAAAATGTGCGCCGTACCGAGACGAACTGAGCCGGTCTGCTTGGTGGAAATGTGGCTACTGTTGAGGACTACGGTGTCCTACTACATACACCAGATGATCCCCCAACTCTACTTCGGTGGAGATCTACCAAAAGCCGCTTCAGGATAGAACAGTTACAACGGCAACTACAGGCCTGACATGCTTACTACAGCGTTTTTAATCCCTTGGCGTTTCTGTGGCAACGCAGATTTTTTTTCTCTGCATTTCAATGTTTTTTGATTAAATGTTGTGTAAATGGGGCCTTATGCACAAGTGTTAAAACTGCAGTCCCTAGTATGGTCTAGTGATTTGGGTTTGGATTGCGAGCCCCATGAGGCTAGCCCTCGGTAGTCCACCCTAAATATGGCACTTTTCCTGCAAGTCTCACCCTGTGTCCTGCTTTGTCAACTGTCTAGTCCTCTCCAGATAAAAGCATAAAAAAGAAACCAACAAAAAAATGAAACACAACAAAAACAAAATAATGCAGGTCTTTCAGTGTCCACCTGAGGCTGACTTCATTAATGCCCACATTCGGATGCATGTTTGTAAGGCACTGTTGGGCTTCAAAAGTTTAATATCCACACCAGCTCACCTGACTTTTTTTTTCTCAAAACTTTATGCCAAAATCAAGTCTGAAAAGTGAGCTTCGCTGTTTGTATCCTCATACGCAGATAACATTGGAAGTGTTGTCTAGTTTTTGAGAGTTTTGTGTGTTGACAGCAGCAAAGGATTACTCTGTAACCAACTAGCTAGCTAGCCTTTATGACAATGTGTTGCTACAATTCTTAGAGTTTCAATGATTTTGACTAAAATACTTAAAATGCTGAATTACACTCAGAGAGGAAGATGTTGAATTTCTGTCTGATAAGAAGTTTCTGTCATGGGGCTGGGGACAAGAACACAAACAGCTTTGATTATTATTAGAAAAGAATGATGGTATGTCAGCAAGTCCTTGTTTATTCATTTTTTAGTTCATAGGCAAAAGTGTGATACTGTAACCATATCTTGGAGCTATTTGGTGACAAATATTAGACCCAAGTATTGACTGTCGTTAACTCAGTGTTACCTGATTTGAGCATGTGTAAAGCAGAAATTGATACCAGCTTTGGGTAATAGTATACTGGCATTGACGTTAGAGCCACTCTAGCTTTTACACACTCTCATTCTCACACAGGGGTGTTTGTTTGCCAACAATAATCGAGAAGAAGCTGCTTTTAACACAGAGACGCTGACAGAGTTGTTTTATATTCAAAGTTTGACATTTCACTTGATTAACTGATTAATCAAATAAATTTTGTTTACTGACACCGCCACTGGACATTAAACTCAATCAAGGCAGCCTCAGTTTAATCCATCAATATTAAAGCTGCTCTAAAATGAGACACAGTGAAGATAGGAACAGATGCAGGAAATTAGAGAAAGCGCAGAACAGAGTCAGGAGAGTAAGAATAGAGAAATCCCGCTGAGGAAGAAACCCACACATTAGCTGCTGGAATATTGCTTACACCAGGAATGAAGTTGGGAGGGAATCAATAGCAGCTCTACAAGGATATATAAAAGTGTTGAGTCTGATTGATGATAGCAAATTATCTGAATAATCAATATGCCCATAGCTGCTGTTCATGAATTAATCACAAACAGAGTCAGAGTCAAGGTAACAACCATGGTTACTGTTTCTATACCAGCGCCTGTAGCAAAATGTGTGCAGCTGCAGAAGCTGCGGGAGGCAATAAGCATTCATAAACAGTGCATCTCATGGTGCAAAGTCGGAAGAACAAATGTGTTCAATAACTTATGACATGGGAAGCTTCGCTCATTCAGTCACATGAGCAGAATACACACTCATGCACATAAAGCGGGTCATAAATATGCATCTGTGGCTCTGACGGGTGAGAGGAGTCCAGGAAACATATTAAATGTCACTCTCTATATTTCCATCTCACTTTTATTGGCACTGCATGGTCGGTGTGCGCAACGGGAGGCGAGAGATCATCAGTTTATGAAGAAATGGCAGAATATGCTCCTGATGTGCGGCACTTTCCTCCTGAGTGCACGAGAGGCGACAAAAGGATGACAAATGTCATGTGGAGCGGATGGAGGCGAGTCATCCAGTGGAGCCACACAGATAGGTGGTGGGACAGAGTTGGGAGGGGGAGAAAAAAAAAAAGTGATGGTACTCACGCTTTCATCCACCCCTTTACTCTGGTCGCCACGGCAACATGCCTGGAGGGCACCTAAGAGAGGCGTCATCCCTGACAAAAACAACAGAGAAGCAGGGAGTGAGTGAGAGCAAACGGGAGCAAACGAGGCAGACAGTGTGTATGAATGAGAGCCAGGAGCAGGCAGCGGATCTACAACCACCACCAACACTGCTGCTTCTTCTTCTGCTCTCAAAAAGAAGTGTGGCTCTGACCTTCAGGGAGTCTGCTGAGAAGTGTAATGAACGTTCATTCGTCACTGGAGGTCATTCAGATTAATGTTTGGATCACCCCGCTAAAGTTTCAGCAACAGTCTCTACGAGCACGTTTATGGGTGTGAATGTCACTGATATCCCCTCTGAAAAAAGGACGCTATTATGAGATATGAAATTGGAAGAGTTAATCAAACCAAGGCTAATGCTTAATATTTGGAATTAACTGAGCCATTAATACAGCGTGCTGCTGTTAGGCTAGATAGAGTGGTTAAACCACCACCGGCAAAATTAAACAGGTTAATTAAAGTCTTAAAAATTTTACACTTCCCCACAGTCTGAATTTCGGTGTTAAAGACACTCACACACAGACACACACTCTCACATAATTACTCCAACATGTGTGTTATTACTACACTTCTGATGACCATTCTCTGGCTCTATTAAATTTTTAATCTGAACCATAATTCTAATCTTAACCCTCAACCCTCGTTAAAAGGTGAAACTAAAATAGCCTCATTTTTTTAAGTCCTTTAACCAAACACCTAAAGATTTTTTTTCAATTAGAGATGACACAAACAATGTGCGTAAAGATATAATGTTATGCTTTTATCGTGCATACTATATTCCAGCATCCAGATTGAGGCTTAGATCAGACAGGCATGATGCCAGGGGTGGGCTCACGAGGCTTACGCCCTGAATGTTTAGAGAAAAGCCCCAAATCTGTGACTAATCATCACACAAGGTGTTTTTATCCTGAACCCAGATCCCAGTTGCATAGAAACCAGTGTTCTTTTTATGTGCACAGAAAACAAGTCTTGGATGCTCAGTCTTGTTGACTTGTTGCCTGGACAAAGAACATGACACACAGCAGGTTGACCAATCATAGCCTGACAATAATAAAGGAGGATATCCGTCTTTCTCTGACAACCAGGGCCACCACCTTCTCTTGGTGAAAAGTCTCCTCAACACAAACCCTAAAGGTGTTTTCACACCTGGATCGTTCGGAATAGCTGCCAGTTTCCCCCCTTAGCCCTGGTTATTTTCACATTTGTGAACACAGGAATCAGCCTTGGATATGACACAAAAGAAGCACCGGAGACCACCTGGAAGGGCCAGTCTCAACTTGCCTTCAGTTGAACCCTGGATCTGTTCGTTTGCAGTGAAACTCAACACACTATCAGCAGTAAGCTAGAAGCATTAGATTCAATAACAAAGCTCCCTGGCAGTTTAGATAACAACTGATAGTTAGCATGAGATTAGCGATAAACTAATGGCACTCATTGTCTTCATCCAATTAAACATTAGCAGAAGAGTTGGAGCTAGCTGTAGCAACATTTTAGGACTCAAAAACACCCAAGGGTTTAACAAGGGATTGAAACAAAGCCACCACTGGAACTTCCACTCTCTTCAAGCTAGTCTCATATGTTCACGTCTAGATTTGAAGCCTATGATTGGTTGTATTTAAAGGGGCTGTGAGGAGTTTGAAAGTAATCTTGAAAAAGGCTCCCTTTCAGATATATGCCTGATTGTAATCCACTCTTTTGAAAGAGATTATCAGCGCCCATATTGCTGGTTACAGGTTATTTTAAATTGCTACGTCTTAGCTTCCAGTCTGGGTTGTCCAGGACCAGATCTATGGCACATCTAGGTCTCTATGAAAACACCACACCAGCTGACCAAGTTTGGTAGTGAGAAGAGATAAAACACAGAGTTCTGTGTTTTTCTCTGCAAAAAATGACTTCTGTGACTAATTTTATAGTGGTGGTGGACATAGGAGCCTTACTGTCAGACAAAAAATGGATAGAAGAGCAGAAGAAAACTAAACAGGAAAGTAATACAGCCTGAGCTAAAGGTTAATTAGCCTTGGTAGATAACTGCTTGGTAGATAACTGGCAGGACACAGATAACTAGGATTTACTAACGTTACACATAGCCGGCTCTGCAACATCTGTTTGATGTCACGTTTCAAACTGACAAACCGTAGCGCTATGTAACTGTACTATTAAATACCTTACCTTGGCACGTTGTATCCAGGAAAAAGTTTTCTTAAACAACAAAAATTGTTTCTATCTGATCTCCATTTCATTCCATAACAAACACACGCCTTGAGCCACAAGGTGGTGAGGGAGTGCAATTAAAACAGATCCTCCTCATAGCCTCTTTAAATGAGTCCGGTCACAGTTGACTGAGGCTGTGAACATGTTTATTTTTACTGTAAAAATTGGCCTCTTTGAATTGGTGCTAATATGGTTCCTGGTACTTTTAGTGCCAGCCTCAAGCGACCTCATGCTGAAGCTGTCAGCACTTCCCCACTGGCTTCATTCCTCACAGCCAGAGTTTTCCACTTGGTCGAATCACGAAATCTGCCCTTCTCACCTCAGTAACCTCGACTCATTCCAAGCTGGTCTCGTATAATTTCATCCTGAAGTTAGAATTTCTTGGCCTGATGAAAGTGTGGTGTCCATGATTTGACTAATATTGTCATCTACTCAAAGATCATGACTCATTCCATCTTCTCCAAGTCAACCCACTTCTCATTTTATTTGTGGGTTAACTGGCTGAGGTTGGCCAAGCTGGCTTTGCACAACTCAAAGCGTGACTAGCAGGGATGGCATTTATTTACCTACATGTCTGGGAAAGAAGACTCTTGTGTAATGATGTAAGAAAAGCCTTGCCACAACTTATTGCAGTGTGATTAGAAAACAACCCAGAGGGAAAATTACAACCACAGATCATTTTATAATCTGAGTGAGAACAGAGAAAATGCGCCATAGGTGTGAAAGTACCCCTAGAGTAGGACTCCTCTTTGAGTGAGAGTTTACATCCTGATCAAATGCTGTAGGATCCTTTCCTTGATATTGTTTGTGCCTGTCAGCAGCAAAAACAAGCTTTTTTATGGGCTTACACTGACTGTCTGTAATTGCCCCAAAGGATTACATGGTAGCTCATACTGCTGTGTCAAGGCTGCTGACTGAAGTCTTCTATGTGAGAAATTAAAAACAATTCAGTCCTTGGAATTTGGAAGCATCAAAATGTAAAGAAATGGGGCCTAAGTTCAGAGAAATAAATGATTTAATGAGTTTAAGGAGGACAATGATAACGCCTATGCAATATTTACCTCCTAATTAGTTTCATTCTATCATTAAAAAGAAATTTTCCAAACTAAGTCCTCTGCCACTAGCTTGACTTGTGTGATTGTGCAATGACCTTTTCATCAAGACAAAAATGTGGGCCTAATTTGGCCTCTGCAGGGGATTGCTGGGACTCTGCACCAACACAACAGTGGTTTGTCCTTTAAAAGCTGATATCCATTTGTATATCAAACAGCTTCATTTTTAAAAATTTTCAACAGAATATTTTCACAGTGTGCCGGTAATTAACTTTATGATAATGATTCAGTGTGATAATTAGTCATATCGCAGCTGGTAGGGATGTTTTAAAGCCTTTTAGTGGGCTGCATGCTTGAGCCAAAGTAAGCCTGTGACTGCTCACAGATAAAACAGAACTGTATATGATTTTTATACGATATATCTATAAAGTTAACCATTCCTTTCACTTTGAAACCAACTTAGGTTGTAATTGAAACACTATCTTGTTTAGACACTTTCTCTAACCTAATTATCTGAATCTTAAACCTAAACTCTGACCCTTATAATGAATTGGTATTTGAAGACTACTTCTATATTAAAGCGGCAAATGTTTTCTCCACGCAGTCTCTGAAATACTCAGACCCCGACACAAACATACACAGACGCACACCCACACACGCTGCATGTTTAGAGGGGGCGGGGCAGCAGAGGAGACGGACTCGTGGGCGCATCTCCTCCATCAGAGGGCGGGCTTGTAGCGTTGTGCGCGAGCGCAGCGTGTGGCCGCCGCTGCTGCTGCTTGATGAAGATGATGAGAGGAGCGGCAGGTACACAAAACCTTTCAACTGAGACCCGGCGGCTTTAAAGCTGTGTGAAGAACAACTAACACCGACCTCTGCTCAGCCAGTCAGTGAATGTGGAGCCTTCCTTGCCTTATTATTTTGCCCTTTGTTCTTCTTCAGTGAAAGCCAAACAAATGAAGTGAGTGACTTGAAAGTGCGCAGCGGTTGCAAGACAGAAGTACAGAACTAATGATGTCCAAATGGGTCTCGTCGCGATGGGATTTGAGATGAAGAACACGTAACCTGTTAAAAGTCACCCTATCCACCTCGTTGTTAGGTAACAGGGAAGTTAAAGGGAGTTTTCTTTTTTTGTTGACCGCTGGGATGTTGTGAACAACACGCCACCTGGGACTGAAGGAAGTAAGGAAGAGAGGGGACCCAGGGCTGGTGGACAAGCACCGGAGGGATTATGGCTTTCGCAACGTTTTCTCTCAGCCTCATCACGCTCGCGCTTTCAAACTTGCACCTGTCGCGAGCCAGCGACCGGCATGCGGTGTACTGGAACAGCTCAAACCTCCTGTAAGTGTCCTCTTTTCGGCAGTGCTACTCGTGTTTACTGCAAATTAACTCGTGTTTGTGTTTGTCAATGCGCACCTGTGTCGGTAACTTGCTTCAGAAGACAGTGGTCATCCTCTGCAACGACGCGTTTCTTTTGTTCACAGCTCTAAGCCTTTGAAGCGCCGCTGAAACACAGAAAATAACCTTAAACAAGCCAATTATTTCCCAGTTTTCAAAAGGAAACGACACACGGACATCTGCTCCTAATGTCTCATTAAAACTTCTTTTCATCTTCTAAATAAATTCTAAAATGTCTTCCCCCTCAAGCTTTATTCAGTTAGAGTAACTAATGCATCTCCACTGGGAGACTGTTTCTACACTGTTCCCCCCTTTCTGGCCTGCATGCAGAGTGCTTACCGTATAAATATTTGATTTCTATCCCACATTTAGTCCATCTGCTGCTTCACAATAATGACTCATTTAAGCAGTCATCTTTTCATTTACCCTGCTTCCAGTTTTTCTGGTGTCCATCATCATGTTCTGCTCTAATGCAGCATGGATACAGATCATATACAGCTCAAACTTCCCTAAGCTGCCCTAGAATGTACATTCCATATAAATGAAGTTCATGAGCCACACATATTAATGTATTCACACACATATCAGAGCTAATCCTTGGAGTCTTCCTACAGCAGGAAGGTTGCCTAGCTCAGGTAAGCTTCCCCAGGCTCTCCCCCTTTCTCTACCTGTGAGCTATAGAGCCGGCTTGCTGTGGGGCAGAGATCGATGTGGATTCTCCTTCCTTTGTCTTCTCATTAGCCAACAGTGAATCCATCTTTCTCACATTCTTTTTATCTCCTCTCCTCACACAACCTCCCCTCTTTGCCCCCCCCCCTCCCCTCCTCTATCTGTGTCCATTTGTATTCACCTCAGATGCGAGTTCCTCTCCTATCGCCTCTCTCTATCTCATACTTGGTTATTTTCTTCCCCTCTCTTATTTTTTCCCTGCCACCAGCCGGCCTGTCCCCCTCAATTCCCTGTTTTCTGCATCTCATTACCGCCCCCCCATCTGCTCCTGGTCCCTCACTCACCTCCAAGGCTCTCTCAGTTCACATACAGTAGATGATTAGAATGAGAAATTGTATGGAAGTTATGTGATTGTATGTGGGTGTCAAATATTTGAAGGTTTCCTCAGGGCAAACAGCAGGAGAAATGCTTTAAAACTGGATGGAAACAGTCGTGCTGGCGCAGCAGCTCTGTGTCACTCCCCCATTAATGTTAATGTGTGAATGAAAGAGCCACATTCAAAACTATTTTAAATTTATGACCGCAGTTAATCCCATCAGTTTGACATGAATAGGGAAGAGTATTTTCACTGAGAGTAACTCGCATTTAAGCTCAACAAAATACTCAGGTTTTATGTGTTGTTATGAGGAGTAGTCCTATATATCAATTTTAATTAGTCTTTTAGTGCGTTACCTCCAAAATAATTTCACAGCATGGCTAATGTAGTCATTTGTTAGCACATTTAGTGGCTTTAGATTGGCATCTGTGAGTTAAAATGACAAATATGTGCTCATTTTAATGAATTCAGAATACTGTGAGGAAACAAGGAGAAAAAGAGGGAGAGAAAGACAGAGTGCAGGTGCGAGTCTTCATGCCTGCGTGTGCGAAAACCCTCTCCCTTCTCCACAGTAAGATACAAATCTCTAAAATAATGCAAAAATTGACCCAGTTTGCAGGTAGCAGACAAATCCTTAGAGGCTAGGGTAAGAATACTGATGGCCATCAAGCTTTAAAAAAGGCCTCAGGCTCAGGGCCACCTCTACCACGACTCAGTCTCTATGCATAGAGAACCTGCAGAAGGCCTCATTTGCTCAACAATGCAGCTCCTTCCTCTTCCTGACTCTCCCAACTCTGGAGATTCAGAGCTCTGGAGCAAAAAGGAAGGCAGCCGTGGACGGCCATAAACTGAAGGCCTTTGGGGGTAAGAACTCTGGTTGAAGCCTTAATGTTTTACCCTTGAGCACAGCATTCAGCGCGGATGGTTACGGCACAGCTGCAAGAAATGGGATCATTCAGAAGCCAAGCTGTTTGTCCCACAGCCATGAAAATTTATGATAAGGCTCAGTTAGAAACGTCTTGCTCTGGTGTGTTGGGAGGCGAAAGGGCACTGTCACACAGATGATATCCAGTAATACTGTGCTGTTTGATTCTTTCTTTGCAGGTTTTCTGAGGTAAACAACATCAGGCGATTTATTATAGCTTCCTCCTCCGCCACGGACAATTTGAACCGAGATGTCTCGATTATCATAACCCAAAGAAATGGCTCAGAGTGCTTTGATTACCGCCCAAGTCCGTCACGATCGCACTACCCCCCCATTAGAAAGTGTTGCTCTCAGCTTCCGCTCTCAGCAGCGCGCCTGGCCAACTCGTTACAGATGTCCCCGCTAATGGCTGACTGAGGCAAGAAAAAAAAACACACACGCAGGCCATTAAATCATCTCGCATCTGAGGCCATCTGCCAATTAGAGGGGGGAGATGTGGAACATCTTGAGAGCACCCGGGAGCAGCGGTGCACTGCGGTAGCCTTGCCTACCCACAAGCGGCATCCCGTGCTCCTGCCACCTCCTCCCATCAGGTGTTTGGCCTCAGCAGTTCTACAGGCCACGTCTTTGTAATTGGGCACCCCATGTCAGCATGATCAAAACAACGCCACAGCTTCCATCTAGTCTCCCCTCCTATCCAAAGACACGCTGCATCTCTCCTAATGCTAATAACCTAGCAGGACACCAAAGCAAGAAGTCTTTGCACAGTCGAGGGGAGAAATAGCAGGGAATTGGTTTTGAAAATGTGCCACAAATCACTTTACTAAATCGCCATTCCCCTGCCTACTCAGCAGGATAAAAGTCTTTCTTTGCCGTTTGAGGTTGAGTTACAGCTCTGCATGTTTGGCGCTACTCATTACAGTCTTGATTTGGACCTGATACGGTATCCGTCAGACTCCCAGACTGCATTGAGAAAGCAAAACAATCCCCTGCACAACACATCAGGTTTTACTACATAAATGATCACCTTGACAAATGGCTTCCCTGTGACTTCGAGGTACAGAGGCCCGGTGATCAGTGTAGAGGCGAGGTGCCATCTTACTCAACAGGCTCATTAACCGCCAGGTCGGTCTGAGGGGGTGGGTGCAGAGCAAGATAGAGATGGAGGTGTGTCCCTGTGGGAGATCCCTCACACCCTACGGGGGAAGTTGAGGATATTTAGTTGCAGTAAATGGAATTGTAACTGAGAAACGAAGAAAAAGGAGGGTGGATTGAGTGATGGATGGGACTAAATCAGGAAGGAGATGGAGGGAAAGAGGATGCAAAGAGTGGAGATTAGAGGTAGATGCAATGGAAGAAGAACACATCAGAGAGGTAGAAAGTGGAGCGATGTTTCAGAAGAGGAAAGGAAGGATTGAAAGATTGATTGAGCTGACCAGAAGTCAGACCAGGTGAAAGGGAGCGTGGGTTTTACCGGATATGGAAGTGAGGTTATTTGTCTGAAGGTGTTGTAGCCGCTGCTTCCCGAGGAGATGATACCCACGGGTGTTGATCCGTGCTAATGTGGACAGAGGCTGGGTCATTGATGTGGACCGATGCTCAGAGACAATAGTGCCCGCCATTCACCTGCACAACACAGCGCACAGAGGAGACAAGTGGATTCGATACCTGATTACATGCACGTCTCTCTGCCTGCAGCTCCATCTCTAGGCTGTCTCGCCAATTTTGCATACAAATGCATCTTATTCACCGGCTTTCAATTTATCCTTTCACATTTATCGCACCATAGAAGTGCCTGAAGTACTTTTAGAGAGCATATAGTTTTTTTCCTGGTTGCATAGTGACTAAGACTGATTTAAAAAACAGATTGACCTTTTATTTTTCATATTTAACACATCTAATGAGATATTCCTTTTTCAAGTTGTTTGTGAAGAGTCAAGTGGTTTTATAGTGTGTTTTTTTTCTCTCTCCCTTAGACATCCTGGAGATTAGTTTGATGAACGGTGCTTTTAAATGAACAGCTGACTTGACAACACCTGGCTTCATTATGCTGTAGATGTGCAGAGGTGTCTTAAAGCTTATTGGTTTGCTAAGCAGTGTGCCGGCCAATTTTAGATCAGTAGGATCTGCCATGAGTCACAGAAATGGACGAAGAGCCACTGAAAGGATGTTTAATGCTCATATGGATCCCAGAGTGGGAGTGTGGATCAATGCGTTTATATGGTATAGGAAGGTGAATGGACCCCGGCCAGACAAAAACACAACAAGGTTGCTTTCTGAGCGGCAATCAATCTGGGTGCATCAGGTGATCAATGTTGAAATGCATTTTTAATTGGATTTCACAGTGTCAGTAAATCGCCATGAAGTATTCAGGGCTCAGCTTGGGAAGCTCAGATCAAGTGTTGCCTTGGAACAGTGTGCTGGAGAATTGATTATTACAGGCTTGTCAGTCACTGCTCCGGGGTTCAAGCTCCGCAGAGGCCTGAACTACAAGGCCTCGGTGTGGCAGCAGTGCCAGCTTCAGAGAAGACAAAGGTTGAAAAAGCAAGAGGTTGTAGATAAAGAAAAGATGCATTTGAGCATATCTGTTAGGCGTAATAACTGTTACTTATTCCTCTACAGGATCAAATATTTCATCAGGGCATTGATTATAGTCTACTCACTTAAAATATTTCAAGGTTGCATCAGAACATCAGTATGCAATATATGTTCTTTCAAAAATCTCACTGCTTATCTGCTTCACCCTTCAGGTAAACTGGTTGAGGCTGATGTCTGTTGATCAGGGAGGCCAGCTCTGTGTGAGGACTCTGACTGTTAAAAGATGGTTGTCACTTGTCAAGTCCTGGCTCTTGGTTGATTGGTTTGCTCATAAATCCTATTACAAAGAGCTCAGTTGAGAACAGATCTGTAAGCCAAGTGCCGTGTGATTACTCTTGCTGTGATGTGGCTATTTGAAAATAACAAAGTGATTGCTTTTCCCAGTTTAGTCAAAAACCTTCTCTTGTCTATGGAAAAAGATTTTAAAGGTGACGACTGTCTGTAATTGGTGGTGTTTTTTCTTGGGATAAGACTCCATATCCCATGAGCACTATCACCCACTATTGTAGGGATGTGACTTGGGCAATGATATGCACTTTTTTTTTTGTTTTGGGAGAAAATAAATTGAAATTAGACACTTCTTTCTTTGTTCTAGAAAAAACTCGCTTCTTGTGGCCAAACTTTGTCAGCTGGTGGAGCATCATCATTGGGTTGGTCATTGTGCCCAGATCAGATTTGTGTTTTCCAGGAAAGTCCAACCAGACAATGGATGCTAAGATCTCATTTTAAATCATGGATTATAAACAGACAAATTGAAAAAAAGGGACTTTCGCAATCTCCCATTAAGTCCTCATAGTGCCTTTCAACCATAGACTGTATAAAACATGTAGTATCTGCGATATCACCCATCTGTTCCTGAAACACTATAATAACGCCAGACGCTGCCATATTGAATATGACGGTGGCTTTAAGCTTCCTTTCTAGCAGCTATAGGGTGCCTGTCAGTCACATGAGCTGAGCTGTGTCTCTGATTGGACAATTAGATCATCCTAATATGATCTAATATGATCTAAAACGTTGAGTTACAACAGTTTCACCCCCCCATACAGTGTTTGCTGATAGTGAAATTAGCATCTTGGACTCAAGCCATTCTTTGAACCAGGCTGCTTTTTAATGCTATAAAAATTAGTTTTATTTTGGCTTGGTGTGATCGTGGTTTCTGGCAGACAATTGTACGAGTCCCTCCGATCCGAGTCCCAAGCAAGTCTCAAGTCATTTAGTCCAAGTCTCGAGCAAGTCTCAAGTTTTTCTGTTGTGGGCAAGTCAAGTCAAGTCGAGTCACAAGGTTTTTAATTCAAGTCGACTCAAGTCACAAGGTTGTCATGCTACAAGTCGTCCGAGTCAGCTTGTCTCAAGTTGAGTCGAGTCTCAAGTCATTGTCTTTCAAGTCAAGTCGAGTCTCAAGTTTTTTACCCTCAAGTCGAGCCAAGTTGCAAGTCGTCAAATTTGCGACTCGAGTCCAACTCGAGTCGAGTCTCTATGACTCGAGTCCAATTTTCTGGTTTCTGGTCTCTCTGTAGCCAGCCTCATGTGGATTCTAGGTGAACATCAACCTTTTTGCACTTCAGCATGGGCTTCATTTTTCTAAACTGGATGTTGCCCTTTGCTTTCAATTTAGAAAAAGAGAGGAACACAAATGTATGATTTTTTTTCCTGTTTATTACTTTGGGGTAGTTAGTAATTTTACGTTACAGACAAATACATACAAGTTAAATTAAAAGTCGGGAGGAGACACAAATAAATGGTGGAGACTCTTAATAAAAGTGAAGGATGAAAAAAGGTTGAAAAAAAACAAAAAACTTCTCACTGGGCCCCAATTTTTCTTTTCTTCTTTTTCACACCTCCCTTGTCCCTCTGGAGGTCTTAGGCCTCCCAAGCCTGCTCAACTTCATTATTTAGAGGAATTGGCAGGTTTGGCGTGCCATTATGTTCTCTTCATGGGCTCTGATGAGAGGGCCTCATGGGACCCATCCAGAGTTTTCCCAGGTGAGGGGGAGTTTCAAAAAAAGAAACATAGTTAGGGACCTCATACACCATCAGAGCCATTAGCATTCCTTGCGCTCCAAGGTTATAAAAAGTGCACTTAACTGGCAGTGGGAACCCACAGGAGATAGTCCTGATCCCAGACAGGTAGAACCAATTTCAGACTCAATGATTTGAATGCAAATGCTTTCTGCAAAGAGGGCTTTCCTACTTCCGAATGGCAGCTCCACAGTACATTACACTGGGAGTCTGTACCACAGAGCCCGTTACCCACTGGGAAATTACACTGCTGCAATGACGGAAATGGCTGCCATGTAGGAAAAAGATCAAAGCTGTTGATAGTTGGATGGTCACTGGCTGGAGTTTGATTATTTGGGAAATGGTCCGTGTTACGCTACATTGCCTGGAAAACGATATGGCATCCGCAGGAGTTGGTCAAAATAATTTGTTTTGTTATTGAAGCAGAAGGCCTCATCTGAGGTATGGCAATTCAGGCAGTATTTCTCACCGACCAGCGCCCTCAGAGTTATCAGTGTCCCTTCATAAAAAGGCAGCTAGTGAGGACACAGGTTTGTGCTCTGTCATATCTTGTTCTCTGTTCATTCCCTTCAGGTCTTGAGCCGTGACAGGTCTTCCCTCTAATGCTCTCGGGTGCTTAACAACAGCGGTTTTACGGGAAGTGGAAACTGTCCTCACAGCTTAGTGGATGATACGGCTTGAGTTTTCCTTTCATGTGAGGGCAATTTCAAATATGTGCCACGTAATAATTAGGTATTCTGTTATAATTGAGATTTTTCCTTTTTGAAGATGTAATTATACCAAGGTCTGAGACCCTTTGGCAGCAGTCATCTCTGTAATGAGAATATTTGAAGAAAATTGAAATCTCTCTCTAGTGCTCTGTGCATCCAGAATGACAAAAAGTAATTTGACCCTTCAGCCGCGGCAGCCACCACCTTCAGTGGCTTGATGTATCCCTTTTATATTGTTAGAGGGAACATTTAAATCAGTGCATCTTCAAGCGAAACTGCTCTATTACAAATATGATAGCAGACTCTTTAGAGCTTGAAGGTGTGATGTGAGTGGATCAGACGGGAAGCTACCTTCTGGCAAAAGAATTAAAGTTACGTTCCTGTGAGGAAGCTGGGAGGCTGTGCGGCATAAAGTTTTCTTTTTTGGAGATATTTAGAAACTGTGCCTGGTGAGGTGGATACTCAGAGTCACTGGAGAGAGCCTGTAGCTGTTGTTAACTTTACAATATGACCTGTGCACACAAGCTATTACACAGTGTTAGAGCAAAAATTGTCTGGGAAGAGGTCAAATGGCCCCTCAGTACTTTTCTGGGGACTCAAAGCTCCATTCAACAGGGACAACTGAAGTACTACCAGTGCTAAAAATGGTATTTGCAGGGAGTATGTCCAGGTATATGACTCAAAATAACATGGTTTTGGATGGCACTAAAGCTCTTACATGTATTACATACAGTATATGTGTGATACCTTAACCTTGCCGTCAAAGAACAGGCTATAATTTTCTGAGATCTACTGGCCCTAAATTCTAAAGAGAAGGACAAAAAATTGGTATTGGGTACAGTTTAATGTTGAAATAGCTTCATGTTAGCCTACATTAGCTAATCGCGTATTATTGAAGTCTGACCAATCAAATTAGCTTGCCATTGTTCAGCCAGTTTATAAATGAAAGTTAGTCTGGAGCCGCTCCGTTCATTTTCATTTTCCATGGGCGGTGTCCAAAAGGCTTCTGGATGTCACAACGGCTAACAAAATTTAAATGTTTGATGTAGCTGTTAGCTGCTAAGCCAGGTAAGCAGTTTTAAACATCAAATGCCAACATTATCACAGATGTTTTGCAGAAGCTGCAGTTATCTGGTGTTGAAAATGAAGCTGCAGTTCCTTAAGTGTCCACTCGAGGCTGCGAAAGCAAAAAAATCCTCAATAAGATCCTATTTCAGAACGGATGGCGTTACAGCAAAACTTAACTTGTCTACAGCCTGGTTCAAAAACGTGTTTTTGGTGTGAAGCTGATTCATCTATATGTTGAAACTGTACAGTACATCTCCAACAATACTTTGCTGTAGAAATGTATAACACATCTGCTTTCGGAGTTACACTAAATATTGCAAGAACGACAGCTGATTGACAGAGAAGTACACACTTTGTAGTTTATATAAAAATCTCCCTGAGCAGGAGGGGGACCAGACATGTCTGTCTGAGCAAATAAAAGGTTTGCATTCACAGAGCCATGTCTTACTAAGAAGAAGCTGCTCAGCTCAGGTGTCAAAGTGTGGAATTAAAGTTTGATGTGATTAACCTGAAGTTAGGGAACTCTGACTGTTGTTTATTCGCTGGAATTAGCCGATGGTCAGTGCTGGACTGCTGTTTGTAGTTAAAGCAGGAACAGGACGTGGGCAGACAGTTAATGGAGGTGTATCGACAGATAGATTTATCACTCCATTAGTCTTTGTGAACGGCTAAAACGCACAACACAGTGCTTTAAATATCAAAGCACATGGTGGCATTGCACTCCCAACACTGGCATGTGAAGCAGACAGTGAACAGGTTTGTTTTACTGTTTGAGCAACTTTCAGAGTGAATGCTAACCCCTGTGAAATCCACAAAAAGTCGCCTGCTTTGATTCAGCTTTAATATTTTTGTATTTCATCAGGGACAGTTGGGAATAGCAAAGTTTGAGTGACGCAACATTTTCTGTGGCACTGCTGCACTGGCTCTCCGGCTAAGATACTGAATATTTAGTACAAAGTCAGCAGATCAGAGTACAGCTCTGTCTGTGGTATCACACTCTTTTCTTTTCTTCTGTGTTTCTTTATCTTCAACCTCATCATTTAATCAGGTCTCGTGTAGGTCTGCATCAAAAATCTATTTGGAATTCATTTGCTTGCCTTGATGTGTAAATTCAGTTATGGTTAATACATGAGCTACGCATAATCATGTCTCTACACTCACACACGTGCACTTTTTTCTCCCCTTCCTGGTGTTCTCATCCATTGATTTGCACGGACAATACGTGACTCATCTCTCACTACTAGCATGCTCCATCAATGGGTGTGGGGGTTCCTCCCCCCCTCCTTTCTCCCCTGTGCAGTCTGTTATTTGCATTTGTAACAGCTGGGGCGGTGAGATCTTGCTTGTTATTACGAAATGTTAACACTTGAGTATTAATGGTTACAGTATAGTGGAACAGTAAAAGCTGAGCCAGTCGTCTACCTGTTTAGCTCCCTTGTTCAAAGTGTGAAAAATCTCCTCTTGGCTTCTGCTGCATTTTGTTTGTTGAGGTATTTATTTAGTTTGTTCAGCTGTTTTTTGCTACATTCATCAGGCGTGTGTGTGTGGCTCTCGCAAGTGTAGTAGCTACATTTCCAATTTCACTTTGTTGAGTTTGTGTGAGAAAACACTGTTTTTCTTCCACGTAGTAGTAACCTGTGTAATCCTGCGTGGGACTGTTTCTAAACCAGCGTAGTGTGTAAAACTAGGAGGCACACATCCCAGATCCCCACCATGCTGTGTGTGGGTGTATAGAATATCAATGTCCTGCTGGGCCCTCTCACTAATTGTGTGTGTTGGTGTGTGTGTATCAGTTTCCATTTAAAGCGTTCTCATGTCTGATTGTTTGTCTGGGCTACATGAGCATGTGTGTTGTTGGACATGCCCGTTTGATGGTTGAAAGCCGTGTCTCGGCCTCCTCTTGCTCTCTAACGCTCGGGTTTCCTCTCATTTGCCTGGAAGTGCAGCATCCCTCTCCGTCTTCCTGCCGTGCCGTTTGAAGTGGAGTTTTTTCTCGCTCAGCCCTTCTGTTCCAGCTCCATTCTCACCTTGTGTGGAGTCAATGGGAAGTCCCAAAAGAGTGCTTCGCTCAACCGCATTGCTGTGCGTGGGAGGAGAGTGGGCACTACCGCCCATTTCCCTCCCTTTAATTTATTGCTCTATCGCCATTGAGAGACTGAATCAAATACATTGTGTCATTATTTAGAAATCCTTTGGCCTGCTTCAACAACACTGTTTTCTCTGCAGTCTGCATGTGTGTGTGTATGCGTGTATGTGTGTCTTCCAGTGTAGCATAAAATATATGTACAGTAAGAGATAGATGGTTATGATAAATAGATTTGCTTTTGCAGCACTTAAAGGGATTCTGTGCCACTTCCCAGGAGAAAGAGGAAGAGAAAGTGGCAGAAAAAGTTGTGACAAAAAATAACTAAAAAGGGAGAGAGGAAGAAAGTGAGGTTAGGGGGAGGGAAATGTAAAAAAAAGAAAAGAGATTGAGGAGGGAGATATAAGGCAGTGCAGAGATGTAAAGGCTGGGAGGGGAGTGAAAGTGGGGATATAGGGGATAAGGAGGAGGGGGTGTTGTATGTAGCAGAGAGGAAGAGTCTGTATGGAGAATATTAATGGTGTGTCAGGAAGTGGAGTATCTTTAAAGACCTCAACCTTTCCTCTGGTGCTCATGCGTACTGCCTGCAAAACTAGTAGCTTGGATGCTCTGCTGCAAAACCACACAAGAGAGAGCTGCACCAGGGGCACAGTTTTAGGAGTTGTTTGAACAGGAAACGTACACACAACAGTCAGTTCTGTGTCTTATCAGTTAAAGCTGAACAATCTCACATTTGTTCGTCCACAGAAACATGTTTATTAGAGGTGACTTGTTTGTTTTTCCTATTATCAGGATGAGCTTCCCTCAAGGTAGAAATGCGGCCTGGAACACCTGCTCCTCTCACTGACTCAGACACAGCGATCTATCTCTAGCTATCTTTATATCGCTATCACTATGAAAAATGAAAATTCACTCTCAATCTCTCTTAGAGATGTGTATTGATAAGATTAAATTGATACTAATGGCCTTATTGATTCTTTATCCATTCCCTTGTCAATTCCTTCTGAGAATTTTCTCTGAACAAATAGTCTGCTTTACAGGTTTTCTATGTCAATAACACAACACTTTACTTAACGTAAAGTCTGGCAGAGTCGAAAAGGCAATCTTTAAGCGTAAAGGCTAATGATGTCAATGGATTGAACCATTTCTTATTGATTCTCAAGAGGATCCAGTTTTCAATACCCTTCTCTAACCTCTCTGCATCTATTGAGCTTTATTCACAGTTTCTATATCTATCTATCTATCTATCTATCTATCTATCTATCTATCTATCTATCTATCTATCTATCTATCTATCTATCTATCTATCTATCTATCTATCTATCTATCTATCTACAAAAGAGGGGAGGCTTTAGACTGCCATATGGGCATGTGGAAAGTCTGGAAGCTTCTAGAACAGGCCTTCACCACCAAAGTCTCACAGTTTGAAGAGTGGCTCTGTAAACTGGAGACCTTCAGCTGAATGTGTCATTGGACATTGAGTTCATATCAGGTTTTAAGACACTGAACAAGTCCTCAGGAGCCCGTACTAGCTTAATTTCATGAACTTATTCATATCTCAAAATGTTTGTGATCAGACAAGTACTTAATGACAGTTTGGAGTGGTGCATCTTGCTTAAAGTGATACTCTGGGATGGAACAAGTTGGGTCCTATCACAAGGTTTAGGGCAGAACTTACCCCTACAGCAGTGATTTGTGCAGCAGAAGCCCAGAGCGCTCGCACCAAACATCCCCTCCCTGCTCCTCTGCAGGTTTCCTCTGCACTCAGACGGGGCCATATTTTACGTGTCATAAAATGGCGCTACCTCCGCTGCAGAGCCACAGCTGGCCACGAGGTGCTCGCTGCTTAGTGTGTCAGTTCGCACGCGTGGCATGCCAGATATAAACAAACGCAGGTAGTCTGCCAGGACGAAGAGACACGATGAGAATTAGAGCCTTATTTAGCGGTGTTTTTGTGTGATAGTAACGCGCTGAAAATTCTCTAAATAAAGTGTGAATGCAGACAGATATCAGATTTTTTTGGGTGGGAGTCCGTTTATTTGTGTTTTCGGTCAAGTAAAGTATGACCCCGTCTGAGTGCAGAGGAAACCGTCTGACGAGCAGGGAGGGGGTGTTTGTTGCGAGCGCTCTGGGCTTCTACTGCACAAAAACACTGCTGTAGGGGTAATTTCTGCCCTAAACCTTGTGATAGGACCCAACTTGTTCCATCCCGGAGTATCACTTTACAGTTGTCGTTCAATGCGCTTGTTTTTAAGCTATAACACAGGATAAGGTATCATAATTCAAACAGCTACAAATACATGCAGTGCAATAAAGCCCAATTAAAACCAGCACATGCTGAATAGCCCCCATGCTAACAGGCTAGCAATGTCGCCTTGTCAGTCTCTTTCTTTGGTGTCAGTTGAGTAGAACTGCCTTCATCACTGTCCTACTCCCCTCTGCTGGTCTAGGACTGTGTTGTAATAACCTTCTTTATGTTTTCATACATCACCAGTCTGATTTATATAATCTACCCTCTGTAATGTTACCACACAATACATCTTGATCTTTTCTTTATTTGAAACACTTTTTAACTTTTATCTCCATATTTAAAAATGTGTTTTGAATTATTTGTCTTATATCACACTCTTTATCAATGTGTCTGTAAACAACTATTTTTACCAAATTATCTCACTATGTGATTTCCTATACTATTTATTTAGTACTATTTATAAAAGTTCTCCTTTTTCATATTTCTGTCTATTCTTAGATTGCTTCCCCATTTCCTTCTGAAAGTGGTGAATCACATTTCTCCTCTTTGCACACATCCTCAAAATGCACTCACCGATTTCCGAGTTGCAGCTGTGTCAGGACTCTGAAATCCCTCCCAGCACCTGTCAGTGGTGAATCTACAGCAAGAGGGCGCAGAGACGGAGCTGCAGGTGTGTGTTAGTACGAAAATTCAGGGGGAAGGAGGTAGAGAGAGAGGGAGAGAGAAAAGTGAAGTGACACTCATTTGCCACATGATGCAAAGAAGAAACACGCTGTCTTTGGTGGAAGCCTGTGTCACAGGTGACAGTCAGTGACAGGGCCAAGAGCGGAGCTGTCAGGGAGGCAGGAGCCACAGAGAGGAGGAAGCAGGGGAAATGAATATGCTATTCCTCATCTAGCAAATGACACAGAGATGCAAAGGGAGTATGAGCATTACAGTATGGTGGCAGGAAGAACAACAGCTGAGCATGGTGTTAAGAGCTAAATGATGTAGTGTAGAGAATAACATATACAGCCGGGGGTCGTTGTTTATGATGAGAAAAGCAAGCGTGACACACGGCGGCTGCAGAAGATGGATTTCTCGTGTGGAAATTGGTCTAATACCAGGAGGTTTATTCCCTGGGAACCCTTACTGCCGTTAAAAACAATATGGGTCGTGATTGAAAAAAAATGACAGACTGTAGATAATCAAATTCACATCTCTAGTGGTTATATTTTTTATTTGATCTGGAGTAATGTAAATTGGAGCGTCGAGCTCTCCAGCTCTGGATTCTGTCAACATAAATCCTGTCCGCTGAGGGAAAGTTTACCCGTAGCATTGTCCCGGCTTCCTTATATCTCTAATAACTTCTGGCTTGGCATTTGCAATTCATAAAGCAGGTTGTAATCCCTAATTAGCAGGCTTTAATTTCCCTAACGGGGATGAACTTTTGGTCATATTAGAGCTTCCATTAAGTTTTGATTCTAACCTCCAGCGTCGGCTGTATAGGAGTAAATTAGTGCCAAGGAAACCATATCTCTAGCTAATGTGCGGTGCCACGGAGATAACAGCAGTTTCAAAAATGCCAGGGACATTAGCATTCCCCATGTCGTGCTGTGTGTGCGAGGTCTCAGTTTTTAAATCTATAAAAAAATAAATTGCAGTTCGTCAGCAAAAACCCAGCTTCCCCTGCCCCCTCCCCTCAGCCCCCTCTTCATTAGACAGCTCATCAGCAATCTATCATCATATGTTTTATTTATAAGTACAGCCACACTCATTCTAAACACAAGGCTCAGGTTTCTCTAGTTATTTAGGTTTCAGTTATGTCTTCACACTCGTGTTTGCCCCTTTGTGGATATATAGAGAGGAACGGAGTATTCTAAGCTCCAGGAAATGATGCTTTTTCTGCCTAATGAGGACACGATGCCTCCCAGCATTCCACCTCCGCCCCAACCGAAAGCCAAGGTTTGCCAGCTACTGCTCAGTGCCTTGTATGCAAATACACATTTTTCAATCAACCTTGTGGTTCGTTGTGAGACATTCGATATCGCACTGGTTTTCTGCGAGGTAATTTACCCAGAATTCTTTTGGCCTCCGAGGTCAACCGGCCCAATGACATCTTTAATCACTAACCTTCGCTCATTGTCAAGAGCTGGAGGAGGTCATGAAAAGTAAACTGGCTGGGAGCTCATGTTTGGAGACTGGGCTGATGGCTGTAATGGCACCTGCTGAGTCATGTTTACAACTCTGAATTCTGGACAGGAAAGTGCCCTGGCTAATTTTGCATGATAATAACATCTGCCACCTCCGATTTTTTTTAATCATGCAGATTTTTTGTTTTATTAAAACCAATTATAACAGCCAACAGACATTATTCTTTGTTAAATAAAACAGACAAACAAAGATAATGAATTCAAGGTAATCGAAGGGCCCAAGTGCAAATGTATAACCTTTCGAAAAACCTTTTGCTCAGACAAGCCTAGGGTTGTTTTTGTGAGTTTTCTGAAAATATCCCAGTACTAGAGAACATATATTTACATCTACTCCCCTAAAACCAAATATCACTCATTAATCATTGTCCCAGTGGCTTAAAAACACCCTGTTTAAGTGCAGATGCCAGTGACGTCAAAATACGTTAGAATGAGCTTACCCTCAAACTAACCAGTATATTTTGTCTCCACATTGTCTCACTCTAAAACACTAACTTATGTGTGGCAAATTTCAAAACCAAAACCATTGAAAGTTATGTTTAAAGGTCTAAACAGATATAGATTTATATTAACTAGAGATGTCCTGGACTAGAATTTAAATTCCAACTTTTAACAGCTACTACCCATTAAGCTGTGAAATTGAGCACAAATAAGTAACATGGTTTAACATGTGATCACAGAGTCTGCAAGTCAGATCAGTTTGCCAAGCATAGCTAAGGTTAGCAGAGCTAGCATCACTTAAATTCCTAAATCAATGCTCTCGAAAATCATACCATGCTACGAGATGGGGTATTCTTATTGTGATTGTTTACATCCAGGTTGTACAACTTCAAAACATAGTGTTACTAGCTGCTGGAGTTACAACTCCTCCTAGTGGTGGGAGGCTGCACTACAGCTTAGACAGAACAAATGCCCCCAAATTTAGGCAATTTAGACAATTATATATTATTATTTTAATTTATGTAAAAACATAGATGTTGACAAATTAGTGTAGTTGGAAAAGTACTTCTGCTAAAGACTTTTTAGGGCGGTTATTTTTTTGTTGTTGACCCAAATGCACACACATCCCTAGAGTAGACCACTTTATTTAGAAAATTTTACTGAAGGACCATTTTTTGGTGTTGTCTGTTTTTTATATGAAAAAATGTAGTCATGTACAGATTTTGCAATAAGTGAAACAACTCTGGATTGCTCTGGCACGTAATTTTGTTGGAGAGTTAACACAGATATTCTCTGGTGATCAGGTTGAAATGTGTTTTGTGAGCCTTTGAAAAAAAGACATTCCACCCTTTTACAAGACCAAAACTCAAGGTGCCTTTGAGCAATGCAATAAACCTTTAATCACACGAGTAAGGCGGTTTAATGGCTGTGGTACAGGACTGGTTTTATTGTGAGTGTGTGCGTGTGTGTGTGTAACCCTTCTCCCTTGTGACTACAGACCCACGCTGTAAAACTAAGAATGGTCTGTGCAGAGGAGTGTAGATAGGAAAGAGGAACAATCAAAAGTGTCTCTGCCGGTCGTTTATTTATGTGATGAGTTTAAAACTGTTGGGGGGAATCACAACTGGGAATACATCAACAAACTGACCAAGTTTCAGCCACTGGAGACTCTGCTTGTGCCAGTCAATGTGTAGTGAGACGTTTCACCTTTACTGCTAAACCCATACTGCCTTAAGAAAACCTTTTCTGCCTTAAGCCCTATGATACACTGAAAATCCGCTTGAATAGTCTTTACATCCTCTGTTCACATATAAGGACACACAAGCACACTCGCTCAGTGGGGTTCGACTCCTTCTAATCGAGGAATAATTGTAAAATTGTATTGACTAGTGAGGAATTATGCAAATGTACTTTTGAGCACTTTTTTCTCCAAATACACGTAGAGTAATCATGACGAACTGATTAAAGTTTTGATTAGGGAAGAGTTTTTGAACGCTGTAGAGTTATCAGAGATGTGCTTTTATAGAACGGCTAATCAACCAAAAAAGTCTTTGTACAACCTGAATAACATAATGTGTGACTAATCAGGCAAGAAGGGCTACACACACACACACACACACACACACGCACACACAAAGTAAAGCCGCTAACTCTGATTCTTCTCTGTAAAGCTCTGCAGGTGTGGTCCGCTCCTCCTGCGCTGGCTATTAGCACAGCCGATCATTGGTATTCATTTCCCGCTCCTAATTCCTCCACAGTATTTTTTTTCCCTCTCACTTGACAGAGGACCGTGGGTTAAACGCCGGGGGGAGTGCTCCATCACGACTAGATCTGATCCAATTAAATACAGATTTAATCAGCCCCGCAGTCGGCGAGTGAATACACAATCTGATCAGGCCGCTGGTAACCGGGGGCCCTAGCGGCGGTGGGCGCTGGTTCCCATCCTAAGGCTGGAGGACCAGCTTAGCGGGTGCAGAAAGAGACACCTCGATCCTATCTGACCTGTCAATTGAGCACATCCACATTAACTGCTGACAGGTTTGATTTCCAGCTTTAATAATCCACTGGCATTTCGAAGCTCCCTTACTCCTCTGCTCCTTCGTGCAAACACCTTTGCTTAAATGACCCCTAAACACCCTGATTTAGTGTTGTTGAGCCTGCGAGACGACAGTGTCTCCTGTGGAAGATCTGCAAGATTTACTGTCGATGCAAACACTCCATTAATTACTGATTTAGGGACTGGATTATATCTATGGCAGGCAGAAACGATCTGGAGGAGGTTAATCTTCCTGTCTACAGGCAGATCGGGTAGAAAGTAGAGAGAAAACGACTGCACAAAAAGGATGATTTTCGCCTCCTTCCTCCCAAATGGCTGCAGCTGCTGATTGTTGAAACCTTTTACTCTGCAGAGGAAGCAGGTCTGTGATATGAAGTACAGCTCCCCAGTGCCCCATCAAAGTCCACTGTAACTGCTGTGTCACCTTCAGAGTTTCCGAGGGAGGATCGTACATGGGGAGCTGCTGCAGAGCCTACTAATGAGAAGTCTTTGGGAAATGGGTTGCTTTTTAACATGGCCCCAATGTGCAGGGTCATTTCAGTCACGACCTGAGACTTAATTACAGGTCCTGCTGTTTAGTGTACTGCTGTGTTTGTGTGACTGCCAGTTTGTGACTCTTTCCTCTCACTATAAAACTGTAATTTAGAAATGGCTGCTTCTGTTAGCCATACCCCACATAATGCAAACATAACACACCATGTCATTAAGTCAACTGTTTAGAGTCTGAGCCCAAGCCAACCTGGCAGACACAGAGCCTTGGCGGGCTGAATGTACAAGCTGGAAGTTTGTCCCTCATCCAGCATGGCAGACAGTCAGGTTAATGCAGACAAGTTTCATCATAGTCTTTGGATGTAGTGTTTATAGTGATAAATTATGTGCTATCAGATGGAAGCCTCAAATTCTCAGAGCTGTGTCCAAACATGTTAGACTAGGATGGCCAATCAGAGGCGCCGTCTCCAGTAGAGCTTATTTCTTAAAGTCTGACTGAGTAGCGTTCATTTGCAAGTTCTGTGTCCACGACTCATGATTAATGGTGCTACTGACATTAAAACTTACATTGTCTAAAAATACATCTAAAAAGGAATCTTCTACTGAAAATAAGACAAGAACACTTGATAAGATTTCAGTTTTTGCAGTGTATTCATACTTATGCCTTTACAATTACAAAAGCAAGATGTTAAGTTGTAAAGGATGTGTAAAATATCAGGAATTTGAAAAATTGTACAGTAGAGAGACAACATTTATATGAGGAAGTATCTCCAGAAGTCTGAGACCAAATTAGCGACGAAATAACACACTACTTAGAAATCAAACAAAATCTAGTAGCAACCTGATGATTCAAACCTAAGTCCTGCCTCTTACTGAGCAGATATCCAATCATAGTACAAGACTGTGCATTGGCATTCAAGGTTTCCAAACCAGGCTTTAAATGGGGGCCCATGCCACCCGATGCCATCCCTGGGACATGCCCCTGCTCGTCCAGGATGTCATTGATATTCCAATCCACTCCTGCAACCTTTATTGAAAACCACACAGGAAAGATGCCTTGATTTTTCTTGCTGCATTCAGAGAGGCTAATCTAAGTCTATAGTAAGGAAGAACAAGCAACTGATACAAAATGTATTTTTAGGAAATGTCACAGTGTTTACCAAAGAAAGGTCTAAAGATATGTAATTTGCTAATTTCACTGGGAAATGATTCCAATTGTCACTGAGAGCATTTCCGCCACATTTTCCCCCTGGGATGTCTATCCCTCTTTCTTCTGTCGCCCCGGATCTGTACTCTTTAATTGCCTCTCTTGTTTGGAGGAAGACTTACCTCACTTGTTATTTCCAGGTGTAAATGAGATGAAGAGGGAAAGGTTACCCAGAGCCCCACAAGATCGAGCAGTCCTTCGGGGTGGTCTCGGCTCACCCCTGCCGTACTCAGATATCTCAAACATAGCTGTGTTTGAAGTGCTCGGTTGGGTGCATCCGCTTTTTCTGCGCGCGGGCGAGAGCTGTGGTGCTTGTTTAACTCGGCAGCTCCTCTGTAAGTTTCTGCTTTTGTATTTGCATACCGAACAAACAGGAAATTGTGTTCATTTGTATGCAAATGTGTTTGTCCCCAAGGCTGGGATTTTGAATTAAAAGTTTTACCGTCCCATTAATTCCAAATTACACACAGGCACTGACATGGGTTCCTCCGCCCGGCAGGGGGGTACCCAACTTGCCATCCAAACGCGTCTTTGTCAGTTTAAGCTGTTTAGTTTGCCATCTGCGAAACAGAGTCAGAATTTGGATTTAATCTGGTCCAATGATTTGCAGATTGATCGCCTGCACCACGTTGCAATCTCCTCTTAATTATCCCAGGAAAATATGCATAGTTTTTGGCGTGATTGATATTCGGGGATACTATCAGAGACAGACGTGAGGAGGCCTTGGAGTGCTTGACTGACAGGTTGTGAGGAACATGGCGAATGAGAGGGAGTGGCGAAGGCCGGCCAGCGTGCCGATGTAGCACAGCTCATCAGCCCTGCTCATTAAAATACATGTACAACCTCATGAAAAATGCATGACCCCATCAGTGACGTGTGGCATGTATGGCCTGATGCTGACAGTCAAGGTAATATGAAAAATTAGCAGCTATGCTGCACCAATTTACAGGAAGGGCCTTGTCTCTGTCAAAATGATGCAGATGAAGCACTAACATTGAATCACTTCAGCTGTTTGAAGTATTGATCATATTGACTGATCATATTTTGTACCCACAGTAGATCAATGCCTCTGTGAAAGGTGTTTCAACAGAAAGTGTGTTCAACAAAAACCAGCTGATGGATGTTCTCAGCTTATGTATTCTCTCATAAGCCTCTCTGTTTTCACTCATTCCAATATTAAAGGATCAAATGCAAACAATGGATCATTGTTCCATCACTGTATCAGGTTTTCATTGTTTCAGCACAGACATATGGAAATACAAAAACAAAGTGATAAAGGCCCATTATTAGCAGGCTTTTGTTACAGTATGAAGTGAGAGCCTGCTGTCACTGTGGCAGTCTCCTTTTGTTCTCCTCTTCTTTAGTCTTACTGCTGCCGTTATTAATCATTTATAATGACTTGTCCACAAACAGTTCAAGTCTTGTGCTTGTTCATCAGTCGTCCATCTACTCTGAACACACTAAACAATATTTGTGCAGCGAGCTCAAAAAAATCCTAATCAAACCTGATTTTCACAGAGGTACTGCATCTGCTGGATGAACATCAACATCGATGAATGTGTAAAAGAGATGAAATTTTGCTCACAGAGGAAAGTGACACACATATGCACACACACACAAACACACACACACACACACACACACACTGAGTGCTAGAATTAATAATGCATGGAGCACATCTTGTACACATGCAGACTGTTGGCAGGCATCTGATGTGTCTGTGTGATGAGCCAAGGGGGACACATCATTTCTGACTCTCCACTCGCAGACTGATGGTGGCTGAGTGCTCGGTTGCCAGGTTTCGCTAATGAAAGGGGGAATTTGGCTTTGTGTCTCTTCAAAGACTTTATAAACGAGTTGTGTTCTTTGGAGGTGGCACAGCATCTAACCTGGAGAGAGCTGATGCCTGACAGGCTGAGGAAGTGACTTTGACAACGAGACAGACTTACAATCAGCGATGGCAGCTCAAAGGGGAATAGGCCTGTTTGCTGGAAAAAAATACAAAGAAACATTAAGGCGTAGAGAACCAGGGCTGAGAAACTGTTACTGGATTGACAAACACTTTAGCTGTGATTTTCCTTTATCTGTCCCTCAGTGCATTTTTCTCTTATCACTTTTATCAATTTTCAGTCTCAAATTGAATTTCAGAGATAAACAATGTGATTAGTGTTTTGACAGGATTTCATGAAGCTTTCATTTCAATATATTGCTTCCTAGAGTTAAATCCAACAAAGAAAATTATCCATAACTGCCTTTAAGTAAAGAAATAACAACATGATGAGTTATCCTCAGTACAAGTTGAAATCTCATTCAGTCTCCTCATATTGATTTTGTGTGCATATCTGATGCTCTTAATAAGAGAAGTTATTCTGCCAGCGCTTTGTCTGAATAATAAAACCATTTTCAGGACACCCACTCAAAGAAGTTCGATCGGCAAATCTCACAGCACTCAATTACAATGTGTTACTTGAAATATTGATCTGAAATGTGTCAAAAAAGGGAAAATCAAGGCTATTTCAAACCTTTTTTTTTATTTTTTTCTGTTCAATGTGGATTTCCATTGCAGAACTGGCAACCCTTTTCCCTGCTCGACTCCCATCACTCTGATTGCAAAGATGCAAAATCCCTCATCGCTGTTTGTTTGTCGTGTCGGACAACCTCCTGAATGCTGTATGTGTGAAAGATGACGCATGTCACATCTAAATATAAACTACATAGAGCTGCTGCTCTTTTTGCAAAAAAAAAAAAGAACCTAAGACCTGAAATATTCATAGATGTATCTTGATAAATGTTGAGTTAGTGAGGTTTCTGTTACAATTTTTCATGTGGATTACAAGCTTTCACTCTATTTCAGAGCATCAGCCCCATTTGTACCACATGTGGTAGAGTGCATCATTATTTAGTGCTGTCAGCTAATATTTTGTTGCAATTGTTACCATTATTATTAAATTGTAGTGCAAAGCATCAACTTGTGTTTCATACACTTTAAAACGGACATGATCTGATGCCTTTTTTCTTTCTGATACATAATCCAAAACATGGACTTAAGATACTTTTTGATCTCCACAGTTCTAACATTCTTTTGAGTGCCATGACAATTAAAGAGATAGTTCAGTTTTTTTGAAGTGGGGTTGTATGAGCTCTATGTGACCACTAAGGACATTAGATACAATAGAAAGTTGTCTCCTCTCCCTCAGTAAGACACAAACTGTAATCGATGGTGACGAGGAAATGGGCGCTAACAGGGAAATACCGTACCAGATTCAAAGGCTATTTTCTCTGCCTACAAGAACTAAAATCAAAAAGTAATACCACAGTTTAAGAGTACGCTACATAAAATATTTTTTAAGTGCATTAAGTCTTCGGAATTATAAACATTTATCCAGACCTAACTAACTGGTCATGTATCTTTCCGCGCAAATTCTGGAGTGTCCTGTAACAGCAACAACAACAACAACAACAGTCGTGGCAGCAGTAACACTCAGCATCTTGATGTCCAGTGTCCATGGATGTTTCCTCTGTATTCCTTTCTGTCTCCATCTGTAGCAGCTCCTCTTCTGTGTGCTCCGGTTCATACAGGAATCCTTTTGGTTCCAAAGTGAATGAAACTTCTTCGTCGCTGTCATAGTCACTCATTTTGAATTTCCTACGCTGCCTCACAATCCTTAGAGTGCAAACAAATGAATTACGATACTTGATCAAACTTACACGAGGCTACTACCGGCGCCCGAAGCATAGCTTGTTTACATTCCCTACAGCTGAAAGGAGGAGGGGGGACGGAGCGCACTAGTGCTGCGCGGCAGGACACATGACCAGTTAGTTAGGTCCAGATAAATGTTTATATTTCCGAAGACTTAACGCACTTAATAAATATTTTATATAGCGTACTCTTAAACTGTGGTATTACTTTTTGATTTTAGTTCTTGTAGGCAGAGAAAAAAGCCTTTGAATCTGGTACGGTCTCTCCCTGTTAGCGTCTATTTCCTCGTCACCATCGATTACAGTTTGTGTCTTACTGAGGGAGAGGAGACACCTTTCTACTGTATCCAATGTCCTTAGTGGTCACATAGAGCTCATACAAACCCACCTCAAAAAAACTGAACTATCCCTTTCAGCCAAAACCATGTGTATTTTTTTGGGGGGGGGGGGGGGGGGGGACTAGTACTGAATAGCATATTTCAGACTGTTTATAAAGTAATTTCATAGACTTTTATTTCTGTATTCAGAGAGGACAAGACAGTGGAAAGAGCAGGAAAGAGGCCACAGGCTGTATCCGAACCCAGGCCAACTGCTCGAGGGCGAACCTTGTGGGGTGCACAACCTAACTGCCAGACCATACCTGTGCCCCCAATGAGTCATTCTCAAACAGATATATTTTATATATTCCTGTAAGAGCTGTGCAAGACAAGACGGAATCAAAAGTATTGCCTTTACTACTGACCCAAAGCAAACCATAATATTAACAACATCAATACACGTTAGAAGTCCAAAGGTAAAGAAATGCTGTAAACAAGGGCTGAATAATTAATCGAATTTAAACTGACATCACAATGTAGTAGAATGCTGCGATAAAAAATGAAAAAAGTTTCATGTACACAGACCTGGAGGGAAGATAGTAACTACTAGTAAGTACTCGTTCTTCCTTAAAACCAGAAAAAGTCTTTATGTAGGTTTTCTAGTAAAAACTGTGAGCTACAGAGATCCATACAGTACAATGATTGTGGCTGATGGAGCCATGTAGCCCTTGTTCACTTTATTCAGTATGGTTTGTTACTCTTACCGACAACAGGAGATCAATAAAATTTCACAGTTCCTTTTTCTTTTTCAATTAAAAAGTGCAGGAAAGAAACTTTTTTTAAAAATTATTATTTATTGCTTGTGTTCAGTAAAAGATACAGAAGATTCCTCCCTGGAAAAAAAATGGCATGATAAATCCCAATTGCAATATCGCAAAATCATTCAGCTGTACTGTAATACATCAATTAGTTAAATGTCTTTCTTAACTGCTAAAAACTTTGCAAAAATATAACAGATATAAACACTGTTGAAAATAATCAATACCAAAAATATTAAAGATACATACCCAAAATACAAGTATAGCTTCAAAAGAAGCACAGAAACCATACAGTAAAAATAACATAAACCCAGCACTACTGGCGTTTGACATTCTATCTACAGGAATGTTTCTGTTATATTCAGTTTGTTGCAAAACCCATGTTTAAAATATGCCCCAAAATCAACATGAACCAAAACAAAAGAAATTGAAAAGTAAACCACAGATCTCAGAAATTACAGTTAGGCACAGAGTGGGGATTCAGACTGCAAAGGAAGATGATGGTTCCAAAAATGTGGTCTTTATTCAGGCAAGGGACAGTACACAGAAGTCACAAAGCAAAGGCAAAGGTAGCAGAGATAAGACAGTCAAAGAAATAAAAATAAAAACAAAACAAGAAAAGAACAAAAAAAATCAGGAACAAGGGCAAGAAAAGCTGGCCTAAACATGAGGGTCTAAAATAACAAATTGAAGAGGCTGTTGTTAAGGCTTGTAAAGTGAGGGAAAACCAGGGCTCAAGGAAGCAGGGTGGATGTGACGAGACACAGGTGCAACCAAACGGCATCCTGGGGTCTAAAGTCATAGGGCAATGCTGAAATGCTAAAAACTGCAGTTCGTTTAGTGTCCACTTGAGGCTGGCTCTGGAAGTACTGGAAGTCACATATGCAGTAAGCCAAAAAAAACCAAAACAACAACAACAGCAAACAAAATCCTTTTATAGCAGAAATAAGCATGTTTACAGCCTGGAACAAAACATGACTCCTGTATGAATACCCAATGTCTCTAACCCAACACTGCCAGTTGCTTCAAAGCTGTTTCAGAAACAGCTGGGTGACGTGGCCAAGACATTTATTACACAGTGTATGGGTGCAACACATTAGAGAGGGACCCAGTGAACAACAATGGGGAGACAGCTTGACAGGAACTGGAAAAGATGAGAGACTAGGGTTTACAAAATAAAGCAGGAAATGCAGAAATGATAAATCAACTTGACAGGTCAGAAATATTTCATTTAAAGCTCCTGTGAGGATTTTTTCAGCTGGTAATGAAACAGCGCGAAGGTCATACTGATAACTCCTTCAGAACTTTAAATGTAAGCAAGACTTTAAAAATAAAGATTTTACATTTAATTCAAGTAAAAATTGAAAACATGACTTGCAC
Organism: Halichoeres trimaculatus; assembly: GCF_033239565.1. Classification (NCBI taxonomy): domain Eukaryota; kingdom Metazoa; phylum Chordata; class Actinopteri; order Labriformes; family Labridae; genus Halichoeres; species Halichoeres trimaculatus. The sequence continues at coordinate 11,201,054 of NW_027437192.1, forward strand.
ACACACACACACACACACACACACACACACACACACACACACACAGACATATATATATATATAAATATATATATATATATATATATATATATATATATATATATATATATATACATACATACATACATACATACACACACACACATATATATATATATATATATATATATATATATATATATATATATATATATATATATATATATATATATATGTGTGTGTGTGTGTGTGTATGTATGTATGTATGTCCAATCGGTAAATCGTGTCCACAGGGGGGAGCCCAAATTGACACAGACTGAAATTTCCTCTCAGGAGCTTCAAACTTTATATCTCCTGTGGTCCTTGATTCAGCAGCAGCAGGCGTTTCAGCAAGTGAATGCATAAAATAAGAGGCAACTTAAACCAATCACAAGACAAAAGAAGTTTGAGGAGAAAGCTTGTCTTTGCCTCAGAATCTATCAGTGCCTCTTGTATCTTTTGACTGCTTGTTTGCCTCTCTGCTGTTTCACTTCTTTTAAGTATTGTTCTGTCCTTGAGTGAACTGTCATTGAGCACAATTTTGTCAGCAGGGTACATTTCTTGAAATGGAAAAGGTTGTCACAATCCCTGCCAGTCATTACAAGCCATTTGTTGTTGATGTGTGGAAGAAAAGAGGTGGCTTGGCCCGAAGGAAACCTGTAGGAAAATATTTGGTAAAAGACGACTCAAGGTTAGAAGAGGCAGTTAGAAAATTGTGGCACAAATCTACCAGCCCCCAACTAGGACAGCCTGTCTACCTGTTATTAGCGCAGAATTGGGAGGATAGAATTAGAGTGACACGTCTTAAAAAAGCCCCCAGAATCTAGCTGCCAAAGTCTTTCTGCCTCTCTGCCCAAGGAGTCGGCGAGGGTCAGCGGGAGCGCGTGAGTGGGCAACAAGCGGCAGTCAGAGCCACTCAGAGACACCCTGGAGGGGGGGAGAGGAGAGAGCAGACCACAGCTTGGCAGCTCCACTGGAGTCTGATAAGCTTTAATGGCACCGCCACAATGATTCACACCATGTGAGACAGACACACACACACACAGACACACACACACCTCTAGCAGCCTTGTGAGGAATGATTTCTGGACCCTGGATAAATTTGCAGTTGCAGGGAGTCTCTATTTACCAGTAATTGCATTTCTCTGCCCTCTTTCAGCCCCTGCCTTCAAAAATGTTCTGTGCCTCAGGAAGTTGAAGGTGGCTGGGGAAAAGCAACAGAACATGTTGTCGGCCTCACACGGCGCTCTGACACAAAGTTGACAGCTTATAGGCCGATCTGTACGTATACGTGGATACAAGCTGTACACCATGCACAACCCGCTGCACGGACATGTGGGATGATGTGTTCTGTAATTCTGCTCAACTGGAAAAACAAGGCGTTAGCTGTACGAGTTTGTCTAAACTCAAGGTACAGTAGTTCATTGATTCTTTAGCACTCCATCACACACACCACGGAGCTGCATCCAGCTAATGAAGATGTTCACACACAACATCTGTATTCACCGCAGCTGTCTGATGGTGTAAATTATGATAAACGGTCTGGATTTTTGGTTAATTTTTCATGCCAGAAGAGACTCTGGCTTGCCTGTTGGCGTGAATGCAAACAGCAAAGAGGAGAAAATGAGACAGCCCAGATTTCTTGGGAATTATCTGTACACTGGAAGATTCTGAAGCCCACAACTTAAATCTACTGCCAGCGTTTAGTGCCAGTGCAGAGAGGATGGATAGGAGACAGACGTAAGGTTACAGTGCATCTTCCTACTACAGACTGGAGTTTACATTCTGTCACAGAACAACAATTCATGCTCCTAATCTCCCCATAACCTTTAAAGGGTATTTCAGTGATATAGAAGTGGAGGGATGTGTGACAGAGAGATAAAAATAAGAAACATCCTAAAACCGCAAAGGCAGAAAGGCTATATAAAATGCAGCATCTCTGATGCACAGGCTGTAAAAGCTCTTTGACAAAACCCTGAAAAATTAACAGAGCTCAGATTAAGTATTTAAGAAGAGATTGTCATCTAAAGGGCACCCACTGACACACATGAGAATCTGCACGCTAGTATTTTATTTGCTTTGGCAGATGTGTCTTGTCTCCTTCCTGCTCAGACAGATATCCAGTTAATCACAGCTGGCAGGTTAGTACCAGGTGGATTTAAGTGTTTTTCAGGCATTTTAATAAACTGCCAGGATAGTTGCCTCAGGTATAAAACATTTACATTGAGTAGGAACAGTGACTAACCTATCAAACAGATGCTTTGGCCAAATTCCATGTCTGTCGTCAGGTGGGTCTATGTTAGAGAGCGTCAGTGGAATATGTTTGTAGTGATCAGAGAATGACCGGACCAACCAGGGTTGTTTAGCAAGAAAGAAGCAGTAGTTACAGACATGATTTAGATCTGCTGGTGAATCATAAGTTGTTATTTTAAAGTTAGTAAACAGATGAGTTTTGCCCGGGGCATGGCTTGATTGACAGGTTGGCAAACCTGGCCCACCTCTTTGCCTCACCCAAACTCAAATGATGTTACCTCGTGTTCAGCTTGTAATGGAAACCAAATGCTTATGTTATACATTCTGCGGTTGCAACTTCCCATGTCATGAAGTGAAACCATAGAGAAAGTGTTAAAATCAGCAGTTCTAGGAAGGTGTAAATTTAGCACCCCTTGAGTCAAACCCCTTAGCCCTGTTTCCACAAAGCAGTCCGGTTTAGATCAGTACGGGTTGGCTCGGTTAAGCCTGGTCCTGTTTGCATTCCCGCAGCCAACCATGCCCCCTCGTGGTAGGCAGCATGTAAACTGGATCAGTAACATCATAACGTGACGCCATAGCAGCGCGACAGTGTGCCCTGCTAATAGATCCAACAACGAAGAAAAATGCGACATAGTAAACAAAGATCAACGATGGAAGACATCCAGCATTTCATCTCCTTTGTGATTGGCATGTGGCTCTTTGATGAAAAGTGCAATCAAGCTTTGTTTCAGAGAACGCTGTGTGCTGCCAGGAGAAATGCAGCTGCTGTCTTGTGGTAAGTGACGATTCTTTCGACCAATCAGTGGTCTGCAGTATTGTAGCTCCGCCTTCTGAGATTGGATCGGTTTAGTCTGGCACCCCTACAGAATGGTCCCAAAAAGTGGGACGGCTCATGTCTGTTATTTCAGGTCCGCCCCGGGATTAGTTTGTGAAAACGCTGTAAAATGTGTGCCGTATCGAGCCGAATCCAACTGAACCGCTCGGTGAAAACGGGGCTTTTGTTACTCCTCACTCTTGCACCGTTTCCTGCTATACTGTCCTGTACTCTCCATATAATTCATAAAAGGATAAAAAGCCATGAACAAATAACTCGAGAAAACAAACAAACAAACGAAAAAAAACTGCTGTTCCTCAAGTGTCCACTTGAGGTCAAGGGACACTTCACACTCATATCATAACTCGTAGAATAAACATGTTCATAGCCTGCTGCAAAAAATGTTCTTAAACTTATTTGTTCTAAAGATATTAAAGTGGCATTTTTTCAAAATAAAGCATAATTTGGTTTATAGCTGACCCGGCTAACAGGCGGACACATTGTATCTGTTAGCTAGAGGACCAAATGCCTGCCAACTCCATCTCTTTGCCTCTAGCTAAAAAGACTGCAAGCTGTGTTGAGTCAATCAATCAATATCTTTTATTTAACCAGGTAAAACTCATTGAGATTCAAAACCTCTTTTTCAAGAGTGACCTGGCCAAGACAGCAGCACAAAACAGGAAATAAAACAAATTGAAGTCACAGATACACACACTATATAAAAACAACACTGGGAATACATGATTACACAGTGCAGTCACAAGCATTTCCATCATGGTGATCAACTTTAACAGGCTTCAGAAACCATTGTGTGACATCACTGAAATGTAAACATAGGAGAAAAACAATAACTCACAAACTGAACAAAAATAAATTTTTGATTGGATTTGAGGTCCAAAACTAGTCTAAGTTGATATCATGAAGACATCATCAGAACCATTTTCTTAACGCTAACAAAGATCCTGTGGAGCTGCAGATGGAATAACAAGCATTTCACAAGCTAATAAAACTTTATACCAACCATGAAGAGCAGCCTGATCTTCACGAGTGAAAATGGTGCAGTGTTTCTGTAACCACACTGTAGCCACCACACACACACACACACACACACACACACACACACACACACACACACACACACACACACACACACACACACACACACACACACACACACACACACACACACACCACATTCCATGGAAGACATGGCTAGCCATTAATCATAAGGGTTGGCGGCTCGGTCCTCAGCTCCTCTCGACTGTATGTTGAAGTGTCCTTGAGCAGGACACTGAACCCCAAAATTGCCTCAAATGTCTGAACAAAAAAATAAAGAAGCACGTGGAACATCTTCAAAGAATGGAGAGAAATCAATAACTTCATTATTTAACAGAGAATGTACAGCAAGCTGGCATTTTGTTGAGTTGTCTCATGATTAATGTTGTATCTTGCGGTAAGGTTAAATAAAACAACGCAGAGAGAAACGCATCAGCTGTGAAATACGTATCCATATTGATCAGCTGTTAAAAGAGACGGTATGTAGCGTGTATTCAAGCTTCAGTATGAAGATATATGCTTTAGGCACAGAGAAATAAGGGTTGCAAACATGAGTGATGGAGTGGAGTACCAAAAGAAAGCAGTGTCTCCACTTTATCTCCACTCTGCTAAGCTGGAGACACACAGGGAAACGCCACATGGACGAGAAAAGAAATCAATACGCTGAAACAGTTACTTGAATAAAATCCCCAACTCTGTGCAGCCTGCTCCAGTTTCTGAAGCACCTAACGTGTAGGAAAAAAGAAAAGATCTGCTCCTTGTTAGCAAGAAGTCACTACAACGCAATAAAGTACTTAGCAGCTTTGTGTGTGGAGAGTGACTGCTGCGCTGACTGCAAGGAGAACAGATTGGAGTGTTGCATATGACTCAAAATGTCCATCTGCCCCCATTATATGTGCAGTTTTTGCTGTTTTCAGCATTATGTAAAGTGTGCACACTCTCTGTTCTAGGACCTTTTTCTGCATGTGAACATGAACATAGAGGCACTTAAACACTAGCATGAAGCTGTGGTACAACAGGTAATTATTTGCAAAAGAATGGAGCAAGTGCGTGGGGTGCAAATTGCATCGTGGGACGGCCCTGCGGGAAAGAGAAATGTCAATTGAAGTGGTTGCCATTTTTGTGCGCACCTCATCTATTGTTCTCCACGGTGAATTGCAGGGGGCAGTGTCACTGTATTTACACGCACCTCTCAGGACGTGAGTGTATTTGTTTGTCTCTGTCAGAGAGGATGATTTGCCCCCTCGCTGCTGTGCACGAACCCGCCGCTAAATGGGAACACAAGTTTAGCAATAATTCCAACCCCTCCTGAGAGCGCGTGGAGAGCCCGTCGCCACCTGTCACAACCCTCAAAACAGCAGGTATGGCTGGGGAAAAAAAGCTGCACCTGCCTGTCAAATACTCTTTTCTCTTCCTAATTGTTCGGCGCACAATCGCAGGATTACTGGTGTTATTCTGCTTTATAATCACCGCTTATTGTCCCCGCTTATTCTTTCCTTGCTCAATTTGTTTGTTTGCCTTCGCACTTTGGCAACACGAATGTTCTTTCGTCATGCCAACCAAGCGATTTGCGTTCAAGGCAATTGCATTTAATTTAATTTAAGGAGAGAATACAAGAAGAGCAGGAGCAGGGAGGGATGGGGAAATTAAGAGGCACCTGCAAAACACGAAGCACAGGTAGAGGAAATTAAGAAATGCAAAACGAAGCCTTTTGGTAACTATTCCCTTTAGCCTCTCTGTTTCTTTCAAGCTTTGGATACTTTTCTTAAGCAACATCCCTGCCAGAAAATGATGGATTACTCATTTAAAAGGACACAATTACCATATTAAGTAGGCCTGTTTTATAATGCATGAATTAGATCCATCTGGAGATGCGAAACTGTAAGAACAAAGCAGCACTATCACTTCTGGCCGCCCATGTTTATGCCTTTAGAGATGTGTTTGATAATCCCAGGTCGAGGCGATATACACTTATCTTTAGAGATTAAGCAGCTGAGTCCAGTAATCCTTGATAAGATCTGTTATTCTAAAGTAAGTGCGGTAAAGATTACACTATTCGTTGCTCTATCAAAAGATATATTACTGAGTTTGTGAGCCAAAACATTTAATTACCAGATTTATTAGCTACATTAGGGGGAAAAGGATGTATCAGCTAATGTTTTGACAAAACTGCAGCTGTAGTGATAAAAGATTTACTGTTTAAGTTGTGTATCACATTACAGACTTTTAATTAAACAGTCCGGAGCAGGTTTAGAGAACAGGTTATCTCCTGCTGTTTGTCCGCTTCAGCAGAGATCCGTACCTGTTTCGTGAAGCGTGATGTTCTACAGACTGGAACGTGTCCAGCTCACTCTCAGCTGTGGAGTTGGGTGGTTCAAAGCCCTCTGCCCAGCACGTAGTGATGCCCAGGGGCAGCAAGAGAGGAGACTGATCGAACCGTTTTTTACGTCGGGGTTGTCAGAGGTCTCCTAACTTCCTCAGGAATCGATACAGGGCCTTAAACTGCAGCCAACTGGCTGAAACAGGCTGCAATCTCCTCTAAAACCCAGCCTGTGTCCACATTTCTCATCAGTAATGACTGAGCAGCTCGAAACAAACCAAACGCCTCAGTGGGCCGGAGAACACTGAGTCATGTTGTCCGCACACATTAATAATGCATTATAGCATGTAACACAGAATAATTAACTCAGCTGCTAAATACGAGCCGCTCCAGAGTCCTGCTCTGTCAGGAAGCTGTTTGCAGAGAGTGAGAGGAAGAGAGTCGGATGGATGATGACTAAGCCAGCCATCTTTGTTGTGAATGATTATAGGCTTTGCACTTGTTTTCTTTATTTGTTTGCTTTGCATTTAGTTTGATCAGTATGTCTACAAGAAGGGGGGAATTAGGCAGATATTAATCCACTGTGAGCCAGACACAACTTTCTTCATCCTGTCACAATGACCATGTTAGTGTACTATTACCACAACATCTCTTTAACCCTTTATGACCTACCAGTCCAAGTCTACCAGAGCATATCTTTAAACTTTTACATACTGTGGTGTCATTTTTGGCATAAAACTTTTGCTACACATTAATACACTCCTTATATCCCAAACCTTAAAGGGGCTGTGAGAAGTTTGAAAGTGATCTTGAAAAAGGCTCCTTTCTAGATACATTCCCACACTTTAAAACAAGATAATCAGCGCCCATATTGCTGGTTACAGGTTATTTCAAATTGCTACTTCATAGCTTTCAGTTTGGGTCGACCAGGACAGGATTGATTTAAGGCACATCTAAATCTCTGTGAAGTTTGTTAGAGAAAAGAGATAAAACACAGAGCTCTGTGTTTTGCTTGGCTAAAAACAATTCCTATGACTAATTTTTTAGTGATGGTGGACACAGGAGCCCAACTATCAGACAGAAAAAGGACAGAAGAGAAGAAGAAAGCTAAACAGGAGAGTGATACAGCCCAAGCTTAAAGCTAAGTAGCCTTTAGCCTGGACTGTGCAACTCTATAACACAGGGGCTAAACTGTTAGTGGTAATGGTCTTTCCAACCCACGGTCAGCAGTTATTCTGCAGTGGTCTGTTCAAACTTGAGAGTCTATTAATAAAATGAAGAGTGAGGTTACGTTAGCTCTGATTGGTTGATGACTGACAGGACATAGCTAACCAGGATTTACTAACATAAATAGCCAGCCCGTTTCAAACCGTTGCGCTATGTAACTGTACTGATAAGTCCCTTACCTTGGTGCGCTGTATCCTGTAAAACATTGACTTAAACAAAGATTTTTTTTCAATCCGATCCCCATATGATCCCAAAACAATCACATGCCTTGCTAAAAGTAATTTATGACAGTGTGAAGAGACTCAACAAGGTGGCAATGGAGTGCACTTAAAACAGATGTTCCTCATAGCTTTTTTTTTTATAAAAGATGTAGACTCATGTTTGGAATAATTTAAAAAATTGCTAAAAGTGCAATAAACCATAAAAAAAAGAAAAATATACATATTTTTCTTAAAAAAAAAGGAAATGTCATGGCTGTAGCCCTCAAAAATATATATTTAAAAAACATGATGATGTGTATTCTATGTAGTATTGGGATATTTTGAAAATGCAATATGAAAGTGTAACTCCACAGATTTTATATGCAAAAAAATAATAATAATAATCTATATTTTCTGGTTTAAAATCTACTACCAATCCAAACTTGATATGCAAATTGTAGCATCAGCTCTACGCTGGGCTCTTTAGGGTTAAAGAGCTGTGAGAGTGTCCGAGTGATATTGCAACATGACAAAAGACTGAGTTTTGGACCGTTTCTTCAGAGAAAACATCTACCGCAGAAGAGAACCCGATGGCTTTGATTTAAACCTTATCAAATAAATAGTTGTAGATTTAAATGAGAAGCATAAACCGACTACAAGTTCCTTGTTTTCATCACTTTCTGTCACACTTTCCAATACCTAGATTTCTCAAGAAGACAGAGATTGTGATCAAAATATCTCCCAGAAAAATAAACAGTGTACTTTTGGTTCAATGTTTATCCCAGCGAGATACTTTTCTGTCACTATCTTGGTATCTGGAGCTCAAAATAAATCTTTTAAACATTTTTTTCCTTTTTACAGTTTTAGTCTGGACCAGTGGGCTTTCACTCGCAGCAACCACAGCAAACTAGATGCCCCATGGACTGTGATAAAAGGAAGGTTTTAATAGTAGCATAATCTTCACATGCACTGCACACTTTTAAGTGCCGTGCCTCACAGCAAAAAGCTTCCTGTTTCAATTCCCTGGATGGGCAGGTAACTTCCTGTGTAGAGTTTGCATGTGGGTTCTCTCTAGATACCTTCCAGCGTCCAATAACGTGCTCTCCAGGTTGATTGGTCACTCCTAATTGCCTGTACGTGTGAGTGTGTGCATGAATGGCTTTCTGCCTCTGTGTATTAGTCTTGAGCCCAGTGACAGCTGGAATTGACTGAAACCCCATCACGACCCCGAAAGGGAAAAGCTGTAAAGATGATGGATGGATAATCACATCCATGATTATGTGGGCACATCTATACATGTGAGATAATTAAAATAACAATATTAATGATGATAAACTGTATCGATGTTGGCTTTAAGCTATCCTTCCAGCCTGCCTCTCCCAGAGGCCAGTTTTTGTCTTATTCTTATTGTACGTCAGGCGTGTTGTTGCTTCCATTGTTCTTCTTGAAATCTGGAAAATAATCCTTTTTTATGGGGCTGCACGGTGGCGCAACTGTTAGCGCTACAGCTTCATAGCAAGAAGGTCGCCGGTTTGATTCCCAGCTCGGCCGGTGGGCTTCTCTGTGTGGAGTTTGCATGTTCTCCCCCTGCATGCGTGGGTTGTCTCCATAGACTGTATATAGAGTAGACAGCGTGGCTCCGCCATTTACCATTGTATGATTTTGAAGACAAAATACCCCCGTCTCAGGCGCAGCCATTGGTAGCAATTGCAGCCAGAGTCTGCGCAGTAGAGACAATGAGGGATTCTAGGAGAATCTGAGTGGAGCTGGGTGACAAAAATAATAATAATTTTTTTTCTTTCGAGAGTCTAATCACTTCTTGACTCTACCTCCCGACATGTTTTACAATCCCTCGAAAAAAATACACGAGAACGCCAGTTGTCACTCATCGTTAAACCTTACGTAAAGCCACGTTTTTAACCTTGTATCACTAATAAAAACAAAACTTTTCAAAAGAAAGATGACTGGAATATAAGACAGCCAAATGATATCTTCAAATCACCACAACAAACGGACGTGAGGAACATTTCTATGAGGTGTATTAATTTTTTAAAAGTTTGACCACAGCCCATCTGGAATGGCTGGAAAGCCAGATTTTCTAACCTATACTGCAGCCAGCCACCAGGGGGAGCAGTTTTTGTGGAGACCTCACTTTGAGCTGACCAAGCGGACGTCCATTTTTTTTACAGTCTATGGTTCTCTCTGGGTACTCCGGCTTCCTCCCACAGTCCAAAAACAAGCTCACCAGGTTAATTGAACACTCAAAATTGTCTGTAGGTGTGAGTGTGAACGTGAATGGATGTTTGTCTCTGTGTTAGCCCTGTGATTGACTGACGACCAGTCCAGAGTGTAACCCACCTCTCGCCCAATGACAGCTGGGATAGGCTCCAGCCACCCGTGACCCTGAACAGGATAAGCGGTTAAGAAAATGAATGAATGAATGACACATTTTATGACCATCAAAACATTTAACCCAACACAAAAGTATTTCATAAAACACAAAAAGTAAAACTATTTCAAGAATGAAAAAATAACAAAATGTAGTTTGTTCTGTTTTTTGTTAAAAGAAAAATACAAATCAATACCCTTTCCCAAAACATTTTACTATTTGCACATCGCAAATCCTAAAACACAAAGGGCAGAACAGCACTGCTTCTGTGTGACTTGACAAAAAACAAGGACATGGCAACAGTCCTGTGAACACAGAGGGGATAGTTATGAGGCTGGCTGCTGGAAAACCAGAAACCACATTACACACCAAGACAGAAAAGCCAGTTATTACAGCCAAAGTGAAGCAAAGTGATTTTAATTTGGGTTTAACATGTCATAAACACAAGTTCACTGGGATGGATCACAAAACCCATATTTTAATCAAGAAAGCCACCAACCATCCAGTGCTAATAACAGGACTTGATACAGAATGGAGAACACATAAACTTCACACTGGCTCTGACATCATCCTGCAGCTTGAAGTTGCCCTACTGCAGAAGTGAGTGACATCGAGATCAAGTTGTGGCCTTTGGTATGCCATTGATCACTCAGCATCATCTGCCAGTTGCTCAGTGACATATGCCGGTCAATCAGCAACACGTGCCAGTGGGTCGGCACCAAGTGCTAGTCACTTTACGAAAGATCTTTTGTTACTCAGTAGGTGTGGCCTGGAGAGAAGGTGAAAGTCAAGGTTATTTAACAAACTTGCCCTTTGCCTTGCAAATAACCTCCATCTTCAAAGATGGATCTCAACCAAAACACCTGCACATGGCACTGAGCCACAGACTTCAGCCACTAAGCAATCAGCAGTTGGCTCTGTGGGCATTTGGTGCATGCCACTTTTGGATTTCGGCCTTACTGCCACAAGCCCAGTCCAGCAGATGTAGCACAATCAGCTGTTTGGCATCGGCAGAGAAGATTTGGCAGTTTTGTTATGGGCACTACCCACATACTCAGCTCTGCTGCTCATCCCACAAATGCTTGTTTTTTACATATGTGGTGGCATTTTAAGGGGAAATAAACAGGCTGTACGACAGTATAAGGTTAATGGGAAGAAGCATTGTTACAACAAAGACATAAACCACCAAGCACAGTTGTCATCCCTTTTTTTGCTAACTTTATAAATATATCTCATTTGTTGTTTTCCTGATGACGAAAAAGAAATCTCGGCTAAAATCCAGGTCTCATTGGCTGCACATTACAAATAGACTGATTCTGATTGCTGTTTTCATTCTGCCAGCTCTAATCTAACCAGTGTAACAATCTAATTGATCACTTAAGTGTAATTGGAATCACTTGAAGCTTTATGCTCCAATCCATGTTAGCCATGCTTCAGTCCCCCTCGAACACTGATCTTTTTTTCATCCTCTTTCCTTCGCTCCCTCCCTTTCCATCCCCGGTGGTTCTGGTCCGCTGCTCCCCCTCCATCTCCCCTGCTCTTTATTGACTGTTGAGTGTAAGGCGGTGTTAAACCAGCATCGATGTAATAGTGGGCATTAGCCCTTTGAACTGCCCTTAATCTGACTGTAATAAACTCACATTTATTTTGGTGGCAGAGGCTTTTCTTCTTCCACACATACACACACACACACACGTATATACACACACTCATATATAAATATTTGTGGTTAGATATCTGGAGAGTGTGAGGGCAGGAGGAGAAAGATGGTCCCTGAATAAAATAGTCATTGCTATGGGGATAGTGTAGCCTGTCAAAAGCTCTTCTGCGGCGCGGGGTACTAGAGCTGTGCTTGAAACTCGCCTTTAATTGGAATGTAATTGGAGAAGCACCATTGATCATGAATCACATTCAGCTCCATCTCCCTCCTCCCTGAACTCAGGGCTGCTCCTTTTTCCACTCACTGACTCTGACTCTTTCACTCCCTCCTGCACACCTCCATCTCCCCCTTCTCCCCTTCCTCCTCCCCCTCTACCTCCTCCTGCTCCCGTAAGGAGGATGTCAGTCATGTGCAGTGGAGCGACGCAGAGGAACAAGGCCCCCTACTGGGTCCAGAGCGTGTGGGTCAATGTGTGTCTGGGGCACAAACAGCAAGAAACAGGGAAAAAAAGGAGGCAAGAAGAGGAGAGGGGAAGTGAGGGGGAGAGAAGAAGAGATTAAGAGGAAAAGGGGGTGGGAGCGATGAGATGGAGCTGCAGGAGTTGAATCATTTGTAATAGCTTGCGCGCTCTATTGCGCCATTTCATCCAGCATTTAGTTAAGCGAGATTTGTTTTGTTTTTGCCTTTGTTGCTGGGAACGCTCGGAGAAGTCAATTTGTTGGCTCATTTGTCAAATGCTGGACTGCGTCAGTGGCATCTCAGCCGGTGTCATGGAGCGGAGAAAAGCTCTCTCACTCAGCTGCAGTGTAGATGGGAATCAGGCTGCTGGAGATTGCCTGTGTACCATGTTAAATGTGGACTGGAAAACAATGAAAACTGAGGGCACCAGCAGTGCAACCTTTGTCTCAAATTGATTCTTAAGTGGAACACGGCAGCGTGAGCGACGAGGCAAGAGGGAGGCAAAGTAAGAAATGACGGAAAAGAGTGCAAGGGGGTGATAAACTATAGACAACAACAGAAAAGAACCATTTCAGCCATACTGGAATCCAAATACATATGAGCTGGTGTACAAATTTTCATCCAACTCCAATTTAAGTTTCTAAGCAAGCTAGAGAAGAAAGATTAGCTAACTGTGAAAACAACTGTTGGCAACAGCTAGCTAAATGTTTTTATTTTGTGAGCTGAGACATTCTCAGGTGTGGTCTGTCTCTATACAAAGGTCCATATGAGAATTCTAAGTCAACATAAAGAAGAATACATTCAGTGTGGTTTTCAGATTCATCTTTTAGCTATCAGGTAGCTTGTTTATGCTGGTTGGCAAACATCTATTGGAAAGCCTTGTTTAGTGATGAACGGACTCAGTTCCATTTAACTGCTTAAGTTTTGGTTTTAACCTTGGACAGGCTAGATACCAGTAATCACAGGAGAAGTTTGGACATAAATGTCAAGGTTTGCAAAAAAAAAAAAAACACATGCAAGCACGGGAGTACCAAGGTGCAGATTAATTTCAAACAAAACTCAAAAAATCCACAAAAGACTATTTTTTTTACTATTTTTGTTTTCAAAAACTAATATCCCCCCTCATACATTTGTAAAAATACTCATGCAGTCCAATCAGGATGAGTCCCCGTCATTCAGCTGTGACGTTTGAGAACCTGAAATTCTGTTTACTGGCGTCCACACGAAACCACAGAACCAGAGTTTTCCAAAATTAATTCTAGACAAGACTAAACCAGACACATAGAGAAGAAGAACTCCAAAATAAAACCGGGAAAAATACCAGACGAGAACGCCTAAGACTAAGACAGAGGATACTTAGGCCAACACAAGACATCAAATTAAGGGGTTTACAAAAATTAAAGAAGTGCGATGCGCCACTGTACTCTCCAGACACGCCAACACTGCCGAACAGGAACCTTTTTTAGCACACACTTTGCATGTGTACTTAGTTTTCCTGCTAGAATGACTGTGTTATGTTTAAGAGCCTGTGTGTCTGTTTCTGTGTGTATTTAGAGTGAGTGCACACAGATTGGTGTCAGTCTCATGGCTGTGCAAGGTGAGGTGTAGCAGGTAATATGTTAAGAGAGAAAAGAGGATGTCCTTTTTGAAAGCAGTAACAAGATATGAGGAGAAACCCACAGCTTGCAATCTCCAAACCGTCTTAACCATCTAATAAAACTTATTTTAAATACATCAGCGAATACACACTTCTTTATCAGAAGGAGCACAGGAAAGAAACTATTACAAAGCTTTCTTTTTGGTGTGTTGCACGGATGCCTTTTGTATCCTCAAGACAGCAACCTGTGTGCCTGACTACACATCGCTGTAAGACTAGCATGCCTACAGCCCACATGGGGGTTCAGAGAAACCCCCCAAAGTACGCCTATGACTGTAACACAGTTAAGGATAACTGGGACATAATTTAGAGCTGGTTCAAAATGTTGATTCAAATTACATCTCTTCAGATGAGTCTTTATTTGAGTCACAGCTGTATTAAGCTGACAAAGATATGGGATACCTGTAGTAAGTTTAACTTCCTGAAAGTAAAGTCAATTTACTGATAGAAGGTTCAAAATTTGAACAGTCGGCACAATTCTCTGACAGAAAAAAACCCTCTGTGTTGGTTTGAAGCAGATGCTCCATCCATGTAAAGTTTGATGGTATCTATACAGATATTACTTATGTTTCAAAGACCCTCTTTTTTGTCCCATAAGTACTTTGTTAAACTATCGAATGCTCTAAGAGTTTTGCCTCACTTTTAGGGGGCGGTTGTGCCATCCATTCAAAGTCTACTTTCTGAAGGTTGTACTAGTGGCCGGGCAGAATCTAATTATAGCTTTCAGAGAGACACTTGACTGCACTTCTTTGGTTGCTTAGGTTGAACAGGTGCAAGAGAGCAATTCTGCACTGGAAACTGACACCACTGTAGCTCGGGAGGAGAGATAATGGATGTCCATTTCTCATGCTTGCTTGTCAGAAAATTGCATCATCAGTGTGGTTAGATGCTAGCACCATTACCACAGCAACACATGCAGATGCAATGGTTGGTGATGTCTGCATGCACAAATAGGATCTGATAGCTTGCAAATAAGTGTGTGAATAGCCTGTCTTCAAGAAGTGAGATGCCTGCAGGCTGAAGTCTCTGCTGTATGAAAGGCCAGTTTAAAGAACAGAGACGTCCTGTTCAATTAGCTTTGGGGTAATCAGGAAACACGCTTTGTATGCATAAAATATTCATGAGGAAATAAAGTTATTTACAGTGTTAATTCAACACTAATATGGAATTTTAATTAACTTTAAAGACAAACACTATCTGTTGAATTCAAAAGGTCTGTGTCAGATACAAACAGGTGTTATGATCCGTCTTGTTGCAGCAGCCTCGGTTTGGATTATCTACGTTAGAAGATCTTTTTATAAACACCCCAGATATTGTCCACGGCTCAGTAAAAGCATTTCACTCGTCTTTTCAAGCTGACCTTCAGAATTCAGCTCTGACGTCTGTGAAGCAAACAGCAGCTCGAGCAGTGACAGTGCTGAGCTGTCAGAAGTACAATTAGAGGTTGTCAGTCAGATACAGTATCAAAGCAAAGGCAGTTAGCAGTATTTTCACAACGTGACAACTTTGTGGCCTTAATTACAGATTTAAACCCAGTTTAAATGTCATGATTATAACTGGGTGTTGTCAGCTGATTTCAAGTTCACCAAACCTGTCAAGTTTATCTGTAGAAAAGGGGACAGAATCAATGAAAGCTGTATTTAGAGTTTTCAGTTACAAAAGACTGCATAATGCCTAGCTGTCTCAAGTGCAGGAACGGAAACAGTTATGTGCACCGATGTATAGAAAACAGGAACATAGGATTATATAATTATTATGTAACTTATAAAATTATACACTAGATGTATGTATTAAAAGAATATTACATTTCAGGACACTATACGCCATGCCACTTTTCAATAGTTTGACTGAAACTTCACTTTTAAGCAACACACAACAAACCTGCTACAGTCATTTTAAATCATCTCAAATGTTTAAAATCTATTTGTAACTTTTGAATGCACAAACTTTTTTTTCAATTTACTTGCAGACTTCTGGTCTGTTAGTTTCGCCAGGTAAAGTCTACACTTGGCTTTGTTTCTGTTTGTTTTTCCTCTCAGCGCTCTCTGACAGCTGCAGATGCCTCTGCAGTTTTCTCCGGTTCCAAATCTCCCAGCGCCACACCTGTTTTACCGGGACCTGCCATGAATGCTTTCTTCTTTAGTTATTTGATGGTGGTTAGGAAACAGCTTTCAGATTGGCTACAGCCACCAGCTGGTTGTTGTATTTTTTTCTTTTTACATTCGCTGTTGCTGGCTGTGGCTTCTGGACTATGTTAGTGTGTGTGCTGGAAGAAATCCATCTTTCTTTCTATTTATGCATCAATCAGTTCGTACAATGTTTCATAGTTGAATTTTGTACTGCATTTTTCCCTTTATTTGTTAGGACCATAGATAGTATAATACATAGACATGGACTAGTTTCGGTGACATCATCAGTCTATTTCTGAAGTGGAGTTTTGAAGCCTATTGTTGGCGGATGCATTATGGGAAAAGCTGACGCAACTGAAGTTCTGTCGAGCTAGTGTGAGATTGTCTGAAGAGGTGAAACTGCTTTGAGCCTCCTTGCTTCAGGAGGCAACAGGATGCCGACCTGTCAGTCAAGTCAGCTGTGCTCTAATTGTTTAAACTCGTAAGTTTACGAAACTGTCAGGAGTTCTGACCTCAACCCCATTGAGCACTTGTTGGATCAACTTTAACGTGACAAAGATGAGTGACAAACATAACCACGTTAGCTGACTTGAGTCAAATGCTGGAAGAAGAATGGGAATAGTGTGTAACTTGGCTGTTGTGGGATGTGTATGGTTCTTCAACACACGTTTCTTCAGTCATCCAGTCCAGCAAACCAGAGTCGATAGCAGACAAAGCTGCGTGGCTTTGAAAGAGAAGATTTGGCAAATATTTCATGAGCACAACCCACATACTCAGCTCTACTGTTCATTTCACAAATGCATATTTAATATATGTACTTATACTGTACTTATTTGTTTTTATTAAAATATGTAAATAGTAATATTTTTCTACTTTTCTATATTTTTTCAAATCTCTAATTTCATATTCTTATTCTATTTTATATTGTGATTGCGTCTATTGCACTTTTTTGTGAGCTGCTGTGGCCAAAAAATGGGGGATCAATAAAAGAATATTCTATTGTATTCTATTGTATTCTATTCTATTGTATTTTATTCTATTCTATTCTATTCTAAATGCAAGTAAAATAAACAGGCTTTCAAACTGCATTGGATCTATATCAAGAAGCATTGTTATGTCAAAGAAATAATCTACCAAATACAAATTATCTTACTTTTTGTGCTACATTTATATTCACAATTATTGAGTTATAAAAAAATAACTATTTGTTGACCCATCCAGTCTAAAGTCATTTTTCTACCAGGCGGTCAACAGGCTTATTATTGTGTTAAAGATTGTCTTTTTGGAATGCATGTGAATGTGGTTTCTCCTCGTTCCAGAGCCAGCCTTGTTAGAGCCCAATATAAAACACTGACCCAAAATGTAACTCTGGCCTTAATTGTAATGATAATTTTTAAAAAATGTAATAAGACCTGAAAAGTTAAAAAAAACAAAAAACTGGTCAATAATGTAACAAAAGTACTGAGTCCGGAAATAATAAGACCCAGAATGCAGTGAGGGAACAAGATGGTGTACAAGATCCTGAACCCAGTCCATAACTTAGCATAGCCTTATTAAAAAAAAACACTTAAGTGAATTTGGGGTTGTTGTACAGTTTGGGTCACTGCTACAAATTGGACACTCAAGGACCTGCAGTTTGTAGCACTGACTTTGAGCACACTCCATAACTGCAATTAGAAATGTTCCCTCAGCTCCTGTAAGCAGCAGAAACGATAACAGAACCACGAGATTAGAGACGCTGATTGTGCCTGAAACTAGAGCAGGGTCAGGAAACTTCTTGGATATTTATGAGACATAAAGAGTGACATGAAAATGTGATCAAATGGAAGAGACGGAGAGAGAGACGAGTGTTTGAAGGAGCGGCGATTACTGACGAGGGTCTGATAAGTGATGTCAGGCTGCAGAGTTAGAGAGAGAAATGAGAGCAAACAACAAAACAACTCTCAGGAATTAAACAAACACAAAACGAAGAAAAAACAGTAATATGAATGTGGAAATGAAAGGGAAGAAAAGGGAAGGCCAGAGAGGTGAGGAGATGGAGACAGAAAGAGAGAAAAGAGCAAGCAAAAGGGAGGAGGTTGTTGTTTTAAGATCAGTACGGATGAGTGCGTTTCCCCTCTCTGGGGAGGACGACCATCGGCTCTCTGTGTCTGTCACTCCACTCGTTTATGCCTCGCTTCGATAGAGAGGTAAAGGGCGCTGAGTTGCACGGGTGTGTGTGTGTTTCATGTGAGAATGGAGGTGATTTGGAAAAAGGCGTTATGCTCTTTTCAGCTCAGAATGAGTCACCTTTCTTTTCATAAGGTTGTCTCCCTTTCCTCAGACATCCTTTTTCCTCTTCTTCGTCCCCTTAGTCTCTTCACTTCCTCTCTGGTAAACGCAGGTTGCAGAGCTCTTCAGGTGTGTGGTCTTGTATTGTTTCACTCATGTCAACACAAACTTTGAAACTCTGTTGTAATGTGACAGGCGCTGAGATGTGGTTGACCACTGGCAGCATTTTGTCCACAATGATTCAGTCTTGATGTTTCAGTTTTCTTTTCTTGCAAACAACAACAACAAAAAAAATGTATTTCAATATGCTTTTACATAGAACTAAAGAGAAGTCCTTAGATTTTTATTTTGACAAAACTGCTTTGTAGATTTTCCGTTTTAGGATATAACAAAAAGATTTTAGGAGAAAATCTAAATCCTTCCTAAGATTCAAACCTAAAAATGACCACAAGTTTCTGCTCATCAGGCTGCTTTGCATGGCAACCGACTTTTATTTTGGAAATGTCTTTTTATCCTGCCAATACTGAAAAAACAAGTTACTGTAGAGGACAGACTCAGCTTTTGTGCAACGACTTGCACGCTCATCGTTTTGCACTCAAATCAGTTCACAGCTGATATTTTCTGAGAGCTTACCACCTGATTACACATTTATTGCTTTTTTTAATTCATTAATTTATTAATTTTTTTAATGATATTTTTACCTGTTTATCAATACCTTATTCACAGTGAGCATCATCCTCTGTTTTTTTATTTTTTATTTTTTAAGTTATTTTTGGCAGTTTTCATGCCTTTAATTGGAGAGGATAGGACAGTGGATAGAGACGGGAAACAGGGTGGGAGTGGGGAAACAGGATGCAGGTCGGACTCAAACTCTTAGCTTAACTTAACTTAACTTAAACCAAAGTGCGAAAGCCTGCAATTCCTCGGGTGTCCACTTGAGGCTGGCTCCAAAAGTCAAGTGATCCCCATTAGGTCCCATGGTAAAACACTTGAAATAAACATATTAACAGCCTCGTTCAAATAATGTGACAGATATTGCCTTTGTGTCCCTATTCATGTAAAACCACTGTGCAGAGATTGAATTTCCCCACAGTTCATCTGTTCAGATAATAGTATGACAGAGGACTGAGGACACCCAAAGGAAGAAGTAAAAACATTTTGAAAGTGACTTTTAAATTCATGAAAAAAGTCATTATTTAATGAGTTTAAATTAATAAATTTCTGCAAATAAAACCATAACAAGATTAAAGTTGTAGCATTACAAGAAAAGACGTCAAAAATTTTGATTATGTCCCTTCAAAATAAAATAAAGTTATACATAGATCTGCATAATGCTGACTCATTGTACGGGTAGGTGCGATGTAGCCATTAACCTAGCCACCTCTTTGCCTGTGGCTAGCTCGACTGACCATGAAGTTTAGTAAGTATTTCCATCATGGCGAACACCTTTGCTGGGCTTTAAAACTTCCATTCAGAACTCAATGTGTGATGTCACTGAGACTGCACATTATGTGTATAATATGAAGTCAGTAATTCCAATGCCTTGCTTTCTGGTGATTAAGAATATCATAAACCCACTAAAAAGATCTGGAGACAGTCCAAAATAAAAATCCTAAGCACAGGCAAAATGAGTCAAAGATGTCTCAGTATTGATTGTTATTTCAGTGAATCTGTTTCCAGCTCTGCCCTCTTTTAAAATCCTCAGCTAATGAAGTCGGTTTTGCATTGGCAGGACTCCACATGCTCCTGTCAAAGCCCGGAAAAGCCTGGGATACATTTTATTCACAAGAGCACATTAAACAACCCAATAAATGAATAAGGAATGACAATAGGATAAATGTCATTGCTGCTTTTATGGTCTGTTTTTAAGTACCTGGAGGGATGAAACCCCATCATTTCACTTTATAACACAGACTGTCTGACATCTGATATTTAATTAAAGGCCTGTATCAGTCAAATGAATTAGAAGGCTGATTTATCCCTCTAAAGCAAGCAGGAATATCCTCCCTGTTGTAAAATTAGCACTAAAAATCAGCTCTGTTCCAACATGATAACGCCGGCTTCCTGTAAACCACAACATGTGGACCGGCCCAGTTTTGGTGCTCATATTGTATCGGTGTGGTAGTGAACTGGCTCCAGCCTGAAAAGCCCTTTCAGACAAAGTTATCATTGTTTTTGCAGCGAGGCAGACCTGTCACCCTGAGTGTGTGTTTAGCCCGTTTGCCATGAAGGTTATCAGACCGGTGCACAAACTAGACTAGAGGTGGAGGGGAGGCGGCTGGGCTCCCCACAGGTTAGGAGAAATAAGTATGCAGCACTGGTTCTTATTTTCACCTGTGTGTGTGTGTGTGTGGCTGTCTGTCCATGTGTCTGTTTTCTTGCCTGTCTCTTTTGTATTTGTGTGTGTGTGTGTGTGTGTGTGTGTGTGTGTGTGTGTGTGTGTGTGTGTGTGTGTGTGTGTGTGTGTGTGTGTGTATGTGTGTGTGTGTGCAGAATCTCCCAGCAGGAGCAGCCAAAGTGCGCTCCTCCTAATGTCATCCTGTGGCCGTCCTCCAGCTAGAAGCCGGCGGCGCGCTCCCCTCCCTCCAATGTCACCTTTTCTCTCTCCACATCCTACTTTTCTCCTCCTCCTCCTCTTCCTTCTCTTTCTTCCTCCCTGTTTGTCATTTTTCATCATCTGTTCATGTTTGCTAATCTCCGTCCTTTCTCTGCTCTCCGTCTCAATTCATCATCTCCACTTGGGTCTTGGAGCTGAAGGTTACTGAATCGCTGATAGAGAGAAGAAGACGAGGAGCAGACGATCATAGAGACTGACGGTGAAGGAGGGAGGGCGAGTCAGAGGGTTATCCTCTTATCCCTCTCATTCCTTCTCCCTCTTTTTCTCCTCTTGTTTTTATTCTCTTTGCATCTCTGCATCCCTTCCCCTCCCTCTGTTTCTCCTCTTCCTTCCTCTCCTTCTTTGCCTCTTCTCGCGCTCCTGATCTCTGCCCCCCTCCATCTGCCTCCTCCTGTCATTTCTACCCCTGACATCGCTCACCTCTCCCTCCCTCTGTCTCCTCCTGCTGATCCCCGCAAACTGACAGCCGTCAATTTCAGACAGATGGACGCGCTTCACAGAAATGGCATGTGAAGTGTGTGTCAGTTTGGGCCTAATGCGATGTGAAGCCTGTTAGCATGACCCATGTGGATGAGGTCGACTCTAAGCCCCGGACTGAGCGCGTGTTTGCAGTTTGATTTGTGTAGGTTTAAAAACAGTCAGATCACCTTGTCTGCCATGCCCCCGTGCAAAGAAATACAAACACACACACACACAGAAATACACAGTACATTAGGCTGTTAGTGTATCCTATAAGGTCACATTCAGAGCTCCTGTATGCCTCGCTACACAGACCGGCTGCATTAGGGGCCAGAGGAATCGTGGTAAAACGGTCGGCCTGTCTCTATCTGAAATTCTAATCACCGCTCACAGATATTACTATTCAGTCTGTGCTCCTGCCGGCTGCTTGCGCAACAGTGAAAGCTTTGCACTAAAGTTTTGGTTAACCGTGAAGGCCGAAGCTCATTTCATAACACCCACATTTGTACAACATATTGATAAACACAAACTCCCTGTCCGTCTCGCCTTCACCTTGGCCTCAAACTTCAAAACAAAGGTTTTTTTTTCTCACACCCATTCCCTTTGTCACCATTTATTTATGCATTAGACATCTTTTCTTAATAATCTCCCCTCTCATCTTTCAATTTTCCCTCCTTCCCTTTTCCTCCGCCCCCCTCAAAGCGTTCACCTCTCCACTATCTCGACACCCCGACACACACACACACACACTTCCCCCCATTCGACTCAACTCTTATCTTCCCCTCTATATGTTCCTTCATCTCCTCTTCTTTTCCCGATCCTTTTTCTCTATCTTCACTCTCCCTGTGCCCTCTATCACTTCCCCTCTCCGTCCTCTCCCACAGCTGAAATGAAACCCCCGTCGGCGTGAGCCCGGCCCGCCACACGGACCCGAGGAACAGACCTTGAAAAACAAGATAAAGTACATCAAAACTGCAAAGGGGGCTCACCGCTCCATGGGCAGTGTGTATATTTTTGGATACTATTTCACATTTTTACACCCTCCCCGCCCTCTTCCTCCTCCACCCAGTCTGAGCGCCTCCTCCTCGGCGTCCTCAGACAGACATTGTCGCAGTCCTGACAGAGAGGCGAGTCTGCAGTGATTAACATTGATTAAAGTGGCTAACGAGTCTCCTTTTCATTCTGCTGCTGTGAGTGTGCATATGGGCTTGTCAGAGTGTGTGTTTCTTTATTTGTGTGTGTCTATGTGTGTGTGTGCGCGCCTTTGTGTTCAGAATGTGTCCATAAAGCTGTCACTCATCTGGGCTTGGTGTGAGGAAAGAAAAGCCCAGCTGTGAGTGCTTAGCAGTTAAGGTGTGTGTGTGTGTGTGTGTTAACCAGCATTATACAGAGATGAATATGTGTGTAGATGTGTGTGGTTGTGTGCAGCTGTGTATAGAATTGCATACGGCTCGCATGAAGCATCAGTTAAGCCCGTCTGTTTAGGAAAGACTCTCGTCTTTTGTTTTCCTGCCACAAAAACATTTTACACTCAGAGCTGCGCAGTGAGAGCTGAGTAACCTGCAGCTTCCTGCTGCGCCAATCAAGTGACCAATCAAATCACTTATTTTTATCAAGAACAATTAAGTTTGATGAGGTGTTTCAATATTTGAATGTGTGTAATTTATTTTTTTTTAATGGCAAAATCATTTTTTTTCTTTCTAATCCTGTTTGCAGTAGAAAGTGTGCAGTGGGAAGACTTTGTGTTTCTGAAAAAGCATTTTTATGTTGAAATTAAGAGCTTTCATCAATAATTTGTTATAATGGATTATTTCTTGGATAGAATTAAAGGGGTGGATCCTTATTTATTATTATAAGTAGGGGTAGTAACTTACACAACCCCTACTCAAAAAAATAACAGACTATCCCTTTAAAGGGCTCACCTCAGCTTTTCTTGTAGCGTCTTGAAGTCCATGAATGAAGCCCATGTGCTGTGCTAAAAATTGCACTTCTTTGAGATTCGGGATTATTTTTTCTGCTGAAAATAATTTCTATGATTAATTTTTTAGTGATGGTAGACCCTAAAGCTAGACTGTCTGACAGGATAGGACAGAGAAGCAGAAGAAAGTTAAATAGGAGAGTGATAGAGCACGAGCTAAAGGCTAAAACATGAGCTGAGCTATTTGTGATAATATATTTTCCGACCTATGATTTCAACCATGCAGCTGTTATGCTGCAGTGTCTGTTCAAGCTTGAGAGTCCATCAATAAAATGAAGAGTGAGGTGACGTTTGCTTTTCTTGGTAGATGAACACTGGTCGGACATAATGAGGATTCACTAACAAATTTGCTTGTTGGCCCGTTTCAAACGTTAGCACTACATAACTGTTGATGGATGCCTTACCTTGTCATGTTGTATCCAGTAACAAACACACACCTTGACTTCACAGCTTCTTTCACTTAACAAGAGCATATATGACTTTTTCCATTTTCAAGAAACAAAATCTGTTGAACCACTTCGAGATGCCATCTGTTGTCTGTGCATGTTTATATCCGGGTAGTAGAGCATTATAACATTACTACAGAAGCTTTTTACTGCATACCCTTCCCTTACATGTTCCTCACATTTCATGTGAAAGAGAAAAGAATAGAATAGAATATAACTTTATTGTCATTGTAACAAGTACAACAAAGTTGAAGTCACAGCAGCAATCAAGAAAACAAAAGTAAGAAAGTGTATAGAAAGTGCAAAACAGTCCATAAGAAAATAGTTGATGACAGCTTGTCCATCATTCTCCAGTTCAGCCAGCCTCCACCTCCACAGGGTCCAGGTCATGCTCCATCTCTGTTTCCTGTATCCTGTCTGCTCACAGCAGGTGAAGCTCTTCCAACATGGCGTTGGTGTCTGATCTTAGCTCCGTTAGCCATGTCTGTGAATAGCATGATGCTACTCTACCCTTTGGTATTCCCTCTGTTGCTGGGTTAGCACAGCTAGCTCGTCCATCTTATTGGAGATAGATCTTACGTTCCCAATAACGATGGATGGAAGGACAGGTTCATGTCGTCACTTCTTGGCTCACACCTGAGAACCAGCACGTTGTCCTCACCTCCTTCTCCTCACCTTGTGGGAAGACACCAGGCCTTGCACCAGTTAGCATTGACATGATACAGGCTGCAAACAGCCAAATTCACATGTAAATAATGCAGCCATGGTTACATGTAGGATCTCCAGACAAACACAGGAGAAAAAGTAGTAAATATATTGCTGAAGCCACAAAAAGTTTGGTCTCCATAACTAACAAATGAGCCATACAAAGTAATGATCCACTCCAAATACAAAGATAACGAAAAAAAGACGAAAAAATTACAAGAAACAGACAAAAAAGAGAGAGCTGCTGCACAAGGCAGCCATAGCCAACAGGGCAGCGCCTAGCAAAAGGGGTTTAAATGATTAATTATGAAAATAGAAGATCCCGTTATGGCCCAAATCTTCATCCTCTACCTTGACAGAATTATTGCACGACAAAAGTTAGTCTTGCGAGATGAAGATGACACAACCCATACATCTCAATGCAGTTCCAGCAGAGGTTGAGAAATGGTAATATTAAAGCTTTGCCCTGCCCTTTTCTTTGCTGCATAGAAGCACACCAAATTGACATTCAAAAAAAGGTGGTACGCTCCGTCGAGCTTTAAACAAAAGCCGAGCATTTGCATGAGCTGTGTGACCCAGGTGTGATTGAGCGTGTTGATTTAGTGCTGTATGGTACCTGAACACAGGAGCCAGAGCACTAACCCTCCTGGCTGAGGCGGCGCAGGCTGAGTGAGCCTTTGAGGTGCACAGATTCACATCCGACATGGCTGCCTGAGCCATAAGAACAACTCCATGAATTATGAAAGGGCACAAGCTCTTCGCCGGGCTGCTCTGAGAGGGGGAGCGATGGAGGGGGAGATAACTACACACTGTAGATAGATAGAGAGATAGTGTAGAGTGAAGCAAAGTGGAAAAAATAAAGGAGAGAGGGATGCTCTGGCACAATAAGCGAGGGAGATAAAGTGTGCATGTGTAGTGGAGTGAAAGAGTGTTTGTTTTGGAGTGAGGAGGAAAGTGTGTGCCCGTCTTTGTGTGAATTCTCCTGCACGTGTGAGTGTGTATGCATCCCTCTTAAATGTAACCAGCTGTGAAACTATGCCGTCAGACTGGGACCCATCAGTGGGCAACATTTTCACACAGACACAACATACAGCACGCAGGCTTTGTTCCAGCCTCTTCAAACACTTTCCACTGTGGAGGTGTGACAGCACGCGAGGAGTGGATCTGCCGCTGCCCACCGAATCCAAACCTCAGCATAAAACAGAGGAGAGAAAGAGACAGGAGATTTTTTTTTTCTTTTGGCACCAATTATCTAATGTGTGATCTCTGGGCCTGGCTGCATGTCATGCGCAGCCTCTGGTTTATTCTGTCTTTTAATCTTTCGAGTAATCTTTTCGCCACTGCTGAGCCGGAGTCGCAGCAGTGAACTCCAAGACAAGGCAATTCCATTAAGGGATGGTATGAGGCGGCATTCATTAATGGCCCCAGCCAGATGCCGGGGGGAGGCAGTGGGCGTTAGGATTTGATTTGATTCCTTGAGATAATGTATTGTGCCTCATCACAAAGTTGTTCCAAAAAGGAGGTTTCCATATTCAGTAGAGGAGGTATTGTGGCTGCGAAGAGAGCAGGTGGATTTCCTTGAGTATCATTGTTCAGTGTAACAGCCCGTCTCCCGTCTCTTGCCAACAATCTCTTTTTGTTCCAGGTCTGTATCTCTGTGAAGCCTCACCTGAGCCTGCTCAGTATTCAAGGCTCCCCAACTGTCCTCTCAAATCTTCCCTCAATCTATTTGAAGTGTTAAAAGAGACTTTGTGTAGCATCTTCAGTTCCTACACCAGGATCCCTCTTCTTTTGCTGTATTCACTCACAACCTGATGGCAGCTATGCTACAAATCGTCCTGGAGAAGAACCATTGTTCGATTTTCTAAATATTCCTATTTCTACACACGTCTACCTTTAAAATGTTATCCTCTTAACAGATAAGAGGGCCAGATATTTTTCGCATAAGTTGGTGGAGATCAAAACAGAGAGGAAATGAGTGATGTTAATTGGGGCTAGGATGATATGCTTTTTTTCCAGATTCAATTCTTTCAGGATTTTCGGGGTGCCTACTTGATTTTAATTGCGATTTTTCTCTCGTTTTAATT
The DNA here is from genome assembly GCF_033239565.1 of Halichoeres trimaculatus. Lineage (NCBI taxonomy): Eukaryota > Metazoa > Chordata > Actinopteri > Labriformes > Labridae > Halichoeres > Halichoeres trimaculatus. The sequence goes on from NW_027437192.1 coordinate 11,227,799, forward strand.
TTTTGAGAGTTTTAGTTTGCTTTTTAAACACCAGACCATGTGACACAGTCAGATGATGATGATGTATACAGACTACACCAGGAGCCATATTTTCCCCAAAAATGCACGTCACATGTGAGTCAGTTTTTAAGATTTATTCAGGGGGTTTGACATCTGTTTTTTTTTCAACCCAGCTTATAAACAAAGTCTTAAAAAGGACTTAAAGTGATACTCCGGGATGGAACTAGTTGGGTCCTATAACAAGGTTTAGGGCAGAAATTACCCCTACAGCAGTGATTTTGTGCAGCAGAAGCCCAGGGTGCATGCACCAAACACCCCCTCCCTGCTCCTCTGCTGGTTTCCTCTGCACTCTGACGGAGCCATATTTTACTTGACCAAAAACACAAATAAACGGACTCCCACCAAAAAAATCTGGTATCGGTCTGCATTCACGCTTTATTTAAAGAATTTTCAGCGCGTTACTTTCACACAAAAACACCACTAAATAAGGCTCTAGTTCTCATTGTGTCATAAAACGGTGCTACCTCCGCTGCAAAGCCACAGCTGGCTACGAGGCTCTCGCTGCTTAGTGTATCAGTCCACGCGGCATGCCAGATATAAACAAATGCAGGTAGTCTGCCAGGACGAAGAGACACAATGAGAACTAGAGCCTTATTTAGCTGCGTTTTTGTGTGAAATCACTTTAAATTCGAAAAAAGAAAAGGATTTTTGAAAAAAAAAATCACAATTTAAAATTGCCAAACAAAAAATCCTGACACTACGATACATTGATATTTTTCTTCTCCTCTTAGAATGAGGCGTGTTCTCGCTACAGTGGAGAAATGTGGCGTCTTAGCTAGGGTGACCATATTTTGATTTCCAAAAAAGAGGACAACGGCACTGGCCTCGACGCACAAATTCAGACAGGCTTCTTATATTCTTAATATTTTCACTGCCCCGTGGTTACTCCCGTCTGTGGAAACACCACAGTACTGGATTTTTTTTGAGTGCTTCATGAGTGACTTCAACAGAATGGGGGGTTATTACACCTAGAGATGGGTACCGAATCAGGTACTTCAAAAGGTACCGACCGAATTCTGTCAAAAGTACCGAGTACCGATTCATGTACAATCAAAAGGTACCACGTTTGGGTACCTGAACACATCCTTGTGACTGTGAGGAAGTGAAAGAATAGTCGATTTTCCATGATGGACATGAACACAGCATTGCAAGGGTATATACTGAAGGATATATATGTTAAATTGAAAAAAATACATATAATATTGTTAAGGAAATTGAAATTTTTTACCACATAACTACAAAAAAGTACCGAAAATTTGTACCGTTGAGTACCGTTACCGATTGCCAGGTACCGGGCATTGGTGCCAGCACTACTAAACTTTTTAGCAACGTCAGAGTCAGGACATGTCTTTTTTTTTAGCAAGGCACTGGTGCAATCCATGGACCTGTTGCTGTTGTGGTGTTTTACAGTATGAAATGCCAAACATGCCCTGTCATGTCATGTTTTTCGGTGTCCATGTAAGCTTTGAGATCTCCAGCACCTTTATTGGACACTGAGACATATGTGCCAGCTTTGCACACGTTTCACTCCGCCTCCCACTTGTCCCCATCGGGACGGTATGTCGGAAATTTTTTTTTGCAGTTCATCTGTGAAGCTGCACTTACGCTTAGGCATCTTCCGTGCAATACAGCTCCGCTGTATAAACAGCCCTGTCTTCTCCGCTCTCCGTCTATGTCTCTCTCTCTCGCCTTCTCTCTGATCTTCTCACTCTCTATGCGTGTGTGTGCACGCGCAGAGCAGACCTGCCCACAAGGCAGCCTCTCGGCAAGTGATGCGCATGATGGTATTGTTTGCAAGCGCCGGTCAATTTACGGATGTGCGTAATGGTCCTATGAAAATCAGTGAACACCGGACATTTTCGTGAATTTATTAAACCCGCCCGGACACCCCGGACAGGACGTAAAAAGTGGACATGTCCGGGCAAAAGAGGACGCTTGGTCACCCTAGTCTTAGCCAAACATGCAAACACATTTTTCAATCATTGAAATCCACACATGTAAACACAACATTCACAAAAACCACATCATTAAAAATATCCAAGGCAAAATGAAACATATTCAGCTCAGCATCAATTGAGAAAATGATGAAACTAATAGAAAATATGATACGTAGAGGAACAGAAGTCTGATCTCAGCCACAATGACAAAACTGTAGCTCTGAGGTCACACATCATCTTATCTACTTGAATTGTTGAGACTTACACAGAAAGCATTTTGATCATTTTGATCGATCTTTCATGTTTGGTTGAATATTGTGTTTTATGACTATTCAAACACCAAAAAAAAAGAAAAGAAAAGAAAAACCCAGAACGAAAGTGTAGACTCTTTTCATCAAGAATAAAACTTAGTTTCCCTTTTCTGTTCTTTAGTAATCGGTAGTAGAACATGGGTTGGTTTCACCATTAACACCTGTTTTTGACCAAAAAGAAACTTCATAGTTTTTGTTTGTATTTCTCACGACAGCGACTCTTTTTTCATACTTACTCTGTTCGAGTGTGAGCTTCCTGAACTTGTCCGATTTGCAACATTTCGCCAACGTCCCTCTCGTCAACCACATCTTCTTCTCATAATCTATGCTGACCTCTCATCCAAAGAGAGCACCGCTGCCACCTGCAGGGGTCAGTTGGTCAGCACACTAGTTTCCAAGTGTACAAACGTGAGACGTGAGCTGCTTGAGTAACAAAATTTACTATTGGAGTAAGAGAAATTTATTTGATGTGCTGGAGTAGATTAAAACAATATCATTTAAAAAAAAAAAAAAAAACTTGACTCAATTTAAAAACTAAGGACATTTTTTCTCATTTCATTTGCAGATGTCTCTTGTTCATATCAGAAAAATCTAGCTTTAGGTTTGGTCAGTGGTAATTTTAAATTACAGATTTTTCTTGAAATAATAAGTGAATGCGGCTTATATCACATTGAATAAACACTTTTATGAGAAATAAGACAAAAACACTTAATTTTGAGCTTTTGCAGTGTGTAGCACCACTTTTTTCCACATAAGGATGATTGTAAAGAAATGGGAGGTATATTGTTAAATAAATAAAAACCTAAAGAGTGCTGCTTTAATAAAAAAGACTTGAATTTAGGAAACCAAGTATCCAGCAGAGGTATAGCAGGATGCTGCTGGTATTGGGTAATGGATCAGTAGGTTTGTACCATAATGTGTAAAAAATAATTGAGAACAACAGCTCTCCTGAATGAAGCTAGAAGTTTAGGGCTCTCCTGATTTCAGGCTGCAGTTTACACTGCAAAATTGAAATCTTATCAGGTGTTTTTGTCTTATTTTCGGTAGAAAATTCCTTTTCAGACTCAATATGAGCCAAATTCACATGACCAATCCAGAAAAATATCTTGTTTAAAGTTATTTAAGGACAAAAATGAGGTCTGAATTGCTCGTAACCAGTAAAAAAATCTGCCAATGGAACAAGAGAAAAGTTACTTGTATTAAGACATTGTTCTAGTCTCAAGGAAATTTTTCAAGCAATTTTTTCTTGTTCCATTGGCAGATTTTTTTACTGGTTACAAGCGATTCAAACCTTATTTTTGTACTCTGACAACTTGAAACAAGACATTTTTCTGGATTGATAAGTTGAAAGTGGCTCATATCGAGTATAATAAGATGATTTTTACTTAAAAAAAGACAAAAACACTTGATAAGATTTTAGTTTTTTTGCAGTGTAGGCTTTAAAGCCATGACAGCAAATGAAACATGAAAATTAAAAACACATCAAATGAATCTTTCTCACCACACATGAGCACTTTCCTGTCCTGCTGCAACATCTGCATTCATGAGTGAACAGCAGTTATGGTGTCGGTTATGTTCCTTTAGGACAAAAACAATGCAAATAGGTGCCTCACATTGAACACTTCCTCTCGTCTCTGTAACATAAACATCTATATGTTCAGGCAGCCTTGACATATTCAGCCTTGGGAGACGGAAAGTGATATAAAGCAGGGGAAAGGCAGGAGCCAGAGGAAAGCGAAAGTATAAAAGGAGCCACAGAAGATGTAGAGATTGGAAATAAAGGAGGCAAAAAGAACAATAAGAGCGAAAGAACTGCCAGCGATGCAGAAAGGAGCAGAAGACGTGGGCTGAATGCGGTCAATTATTTAAAGAAAAAGCTGTCATACCTTGGGAGCTGCTTTTGAACTTGCTCACTTAGCATCACCTGCTAATGGGTCGCAGATTGACATCCTACCTGGGCCCCTCATTCCTCTCTCCATCTTTCCTCCTGTTCCAGCTCTTATCGGTGCTCTCTGGTGAATCGTGTAAATAATTACTCCATGACCACTCTGCTGTGCAAGCTGGAGGCTTGTTTGCACAAAGAAAAAGAGGATATATTTTAAAAGGGCGATGGGTTATTTTAAGAAAAATGGGTGAATTATTTATGGAGGCCTGCTCGCTTGTGTTTGTGCATCTGTACGTCTGCGTATTTGAGGAGGCTGGAAATGACGTAATCAGACGGTTTTTATTTGCCAAACGAAGCGCGTAAGTTGATGTGTTTAGCCTCATTCTTTAGGGAGTGTGTGCTTTTCTTTGACATTTCATTTCCAGTTTTAAAAGTGCATGAGTGTGTGTGTTAGTATGTGTTTGGTGGCCTTTTGGGGGGCTGCGTACCTACATGAAACCCTGCAGTTGCCATGGCTCGGAGATAAAAGAGCAGATTATTCTACTTGGCATCCATTAGGGCTGGCGCAGCCTGAATATGGTCCAGTCTAAATCTGACCCAGAACTACTTTCCTTCATCTTTCTTTCTTTCTTTTTCTCACGTCTCACCCTCTCCTTCTCTCTCCTCTCTTTGTTCTTTCTCCTCTCTCTCATTCTCACAGGGTACAGGAGAAAGAGAGGGATGTGTGTGCCAGCTAAGAGTAGCAGTTTAAAGACTGAGGTTTTCTCCTTTTTTTTAAAGTGTACACCCTACTGTGGTTGACTTCCTGTGAGAGGAGTGATCTCCTCACACACTGAACTTCAAAGCTTGCATACGGCTCTTTGTAAAGATAATAAGAGTCCTCTCGTGGCTCATGAGTCCCTCTGGGTTTTGACTCATGTTTCTTCATCTGTTAGGACGTCAGGGCTTACCTGCGTCCTGGTCCAGGTGCCCGTTTTGTTCAGTTATCCTTCAAATACAAGCAGTGGAACCTGACGTGAACCCTCAGAGTTGTTTCCTTCAGCGTGTCCTCTGCTCCGTCAGGGGGCAGACAGTCGGCGATGGGTGAGATAAGCGTTTTTGTCTCCGGCCGTGGCGGGTTAGCGGGAGCTGCCTGGCACCCTCACTGAGGGCGTACGCTGTGGAGAATTCATCTTGATGAGAGCTGCTTTTGTGTGTCGCAGTCTCCCTGCTATCTTGCCCCTCCGTCTGACTCACACACACTCCCCTCCCTCTTACTTATGACCCTGAAAATACACCAAATTTTCTGGTTTCTTATTGTGATGCTTAAAGTGAAGCCAAAGTATGAGTATTGCTTTGGCTTCATTATCCTCCAGTCATAACTTAGACTTTCCAACAGCCTCTTCTTTCCCATGGTGCATCTGCTTAAGGGTGGGCGGATGAATGAAAGTTATTGATTGTCGATGCTGCAGCTTCATCTTCCAAAAAAATGTCTTTTATCTGATTGATAACAAAATGAATGAGTCAGAACAGCTCCTGTCCTTGAGTGAGGTTGTGCCGTTTATTTTTCTTTTACATTTTCTAAATTTACAATTTTTGCCTGCTGAACTCTTCCTCTTCCTTCCTCTAGCTCCTGGATTAACTATTCGTCACTGTTGGATTTTTAAGGCCACTTAGTTATGCAGCAGGTCTAGTTATATTAATTGATTTATAGATGTTTAATTGTAGGAAAGCAAACAAGTACTTAAATATTTGAACAGAATATATTGAACAGCTTGGGATGACCGACTGTTTAAGATGTGGAGGTCAACTCTACTTTTTGAAAGCCGTCAGAAATGGTCTCAAATTAAAAATCCATATAGTGGCAGATATATAATAGGCCAGGGTATACAGGGTATGGGGACTGCACAGGGTGACTCACAGCAAGACACGAGACACAACATGATATGGCACAGTACGACTCCACACAGTATAAAACAATGCAACTGAAATGATACCATAGTTAATGGCACGGCGTGATACGCTATAACCCCAAAGAATATCTAATTAAGCTTAACACAATACCACACTACACACATTACAATTTAACACAAAACAGCCCAACTGAAACAATACTAAGCAATTAATTATGACACTACACAATATGTTACCAACCTATACAATATGATACAATACAAAGTTATACACAATACAAAATGATTGGACACAAAACACTTCAGATAAAACAATATGGTACTATGCTGTATGACCTGACACTATGTGATACAATACAGTATGATAAGCGGTTTTTTTGTCTACTAGTAAAGTAGAAAAGCACTCAGAGACGCAGACCCCCAAGCATATTGTGATTGTCACGCAACAATTTAGTCCTACTTTAATGTTATACTCCCTTCCAGCAGACTGTCTGCTACAATTTGGTGTTTGTTGCAGGTTTGTATGATAAGTTGTTACCTGACAGTGTTGAAAATGATGATGACCCAGTACATATTTCATATTCTGGATCTTAGTATCCAGGATATTGCCAGGATCTGGATTGTACTTTTACAGCTGTCAGAAATTTTGGTGACCTTGTTTTGTACTGTTTTGCAAAGCAATCCAACCATTTATCGTGGAGTTATATACACATATGTTGAAAACAGCCCTATCTCACAATGATAAAGAATCCTTTAAAAAAATCCTGGATCGAGATGATGATCCGGATTTGGACTCTGTAAGTCAGACTAGAAGAGAAATCTGTTGATGTATCAAGATTTATCATCCCAGCATTGCTTAATATGTCCCACAAATCAGGCAGACAATGTATTTCTATATGGATATTTTGACTTATCCCTAGCACACGCAAGGGTTTTGCAACCTCTCATCAATAAACAATTGTTTCTTGTTTTGAATCCCAAATATGATGACCAAATGGGTGATGTCATGTTGGCTCCTTTCAGTGTCTATCACACACTCTATGTACCTCATTTGATAGTCTGTAATATTTTGAGGTAAGACATACTTTTTGATTTTATTTAGAATAACTGGTGCTTCTTCAGTGCAATAGATGTTTTGAAATATACGGTGGCCAATGGGTGTGGGATGATTTGTAAAAGCTACAACACGAATGCAAAAGCCACAACACAACGGAAGTATGGCCACAACTGAAGTTTAAAAGAACTTGCTTATCCCAACGGACACAGAAAAGTTGTAAAAGTAGGTAAATGATTAACTTTATCTATGATAAATATAGCTTCATAGGGGTGTCACCTTGTGATATCCTTCAAAGTACCTTTATTTCTTTATTTACGTTAGCATTAGAGCTATATTTATCATAGCTTAAGTTATAAAGGAAAACAGTCATTAACTTACTTTCGCAAATTTTCTGTGTCTGTTAGGAAAACTGTCCTCTTAACTAGGGATGGGTACCGAATACGGTACTTTTATAAGTACCGACCGAATTCTGTCAAAAGTTTCGAGTATCGACTCAGGTAAAACCAAAAGGTACCATGTTTAGGTACCTAAACACATCCTTGTGACTGTAAGGAAATAGAAGTGTAGGCAATTTTCCACGCTGGGCATGAACACACCATTGCAAGGTTATATATCGAAAAATAAATGTATTGAATTATTTTTTTTCATATTTCATTAGTAAACAAATTGATATTCTCTACCACATAAACACAAGAAAGTACCGAAAATTGGTACCGTTGAGTACCAGTACCGATTGCCAGGTACCGGGCTTTGGTACCGTATCGTTTCAGGTGTGAAAGGTACCCATCCCTACTCTTAACTTCCGTTGTGGCTGAACTTCTGTTATAGTGTGGCTTTTGCGTTAGTGTTGTGGTGTTTGCATCCGCGTTGCTGCGTTTGCATTCGTGTTGCTTTTGCAAATCTGCTGACACCTATCGGCCACCGCAGAAAAAGTTCATCTTTCTAAACAAAAACATAAAAAAAAAAAAGAGCAAAATGCGTACTCATCTATCCTGCTGTTCATTCTATCCTGTTCAAATATCCTGTTTAAAGAGTTACCTACCTGTACCTCCAGATTTAAATGTGTTGGAGTCAAAGATTTCATGCCCAGTTTTTGATTTCTCCATTGTATTGTTTAACGTCATCCTTTTCCATTTCCGTTTCCAATTCCAAATTCATATTCAAATTTGGACTGAGCAGCGCATTCATTAAATTGAAAGGTCTCAGTTTCCATCCATATTTTAGGTGTTAATCTACACCCTTAAACCTGAACACACACGCACAGACACACACATTCACATAAATTTAATCAGCTGGTTGGAACAGTCTATTGTCCATGTCTGAATGTTGGACCTTTGCAGGCACAGGGCTTTAAGGGAAAGAGAAGAATGAGTTCTGCTTTTCATGGTTTGACAACAGGGTGCTGCAGAGCCGGTGAATAGTGAAGCGGTAACGGGAGGTTTGGTGTGAGGCGGTAAATGAGAAGTGAGCAAGAGAGCAGGCGTGGGTGCGATAGAGGCTTTAGTACGTGGTACAATTAGAGCCTCGGCGTGAGAGAGATGGACCCTTGTTATCGCTGCTTGTCGCAGGATATAATCACAGTACCACCTCAGTGGGATGGATGACTTTTCAACACTACCTGCGACCACAGCCAGGCATCTCCTCGTGTTACCTTTGAAGATTCGATGTTTTCTGTTAATAAGAGAGGAGGGTTGCAGATTAAGATTGACAATCTCTTTCTTTTTTGTTTGTTGTTGGGTCTGTTGTATCTAATTTTTCAGCGTGACTCAAATTCAATCATTAATCCCTGAAATTCTGCAGGACCTGGGTTTAAATCATACTGCTGTCAATGTGGAGTGGCCGCACCAATGCAAAGCTCAAAGCACAGAGGCCAATTATAGCCAGAAAAAATCTGTCCCAAGTGGTCCTTGGAAACATTTCAGTCCGATAAAAGGGAGAAAAAAGCAGCAGAGTGGCTTCTGTTTCATTCATTTTATGCAAAGAGTCTAGTTGGAGCAGAGCCACAGTTTAATATTCAACTGCGTCATCCATATTTCTGTTTGATATTTAACTTCCTCCCTGGATGTCTAGAAAGTAAAGAGCAGCTTAAGCCACGTAGATTAATCAATGGAATTTATGCCTGTTCATATTTCCTAGGAACGAGCTGGCAGCAGCAACCCATAATGCTTTGCAAGTGATTTAATCAGAGGCTGGAGCTGTGGAAATGGCGTTATTATGTTGATCATGATCAGTTTTGTTTCCCTCACTGCTACAATTCAAATAAGGAGGCCCAGTGAGCCAAACAGCAAACACAATATGCCCTTTGTGAGAGGCCAGGGGCTCACAGTGTTGTTTTAAAGAGGTTCAGTGCTCCTAAAAACAAGCTTACCGCTCATGCCTTTTAACATTTTAACACACAACATAGTAGAAGAATTATATTATATTTATATTATTGTTTTGATGTTTTGATGGCTCGAAAAGGTGGCGCTAAACAAGTAAAACGCTGAAAGACATATTTGATAGACATTCTATATCATTACCCAGCTTTTCTGGGTGACATCCTGTGTGAGGCAAGTAGCTACGTCCTCTGTGCAGCTAGTAGCATCATGTTGGCTAGCTGTAGCCTGAATGCTAACAGACTGAAATTTTGTTTTTCAGCTCGACAGATTCTGATTGTATCATGTGACCCTGCTAATTATTTTTATTTTTATCACCTCTGCCAAGGAGGTTATGTTTTTGGGAGAGTTTGTCTGTCTGTGAACAACATAACTCAAAAAGTAACAAAAGGATCTTGATGAAATTTTCAGAAAATGTTCAAAATGGAATAAGGAAGAAGTGATTCAATTTGGGAGGTGATCCAGATAACCATCTGGAACCAGGATTTTTTCAAAGGATTCTTTATCATTGTGAGATAGGGCATATGTGTATATAACTCCACGATAAATGGTTGGATTGCTTTGCAAAACAACACAAGACAAGGTCACGATAATTTCTGACAGATGTAAAAGTATGATCCAGATCCTTGCAATATTCTGGATACTAAGATCCAGAATATGAAATATGTACTGGGTCATCATCATTTTCAACACTGTCAGGTAACAAATTATTGTACAAACCTGCAACTAACATCAAATTGTAGCAGACAGTCTGCTGAAAGGGAGTATAACATTCAAGTTGGACTGAAGTTTTGCGTCACAATCACAATATGTGTGGCGAAGGTCTGAGTTCTCTGAGTGCTTTTCTAGTTTACTAGTTGACAAAAAACAGCAGGGCATTATTTTTAAGAAGCTAAAATCGGGATATGTTTGAATTTGGGTTAATAAAATTACACTTTGTAACTTTAAACCCAAGTAGTTTGTGATTCATTTTTTGAAACAGACCTTAGCTTTTTAGCTTTTGGTCTAACGATTCAATCTGAAGGTGATGTCATGTGCTGCGACAAATGGTGTTAGTGATTTCTCATCTGTTCAGTTGACAAAACAGATTGCATTTTTAATCCCCTTTTGTTTAACACCTTTTATGTTTATCGCCCTGTGACCTCCTCAGAGTGTCCCAAACCTCCAGCTTGTAAGTATTTTCTAGCAATTTTGTTTAACTACCCACTGAGGCTCGACTCATCTCTGCATAATCCTCTCTATCCAACTGTAAATCCGAGGTTGCAGCCAGTAACACATTCCTCGCTCCTTGAAATGAGGCACTGCATGCGCTTGTATATGTGCAATACTTCTGTTTAGTGAGCTAATAATTTACATTTCTGAAAGGGTCCCTCAAGCCTCCAAAAAATGCTACAAGAGGCATGCCTGGAGCGAGACTGGGGGATACAAAAGACACCAAGAAAACTGAACAGCAGAGACCATACTTAAAGTGAAAGATCCATTTCTAAGCCCCTGTGTCGGCAAGAATCCTCCCCACAAGCTGCTGGATGCTGTGCTTTAGCTGAGGCTGCACTGTGATGGCCCGCTGAGACTTTCTGCTTATTGGAGATCAATAAAATATCACTTTAAAGCTGAAATCTTTAACTTTCTGCATGTTCAACCACAGCAGCAATTTAGCACTCACTGTCCCACACATGAAGCTGTTTTACTTCATCCTGGTTGTCAGGCAGAGCAGGAAAGCACAAATGTATTTACTACTGAAGTGATTAATTCATTGGAAGCTTAGGGAGCAGAGTGAAGCTACTGCTAATAACCATGAGAAAATATTCTCTATCCACACTGAGGACAGTCAGTGTTGAAACCCTAACTATTGACTGTATGTAAAGATGGACAAAAAGTCTCCACCTACATCAACTGTATAAAAGTGACACCAAAATACATTTGGCAGTATATGCTATCAGAGTCAGAGCACGGTATGGAAATCTGTCGGTGGTGTTGCAGTACTGCAAACCATCAGCAACCCACAATATACTTTCAAACCATCAATTTCTTTACAAATGTTGTTTTGGCCATTCTTGCCTTTATTTTTTCACTGCAAAAAACTGAAATCTTATCAAGTGTTTTTGTCTTTTTTTTTAAAGTAAAAATGGTCTTATTATACTCGATATGAGCCACTTTCAACTTATCAATCCAGAAAAATGTCTTGTTTCAAGTTATCAGAGTACAACAATGAGGTTTGAATCGCTTGTAACCAGTAAAAAAAATCTGCCAATGGAACAAAAAAAAATTGCTTGAAAATTTCCTAAAGACTAGAACAATGTCTTAATACAAGTAACATTTCTCTTGTTCCATTGGCAGATTTTTTACTGGTTACGAGCAATTCAGACCTCATTTTTGTCCTTAGATAACTTTAAATAAGACATTTTTCTGGATTGGTCATGTGAATTTGGCTCATATTGAGTCTAAAAAGGAATTTTCTACTGAAAATAAGACAAAAACACTTGATAAGATTTCAGTTTTTACAGTGTTTAGGGAAGCTCGAGAAAGACGGATCCACAGAGAAAAGTTTGTTTAGATGATGTGAAGTGAAGCAGCAACCTCAGACCGTGAGACATGAAGCTAACTCACAAGCTAACGCTAAAAACTGCAGATCCTCAAGTGTCCATTGAGGCTTGCTGCAGAAGCTTCAGCAACTATTTCCATCCATTCAAACCCTGTACAAAACTAAAAAAAATATATATAAAAACAACTTCCGTCTTGCTAGCCACACGCAGTGTAAATATATTTTCAAGCCATGCAGTTTTTAGGATATTACATTTACTTTACTTTACTTCTGACTTGCCTGACAGTTGGGCACACTGTAGCTGTTCACAATGAAGCTAACGGCTTCAACTTTGCCCCTTTGCCTGCAGTTAGACTGACCAAAAATGAAGTTCGGTCATCTATTCCAACATGGCATCCACCAAGAACTGGCTTCATAGCTTTTCTACGGAAACTGTTGCCGATGTCTGAGGATTATACAGTCTGAGGTGTGAAGCTGAGGGTCAGACTTTAAAGTGATACTCTGGGATGGAACAAGTTGGGTCCTATCACAAGTTTTAGGGCACACATTACCCCTACAGCAGTGTTTTTGTGCAGCAGAAGCCCAGAGCGCACGCACCAAACACCCCCTCCCTGCTCCTCTGCAGGTTTCCTCTGCACTCAGAAGGGGCCAATTTTTACTTGACCAAAAACACAAATAAACGGACTCCCACCAAAAAAATTTGATATCGATCTGCATTCACGCTTTATTTAGAGAATTTTCAGCGCGTTACTTTCACACAAAAACACCGCTAAATAAGGCTCTAGTTCTCATCGTGTCTCTTCGTCCTGGCAGACTACCTGTGTTTGTTTGTATCTGGCACGCCGCTCGCGTGGACTGATACTCTAAGCGGCGAGCGCCTCATACCCAGCTGTGGCTCTGCAGCGGAGGTAGCGCCGTTTTACGCCACAATGAGAACTAGAGCCTTATTTAGCTGTGTTTTTGTGTGAAAGTAACGCGCTGAAAATTCTCTAAATAAAGCGTGAATGCAGATCGATATCAAATTTTTTTGGTGGGAGTCCGTTTATTTGTGTTTTTGGTCAAGTAAAAATTGGCCCCGTCAGAGTGCAGAGGAAACCGACAGACGAGCAGGGAGGGGGTCTTTGGTGCGAGTGCTCTGGGCTTCTGCTGCACAAAAACACTGCTGTAGGGGTAATTTCTGCCCTAAACCTTGTGATAGGACCCAACTTGTTCCATCCCGGAGTATCACTTTAAGGAAAACTCAATGACTCTTTTAAGTGCTACTCCAAAATACTGAAGTTAGTTTGTTGAGGTGCTAAACTTGTTTAGCTTCACTCACGTGGAGCTGTGTTGTCATCCATCTTTTCATATGTTTAAAACTGATTACCTGCTGTCTTTGAGCAGCAGGAAGTAATAACTTTGAAGGTGTCCTTGAGCAGCACAGAAATATATTACCTGTATGTGATTATGGAGCTGTGCATGCAATCTCTTATTGCTGTCAATGTAAAGGAAAAGCTTTTGAAAGCATCCCTGAAATAAAAACAGTGAAAAAAATGTGTAACTGAGCTGTCCCCCTGGGGATGTCAAAGGTTGAAGGCCCAGAGAGAAGCTGTGAGGAGGTTTCTAAAGGAAACGGTAAATATAAAAGGTAATGTTCTTCACTTTCGCTGCAGCAGGAGTGGACAGAGGTTATGGAGGAAACTGCTGGATGTCTCCCAGCGGTCTAATAGCATCAGAGAGGAGTTGCAGCGTTCGCCTCTTCCCACAAACTTGCTCAGCACTTGTTTCTCCCCCAATCCTCCATTTTGGATCGAAACGTTGTAAAGCGGGTTGTTAATTGCAGCGTTAACTCAATCAGGGACGACTCACAGGAGACAGTGTGATGTGTGTGTGTTGGTGCTTGCATTTCTGATTGTTGTCTGTGTCTTTGCGTAAACAAGTAATGAGTTTTGGTGCTGAGGTACGGAGAAAAACAGCCGAGCCCAGCGTGTCCCTGCCAGGGGACTCGATCAGAGGAGTCTCATTGGTAGTAAACAGATGATTGGTGAATGGCGTTTTCGACTCACCGTTTCACACATGGGTAGTTTATCCTCCTGATGAGGCTGATGTTGATTACCCATGAGAGAGTGCTTTTAGGTTTATTAATGACGATTACATGCTGACCTCAGCGTTGCTCAGAGAAGCTTCTCAAAGTATGGAGAAACACAGCCAGAGTGATGCTGTAGAAGTCTGCAGCAAGTACAAAAGTTTAAACAACCACTTTACAAACATTGAATTCACTGGAATGTGTGAGCCTTTGTATTCTTTGTGAAATAATGTTAAGTTTAATTCATTGTATCTAAAGTAAAAATGATAGAATCTCTTACCAGGTGACTGGACCTCGTCATAAAAGTTAGGATGACTCTTGAGCCATTAAGTAGGATTATTCAACCCGTCTGTGTTTGAACAACAAACAGATCGGGTTCTGTTTATAGTATCTAATACTGTGTATAATTACTCAATAGAAGACATGACAGCTAGTTAGCATCAGCATCAGAGTTTCAAAACCATGCATTCGCAGCATTTCAAGGGAAATTCCCCTGCCCTGTCCCCAACTATGACAAGACGCCGACTGTATAAGGCCTACACTTTGTTGTCAGGTTAAAAACTATTTGATAAGCTCTGAGCCTCACTCAAACAGAAGCTAAAGTAAGCATTCAACCATATTTTTGGCAAACATTACCCCTAGCTGGCTAGCTTAACATTCATGGTAACGCTTTATATTACGGTCCTGCAGTAGGCATTAATAAGACCTTTGTAAGTACTTATAAGATGCTTATTAACATTATTACTTGTTTATAAGACTATATAACTGCTTAATAAGTGTTTAATAAGGTCATTGTAATAGTTAATACAAGACAACTTAATGTATAACATATATGGAACCTAACCCTAACCCTCTTTGTTTTTTGTCTTCTGCTTTTGTCTCTCATGAGCCCTACCCCAGCCCTTCCCCTAAACCTAACCATTCGGGGCCCCATGCCTAAACCTAACCTGTGGGGCCTCACGCCTAACCCTTACAATGACCTTATTAAACACTTATTAAGCAGTTATATAGTCTTATAAACAAATAATAATTTGAATAAGCATCTTATAAGTACTTAAAAAGGTCTTATTAATGCTTATTACAGGACCTTAATATAAAGTGATACCACATTCACTAGCTTACACTACCCTTAGCAGACTAACCAGACATTGCTAGCTAGTTAGCTAATATACAAGCTAGCAATTTCTGCCTTTACTTTGGTATCTTATCATATTATCAAAATGTAGCAGTTACATAAAACATTTTCTAACAAGGAGACATCTTAGCTTAAAAGTGGCTACAAGCTAGCAGTAGCTTCTGTAGGACAGCAGCTGAGTACCTATGTGGGTTGCGCCTATCGACAATTCGCCAGATCTTCTCTTCCAATGTCAAACAGTTAATTCTGCTGCTGACTCTGAAGGAAAAAAAAATTCAGTGTGTCATGATTTATCATTGGGACATTTATATACACTAAAAAACGTACTGTTTATCGTCCTGTAGAAAAAAAGGACTCAGTCAAAAGCTCTAATGGAAAAATGGGAACGAGATCATTTCTATGGGCTGATTTGGAGGATAATAAACCTTGATGACTGGTTTGCACAGCAGAAAAACAAACAGATGACACAGAACTAATTTTGACAGAAGAAAGCTTTGTTCATTGTAGAAGTCTTAGCACACAGGCAAGATTGAAAATGCATCTTTTTAGTTTTTCAGAAAACTGAATGACAGAAGAAAAGCATGTAAGAAACATGTTTTAGAAGTTCTTAAAGTATGCATAGTAACAACACACTCTGCTTTGGAGCAGTAATTTGGCTCTGATGTTATGATTTCCTTTCTAGTTGCTATGTTATTTTCTTCCTTTAAAGTGAGCCTCTGACACTTAATACACATGATTTTACTCTTTAAACAACCTTTCAGTGTTTACACCAGTGAAAATGTTTTTTTTCTCCCACAGTTGGAAGCCATTACTGTCTCCTTCTACAGAAAAATTTGGACTAGGTTTGTCAAAAGCAACAACTTGTCCCTTCCAGCTGTTTCTAAAGGATTTTTGAAAACAGCTGAAGCCTGTAGCAGTAAAGTAGGGCGAACCTTCAGCAGAACAAACAGCACTAACTTCAGAGCCCCTCAGTGGGTTTTACACTTTTCATATCCATTCACGTCAGTAGAATATAAAAACAAATACGATTGCACTGGTGTTATTTTCCTTGAAAGGCAGCTGTGCTCATGCCTCTGCTTTCAACTTTGATGCAACCTGGAAGAATTATTATCCAGAACAATGACAGAGGACGTGGATTCGTTTTAGTTTTACACTCTGTGAAGCAAAGAAAAACTGATTGACATTACTCATGTGGAAAAACATATCTGGATCCTGATCTGTGTTTCTCTTTACTTTCCTACTTGCGTGTTATTCTTTTGATGCTTACTTTCTCTACAAGAATGATAGATTTCTGCTGCTCTGTTTCTGTTCACTGTATGTTTTTTTTAAGTGTTGTTAGCGCCGGCACTAGCTTGCTGTTGTTATTTATTGATACGGGCAGTATTCTCCAAAGACTCTTTTTAGCGCAGATGTGAAAGGTGCAGCGCTGCTATCTTTGTCTCAGTCTTGCCTTGCTTGTTCTTCTCTTCCTCTCTTTTTCTTCCCCTCCTCCCCTGGCAGTCTCCACCAGCTTGTGCAGGCCTTACTAACTAGCCGCGCACTCCCACTCATAGGGAAAATGATGATGAGACAGCAAAACCAGCTCAGAGACAATGCACAGCAGAAAGAGAGGAGAGTTGGAGAGAAAGAGCTGCAGAAGAAGAAGAAGAGAGAATGAGATCCATCAGTCTTTTTTTATGCACTTTTCCCACATATATGTACCTCCCCGGGGAGCACTATGTCTCTGTCTGGACCTGGACCCTCTCCTCTTTGAGCCATTTTTTCTTTGTTGTCATCATTCAGAGCATTTCCCTCCCCTCACCCCCCTATTAAATCTCCCCTTCACCCCTCTTTTTTTCTTCCTCCTCTGTTTCTCCTCTCCTCCTCTTTCCCTTCTTTCCCTCCTTCTCTGCCCTGCAACCTTTCTGTCTTGTGCCACTAAGTGTTCTGCTTATATAACAGCCAAGACCTAGAGGGACTCCTCTCACCCAGCCTCCTCTTACTCCACCCTTTTAGTCTCCTGTTTTTCCTCCTTTCCTGCGCCTTCTCATCCTCTACAGCCGTTTTCCACCTGCTCTTTCTTTCTTTCTTTCTCTGAAAACACACAGTTCTTTCTGCTGTGTAGCATCTCAAAGAAATAATTACAATATTCTTCAAAAGAAGAGTAGCAACAAAACAGTCTGATTAACAATGAACTACTTCAGATGTTTGTCAAGAGAATACAGCATACGGTTCTCAGGTTGTAGCTTCTTTTAAATGATGAATTTCAGCTTGTTTGTCTTTTGCGAGAGTAATAGTAAACAACGGGCTAATTGTCACTCTTTCCTCTCCATCTTCATCTTACCTTTTCGTCTGCCCCTTCCCTTAAGCCCTCTGTTTTGAGAGTCACTATTGTAACGTTTGCTTTTCATAACATACAGCGTCCTTGGGTGCCTTGAAAGGCGCCTTAAAAAAAAAAAGTATTGTTATCATTATTTTATTATTATGGCATGCAGTATATGCAATGAAGTTTGTTGGCCTTGAATTTGTCACCCTGGTCTGACATCAGTGTACCGTATTTTCCGCACCATAAGGCGCACCTAAAAGCCTTAAGTTTTCTCAAAAGCCGACAGTGCGCCTTACAATCCGATGTGCCTTATTTATGGATCGATATTGCTTAATCATGACTACTGTAGTCAGGGGGCGTCGCCGGAGTAACAGCGGTAAGCAGTAAGAACCTGTAAAGAGGAATTTTGCTAAGTGCTAACATTAGCTCACAGGCTGGCCCGGGCTTCTTCTCTTGTTTATTGTTAGAGCAATACAGCGCCCCCCCAAAGGTCTGGCATTTGAACTGATCTCTGGAAACGGCTTTTGTGGACGGCAGAAACGGCTTCGTCTTTACAGCGCACTTTTTTTGAAAACGGCACAGAAAATAGTTGGATAGGAAAATGTGTGGCTCCATGTGGATGTAGCCTGAGTTTGACTGACTAATTGACTGTTTGTTGACATTCTCTTTAGTGCAGCTCCATCTAGTGGATGCATAACGCAACCCCAGCCACTACTATAGCTTCTACTCTATGCGCCTTATAATGCGGTGCGCCCTACATATGAAAACAGTTTTCAAATGGGCCAGTCATTGAAGGTGCGCCCTATACTCCAAAGCGCCTTGTAGTGCGGAAAATATGGTAGCTATTGTTAGCTATAGCTGTCGCTATTGCAGCATTAGCGGGAACATTATAGCCAGTGATTTTAAAATACATCCAACACTTCAAAACATGGATGATATTTACGTGGAGTTGCAAAAGATTGGATATCTGATTTAAAAAAAAAAGTGCCATTGTTTCCGGCACTTTTGATATCATGAGAAATTTCTCATACCCCTTCCTTTTAAGTGAGGTTCAAGTTCACCTTCGTTTCAAGGGCTGTGTACTCCCTCCCCTTAGCTCTTCCCCATAACCCTACAGAGGATTGGGATAACGCCTAACAAGACATGGCCATGCAAAACCAAGGGCTAAGAGGAACAATTGGGATTCTTGGAATCTTTGGGTTTTGCTTGATTGTTTGGATTTGAAAAAAAAAAAAAGAAGAACATTCAAAAAATCGTTATGAGTGTCAAATTCTGGCCTTGTGGACTCTGGATCCTGAGGAGCTGATGGTAATCAAGAGTCATAACATTCTGTTTCTAAGTTATTTTACTGCTTTTTTATGGTTGTGAAAAACAAATTAAACTTCTTTTTTTTGCACAATTATAAAAACTAAGAATACACTATGATGGAAATTTGGGCCATAGGACAAAAAAATTAACAGAATAATAAACAAAAATGATGTTTGTCCAAAATAACAGTTTTTAGTATCAGCGGGAGGAAAATGTGTAGCCTGTGGCAACACAGCCTAAAAAAGTTAAATTATACAAAAGCCCCTTGCTAAGGCAACCAGCCAATCAAAGGCCAGGATTTTTTGTGTGGCCATTTCTTCTCAGGGCCATGGCCACCCCTGGACATTACCTGGACACACCCCTGATCATGACCCCAGAAGTCCTGCTAAGTTGATCATTTTCTGCACATTATCATTTTCTTCAGAACATTGGTCACAAATAGGAAGATACGTTTGTTTAGGAAGCAGTTATGGACACCTCCTCTTGCCATGTGACGCAGAAACATTTGCTCATAGACACCACATTGGTAAAAAGATTTTTCATAGAAAAAAAAAACTAATTTAACCTAATTTGAGTCAGAAACATGCTCTTCATGGATCTCAAGACCCGAAGGAAAAACACAGTTACTCTTGGCGCTTGTGACTTGGTTTTCTAAAATGTTCCTGAGTTGGCTAAGCAGCATGCTATAGCTTTACAGGAAGTGAATCGCAAAACCCCCCGCAAGGGTAAAAAAGAAGAAGTGGCTTTTAAAGTAGAAAGGAGGAGGCTGTGGTAGTGGAGTCCAAGCTTTGTGAGCAGCTGTATTGGAGCGTAAGGAGTGTTGGTTCAGGAAGAGGGAAGACGACTTTAAATTAGCCTCCTGGTTAAAAGAAAAAAAATTATGTGATTGGTTTGTTGTTGATTGGAAACAGTGATCCATTCAGATGTTGGAAGCAGGATTTGAACTCTCGTTTTTAGCAACGTCTGACAGTGATCAATATTTTCATCCTTCAAAAATGTCATTAATGAAATGAATCATCCCAGCTCTGCTTTCATCCTCCACTTTGAAGCAAGCTGTGGATGTCCATTCCAGCAGCCTGTAACGTTTCATTTTCTGTCTCAGCTAAAACAATAACAGCATGAGCATCACTCATTTTTATCAGCGCTGTGTCACTGGTACCCAGCAGCCTTTTATCCCAAAATACTATTGAGTGCTCCAACACAGACACACAGACTCTTCCTCATGCTCTGGCTTCCTTACATCCAGCTCCTCTCACCTATTTCTCAATGACTGCATCACTCTCCCACTTTTTACACGCCGCTCGCGTCCGGGATTCTCCTCATCGCGTGTTTTCACATTCAGCACAGCCTCTTCCTCCTCCTTTCATCTTGGCTCCATCTACTTACCATTCTCTCCATCCCACACCCATTGTACCTCTCCCCCCCATCTCAAACTTCCTCCACCTCCTACGCCTCACCCCCCCTTCTCTAAATATAGTCCCTTTGAAGCAGAGCTGTGTTGTCTCTTTCTGCAACACTGCGAGACAAAAGTCTGTCATCTCACATCTGAGCGGCGAGGAAAGAAAAGCACAGATAAGATTGATGGCCCAAAAAGAAACACCGGTAAAGAGAATTGATATTCATCTGCCTGAGCGTGGGTGTGTAAACGAGGAGAAGATGAAAAGGGAGGAGAGGAGAGGATCCAGAAAAAGGAGCAGAAGAAGAACATGGCGAGACAGAAAGGAAAAGAGGGAGAGAGGTGCTGTGACATTTCTGATCCACATTTTGTAATTGAATAATAATCTCTCTGGAGGCCTGACCCAGTAACGTATGCATGTGTGCACATGTTTGTGTGAGTGTGTCTAAAGCTGTGTGTGTGTGTGTGTGTGTGTGTGTGTGTGTGTGTGTTTGCGCGATGTATACACAGTGAGGGATGGATGAGAGTGTGTGTAGCCAAAAAGGAGGAAAAAAGGAGAGGAAGCAGAGGAAAGAAAGAAAGGTCTACTCTTTTAAAGGTGCAATAGCTCCCCCTAGCTGTGCCA
Source organism: Halichoeres trimaculatus (assembly GCF_033239565.1). Classification (NCBI taxonomy): domain Eukaryota; kingdom Metazoa; phylum Chordata; class Actinopteri; order Labriformes; family Labridae; genus Halichoeres; species Halichoeres trimaculatus. The sequence goes on from NW_027437192.1 coordinate 11,248,692, forward strand.
ACGTGTCATTACAGCTCAGGTTGGCTACACATCACTGCAGCCAAGAACAATTCCCATCTCATCAACTCACCTACAGGAGCCCTTCTAATCACTCCTACTTTGTCTAATTACAGACTGTGTCATTAACATAATAAGTATACTTAGTATTATAAACAGCCAGGATCACAGCAGGAGAGCAGAAGAAGAAATCAAACCACATCGATGCCTCAGCGCTTCACTAATTCAACCGGAGGGTTACTGTATGTCACACACACACAGAAAAAAAAGAAACACAACCTGGAAGTGGCCTTCCTAACTACCTCGTCCATCAGCGTTTGTTGCCATGGGAGCCACAAACCCATCGTGTGCACCACGTGGAAGAAGCCGGCTCCCTCGCGGCCGGAGCGATACATCGCCCCTGACAGGAACTCCTTCCGCCTCAGTGACCCGGCCCGTCGCTGGCTCAGGGGGAGAGACAGGAGTGCAGATTATCATTCTCAGCATCGTCCTCAGCGCTCACCACGGGGCATTTAGCGGGAAATGTGTATTTTTTTCCTCTCTGTCTCTATGCAGAAGGGCGAGGAAAGTGTAGTTTCTCTTCTGGAGAACAGATGGTGTCAATGCACGCTGTGGGAGACTTCTCTGGTCTTTTTCTGTGTTACCTTTAGGATAAATATAAGGCTGAAATGCTCCACAGAGACTTCTGAGTTTTTGCAGATCGCTCTGCATTTAGGAACAGTGGTTGCTAAAAACTGTTTTCCTTACATGGAAGTCTAACCCACCACCCTTCTTCTTGGACTGGCTCCATGACATGATGTATGTTTTACAAATAGAAAAACTGTTTGCACAGACCCAACACAGTGGGTATATTTGAGAGAATTTTGAGACTTTTCTTGGCTCAAAGTTGCAGTTACTCAACTTCATTCTTAAGTTTTGACTCTAGTGATAACAATTTTGAAACACTGTTTATAGAAGTCTACAGCTCAAACTGTCAGGTTCGCTATTAGTTTCAATTGTTAAGTTTTTTTTTACTACTTCTTGTACCATTTGTGTTTGAGATGGTTTGTCTATATATGTGTCATTTAGTGTTCCCTTTCCAACATCCTTGACTTTTTTTGAAATAAAATTAAAAAAATACAAAATAAAAGATCCATCAGAAATAAACAATGTGTTACACTGATTAACTTCAAAATCCTTTATCCAGTGAAAGCTCCTGTGAGGAGTTTTAACAACATCAGCATAAACATAAAGTATTCCTGTAAAGTTACATTGTTGTTTGAAATCACTGTCGGCGGGCAGGTTTCAGATAAAGAAGAAAAAAATTCAACACAACTGAATTTAAAAACTAGAACAGGCGTCAGAGAGCGCAGACCGCCAAGCATATTGTGATTGTCACGCAACACTTGAGTCCTACTTTAATGTTATACTCCCTTTCAGCAGACTGTCTGCTACAATTTGGTTTGTACCATAATTTGTTACCTGACAGTGTTGAAGATCAGGATGACCCAGTACATATTTCATATTCTGGATCTTAGTGTCCAGAATATTGCCAGGATCTGGATTTTACTTTTACATCTGTCAGAAATTATGGTGACCTTGTCTTGTATTGTTTTGCAAAGCAATCCGACCATTTATGGTGGAGTTATATACACATATAGTGAAATCTCACAATGATAAAGAATTCTTAAAAAAAAATCCTAGATTGCCACCAAAATTTAATCACTTCTTCCTTATCCCATTTTGGACATTTTCTGAAAATTTAATCTAGAGCCATTTGTTACTTTTTGAGTTATGTTATTCAAAGAAAAACAGACACACAAACTCTCCCCAAAACATAACCTCCTTGGCGGAGGTAATAAAGCGGGAGAGATTTTTTTCCGGCAAGCATATGCTAGATGGGGCGCCAAAAGTGAGACAAATCCTGAGCTACAACAGGAGCTTTATTACGTCAAATATTTATTGCTTTATCCAGTAGAATTCCTACTGCTTCTCTGTTTTTCACCATTTTATTGCAGAAAAAATTGCACCGAGCTGAAAGAAAAAGTGCAGTTTCTTTCTTAATTTGGGAGATCGCTGTGTCAAAACTCTGAGAACATTTTTTCATCATCATTTCTGCTCAGTTGATCCTGGAGAACTACAACTTGGGTCTTAGCGTCTGAACTAGAGTTAAGTCTTGAGGTGTGCCAGTGCAAAGTTCACCCACTAGTAACAGTATCGTCAATGCTACTTGAAGTATCTCCCTGTGTCTTCATCCCAAAACAAAAATAAACCTGGACTGAACTGAACATCCAGTGCATTGTTCAGTTCAGCTTCTTGCATGGTTCTGATTTACTGTTGGGAGTTTACAGTAGCAGTATCTCATTAACTCAGAAAACAGAGCAGATTAGTTTTATTCAGAAAAGCTTTTCCCATAAATCCAGAGATAATTATTTTCTTCGTTCAGAGTGTTTTTTTTCTCGTGTAAATGAATTGCTAGTTTTGCTAGTTTATATTATTTCACGATTAATGGTTTTCAGAAATTGTTCATTTGCATTAAGTTGTTCATTTGAGGATTTGTGTATCTATAACCTTTGATTCAATATAAATATAAAGCTGGAGGATGATCAGCTTTGTCTGACTTGCAGACTTGACACAGCTCGGATAGCTGTGTCTAAAGATACAAAAATCCATCCTCCACCTCGTCTGAAACTCACACATAAATATGCAACATCCTGTTTGTTTGCAGAATCTTCAAATGAGAAGTTTCTGCTTTATTTCAGGTTATGTGCAAGGCTCCTTCTTGTCTGGAGGAAGTGATTTCTGAAGTCTGGTTGCCTGGAAACCTCACACTCAAAATGTCAAACTACTGCTTTTAACAGAGACAGAAAACAATCTGCGGTCCGACTCGCTTATCAACATCTCTGATTCGTTTTTCTCTCTTGTTGTTTTTCTGATGCAGGTTGCGGAGGGAGGGCTTCACGGTGCAGGTGAGTGTCAACGACTACCTGGACATCTACTGCCCACACTACAACACCAGCCAGCGGGGGACGCTAGAGCGCACCGTGGCCGAGCAGTACATCCTCTACATGGTCAGCTACCGCGGCTACCGCACGTGTGACCCTCAGCTGGGGTTCAAACGCTGGGAGTGCAACCGGCCCCACGCGCCGCACGCTCCCATCAAGTTCTCTGAGAAGTTCCAGCGGTACAGCGCCTTCTCGCTGGGCTACGAGTTCAACGTGGGCCAGGAGTACTACTACATCTGTGAGTGGGGCCAGTAAACAGCCTGAGGAAACTTCACTTCCAATATTTGAATATCTTCTCCTCGCCTGCTGTCACCCACTCGTATTGACAGCGAGTGGGTGTTGCTAATAGATTCTGGAAGTTCAGGCGAGGACAGGCGGTTGTTCAGATTGCTGAGGGTGTTGTGGCCTGCAGAGGGCACAGGGTTAACATATTGTGCGTGTGTGTGTGTGTGTTTGTATGTGTGTTTGCTTTCTGCTTTCTGTTCCAGCCACGCCCACCCACCACCACGGCCACAGCTGCCTGAGACTGCGAGTCTACGTCTGCTGCTCCACTGGTGAGACCTGCCGACTCTCTCTTACTCATCTTTACCTTCCTGTGTCACTTCATCTCCAGTTGCCTCTCTGCTCACATCTCTTTGCATCGCCCAAACACACAAGTAAAGAGGAGGAGAGACGCAGACAGAGAGGCAGAAACACTAAGATCTGACAGTCTCATCGAAGAAAAGAGGCTTTTCTGCCTGCGTGCTGTCTTGGCAAGATTTTGATGATGGCGTCCTCTCGCTGGAAGCAGCTCCTTAATGTTATTCTCTGTCTCAGTGCTATTACAGTAATGCTCAATCTCTCTTTCTGTGAGTGATGTGCTCATGTGAGGCTGTACAAAAAGATATAAAACAAGAAAAAACTGCAGGATTCAGCCCTCTCTCGCACTCTCTGTCACTTTCCATCGTTTTCTCCCCCACTGTCTCTCCCTCGTCTTCCTCTCCTCTCCCTGGCTCTCTTCTGAAGCCTGCTGCTCCGTGTAGTGTGTGTGTGTTATTTTTACCCAGCTCTCTCCCCTGCAGGCCTTTGATCAGGCAGCCCAGCGCTGAAAGCCTCCCCCCTCTCCCTGTCTCCCTCTCTCCTCTAACCTTGTCAGCACTAATACATCCCACACTCAGGCCAGTGTCAGCCCCTGTGTACACATCACCTTAACACCCCCCTCCTCCTCTACCCCCGTCCCGGTGTCACGCCTAATCTATTGATGTGTCCGCCATGCCAGCGTTTGCTCCCAGATGCAGGAGTTTGACCATGTGTGTGTTAGAGCACATGGTTGTATGTCAGCTATAAATCTTTTTAACCTGTGAGTGTGAGTGTGTGCGGATGAATGGGCATGTGTGCATTGGTGCATTTCGTCCGTTTACAATCCCCAACCTTTACCCAGCAAGGTCATTTTAACAGCTTGCTATCAGAGAGCTGTTGACTCCAGCCGCCCCCGCGCTGTTTTCATCTTCTCTGCGTGTGTCGCCCACCTTAGATGAAAAGACCTGAAGAAAGGAAAGAAAGAAAGAAAGGGAGAGATGTGAATATTCATGCCGAGGCTCTTCATCTGAAAATTGATTCCTGTGAATGCCGTCACATCCTCGCTTACTGTACATCGCAAAAATTAAACAAACACGTTTAAAAAAAGCAGGACATACAGACAAATATGCACATCTACAAACCCACTCATCTCTCATTTGGTGGTAATTTGGCTGCACAGGCTGGAAGTAATTCCATGTCTAGACGAAAAACTGATTTCTGTCTGCTGGTTCCAAATGCTTTCAATCACCAAAGGGGCTCTGAATCCTGAGTCCAGCATCTCTCATTATTTCTTTTTCTCCCACATTATTCACATATCATAACTTACTGCAAGGTTTATAGACTGTAACAACTTACTGGCAGCTCCACTTAGAACACATTTACAGCAGAAAATTAAAACAAATCATAAAATATAGACATAAAATGAGACAAACGGACTGCATAAATATGGAAATACTCACCGTGAGTTCACCCCGTAGTTTTGTGAAGAGGCATTTGCTGAGTCCTGGTTTTGAAGACCGCTTACAGACTGATTGCGTCAAAATGAAGCTAAAAGACTTTTCCATTTATTTGGTGCTGACATGTGTCCTTCAAGCCGTAGAGGATGGATTGTTGTGAATGATTTTTTGCTTGCTGGCCCGCCTCAACTCCACCCCTGTCTTAATTTCATATTGACCAAAAATTTAGGATGAGTCAGCATTTTCAGCTGTCACTAGGCTTCAAAATCTCTTTTCTAAAACCAATGGGTGACGTCACAACACCCACACGGCCCAAATACACCTGATGCATCTCTGGTCCAGCTCCCCTCCATCACTGCACCAGAGCGTGTAGGTTTCCATTCAAGGATGCCAGATGTGATGCATCAACTCAGAGATGCTATGAGGAGGAGCTGTTTTAATTGTACTCCCTCGCCACCTTGTGGCCTGGAGTCTCTGCACAGTTATAAATTACTTTTAGAGAGGTGTGTGTTTGTTTTGCAATTAAATGGAGATCAGATCAAAACAAATTTTCTTTGTTCAAGACAACTTTTTACTGGATACAACTTGCGGAGATAAGGTATTTACCAGTTCAGTTACATGGTGCTAGTTTGAAACGTGACATCAAGCCAACGTTGTAGCAGCAGCTGTATATTGTGACAATGGCAGTCCGGTGCTACGTATCTGTAGGCTAACGTAACAACAAGTATACACTGTCAGTTTGTAAGTAGTTTAGTAGCTGTTTATATTTAGTAAATCCTGGTTATGTCCTGCCAGTCATCCACCAAGCAGAGCTAACGTAACTTCACTCTTCATTTTATTGATAGACTCTCAAGTTTGAACAGACCACTGCAGAATAACTGCTGACTGTGGGTTGGAATGAATATAAGCACAAACAGTTTAGTCCCTGAGTTATAGAGTGATACAGCCTGAGCTAAAGGCTAATAAGCCTCAGGCTGTATCACTCTCTTGTTGCTCTTCTGTCCTTTTTCTGTCTGACAGTTAGGCTTCTGTGTCCACCATGACTACAAAAGAGATAAAACACAGATTTCTGTATTCATCTCTTCTCACAGCTCAACATCATCAACTGGCATGGTGTTGTCATGGAGACCTAGACGTGGCGTAAATCAATCCAGTCCTGGTCGACCCAATCAGGAAGCTAAGAAGTAGCAGTTTAAAATAACTTGTAACCAGCAATATTGACGCTGATAATCTCATTTAAAATGTGGATTACAGTCAGACATTTATCTAGAAGGGAGCCTTTTTAAAGATCACTTTCAAACTCCTCACAGCCCCTTTAACAAAAATTAGATGGTGTAGGACAGAAAGTTGTGCAAGGAAACTGGCTAAAAATGCCTAGTGGTTTTTCAAAATAAAACAAACTGTCAAAACTCCCAGTATTCAACTTGACCATAACAACAAACTGACATGAGCACAGCCTGGCCAGGAGTCAACAGGCTGGAAGTTTCACAGCCTAACATGAATAAGAAGAGGCTCATCAATGGATGGGGAAGCACAGAAACTCCTCATTCTCATGACTCCAGTCGTCTTATGTCCTGCGAGGTGCTGGACTGAACACACAGTTGTTGAAAGTTGACGTAGCCAGACCGGAAACCTATCTGGGCTGTTGTGTTGTACAGTCTATATCTTTGCCAGCCCCAAAGAGACGTTCAAGGAACTACAGTTTTTTGTACTTTAGCTTTAGTCCTGGCGTCAGAGGCAGCTGCTTGTTCCAGTTTGGATTTTTCATTAGGATATGAAGACAGTTTTACTGTGTTAACGTTTTGAAAATTTGTTCATATGTTTCAGGGAATTTGCCTCTCTTGCATCCTCCTTATCTACAAAACAACTTCATGGTTGCTAAAAAGCAAATTTCACTCAGTTTCTTTGTTCTAACAGTCTCTTTTTTCTCCCTGTCTCTTCTTCTTTGTGTCTCTTCTCTGCTTTCTCTTCCTCCCTCTCCTTCCTCTCCTTCTGTCTTTGTGTGTTTACGTGTTGTGTTTCTCAGTTTCCCAGGCAGATGATGACTCCAGTCAGACTCCTCCCGACTACACAGTCAGGCCAAACCTGAAAATACACAACATCGGTGAGTGACGCTGAGCTGCTGCTGAAAGAGGAGTGCAGCCAGTTGCCAGATGCTGGTCAATATTTGGCCGCGGCTGCAAAGCTTGATTTGTGTACCAATCATTGTGGAAAAGAACCGATCATTTGTTAGTTTTTTCTTATACTCTATGGTTGGCAAAAGGAAATCCCCGGGCTAAAGCTGGCTGATGAGTAAAACCTTTATTTCCTGCTCCTCAGAATGTGCGACTGGGGAATACCAGACGCTGCAACTTAATTCAGCAACAGTGACACACATTATGAAGTGTATTTACACCATTCAAACAAAATGAACTCACATAACCCTACTTTTATACAGCTGTGAAGGATAATTCCAATTTCTTTCAACATGTATCTTTTTTTGAAAGTTTTGACCATCTAATCTATACATTTTGTCATATTAGGAAACTAACTATAGTAAGCTAAAATGACATAGGCCCAGATAGCAACCCTTACATAGTCCATTTGTCTGTCTCATTATGAATTTAAATGTTTCCTTGATGACATTAATTCAGTCAGCAGGCCAACTCCACATTGTCCTGTACGAACATTGTTCAACATTTAGATCCAGAGTGTAGAATCGACTGTAATATCTTTTTCTGTCACCTGAAAAGTTTCTCATACACAAGTGTCAGAAATACACCAGTATAAAAAAGACAGACATTTTTTTTGTGTGTGTGTGTGTCGTGTCCATATTTTACCTGGAAGATGATACCTAAAGAATGAGTGGTTGCTTCACTGCTCAAAGCAGCCCAGACAAACAATGTCAATTTTTGTGCTTTTGAGCTTGTCTCCATCACTGGATCATAATCATGCACGTAAGGAAAACGGTGTTACAGCTTTCACTACAAATGAAGCTTGTCTAGTGATGATTTCATATAAAGGCTTAGTAACTGAAGTATTCACTCAGGAAGGCAGCTGAACCCCCCAAACAGATTGCGTCTTTTAAACTACAGTGAACTGCGACTTCATGTGAACCACTTGTTTTCTTCTGATTCAGACAGGTCCTGTAATACTGTTGTTTTCAAGTCCCACTTCAGACTTCAGTCACTCTCTTGTGTTGTGAGTTTATAAGCCTTCTCTCTTGTTTACCCTTTGGCCCTTTAACAGACATTCTTTGAAATCATTTTAAATTCAAATTTTCAACCGTAGACTTTAACTGGGAGACAAAACAAGACTCTATTACTATTAAATTTTATTTACTTGTTTTTTTTTTCATCTTTTTTGTGTCTACAGAGTTGAACGAAAACAGTTCTTTGCCTCATAAAGGGTTGAGACTTACTATTTTGCAAGTCCTTGAGGACATATTCTTACATTTTTACATACTGTAGTGCAAATTTTTTTTTTTTACTTTTTTTTTCGTTTTTGTTTTTATTTACATCAGTTTAACCCTTATATCACAAGTTTTAATATTATGTATGTACTGACTTATATCTTAACTACTACAGTAAATGTAGTAGTTGAAAAAAAAAGAAAAAGAAAAGAATCTAAAGAAAGTTTGTCATCAACCAAAGGGGACATGTATTTGTTGTACTAAACCATGGTCATCCATAAAAAGTGCATTTGAAAATCAAAGAAAATGTTTTCACCGAGTTGAAACTTCAGAAAAGAGGAACACAGATGACTACTGACACATTTGTGATAATGTTTATCTCTCCATTGGAAGTGCTGTAAAAGCCTGTGACCTTGGTTAAAAAGTCTTTTTTAATGTGTGCTCTATTGTGTAATTTTGCAAACCTATCACTGCAAATGTTAAAGTAACTCCCCAGATTTTATATGCAAAAAAAAATGATCAGTCTTGAAAGTAAATATGCAAATATCCAAAAGTAGTGCAAAAATATTTCCAAAATTTCCTTCATATTTAAACCAACATTATTATTCTTGGCTTAATTTCTCAAGCCTCACTTCTCTTCTGCTGCTGCTGTCTCAACAAAAGGGACAGGTTACTCATGATCCCCTGCAGGTAGTGCACCGACAACTACCTTATACAACCAACTATGAAAAAAAACTTTCCCTTTGTCTAAACTTGTACAAGTTTGCATCTCTTTGAAGCACTAAAAGCAGTAACCTGTGTGATAAAGTGCATCAAAACTGCATTAAAATTTAATAGCCTTAAATAAACCCCTGCCTACACACACACTTTCAGACTCAAACACACACACACACACACACAAAGGTAAAATCTTCCATGTCTCTGTGGAAAATCTCACAAGGTCAGGAGAGGTCTTGTAAGGAATGAAAGGTCCGTGTTTACCTAAGGAGAAAGCATGTCAGCGAGCGACTCGATTGTGCAGCTGAGTGCTTACATAAACCCTGGATTTTTCCTCTTTTTTTCTCTCCATTCTCATCTCAAACAAAAAGCCTCTTTCCGGGGAATCATTTAGCACACTTGTGTGTCTGGGAGATGTGGGCAGTCTGTGACGAGGGGCTAAGAGAGTGTGACCTGCCCAAGATGGAAACTGAGACCAGAAGAGACAGAGCGAGGAGAGCTCTTCAGCCATCAGCGTCGAGTACCTTGAGAGAGATTGAGAGAGAGAAAGGCTGAAAAGAGAGATAAAGACTGAGAGAGAGGGACGAAGGAAGGAAGAGAGAAACAGGCAGAGACAGAGATAAAACCAGAGAGGGGGCAGAAAAAGGGGGGCAGAGGAAGAAAGGAAAGCTCAGTGGTGGGCGAATTGCTCAGCAGTAACTCCGGCTCAAGCTTACGTACAATTTAATATAAAAAAACACAAACTGGCAGGGAATCATAAAAAATCACAGCCTCGAGCGTTGTGATGCATTTTACTGAATACATTTGGAGGGATAACAAAATCAGGACACACAGACTTATGCACACAAACACACACACACACTTTAAAACAAACCCATAGCCCTGATGCCACATCTGACCGCTGGACACCCACTCCCTGACTCACCCTGAGGACCAGACCGGCCCACAGACTGGCTCTGCATCAACAAATCTCTGCCTCTCGCTCCACATATGTTTGGACTCGCTGTCAACCTTGTTCCATTATTATTAGCTCGGCTCCTACGTCACATTTTCCTTATTTATCTCGGTGTCTTAAGGATAATTCTGGTCTGTTCCAACATGCAGCTTCAACCGTCTCTGTGGGGAAAAGCGAGACTGTTCCCAAACTGCTGAAATAGAGAGCCGTGGCGACAGACAAGGAGAGAAACATGAGCAGGAAGGTGTTTATACAGGTTTTTTATGCAAATCTGTAATTCAGCCAAATTCCGCGCAAGACAAACTGAAGGCGGATAACAAGGCAACCTGACGCGTCGTCAGAGTCTTGTGTGAGCTTGTCTTTCTCGCCCCATTAGGAAGTGTCCAACTCTCATTTTTTACCTCAGTGAGTTCATTATGTAACACAAACAAGGACAAGAACCAAGATGTGACTTGTGCTTTAGTCAAGACCATGTAGACCAAGACTGAGCGGTTATAGTCAGTGTTGAATACTCGCTTCTGATTGGTCAGAACCTCATAATTATGTCAATTAAGTCTGAACAAGAAGAACAATGATACATCTTTTCAAATCACTCCACAAATAGGAGTTCAGCACATTTATAAAGTGTGTGATTTCACCTGTTTCTGTTGACAATGTGGCAACAATATGAGTTTCCAATAGAAGGTATGCATTCATGTCATTTCTCCTCTGGGACAAGCCCACTTCAGTCCGACTGAGTGGAAAAACAAACCCCACTTAACATTGCAGAGAGAGGCAGAAAACATGGTGAGACTTGGAAAATGTGGAATTTGACATGAAATTAAGGGCAGTTGGACTCGACATTGATTTGTTAAAGGTCCCATATCATCCAAAAATCACTTTATTCCTTTTTGAATATCTGCAGAAAATCAACCGTTTGCTCAAGATCAATTCCGTAAAAACATATAATTCTACACTCTTTACTGCATTAAACAAGCCTTGAATGATCGATATATATCCTGTATTTAAATCTAAAGAATTCTTTGAAAATTTGCTTCCATCTTCCTGGTGTCATGTTTCAGTTTGGGGCTGCTCTGCACCAATGAGCAACAGTTTGTGTGTTCAGAGCATGTAAAACTGAAAATACTTCACTTTTCTTTGATCCAAGACTTGAATTAAGTGTTTTGTACATAGTTCCTCACAGTTATTAGCCTTTAGCCCTGGTTCTCCTGACCTCATAGAAGTATAGAAGTTCATATTGCAGTGAAAATCGAGTCAACATTGAGTAAAAGCAAAAACCGTCCTAAAAATCAAATCAGCTTATCTTAGGCGCAGGAGATTTTGTAAAGATAGAACCATAAAACTTTTTTCATGTGTTCCTTATGCATCAGGGTATCTAAAAATGTGTTGTAAAGATTCCCACCTTATTTTTAAATGTTTTTTTAGTGTCTTTTAATGTAATTTTAATGTCCTGGAATTCAAAATCTTTATTTTGGGACCTTAAGCAGATATGAGATTAAAATGCGATTAATTAGATTAATTAATTACAAATCCTGTAATTAATTAGATTAATTTTTTTAACCGCCTGACAGCACTAATTTGTACCTGATTTCAGCTCCAGGAAAACACACAACGCAAAGCCTGAAAGCTACGAAAGCCTCAATATGATTCAATTTACAGTATACAGTGTATTGACCCAAGTGAATACACATATTATCTATTTGTACTTTTGGTATTTAACATAGACTGTATTATTAAAAGACCTATAGTCTCTGCGACAGTATTTAAGTGAAGTTGATATCAAATACTTTATACAACACAACTAGAGCTGCTTGTGCTGGAGTCCTTATTTAAAAACTGTGTTAGCCTCAGTTTAAGTTAGTTTACAAATCATGTTGAGCACAAGGTTCATCACACAAAGTCAAAAATGAAAAATGTTTCAGTTATGAAAAATATAACTGAATAAATTGACAGATTTTGTAATTAAAGGAATGATTTTACCCCAAAACACAGCAACGTTAACTACACAAAATGGGAACCGCAAATCCAGCTTCCGTTGCCTGGATTGTTTCTGTAAACTGCAGCGATTCATCAGCTTCTCCTTTCTTTGTCTTTTGGTAGCTTGTCAAAAGATCTGATTGCTTTTTAAACGCGTTCGTTCAGTCAATCATGCAACAGCTCTTCCCCATTTTTTGATTTTGTCAGAGTTTAGACGGTATTTAAGCCAATGCTGCCTCTCATCTCCCTCTTTCTGCCACTCAGTGGGCATAACCACAGTGGCTTGCTGTGACATCACGTGCATACCCTCTACATATTAGATTATATGCTTACGACTATTGAGTGAGTGTGTGGAAATTTTGATGTATAGAAGAAAGAGGAATTTGTTGCCACGTGGCCTCTCCCTCTAAGCTCACGCTGCATTAATCTCATCCATCAATACACCGTCTGTTAATTAGACTATATAGCTCACCACTGAAAGCTATTAACTACAATCAAGATTTAAAATTAGAATCAAGCCATGAATGTTTTTCAGGAAATCCCACTAATAATGTTATCAGACAATACCCAGGCGATTTAGTAATATCCCTTTCACAACAAAATACCAGAGGTAGCTTTGTTCCTGACTGAAAACACACAAAAGAAATCACAGCAGATATGTTAGAAACATATGAGCACAACAGCTTTAATTATAACAAGCTGGAAATACCCTCTGAGTCTGAACTGACTGGATTTGCCCTTTATGAAGGAGCGATTTTTACATTAAAACCTTCTGAAGCACACCTCTGCTCTGCTTGTAGCTGCTATCAACTTTAATATGCATTATGAATAGTGGAGATCCGTCATGGTAGAGGGTTTTATAGCAAATAGGTCTCTTGCCACAAACTTGCTTTAAGAATTCAGCATCAGTCTCACCGCTTATTGCGTGAATTAATCATAACTTTATAGCTTCCTGCAGCAAGGCTTCTGTGCATTCTTCCATCTGTGACAGACTTACCCTTACTCCTTCCTCTCGTATTGAGTGTGTGCAGCAGAAGTGGGGGGCTAAAGGCTGAAACATAAATAAGGTGTTGGACCAGAAAATACAATCATAAACAGATCATTTTTCGGGGGGGAACAGTTGGCACCAGCAGCCTGGATTTAAATGGTCTGATTAGCATATTATGAGCAGATTTTAAAGAAGTTTATAAAATATGCTTTTGTTGCATGAATCAAACTAAACACTTTAACCCAAACTGCCTGCCTGTTGTCTCTGTTACGAATGACATTTTAAAACCTTTGGATGAGAAATAAGTGGATCTAAACCTGAGTTTCTGATAGATTATTGCTCTATCAGTAACTTAATCACAGACATTTAGCCTCCAAAACATGGATACAGGATACGACATGACACAACATTTTATCTGATACCATAAGATACAATGATAAAACACGTAACAACACAGTTAATGATACAAGAGACATACAATACGTCAATACACAATAAAAAATATGAAACTACAGGGTATAGGATATGGCTCTACATGGTATATGACACACCATGACAAAACACCATGTGTTATAGATACAACACAGTATTTGATACAACACCATATGAAACAATATGACAGGGTATATGTTAAAATAGCATAGAATAGAATAGAATAGAACTTTATTGTCATTGTAACAAGTAGAACGAAGTTGAAGTCACAGCAGCAATCAAGAAAACGAAAGTAAGAAAGTGTATAGAAAGTGCAAAATGAGAAAACAGATGATGGCAGCTTGTCCATCATTCTCCAGTTCAGCCAGCCTCCACCTCCACAGGGTCCAGGACTGAGCTTCTTCAGTCATGCTCCATCTCTGTCTCCTAGATCCTGTCTGCTCACAACAGGTGAAGCTCTTCCAATGTGGTGTTGGTGTCTGATGTTAGCTCCATTAGCCATATCTGTGAATAGCATGATGCTACTCTGCCCTCTGGTATTCCCTCTGTTGCTGGGTTAGAATGGTTAGCTCATCCATCTTATTGGAGATAGATCTTATGTTCCCAATAACAATGGATGGAAGGACAGGTCCATGTCATCACTTCTTAGCTCACCCCTGAGAACCAGCACGTCGTCCTCACCTCCTTCTCCTCACCTTGTGGGAAGACATCAGGCCTTACACCAGTTAGCATTGACAGGCTGCTAACAGCTGAGTTCACATGAAAACAATGTGGTCATGGTTACATGTAGGATCTCCAGACAAACACAGGGGAAATAGTAGTAAAAATATCATTGAAGCCACAAAAAGTTTGGTGTTTTTGGTTTATGAAACAATATAATATTAACCAGTATATGATACAATCATACCACACTTTGTTTGTTATGACACTGTATAGTATTTCATACAGTAAAACACTAGATATGATATGATGCTACACGGTTTAGACCAGGTTTAAGGTTTTACAGTCCAACATGAACGAAGAAAGACTTATCGAAAGAGGGAAGTGTGGGAACTCCTCGGTCTGTGACTCCAGCTTGTTGGGCTGAACATGCAGCCGGTGTAAGTTGAAAAACACAGTCAAGACAGCACAATGGAGTTGCACTGCAGACATACCTGGTGTATTTCAGGCGTTATGGCTCTCATTCTGCCTCAGAAGACGCCATGAATGAGCCTGACACCAAATCTTTTTAATTAAGCAAACGTTTGTGCTAAGATTTGTGGGTAATATTGAGGTTCTGAAACTAAGCTAGTAGCCCTCAGTGCTAACGCTTACTTCAACACTGGCAAGTTTCAAGCACACAAAGACAGAAGTGCTTTGTAGCTGCCCTCCCCTAAGGTGAAATTAGTAGATTCCTCTTTTTTTGGACGCTTTTCATGGCTTTGTTTTAGGACAAAAAATTTGGCAAACAGCATTAGCTCGTCTTTGTTCTCTGTCCCTCTGTAATGAAGGTGAATGTCGGGGCATGTTTTGGCATTAGGCCATTGATCTACATGTATTGATAGACCCAGTGTATCTAAGTTGACCCCCCTCGTCTGAGTTATACAGCTGTAATCATACATGATGGGTCCATCGCCTCTTGTTCTGAACGCATCACTGCGAGTCGACCACGGCTGCGGTGGTGTTGGCGGGAGGATTTATCAGAGCAGACAACCTTTTCCCACTCATCGAGAGTCTGGAGCCAGTGTGTCTTATCTCACTGTAAATGCCTTGGGGGTGTGTAATGTGGACAGGAGAGCTGCCCTGCATGCTCGTCTGTTGTTGTACCCCATACAGACGAGAGTGAACTAGATTGTGTGCTGGGAAATTGATTGCTGTATCCCACAATTGCGCTGTGATGTTAGGTGTCCTACTGTGGACCTTTGATAACTTGTTATGGCCCGAGGCGTCAGACGTCCCCCACATTTATCTTCCAAGGACGGTCTCTCTAAATAGCAGGGGTTTTGAAGAGGTGCATGTTGTGAATCTTTAGTGATTGTCAGAGCTGCTTGCACTCACAAACAAAAACTGTGGGATCGCGTGAAGTGAAGCCATCCACATGTGAAAACTGCGCGGTACCTCATTTCTTCTGTTCACTGAGGAATAGTTTTAATTCTAGAAACTCTTGAAACTTGATGGCGAGAAGCTCCAGCACCACACACAAGCTTTTCCCGTCTGTTTTTCTGCCAGAGTTCATCTCAGTGCACAAAGGTGTGAACGTCAGCGTTTGTCTGTCGCGTAACAGACAGACGCTTGTTCCTAAAGAACAGCTCTGACATGGACAAACGAGAGTGGTCGGATGGTTCAGACAGCAAAAACAAAATTCCAGACATTCATCAGATATCAGCTGTCATGTCCTTGTTGTCTTGGAGTGTTATCTCTCATCACCTCCGTGTTTTTACTTGTTGCCAATTACTGCCTCTTTTATATTTAGCCAACCCTCGTCGAGGCTCTCACATCGCAGTGAAACAGCATTTTTGAAAACTTGAGCTGATGCATTTTTTTGTAGAGAGCCAGTTTGATTGATGGAAGATGGGAACTTCATTTTTTTTTTGCACATCATTGCGACAGAATAATAAATTAAAGTAATGGAAAAAAAGAAAAAACCCAAATTTCTCCGTCAGTTGGTGCAGCTTATCAAACTGAAACATCCCTTCTTGTATCAAAACAAGTAGTTATCTTCTTTTGGGTGTAATTTTCGGCTGTTAAACCGAAATAATTTCCTAATGACACAACATCAGAGGGGCATCTCGAGGCTCTCATCTCTCGTCTTTCAGACATTTCTTTCTTTTATGTCTGATGCTGCAACTCTCTGTTGCACTTAGGTTGGTGACTTGATAGATATAATAGTTTTTTTCCAGCATCTAAATGCAGCCAACCCAGGTTTTCCTCAAAGCTGTGCAGACTGTATAAGCAACATTACTCTGTTGTTGTTCTTCTTTTTTGTCTTATTTTGGCACATAATAACCCTCTTGATTTAATAGGAAGCATTATGAGGAGACGGAGCGTAATGACTCGGTGTAATCCACTTTTTACTGAATATTACAAAATGTGTTCTCCCAGCTTTTTTCTCTCTGTCCCCTCCAGCTAATGTTCTGTTGTGTCTAATCAATGGCGAGGCCATAGTAATTTGGTTTGATTGAAATCCCTGTAGGATAAAAACATCATTAGTGTGAAAAGAGGAGTACATGGAGGAAAAGAACAGATCAGAAACAAAAGTGTTTTTAATTTTCCATCCCACAGGGGAACGGCCATATGTAGCCGTGCTGATGATAATTGGTGGTTTGTTGATAATTGCATCATGTCTCTTTCTCTGCATATGTTAAAGCACAATTTGCATGCACCACACATTACTTTTAGATAGATGAATTAATAATGTCGTAATGGTTCATTGCCTTCTGTCTGGCACACACGCTGTCTCTCTGGCTCTTTCACACTCGCTCTTTCCTTCTCTCCTTTTCTGTGTCTGTCCTCTTCAGATGAGTTTAACCCCGAGGTCCCCAAACTGGAGAAAAGTGTCAGCGGCAGCAGCCCATCACGTGACCGCCTTCTTCTCACCGTGGCGATGCTGCTCGTGTCGGCCGTGCTTTTGTCCTAGCAAACTGTCTCGGGGAGTGACGCTTCGTGCACAGCTGGACCGCCTTGTCCAAAGGGCTTCGTATCCACCAAGATGTTGACGTGAACAAAGACGAGACGAAAACGAGCCGAGGTGAAACAGAACCCAAAATCCAGACAACACAGAAAAAAAACACCCTTGAACTTAAACCTGGACTATATAAAAAAGGAGAGGCCTTTTGCTGTCATCTTCACACCAGTGTGTTTTGACACTCCATGTGTTGTTGGACCATAATCATGTGAGATCCACAGCATTTCACGCAGGTGTGGAGGTAGAACCTTATCCAGAATCAGACTCCTGTGCTGCTATCATGTCTGTGGACTTGTAATGAGTTGGATGTAGAGTACGCTTCTTCTTATTGTAGCATGGATATCAAAGCACCGGAGGAAAATGTAAAGAAGATACAAATATGGACTTTGGCGCGGATTTGAAGGCCTTGGACTTCCGACAGAGTAAACACAGACGGATGAAACATAACTTAGATGTAGTAAAGAGGAAGTTAAAGCGTGGGACTGATCTCACTTGGAATATACAGGATATTTATGTAATCAGTCAGTTCTGAGAACTGCTGCTGTTTCCCCGGACATTGAGGAATGTTTTCACGCTGGTGTGAGCGAGCTGCTGGTAATAAGAGCCTGAGGTGTTTCTTAAGAAAAGGAGAGACTTTTTTGAGGATATCCACGGGCCTTTCAAGAATCCATTTTCTCCAGACATCAAAAATACCCCCGGCTTTGTGATAGGTGCGGCTGCAAAGCCTTCGTTTCTTAGAAGATAGCGAGTGCCCTCTTAGAACTAGTCCTTTGTCTGCGTTTCCTGCCTTCACTCTTTAACAACCTGGAAAAAATACAGACCCCGGACTAGTAATTTGACGGCACTTAGACATGGTAGATGTGTGTTTTTTTTTTGTTCCAATGCATTTACCTTCAGCACTCCCTGTGGAAGTTTCCAGAGGATGTCAAACCTTTCTCCTTGCAGCAGTCATTCAGAAGAGCACTAATTTGCAATTTTTCAAAAAAAGAAAAGGAAAAAAAAAAGACCCTCTCACAGCAGCAAGTTCCCTTTTAATCCCAGACAACCCTGTCAAGTCCTTTTCCACTTCAGAGGTGCCCAGCCAATCAGCGCTGATGCCCATTACTGCAGCCACCCTCACCATGGTAACGACCCCATACAGTCGCCAGAGTGCGGCAGGTGCCTGAGGAGAACTTGTGCTTTGAGACTCAATAAAACGCTGCCGCCATTTTGTTACAAAAAAATGAAAAAACCACAACAAAGACCAAAAAAAGGGGGAAAAAAACAACACGTGTGAATGTGCAACTTAAGACGAGTTCACTTTTTTATATTGTTATAAAGGACAACGTAGGCTGGCATTAATCAGAATTACAATGTTGTGCTTTTTTAATTTATTTACTTTTCAAATGTATTTATTTTAACATTAAATATATTATTTATCTACCTAATTTATTAGTGTGCATTTGTAGGCCTCTGCTCTATAAGCTATGTGCCAATTTTTTATTCTTTTTTTTAAACCGTGGAATTTTTACTGCAGCGTTTTGCTTGTGTAGATAAAACAGGGCGACGTGATTCAGCCTGACAAAAAGAGGAGAGGGTTATAGGTTACGACTAATCAGTAGGGACGTACACTCAGAAACCCTACTCTCATGTAACAGATACTGCTAACAAGATTATGTTGCTGAGGAGCATGTCATAAACCAACTGTGATGCACAGACAGAGATGTTCAAAGGGAGGGCAGCATTCCTCCAGTGCTGCGCTTGCAGAATCGAAGGAGTGTGCATCGTAATGTATATTTATAATACATGCCGGTTATGGAATGTGTGTGCTTGTGCACAAACAGTATGAGTGTGTGGCTTTATCTGCCTGCTCCGTGTGTGTGTGTGTGTGCAGGTGAGTGAGTAAGGGAGAGTGTGGAAGTGTGCAAGAGGAAAAATAAAAACATATGTGTGCACAATTTGCGTGCGTATGTATGTAGAATGTGTTTGTCCGCGCTTTTTCAAGTATGTGGCATTTAGAAATTTCGTACCCGTTAAAGGAGTTGTTTGTAGGATCTGAATATGCAAGTGCGTCTGAGAGAATGTGCTCTTCTGTATTGTTAGTTTACGGTACGGGGTTTTTGTGGGACGCTGGGCGAAAAGCATTTACCTGATGTTGAAGACAACCACAAGAAGTGTTTACCTTTGACGAGAATGATAAGAAAAAAACTGTAAATTGATCCAAGAATGATTAAAACCGATTAAAATCTTTTGCAAATTTCCTTTTTTTGTGTATTTGTTGATGAAATGTGCAGCCTCTGTGTGCCCTTTTCTTCCTCTGACTCCTTCACCTCCACTCACCCTGCTCTCGCTCCTGTTTGTTTACCTTGAGCACTTCTTGAGTGCTCCCTCCTCCTCCTCCTCTCACACTCCACTTTTAGACGTGTTGGTTGTGAGCGGACATGTGCTCAGACAGCTCTCCCGCTGCCTGTACTGGCGGTGTAAAACCCTTTCTCACACGGCCCATCCTTACAGCGCCTCACTTCCATTTCACAAACACTTCTCCTGCCATAAAACATAATGACAGCGTGGAGGGGGGGAGTCACAGCTCCACATCGCCCACTCAATCCATCTCTCTTCTTTAGACGAAAAAGTTAAAAACACCTGCAAGCCATTCATGTCTCCACAAATCTGTCTCTCGCCATCACTCCACGTCTCTTTGCCTCTTCTTTTGCCCCTGTCAGATTGTTTTGAATCTCTGTGCACAGGACGGAGAGCAGCAGACGATGTGGAGGGACAGAGGTCTCTCCTGCTCTAATGTTCACGTCAGAGCAGATCCAGAGTTTATCTCTGATTTCATTTAACCAAAGACAGAAGTTTCCCCCAATTTCAGAAATGGGTCACAAACTGCACAAGTGTAAACAGCAAGCTAGTGCCAGGAACATTTCAAACTTTATTTAATAAGCTTTACTTGAGTGACAAAGTGTGAGTCATACTCAACCCATCACGTCCTTTTCACAGCTGTTTGACGGAACAGCTCCTGATTTACTCTGACATCTCTGCATTGAGCTGACAGGCTGATAATTGTTGAATATTACAGTAGGTCTTGGCTTACACTCCTTTAGCTACTTATATGTTTGGACTTGCACATTTCTTGTTTATAGTGTGTTGACACGGGGAAACAGGAGAAGGTTTTAGCGTCTGCTCCAGGGCCTGAGTTGACAACCTAAAACTGTCGTTTTTGCAGGGGAATCGTCCTGCTTAGCTCCTGGCACCAAGGCGGCGTCCTGTTATGTAAGAGACTTAACAGTCACATTTACACCCCAACTTCTTGTCGGGAAAGCTTATGTTATGCTCGCGCCCAAATGAAACCTTTAATTGAGCTTACCGTTCAAATGAGAGGATCAGGAGAGCAGCAGCGGATTAAAGAATCCCTACCTTTCCCCTGGAGACCTGGCTTCATGTTGCAGTGTGAAAAAGACATCAGACAAGCGCTCTGTCCAGACTTTAACTGAGGAAGACGTCCCATTAGCAAAAGGAGATGACCTCGTCCTCGTTTGAAGGCGTATTATCGTTTTCTGAATCATTTACTGTGAGATCAGCCATCTGCAGCCCGGGCAGGCCTGCGCCGTCGAGGAGAATTCCCCTGACGAGCTGCACCGTCTGGCCCCAAACAATGAACCAGATGCCTCCTCCTCAGAGAACTTGTTATAGCCCGGGCCATCAATAAGACAATCACTGACACTGCAGCGCTGCCTTCAAGTGCTCTTTGGAAACTCTGGTTTCAAGGCTGGGAGTCGTAAAAATGATTTGTGGCTCATTCAGAGGCATTCTGGACAGAAAATGATATCACTGACAAATCTGGGCTGTTTTTAGTGTTTTTATTTTTGGAAGAGGGGAGAAAGTTGGAGGAAACTTTAGTCCAGCTCTCAATGTACACCTCACACAGCTGTTAGAGGATGACTGTGTGTGAATAGAGCTCCGGGGCTATGACTGATGACTGACAACAGCTCCTGCTGCCCAGGTAATGAATCATGCATGTAGACCTGCCACATGTATGACACGCACACATTAAAAAAAGTGAGCATGACAACATACATCAAAACCAGCTGTGTTTAAAACAGGTAAAACTTGATTTTCCTCTGCTCTTTTTTAACCTTGAATGCACAAGTCTAACCTCTTTGGTAAGCCTTTAATTACATTTTAACATGTTTTTTTTTTTAATTATAGCAGTTACTTGATCACAGCTTCGCATTAATAAAAGAACAACATGTCTCAGTTTTCTCTGTAACTGCTTTAAGCCTCAAGAAAAAAAAAATCACAACTTGCAAATCTGTTCTCCCAGTTGCTAGGAAGCAAATCCAGACACTCAAGTTAATGCAATATTCTATTCCTCCTATAGGTGTCGCCAAAGCTTTCCTCTAGCTCTCCTCCTCTCCTCCACTGTGGCTGGAGGCTGCCGGTGTGTGATGTGCACAGGTCATCTGAACAACGTTATGTAACAGATCTACTCAAAGTGCTGCATGTTTTTTCCTAAAAATCTAATGCAGCAAAATAACCCAGAGTGCTGAGACGGTTTGAATAGATTTTTCTATCTTTGGTCTTTTAAGCAGCTCTGAAACCTTTAAGCTGCTGAAGTTCAGTGGAAGTTAAATGTAATATCCGACCAAACTTATTCAACATCCTGTCTGTGTAGTCTGTGTCCAATGATCAACACCAGTGAGGCCAAACACTCACAAAGCAAGATTTAATGACAAAGTGGTCTCAAATAGTTATTTTTCCCTAGATATCTACAGTGCAGAATAAAAACAAAACAGTGAAATATTACGTAACTGTTGGAGGATCAGCTGACCTACTGTACCAACAGTTGAGTCAACCTCTACGGATTATTCCGGAGCGTCATCACAGATTAGATAAAAATAAACTTTAGTTCCGAGAAACACTAACTGTGTTTTGATGTCAGCTATTTGGGATTTACATGAAAATGGATGTTTTTGTCATCCTAATCTGTAAATGGAGGCTGATGTCTGTCTGCTCATGTAAACAGACGTCAGGGGACTGACAAAAGGAAAACTTGGAACTGTGCCATTTAGTACACTGGGATGTTTTTAGTGGAGATTGTGGGGCATCTCCTTCTCAGTCATTCAGATTTGATGTTTGTGTCTTACATTTTTGATGTCATTCATGTGTTAGGGTGATGTAAAACCCAAATTTCACTCCTACCACATAACCTGGGAAGCAACCCTACCACCATTGCGACAGGGATTGCAGCCCCTGTACATGGGGCGCCTGCTTTACCAACTAAACTTAGTCTGTCCCCTGAGAACTGTAGTTTTTAACGCTTCGAAAGTGATTTCATTCAAAACTGGTTTGTTGAGTGTGGCTAACATTAGCTGA
The DNA here is from genome assembly GCF_033239565.1 of Halichoeres trimaculatus. NCBI lineage: Eukaryota > Metazoa > Chordata > Actinopteri > Labriformes > Labridae > Halichoeres > Halichoeres trimaculatus. The sequence continues at coordinate 11,271,167 of NW_027437192.1, forward strand.
GCTTTGGGCCTCCTTGCAGGTTAAAGCCCTCTGCACACCAGACGCGTATTTTTCGCATAAATACTTTGCATGTTTTTTTTTTTTTTTTTTAACCTACTGTTTTTCAATGCAAGCATTCACACCAGTCTTTTAATCAAAAATGCTCGTTGTTGACAAGTCACACACCTAAACATGCAATATTGATAGTGTTAGTGTCACAGCCACTGGTTCTTTACGACAAAAGACAAAAAAACTACAGAGACAACGATTACAAAGACCTTGTTTGGAGGGCAATAGCTGCAGAGATTGCATATGACCCCTTCAAATTTTTCGCAATTTTGTGCTGTTTATTTACATCCCCATTGGTGTGCAAAGGCTTTGACACTGCTTTTGCATGAGGTGGTTAAATTAAATTTCAGTTTAACCAGACAAAGACTACCAACAACTTTATCTTCCATCCTTTTTTAAGTTGTGTATTTTCTTCTGGCTTTGATTTCGTCTAATTTTGAAGATTTGCCATGTCATGTTTTATGTTGTTTAGTTTTTTTCACTGTTTTGCTCAGTTATTCTTTCTCCTGTTGTGTTGTCATTCCCTTGTGTGTGACCATAGACTGTAAAAAAAAGAGGACGCCCGCTTGTTCGGCTCGAAGTGAGGTCTCCACAAAAACTGCTCCCCCTGGTGGCTGGCTGCAGTATAGGTTAAGAAATCCGGCTTTCCAGCCATTCCAGATAGGCTGTGGTCAAACTTTAAATAATGAATACTCCACGTAGAAATTTTTATCACGTCTGATTGTTGTGGTCATTTGAAGATATCATTTGGCTGCCTTGTATTGAAGCCTCTTTTTTCTGAAAAGTTTTGTTTTCATCAGTTATACAAGGTTAAAAACAAGGCTTTACATAAGGTTTAACGATGATTGACAGCTGCCGTTCTCCTGTATTTTTTTTCAGGGATTGTAAAATATGTCGGGAGGTAGAGTCAAGAAGTGATTAGACCCTCGAAAGAAAAAAGATAATAATTGTTTTTGTCACCCAGCCCCACTCAGATTCTCCCAGAATCCCTCATCATCTCTACTGCGCAGACTCTGGCTGCAATTGCTGCCAATGGCTGCGCCTGTGACGGGGGTATTTTGGCTTCAAAACCGTATAATGGTAAATGGCGGAGCCACGCTGTCCACTCTACATACAGTCTTTGTGTGTGACGTGTTTCCTGTTTTATTTTGTTAAGTCTTGCTCCCTTTGTTTCCTGTTTTTGTGTGTTTCCCTCCACTTTGATTATGCTCCATTAGTTTCACCTGTGTTCACACCTGTGGCTCGTTAGTGTGTAATTAGTCTCTGTATTTCTCCCTCATTTGTCAGATCAACGTGGCATCACAGCTCCATTTTTATTGTGGTTTTCTTTGAGTTTTCAGTTGGACTCTACTTTCTTGGATTTTTGAAGAAAGTTTTTGTTTGACCTTTTTAAAATCTTCACCTCTCTGCACGTCAGTCTCCCCTTCTTTAATTATCCTAGGTGACACTAACAAAGAACATTCTGTGCTGGTACATGATCCATCACCAGTGAACAGATTCTTCTTTTGATAAATTTAGGAAGTTACTATTTTTCTTTTTCACCACCTCGCCTCACTCATTCTGTGAAGACACTCTGCACATTAACAGTAAGTGAGTCATTTTTCTAAGACATTACTTTGAAAAAAAAAAACCCACATCTTCAAAGGAGGGATTCATAACTAAAGTGAAGGCAAATCAGGACTACCAAAGTCAAAATAGAGCAGGAGAGTATATGTAATGAGGAAAAATAGGAAAGTTTTTCCCTCTTTTAGTGTCTCAGGACACGGTTTGTGAAAATGTCATTTTTCTTTAAGAGGGTTAGACATTTAGGATTGTTAGCTTTGCTTAGCCACGACTAGCAAAAAGGCTCTAGCCTGCTTCAGTCTCAACCTCAGCCTTTTGTTTGTTTTTAAACCTTAGTGAGAAATGTTGCCAAAAGCCCAGTTTCTAACAAACAGTACGGTTTGGTACAGGTTGGCTTGGTCAAGCTTGGTCCTGTTTGCGTTTCCATGGCCAACTGTGCCCCCTCATAAAAGGCGGTGTGTAAGCTGGATGCCGACAGTCATATCAGTAATATAATAGTGTGACGCCATAGTGCGACACATTGTACTTGGCAAGCTTTATTTCAGAGACTGTGTGCCGCCAGTAGAAATGCAGCTGCTGCCTTACGGTAAATGACGATTATTTTGACCAATCAACGGTCCGCAGTGTTGTAGCTCCACCTTTCCAGATCGGATCAGTTTAGTCTGGCACCCCTACAGAAGGGTCCCAAAAAGTGGGACGTCTCGTTTCAGTTATTTGGGGGTCTGTCGGGGGATTAGTCAGTGGAAACGCTTCTTAATGCGTACCATGCCGTGACAAACGGAACTAAACCGCTTGGTGGGAACAGAAGTAAAGACACATTTAATCTGACTTAATATTGTTGCCAAATTATCTACTTTGTCACTTTATGTAGCATCTTTTCATGTCCCTCTAGTGACTCTTTCAAAACAGCAACCAGCGATAAATCTAGCGACTTTTTCAGGAGTTTGGAGAATCTTTTTTGAAAGGACACATCATCATCATCACAACGAACAGCAGGTGCTGCCACGGGCCCCTTCTCTGTTCCAAAACGCTCACAGACGGACGAGTCCTTCCTGCTAGTGCAGCAGTCCCTCTCAGCTACATGCTAATGTATCGCACAGTCGTGAAAGTTCATTTGTAGCTCTAAACATATCAGCAGTGTCTTTTACTCACCTTCTCCTCTCTCCTACAGCATCCATGACAATTAAATGCAAATGGACAACTATGAAGCCAGGCAATTATGTCATTTAGCAACTTTCAGTACAGTCAGTTTCCTTCCTGAGGAGTTAGCTACACTGCTGAAACAGCACAACACTTGATGTGGAACGCTTTTTAAAGCGGTAAACACTGTATTTCAGTGTTGGTTTTTGTATCTTTGGGAAAAACTGAGGCGGGGATAGCTTCCTGTTTCCAGTGTTCAGTGATAATCAAAGTTACCTGCTTGCTAGTGTTAGTCTCTTTGTAGCATATGGGTGTTTAGAAACTTTCTTTAGCCCCTAGCAAGAAAGCAACCAAGGATTTTTTTTTTTCCTTTCGATAATGCTAACTATAACAGTACAAGGTGAATACACTAAAAATGTTGCTGTAAATTTTACAGTAACTTTAGTTTCTGTCTTTAGAATGTCATCACTAAGTCTTCATTTTAAGTATGATTTCTGTATCGTTCCCAACAATCCTTTGTGATTTAAAGTAATAAAACTGGAAAGACCTTTCCCAGTATGTGACATCACGGTAAAATAATGCTAAAATTACAAGAAAATACGAAGTTATGGCGTGCTTTCCTGTGTTCTCAGATTCAGACTGAACCTTCTGTATTTGCTTTTTCATCCCTTTGGTCTCAGAAGCAAAGTCCCAGTGTGTACCCACTTCTCTGGTCGCAGGTGGTTTTTCATATCCGTGTCCTCTGCTCTGAAAGTTGGCGTCGTCTCGTGGGACCACTTCAAATCTTCTCAGGATTTCGGATTGGGTTTGACAGTCCTGCACTGTGACTCAACTCCTCTCCTCTCAAGACAGAAACTGACCTAAGTGGAGGTTTGGAGCTGAGAGAAAAGATGAGGAGACATTCTGGGATCGAAAATGACATCATTCCCCAGCCCGTGGGAAATAAAGTGCCTGCGCCCGAAACAAGATGAGAGAAGATGACATGATGGTATCATCGTGATGTACGCAAGCTATCAAGGCAGGTAACAAGTGTGATGCATCAGTGTTCACTTTATTAGGTTTCAGTGTGTCTGATCTGAGTCGTGCTGCTGTCAGGGTGAGGAGGATCTGCAGGGCTCGCATGCAATCTCATTAATAGTCGCTTCTGACCTTAGGGCAGTGAGTTTCAGAGTTGAAATCTGGGATGAAAACAGTGAAGCTTTTTTGAAATGTTCTTAATTTGCTTTTATGAAATACTCAGAAAGAGTGTGATTAAAATCAAAACTGTTCACTCTACAATGACAGCCCTTTCAGATCTCACGAAGCAGACTTCCTCGGACATGTTGTTTCGAGAGGCATTCGAAATGTGAATGTGCATCTTAATTAGAACAGCGTTAAGCTTCCTAGAGGGCTTTGCTTTTGCGCACATTAATTTGGGCTCTTGCCAATCCTCTTCAGATCAGGCGACTCGTGTGTTGACAAGTGGAGGAAAGTTATCGCAGAATATCAAACAGACCACATTTGCCGTCAGCCTCTAGTAGCAGCAGCAGTGGCTGTGTGTGTGTGTGTGAGTGTTTTGAATATTAAAAAGGGCATGTTTGAATGTAACCCTGGGCCACAGGAAGTGGAGGTAGATAGCAGGCTGCGAAACCACTAAGAACTTATTTACTACAATACCTATTTACATTTATGAGGGTATCAGAGAAGTCACATTTTTTTATGTTATCAGATTTTTTCTGTTTTTCAGTTTCCTATGAATTATAGAAAACACATCTGAACTCTGCTGAAAGTTGCACAGTGTCTCAGCAAAAACATCCCAGCCAGCTCCCATGTGTGAGAAATCTGTGGATGTGAGATTTCAGATGCTTCTTGCCCACATTCACAGCCCTCGCTGCAAAATTGAGGAAAAACCGTGAAGAAATCGATGAATTTGTAATCAGAACAGGGGAAAAGGGGACTTTCCAAAAGCTTCACAAAAACCTTCATGTGGTGTGATTTTTTTTTTACTGCAGGCTCCAGATTTCACTTGTTAACAAAATCTCCTCTTCCTTCCTGTGATCACTTCCCTCCTCACGTTTTATTGATGTCTTCGCTGTCATTTGTGTGTCAAGTCTTTCAATCATCAGGTTTTATTTCTTTTAACCTCCCTCAACCTTTGTCTTCATTGTCCCCTCATCACTCCTCTTCCTCCTCCTCCTCCTCTCCCTCCAGATTTAACCGTAATCCCTCATTTCTGGTTGCTGCATCTGCACAACACTCAACAGCTGGGGACCCACTTACACTCACAGCCACAGACTTTGTACAGTGTGTGTGTGTGTGTGTGTGTGTGTGTGTGTGTGTGTGTGTGTGTGTGTGTGTGTGTGTGTGTGTGTGTGTGTGTGTGTGTGTGTGTGTGTGTGTGTGTGTGTGTGTCATACTTTGGGCATCTGGTCAAAACTTAAGCCCAGAAGTAGCTAATGCTGGTTTCCAAAAATGATGCAGTGACAGAGTGCTCATGTGGAGGACGTTGCAGATTGACACGACTAAGTCTCAAAGCAGATAAATAATACTGTTCAAGGTTTACAGGAAGCTCTGTAAAGAGGTCTGGTTTATAGTTGATACGTTTTATTTCCAGGAATTTAAATCTCTAGTTTTTAATCTTTGACTTCCACCTCTTAAACTTCAAAACAGAACAATAACACTTCCTGCACTTAATGGTTAAAATGAATGTTATGTAATGATCTCCTGCAGATATGCTACTGAATTTGATACTTTGCAGCTTCGGAGCAAAGATACTCTCAAATATCTGGACCACGTTCTATTTCAGAAATATAACTATGATTTGTGATATTGCACTCAAAGGGCATATTGCAGGTTAATTTTTTTGTAGCCATTTGTGGTGGTTTATAGTTGATACATTTTATTTCCAGGAACTTAAATCTCCAGCTTTTAATCTATGACTTCCACCTCTCAAAGCTCAAAACAACAATAATACTTCCTGCATTTTGTGGTTAAAACAGGGAGGTTGATGTGATGGAGTCTATTTTATAGAGTCTATGGATGGAGCTCAGGATGAGATACCGGGTGAGACTGATGCGGCTGCTGTCCCGTCAGAGAACTGCAGCTAAGGGTGTATTCACACCTGGATCGTTTGGGGCAGTTGTCCTGAAACAGTGGGCAGCAGTAGAGGACTTGACAACGGCAGAAGAAGAAGTAAAGAAGCCTGAAGAACAGGAAAAAATTAGTTGTACGCTCACGTGGAACAGGGAGGAAATAAATTGCCTCATTGAAAAAACTGCACGTTGTTCATACAGCGCACACTGGTACATGACCCAGCTAAACGCCATAATGCAAACTAGCTACACACGTTGTTGATGCTCCACGGCTGGTAAGAACATGACTGAATAAACAAAGATAAGGAAAATCCCCACCTTCCGGATTTGATTTCTGACCAATGAGAGTAAAAAATCAATCGCACGTGACATTTGTTGACAACTTTGGACCGCAAGAGACTTTTGCCTTGTGAACGCAAACGAACCAAGTGACAACCGCTACAATTGTATCATTTTTGCCCCTGAATCAGAACAAAGCAAATGAGCCACAGGTGTGAATACACCCTAAGTCTTGGTTTTCTGACATTAGATCAGTGGATAGACCTCTGATAGACCCCTCTGTCTTTCTCTCTATGGGCTTTATCATGACGGCTCAAAGCACATATCACAAGCTAACAGAGCTCACTCACTGGGACACCTGCTCCGTTCTCCTCTAGTTCTCCTCACAACTCCGCTGCTCTCCTATGGCCATTATTCCTCCTAATCCTGTCCTGTTCCAGGTCTCTATCTTTCCTAACAGGCTCATAATTCTAACTCAGAGGACCATCATATGGATAGGAATTGAGATTTTCCCTTTTATGATGTCACGTTCAAATGTTGGTTTTTAATGTGGAAGTACTAAAACCCGTACTAAAATGTCTCCGGAGACCCTGTGATTTATTAATTTAGGAATTTCTTTCAGGTTATTGTTTTTAAGTTATTTTCTTATCAATTTCTTAACACTTGTCTTTAACCTCCAATATGCCCTTTAAATATCAATGAGTCTTTATGGGACTTTAAAAGTCATGGGAAGTTTGTGATTTAACAAAAAACTGTTGCATGCACAGACTGGGTGGCATGAGCTGAGCTCCTTTGCATCTTCAAATTTTCTGATTATCATGACATTGTTCAGAGCTGAGGGTCATCTCTCCTTGTTATATTTTAATCACAAGTCAAATCCGAGTGGCAACCTCAGGTCTAAAAATATGATACAGTGTAGAATCTGCAGTTTGTCAAGTGTCTGCCAACAGCGGGCTCCAGATGTACTGGAAACCTCAAACACACCAAGACAACAGAAGCCATTTTCACAGCGGAAATAAACATGCTCATGGCCTGATAAAAAATGTCTTCTTTTTAGATATCAAATTTCTATATTTTGGCCTCTGTCGACGACTTGCTTCAAAACTCTGTTTCAGAAACAGACAGGTGACGTCACAGAGACTACTTCCATTTATTACACAGCCTATGATCAAATCATGAGTCGAGTAGGTGTTACATGAAGACTCTGAAACAGCATCAGCCTGCCACAAATACAGAGCACATTCCTGAATCCTGCTTAAAAAAATTTACAAAGTAGAGATATGAATAAAAGTGAATGAGAACATTTCTGTGAATCTTTCCTCTGGGGGTCTTTGGTTAAATAAAACATCAGCTTTGTCAGGAAAAATCTGCACATTTCTTCTGCTTAACTCAGTCTGAAGAAAAATCACTACTATGAAGTCTCACTTTATTAAAAAGGTTACCCATTATGCAGTTCATAAGTGATCTGTACTGCTATGAGCATGTGTCTGATCCACTTACTTCAACTGACTGCCTCACATGTCAAAAGGTATCTTGACTGTGCTCCCTGTGGGAATGTTTTCATGATTGTCATATTGACAGACCGATTCTGCAAATGTCCCTCAGTTTTCTTTTATCCAGCCTCTGATGCAAACCAAAACTGACATGCTGGGAGCTCAAATTCAGACACTGAAATGAAACTGATATGGAAATAGGTGTCATGAAAACATCCATGATGTTTCAAATAAAAAATGTTGTTTTCATCATGTTTCATTGACAGAAATAAAAGCTAGAAATCAATTCATCCGTTTGCAGCAAACAGCTCGTAACACCAGCAGCCTGCTCTGTGTTAACAGCCCTGATGATGGATGAGGTCTTCATGCAGACTGCTGGAGCGTTCAGTGACATCTCCATTCAAGAAAACCTGAAAATTTCACACATGTACACATTCAGATTTTGGTAAAACTGCAATGTGATCAAAAGAAACAAGCCTGCTATAAGATTTGTTTTACTGTGGGTCTGAGCAGCCAGACTTCAAACATCTTCATCTGTGGAGTTGGCAGAGCTGGTACTGAACACAGACTGTTACATGTGCCACTTAAAAATGAACACTTCTCCTGACTGCAGCGTGTCTGTTGGGTAGAAGCCAGCGGAGGTTGAGTTTTTAACAAGCTGCACCTGTACCCAATCTCAACCCTGCCTGCCGCAGTAAACACTGAGGGAAGCTGGGCCTGAAATGTAGAATGACTCTGACTGTAAACACAGTTTGTGAGACTGTGGCACATATGGTGCGTTTTACTCTGCTTCAGATTTAGCGTGAGTGAAATTGAAGCAGATTTATATTTTAAAAAAATCAAAAAAACCCAAAAGAATCAACCCAAATATCTGTAAATCTCTCCCTTTAAATAGAGCTCATGTCTGATATCTCACTGAGCTTCACATTAGACGACTTTTAGCTCTCAAATGGATTTTAAAATCATGGCAGACCACACGCAAACCCAGTTCAGACTGATTTCTGACATAACAATTCTTGAATCAAACACACCACATGACTCAAGACAACCATTTGACCTGTTATTCTGAACTGATGGGTCTGGTCCCGATAGTTGGTCTGGGCTGAAAAACAAACAAAAAAGGTGTGGAAGGTGTCTGCCTTCATCTCTCCCCGTTCAAAGTCCTTTCATGCTCAGTGTGAGTGGACAGCTTTGCCTTCCTATCCTTAAAAAGGGAAGCAAATCTGCATTTCACTGACCACTCAAAGTGTTTTAACCCTGTGACTGAGGGTTACAGGCGCCTCAAGCAAGAGTGTGAAAAACCAAGAACACAATCAGCACACAGTGGGCCGATGGGTGTCAGATCTACTCATCACACTGCTCGTATTCTGACTCAACAGTCATCAAGAATAGCCCAAAAAAAACAAAACAGATGAAAGAAAGAAATATCCTGTCAAAATTTGCCGCTCTGCTCACACGCTCTGGTCGTAAGAAAAAAATTCTGTACTTTTATTTTAGAAGAAGACCCACAAAGTTTGTTTTCGTGTGATATTTGTTTATGGGTAATCCACGTAGAACACAGAATACGTGAGATATCAGTTTGTATAATTTTCCTCAGTTTGGCCATAATGGGGTAATCATGTCTTTTAAAGCCAGATAAGTTGAGAAACACTCCGTTAGATAATTAACTTCATGTTTTGGGCAATGATTCCAAGATTGCCATGAGATCCCTCAGAAACTCACTAGACCATAGACTGTATAAAACATAGACGTAGTCTTCCCAACATCGCCCATCTGTTTCTTAAACAGAAAATGAAGCAAATCGGGAATAATTTTGCTTAATATTCTTAGACCGGAGGTTGCCGCTTGCTTCAGACGTGACTTAACGGTCCCATATTATGCTGCTTTTCTGCAGTTTAATATGGATCACTGATGTCTTCATGAAATGGTAGTAACATGTTTGGGTCCAAAAAAGCCAATAAATCAAGCACAGCAGCATTGTTTCCAGGCTCTCATAGCCCCTCTGTTCAGAACGGTCTGATTTAGTGGGCGTGACCTTCATATGTAAATGAGCCACCGCTGATACCGCCCCACTCTTCCACGTCACTGAGAGCTCTGAGTGCACAATGTTTAGAAAACAGCGAAGCTTGTTTACCGTAACATTACAGGCTAAAACAACAGGCTAACCGCAGCTACAGTTAGCATCCTGAAGCTAACACAGAGACAGGGGGGACACTGAGGAAAAGCTCTTACATCTGCTCCACAGCACACAGCATTTAAAATATTCACATTTCCAGGGTCAGAGGTTTGTTGGTGGATGGTTGGTAACGCGCCTGGATTCAGGACCAGTCTATTCGCTAGCCCTCTGTTGTACTGTCCAAAGTTGGAAAAGCAGTCAGCCGTGAAGTGACTAGCACACACATGCACAGTTTTATTGAGTGTAGCTGGCACATTTCATTGATAAATGAACCTTAGACACTTGGTCTTGTCTTTTTCCGAGATGAGAAGCTTGTGCATAGAATTATGCGGCTGTCTACGACCAAAGACAGAGCAGTGATGGCTCCTCAACTTCAGCAGTGGGCAGGGAGGGGGTTCGGGGGTATCTGCTCCAGTGGACCAATTAGGTCAGATTTGCTCCTGATTGGTCAAAAAAGGGAATTGCTGACGTCGGCAAATCCCCAAAATCCAAACAGCTCGTTTTAGGTCAGGATTTTACATTCACAAGCACTACTAAGTACAGGTTTTGTCATTAAATATCACATTTTATGGGCTGGGAGGAAAACCAAAGACCCACAAATTTCACTAAAAGACTTTATAAAGTGATTTTTACATACTAGAGGACCTTTAAGATGACAATCAAAACACAAAACACAATGGTACTTCTTTTTCAATCTTTCACTTGGCTCTGGGTACAGTTTTGTTGACATCTTTTGTGTGAACTGTAACACCAGATTGTCTGCTTCTCTCATTAGCTATTCCATCAGAGGCAGTCCAACTGGGTATTGTAAATATTAAACATGTTTAACATTCATGGTACCTTCTCAGGGAGGCTCTGACAGGGGCACTAAAACATGTTGTCATTCCCTAGCTGCTTAAACCTCTGCAGTGTTTAGAGCTGGTATCAAATTTATCCTGTCTTTGAGTGATGATTGGGAAAAATAACGCTGTCGGAGAAAAGGCAAAAAGAGAGAGCAGCAAAACACAAATAAAGAGGAAAACAATGAGCTGACAGTGGACATAAAGCAGAAAGGACAGCTCATAGTTGGAAAATAACTGGGAATTCTTTGGTGGGGGTCAAACCGGTCCCATTTAGATGTGATAATGAAAGCTTAGAGGGACAATTTGGACCCACCTGTCTCAAAATGAATACTTTGACATCATCCTGATGCCTTGTTTTTCTCATTTCTCATGTTTGGTGGAGATTAATGACACAATCGCTAACTTCTGCATGCTAATGTGTTGAATCATCTTTTGCAAACTGTACGCTCCACACACGGATCAAACAGCTTATCAGAGAACATGCAGGACGGCCTTGATAATAAAACCCAACGGTGGCGATCCCAGTCTGGCTCGCTGCTCTGCACGGTCGCAGATCAAAGCAAGATTTGGGTCATATTTGTATTAATAACCACTAAAATGGGTTGAAACAGCAATCCTTCACATGAGATGCTTTGTTTCTGGTTGGATTTAACTTTAATGTGTCATCAAATTTTTAGGAGTGTGCTTGTAACAAGCGTCCATTATAAGTCAAGACTCTGTGTTTGACTACTTCTTTGGTTTGCTTTGAGTTTCACTTTCACTTTACTTAAAACAAATGAGATTTTGGAACAAATCTCTTTATCCACTAATTTCACCATTAGCAGCTTTTAGCTGATCTCAAAAGTAATTTAAAAGATTAATTGATGTTAAAATGCTAATTCACAGTTTTGACAGTCTCTCCATGGCACTCTCTAATGGATCCAACTTTTTAAATCGTAACACATCTTTATTTCACTTTAATGAAGGATGATAATGATTTTCGAGTACTTCTTATCCATTATATTTCAGTGTGATTTAAATAAAAGAGAGCGTTAACAGAGTTAGAGACTTCCCAGCTCATTTCCTTTTAAATGACCCAGAGCGAACCTCACTCCCACTGTGACAACCAGAATGGGCCTGAGTGTAAGCACTGACAGACACTGATGACTTCCAGGCATGGCCTTAGTTTATCCCCGTACAGCTAATGCTGCTATCCTTAACTACTCCCTATTAGCAAGACTTTGAAGCAGTTTGTCTTTAAATGAAAAAAGAAGAAGAGTGGAGAAAGAGCTTGTGATTAAGAGACCTTTATCTTTAATCACTTCGCTCTGTATGTGACCTCTGCACTGACATGCATCAGTGTAAGCCCTCTTATAAGCCATGAGGGTGTGTTATGTGTGTTATGATTTCACAGAGTGTGAGCAAGTGGAGGTAGAAAATGAAAACAAACACGTCTATTGTTGTTTCATATCTGTTAATGAATACTGGACCAGTAAACGCAGCAGATTAGGAATGAGTAACAGAGGATGACGTGTACGTGTGTGTGTGTATGTGTGTGTTTGCATGTGGATACATGCTTAAGGCACTTCTTTTTTCAACAGATTGAAAACAAGTCAGAACAAGGTGACACGGTTCACCTGTCCTGGCAGAGCTGTTACACAACCCCTGCTCAGTGAAACACACATCACAGTCGAACTAAATCAAAGACAAGCTGGCTTTCTGCAGAAACCTGAGCTGCTTATTAAGTTATTAGCTTTATTTATGTTGTATCATTTTGCTCTTAACTACATCCCCCTTTGACAATTGGTTGTAAATTAGCTTCGGTTGATAAATCACCGTCACTTCTTTCCTCTATTCGTCTTTTCCAGGTGAATTTGTCATGACTCTCCCCACTCCCTCACAGGAGACAGATGATGCCTTTAAATGGAGTTGTGTTCATTGTGCTCATGTAAAGTCATTCTTACATGTGACTTATTCTTAATGACTCACTGATTTTGTTTTGACATATTCACAAGTGGAAATTTTTCCAGGAGGACGCTCCTTTTGACTTTGACAAACACCAGATCTAATAGAAGTTGCTTTTTAATTTTGTGAATCCTTGTTATCTCCTTAGAGATCTCATGTTTTCAATATTTATAACAATATTTATAGCTTCATATTAAATGTGCTAATGAATGACTTGAAGAACCTGAGAATGATTTTCAAGCATAGATTTTGTTGCTTATGCTAAAGTAATGACCACCTTTGAAAGAGAAATGTGGATCTTAAAAGTTAAGGTCAGCGATTACAAATAATTTACAAATTAATTCATTTATTCATTTTTCTGTAGTTTTATTTTTCCTCTTCAGTTGTAGTTTCTTGAGTTATTTTGTAACCTTTTCCTTCTCATTTTTGTTGTGTGTATTTTGTAGTTTTCTCCTATTGTGGTTTTACTTCCTGTGTTTCCCCTCCACTTTGATAATTTTTGTATTTGTTTTTCATGGACATGTAGGGAAGACTTTCTGTTCATTTGCTTCTATTTTCCTTTTTTTTAAACCCTTCAGCTGCGACATGAAACATGGTCAAATCTGCTGTTATATTTGATATCTTAATATGGAAAATATGGAGGTGAATGTCTACTGACTTACTTTTGGAGCTGGCCTCTAGTGGCAATTTGTGGAACTACATTTTTTGGCACATTTGTACTACCTGCATTGAACTGTGGGATGTTGCTACCAGGCCAATGGTATTGAGCTTCACATCCAGGTCACAACAAGACAGTAACAAAGCATGTTTGACTTTACACTTTTCATCTTTGTGATGAATATTTTTTAGCCGAGCTGACTTGTGTCAAAGCATCTCTTCATAGAGTTCTCATAAGGAATGGAAGAGTCAAGTATGGAGGCAGATGCAATACAAACAACTGATCACCACATCATAAAACCCCAGAACCATGCCTTTCAAAAGCACATGTGAATTGATTTCACTGTTCCACTTTCATCTGGTGCTTGGCACTGACTTCTCTCCACACGCCTTTGCCCTGCTGCTACAGACAGATATCACCAATCCATTAATAACAGATCATCAGCAACAAAGATCCGTTAAAGCTTCATAGTGCCTACTTCCCCACTGGCCAACATGCTGTTACACTGCTATTAATCCTTCACTAATACCACGTTTTTGCTCGAACAGTGAAATTTGCCAATGGCAACGGGGTGATTTAGAGCACCAGACTGGGCTGAGCCTCTCATATCTCCTCAGATGAACATAGCTTACTCTGTGTGCACTAATTCCCTCCTTCAAGCTTATTGGTGGAAATCCAAATGAGGGCACATCATCCCGGATAGCATCCATATGTATCCGCGCACCAAGAGGTCCAGGAGAGGCTGCGAACAGACCATCCAGCTGTTGTTCCAGTTGTGTGGTGAACACAGCGAGGATTAGTCTCTGCTCTTAAGCACAATGATAATGATTCGAAATGGCCTGGGGTCAGGGGTCAATTGTATGTGTTGTGTTCTGTGGGCGGCATAATGTGCTGCCAGTATCCTGTCTACCTTAGAAATAGAAAGACCTCTGGTCCATGTTGGCGCTCGAGTATCCGCCGTTACACCACAACTGCCGGGCTAGGAACGAAATTCAAGAAGAACAGTGATTACAAGAATGTTTAAACCCTATACTTCACACACAAATCTCGCATGTATAGTGTGTAAAATCTGGAATATCATTGACTCATTAGCTCAAAGAGTAACCTTACAGGCAACCAGGACCTTGGGATGTAGATTAGATTTCACAGCAGGTCATAAGAGGTCTTCACCAGCCTAATGGATATTAATGAGAGCTCTTATGTGTCATAACATCTCAACCCATTAGGGACATGTGATGAATGTGACCCCAACTCCCCTCAGATACTAAACCGATTGCACAATATCAACCGACAGGAAAGAAAAGTAGTCACACCAGCTGTATTTATTGTATATATAAATAATAAGGATGCTCCAGCCCTGAGTTCAGAGAATCCATCCAGCTGCTAACCATAGAGGGCGCATCCCCAGAATAAGACACAGACTCTTTTGTTATATCATTTATGAGCAGAGAGGAATCATTTCATTGGTTTAAAAGGATTAGAATAAAAACTGATAACTCTGTTTACTGACCATCTTGATAGTATGATGATGATGCTATCTGCAGCTGGCAGCACTTAGCCTAAAACAAAGCTAAAGGATCCGTGCTGTGTCGGCCCTTATCACTTAAACACACAAGAAAATACATTTGTTTTTAGCAGCCTTGTGTTGAAGTCTGTGATGAATTCTGGTTCATAACAGGAAACATCCTGTTTTTGTAGCTTATTTCAAATCAAGCCTTTAAAAATACTGCTTTATCCATGCACCTCTTTGCAGATACTGTCATGATGCAATGTGCTGGGTTAATCAGAGGATCAGGTAGTCCCTGTGAGGACTCTACATGGTCTTTAAAAAGTATTACTACAACATGCCACAATTTAAAATGAGATTATCAGAGCTCATATAGCTATATAGGTCATATAGGTTATTTATTAATGCTATTTCTCAGTCTCCTGGGCAGATTATCCATGCTAGAGCCGGAGCTGGTTACGGCTTAAATACACGGGATGCGTCTGCAGTGTGTCTCCGTTCCATTACAGCAAACAGATCAAAAAGGTTTCATTCAAGTCAAAGTGTCAACTTACACAGTGGATCTGCTCTGTTGCAGTACGTCTGCATGGCCGGTTCTTGTCATGCAGCTTGCTGATCTCATTGGTCTGGACCATTAACTCTTTCTCCAGCTTGTTAGTGGACAGAGAATTTTCCATTGTGTTGCAGGTAGTACGCAGCAATCCTATTTTTGATGGACGTAGAACTGTGAGGTATAAATTCAGCATGGGGAAGATCGAGCTGGACAGGAAGTCGTGACCGGAAACTACCCTAAAACACAGTGACTTTCAAAATGGAACAAAATATGTCTAAATCAGTTCGTATTTAGCTTGACTGCGATGATAGATGAACATAATGAGCAGAGCCAGACCAGGAGTCGACAGGTTTGAGGTTTAACAGCCCACTCCTCTGTCTCGTGACTCCAGCTGTCTGTCAGTCATGCAGCTTGTTGGACTGAACACATCCGTGTGAGTTGACAAACGCAGTCAAAACACAGCGCAACGGAGTTGCACTGACGATGTATCTGGTGTATTTTAGGCATTAAGCTGATTGTGAGAATGTTCCAGCCAACATGCAGCGGTTATTCTGTTGTGGTGTGTTAAAACAGTAGTGTCTATCAAAAAATGAAGAGTGAGGCTACGTTAGCTCTGCTTGGTGAGGTTGGAGTTGATGGATGAGCACGGGCAGGACATATCCACTAGCGTTACACGTTACAGACACATTTCAGACGTACACTGTATAAAACATGGACTTAGTCTCCCCGACATCCCCCGTCTGTTTCTGAAACGGAAAATGAAGCACATTGGCTATAGCGGCCGTATTGGTGGTGGCAAGGGCTTCGCCTACAGCCATAGGGCGCCTGTCAGTCACGTGACCCTCAGCCTCTTATTGGGGGAGCTCGCGTTCTTGATATCCTCCGAACAGCCGAGTTAGAAAAAAATTCACCCCCCGTACAGTGGGTGCCGGTAGTAAAATTAGCGACTCAGACAGGAGACGTTTTTTGAACCAGGCTGTAAATAGGTTAATTTCTGCTTTGAAAATGGCTTTTTTTGGCTTGGTGTGTATGTGACTTCCACTACTTCCAAGGCCAGCCTCAAGCGAACACTTGAGAAACAGCAGATTTTGGCACTTCCGCATTGTCTCATGTTCCCAGGGGGTTGCTGATTGGTTTCAGAGCACCAGGCTGTGAGCAGCGCTGAATATACCTGACAATTAAACTACTGTACAATCTGAGTTTACAAAGTTTGCTTTTTGTCAAACAGTGGCGCTACATAATCGAATGAATAGAAACATTACCTCGTCTCTTTTGAAAAATTAGTCTTTAACAAAGAAACATGGTATTGTAAAGAACAGATCTCCAGTCATCTGCTTCCAAACAAACATGCCTTGGTTAGAGTCACGTCATCATGACAGTGGGTGCAAGTGCTCATGGGAAATGAAGTCTTTGTCTCAGAAATAACACTGGCTTTATTGCAGAGAGAACTCACAGACACTTTAAATTCAACAAAGAAGGATTAATTAAATAAACTCATGTTACATCAAAAAGTGCTCACTTCAGTGATGTCACCTTTTTGACCTTTTCTACTCAGTTTCTCTTTGCTACATGCTGAACTCTGCAGGCGCACAATGTGACAGTTTTGATGTAATTCTATAATATTTTGCCTCTCAGTCCGACTTGTGGACATATCCTGGTTGAAATATCACACATGCAGGCCCCAGAAATCTTGTACTTTTTTTGTTGGGGACTGTTCTCTCCTCCAAAGTTTGGTAGATTTTTCAAAGAGCCACACTGACATGATGTTGTGTGAGTCATTCAGCTAAACAATAAGATAATCTTTATTTAATTATTAGATTCAAATCATGCTTCTATCCAGAAGGTACGCAGCATATGGGGATTTCAGCTCTCTAAAATTAATGACAAATAAAAGAACAGATGATTTTTTTGTTAACTCTTTCTTTTCCGGTGTCTCTCGGAGCTAAAACCTGTTCAGCAGGTAGACCCTGTCTCCATCTCAGCTGAGACTGACAGCTCTCTCTGTACAAACATGTTTCCTTTTAAAGAGTCTCCCCTGCAGTAAAGGAGCATGCATAGTCATGACGGCTGCATGTATCGTCATGTTATATGTTCAGACAGGAGAGCAAGTCTGCTCTAACCTCTCCTCGGGTGGACGGGGCTTCTTGATGCCAGCGTATGTGAGTGCATGATGCACAGCGGAGTGGATGCACAGGAGGCCATGCAGAAAGATGGATTTTAACAATAATGGATGCCAGCAGGAGAAAGCCGCCTGTTTAAGGAGGATAACTGAAAGCCAAGCTATTCCAGGGGGGGCAGATCCATAATGCAGAAATCCCAAGGGGCAGCACCTGCCTGCTCACACAGACAAGAACACACACGTTTCTTTTCCCTGCGCTCACACACAGCATGCAGGGCCAGTGGAGGCTGTTGCTGTGATGGTGTGAGGTGCAGAGTGGGGCCCCTCTCGAGCCGAGGGTCTTTGTTCCTCTTTCATGGGCTCTGCTTCCCTCTGATGATGGGCCCATTGTCCGTGCTTCCAGTGGACCTGCAGCATTCAGGCCCGCTGATAAAGCGCCCTTTCACCAAACCGAAGCATGGGGAAAGGAGGGGGTGCGAGGAGAGAAAGAGAAGAGAGAAGCAGTGATGGAAGTGTGGAAAGGCAAAGGAGATGGGAAAGCAGAGATGGAGGGTTAAAGGCAGGAGAGAAAGGGTTGAGGAGGAAGAGAGCGTTCTGGAAGGCTGAGCAAGACTGGTGAGAATTTTAGACGCCGGACTAAAAAGAAAAACATCAGAGTTTGAAAAAGAACAGAACAAAGGAATAACTGGATTGCTGGTGCAGGTCTTCAAGGTGGATGAAATGAAAAGTTTCAGTCCACATCCGCTGATCTGAGATTAGCCATGAGGCGAACAAAAGCTCTTGTCTCTGCAGTTGTTCTCGCTCTGTTAGATCACACACTGTGCAGTCAAAAATCAGCGTGTATCCAGTGTGCGTTGCATTTTTCCTGAACTTCGAGGAGGGCTTTGTGCCACCCTTAATGGGAGCCAACATCAGCGTTTGACTCCAAAGAGTCTTGGCTGCAGTTCAGTAACAAAAAACAGAAGAACTCTTACATAATTATGCAGATCTATTTATTTATTGTGTGTAACTATGCAACTGAACTATACATGCCTGTTTTTTTTGCTCAGAAAAACAAGAGAGGAAGAGGAGAATGCATAAAAAAGAGAGGCTGTGGCCGTCATGCAGAGCTGGAGGGGATGCTGTGGAGAATGTCACACAGCGTTGGGTCACAGCAGCAGGGCCTGGCCTTGAGGCAGCCTCTCCCCTTTTCTCCTCCACAGGATTAGAGGGGCGAGCAGTGTGCACTCATCACACTCACAGTTTTTTTTTTCACGAGTGTGGACGGGGAAACGCACAGGCAGAAAGCACGCTGAAGTGGTTAACGGTAGCCACAGGAAGACGTGGGATTTGAGCCACAGGCCAAAGAAGGACGAGGAGAGTGAAGCAGCTGGTCACCTCAGATAGTTAATGATCCCGCCGCCTTTCACTCTGACTAAAAAGTATGAGACCAGAAATAACAGACTGGGATCGAGTGAGTGAGCAGAATCGTCTGAAAGATTTAATGAGATCTTTCACTCATCAAGATCTCTCAACCAGGAAGTCCATTAATCTCCCCTGAAAAGTAATAATCCAAAAATACTCACTTTAAGGATGAGAATATGTCATCTCTGCCCTATTTTTGGATAAAGCCTCATGACGTGATACGCTGCAGTGAAAGGTGGTCATCATAACATAATCTGCACTGAGCCTGTCCACAATGTTTATGTCAGGGTGCAGGAGCTTGAGCTGAGGCATCACGCGCCAACGCTCATGTCAAGCTGCATGAAAACTCTCTGTACGTAAAATGTGAAACAAAAAAACGGAAAAGAAGACAAGATGAAGCTGCTCCGTGTCAGGACATAAGATGAAGATGCCTTCCCAGTTACTTTATAAACATAAATCAAAGCTGGTGACTCAGTCTGACAACCCCAGCACTCTCATTTGGACTCGGTCTAAAGCTTGATTGTGAACCACATCTGTGAGAGGAAGCTAACTAGCTGCTCTGCATGTCCTCATCACATGGAGCTCAAAGCAGCCGGGTGCGTCACGCCATTTAAGGTCAAATAAAAAGTAAACTTTCGGGGACGTTAAAAATATTCGGTGATGATTACAAAGCTCTGGCGAAAGCCTCTGAGGGCACATTTGTGTGTCGAAGCAATGAGCCGTTTCAGCGGTGCAGCGTCCGTGGAGTTTGAATTTTAATTCAGTCGTTTTAATCCAGTGACTGCACCCGGGACATGCCAGTGATATCTCACAGACTTATGTGTGTGTGTGTGTAGGGTCATTCAAAAAGCCAGAATAGATTTAACAGGTGTCAGGAATAGAGCTGAGTAATTATGTAAGCAAAGAGAGGCACTAAATGAGCATTTGCATAAATCCTTTACACAAATAGACATCTTCAGAAAAAACATAAACAAGCACTCAGAAGTTGCACAGGCGCAGATAAAAATACTCGTTTTGTGAATGGAGAGGGGTTTGCAGAGATCCATAGGTTAGGATGGTAATTATAGGCGTTGCTACGGGGGGAGACAGGAAGCGCTGAAATGGAGCAGCGAGTAAAGCCACAGGGAGGATATGTTTTTAGAGGAGATGTGGATGTGTTCAGGACTTCCATCCGCACAGCAACAGGCACTGGGACAAAACAACAAGAAGGAAAAACAAGAAGTGTAAGGGAAGACGAGACAAGAAGAAGACAGAGGAGATGGAAAAGAGAAAGACTGAGGTGTCACATACATAGCTTTGACATGCCAAGCTGAGTGTTTCAGCCTGTCAGAAGTACATCACATTACACAAACAGATCCCCTTTAACGTGTATTTGAATCAAATTAACAAAACCATGGATCAAAAATGTAAAGAAAAGTGTCAGTTGTGTGAGGGTGGCTCAAGAGATGTGGAAGTCAAAGAAGACAGAGGGAAAGGGACGGAGCAGGAGGGGTAGTTTAAGTACAAATTTGGAACCACACAAGCCAACCACACTCTAAAACACTGTAATTTGGATTTTCCCAGAATAGACGGTAAACGAGGGAGAGAGGAGGGACGGAATAACATAAACTCTTTAGCAGCACGCAACAACAACACACTAACACAAGACGGTCATATTTCACACACACATGTATGTCATGCTTATATTGGCACACTCAAAAATTACACATACTCTGTACTTAAACTTAATGTCTGCATACAAACACATGAGCGTTACAGGCACGTGTAGGAACTAAACAGTGCGTTTGTGAATGGTGTAAACGTCTTTTGACTTAAAAACTAGAGCTGGCAAAGGATTGTTTTTTAATCGTGATTAACCGCACTGCATTTTCAACAGTTTCATAGTTCATGTTAAAGGGGCTGTGATGAGTTTGAAAGTGATCTTTAAAAAGTCTCTCTACTAGATATATGCCTGATTGTAATGCACACTTTAAAATTAGATTATCAGCATCAATATTGCTGGTTACAGGTTACTTCTTACCTTCCAGATCAGGTCATCCAGTACAGGATTGATTTAGGGCTCGTCCAGGTCTCTTGACAGCACCACTCCAGCTGAAGCATGGCCTGAGGTTTAATAGTGAGAAGAGATAAAACACAGAGATGCATGTTTTTCTCTGCTAAAAACAATTTTTATGACTAATTTTGTAGTGATGGTGGACACAGAAACCTAACTGTCAAACAGAGGAAGAAAAGAAGCACAGAAGAAAGCTAAATAGATGAGTGATACAGCACTAATTAGCCGTTAGCTCGGGCTGTGTCACTCTATAACACAGGGGCTAAGCTGTTTGTGTTAATGTTCATTCCAACCAACGGTCAGCAGTTATTCTGCAGTGGTCTGTTCAAACATGTGAGTCTATTAATAAAATGAAGAGTGAGGTTACGTTAGCTTGGTAGATGACTGGCAGGACATAGCTAACCAGGGTTTACGGACGTTACACATTACAGACATGTCTTAGAGCACCGGACTGCCAGTTGCGCTAAAAATAAACGGCTGACAGTGTGTACTTGTTGTCACGTTAGCCTACAAATACGTCAGAGCCAGAGCACAGGGCTAGCTGGCAGCTATAACGTTAGCTTGATGTCTCGTTTCAAACCGTAGCACTACGTAACTATACTGATTAATACCTTACCTCGGCGCGTTGTATCCAGTAAAAAGTTGTCTTAAACAAAGAAAATTTGTTTCAATCCGATCTCTGTTTAATTCCCAAACAAACACAGTAAAAGTAATTTACCACAGTGCGCGGAGACTCTGGGCCAGAAGGTGTTGAGGGGGTGCAATCAAAACAGATCCTCCTCATAGCATCTGTAACAATGTAAAGTAGTTGCCGGGAGTGATTCTTGATTTAAATAGCCAATTAATGCGATACAATTTACTTAATCATCGTTTTTACTTTTGGACTTATTAGTTAAATAAATACTAAACAGCTACACTTGTGTGGTCTGAAATCATGTCTTACACTGTACAAAGCATATTGTAAACGGTCTTTTTTGTACCATCACAATCTTTAGCTGTTTCCACAATTACACCACCAAAGAATAGAAATAAACAGGAGTGCAGGTGTGCAGTGTCAGTATGTTGTGCAATGATTCAGATTTTGCTCTGGTCCTGCTGCTAAAAGCCAGGTAAGCAATGTTAACTTCTTTGATTTGGTCACACACTAAAAAACTGTGGTGTCCTGGTTATTTGAAGCAGTTGAGTCTGATTAGCTGCAGTTTCATTAGCATTACCTGTTGTTTTCTTAAATCTGTTTGATGCAAAGTGTACATGAAGTTTGAGACTTTTTATTCAGTAAAAGTGTCAATTTTAAGTATGTGGTGTTGTAATTTTACAGCACATGTCAGCAGGAGCAAGGGGGACACTGCAATGACTTAACTACATAGTTCCAAAAGAGTAACACACAATAATGAGGATGTAAATTTTGGAACCAAACCACAATGTGACTGACACATTAGTACTGTAAGCTCAACAAAAGCATCGGTCTGTAAAGGAGCCATCATACTATTTCTAAACCACATTTGTAACTACAGATAGATTATAATCAAGATATGGACAGATTATTTCAAAGATAAATGTTTTTACATTTTAAGTAAAGCTGCAGCCAGAAGCCAATTTTATGCTTCCCTTATTAGGTCCAAAGGTGAAAGTTTATGTCTATATTTAGACTAGATTTCACAGAAAAATCTACTTTTGTTTCATTATGTACTCACACACATGTCAAACATCTTGAGGCTAAGATAAATGTGTCACAGTGCATCATTGAGAACAACAGGAGTGTTGTCACTACCACAACCTTCAATATGCAAACTCTCTGTTAGCCACGATTAGCTGTTGATTAAAATACAGGGTCATCATGTATCAGTAAACTGGGTGAACAGGAAGGTAAACCAACACTGAAAAGCTAAAAAGGTATGATTTGTCAGGCAGCACGGTGGTGTTATGGTTTTTGCTGCTGCCTCATGTGGTGAAGGTTGTTGTTGGTGGAGCTGGCGTTGGCTGCGTCGCAGGTGTTTGTTGTGTGAGGAGCTTGTGGGTAGAGTAGAGGGGGAGAGGAGGGATGCTAAGCTTGGCTTACCAGCTGCTTAACTGTCTGTAGTTTTATTCCGAATGTGAAAACACGGTGTTGATTTTCTCATCCTCGTCTTAATGTGAAAGCAAATAAGTGCATTTCCAAAATGTTGTCACTACCCCTTTAATTGTCTGTGTTTTCTATTCTTTTGTCTGGACCTGTTGACGGGGGTCTGGATATTGTGTTTTTTGGAAGCACAGTTGTGGTTCAATGTGTTACACAAATTACTTCATAGACCCACAGCAGCATTTGTGTGTATCATCGGAGAACAATAAATCCAGCCTCAGCCCTCCAGTGGGGGCTGCTCTAAAGCAACAACACCATTGATTAATGCCTAAATCTCTCTCTTTTGTTTTCTTTTCTTTCTACGCTGCGCTCATTGTTGTTCTTTTCTGACAGACATATCTCCATAAATGATCGCACCACCTCAACACTCAACTTATACTCCCGGCGCTCCCTAAAACAGCTGAAACCAATAATCTCATCAGCAGCGGTAGTGTCACGGCTGATTTATGACTTCGGGTTTAACTCTTTTACACAGGCCTGCAGAGCACCGCACACAGTGAGCTTAAGATATCCCACTCTGTGGAGGTTACATCCCCATCCAGAGCTGCACGTCAGTTATGCAGACAATGCACAGACATGCGTGGTTTCCAGCAGCAGCTGTCTATCAAACTTATAGTTTTAGATTTACATGCATTTAGTATAACAGGATACAGATGTTGTTGAAAAAGCTTCAGGATCTGACATAGGGACTAAATCACTAACAGCATGGATCGCAGAGAAGTATAAACAAAGTGTCATTCATCATAGAAACAGAAAAAAAGGTTAAAAATCAGCTCTAATACGTCAAGTCTCTGTGTGTCTCTGCTACACGCAGCTTTACTTCATTATCAAGCTGGGGGTGAATGCTACTTGTACAATAACACAATCTGACCTGAAGATTGCTGGTTTCAATTCTTACCCTGCTGGGAGCGTCTTAGTGGGGAAGAGCAAAAAACGATAAAACGACCAACTTAAATTTTACTTACTGCTGCTAAAGTGCCCTTGAGCAAAGCAATATTTCCTAACTGTAGTGTGCAGCGGGTTAATGAGGCAGCTGCGGACTTGATTCAGAGCAGTAAACCAGCAGCAAACTTTGCTCCCACTGATAAAGGAGTAATCCAAAAGTGCATTTTTTATGACTGTTGCTATGTTTTGTGTTCTACAGTGAGGAGACTTTTAAACTTCCAGACTTTTCTTTGTCCATCAAAGACCCCTCAGCAAGGCATGTGGAAACGGTTACACATAGAAAACAAAGAAGTAAACGAAACGATTTCACGTGAAGAGGGGGAGAATTCTTTTTCAGTAGCTACTTCAATGTGCCCATTGTTTGTTTTTCAAACAAACTGCAGGGGATTGTTAGCCTGTGTGATGTTGTTCACTATATTTTTACCTAAAAAGGTTTATAACATCTTTCAAAACCAGTACAAACCAACTGACAACAACACAATGAAGTATTCTTGGCCTCCTGTAATGGAAAGAAAAAGAAATCTTCATGAAAAAATATGACAAAAAAAGAGGAAGTAGTTGAAAGAGGGTGATAACATTCTGTTACAAAAAATGATTATGATGAGCGAACATTTACTGAAACAAGATGCACACAATCATATCAAGACTACATAAAATCAATAACACTACAGCTTTGTTAAACAGTCCTTCCTTTTTCTTTGTCCTGGATTTGCCGATATTGGCGTCGAGCCCCAGGGCTGCACTGTGGCACACGGATCACTGCAGCCTCACAGCAAAAAGGTCACCGGTTCGATTCCCAGCTTGGCCGGTGGGCCTTTCTGTGTGGAGTTTGCATGATGTAGCTCCACCTTCCGAGAGTGGATCGGTTCAGTCTGGCACCCTTACCAAATTGTCCCAAAAAGTGGGACGGCTTGTCTCGGTTATTTGGGGATTTGTCCCGGGATAAGTCAGTGGAAACGTTGCAAAATGTGCACTGTACCAAGACGTACAGAACCGGTCTGCTTGGTGGAAATGCAGCTTATGTGTCAGCCCTGTGATTGACTGGCGACCAGTCTAGGGTGTACCCCGCCTCTCACCTAATGACAGCTGGGATAGGCTCCAGCCACCTGTGATCCTGAACAGGATAAGCGGTTCAGAAAATGAATGAATGGTGTCAAGCCCTGACCTCCAGTGCTGAGAAATGAACCTAATGCTGAAGATCAAAAAGGTGTAGTTCCTCTAGCTTCCACTTGAAGCTGGCCTCAAAAGCCAAGCAGACACATTTAACATCTGTATTAAAATGCCCATTTTTATACAGGCAAAAAACAGCCTGCCACAAAAGACATTTTTCATCTGTATTTATCAGTGGGAGTGATATTTCAATACAGGGTCAGTTTTTAAAATATGAAGTTTTGTATAACTAGGCAAGTGAGCTATAGTGGTTTGCAGGGACATCAAAAATCGGTGACTTTGACTGTTGCTAGGTTGAACTAAAGTTAGGTTGAGTCAGTTACATAGAGCTGCAGACTCAACCTACTGCAGCAGTATGATGATGACTGTATTGGGCTCTTCAGAAATCAATGGCGGACTTCACTGGGACTGACAAACTGTCACTGAGTTATTGTCAGTCAGCTCTGCTGGCCACTGTAAACAACAATTAATGTCCATTACAAGTCCCACCAAAGCTTTCTGTCTTGATTGTAAAGTTGAATCTAAGTGTGCTCTTCTAGAAGATTCATCAAAATGTCAAATGATAGTTCAGTGTAGTTGTGTACTGACAATTATTAAGACCAACACACATCTCCTATGTATGCCCTTTGTATGTGTTGGCTTTACGAACACAATGATGAACACCGTCACTGTGTGGCTCCCTAAAACCTTTATTTATTCTCACCTTGTCAGTCTTTGTCTGCTTTAACATCCGATCACTAGTTTGGACAGAAAATAAGAATACGGTAAAGGCTCGCTGTGGCAGCGGCCATGCCTTCAGCCCTCCTCACCACGTTCTGTTACAGCAGGTCAAGCAGAAGAAGTAGGTCAGCTGTTGATTAAATCTGGGTCACAATGGCCTATTGCTGCTGGGCTTCAGGCCAGCCACAGTGGGTATTAAGTGAACACTGCCCTCATTAACAAACAATCTTTTTCCCTGCAAAATTATCACCCTGTGACTCTACTCTACGACTTAACTCAAGTGTCTTTCTGACTGTTGTAACTTAAGCCCCCCCTTAGGATGGGTATGAAACTCAAGGTTCATTTTTATTTTTGAAATAAAGGCATTTAGCCAAAGTACCCTAATACCATTAGATTCAGTCCCCAAATCAGACCAGCTACACGGTCCACCATCATTTATTTTGGCAGCATTCTAGACTGGGTTAGTGTTTCAGAGAGGAGAATATGAATCATAGAAATAGTACACTATTCTTTAAATCATACATCTTAATATTTGTACAATTAAAAAAATAAAAACTTAACTTACAAGTTAATTGAAATGATCAGACAGCAGGAGCACCCCATACACACTCTCAGACACACACACACACGCAGCTCTGATCCATCACTTTGTACTGTGACACCCTTTGCCTCTGATGTGTTCGAGCCAGTGTTTTGTAAATGGGTCAAGGATTTAGTTTTCAGTTTTAAGGGAACACCTATTCCCTTTCTAGTTTGTAGTAACATGAAAACATTGATTTTGTACATCTGTAGAAAATAAAATAAACATTGAGCAATGCCCTGAAGCAGGCTAGCTTAGCGGAGCAGTGCAATGACTCATCATTTTTTTGCTATGTTGTCATTATTTGCAACTTTTCCCTTATTGTCATATTTAATTTGTTTCAGTACCATTTATACTTTAATCCTATTTACTTTGAACAAGGACAGGTGTTTTGTTCATAACACAAGGTCTTTGGCAGTTGCAGACATTTCCCAGAGTCATTGCTAATCTGCTGTATCCTACTCTTGAGGTAGGTTGACTTTTAGCAAGCTCTACTCAAACAAAGTATAATAAGTCTGTTTACTTGTTGAGAGTGTTATTTATCCATAGGTTTGTTTGAAAGAATCTCAAAATTTAATGACAAACACTTTGAGAATAGATGAGTTATCATGTTGTGTTTTGCTAGCAAAAATGTGGCTGTGTAGCTTGCTAACTGAACGTTACCTTTATTTTGCTTGGTTGGTGACTTCTGGAGTTAATTGCCACAAAAAATGCTTTTAATGATTTTTTTCCTGTTATAACAAAGTGTAGTTTTACTGACGTTTATCATGACCCGTTTTCTGTAGCTATCCGGTCCTGTCTAATTGCTGGAGCTTATTACTAAAGAAATGGCTGACAGAGCCTTGAAATGAATCTGTCATGGCCAGATTAAACAGCATGGTGGTGCTAGAGGTGAATGATCATGCCTGGTTCACCACACAGCACACGAGAGCGTACATTAGCTTAGCATAAATGGAAGAAGAAAGTAGGATACACTTAGCATAGCTCCTTAACAAGGTAGAAACACATTTAATGTTTGAACCCAGGACTTACAATTTAGAAGCTAACCTGTACTGTCTAGTAGGTGGATTGTGTAGAGTCTAGCCCCAGCTAAGCTAGCTGTTTCCCTGTATTTCCAGTCCTACTTTAAGCTAGGCTAAAAGTTTCATTACTGTACAACATGGAGGGGGCTGTGATCGAGACACCATGTGGCTTATTTTTCTCAGATATCAAACAATTTATTCAACTAAATTGTTGGATAAATATTTGAAAACAGTCTCTGCCTCCAGCTCAGCTTACGGTTCAGTATTTTCTCCGCAGCCTGTGTTGTTGTTCAGTTGTCTTTCTTCATTAATCTGGGACTTTAACCACACTTTGAGCCTCTCTTCCTTCCTGTGGCTTAGTATCCACTTGCTGAAACACATTTGTGATTTGTATTGGCTGGGAGTGTGTGTTATTACCCCAATGCTCTTCTTCCCCATGGTTTCTGACAAAGCCGCCTAGAGAGCCAGTCACTGCCGAGATGAGTCAGCCCATCGGAAGAAACCAGTATCACCACCAGCCATGTGTCATTATGGATTCCCTGAACTTTCCTGTCATGGTTCCAGATCCTGAAAGACACTCCAGACATGTGCAATTTTCACCCTTCATTGGGTAAAAAAACAACCTAAAGGTAGAGCACCAAGGCTAAACCACCAAGATGAGCCAGATACGCCTTTACTTGTTTTGTTTGATTTTCATGAGAGATTGCATTTCTTACCAGAAGTAAACAAGCTGCAGGGCTCACTTGACATCTGGGAGGGGGTAGAAACCTTGGCTGTCATGGCGAGTCATGTTGATGAGTTTGATGGCATTGTTTTGCTCCATGCGTGGGGCATCATCCGCCCAAATATTGGCAGGAAGTTTTTGGTTGTGCGTTTCTGTGGATTGTTTTTTGCCGTGCTGCCAAAATTATTAAGGCGGTGCAGTAGATAGGTTGGATCATGTTAGATTTTTGTAATTCAGGCAACACTATGAAACAAAAGTGGCTTCTGTATTGTAAGTGTGGATACTTTGAGTTTCTTTATGTAGATTTGACCACATCATTTTGCTCTCTCCGAATGGAGTAACATTTTGTACACTAGCTGATACACAATTTATTACTCTAGTTCCCAAGGTAATTTTCTTGCCTTCCTTCGGAAAGAAAGACATTTTTGGCAAGCCCTGAGCCCAGCTTACATATGAATAAATCACTCTCAGAGAGCACACTGACACTCAGGATATTTTAGTGGCTTTCATCCAGCTTTAAGCCAAACCTCCAGGCTAAATGAATTCGATCCAGGTTCTCCTCATC
The DNA here is from genome assembly GCF_033239565.1 of Halichoeres trimaculatus. Taxonomy (NCBI): domain Eukaryota; kingdom Metazoa; phylum Chordata; class Actinopteri; order Labriformes; family Labridae; genus Halichoeres; species Halichoeres trimaculatus. Next base: position 11,299,862 of record NW_027437192.1, read on the forward strand.
TCTCGTACCTCCGCTCTTTAAAAGAAATAGGGCAGAGGGTTTGATGAAAGATTGTTATCACTTTGCTTAATGTGCTCAGGTGGGTTTGTTCTGCCTGCAGAGGTGCTGTAAGCCTCTAACATGCCCGTGCACACATGTAAGGGAAGCAGGTTTAATTACATGAGATGTGCACACATGTTCACAAACAGGCCCGTGCACTCACACACTTTGTCTACATCAATACACGGATGATTTATTGTGAGCCACTCAGTAAATATACAGATCAGTTTCAAATATCACTTTAACCGCAAACTGTTCAGCTGGTTGAATTTCTAAACAGTCCCAAGATTTTTCTTGGCGCCGAGAAAAAGACCTCTAATTTTTCCACAGTGTCGCAGCAATGCATCACTTCCAAACTGTGCCAAGAGGTCATGTTATCTGCTCGTGTCACAGTCGAGTCCCCGCTGTGTTTAACTGTCGGCTACAGTCACACCCGGCACACTCCCAAAATCGAAATTGACAAATGAATTGAACCAGGTTTTGGAACGCTCATTTTAATTGATTTTACTTTTGCCGACTTCCTGCCACCGGCATTGCTGAGCACTTCTAATCTGATTAGTATTTCCTCTGTAATGTCGATAGAGTTTTCAAAGGGTTTAAAGGATAAATCACATGCAGAGAGGCCAGGGGGGACGTCGGCACAAAAACCAACAAGAGATTTCAGGGAAAAGGTTTTTAATTAATGCCTAATCCAAAGAACGGATACAGAAGTTTTTTGGCTGTTTTAAATCACACTGACCTGTTTTCTCAGTTTATGAACCTTCTCCCCTAATTCAAAAGTTATGTTTTGTATCCTAGAGACACCCCCATTTCTTTGTTGTCCAGGATAACTCAGCCCGTTCCGTTCTGACCCGTGACTGTATTTAGATATGCTGGTGTTTTAGTATTTTGTGGTGTTTCGTGTTGGGTAAATCACAGTGTGTGTTTTTGTTTGAGCATTTGTAATGTGGTCAGCGCTCACACGAGAGACATACAGACAGCAGGGGATGGATTGGGGACGTTTTCTTAGCGTGTGAACTGCGACTGCACGACCAACAAATACAGGCCGAATGGAAACATTTGCATTTTTGTGTTTAAGCTTGTCAAAAATGTATGTGTGTGTTTCCAAATACATGCGTCTTTGCTTTTCTAGGAAGTCTCCTCAAACTTTCTGTCTGTCTTCCTCTGTCCCTGAAGTCTCCATCTGCTTTTGTTTGTATATGTGTGTTGGGAGAAACCTGGGAAGGGCCAGCGTCTGGACAAACCAGGCAGACAGACGGGCGAACATGCCAAATTGTGACCGAGAGAGGAAGGCGATGCAGAAAACAAGAGGAAGGAATTGGCAGAGAGAAGTTGGACGGTGAAGAGGGCTGAGAGAGAAGGGGCCCCTGACCTGACCACACCGACACACTCGGGTCTCTCTCTTATTGCCAGCTGTGCATTGTGGTCATTTTCGGAGAGGACGCGCTCGTACACACATATACTTATCTACGCACGCTGGCGATGAGGACATACTTGGCCTGGAAGCATGTATTTGTGTGTTTGAGTGTGTGTTTGGATGTGACAGCCTATCCATGCGTGCTAAAGAGAGTGTGGACGCAACCAAAAAATCCAACCGTCTGTGTTTGTTTTCCTTCCAGCCTTTGTGCCTTTGTGCTCATGTCCCTGAACCTGTATGCACATCTGTGTGTGTATACGTCTATTTACACGTCTGCTGGGGTGCGCTGGTGCTCATTTCCATCTGTTTTTCTTGCTGAGCCGCTTGAGCGGGCAGGATATTGGTGTGCAGCGTGTCCCCATGTACCACTCCATCATCTCTGCCTCTTCACCATGACTCCACACGTGTGTCACGTCTGTGAACCATTACCAAAGTCGAGCACAAACGGAGTAATTAGGAATAAGTGCTCAAAGGTGCAACCGTTGGACCCCACAACCCCCTGAAAAAAAAAAAGATCTTGTCCCACAATCCTTTGCCGCATTTCAAGGCCCGCTGTTCCCACCACTGTGGAGCCTGACTGTTACCCAACGTGCACGTCTCCACAAATAGAAACGGTGCTGCTAACAGGCGGTGTGGGCACCCTGTGTTTTCAGAGCGGGCCCCTGCGAGTGCTGACGGGGCCTCGAAAGGGTTATTTTTACTGCGTGTGGAGCTCTGTCGGACTGGCAGGAGTCGGAGATGCAGGAAATGCAGCATGGTCAGGGAAAGTTCCCCCTGAACGCAGCAGTTTGTCATATCTGTGAATCACTCTGAGTGTGTCTGTGTATCTGTGGGTGCTTGTGTGTACATTTCACCGTACCAAAACGCGGGTGGCCTTTATCGGTGTGTGTGTGTGTGTGCTGTGTTTAGGCAAAAAGAACTTCCCGTGTGTTTGTTTGTAAGACTGTTTAGTGTGTTTGTCTCTCTATTTCTAGGAAACAGGCTTTCCTTGGCAAAGCAGGCAGCAAACAAATCTGCAGTAACCTCTGTAACCCACACCCACCACCTCCACCACCATCACCACCAGCCACCACCTCCACCTCCACCCTTTCTTCACCCTCAAGGAGAGAAGCTGGGAATCAATACTCCACAATCTGAGGAAGTGAGTGTGCCAGCATCCATGCGCTGAGGTTTGGGGCACGGAACATCAGTCAGATTCACACGCACGTGAGCATCTAAACAATTAAACACTCACGCAAGCATGCACGCGCACACACTGAGCACACATGTGAATGTTTGCGTGGACGTGGGGACTTCCCACACAAGCCCCTGACATCTTAATTCAGTGGCAAAGTGGTACATAGCGGTGGGAAAAACGGAATGGAAAAACAGAACCGCTCCGGCTGAGGTCAGTTTTTGGAGACAAACCCCTTCTTGAATGAACGAAGTGAAAACCTGAAATATGTGCCTCAATCGCTGTCCTCACTGCGCCCTTCAGCGATACGTGCTCCTGCCCGAGTCAAGCAAAGGACAAAGAGGGAGAGCAGCACAAACATATTTGCATACGCTCACAGTTTACTCTCCAGCGAGTGCAAATGTTGTGTGGAAAATGGATCCAAATAATAATTGTAGGTGCAGTCTAATTAAGATAATGCTTTTTGTCCCATTGAGTCTAATCACTTAGTCATACAAACAAATCTGCTTGCTATGCATGGATTTTATGGATAAACACAAATACTCGCACACACCCTCTCGCACACACAAACGTAAACACACTAAGGCCTCCATAAATTACACTCATCCCATCTGGGAGCATTAAGAAGCTGTTAATGAATAGGGTGCAGGAGCAGCAGCCACAAGTGGAGCGGCGCAGCTGGAGGAGGGAGGCGCACTGATGGAGGGAGGGAGGGAGGGAGGAAGGGAGGAGGAGGAGTGGTGGGGGGATCTGGGTAGCATCTGGGCAGCAGATATGTGTGTAGTCATGTAAAAGAGGTTGTGGTAACAGTGCACGTCTTGGGGGGAAAAGAGAGAATCAAAAGATGTGTTCTGAAGCCTGTGCTCTTTGTGACCCGTCTGGTAGGAAATGCAACGAACGAAAAACCCACAATCATAATCCATCCTCACGCCATTTTCCACTGGAATCACGCTAAGGGCTCAGGAGCTCAAACAAAGTGAAAACATCAAACTGCCATCCACTAAAGTGAATTACACAAATAATAATCATTAAAAAAAACTCCATACTGATCAGTTTTGAAAAGAGAAACGAACAATTGTAAAATGATTGACATAAAGGCACATTTCACTGTAAAACTACATACTTGCTAACACATTTGCCACCAATATGAAACTGCAAATGTAAGCATTTAGTCACTGAAACTGTTTTTTACTAAAAGTGTAAGTTGAGCAAAGATGTGAGTAGACTTCTCTGCCTCCAACCCTTTGTACAACTCTCTCAAAAGGTAATGTGTGTGCCACTTTATTGCTTCCAAAAAACGTAGCTACTGTATGGCAAAATTTCAACACTGCATTTAAAAGTGTCTTATAAAAGGAGAGATGTAATTAAGACTAATTATAACTGCCAGTCAGTAAAACTTCACGATTCATACTGATGTCCACAAATCTTTAATCTTCACAGAAGTAGCGACATGAAGACACCGTGAAAACTGGAACAATGAAAAACAGTCGTTTAGCCTTTGGCTCAAATCATCACATCCACAGAGATTCACAACATATTTCAAGACTTACTCTTATATTCTAAGTACATAAACACAACATAAGACAATATTTACCGTGTTCGCCTGCTGACCAACAGTTAGACACAAAAGGGACGGGATAAAAGCTTCTTCCACAACCCGCCATCTCTCTTTCCATAGACTGAGCTGCTGCCGTTAGCTCAGTCTCCCGGTCAAAGACTCTTTCAGCACAACTTTATTGACACAGTAACAAAAAAAAAAACTTGCGATAACATTTTCTGTATTAACAAGATAACTTTCCTTTGAAGCTTGCAGAAAAGGTTATACAAAAAGAAATCTTATAAAATAAAATAGTTTCATTTTGTAGCTTTGGCAACTAATGATACTCTGACGGTGACAGCTACACTAATCATTAAGCAAACCTTATGATTTGTCCCTTTTTAGCTACCAGCTAGTACCAACTTCTGTTCAAACAGTTCTTTGCCAGAATTAAAGTAAACACAGTCATATACTTTGTAGATAAAGGTAACATTAGCTAAGAAATTACTAATGTCTATCATCAGAGGTTAAATGTTGATGGAAATGGATTATTAAACATAAAAACTGGCAAATTTGTCTCTAGATATTCATCAGACAACTTTTTCCTAACAAATCAGATAAAGATGTATATCAAAGATGTTCTTTAAAATAAAAAAGGTATCTCCCAATTTCTTCCTTTCTAGGAGCGCAACAATGTTTTTCTTAGATACTAACTTTTAAGATAAACACAAAACACTGTGAATGGACATGCTCACATCAGCCTTTCTGACTCAACACAAGGAAATAATGAACTGCTTGATACTTTTTTTTGGATAGGTTTTATGTTTAGGTAACAAATTAAAATGTCTTTCCACTGGTTATTTAGGTCCCCAGCACTGACGGTGACTGGAAGAGACTGTGGACACTCTATATACAGTAGAAAGTCAATTTTGTTGACTTTCATTGGACAGTGATGATATATTATGTAGATAAAGCTTACAATCTAAAGACACATCACTTTCGTATTATACTGCCCTAATTTGGGTTGAGAGTGACCAGGACATCGTTTTGCTTTCCATCATTTAGATGGATGGGGTTGTGAATAATACGCCATAATGTGTTACTTACCTTAAATGTGTTATCAATCTTCAGTTTTAATCTAGGTTTTTTGAATGATATCAACATTAGGCCTTTGCCAATCACTGGATCCATGTTTCGCCAAACAATAAAATCACAGCTCTTGTCCCCGTGAGGCCATAGTAAGAGTTAAGTTGGTTTAACAATAGCATCCACAGGCTAAAGTTGATATAGCTTATCAATTACTATGTTAAGCTATGCTTTTGCGAGTATGCTAGCAGTAGCGCACAGTTGTGCTGGGTAACCAACACAAGTATGTTCTTGTTTGCACATGCAAGCATTAGCTTAACACAGTTACTGGGAATTAAACAATACAGCCATGTTGTTATTTTTGGCTGATTGTACAAAATGTTGAAAAAGTTTTACGAAGGAAAAAAGTCTCAAAGGTCGTCTGGGCCAAAGTTAGGTGCAGTGGTGTGTTTTCAAAAGCTTTACTTGCCCAATACAAGTGTTTTGGGCAGAGGAGAGAGTGAGCCAATGTGGAAGTTGTCAACGTGGATTTGGTTTCTCTGACCTCTTCTCTGGCCACTTCTCTGGCCTCTTCTCTGGCCACTCCAGACACAATTGATCCAACATTTTTACAAAGTGACATTTTTTTGAACACTACTGTAAATTTGTGTTTATTGACTATGATGAATGACTGAATTCTGTGGAGGATCAAACATTTAACATCAACCAGCCAGATAAACCTGCAATCTCTCTGTAATGCAAAATGGGCAGACAAATGGGGTGGCAGGGAAAGGGGGCCGCCAAACTCCAGACTAATGACTCCATCTTATCTATGGGAGGTGTGGAAGGAGGTGTGGCGACAGAAGGCCCAGTTATCTTAAGTGACCTTTTAATACCCTCAGCCCCTTTCACAATACCTCCACTAGCTGGGTGTTCAAAGTGGACACATGGGCCGTATACAGGGCAGAAGTGTGCCTCAGAAGGAGACAAAAGGCGCCACCTGTATGCTAATGCATTGTGGGGCTTTCAGAGGGAAGCAGAGGGATGAAGTGTGCCGCTACTTTTAAAAAAGGCTGCGAGGCTGTAAACACACAGAGAGAGGCTAAAAAATTGATTTTTGCCCCCTCTTTTTTTTAAGAAGTGAAAAGAAGAGACAGGAATATCTGGAGTGTGCCACTTTATGGGGGAGAGGGTGCTGTAAAATTGATTTTCTCCTTCTTTAAGGCTGCAAAGGAGAGAGACAATAAGGAGCATTGAGGATGAGTAAGCGTAGGACGGTGCTGAGGAGAGAAGAAAGGGCACGGGCAGTAAAATTCATTTTCAGTCATTGTGTTAAGTAATGAGAAGGTGGGAGAGAAGCAGAGTGTGCCACTTCACTTAGAAGGCAGAAGGAGATGGGGGGAAGGATCTGAGGCAACGGATACCACCAGAAGGCTGTAAAATTCATTTTCCCTTCTTCTCTTTAAGTAACAGGAGAGCAGAAGTCACCGTGCCTGAGTGTGCCGCTTTTGTCAATAAGCAGAAGGAAGGAGAATGAGCCAATAAAATTCATTTCCTCCCTCTTTTTTCAGTGTACCTTGAAACAAGAGGCTGGAGTGTGCCGTGGCAGAGGGACGGCTCTTCATATGGAAAAAAGGAAGCGAGGTCAGATGTTGTAAAACTCTTTGACTAGTTTCCCTGAGTAATAAGGCAGTGTGGCAGCATGTGCCGCGTTGAATAGAGGGTGGAGTAATTGCTATTAAGTGGATTTTTTCTCCTTTTACAGCCCTGGACCACATATGCGTACTCTTTGCTCATTCATAAACAAACTTATGTAAACACATCCTCAGCATGCACATTCGTGTCAGCTAGATTTACCGCTATCTCCATGCTCCTTCACTCTCTGGAGCAGCAGCTTTTTTCTTTCACACTATCTTGTTTCAGCTGAAAAGCCCCGAGCCATCTATTTACCACACTGTGTCTCAGTGTGTGTACGTCCAGACCTCTGCAGTGCATATTTTTCACACTCTCTTTTGCTATGTTTCAGCTGCAGAGCCCCAAACCATCTTCCATTATATAAGCCTTTATCGGTACACGTTTTCCCTTCCACAGTATCAGCAAAACCAGAAGCAACTGATTTTCAGAAGTTGCATCAACAGGACTTTCTGGGTATCAGCAGGAACGTCACAGTATCTGCTGCAGGAAACATGAATATAACATATTACCTCTAGTTAGCCATCATGTCACTCTCCATAGCTCAGTGTGACAGTATGGGTGGCACTATTCTCGGCGTGCCAGCTTCTGTTGTGTCCTCACTCTCTCCCTCTCAAGGGCCTCTCAGCGCCGGGAAGTGAAGGTCTGGGCACTCTGGACAGATCACTACTCTTCAGGGGGGAAGTCAGAGCGTGTCACTTTCATTTCAGCATATTTCAGGGGGGTAATGAGCAAGAAATGTGGATGGCTTCTGCATCCTTGGGATTGACAGCGTGAGCACACGCTGTTCTCTCTTAAATCTGGTTATGTTGGGGTCAGTTCTCTGGGATCAGGTGCATCTTGCTACACGCAACAACAAAAAAACTTGGCTCTGCAAACTTTGTCATTACTATTCAGCTCATAATATCCCTGTTCCCTCTGGAGAAGAAGTGCTCAGCTGGGAGACAGTTAGAGCTGCCTGTTTGAAATGATCCAACCCAATACTAATCCCAGTGTTGGAAACATTTCAGGAACTGGCTATGATTTATGAGTTCACCCTTTCATGCTGCGGTCCAATACCATCGATAAACCCTCCTGAAATCAACTTGGTTTCAAGTCAATACTTTTTTCGCTGCTCCATAGCAATCGCTCACAAAGCCACATTGAGAAAACGCACAATCAATAAAAGCAATACCACCACATCACAGCTACATTCAGCTATCCAAGGTGTTTAAATGAGTCACACACAACTTAATGCAATGTGTTTGTTTCTAAAATGTTGTCTTTTGTTCTCTAAATTTTCTGCAATCTATGGAAGGATGCTATTAACCCTACTGCATTAATTTCCATTTTCTTGAAATTTGCAGTCTGTGATCCAATCAGTCATCCTCTCAGCCTTTCTCCTGAGAAGAAGCAAACAACCAAAGTTTGGACAAGTCCTGGTTAAGTCACCAACTTGTTTCTGAAGCTGGTCTCCATATTGGAAACATCAACTCAAGGTAGCTGTACTGCAGGCTAACAGGATGCAAAGAGGTAGGGCTTAGGCGAGGCTGTTGCTTCCTGACTAACACTTACAATGTGTCTGCCTGTCAGTTTAGTCAATTGGCTTATGTTTGTAAAAAATGTACATATATATGTCCTTCATATCCTCTTAACAGATCAGTTATTAAAGAAAAAGAAAAAAAAGAGTTACTTTTGCTTAAAAATGGGGATTTAAGTCAGCCTCAAGTGGACACTTGAGGAACTGCAGTTTCAAGCACTTTTATATCTAGCCTTATTTTTATGTTTTTTTTTTTTTTTTAATTAATTTCAAGACTAGAGTTTTTTGTAGCTTAGCTTTGCCTTTTTTGTCAACTTAAGCAGTTTTCATACTGACCATTATCAAACAAACAGTTATCCCAATGGACACAGACAAGTTGTGAAAGTAAGTTTTGTTTCTTTACTTCAGCTACACTAAATAAAGCTTCATGGGGTTTCACCTTGTGATATCTTTGTGTTCCTGTATCTCTATAATATTATGTATCAGTAATGTGTCATCTTATATTCAGCTTTTAGAATCAGTCATACCATAATCTTAGCGTTATGGCTATATTTAGCATAGCTGAAGTTACAAAACAAAACAATGTTTTACTTACTTTCACAACTTTTAATCCAATAATCATCCATTAGAAAACTGCTAAAGATGATCTCTTTTAACTTCTATTGTGCCTCTACATCCATTAGCATTGTTCTGTTTGCTACCAAACAGCATCAGCTATCAGAGCAGCAAAGACACACCAAAAGTATGTTGACACTTAGTGGTTCAACACTCGAGACCTTCTTTTTTTTTTTTTTTTAGCTTTTTTTAGCTTTTAAGTGATAATGAAAATGAAAAGAAAGATCTCAGGTAAATGTTTGTTTAAGTCACCCCAGGATGAGACTTCTTGTTCAAATCACCCTTCAAAGGCATAACACTTTACAAACAGAAACATCCTGTTCTGTGATTCACATTAAATATGTATCGTAGAACAGGGAACAAGGGTGAACGTTAAGATAAATATTTTCTTAGTGTTCCCTTTCCAAACTTATAATGTCTTATTCATGCCCAAATCATGTGGCCAAATTTCCCAATTCAGCATCAACATCATTAAACTCAGTGATGTCTGTGTTGTTTTATGGCAACAGTGGAGGAGACTTCTAGAGTGTCCACACAAGAGGGCTTGAAATTTGTGTTTTGATGTGAAAGAGAGGATTTAAAGTCAAACAGGTCATACCTTGGTGTATCATGTCTATCCATGACGAGTGGCTTGGAACTTGTGAAGTAAAATATTAATTATGTTTTAATGATTTATCACAGAGGGTTCGGAGCCGTACGCTTGATGTCCGAAAAATCAAATGTTGGAGAGTCGGTGTTAAAAATCACACTCTTGAAGTTTACTGAAGGGTTGTTTACATGATTTTAGTATTCTTTTCACCCCCATCTCGTATTTCTTATGATGCTGTAGTTGTGTATTAGAGTCATTTAGTGTGCAGGTTATTCACACTCCCAGGCTGTTGTGGTGTTGTGTCAAGGCATAGCAGGGGATGATAAACAGAGTCTCTGGGTGGTCTCCTCTTTTCCCCCGGACTCTGTGGACACACTGTAAAGTCTGCTGACAGGAGAGCAGCTCTTTCTTTTCACCACAACCTGCGTCTCTGCTCGGCTCTCCTCTTCCTTTCTGTCCTGTCGCTTGTTTGTGGCTTTCCGGAGTCTATGGAGCTGCCCTCATACATATTGAAGGGGCTTTTGAGGAATCCACCAGTGTGCGGCTTTTTCATCCAGTCTCCCCTATTTACATTTGAGTGTCAATCTCTGGCTCTTTTTCTCTTCTCCTGCGTCCGTCTGTATCTCTCTAAAAAAGGCACTTTTGCATTCCTCTATTCAATTTCTGGTTTCTCACCCACTTCCATGCAGCCCCCTCCCTCCTTTCTCACACCACTTAGGTCCAATTTTTTCTCTGCCTACATTTTTTGGCTTTTATATTGCAGATTAAAAGTCTTGTGTGCATCTCTTAAAGCCTACCCACCTTAACCCACACTTCTTTCTGTCTTTTTTTTCCCCTCTCAATCCCTCCCCCTACTCAAAATGTTTATTTCAACATCCCTGTCTACCTTTTAATGCATCTTTTAAGCCTTCTCTTTCTTCAACTGTCTCTCCTCTGCTTCAAAGTTCCTCCAGTAAATACAGTAATAACCTCTTTCTGCTTCTCAAAATCATCCTCATACTTCCTTTCACTTCCTCTTTATTATTTCTCTCCATCCTCTTCTTATTCTCCCCCTCTCTCTGTTTGTATGTGATGCCTCATCTGAACATCTTATTACATCTTGCGCCTCTCTGCTCTCCCCCTGTCCTTCTTGTTTGTTTCCTGTCTATTTCTATCTTTCTCACTCTTGCACCCTCGTATTCATTTGGCATCCTTCTGTCCCTCCTTCCGCTTCTTCCTATGCGCTAAGTTCTGCCTGAATCCATTTATTTACACATCCAGTTTACACCTTTTTTCACATCTCTCTCTCATTTTATTGCCTCTTCATTATTAGGAGTAAACTTCTGTCTCACGTGTAGAGGATCTGATATTTTAGCTCTGCTTGAAACAGCAAACCCGCACATTGTTCGTCGGTTCGTTTCTCTGAGTCACCTGCAATTCCTCAGACACCACTTCCCGAGACTCTGACAGCACAAATGATGCATTGCACCTCAAAATTTCAATTACCCCAAGGGAAGCATGCATAATTACGGGTCAGTGAAGGTAACATGTTGGTTAATTAGCCGCACAGAGGTTTCCCTGCATCATTTATCCATGAAAATGTATTTATTGTCGTCTTATGCTGTAGCCCTCTTTGCTTTTTCCCCCCTCCTGTATCCTTTTCCTCTTTGCATATTGTCTTCCTTAACTCCATCTTTTTTAAGCTCTTCACTCTCATCTCGCACGCCTCTTCACATTTTCTTTCATTCTTGGTCTTACACTCTTCGTTATCTAACATTGTGTTTGCATTTTCTCCTCAATCCTCCTCCCCCTCATACGCCTCCTCCTCAGCTGCTCTTTGTCTCTCAGTTTTTGGCTTGTGTGCCGGGGTTTTGCAGGCATACACGGTTGTGTGTGTGTGTCGGTGTGTGTTCCTGTGGATGCTTTTCCTGAATGTCTCAACACTGGAAGCACAGCCTGGCCACTGATTGAATTGTCATCTAAATGGTGTTAACTGAACCCTGATCCTTCACTGATCATTGGATACGGCCACGCATAATCAAGCACCTCTTTGTTTACCTCTGATAATTAACTACAGCTAATTAAGAACCGGCACCTACCACTCCATCTCTCAGCTGCAACGCTACGGTTACTCCCTGATTACTTTTGTTTTGCTTTAAAATTGCCCCACCTAATCATTAACTTCACTTTGAATCGCCTCAGGAAAGTCAAAGGAAAATCAACATCAGTGCCAGAGCAGCAAAAACAGGACTGTGAACAAACTTGTCTTTCACTGGAAAACTGTCAAGATGGTTTCACTATCCATCAACTATCAGTGTTATTGATAGACTGAGTGAATACAGTTAAGCAAATGGGAAGCAAGGTGAGAAAGGAAAAGTTTCATTACTTAGATTTAAATTCCCTGGTGTAGTAAACATGCAATGCTGAGTTTAAATCACACCAGGTTTTTAATGTAGTCTGAAAACTCAATATAGAAATGTATTCAGCAATGTGCAGTTTCTATGCACGTGTGGCTCAATCTGCTAACATTTTTTTTCATCCTTCTGCTGGCAACCAGTACTAAATTTAATCTCAAGCTAAAACAGTATGGATAACAACCAGTTGCCTTCAACTAATTCCTCTCTCAGTTTTAAGTTTTAAGTTTTAAGGTAAAATACATACCAAACAGAAACATCCCGTTCTATTATGAGGAAGATTTTCTTGCAGTGTTCTCTTTCCAAACTTCCATGTCTCACTCTGGTCCAAACATTTGGCTAGATTTCCTAATTTACAGTTCTATAGTTTTGTTTAGCAGATGCTTTTGTCCAAAGCAATGGGCAACACAAGTAAGAATTAGTTAGTGCAACAAAGTTATTTGGCTGCAGGTGCTGCCAATAAGTGCAAGAAGATTTTTTTGTGTTGTCTTTTTTGTACATGTAGAATAATGCAGCCATAAATAATCACAATTAATCACTGCAACAATGTAGTTCAACTTTCAATAACATTGAATAATCAGTTCTAATTATTGTCTAAGAGCTGAGTCTTAGACCTTCTGACTCATTCTACCCCTGAGGACAAAAAGGAGAAGGGTCAGATTAAATACCTAAGTGTTCCTTGATGTCTTCAGACGTCTCTTTATAGCAGAAAGGGACTCAGCGGATCATATTGAGTTAGGTTATTCATTCCACCATTTGGGCACAACGGAGGAGAAGAGTCTGGCTAGAGATTTAGAGCCGCGCTGGGCTGGGAGAACCAGGCATCTTTACAGGCAGAGCGTAGTGGGCGAGAAGGAGTGTAGACCTATATAAGATACCCCAGGTAGACAAGAGCCGTTCTTGTCAATGTTTTGTAATCTATCATTTTAAATAATGAAACAATAGTAAACTCATGAATGATTACATTGTTTCATTGCAACAGCAGGGGAGGCTTCTGGACAGATGGCTTTAAAACTACTGCATGATAAACAGAGGGTAAATAATACCTGAAAAAGATCCCAGTGATAACTCTTCAAATTGAGGAGCCAATCAATTGAACAACAGCTGTTAGAAAGCCAGCCAGCTTTGTGAAGCAAGGCAAATTATTGCTTAATACAGTTACATAATAAAACGCCCTTCTATGTATTTTATATTTGTTTGTTGGTTGCACCAGGTTGCACCTTTGACAATAAAAAAGGTATTTAAAAAGCTTCTTTTACATTATATTTAACATTGACTGTATCCCAAACTTGGAACATGGGACCCAAAAATATAAACCATAGTCGAAGTTAGTAATTATCATAAATAAATAAATAAATAAATAATTACCAGATACAACAGGTCCAAAAAGACTGTCTACCTATGGCTTATCTATACCACTTATCCCATCTGGGGTTGTGGGGCTGGAGCCCTCCCAGCCGTCATTAGACATGAAGCAGGGTGCAACCTGGACAGGTCTTTATGAACACGTCGTAAATTCAAAATAAGAAAACCTGGATGGGATTTAATCCAGGAACCTTCATACATGCACATGTTTAAATTGTTTTGGTTTATACCTACTCCTTGTGTCCTTGTTGTCTTATCAAAGCTACTTTGAGGAACTTTTGTTTGTGTTGTGTTTTTGGTGCCTCCTGTGGACGAAGTGGTCCCACTTGTCTCCTTTGATTTTCTTCTTGTACATATAAAGTGTGTTTACTTATGGAAAAAATCAATCTGGTTTCTTTTAATACAGCCAAGTAAATCATTAACCGTGAATCTTAGAAATATAAAAAAGGCTTTTCCAGTGTGCCCTGCTCGACACCTACCTGACGACAGCGTTTACAAGTGTTAAAAATAAATATCAAGAGTATATAGTGGGAGGCATCGATATTGATTCTTGCTTGTTTCATACTGAGCTTAAAACCCCTGTAGACAGCTTTCATTAACTTTCCTTTTATTAATGTTTGAGATACAGATAATAAATCAATTGCTCTTCACAGAGTCTGCGTTTCAGGTGGACCTATACGATGCTAATTACAGGAAACACTTCACTCCTATTGTTTGCAGAGAAAGAGCTCAGAGGTGCAGGAACAACTCCTGCAGAGGAGCTACATTGACTAACAATGGACGACACAAACCCAGAAACAGTCCACACACACTGGACAGAGCACAGCACAGCTCACGCCAGCGCAGATCACTTATGTAAATAGATGGTTGGCTGTTGTTAGGGGGATGTGAGCACGATGACAGTGTGTCATTAAACCTCTCATTTGTATTCACGCAGAGGGGGACCGAACACTTCTGCTTTAATAGGCATGCTGGAGGGGTAGAGGGGAGAAAGTGGCAACAAGAATGCAGCCCACTGTGCGTCTGTTAGGAGCTCTGGAAGGGTCCTAACAGCAGATAAGGGGAGGTTAAAATCACGCAGAAGACTGTAAGAACATCCTTAAGCATTGTAAGATGGTTGCTCTAATGCAGATGTTTGTTTATTAGATTTTGCAAGAAATTTCCCACAAAAAGCAACTTTCTTCTCATGCAGAGGTAGATTCTTTTTTATCATTTTGGATAAAAACATCCCGTTTTTTGGTTTTCTTTTCAGGATCATAGAAAGTGCAACTCCATGACATCATCTAATTACTCTGGTTGCATTGGTTGAAAAAAAAAAAAGCAAATTATGGACACACAAGTTCCCATGCCTACATAAAACTGTGTCCCTATCATTTTCCTGTATCTTATTTTCATGCCACCGACTGACCTCAGCGCAAAATCTGTCAGGATTTGAGGTGAATAGGGTTGTGTTTAAGTGTGTATGTGCACTTGTTTTGTGTTAGCTTGTAGGTCTGCAGAGATCCATGCGTGCGTGCATGTGTGTGTGAGTGTTTGTGTGTGTCTGTATAAATGTGGTCTGAGCTGCACTTTTGTTCCACTTCATCTCCCTATTTACTCATTCAGAGTTTCAGGATGGTATGAAATTAAAGGTCCACTCTCCTGATAGAGTTTTGACACAAATGTCTGCGGCGCTGAAAGCTTTTCGCACAACAGTTTTCGATTGCGATGCAAATGACAATTACGCCCGCAGTCCCTCTCACCCTCTTATCTTCCCACCGAGCCAGAGAAAACAATTGGACTCTAAAAAATTGATCCACAGGGATGAGCACTCTTCATGAATACAAAACACATCATTTCGGGCGACCTGCTTGACACTGAATAGCACGCAATTACTTTGTATATGTGCCTTTCTGCATTTGCACTGTGAGATCTGAGAGCGTTAGTCAGTTTGGACAGAGTTTAAAATGCAGATTGCATAAAATGTGAGCACTCAGAACTACTGAGCATGGAATATTTCACCGACAGTATACAGAGGAGTCCTCTTGAGCCTGTTTCTTTTGCTGCATAAAGTCAATAATGAAAATGAAGCTTTATATAAATGGAATGTAGTGTGGGTGATTATTCAAAGATGAGGACAGCTCAGCACAGAGGAGATCCTGGGTTAAGAGGAGATGCAAATAGATATTATTGGCTTCTTTAATCTGCTCGGAGCACCTGATAAGTGGGACGTATAAGCGTAATTAAACCTCCAGATAAATGACTGATTTATCTACCTGACAGTTAAATCATCTTGTGAAAATGTCAGACTGTGACAGCCAAACCTTCTCAAATTTCACAAACTGCCTCACAGGGCCTTGAAAATCCAGATAAGCTGATTTGAAGCAAAAACAAAGTCTTAAAAGCTTCCTCTCAGGGCTGCATGGAGCCTCATATACTGTGAAGTAGGATACCTTTCAGATTAAGAGTTACATTCTGGTTACATCAGGAGTTTATCTCGCTGCTACACTTTTGCATTCCCTCACTGCTTTATTCAATAAAGACCAAATCCCTGCAGAGAATCTTATCAATGTCCTCAAATGGAGTCAATCCTCCAAACTCTGCGGTTATCCATTTGGATTCATTATCTGAAATGCTCCCCATTCCTTTTCTCACTCTTTTTTTTTACTTACTTTTTTCTTGTTTGCTTTGCAGTGATACCTTTGAAAGCTGTTATGCTGCAAAAGCAAGCAGAGCAAATAAAGTGCCATGTCAAGCAGAAGCAGGCTCGAAAAACCCCCTCTGGCAGTATGGCTCACTAGGCTGCACAAGCCGCTCGCAGTCCAGATTATCCATGTCAATGGAACAGAAAATGAGACTCTGGATTTGCAATGTATCTGACAGCATGGAGGTTACATGCCTCTAGTTGAATCGGACTGTCTTAGGGAGGTTTTGTTCTTGTATATGTTCTCAAAGGCTCATCCTAATCTAAATAAAATGGATATTTAAACAAACAACATAAACCACTGGAATGGATTTAGGATTCATTGGGGGCTGTACTGACCATCGGGGTCTGTGCTGACATAAAAACAGCATCAGTTGTGCAAACACTCCAAATGTAGCCCAACCAGTGCTCACATAATGGAGGTGCACTTCAATGACAGATAAAGAGCCCAGGGGAGAAACTTCAAAGTCAGATCACAGTAAAGCTTGAACCAAAAAAGTAGAACAACTGCTCCGGCTGTGTGATAGCCTTATGTAAGTACAGCATAGTACAATAAAATAATGTTTTTCAGCTCAGTGATTTGGATTTGGCTTGTGAGATATTATAATAAAAATATATGGTGATGTTTTTGTATATGTTTTCAACATACACAAGATTTAAAAAAAAAAACACTGTATCGTGTACAAAGTTATTAATACACAAAAACACACACAAAAACTGAAAATCTACTCTTCACAACAAATGATAAAATCTATAGGCACCTTTATTTCAGTCAGGAAAATTTGCAGACTGTTACTTTTAATCCTACATTTGTCAAATTTCATCAAATTAAGCGTACTTATGTTGAATATTTTAGTACCCTTCCACCCCTTCCCAAACAAACTGTACACAACCACACGTAAACATTCAGAGCTCACCCAGAGAAACCTGCGGCGCTCGCGGCTCTCGGACAGCGCTCTGATTGGCCACCTCCTGGGCAGTGGGCGGGGCTTCCAGTAGTGGGCGTTTCACAAAATCACCCACCAAGCAGCTCAGGCGCTCATTCACTACGGATTTCTCGTGTACAGAAGGTCTCAGTTCGACTTGTATCCCTCTTCGATTCTGTTGATTTATTTTTCTTTCTTTGAGCGTTCCCACCAGTGGCGTGGTCTCATCGTGCAGTCTCACGGTGCACAGACGAGCTTTTCTTGGTGAACTTTAAGGGGTTTTTTTGCACAACCTACCTGAGTTGTGTGTCTCTTCCCTTGCACGCCTTCACTCCTCTCCACCATGGATTTGGTTTGGATTGTGGGCTTCGTTGTGAGCGTCTGCGCCTGGTGTGCTTCAGCGGAGCGGCACAGCGTCTATTGGAACAGCACGAATCCAAAGTAAATACCTTTTTTTTATTTTTACTATACCTGTGCTTTTTCTGTTCAACTCAGTGCGCTTGAATGCACTTCTCTCTTGAGCATTGCTTCATCAGGATAGTTTGGTATCTTCAGCACACATGAACTTTTAACTTAATTATCAGCACAGATTGGATCATTTAGATCTCTCCTCAGATATGTTTCAAGAGTTGCAGCTCATGCATATTTAGCGAGCCTGCTGTAATGAATTTGCGATGGAGGCGACCCGCTGCTGTTGTCATGATAATATAAGACAGTTGGGAGTCTCTTTCTCTCCCTCCCCCTCCCTCTGTTTCTGGGCTCAAACCTGTTATTATGCTGCTGTTTACCTGTGATACTTTGTCTAACCTGTTCACATTTAATCCGTTTCGCAATCTGTAGAGCCCATGGGATTAGTTACGTGGTGTTAGGTCATTTATTTATCTTTTGAGAATGGGCAGGGAGCTAATTAATCAGCTTTTTGGCTTCTTTGTAGTCAAACTGTCTCCAATCTGTATGCATGAGTTTCACAGGGAGGTTTATGCAGGGATAAAGTTGCTTTTTTTGAGCAGCTCTGAAATACATCTCTAGATTTGACTTTTAAATATTTCTCTGTGTGTTTATCTTGTAATCTACAGGAATGCATTGAGCAGTGATTTAGTTCAATTTAACCATTAAAAGCCAGTGTGTCTTCATCTTTTCGAGTTGCTTTGGTGCCTTCATTCACAAGCTATAACAATATTTGCCTTGGCAAAGGTTACATCTTTTGGGGTTGGTTTTTACAGGTCTGACTCAGTGCAAAGTGTTGAAATATCTGTTGCAATATCCTCCCATCTGACATGGAGTCCTAACCTCTGTATTGGAGTGGGAGGCTGGCTGTGTCTCCTAAATCAAGAGATATCGCAGTGGGGTTTAGGTGGCTGTCAGGGAGACACGGGGGTGTTCATATTTCACGTTGTAAGACGAGTAATAATGGTGTATGACAGAGACAGAGGAGGTAACTTGAGGCCTGCCCAGTAGATCACGCCGTGGGAGAGAGATGGATTGCTCAGGGAGGAGAAATTGGAGCCCAAATTGTCGGGGTTAGGGGGCCGGTCGGAATAAGTGGGGGTCAATTAGAATTATGGTTGATGATGGCTGGGGTGAAATGGCTCGGGGTACAAAGAGGGGTTAGGTTTATGCTCTGCACATGAACTTCTACATGCACCCACACATACTCTGACATCCTGCCAGGCAAGCACAAACACAGACTGCTGGCGGACAACCAATCAATCAGCGAGCTGGGACAATCAATCACAACAACAGACGTGTCGATATCAGCAGTGATGGGCTTGTACTCCCTCTGTCTGTCTCTGCTGCAATCACATGGATGGACAGACTTTCTCCTTTGAGCTTACTAAATAGCAGCAATGGTACTAGAAAAAGTATTTGGAAATAACAAAGCATAAACAACAAAACTGCTCTTTAATGAACTGGTTTGTTTAAATATAACATCATACTCTTTTAATCAAATCAAAGAGAATACCAGGAATCAGTGTTCTCACAAACGGTCGACTGATAAGTGGTAGATACTGTTTATTAGTTGTTGATGAAACCATAAGCAGGTGTCACTGGGCTAAACAGTTACAGTTACATTGCAATGTTCACTGCATTAGGCCAGTCAGAGTGTGTCGTTTTTACACCAACCTTTTTGTCATTTGAAACCTGGTATTGACACCACATTCAAGAATATGTAATTCTGTCATATAAGTTTTAGACCGATATCGGCCCTCATTACCAGTATTGGTAATAGTATCGGCATATCAGTATCCATACCAAGCTCCATATTGATACAGACAGACACTACAGTTCAATGACCTGACAAAAATCAATCTGCATATTTCAGTCAGTGGTAGTAAAATCTTAAATCACTGTTTTTCTGTCACTGATATGTTTTATTTAATTCTGGAGGGAATGACAAAGCTACTCAGTTTCATCCGATTTGGAAGTCCAGGTTTCTGAATCCGTATTGTGAATAAAATGTGGTACAACAGCATCACTAAAGCTCGCTCCCTAGCAACATTAGAGCTTCAGCATCGTCAGAAAGGCAGTGTAATTATAGCACCAAAGCCTTTCCCCAAAGTCCCATATGCCAAAGTGTGTAGCAGTTTCCCGCAGTAGCACCACAGTGATCATTCCTGTGTATGTATACTGGTAATCCTTGATTCTGCACTTGCTATTTTTTTCCCGGATGACTGTGCTAAATCTCCCCCTTTGGCTACTCTTAATCCTGTATTCGCAGAAAAAAGCCCTGACTTTCTGCTTTCATTTTGGTATGTTTCATCACTCCACAGCAATCCGCTTTCCCCTTTGACCCATTACTCGCCACAGTGAGTGTTGACACTTGTTTTCACTCACATGAGACCCTTTTTCCTGCACTGCCTGGATTTATTTTCATCCCTGTTGGTTAGAAAGCTGCTGTTAATCAAATTGATCTCAGATTGATCACTCGTGTCCATGTGGTGTGAGTTCATTTCCTTGTTTCTCGATGTGTTTGTTAAAGGATTTAATGACACTCATACTCATACATATACATGCACAGTGGCCCTGCTTGCCACTAATTTGTGCATGTTTGTGTGAGCTCGCCTTGGGGCCTGGCTGCTGACTTCCAAGGTCGTATCTGTCTCCACTTTAACGACTACTTTCCTTCAGCAGGAGCAAAATATCCCCCTGACACTGTGTTTTTTCAGCTCTTCCTGACCTTTTACTAGTTAGCATATTTGTTACCTTTGTGTCTGATTAGCAACAGCTTAATCACCAGCACGGTTTGCTTCCCAGAAAGAGGAGCTCCTGTGTGCCCAGTCAGCTCGGATCATGGTGTGCCAGCTTGTTTTTGTGTCTTTTGTATAACATCACCAGATCGAGTGACTCACACACTCACATACACATTAACCCAGTCATCCACGCACACACACATGTGCTACACACTTGTGATTGATGTTAACACCGTCCCAGGAGTCCTCTGGACTCTACAACTCCCAACGAGAGGCAACAATCTGCTCATTCACTGCTTCCTTCTTTTTCCTCACTTTCCTTTTTTTCCTCTGCTGACAGAGCATGAGCCCACCACCACAACCACCACCACCCACTCCTCCTCCTCCTCTCTTTGTACCTGTCTCCCCCTCTCTCCAGCACCTCCCTCCCTCCTTCTCTTTTTGGCCAGGTTCCCTTTTCACTCTGGTTCTGTGGTCTCTGGTTCTGTGAGCCTGTTAACTCTTTCATGGCCCTGCTCTCTTACATCTGTTTCATATGCTGTTTATTTGGACATAATCATTGACACCTTGTCTGTTATTGTTACCCATTTCTGGCTAATCTGCTGAAGCCTCTCTTTTCTTTGTAATCCAATGAGCTCTTTGCTTTTGGTTTATGGTAAAAATGCACCTTGGAGTTTGAGCCTTTAGACTGGTGTCATTTTATACCCACACTAGGACTTTTCCCAAAACCTACACTTGGGCACTGCTTTACACAGAATACTCCTTTAATACACACATGATTTAAAACATAATGAGGAAAATCTTATTGGCAGGCTCGCCTAACATTAATCTTTTGATGTTTTCTACCTGTTGCTGATCATGTTTGTCAAATTTAAAATTACCCTGTGATTGATTCCAGCGAGCTGATTGGATAAAGTTAAAGATGAATGCAAGGAGGCCACAGCTGATACTCATACCAATACCTGTGCTGATACCAAATTCATATTCAACAGAGTCATGGCTGGTGTTGAACTTAGACCTTTATAAACACTGTTACCGTAAAGGTACTGGAACCATCACTGATACTGAGCTGATAGTGATAATGACTGACTGATATAAGCTAGTTTTAATGCTGATACTTTCATCAATACTGCTAATGTATCAATACCAGCGTAATTACTGATATCAAGCTGACACCAGTATTATTACTGATATATATTACTGCACTGTTATTGTGAAGATGGCAGTATCATTACTGTTATTGAGCTGCTACCACAACTGACACTGATTTTTAGCCGAAAACAATACTGATTTTGACCCAATACCAGTGTTAAACAACTAGTCTGCCAATGCCTGAATCACTACTAATACTAAGATGATACCAGTATTTAAGGGACTGTTTACACAACAACACGACAAAGCACACTCCGCCTCATGCACGCGTATTCAACAGGACAACAGTACCGTTGTTTCTATCATCGTGAACTACCGTGTTATGCTTGTGCTGCTCAATCTATTGTATCTGCCGACTGTCTTTCAACAAGATGCGCATCTTTTGCTCCACTTTTTAACTTAGTATTCCCCAATACACCAGATGACCAGCTCAACTCTACTTCGGTGGAGGTCTCCCAAAAGTGGGTTCTGGACAAGGCAGTTATAGCACCACCTACGGGCCCGGCATGCTTACTACAGCGTTTTCAGTCCATCAGCGTTTCCGCGTAAAACGCAGATTTTTTTCCACTGCGTTTCAGCGTTTTCAGATGAAATGTTGTCATGTGAACGGGTATCAATACCAGACCCTGTACTTGTATTAAGCCAATATCAGTATGGATGCTGACTTTGAACTGAGCAATAACTGATAATCACCTGATAGTAGTATTTCCACATGTATTTTATAGAGAAACCAGAAACATTACTGATATTTGTGAAATCATCTTAACATTTTTGATGACTCTGTAGAAAAGTTGTGTCGTTTTTTGTTTGTTGTACTCGCTGTCATCTATTTTCACATTTTAATCACCATCAGTAATTGCAGAACTTCTTACTTTACTGTTAAACTCACTTAACTGAACCTGCTTTAACACTTTGTTTGCTCTGGTAAGTGAGTTATTTAAGGTATGTTTCACCCACATGAATGATTTCTCTGTCTTTTATTCGGTCAATCTGGCTGTTTTGTGATGCTCCCCATACAAATTGGGGGAATGGTCTTCACGGTGAGCCACAGAAAGAGAGAAGTAACTGGTGTGACTGATTTGGGGTCAGAGTTCAGGATGTGATGAAGTGGCACAGCCTCTATCAATCTGTCAGTCATCCTGTCACGGCGGTGGTCCCTGAATACTGCCCGCCACTCAGGGCCAGCCTCTCTTCTTCACATGGCCACAGCTCTGCCTCTGGGAAACTCTCATTCTTCCTCCCTTTTCTGTCTTTTCTTAGTCCTTCACTCCTTTTCCAGCTTTTATCTCAACTTTACAAGCTGTCCCTTTTCAGTCTTTTATTTTCGACTCCAACCCTGGCTCTCTGGGAGAAGGAGGGGGGAGCATGCTAAGAGGTGTGGAATTTTTTATCGTTCTTGGCACCCATGGCGATCCGTCACAAGGCACTTTGCCCTTTCCTTCACGCTTTTTTTTCCTTGTCAGCTCTCGCCCTTTAAGCTTCCTTCTTCTACCCCCTCCATGAAAAGCCACTCAAGTCTACCCAGCAGACCTGTTTCTTTATTTCCCCTCTTCTTCCTGGTCTTTTTCTCTTGTGTGTCCATGTATGCTTTCCCATGAATGAAGCAGTATAAGTGGAAGAGCAAGGCTAAGAACTCAAACTTTGAAAAGACGGGAATTAGATGAAAGAAAAACAAAGGTCTGAGTGTAGGAGTGTGTGTCTGTTTGCTTTATGTGCATGTGCGCGCGTTTGGTGAGATAAAGATAAGATCAGATCGGCCAGATTAGTTGGACACAATAGATAAGGATTTCTGCAGTTTCCAAGTAATCTTAACTGGAGCTACTTCCCTGGAAAAACATCCAGGTTTCCCACTTTACTCCCTAATCCAGCCTAAACACCCATATCTTTGTCGTCATTCTCTTCAGTAAAGTCTGAACTCCATCTTTGAGCCCCCCTCCCACCTCGCTTAATCTGGCCTTGTAATCTGTCTGAATTCAATCTGCAGGAAAAACACTCTGGGGACTGTTACGGTTAGTCGGCTCAATGGTCATCGCAGCATGTTGACGCTTCCTATCTCCTCATAATCATCCGTAAGAAGACTTTACCCCAAAGCTGATTTCCCTCCTGCTCAGTATTCCCACTTGATGTTGTTTGTGGCGTCAGAAACGAGAGGGCTTCTTTTATTGACTGCAGCAGATAAAGGGAGAATCAGGCCAAAGGTTTAACTTCCCTGCAACCGTGCTTGTCGGTGTTACCAGAGTCTGCATGCTGTCTGCTGCGTGTTTCCCTATGAAGTGTAGCACTTCCTGGCTACGTCTTTTCCCGGGAAAACAGCGTATCCTGTCTGCACAATAAACAATACGGTTCTCACACAGGGACACACGCGAGACTGCAGAGGAGTTGATTGTGTTTCCCAGGCTTGTGTGAGTTTAAACTGTGAGAATAAGTAGATTAGCAGTGATTAATTGCGCTTGATTGTTTTTAATCGCTGTTTAGCCTTGAGGAGCATAAAGGATCCGCCCTCTGTGCCTGTCAGAAATCTCAGTCTCTGTTTGGGATTCTCCTCTGATCAGTGTCACCTCTGTCAACCCCGCCAGTGTTTCTCCTCCTCCTCCGTGCCCATCCTCTCGCCTCTTCCTTATCTCTGCTGCAGACTTCCTCTGCTTCTGCCCACTCTTATCCTTTTTTTTCTCTCAGTGCTGCTTACAACTATTCAATCCCACACACACAAAAAAAATCAGTGGCGAGGAAAAATCTCCATTAATGTGCAGATTTATGGTCTTATTGTGATTTAACAGCAATTTTCTCACATGGGAAGGAGAGAGTCTGATTGTGTGACTTGTTTGGGGACGTTTGGTGTTGTTTTGTGTTTGTCTGAGGAAGAATTAGCTGATATTATCTCTCAAGATGAACTATTGTGTTTCTTCAGTTGTGTAAACAAGGGTCATTGTGTAGCTTTTGTTTCTGTTTTGGCTTTTTGGTGAAGTTTGTTGCATGATTTACAGTGTAAACAATCACCTATAGTATTTACTGCCACCCCCTAGAGGCCAGTTGCTGTGTTACAATCAAAAGCAGTTATCTGTATGCAGGAACAGCTTCCTTCTACAATGTCTTATTAATTTGTGGCCCTATACTCCAGGATGCTAAATTCCCTGTGAAATTCATTAGACTGTGTTTGCAGAAAGAAAACCCCTGTGCATTGAAGTTTTACCTTATGGAAATCAATCCGCCGAAATCGATTTTCTGGTACGGATATCTGCCTCCTGAGAAATGTAACGTTGGCGGTGACCTTTCTGTTCGGCCCCTTATAAGATACAAATGGCTCAGGGGACAGCGTGAGACAGTTGGAAAGAGCATATGTATTCATCTAAGCCTCTTTAGAGCCAATTATTTCTCAGCCAGACTTAAAGCTTTGTCGATTTGCTCCGTTTGCTGAAGCCAGTTCAGGCAGGAACGTTGGCGGAATGACCAACGACTCGCTCGGACAAAGGTTGAGTGACAGACAGGAGAAAGCTGATGGAGACGGATGACAAAAAGTCACAAAAGAGTGAAAGCCTGGGATATGATGTCAAAAAGGGGAGGGGCTTAAAAGAGTAGGACCATATTTGTTTCTATGACAACGCATGCTGCATTGTGCTTGGCTTGCAAACATAAATGGAGGGTCAGAAGTGGCATATTTGGAATACCAGCCGGACAGGTTGTGATTGGTTCAACTTGTCTGGGGTGGGTGGGGGGGAGGGGCAGAGTTGACATGAGGATCTGGTTTGCTTATTGAGCGATGAAAGACGGACAGGGGGTGGGCGGGGGCCGCTGGCAGTGATGGATGAAAAGATAGATGGATGAAACAACAAGAGTTTGAGCTGTAACGTTAAACAGGCCTGCTGAACTCAGATCACTACTTCTCCCGTGACTTTTCCTGACAGATCCTGACTGATGTTGCTCCCTTGTGTCCAGTTCTCCTTCATAATCCAGTTATGAGCTCACACATTTCTCTCTGCAACCGCACCATTCCAGCCAGTGTGCCTCTTTTTGAACTCCAAAACTCCCATGTAAAGTAGTAATACCCCTCCTCTCTATGGGAACAAAAGCCTCACCCTGCCTGTTTCACCTCTCACTCTGTCCCCAGCCTTCATCCCCTCACTCTGGGCCTTGCTGTCCGCTCTAAGCCCCTGTATTAAGCAGGGTCTGGTGCTGATGAATGGGCCACAGCTCAGCCTCTGCTCCACCCAATAATCCAGGGCTTGGGCGAGCCGATTAGGTGGTCCCCACATTCCCGTCCGCTCATCTGTGACCTCAGCCCGTCACCTTTTGGGTAACATTAAGTACGCGTGTAAAACCCGGGTGGAAAACAATCATGTTTGTGTGGTCAGGGGGGCCTCAGGTTGAGCTTAAAAGAGCCGTGTTGGATATAGGTCATAAATATGTCCTTCAGTGACCATTAACCTTAACACACATCTAAATCGACATGTAGAGAGGGCGATTCTGGTCATGGTGCTCAAAACGCCTGACTTTTCAAGGATAAAACTCTCCAGTGCTGACTTGGCGATTGTCCGACCTTTGATCCACACTGCGGCCCCCTTTAGCCTCAGAGGTCCGGCATTCCTCAGGGCGATAGAGAGCAGAGATGAGAGGCTGATGGATGGATGAAAGGCGGGGGTAGAGGTGGAGAAGAAAGCAAAATGCTGGCCAGAGAGATTAAAGAAGAGAGATTAGACTCCCTGCTCCTGAAGAGGCTCCAATAAATCAGGAATTCCTCCTCTGAAGAAGAGGAGGAAGAGTGTGTAGTCTGCTTTCCAGGTCGCGTATACACACGTGAAGTTATTTTTCCACTATCATCTGTGTGGCTGTTTTTTTCTACCTTATCATGACTGAAACACACTCCCAGATTCCACAGAGGTCCACACACACACACTTCCTGACACAAACAATCCCAGACATTCACACACAGCATCCTGGCTGCATATCTGCCATAGCTCCACAAATCATCTTAAAGTAGTGAATACACAAAAAAAGCCTCCCTGTGCTGTACACTCCGCTGACTCTCCGGGCGTCACTGTCATTAGAAGAGAGAATCCTGGGTAAACAATGGGAATATATCGCGACAGAGAGAGGGAAACAGTCTGGAAGAGGGAAATAACGAGGGACACACACTGCTGGAGACACAGAAAGAGGATTCAGTCTGCTAAAGTGAAGGTGGCATGATTTGACTCTGTTAGCTAAACCTTTTCACACAGCGGCCTCGGCTCGCTTTGAAGTGCGTCTCCCCGATCAGTCAATTAAGGAGATGATGTGGAACATTTCAATGGCTGAGGCGTTAGAGGGGAACAAAAGGCAGCGGGATAATTAAAACTATTTGCCATTAATAAAAGGGGGCTAGTGGGCCTCCCTGGGTGCGTATTCAGCCTCTGCTCTCTGTGCTAAGTGAGCTGTTTTATCGCACTTTGAATGGGGACACTGTATGAAACCGTGGGGTTGATAAAGCAACTGTAGAACTGGCGTACTGTTATTGAAAAAACTTCAAAAGCCAGTCCCAGCTCAAGCCCTTTAACCCCCCCTGCCCACGCCTATTCATGCCCTAAAACTCCCCCTAAATTCTCCGCCTAAAGGGGCTGGGAAGTGGGGACTGAGGGGGCATAATTACCCCCCTCCAGGGCAACTTTAATACCCTTTTTTGTGTTTAATTGCGCCCCCCTTCAACCCCCTTTTGATGAACACATTGGAAACATACCACAACCGGTCGGGCTTGGAGGTGAGCGATCGAGGGCGGGGGGGTGTAGGCAGTTTGTTTGTGTGTGTTTGCTCTGTTTGCAGGGGGGGCGATAACTCTGTCAGGCAAAAAGCAGACAACAGTGTTTGTTCAATAGTGTTATCGATTCGCCTGGAATTGAAAGTGGCAGGGGGAAAAAACACTTTAGCGGCCAATCTGGTAAACAGAGCGTGGCAGGCAAACTGCAGATAAGCACTAAGCTGTCTGGACCGTGGCAAAATGATAATTATTGCTCTCCCCCCCACCACACACTAAAAGTTAGCTGGGGCACACAATCATCAGCTCAGTTAGATGGAAGTTTCATCAGGATCCTAAACTGGTTCTTGTTTCCCTGCAGCCCCCGTGTTGCTGTTGTAATGTTGACTAATCTGCTCATCAGTATTGAGGGAATGCAGTCAGGCAGAAACGGGGGGTAAAGGGAATGGGGGAGGGAGCTGAGAGGAGAAGGGGTGGCAGGAGTCGGGGCCTAAAGTTTGGAGCCACGGCGTCTGTCTGTCCTCTTTTACCAGGGGGAAGCAGAGAGACCCCTTCACACAAACAACAACAGCAGCTTACGAGCAACAGGGGCCTGTGCACTTTGATCGCCAGGCACACATATGGAGCTTGTCACACTTACACAAACACCCTCAAATGCAACTTTTAATAGCTGGTTGTGAGAAAACAGAGAAAAGTTTCTTAGACCCTGAAAAAGGTGTCCAGTTAGCACCCCGCAGGCTTTGAAACCTCATAACTCCGTCAGACCTGTAGATCTGATAAAATAGTGGTCGTAACTCAGCTCACACCGGCTGGCTGCCTCTTTTTGTGGCGTCTTGAAAGCCTGATGAACCATCTGTGTATTCATTGCAAAAGCAACAAAACCCTATATTAGACACACATTCTCTGTGTGAGTTGTGAAAATATTTAAGTCTGTCAGATTTCATCCCTTCACGGGGGAAGCCTGAACAGTGGGAGACGGTAAACTGATAGGCATCACATGGGGAGGAGGTGTGTGTGTGTGTGTGTGTGTGTGTGTGTGTGTGTGTGTGTGTGTGTGTGTGTGTGTGTGTGTGTGTGTGTGTGTGTGTGTGTGAGTTCTGTGGGGGCAAACAGAAGGTAGCTACTGCTTTAAGTTGTTGATAGATGAGAATTACTGGGAAGTGTCTGAGAGAGTATGTGTGTGTGAGGCTAGTGCTCCAGGCCGGTGATAGATGACTGTGGCTGAGAAGAGAGCATTAGCCGTGAGCCACCCCTGTAGGAGCCGCTCAGTCAGGGGGAAGGGGACAAAGCTGAAATACCTTTAGTGACCACTCACCGGAGATGAACTCGTAATATCTTTTGACAGAAAGACCAAGAGAGTGGGAGGAGGAATCATAGATGGGTCAGATGAAGCCAATCTAACTGCATCAGATTATGCTAAAGGGCTAAAATGCTAACTGAGAGTGCTCTGTGACCCTGAGTTTAAGAGGAGTGAAGGAAGTTTACTTAAGACTATCGTAAAAAGGGTGGAGAAGGCAGAGGAGTGACAGGAGGGATGCAGAGAGGGCGGGATGGAGGGGAGGCAGACAGTCAGACTGTCTCTCTGTGTTCGTAATGAGAGGGAGTGTGGTGGAGGACGCTTACAGGCCGTCACCAAACTCACGTTGGACGTGTCTCCCCGTCTCTTACACCCTAATGACTGGTTTAAAACATGTGTGACCTTCTATTTTTACCCACGTCCCCTCTCTTTAAGTGTGTTTCTGCTTGTGTCGAGGTTAATTTGTCGTCATGCTCAACTATCTGTGCAAGTGTGTGTGCAGCCCTGCAGATGTCGATACTCATCTCCTGTCTTGCCCGGCTAACAGACTGCTAATGTTTTTCTGTAAACATCATTCAGCTCCAGTGGGACGTGGGATCAATGTGTACTCATGCTAACTTGCAGCTCTGCAGCTCTGCAGCGGCTAACTCGCCTCACGTTCATCCATATTTATGTGCATGTTCTCTGCAGATCATTCTTCCAGTTATTGCATTTTTTCCTCCTCATTCCCCTCCTACACACACGTACATCTTCCTCACACACTCTCCCCTCCTCCTGCTCTCGATCACTCATCCTTATGCCTCTCAGTTTCTCCTCTGATTTCCCTGTTGTACACCAGCGTGAAGCCGATCAATATATAATCACAGCTTTTGAGGCTTATATTTATTACCGCTCCCCTGCTATAAGCACGGTTATCAGTCTCCTGCCAGTGGGATAACCTCCTCTGCCTCCTCCCCGCAGGTTTCTATGGGACGACTACACCGTGGAGGTGAAGCTCAATGACTACCTGGACATCGTCTGCCCCCATTACCCTCAGGGTGAGGTGCCGCAGCTGGACGCTGAGCGATACGTGCTCTACATGGTGGAGCGAGAGGACTTTGAAACCTGCAAGCCACAGTCATACGATCAGATGCGCTGGGAGTGCGGACATCCGTTTGCTCCTCACGCACCAGAAAAGTTCTCAGAAAAGTTTCAGAGGTTTACGCCGTTCACTCTGGGGAAGGAGTTTCGTCAAGGAGAAAGCTACTACTATATCTGTAAGTGTCTCTGTAGCTCTGTTTGATATTTACTTACATTTTTATGGGATTCACAAAGAACTCAAAGCCAACTTAAGGAATCAAGTCAGCATGATTCAAACAACACTGTCTGTCCCTGAAATCATTCACTTATTTCTTCTTCTATTCACAAAATAAGAGTTCATAGTGATGGACGAAACTAAGAACAAGATGTCAAAATGTAGAAACACTTCAGACATTAATTGGCACAGTCTGGTCTTATTCTGTGAGCCTAATGCATTATGGGTATGTCACTATTGAAAACTTAACATCTAAAAGGTTTGATGCTGATGCTGGGATGTCTTTATCCACAACAGTCACGCCAATCAGAGACAGGAAGTGAACACAGAAAACAGATTAGCTGTTATTCTACATACTCAAATGTAACCTCATGCAATATACTAAAAACTAGCCATTGGCTCAGTCTGTGGGTGAAACAACATGTAAATTAAAGAGGCGCAAGATGTTACTGCTGATAAACAGAAACAGTGCATGAATGTTTGGAGATTGATTATTAATTTCTTACTTTCTTCTTCTTCTTTTACTAACTTTTAATAAGGGTCAGCAGTGGTGGCACACTGAACATTAAGATTGCTAGTCCTGTTTCCTGGTGTGCCACACTAGGACCCAGTGTGATGAGAATGACTAAAATAAAAAACACAGACTCACTTCCCACAGTAACCATGGGTTAGTGCTGAAACATCCTGTCTACTGTATCATAAATAATTATTGTCACTAAGCATCTTGTTTTTTTGCAAGTCCAGGAAGACTAATGAGTCATTTCAGACACAGTCACTATTGGCACACTAACCTTTCCCTTCATCATCTTAATATGTCAAAGTGCAACAGTTCCCCCTCAAAACACACTTTTGGGACTAATGGGAGTGTCACTTGATTTAAGGATTTCATCACAAAAGACTTAGGGATCACTGAATTTGTTCCACTTGATCTCTGTGGGTCAAATGTTTGTATCAAAATTAGTGTCAGACTATTCAATAGAAATGGGACGCGTCCTTTTGGGCCATACATGTCAGCTTAATGAAGGTGCTACAAAATAATGTGAAGATTTTGACGTAATTTTGCAGTCTTACTTCTTTCCTTTGATAATGTAATGTGCTTGAGCTTTGTGAGCATCTTTTATTTTGAACATGGGTGTTCAGTGGGGTGTGGGCTCAGTTTGCTGTGTTTATGCAGTATTTACTCCGCCACGAAGAGCAAGCGGAGTTGTCACCCTGACCATGGCTGTAATTAGATAAACGGCAGGACAAGACACACTTTGCCTGCTCACAGATGGCGTCCTAAAGCTTTGTCCCTGCATCAGTCTGTTGCCAAGTTTTTCCGTGTGTTTATGTGTGTGTGTGCGCCCGAGCGCTTGCACGGGCTGAATTAAGGGGCCAGAGGGGGATAAGTGCATTAGTTGGGATGTTAACGCCTGTGTTGTTTTGCTTTTTCCCCGACAGCTAAACCTTTACACCACCACGGTCAGGACTGCCTGAGGCTCAGGGTGGACGTCGTAGCTGCTGATGGTGAGTTCAAACGCCTTCATGGCCGTAGGACTAAGAGCACAGCCCATCAAGTCATTGTAATTTGCAGATAAAGAGTAATTGATGGCATTTTTTCTCTTGTCTTCCAGGCTCTCAAGAAGCCAGAGTGGGTAAAGGAGGCACAGGTGGAGCTGGAGTTGGAGCTGGGGGTGGGGTTCACAACCCGTCTAACAGGCTGCCTGCAGGTATGTTGACCAGCCCTGTGTCCTTTCTAATTATCCCTGACCTTAGAGCTGTCCAGGTATGCTCAGGGTAACATTGGGGGGTAAATATGTGGTACTTACGTGTCTTCTTCTTCTCTTATCTTTAAGCAGATGACCCAGTGGTGGTCTTGCCTGAAGTCCAGAAGAGCGTACGGACAAACTCTGCAGTGGCAGCAACATCCCTCTCCATTCTCTCACTGCTAGTCCCTTTTTCATTACTGCTATTGTTGCACTGAGAGGACAAGAAAGGACTGCATTTGGCAGACGATGGTCTTTTTTTCAGGGACTACAATGAAGACAGTCCGTGGGGATGAAACCACTGACTCAAAAAGACAGTTTTCCGTGCCCAGTGCTGGCCACAGGGAGAGACGTTTGAAGCTTGTAAAGTACAGCTGGACTCTCTTGCACTACACGTGCTGAGCAACTCCTGAGCATTTGAGACAAAGTATGTGTGCTTTGTGGCGTTTTTCAAAAGGTGACAGCAGTTTTTTGCTTGGGAAGACCAATTTTTTTAGGGCTCTCTCCAAAACCATGAACCTCTTTGTATGATCACCTTAAAGGAAAACACGAAGGCGTGGAATAGGAACCCAAAATGGCCGAGGAACAATCAAGAGGAACTTTGAGTTAAAGAGTTTGATTGGAAAAGTGTTCTCTTACCCTTTGAGCCAAAGATCAGTCATCTCTCCGACTTGTACACTATTCCACCCTTGAGTATCGTGTACTACTTGTTGTATTGTTCTTGTGATGGTAATGAGTGGCATTGACGTCCCAAGTGATTACTTTCTTTAAATGTAGCATTGACAGACACGAGGGGCTGTTCTCATCATGACCATTCCTTTGCAAACTCGACCATGTGCTTATTTACTGTAGCACTAATCCTGCACAGTACAGACACACCATCAAACACTCCACGCGGCACGACCACTGACATCAGATGACGTATGAAAACACACCACATTGAACTGTGTTATGTGTACATTCTGTGAAGATAATTTATGACATTTGCAGCTGAGAAGTTTTACTGTATATACCATAAAGGAAATGTTTACCGTTGGCAACAGGGAGAGCTTTTTCACTCTCTCCTAGTAGAGTTAGTACTTGTATGAAAGGGAAAATGTGTGAAAGCAAGGGAGTGGTTGATTGAAAGAGTGATAAGACAAAATGTTTTCTGCCAAAAGCGAACACTGAGATGTTGTGTGAACCCGCAGAGAGGCTGGCCCTCTCTGTTTGCTGGATCTTGCCCTTGTTCAGGTTAAGCTGTCAGACGTGAGGAGCTGGTATCAGATCCATGTTACTACAGGATCTGGCCCTGTGTCATGGTGCTTTTTTTCATGTTTTCAAGCTCAATTCAAGAATATTCCCCAAAATCAAAGCGTAAAATAATCATCTATATAGATTTCAGGCTGAATTTCACACTTTCAGGTGACTTTAAAGCCATTTTTCATGACGGACACGGCATCAAAGCGAGTTGCCAAGTACATCTTCACCCGACAGGTTGGCTTGATCAACAGAGCACAACAGCGTATGACTACCATTGAAGTCAGTCTTTTTTTATCTGAATTCTTGTTACCTAACTTTGTACATGTGTAAGTAAGAGAAGTGTATAATATGTATATGTATATAAATATACATAGGAGATTATATAAAAGACCTTGTTTGATAAATATGCTAAATGTGAAAATTTCATGTGAAATAAAAAATGATATTTTTGGAAAACCAGAACAGCTTTCTTGTAATTATTTTTCTCAATTTTTAGCCCTAATCAAAGAGTAAACTTTCTTATTCGTACCGCAAGCAGCGTCTACAATACTCTCACAGTAAGGTACAAAAAAAATGGTCTCCATGACAGCGGCAGCAGGGTGGTGATAAATCTGTCCAATGTAATACCACACCTGTACTTAGTATGCTGTATGCTTGTGAATGTAAAATCCTGACCTACAACAAGCTGTTTGGAATATCAAGGATTTGCCGACGTCAGCAATTCCCTTTTTTGACTAATCAGGAGCAACCCTGACTTGATTGGTCCAGCGGAGCAGATCCCCGCCCACTCCCCTCCCCACTGCTGTTCAGAATGCCTAAGCTGAAAAGTTGCTCTGTTTTTGGCTGTAAACAGCCACATAGTTCCATGCTCAAGCTTCACATCTCAGAAGAAGACAAGACTAAGTGGCTAGAGTTCATTTATCAAGGAAACGTTCCAGCTACACTCAGTAAAACTGTGCATGTGTCTGCTAGTCACTTCACGGCCGACTGCTTTTCCAACTTTGGACAGTACAACAGAGGGCTAGCGAATGGACTAGTCCTGAATCCAGGTGCATTACCAACCATCCACCAACAAACCTCTGACCCTGGAAATGTGAGTATTTTAAATGCTGTGTGCTCTGGAGCAGATGTAAGAGCTTTTCCTCAGTGTCCCCCTGTCTCTGTGTTAGCTTCAGGGTGCTAACTGTAGCTGCAGTTAGCCTGTTGTTTTAGCCTGTAATGTTACGTTAAACGAGCTTCGCTGTTTTCTAAACACTGTACACTCGGAGTTTGTGGCGCCGCTCTCAGTGACGCGGAGCGGGCGGTATCAGTGGTGGCTCATTTATATATGAAGGTTACGCCTGCTAAATCAGAGCGTTCTGAACAGAGGGGCTATGAGAGCCTGGAAACAATGCTGCTGTGCTTGATTCATTGGCTTTTGAGACCAAAACATGTTACTCCCATTTCATGAAGACATCAATGATCCATATTAAACTACCTTCTGTATGGAAGCATAGTGTTTTAACCAGATATGAATTATTTAAATACAAATAATACAAACAATGTTACACAGCTTTTCTCCACTGCAAACTCCTGTCAACACTGTTGTTTGCTAATGGGTGTTCATGTGTGTCTGAAGTGAGGCTTTGGGACCTTCAGAATGAGGCCAAAGAAGAGGGGTGAAACTTTTTTTTCACTTGTGTTGTCTTAAAATCTAGTTCACTCATGCTGTGTTACTCACACTCCAGTATTAAAAATAACATAAACAAAAAATTTGGATATGGTTACCTTTATTGGGTTTGCTGTGACAGTGTTGAGGCCCCGCTTGAACTCTGTCACCACTTTCCCACAAAAAATACACACAAACATGGGCTGTACAGTTTGAAGATACCCTAAAACAACCATTTCCTCGACACACGTTGGTAGATTTACAATGTGTTTTAGGATACTGGGTCAAATTAAACTTGAAACAGTATGTAAGGGTTAACTATGAGTTATATTTTTGTCACAGTTTGTACAAACATTTTACATTTTTCATATAGCTTGAATGTTTTATATCAAAGGTCCCAAAACTATTCCTCTCATAGCAGCATAACACTGAACTTTGACATATCTGTTGGCTTGATTAATGACCAAATATCTAAAAAACTATCAGGAAATTTCCATCAGGCTTGGCTAGACTGGTTTCCATAGAAGCAAATAGCAGCACAGATAATGAGTCATACAAATTACACCGAGAGAAAAGACCCTAGCTTAAGGTGACGAAAGAGTTAAAAGCTACAATCAAGAGCTAAAAGGAAAAAGGAGAAGACTTCTTTTCTAAACAAGGCCATTTGGCCTTTATCTCAAACCTCTGGCTAGCCTCCACCTTCAGCTACACCTCCTCTTTTCTTCCACCTCCAGACTTTTCTCATCAGCAGGTTGCATGTCAAACCATTGTTCTCATCTCTCATCCCCTGTCTTTCTCTTCCCAGGGGAGCTTTACGGCCGTGACAGTTAAAACAGCTGTAGCACCAAAAACCGGTGCCTCTGCCTCACAACTCCCCAATGTTTTCAAAGGGATGGCCGTAAATTAAGAGTGGCGGACGGGCCTCTTAACCGACCGACCCCTGGGAGAGGCTCCACTATATGTGGTGACTCGTCATGACGAGACAATTCCTTTTATTTACTCACTGGTTCAGTGCCTCAGCTTGAGTAAATGTGAGCACCAAGTGTGAAAACGTGAGTGCTGCAGTAAATGTTATGGGCAGTCAGGAGACGACAGTAAGAAACGTGAGACACAGAAAATGAAAATAACCCAGAAAAATGATTGTGCAGTGCACTTTCAGAAGACTTTAAAGACAAGTTTATTACGTGTTATATGTTTTATATATCATAAGTTTGTATTACAGGTGAAAGCAAAAACATTCAAGATGCAAAGATTTAGATTAGTCACAATATGATCTAAAATTAGGAAATTGGTGAATGCCTCCTAAAACCTTTAAATAAGACAATTAGGTTTCAAATGATAAAATTCATGTTATTTTAAATAGAAGTCTAACTAAAAAATACTTCTTTCATCTATGAACTGCTTTTTTCCCTCCATCGTTAAGTTAAATGAGTTACCTGTTGAAATTACTTTATGTTAAAAAAGAGGGATGTTAATGTTAGTCCCTAGGTCTGAAACGTCAATCAAACTTCATCGTTTCTAAAGCTTTTTGATGATTTTCCCCTGAGTATAAATCTCCCAGACTTTGGCCATTTTCAACCTTTCATTAAGCATTTTAATTCTGTCTTTTCTTAATGAATATATCTACATCAACATGCTAGATTAGCACAACATGCTGTACCTTCTTGTTCCCAGAAGATAAACCTCACTGATTTTGGTTTCTTCTTTTGTCACCAGTGATGTGCGCCTCCAGTCCAGGACTTGTACTTGAAGTCAGAGGAACAATTCCTGCCAAGATGCCCAAATAGGTGCCACAAATATTGTGTTATCTTTTAGAGATTTTATGTAAATGTCAAAAGCAACATGTTGGATAAGTAGAAGAATAATCTAGGAGACAATGTGGATAACCTTAAACTTAAACAGATATCTGTCAAAGATGCACCTGGAAAGGTAAGATGGATGCTGAAGTTTACCTGACTGACTAACCACTGGGTCCAAGATGGCGAAGAAATGATTCTCATTGATATCTGTTGGGCTGTATTTTGAATGTTTTAGACACCTGAAGTGATCCCACTGCATCAGAAAAAATAAGTGTGTCCTTATTGAGAGGGAAACAATAAACATTAGGGCCTGTGCACCTCCAGTCATTACACAAACAGAACCATTAGTCATTACGTTACATTATGGAACAGCACATTTGGCCATAGCGTTAGCCACATGCACGACTGCCAAAAATTGGCCAATTATCTAATTGCACCAGGACGGCCAGGCTGGTGCAGAATGTCCAGGGAACCTCCTGGAAACCCCCCATCCAACAAATTTGAATTAAACAGCAAAAATAAATAAAGATTGCTGAAAATTAAGACATCATCCAAAGTGTACTTTTTATTTGATCCCTAAATATTCATTTTCTCTTTTAATTCATTATTTTGAACATCTGACATCTTTAAAACAGCCGAACAGGTGTGCCAATCCTGCTGTAAGCACCTGTAATGATGGGGCCCACTGTCATTATATTTAATGCTCTGTTGGGGTGTTAACCCAGCTCATGCATATCACTTTTTCACCATTAGTACAAACATTCTATTTTGTCATTAATGGCTGAACATACATCAGCACCAACGCACAAATTACGACTGAAGACATGCTGATCATACTGAAACTATTATTTAAGACAGTGATCTGGATGCTTATCGTCTTTACCTGGAGATTTTAAGGTTTTCAATCTTTGCATTCAAGATTAAGCCTTAAAAAATCAAGTGCGAGCAGGGAAGTTGACCCCAAGAAATGTAAAAATGGCAGCATATGGGAGGCACAGGCTGGGATTTTTAACATCAAACAATCCCCTAAATGCTGAAAACCAAAGTGGTTATCAATTTATCTGCTCTCAGTGTGCATGTCATTTAAAGCTTGCAGGATGCCGTTGGATCCAGCAAGAAAAATTCCCATTTCAACTTAGGTTTGGCTTGGCCAGCTGGTCCATCTCTGAGTCAGGCCTCACTATCAGCAGGACACACGACGGCCAGTCCCTGTCTGCCTGCAAGCGTATGTTACCACTCAGAAGAGCCAGGACTATCTGGCTTACAGGGCCTCTGGGAGGTTACCTAATGTTATTGTAGCTATTTGTAGAATTTATAAGCTTCCAAGCTGAAAGAGTATGAGAACTCAGTGTCCTGTTAATATCAAAGCAGCTGTTTATAAGCAGCTGAAGAACAATGGGCTGACCCATGAGTGACTTTTAAGCCCCATTCACCATTTTTATGCAGTGCTGATGCACTTCATGCTCAGATTACATGTTCTTATAATGCAGCTCCGTGTTTCAAAGCTACTTAATTCTCACTTCCCTTTACATCCTGCTGTTGTGAGTGTTAAAGCTGTAGGTGACTCCAGGGTCAGGCGGGGATGATGGGAAAG
The DNA here is from genome assembly GCF_033239565.1 of Halichoeres trimaculatus. Lineage (NCBI taxonomy): Eukaryota > Metazoa > Chordata > Actinopteri > Labriformes > Labridae > Halichoeres > Halichoeres trimaculatus. The sequence goes on from NW_027437192.1 coordinate 11,337,560, forward strand.
AAGCTGCTTGGTTGTACAGACTGACTCTGAGCCTATGGGCCAATCGGGGCACATTTTGGTCCCCTGCCATCGCCGATGGTCGGGGTGTGGTCTCCTGTTTTCCCGTCCGTCTCCACTGCCAGAGTCATCCGTCTTGTTCCAGCTCATGCTTCGGTTTCCTGTCTGTGTCACTTAGTCACTTTCCTTTTTTTAAAAAAATCATTCTTACTGACATACTTTCTCACTCTGCCCCTTTGGATCTTTCCCTCCCTTTGTAGCCACCCCCTGGTGTGATTCACCTTCATGTCACCCTCTCATCCTGTCATTACTCTCCTTCACTCTTTTTTTTATCTGGATCAAATGTATTAAATCTCCATCTCCTTCAGCTCTCCGTCTCGTTTGCCAACTCCAACTCTCGCTCTCTGTCCGTCTCTGGATGGTTTTGAGGTTTTGCTGTGAAATGTGTGGGTGGGGGAAAAAAAAAGTCTTTTCTGTGCAGCGAAATGATAACCTTTCATTTTTCAGTCTTCCTCCTCAGCCTGACGAGATGGATTCGCTCCCGGCAGTGTCACTGAATATCTCTAGAAATGTTTTTTATAGTGTCTCAAGGTCTCAGTGGGGCCACGCTGCGGGCAGAACCCCACGTCCTTTCCCTCTAACTGTCTCTATCCCCACTACGGTTTCATCCTGTTATCCTGTTATTCTGCTACTTTTCCCAATTTAGTTGGCACCTCTTACTCTGCCACTTTGGAGCAGAGGGGGAAGAACATTAAGGGCACTTTTGTCATTTTCTCCCTTTTGGTCAAAATCCTCCCTTATCAAAGAAAGACAGGGCAATCATTAAAAGCTTGGGAATTGGTCTCAGATCCAGAAAGAGGAAAACAAGAAAACATGAAGAAAAACTGGAAATTTTGAAGTTAACCACGTAGTGCATGTTTCATCACCGGGAGACTTTTAGCTGACAGATAAACAATTGCAAAGTGTACCCTTTCATGATGGAAGAAAAAACATATAATTTAGATACTCGACAACAAGCAAAGGCCTATCTTCAATGTGAAAACAACCAAATCCTATTTGTGACATTGCATTATTTCAGGTCAAGAGTTGCTTCATTTTCAGCTGTAAATTACCAGAGTGTGTCAGATTTTGATTCCCGCGACTCATGGCTCAGTGACGAGGTGAAGGAAATGAACATTGAACAGGAGCCGAGGCTGTGTTCAGACTAATAGCAGGGGATAGAGGATTACGAAGCATTATTATAATGGCTTAGCTCAGTGTTTAAGTTACTGTACTGTACTTTCTGAAGAGCATCCTCCCTTCAGAGAACCAGCACTGGTGGTGCTGAGGGTCATGGGGTTTTGCACTGAAAAGGAAGCTTGAGCAATGCAACTGAACAGTTTTTTTTAAGTCTGTCTGCCCACCCGATTAGACTAAGACTTTAAATCATGTGAATAAAAAACTAAGGGTTAAGTCTGCAAGGAAGCTTACGCAACTAACATGTTTAAAAGGGATTTAAAGTGAAAGTCACAAAGATGCTTACACTGTTCAAACATACACAAACTGCTTATAGCCTGATATTAGGCCTAATCTAATTTATACTCTTGTCAGACAGTCGGAGGAATAAATAAAAGTCTGAACAGATGGATGCCATGAAAGTTAGATTTGGAAAGAACAGTGACAAAGAAAAGAGATTAACTAGTTCACATGTGGCTACGAGTAAGAACACAACTGCCTACTGAGCAAAGGCTTTGGTGTAATTGCCAAAGTAAGAGAGTTTCTGGTAAATAACAGGTTGCCTTTCATCCAGTCTGCTCTTGCAACAGCTTGCAGACAATCATGGAGAGAGAAGGAGGAGGGGGGGTGGGGGGTGCTGTGAGGCGTGATGGGGCTGCAGCCAAACAGCGCAACGGGCAGAGCTTGCACACAGAGAAGTGTTGACTCTTTTGCATTTGTTCTGAAGTTATGGGAGCTTTTGAAATGCAGTAATGATGCCTTTAGCCAGGCTATGCTTTGTTTGTTCACAGCAGGGACTCGCAGAAAATGAGCACAGGCAGCCTTTAAAGGCTTTCAGGGAAAAAAAACATTACTTGCCAACATCAGATTACTTCAGAACTACATCCTTAGCTCACATTGTCTGATTAGAACAAACCTCTGTGGGCGAAGAAGGAAAATGCTCTGCAGCATATTTCATGTCGTTAACTATAAAACGAGACAAAAGAGATTTGTCCAAAGAACAGAGGGAGGTATTGAGAAGTTGATAATAAGCCTTCAGGCTGGGAGATGCGTCATATATGCACACATTCATGGACATAGTCTCATACTTTCTGGCCCCTGACCCACACACAAATGCATTTGAGACCCAGACAAAGGAAAATACAGTCAGATTTAATAAAGTCCCAGTGATAGCCACAGGGCACATTTCTGAAATTGGAATGTACAACTTTACAGATTAAATCTAGTCCATTTCTTCTGACACACACAACAAAGTTCACACTGTGGTTTCACTTTGAGTTCATGCGGATTGAAAGCATCTGAAAATTCTCAGCTGAAACAGTCTTAAGTCTGACTGATCCAGAGTTACCTTTTTGGTTTTTAATGTTTGTATTTCAAGGTGATACAAACAGAAGACATAGCTTCAAAGTGATTCTAGAGAATATGTAAATGTATAACTATGAAGCTAAAGTCATGATTTATGTTTTATCTGGCCTAATTTATACATAATGAGTAAAACTACTTGCAACTTTTGTTTGACAGCCTTTACTTACGTTACAATAGATGCCTGAGAAAGATATCACGTGTTTAGATTTGATACTAATGTGTTTTATGTGTAACCTAAATTCCTATATAAGGCTACTAATTTCGAATTCCCAGTAGCTTAGTTTGTCAATATCTCATCTGAAAGACCGGAACCTAAATAACTATGTTATCATAATTCATGTTCACATCATTTCTGCTATGTCAATCAGAGTTCAGTCTCGCATGTTTGAGAAACTCAGACTTCCCAAATGATGTTTAGAGGTCCGTGTATCCCTTTTCAGCGTCTCAGAGTTTCTACAGTCTTTCTGAACTTCTACATCTTCAAGCCCTTTTTCCTCAAGTCCTCTCTGGCTTCCTTTATCTGCTCCTGCAGCTCTTTTGCTGCCTCGTCACAGTCATTGAATGTAGCCACCCTGTATCCCAACATGCCCAGGGAGTAGCAGCCGAACGAAACAAGCAGATACAGAGGCATCGGCCAGGCAACCTCCCTGTATGTCTGCGGCAAGCTCAGGTCCAACAGGTCGAAAGAGACCAGAGCCCAGACTGCGACCACCAGCGACACACCAAAGAGCCACTCCAGGAGCTTCGTCATGACGAGAGCGGCAGAAATTCAAGTAAGCAACCGGAAAACCACCTGAGAGGAGAAAGAACGGTTAAAATCCTTCATTTGTCTCAACAGTGGCACCCGAGGGTAGCGCTGTGTTAGCATGTGAGCTACATAAACGAGTAAAACAAGCACTTCGGGAAAAGAAGAAAAACACATTTATCAATAAAATTATCAAAGACTATTTATAAAATTATTCGTTGATTTTTTAAAATCATTTCTCCAAGTTTAGAAATCAGTTAAGAAAGAAATAAGCCGGTGTGTTTACCTCTTCTGTTAAGCCACCTCAGCGCAGCGCAGATATATGACGGAGCAAGCCGAGGTGCCTTATGGGAAACGTAGTTCATGGGATTCTCCACTGAAACGAAAGCAAATCGGCCGAATTCTTGGTCAAATCAAGAGCGTTTGTCCCCCTGGTTTAAAATATTGTATTTTTATTATTATTGTTTAAGGTACATCATATTTAACATAATTTTGAAGTAATGTGTCACATTTGAAGTTGCATTTTAATATGCTTAATTATCATTTTATTGTAGAATTATGATTGATATAGTACATAAATTTATTCAAAACACTACTTATTTCTTAAGAATATGTATATATATATTTTCTGTTGTTGTTGTTGCTTGCCTCATTGATTCCAAACTCACACAAAAGTTGATTCACAGAAAAATAGTTGTATTAAAAGTGTCAGGGACAAAGATACATTTGCTGTATCATGTATTTGAAATTTTACTTATACAACAAAAGTGTTCTATATAATCATTTCATTTGATCCATTTTATACATATCATACATGTATGTACTGTACATGCATGCTTTTTTCCATAATATATCATTCAAGTACAAATGCACTTCAACTCGATGCTTTTATGTACCTGGAAGAAGTAATGGCTACTCCAAATCCTGTATTCCTTCTGTTGACAGCCTTTTTGTAATTTTAGTGATTTGAATTAAATGCAGATTATAATGAGCCTTTCATTCTCTGTCTAATCTTACTGTTATCTATTGCAGTTTCATAGCATAACTTGCTGTCCTTCACAGACCCTCAGGTCTGATCTGCAGATCCACTGCTTGACATGTAGCAAGATGGATGAGTTTTGAATGTTGTTTGGGGAAAATGTATATGATTTGCCCTTCTTTGGACCAACAAAGTTGCACATAAGTAGGCTAAGACATAATCAGTGTTTTTTTGTTGCGTATATCAGTAAGACACAGTGGGTAGAGTGTGGTAAAAGAAAAAAAACATTTCTTCAGGTCTATAAGTCTTCTCATTAAGTCGCAATGCTGTCGCTGTCTGTTATTTTCCTTTAAACACTGCCCTGGTCTGTTTCTGATATATTATCAACACAAGAACCCTGTCAGCTCCAAGAGAGAAAACAATTTGTTTCACTGAGTCTTTAATGAGGCCCCCAGTCAGGCTTTTAGTACACATTAGACCTCTAACTGTTTCTCTGTGTCATCCTCTTAATTTAGAAAAGCCATTTTGAAAAGTAGATAACCATTAGCAAGAGCTGAAAGCCATCCATAAATACTAATGTTGTTCCAAAGCAAGGAATTCAACAACAATTTCATTAGGGGCCGCCTGGAGCACACTGGTGTTTGATCTTGGTGTCTTTAGGTGCTAAGGGGAACGTCTGTTCATTCTTGGTGGTGAACTGTCCAGGTGTAGGGGGCACAGGCGTCTCCAGGGTGAAATCAGGAGGGGTGGGAGATGTAAACATTATTCACTTAGCTGTGGAAAGGGATGGACCAAAGAGCCATCGAGAAATAAACATCATTCTTTGGGGAAAAATGGAAGGTTATTCTTGGGACACTGGTGTTTATGTTTGTCTTCAGTAGTGTTAATAGTGTTAGCGACGATACGAACGCTCGGGGTGCAGCCTGTTTCATCTGTTTATGGAGAATGTTTTATCCAAGACTGGAAGAGTGTCAAAGTCTGTTTGTGTTTTTCTCTGTGCATGGCTGTGGGGCTTTGTAAAAGAGCAGATAAATGCTGTGGCCTTAATGTCTGTCCTAATTTATAGCTCATTGGATTTTCTTAACAAGGAGCTGCAGCACAATGACTTGCTAATGATTACTTTCATTATCGGTTAATGTCTCATCTATGTTTTATAAGCCTTTAATAATTGAATCTGTAAAATCTCAGAAGTAAATGAAAATGTCCACGGCCAAGGGAATATCTTTTCTTCCACAGAAATGATGCCCAAAGATAGTCCAAGTTTTAGGATTTAAAATGGACGAGGCAGATGCTGAGAGGGAAACATCTGTGAAATTTGCCAGATGTCATCATACCTTGCATTTATTTACACGTATTAGACACTAGACCTCATCATTCTTAACTAAAGCCCCAGTGACATGAGTGTTTATGGCAGTTAGCATCTGCTGCCTACCTTATGCACAAAGATTTGTCAGTTCATATCCCTGCAAGTCTGACTTCACCTTTAGGACAACACAACACATGCTGTAACAGTTTTTTATTCAAGTAGCTAGAACACATTTTAACCCATTTAATCGTAAACTTTTTCCTGCAAAATAAGTGCATGCGTTTCGTTCCACACAAACCTCCCTAGTGCATTATATGCACTATTTATTTATTTTTATTTTCTTATTTTATATTCTCTTTTTTAAAAACTTAAATTAGCTACCCAAAGTCCAACCAACTCTTCAAAGAGGGAGGGAGAGTGAAAGTTTTAGGTGGTTAAATGCTAATTTAATCAGTGAGGATGCTAACTGCTAGTATTAGCGCTGCTAGTGCAGAAAGACATGTTGCGACAGGAGGATGAGTAAGAGGATGGTGAAAAAAAGGGGACAATCTTAACAGACAATTAACTTAAATTAACTTTGTATCATTAGCCTATAGTTAGTTTCCCTTGTCATGTTTTGAGTGCTTTGAGCTAGCATTGGCTGGCGCAGGCAGTCAGCTGCTGGCTAGCTTGTGTAGCCATGTTGCAGTCACTTATGTTAACAACCTAAACCTCATGGTTGAAGCAGTTTTTTTTGTTGTAAGCTAACAGAACTCCTGTTTTGGTATTTGTTGCTGTTTGTTGGGTCAAAAATCACTAGCAGCACTATAAAAACTATGTTAACATGAATAAACAGCTATCAAAGGTTGCACAAAGAATCCAATTCCCCATATGTCCCCCTAGCATCACTGCTTTGCTTGATTAATGACTTTATTGACTATATGCTAATCCTATAGCCCCACATCGAGCAGATCTGGACCCATCGGGAAAACCAGGGCGCATAACAATGCAGATGTTCAAAATATTATTGAACTGATTGCCGATGTTGATGCTGATATACATTTGCATTATGTGCATTTCTTTCTGTTTGTTTTTCAAAAGAGCAGAGGGATTGATTTATTTAAATTATTGCAAGTGGTGCCTCCTCTTGTTTATCCAAGAAGTGACTTCTTCTCTTCTTTAAATCAGCATCAGTTTGGTGCAAAACATGAGATAAACACTTTTTACTGGTATTGGTGCATTGTACATTATTTGCAAAGGAGCCAACCCCTATCAGCAAAGTAAATATTGACTGATGGAGAGCCCATACTGCACACCAGTGTGTCCTTTATGTTGCTCTACAAAATCAAGCAATGTGATGAAATGTGCAGATTCAAACAGATACATAATACAATCAGATTAGGAAGTAATATATTTGACTGGGGCCTTCTGCTTACATTAATAAAGACAGCATTACTGCCCATCAGGTAGTGTCAGGTTGCTCTATCACATTGATAAAATGAATTGGGATTACCCATGACGTGCAGCATCATTACATACATCATAGTGTGTGCTGTAACCCGCCTGTGTTGCATCGGTATGAGCATCAGAGCGAGCCGGTGTGACACTCAGTGGGAACAGCCGAGCTGGCTTTTCTCAGTGTATCACCCTGCCAGCTCCTGTTCCGTTCCAGTACTCAGGAAACCTGCGCTCCAGCCGAGAAGGCCTGGCAGACACAACACAACAGCCTGCGAGCAAGAGGGGAGGGGCTGAGGAGCAAGACAGAAAAAGAGGGGGACGTTAAGACAGAGAGGAGAGAGAAAGAAGGGGACATGCAAAGTGAGTTTAGAAAAAGAAAAAAAAGGAGACAAGGATGTAGGGATGCTGTGTGTGAGAAAGGGCTGAAGCAGTGGCAGTGGCTACTTTTTGATAAAGAACCAAAAGAGCAAGGAGGGGGGTCATAGCTGACAGGGCAAAGAGGAGAAAGCTGAGAAGGACAAGAAAGGGTGACAGAGAATTTAGACGAAGGAGGGGAGGGGAGGCAGCAGACAGGGGGGGAGAGAGGTTTAGACAGGGGGGTGAAATCAGGGGATTTGCAGGTGCAGCCTGAACAACCAATGACCTTAATGGTGCATTAAATCCAGCTGTTGCTTATCCAGACTTTTCTACAATCCCCCTAACACCTCGGACTGCGAGGTAGACTGCAGGCAGCACCTTGGTTCCCACAACGAGGAGTGAGTCTTGCAGTGTAGGCAGAAGGAATAACAATAAAAAAGAATGCACGAACAGACAGAAAGATGGAAGAGGAGATAGCTGATCCCTGAGAGCAAGGATAGGAGTGACTCTGTACAGAGAGCAAAGATAAGAGGCAGAGATACAACAGGAAAAGTGGTAATGGAGAGCTGTGTTGACTCTATCTCCCTGGCTTTGTCAATATTAGGAGAATGAAAGGTCCAGATAAGGATGTGTGCCAGTAAAGGGCTATATAAGGATCAAGATTTGGCAAGATAATTATTGTGTAATATCTCAAATGTGTTAAGCAAGAGCTGGAGAGAAAACCAGACAGAAGGAGAGAAAGAGAGGTAGAGAGTGAACATGTACTGTCAAAAGGCTGTTTAAGATAACAATAGTGCTTGGACTCAATAACAGGAACCCTCTGTTTCCTGAGCTGGAGACCTTAGCTGTGTGATAAGTTGTCAGAAGCTGTGCGTGTGGAAGTTTTTCGGTATAGGAAACAGTGACTTAAGGAACAAATTTCCAGGTTATAGAAATTTCATTACTTGTGGAAGTGTGGGAAATGGTACATATCCCAGCCACGGAGAGGTTAACCCAGTAAAACCATCTGAAATCTTTCAGGCTCAGAGTCAGGAAAGTTTTAAATTAAATCCATTGAACCTGACGGCTAAATACCAGAGCAATCAGAAAACTATGAGGAGTGGCTCAAGAGCAGAGGCAAATTCTCTAGACTCCTGGACCTCATCAAAATCAGTTTGAACTTGACATTTTTAATACAAAATGAGGTGTTCGTCTTGTAACTCCTGACCAGAGAACAATCCCATCCAGATTACAGTTTATAAAAGGAATTCTTTGGAAGCAGAGCCCATCCAAAGGTTTGATTCAGGTTTATGATTACTGTTGTTGCTAGGCTGTGCAAAAAACTTTGTTCTGGTTGGTCAAACTCTACGGCAATGGTTATCTATTCTCACCAGCAAAGACAACACTTGGGACAACCTTATCACTCTTATTAAATCTACTCATGCGAAGGTAGGACACATTTCATCTCTGCCTGTTAACACCATGGCAATAACTTAAGTTCCCACATCAGGCTTTTTTATCTTAAAAAATAAAAAAAAAACATCCTGAAATTTGTTATTTTGTAACCTGTTTAAGTGGTTATGCAAATTAAAATTCCAACAGGGCGAGCAGGACCCCAACATAGAATAAAATGTAATAGAACTTTTTGTCATTGTAACAAGCACAACAAAATTGAAGTCACAGCAGCAATCAAGAAAACAAAAGTTAGAAAGTGTATAGAAAGTGCAGAAGGTCCATAAGAAAATAGATGATGACAGCTTGTCCATCATTCTCCAGTTCAGCCAGCCTCCACCTCCACAGGGTCCAGGACTGAGCTTCTTCAGTCATGCTCCATCTCTGTCTCCTGTATCCTGTCTGCTCACAACAGGTGAAGCTCTTCCAACATGGTGTTTGTGTCTGATGTTAGCTCCGTTAGCCATGTCTGAGAATAGCATGATGCTACTCTGCTCTCTGGTATTACCTCTGTTGCTGGGTTAGCATGACTAGCTCGTCCATCTTATTAGAGATAGATCTTATGTTCCCAATAACTATGGACGGAAGGACAGGTCCATGTCGTCACTTCTTAGCTCACACCTGAGAACCAGCATGTCATCCTCACCTGCTTCTCCTCACCTTGTGGGAAGACATCAGGCCTTACACCAGTTAGCATTGACATCCTACAGGCTGCAAACAGCTGAGTTCACATGTAAACAATGCAGCCATGGTTACATGTAGGATCTCCAGACAAACACAGGAGAAAGGTAGAAAAGATATCACTGAGCCACAAAAAGTTTGGTGTCCATGACCAACAAATGAGCCATACAAAGTAATGATCCACTCCAAATACAAAGATTACGAAAAAAAGACGAAAAATAACAAGAAACGGGCAAAGAAGAGAGAGCTGCTGCAAAAGGCAGCCATAGCCAACAGGGCGGCGCCTAGCAACAATATGAAGCAGAGGGGTCTTTTCTAACCCTGAGGCTGGTTTTGTTTGCATAACGACCTGTTCACTATACATCATCCCTTATGCACTACATAAGATAAACCAACTCTAACAATATTGTCTATTTTCAGGCAAGCTGATATATTTCAAATCTAGTCCTAGCTGGATAGAAAAGCTTTAGTTGCTGACTATTATAACTCATTACATTTAATTATTTCTCCAGCTGTGTTAAGAGTTTGCTTTTGTGTAGCTCATAGTACACTAGCCTAATATTAGTGTAATTAGAAATGTCAATTCTGCCTTGATTACACTTTCAAGATGTGTGACAATGACAGGCCTCTCTGCAGCTTTTGGCTGCGTTGACATCAAAACTTGAGATTTAATTGACTTTTTGCTCAGGTCTCAGTCGGTAAGTACTTATAACTCGAGTTTGAGTTAAGCCTCAAGTGTTGTTTTTCCTCACTAACAATGTCAAGTGTCAAGCTTTGACAAATGATAGCTCAAGCAGATAGCCCATTTTCCAAACCACGTTTTGTTTTGTCTTGTTGAGGTGGAGTGTTTCCAAATGTTCCCACTTAACGTTTAAATGGCACATCCAAATTCCCTTTGTGTTTGGATGGAGCAGAGTTTATGGGTCCACCTTCGAGGTGTAGGAGTTTCCTCAGACAGGTGTGGTGACTAACAGATGCACCAGGGGTGGACAACCCCCATGATGCAACTAAAGTTTTGATGCTGATTGTCAGGGTGTCATAAACATCCCTGAGCCAGGACCGTACATGGGCAGAAAGGGAGTGCATTAAATTGCCGAGATAATAGTTGTGAGACCCCTGAGCCTCTTAGTGCCTACTTAATGAAGTTTGTGCAACTCAAGTGGGTGTTAGGTCAGCGGGTGGTCAAGTGTGACAAGTTTAAACCATGTGAGGAAAGCACTTGTGTTGCCCTTGATGCCCCGAGTAAAGACACACACCTGTTTCAGCTGCTGCTGTGACGAAGGGGAGGAGGAGGAGGAGGAGAAGGAGGAATACCCCCTCCTCTTCATCCCTCTTTCACTCCCTCTCCACGCGCTCAGTGCTGTCCTAATGAATCTCATCACACGGCCTGTGTTTGTCCCACTAGTGCTTTGTTTGTTGACCTTTAGAAGACGTCATCACTTATTATCTTCATGGGTTGTGTAATTCTGCCCCATAACACAACCCCCTCAACCACATCCACGGCCCACGATCTGTGTGTATGTGTGTGTGTGTGTGTGTGTGTGTGTGTTTGTCTGATTCAATGCTTCTTGTCAGTGTAACAGCCATTAACAATGAACAACGGGCATAAGCTTGATGATGTCTCCCTCCTCCTCATCTCCTCTAGAACACAATGTCCTTTAGCATTAGCATTATTGACAGTGGAACTAATTGGCACATGGTTATGAAAGTTCCCCCTGGGCCATTTTAAATTGGACTGCACCATTTCCTCCAACATCTGATAGGCGAGTCCACGCACGAGACCTGAGGAGGTATTGATTGTAAATGTATTAATGTGGGTCAAAGCTGTGTACTCAGCAAGGGAGGGATGATGCAGGGCTGCATGTCTAGACTGGAACAAACTCACCACATCTTGAGTTCACTTAATGGATTTTAATCAGAGATGGAGGGGAAATCAGTCCTGTAGTTTTAGCCAATGCTCTCCAAGATAGATCTGTTGCTGAAGTAGTTACTGTACAGCTGAATTCAAACTGATTGCTAGCTCCATAAACTGCTGCAATCTATTACAGAAAAAAACCTTTTGTTGCCATTACCATATTGATTTCAGGCAGACTTTGCAACCTCCATCAGCTCATGCCACTGGTCTAATGAATGCATGGGCTCTCTTGAAACTGGGGGATTTGTTAGATTCCTACTTACCAATCAATACAGAGTTGCATATTAAAAGTCTTAAAAGCACCTGTCAGGAGTTTTTGGCTGGTTATGAAACAGCCGGGAATTCATGTTGAGGTCTCTTTATGACCCACAAAAGCAAACAAGACCATCAGCATAAAGATTGACCTTCATAGTAATTGTAATGTCTGTTGCCATGGCGGGGGTTGGATGACAGCAGGGGCACGTTCAGAGGGTTGGCCAGCGGTGGCATGAGCCCCCTTGAAATGACAAAAGTATGAAGACAGAGGTGGAGCACTTTGAAATTAGCTGTTTCAGCTGTGTTGAAACCATGAATTATGAAATATATAGACATAGTCTGCAGGATTTCACTTGTCTGTTTCTGATAAAGAATTTTCTTAGCTAAAAGTCATCTGGTGCCATAGTGCTAATGGAGAACTTAACCAAGCTTTGATCAAGTTAGGATGAGGTAGAGATTTGGCCTCTTTGGCCTCTTTGCAGACACCTACTAGTCATGTCAGCCATGCCCTTATTTAGGTAAAACTCGTAAGCACCCCACCCCTCCATCCCTCAACCCATTGAGAGCATATGTAAAAATGAGGTAATTAAACCATAGCTTTTTAACAGGCTGTAGATGTTTTTATTAAGGCTGTAAAATATTTTTTCTCACTCTGGTATGTGGTTTCCTGTCTCCATCCAGCCACAGGTAGAACCTTGAAGAACTGCAGTTTTTGGCACTTCCACATAAGCTTCATTTCTCACAATCAAAGGTTCCTGTTGGTTCAGATATAGTTCTACAAGTTAAACTTGCATTTAACATCACATAAAAGATTGGCAATGTTGTGGCAACAAGCTGTGCAAGAGTTTGCTTGCAGTTTGATAGTTGTGACTTTGGACCAAGGTTATAATAGTTAACTAAAATGAAACTAAAAACAAAAACTAAACTTTAGGATACATTGCAGTTAACTCAAACTAATAAAAACTAGAGACGAAAACAAAAACGATAAGTCAACTAAAACTGTATCTTGTGTTCACAAAACTAACTGAAACCAACTAAAATTATAGACAAAATGTCCTTAGTTATTGTTTTTGACAATATAAATAGCCTTCGGGATTTTAATTGATCTGACACATTTTCCCAACTAATTTTACGCAATTTTAGGCAGTTGTCAGTGCGGTACGGCACCATAATAGCAACGTACTTAGACATGCTTGTTTACTGCACTTACTGGCTGTGCGCTGTGCTGCAACAAAATGTAGTGGAGCAATGAATTAGAGCATCTGTAATAGTTCAATTGCATGTGAGTCTGACTTTAATTGTATTTGTGTCTGCCTTTATTGTTACAGAGTCCAAGTTTCTAAGTATTAAAGCTCATATTATATTGTTCTATATAATTTATGTCATAATTTATGTTTCCTCCTCTTTTTTTAAACATATGTGATATTTAACACAAGACTTCAAAGTGGACTGTAGACAAACAAGCTATTACAGTTGAAATGTTGCATGTCAGACAAAGTAAATAAATGTACACTGCCAAAACAGCCTATTCGTATCCATCCCCCTGGCAAAGATTTTGGATTGAGGAGGGGGGCAGTATCTGTATTTTTATTTAGATTACCACTTACACTGAGCTAAACCAGTTTTCCACAAACCAGAAGCTACTCAATAAAGCTGCAATTTCAAATTCAAGACATTGCCCAACTTCTCTCTTTATGTCGACAATGCCATATTTTACTTCCCCAAATTATGCCCAATATAGAAAACTAGAGCCACATTCCATAAAGTAACTTACACGCGTTCAGTCAACCCAAACCACATCAATATGGTATGGACTGATTCTACAGATTAATTACAGTGCATGTTTGTTTCTGAACAAGACAAAGAGGTCACATAAAATCAATAGTAAAATTGGTATACGCAGTTATTCACTTCAGTATTACAGATTAGAGTTGGAGCTGAGCTTGCACCACCCATATGCAGACGACAGTGTGACTTTATGTTGAAAATGCAATAGGTCAAGGATTCAGGGATTATGGATTTGTGGTGGGCAGTGGGTAATACCCTGAAAGCTGATTGTGGCCGTCTCAGGCCGGCGAGGCTGTCTGTCATTGCCCTTAAATGAAGTTGATTAGGGGAGACTGCTTTTCTGTGGTCCCGTCCATCTTATGCTCTGGACACTGGCCATATTGTCTTCCTCTATGCACACACACACAAACACACACTCGTCTCGTTCCACCCCAAAGACTAGCACTGCTTGACCTCTCAGAAATCTGACCCCTCAGGCTTCTTGCTGCTCCCTGAGGCACCTGCCAACCTTTCACCCTTTCGCTGGGTGAGCATCTGGAGGGTGAGGAGGGACGGACAGGAGGCCAGGGTGGGCTGTTGTCGAGTATTGACTTGGTAACAGATCGCTCCAGAGAGTTGTCAGACTTCAGAGAGGCGGTCAGACTGTTTTTCTCCTTACACAGATCAAATACCAATTCCCTTCCCCCGCTTCACATTCTGTGTACGTCTGTGGATATCTGTTGTTACACGTCTGTCTCCTTCTTTCCTGATTTTTGTCTTTCGCTCTGTCTTTTATTTCTCTCGTGAGCTGAACACACAGATCGTGCAGGCTATGATGTATGCACAGCTGGTCCTGACAGAGCCGTCCAGGAAACCTGTGGTTTACAGATCCCTTGTTGACATACTGATTTGACTTGCCTTTCACTTTTGTGACCTGGAATTTTTACTGTGCGTGGGGTTATTGAGGTCCGACTCAGCATGTTGGACCACAGCGGGAAACCGCTCAAAATGTGCTGCGTCCTGACTGACAGACAGACTGACTGGATGTGTCACATTGTGTGTAAAGCTAAATCAAAATCATGGTTTCCAGTCCCATGAGCACTAGTCCCACACCTGCTCACACCATTTGTTACAAAGAATTTAGTATCATTAGTCTCGCTAAAATGCTATCCCACACCTCGGTTTTATGGAAACAATAATATCCTCGTTGTAAGGTTATAGACAGACTGTAAAGGCATATATCTGAAGTAATGCCAGACTTAAAGTTACACTTCAGGGCCAAAAGCTATGTTATATACTTTGGTCTACTTCACACATGTGATCCAAAAAACAGAGCTGTTTCTGTAGGTTCAGAATGACACGTTTTCTGCTGGAAAGGATCCCCATATTATTGGTCTCTGTGCCTGAAATAACACCTTTATTTGGCCTCTTTTGGGAAGCAGACAAAGTTGTGAACACCATATAGACATATCAGTTACCTTTACAGTAGGCTAAGGGGCTGTTTTGACAGACAACTCAAACACATTTAGTATCTACAAAGAATATTTTCATTCATTTGGAGTCGTGTTTTGTCTCTACCAGACAAATTTGAGACCAATTTTCAGCCTCTTTTGGCTCAATTTTTGCTTTCTACCAACTCCACAGGGAGATTTCAGCCAACTGCTTACTGCCTCATTACCCAGCTGGCCTCTAACATTGATATTTGGCTGCATGCATGTTGTGACATCAGATGACCTAAATTAAATGTCAGAACCATAGTGTACGCCAAGGTTGATTTAACGTGGATGCAGATTAAAGGTGGCTTTGGTAAATTGGTGGTTTAAGCTGTGTCTCATCTGATTTCTATGAAATGTCTTGTATCAACAGTACTTTAACAGTTTGATGAGGCTAATGTTAGCTAAATGATGAAATGTCAACACTGCAACAACAAGAAATAACAAAATTCAATACTGATTGTTTTCAACTCTTAGTGTTAGCTGACTTCCAGTACATCAGCTCATCTTGACAAAGCCCACAACACTCAAATGAATGCTTTAACTAAAGTCAACATTGTTTTGTTGATGTGTACACTTTCTTTGTGGGATGGTGTGATAAGTAAGGAGATTATATTTCTACCGTCAACATCAACATGACAGTAAAGTTTTAAACCTTGAGGAACTTTAGTCTTACTCCTTTTTGCGTCATTACTCTCATTAATGTACCCTGCCTCTCGTCTCACTGGTATTTTGCTCATTAGTTCCCTGAAAGCAGCAGACTCACCAGCTGATATGAGAAGCATGTTTTCAACAACATACCTTGCAATCACTCTGTTTGGTCCCTCCAGGCTTACAGATTGTGGAGCTGGGGGTGATGCGTAGTTAAGCCCTGGCTTTTTGGATGAGTATCTCCTTTTTGGTCGAGCTCATTTAAGCAGCAGCGAGTGTATTTGTACAAAAATGTTGCCTAAATTGCTGTTTAGATAGTAAAAAAGAGACAGTTTAGAAAAATGTACTTCTTTAGTTTCTTATATAAGAAATTGTTATTTCAAAATCCTTTTCTTTTACCATTGGCAGATTTTCTTTTTACTCCTACAAGCAATTCGAGCATCACTTTCGTGTACACCAGTTCCTAAGATTTTTAAAATAAGATGTTTTTTTGGATTTTTCAGGTAATGAGACATTTTTGCTTAAAAAAAAGAAAGAAAAAAAAGCTAGTTGTTTAAATTTCATTTTTGTCTGTGTAGAAGGACTTTTTTTGGTCCTCACCAGTCTTGGCGTTGAACTTACTACGGCTCAATCCTATATTCTTGTTCTATACCTCAAGGAGGAAAAAATGCAGGTATTTACAGGACAGAACATTCATGCTTGAATGATAATCACTCATTATGCGTGTGTGTTTGGGTGTTTACTGTACATGATGTTCTTTCTCCCAGGATTCCACGCTGTTGACGTAGGCGTCACCTCGCCTGCCAAGTCGAATGATTAATCTTCTGGAGTTGTCGGCTATTTCAAAGTCAGTTATTTCAAAGTATTGAGTGACAAGTCCTTGAAATATTTTAGAATTTGTTAATTAGTAATGGGGGTACTCACAAAACCTGCACATGAAAAATGTCCGACTTTCAGAAACTCAGTTTATTGGGAAGTTTTCTCTTGAAAGAGTGGCACTGATTCCTCTCCTGTGAGGTATTTTCTACAATTTTAAGAGTTAACAGAACACAATGTGCTGCCTTTGAATGCCAAGGACTCAGCCTGTTGCAGAGCACCTCCTCCGGCCACCCTCTGGATACACCCCTGCTGAATACTCATGAGAGTGGCATCAATCCTCTCGATGTGTTCCTGGAAATCAGAGTGAATAAACTTATCTCCCTCTTATGTTACGTCCAATGTCAATGGACGCTCTCAGTTTTGACACACTGTGTACAGTTTTATTCACGTAATAAATTATAAGATTATGACATAATGTTGTTGCATCATAAAACTGAGAAAACAACAGTGCAGTGGACAAATCGAGTAGAGTAGGACGGGCCACCAGAGCATAAAAGTGATTTAGTCCTGTGACTTCTCTCGCTCTAAAGCAGTGCACTGGGTTACAGTATGCAGCCATATGGGCTCAGTCTAGCATTACTGTCACCCCTCATTTATTATCGTGAGGCAAGATGGCCCTCAAATCCTCTTAGCCAACATTTAGCAGATTGATTTTTTCCCCCTTCTTCCTCTTTTCAGATTATCAATGCGATAAAAGCAGGAAGTTTTATATTATTAATGCTATTCAGTCTCATGGGTGGACGGGTGGATGGATGGATGGACGAGAAAGAGGGGCATTAATGTTTCAGCAGCGTCCACGTCTGGAGGAGAAATATCAAGACAGTGTTATTAAATCTAAAAGCAGAGCAAACTGAATAATGGAAACAAATTATGTGAATGTCTCAAAAAAAAGTGTTACACATGCAGAGGATTATCATTGAAATTAGACTCTTTACCTGTTGTGGTTGTACTACAGAGGTTATGAAGATTAATAATTCATCCACCTCTTCTTTCAAATTGAAATCTCACAGCTTTATGTGTAGATAGCTGTTTTTTTCTCACCCCTTGCCTACTTAATTTCCAGCACAGGCCTTCATCCCTGAGATCCAAAGTAATGGTTTTGACTCAGCACAATACTGTTCAGCAGGTTCCCCATAAACAACGTATTCAACTCCAGGCTATAGAAACCACAAATCAGGTTCAGCAAAACAAATCAGGTCTTTTGAACATGTGGTTTAGCTTTATGTTGTTAGAGACGGTCGGGTTAGCGGATTCCAGGAGACTCTGTGCTATACTGTTCTCCAGATGGCACCACACGCTGTCTCTCACAGATTGCATTCAGCTCTGAGATCCTTCATAAGTTCTGATGCCTCCCTCCCTCCCCCACATCCTCTCCCTTCTGAACTATGCTAAATGATGATCATGGAGATTATGTATTGGTTAATTCCTGCCAGGTCTTTAGAAGAATGCCCATGCTGTGTGCTTAATACTCAGCAGAGGGATTATGTAGACCCCTACATGTGGTGTTGTGGCTGCATACCTTCAGTCAGACTAAACCCAATCTGTTACAGATTTGGACTAAAGAAGAGAGGTGCAGCGCTCACAAGGGGGTTGGGTCGGGCTGTGCGGTGCAGGGCTGTATTCATGCTGTACAGTAAATTCCACCTCTTCTGTATCACAGGGATCATAGTTAAACCTCCCTTTGGAGGCTGTATTTTTATCTGTGTGCATAAGGCCATATAAAAAGAATCTTGGCTTGTGTCAAGGCGGTGCACTTTAATATTTTTTTTCCTCAATTCTCCTTTTTTTATTTTCCCTTTGTGGTTGAAGAAAACCCCAATCCCCCTGCAGCTCCCCCTTGAATGTGGGCCCAATTAAACACACATGTGGATTTTCATATTGAAGCTCATAAAGGTAAAACTCCAGCTATTTACATTACATTTACATAAGGAATGCTGAGTACCTTCATGTGAGGTGTGAACATCTCTATTAGAAGCAGATGGTCATCTCTATTCATCATCACCACACGAGATGTTTCATTGACAAAGATGTCTTTGTCAGGCATGATTTTATATTATTGTAAAATTTATAAATCTATCATTTCCTGTAAGAAAAAAAAACAAAGATAAGAGCATATGGAGGATATTAGCTGTTTGTAGAGACTGTTCTACATTTTAAAGGTGATGAGCTGACAGGAAGGAGCCTTTGACCTGATGTCCCATGAATCAGAAACCTTGTATGACATAAGGACATGCATATGTATATAACACACAATAATGTGTTGTCATGCTTTTTAACATGTAATTGATTCTGTAAAAATATTTCTTTATGTAGAGGGAATGATTTGACATTAGATTTTTAATTACATCATATGCTTCAGTTAGCCAGATGTTAAGGGCTGAAAAATGTAGCTTTCTCTGATTTTACAGGTTAATGAGCACATATACAAACGCTATCAAGGCCTTAAAATGTATAAAATTATCACTCAAATTCAGCAATTAGTTTTTATTTAGATCAGAGATGTTGTTTATTGTCCCTGATGTAAATAGTGTACACAAAAAGATAAACAGAAGTGACAAACTGGCATGCTAAGTAGCCAACATAAAGCACTGTAACTAGCATTTAGCCCTGTGTCTCCATTCAGAGGCTGCAGCATATATACTATAGCATCATATAGTTAAGTTGTCGAAAAACCAAAAGAATACATGTTGTCGTTTTATTTATGTAGCCTACACATAGACTGTATAATCAATGGCTGTTGGCTTGGTGTGTATGTGACTTCTGGGACTTCCTGAGCTAGCTTCAAGTGGTCACTTGAGAAACAGCAGATTTTAGCACTTTCGTATTGTCTCATAGTTTTATACTGGAGGTTGTTGCTTGAGCCTACATAATTAAGCTCCTTGCATCACTTACATTTTTGTTGCTAATTTTATTTATTTTGTAGTAATTATAGACAAAGAGAAAGATAGGCAAAAAGAAAAAGAACAGAAGAGTAGAATGAAGCTAATAGTGATAAAGCAGGGGTTAAAACACAGGCTAAGCTTAAGAGTCCTTCAATAAAATGATGGCTACATTTTCTCTGTTTGGTGAGGTTGTAGTTGGTAGATGAGCACTGGTAGAACATAGCCAGGACTCACTCATTTTAAGCTCGAGAGCCCTGGGCTGTGAGTAACACTTAACAGGTTGTCTGCTTACCTTCGGTGCATTAACCTACAGTACAAAGCAAGTTTACAGTCTGCTTGTTGTCACCATAGACAGTAAAAAAAAAAAAGTGGACATCCACTTGCTCGGCTCGAAGTAGGGTCTCCACAAAAACTGCCCCCCCCCCGGTGGCTGGCTGCAGTATAAGTTAAAAAATCTGGCTTTCCAGCCATTCCAGATGGGCTGTGGTCATACTTTAACAAATTAATACACCTTGTAGAAATGTTTCTCACGTCCGATTGTTGTGGTGATTTGAAGATATCATTTGGCTGTCTTGTATTCAAGTCCTCTTTTTTTCTGAAAAGTTTCGTTTTCATTAGTTATACAATGTTAAAAACGAGGCTTTGCGTAACGTTTAAAGAAGATTGACAGCTGCTGTTCTCGTGTATTTTTCCGGGAATGTATAATATGTAGGGAGGTAGAGTCAAGAAATGATTAGACTCTTGAAAGAAAAAACATAATTATCATTTGTCACCCAGCTCCACTCAGATTCTCCCAGAATCCCTCATCGTCTCTACTGCGCAGACTCTGGCTGCAATTGCTGCCAATGGCTGCGCCTGTGATGGGGGTATTTTGGCTTCAAAACCGCATAATGGTAAATGACGGAGCCACGCTGTCCACTCTATATACAGTCTATGGTTGTCACGTTTCAAAAAAACGGCACTATGTAACAATAGATAAATAAATTACCTTGTTGCTTTGCATCCTGGGGAAAGTTTTCTTAAACAAAGCAAGATAGTGTTAAAAAGACAACTAGATCTCCATTCAGTTGCTTCCTTAACAAATGCACACAAGAGTCACGTCTTTTTGACAGTGGATGACAGTGCACATAGGCAACAGAGTCTTTATTCAGGAAAAACATTAGCAATTCCAGATGCTCTTCACAATGCCTTCAATATTGTATACTTAATGAAAAATATTAAGTTGTAAATGCTGATTTCAGTCATTTTATCTTAAGCAGTTTATGTTCACATAGATATTTGTGGCATGAGTACAAAGAAAATGTGTTTATTTGATATGCATTTCACAAAATCTAAAAGTCTGGCATAAAAGAGTGGGAAGTTAACTGCAGCTGATACCTGCTTTCTCTTTCAAAGGTATTATTTAAGCCATAAGCAGGTTTCATCCTGTTCCTGTTATATAGTATGTAAGGTCACAAAGCTTAGATCACATCTGTAGTTTGATTTACTGGCTCCTATGCACAAATGTGTAAAAAGCGATTTGGCAGTGATCTGCACTCTCCGAAACTTGGCATGAATTGTGTGCTTTCACTTTAAGATAGATGTCCAGAAAAGCCACCATCTGTAAAGGTTTGTGTGTGTTTATAGTACGTAGTTATTTATTATCATGGCTATCAGTGATGCAAGTCCAAGAGTACAAGGAGATGGATGTGAGTAAAAAAAGAAACTGTGCTGTTCAATGGGAACCTTTTAACAAAAAAGGCAGGTGATGTATATTTTAAGGATCCATAAAAGTAAAATATCCATAACAGTAAATCTGTAGTTGAAGTAGGAGGCTTGGAAAATGATGCCATTTCTTCCTTTTTCCAATTTTTTAGCTGCACACTTCAAAATCTATGCCTGCCAATATCCCATAATGAAGGACAACTTGTGTAGGAAATGGGTCCAAAAACTCCTCACATAAAAGTCTGACCATTACAATAGAGCTCTGTGAGACGAAAGGCAGCTCGGGCGTGCTCTGCTATGCATTGCTGCCCCCTAGCGGTAAAACAACAGTAAAGACCTGGTAACAATGAGCAGTTGAAAAACTGTCTGAAGCACAACTCAAACAGAACAGAACAAAATGAAACAGAAGGTGTTTATTGTAATTTAAACAATTTGCATTTATTCAGTATTCATTTCTTTGATCCACTTTTCTTTTGCAAACATTCTGCCAGCAGGTGAAGTTTACATGAATCTAATCTGCTAATCGTTTCATTACAAGCACTGCTCATTAACTTACAATCAAGCAAGGTTTGAAAAAAAAAAACTACTGTTTGCATGAGAAAACAACTTTTTCTAACAGCCAATGAATCAATGCTGTTATCAGTCGAACCACACACGTACCCATGCACAAAGGGAAGTAAACACACACACACGCACACAAACTCACACACCCATCAGACTCATGTATTTGAAATACTAAGTAGCACAAACAGAACTGCAGAGCAGAAACTAGTGATTAGCTGTGCCGCAGAGGTATAATTGGAGCTTGTAATTACAGTATTGCCTCATTGTTCCTCTCTACCTCTAATTTACCACATTTACATCCCAGAAAACAATAACTTTGGTTGGGATCATAATGTGTAAATTACGGAAAGTGTTCACAGACAGAAAACAAATCTGTATAGTTAAACACAAGTTCAGCTATAGAAGAAATTAAAGCTCCCATGAGTTTTTTTTTCTTGCCAGACTGTTCAAATCAAATATTGGTGGCTCTGCGTGACCTACAAATGCAAACCAGACTATCAGTGAAAAGACTGATATTTCCTGTATACTCATTTTTTATGCAAATAACCTTTCAGATAAGGTACTCTTTAAGTTAGGCAAGTAACAGCAAAGATTCACTGTTATTGATATGTTTGCCTGTTAAAAGCCAGCCAGGCTGGATTTTCAGTCAGAAAACACTTCTCACACATGTACAGGACATTGTCAGCAAAGAGACTGGTGGTCCCACTTTGTCCACAGGGGGGCGCCAAAAATCAAGGCAAAATGAAAGAACTTCAAAGGAGCTTTATATATTTACGGTTTCTTCTTCTTTTTTCCTCACATAATGATCATATCTTTTAAATGTCAGCGATGTTAAGTTTTAAGCATGAAGGACATAAAAGACAAAAAGCGTCTACAGGAAAGACAACATTGTCTGGTGCTCAATCTACATTAGCTTTATAAACGTATGCAATTCAGCGTGGCTACAAGTGCAAGCGTCAACAATAGAATTACATATAAAGTGCTGGATGTACCAGACACTACTTAAGCAAAAAGTCTTGCAAAACTGCATATAACAAAAATGTAAAAAACTTAATTACATTGCATATTTGTTGCTATAGAAACATTTTCTCGTATAAAGAAAATGAAATACAAAACAAAATCGCTGAGATATCTAACTTTTCGCTCTAGCTGAGTAAATACATCACAATTACCAATTACATTCCAAATTACCGCGTGAGCTCTGATCAGCCTTCAGTTGTTGTTGTTTAAATTTGAGACGCGTGGTTGAATGGTCACCCTCCTTACCGGAGTCTGATCCGCATTGCGATTGGCTACCAGCTCCTGCAGCTGTAGAGCCCCTCCACCAATAAAACAGAAAGCAGGGCACACAGGGCCAGAACAATCCACGTGACCCTCCCACAAAGGTCGCAGAGAGTGGGCATCATAAAAGGTGACCCGGCCCTTCTCAAAGTCCAGGCTCACGCCAAGCCGCGGCGGCAGCGGGTAGGTGACACCTGTTGGCGAGGAGGGGCCGTTGCTGATGGGGTCCCGGGCGCCGTTGCCGTGGTTGTTGTTGTTGTGGTGGTAGCTGTGCTGCGGCAGGTAAATCTTTCCCATTCCCATAGTGAGGAAGCAGAAGGGTGGAGCAGAGTCCATGGCGTCTTCTGCACCGCTGTCATGACCACTGTCTGGGTCATAGCTGAGGGAGGAGCAGAGTGTGAAAAAGAGCAATGAGTCATCTTTTTCTTTTTCTTTACTACCATCTAGATTCATAGGTACAGTGCTTTCTCATCATCTTCCTCGGTTCTGCTTTTTCTCTTAGTTTTGTCTATCAATTTGTGATGTCATGAAGCAGCAGCTCACCGTGGACTCGCCATGTCTTGTGGAAGGTGAAACCACTCCTGCAGTTTGGATTCCAAACCGACTCCAACCTTTGAAGAAGAAGACAGCAAAAAGAGAGGTCACTCATTTAACATCTCTCTTGTTAAAAGTCTTCACATCAGCAGCTTGTTAAGTTCTCTTTTATCCCATTTACATACATTTCCCATGAAGCCAGAATAAATACTCTAACTAGTCTTTGTATGAGGTGGCCAGGTATATAATTATGACTACATTTGCATGAATTAGTTTTGGTTTGTTATTCAAAAGATTTACAAGAGATCTCCTAACAGAGAGACAGAGATTGTTTTGACTTTTTCTTTAGACTCCTTTTGTATGATTTTGCAGAATCTCAGTCAAAATATGGTTGCTGTTTTGCTTTTGTTACCAAGGTGACATCAACTGACCAATCAGATCAAACCATGCCCCATACAGTCATAATAACATAATTATCAGTTATTGAGAAGCTGCATCCTCTGGTGCTGAAAAATACAGCCGTAACTAAACACAGCTCGTTGAATGTTGACTTCAGGCTGGCTCCAAAAGCCAAGGATGCCCCATTAGGTCCTGTGCTAAAAAGACATGTTTTAAAGCAGACTAACATGTTTACATCCTTGTACAACGAAAAAATGTGTTGTGGTTTCGAGCTCATTTGAAACAAAAGTGGTGGTTGAATCTTTTTCATAGCTCAACCACTTTAGTTCACTTAAGGCCAAGATCTGGGCATACATTTGCACATTTATGGACTTGGCTGAGTTGGCTGACAGGTAGACGTGTAGCAGCTGTTTGCTAGTTTCCAGATTTGTAAGAAGTTAGATGGGGACAGCTTTCCCAATATGGCATCTACCATTGTTGGTTTAAGGACTCAGTCCACTCTGAATTCCATGGGTGTTGTCACTGAGGCTGCATCCACTTTTTCGGTAAAAAAATGGTCTAAAAAATGGTTGTTAACTATTTATTTGACTTTAATCGTACTTTCCAGTCTTTAATTAAAACACAACAACTGAATATTACACATAACTAGAAAAGCACTCAGAAAAGCGCAGACCTCCAACAAACATATTGTGATTCTCACACAACACTTTAGTCCTACTTTAATGTTATACTTCCTTTCAGCAGACTGTCTGCTACAATTTGGTGTTAGATGCAGGTTTGTACCATAATTTGTTACATGACAGTGTTGAAAATTATGATTCAGTACACATTTCATATTCTGGATCTAAGTATCCAGAATATTGCCAGGATGTGCATCTAATTACTTCATCTGTCACAAATTATAGTGACCTTGTCTTGTATTGTTTTGCAAAGTAATCGGACCATTTATAGTGGAGTTATGTGCACACATGGTGAAAACGGCCCTATCTCACAATGACAAAGAATCCTTTAAAAAAATCCTGGGTCCAGACAGTGCTCTGGATCACCACCAAAATTTAATTACTTCTTCCTTATCCCATTTTGAACATTTCCTGAAAATTTCATGAAGATCTGTTCATAACTTCTTGAGTTATGTTGTTCACGGACAAGCAAACAGGATAACTCTCCCAAAAACATGACCTCCTTGGTGGAGGTAACAATACCCAAATCTGAATAGTTCTTTCGATGAAATTTGTAAAGTAGTATATTCTTACTTTCACCAGGTAAGACCCCGGTTCCACTGAGCATGCCCAGTAGTGCCTTCCTTGTGTTATAGCAACATCTCCAACCAAGAGATCCGAGGTCAGGTGGCAGGAAGTTAGAGCATGGTCTGCAGCTTGCAGCAGGGAGAGACCAGGCACACTGCGAGCACAACGCTGCTCTTTACTGACCACCAGCCGGTCAGCATGGAGACCCCAGCGAGAGTCCAGGTAGAAGTTGAGCACTGTAAGGAGAGGAGAAGAGGAGAAAGAGCAGAGGAAAGAAGGAAGGAGAAGATATGAGGAAAGACAAAGAGACAGGTGCATTCAAAAAGACATAAAAGGGTTTAAAGAAGTGAGAGGATAAGTTTGGGAGGCAGCAGATTTACAGTCAGAAAGCAGCTTGGACAAGAGAAATGAGGAGAATACAAATAGAGAGGAGAGACTATGGGGAATAGAGAGCAAGCATGCGCCTCCTCTCACCAGCACTGGCATAGAATAAGGGACACTGATCCATAAACTGATGAGTCAGGGATAAAAATACAGAAGGTATCACAAAGAAGCTCTGTCTGTGGGGAGTGCAGATTCTTTCCAAAGGAAGTACATAATACAGGGAGAACATATGTAACAGCAGAAGGGAAAAAACAGCCTACAGGGACACAAGGAATCCACCAATCACTGGACTCGGACAGTTGAAAGCCCTGGATCTGAGTCCGATCCATGTTGTTAAGCCTCAGGTCTTAACAAACTGCAAACCTCATCAGCATTCACACGAATGTCATTAAAGAGCAGGAGGCAGAGGGGGTCATGGGTGTTGAGATGGGATGCATGGGATGACCGCAAAGTAAAAGAGATTATTATGTTCCATGGAGGCTCGGAGAAGTGGTCAAGAGATGAGAATGCACTTCTTACGTTCCGTAGGAGGCATGAAGGTTGGCGGCGTTGAAGTAGCGCGGAAGAGGATGACAAGTGCAAAGCTGTGAAATGGGGATAAAATGCGAGAGGAAGATGCAGAATCGGAAGAGGGGGAAAGTGAGGATGTGTTGAAAGTGGAAGAGGTGAAAAAAATTAGAAAAAGGAAGATGGGAACGGGTAGAAAGAAAAAATAAATGAATTATTAAGTGCAGACCATGGCAACATTCCTATGCTTGTACTGTAACTAAGAAAAATAGATGTGAGGAGACGATGAACAGCAGGTAACTGGATTTTTTCACTGGTTGATGTAGCGTATCTTAAACATACATTAAGCATATATTACACCCTTCTGTTAAATGCTAATATGTGACATAAAGTGTAAGTTCTAGGTTCAGTTTCCAAAATGATGAAACCAGATATTATTATTCAGTCCTTAAAGCAGTTGTTGGTTAGACTCCAATGCTTACGAAGGCTCTCCAATAACCTTTTTTGACAGATTTTCAGCATGTTAAGGTCAGAAAAAACAAGTGTCTGAGTTTTCTCCATTTTAAGGTGTTTCACATGGATCAGTTCTGGGCCTTTTAACATTCATCATTTGGCTCAATATCACAGTCTCTTTCTTAAAGGACTTTAATTTACAGCTATATGCAGATGATATAATTGTATACCACTATCTATCGATAAACTTCTGTCTTATAATCCTCTCCAGAACATACTTAATGGCCCTTAACTGATGCGTAACACACAAAGAAAAAAAACATATTTTTGTTCTAGGGCTGGACATGGTTATTTTACTATACCCTATGACTATAATACCTTTAACGTTTTACCTAGTCAGAATTAGTTAGCACCTCTGCATTTCTCACCTGGTGCTGGCGGCGTGTGCAGGTACACCTCCTCACTGTACTCCCCATAGCCCGCCTTGTTGCAGCCTCTCACCCGCAGCACATACACGCTGTCCATCTCCAGCCTGTCAATCACAGCGCTGCTCCCACTCACTTCATCCAGTCGCTGCCAGCCCCAACGGGCAGCTGCCAGTCCTCCTCTGATCCCACCTCTAGACGCCCCACCTGGAACCACACCTCGGCGGCGGTACTCAACAGAGAAGTGCCAGGCGGGGGCAGATTCTGGAGGGAGTCGCCAGCAGAGGAAAAGCTGGTCATAGGCTAGGGTACGCTGGGTGTCGATCACTGGAGCCTGGGGAGCTGGAGTGGTTAAACCCAAGGTTTACAAACTGAGGTCAAATCATGAAAATTAGAATAAGTACAGTGCTTTCTCCACATTAAAATTGTAACTTACTATGAGTATTCAGGTTCATCATATTATTATACACACTATTAAGCATAAAAACAGAGCCATGCAGAAATGCTTTACACCTGTATTCTTCTTCATAGCCAGTAGGGGGCGAGCTCAGCAGTTAGAGCCTTCTGATTGTAAGGATATGAATGAGAAAATACCAACTTTTCATGGCCTTACACCTAGTTTAGCATTTTCTCTAACATATACCAGGCTCTCAGTTGGTAGGTTTGTGAGCTTTTTGTAAATTAAGAGTAAAACTGATAATAAAGTAGGGTATGCTCTTGACATGGCAACCTGGGAGTGATGGTTTGCTCTTAACAGAACAGAGATAGTTGTATGTTATGGTTATGTCTTTATAAGTAAGAAAGTCATCAAACAGATTCTGTCTTCTTGTCTTTTTCACCTTTTCTTTTCACCATCATCCCCACCCTTCTCCCTTCCTCCTTCCATCTCACCTTGGATGAAGTTCAAATCCGTCAGGAGTTTGAGTTCTTTGGAGACGTCCAGCTGGAAGTGTCTGAAGGACGGATCAGCAGCCAGAGTGAAATGCTGCAGATTCTCAATCGCTTTGCACAACCTGGTGGAGTAAAAACAGAGGGAGTAGTGTTGGAGGAGTCTAGGAGGAGACATTTTTGCTTAAAACACCCACTGATATGAAAGGATGGGTCGACAGAGTGATGAAGGGAGAGGCGTCTGATATGTTCTGAGAGATACGGCTGGTGCCATGCGGTATGTTTCTTATTAGAGTGATTGAAGACGTGTTATTTTTAATTCCTGGGGGATTATTTCCAGCTGTGGATTGATACTTAGTAGTGTGGAGTAGTTGACTTAAAACAAGCAACAGGGCTCACTGACTTTGTACTAGATGATTTTGAAAGTAAGCTAAAGAAGCAGATGTGGCTCAGAGGTAGAGCGGTCATCCACTCAGGAATGAAAGTCACTACACTTTTTTGTGAATGAATGTATGTCAATAGATGAACAATCATCCGCACATCATTAAGAATGTAAAGATAAACAATAAGATGCAAGTAGAACTATAGAAGTGCATACATTTAGTATTTAGTCTGCAGAAAATGAAGTTAAAACAGGCTTTGGCTACTTGTTGAAAGCCCCACTTCATGGTTAGTTTTGGTCTTTTTATGAGATTTGTTGACCGTACAAAAACAGTATTATTTGAGTATTATTTCACAACCTAGTTCTGCCAAACTCTGTTACAAAAGTGGCATCTTTCACTTGCTTGGAGCAAATAAATTTGTCATTCTTGCCAGCATCCCTTTGTTGTGGAGGCGTTTACAGTTTACTGATTTTCTTATTTGGCAGCTGTAGAAATGTTAGTTGTGAGCATACCTGTTCTCATAATAAAGTAAAGTAAACATAGACACAATCTAAGGTCTGTTCAACCAAAAGCCATGCAGTTGCAGAGATGGACAAACAAACACCAAACCTGTTATGTGTCTGGCGAGCAGCCTGCACAAAACATGGCTGGTCCGTTTCCTTCAGCAGCTCCTGGGTAAACGCCATGAGTCCCGCGTGTTCCATCAAGCTCCGACGCTCCGCCACTTGAGCGGCCAACGCCTCCCCTCTTTTCTGACGCGCTGACTCCAGAGCCGTGGTGAGGGAAGCATGGCGTTCGGCCAGAGCAGCCGTCAGATCCCTGATGCTCTGGGCCAGCTGCTCTCTGGCCGACACACTGTTTACCTGGTGAGGGAAACACAAAGATACAGGGTTTAAGCATTTAATGACACACAGGTGTGCTACTTGACACATTGTAACATGTGTTTAGAGTAGTCATAAACATGAATGAACAAAAAGATTCTTAATACAGGAGTAATATTAGACACAAAAATGTATTATAGGCAAAGTAGCACAATATGATTAAAAAACAAAAAAACAATGCTGCTATTTTTTAAAAGTCATCATTATTTTCTTACGGTCAAAAACGAACAAATCATTGAATCTTTCAGATCTCTCCACCTATAGCCGAAGACTTATGGTTTACAACATGAGGTGCACTGACTGTTTGCTACAATGAAAATAACAATGTATTTTACAAGCAATAGCACTAGGATTTTATTTTAGCAATATTATTAATACACAGCTTATAAATAGTGGCTGTGAATTGCTGCTATCAGTATCCACAAAGCGTGGGTGGACAGAAGCTGGCAGACTTTATCTGCCACTCACAAATCAACCATCAGGGATCCCAAACAGTTTTTGGTGGTATTAAGCTGCCAGCCTGTGTCGTTTCCATGCCGAACAACATTTTGTCAGCTCAAAGTATTAATCACCTCCGTCTGTGTGATGGAACTCTCCAGCTGGGTAATCTGGCTGAGGACTGTGTCCTGGTTGGACAGAATGTAGTTCATCTCCTTTGTAATCTTCTCCTGTCAAAGACAAAGCAAAACCACATCATTCACCCAACAGATCACACACCGGGCGGCTTAATTTGTGCACAGAGCCTGTTCTATAACCTCTTAATGTTGATGTGTGTTGGAAGACATTTTTTTTACCAAATTCACCATTTAAATGTACAGTCTTTTCCATATCAAACAATTTTAAAATAGTTAAAAGCTGTAATAATAACCAGTTCAATCATGAGCATTCATCAGACCACTGCCTTCCAGTCTTCGTCACATTTTTAATTATATTCATCTATTTAAATGATTAAAGCTCCTGCAAAGCATTTTGGTTTATGCAGGTTTTGGCACCACCTGTGGTCAAAGAGTTATAGCTCCACATCTCTTTGCTGATCTCGTCTTGTACGTGTAAAACAAGGCTGTTTCTAACTGAACAGGCTATCTTCTGTCAGTCAAAAGTGTCACCCAAAGTGAGTTTCTGCTGTGGATAAAGCTTTTTCATGTGAGATATCATCTCATCAGAGACCTCCTCAGCAGCAGCTGTTACACACTTCAAAAATAACTAACCTTGTTGCTGATGGTCTGGTTTTCTTTAGTAGGTCATAAAGAGGCATCAGTATTCATCCCAATCTGTTTCATCACTCACTAGAAACTCTTACAGCAGCTTTAAACTGTGTTCCTGTAAGTTACCCGAGGAATGAAACCCTTAATTTTGCAGGACACTTTGTAATAGACCATGCCAGACTTAGAGGGGTACCTTCAGAGCCTGGTAGGCCTGGGCCACAGGGAGGATCTTGTGTCCGGTGTGGAGGCGGCGAAGTTTGCAGAGAGGACAGAGCAGCCGCTGACACGTCCGACAGTAGAACTGAAGTTTCTCCTGGTCGTGCTCTGGACAGGTCAGAACCTGGAGACATGAGACAAGTCCAAGACTTTTATTTTTAGCACAAATTACCTCTGCCATTCACTTTGTTTGAACAATCAATAAATAGATCTTAGATCACTTTAACGTGGATATAGGATTACAGTAAAATTCAGTATATTTTACACACAAAGGTAGTGCATTGTTTTGTTAGAGTTCCTGATTACTTTAAAAGGCAGTACTAATGCACTAATGCATGCAATGATTTTGTCCTATTATCAAGAATGGCTGCTTCAAATCAGTCGCCCTTTGAGAGTTTGATAAATTCAAGTGGATCGAATTAAATTTTCCCAAAGCTTCACTGATCAGCTGAAAGATATGAACCACTTCAGTGTTTCCAGAAGTGAAAAATCTTCCTCATTCAGGAATTAACATATGTATCGCTCGATTCAGTCAGCTCTCTTAATCAGTACAGGGATACATTCAGGGATTTAGAGCATTTTGAAAATCTGCACACATTCAGTATGGCAATCCAACACTGTTACTTTAAATTCAGGTTTGAAATATCTGAGAGCTTAATACCTCTTTTTTACAAACCCAGTATCTCACCTTTGGTCTGAAGTTGAGTGTGGGCAGGATATGTTCGTGTTGGGCCCGTGGTGTCCCCCATGGATGGTACAGCTTAAAACACTCGTTACAGAAATTGGACCTGCAGTCAGCGCAGCCTTTAGTGGCCTCCAGAGTATGAGGCGGTTTACAGAACTGACACATGACGGCCACACTGCCCAGGCTCACTGTGTGTCTGTACCTGGAGAAGGGAAAGAAATAAAACGGATTAGACTTCTGATTGTACAGCTTCTTTTATTGATCTTTTGAGCAAATAATTAAATAACCAACAATTACCAATAAAAATATCCTTTGAAGATGCAAAACTACTATTAATACAGGGAGATTTTTACCAAATCCAGATTAACATTGTGGAAACTTAGAGATCTCACTCTAAGACATTTAGATGTGTTGAACTGGTAATTAAGTAGCTACTACAGCAAGCACACAGTCAGCCATGACAGCTACAGTGTCAGTGCACGCTCTGCAGGATTCTTCAACAGCTCAGCTGCTGCTGAATAATTACAGCCAGCCCTGGAAATGATCCCACACCTTCTGTTTTTTAGGTCAGAGTCATCCAGACACTGAATGGAAGTATCACTGTGTGTAATTTAATTTGCACCTACCTCTGCATGCTTGACTGTATTCAGTTTAGCATTTATGCATCTCTGGGTGTGTGTTGCACCAACCTCTCCACTATCCGCTCTAAGGTAAGGTTGCGCAGACAGTCAGTGAGGCCCTTTTCTCCCAGCTCTACATCTCTGCCGCAGGGCACACAGGGGAACAGCATTACCAGTGGTGGGCCTTCCTTGCGGCGTCGCCCTGGATACGACCCATATCCTGGAGACCGGGGCATGGACGGGGAAGGCGGGTGGGGACCTTAAACCAAGAAGAGAAACCAGAGATGAGCAGATGGAGAGAGAAATAAGTGGTGGATGAACAGTTTTCCAGATAGCATAAATATTGATTGTGTTATATCCCCTTTCTCTCTTTCAAATTTTCAAAGAGGTGCTTCATACCTGCCCGCAACACCCGGTCAATAGGTCTCTGCTCATGTTTGGGTGTAGGCCTCCGGGCCTGACGGGGTGAGCGCATGTTGGGTGTAGATGCTGGGGAGTTTGGCTCTGGGGGAAGCTCTGGCGGTGGGTAGCCATTCACCACCAGGACCTCGGAGGCACACAAGAGGCAGACGCTGTGCTGACATGGCAGGACCACGGGCTGTTTGACGATGTCTTTACACACAGAGCAGTGCAGCTCTCGCTCCAGGCTCTTCATGTTAGACTGTCAGAAGAAAGGCTTTGATTTTATTCTTTTCACACCAACACAGTACTTCTCAGACCTTCTTTTAGATGCCAGAGATGCTTTATTACTATTCCTCTCTTCCCAGGACCACTTCGAAAATCCAGTACTGGGTTTCTGCTTGATCTGATTGCCTCTGTGATACTGGTACGATGGAAAACTAAACATAGAGAATAGTGTTGCATGGCTGCTAACACCAGCCCCATCAGCTGACAGTTGATGACATACTCACATTTAATTGGCAAATAGGATTTTCCTGCTTCCCCTGCAAACCATTTGGCAACCCACCATCCTCCCAGCTCCTCCTTTCATGCTTTGACTGATTTTTCCAGCATCATATGCATAGTCACTGTTATTGTTTCAACTCTGAGGGCCTTTGCTGCTGCTCCCCCTTCCTTGGCTTTTGATGTTTGGGAGGTGTGCTCTCCCCACCTTGGGTTTGGAATCCCACATAGGCATGTGGAAAGGCAGGGAGCTCTACTTACAGAGCTATACCACCAAATTTAATCTTTTAAATGCAAATATAAGAGTATTTTGATGAGAGTGGTCCTGACTGAAATGGGGGAAAAATGCTTAGCGTTTCGCCAGCTTTGAATTGTATAAACATCTTTCCTAATACAACACAGTTTTCACTTGATATTGTTGCAAAAACTGACCTGAACATGTTTCATTATCAAACTAATATAGTCATAAGCATACATAACATTACATGATATGTCATTTTAACAGTGACAGAGGCCAAAAATACAACTCAAACACACTTAACACTAAAGAAATGCCACCATATTTCTTAATAAATAAATAAATAAACACATAAAACAAAACCTATTAGCTTTAAAAAATAAAAGAAGAAGACAAAGATTAAAAAGCTAAATATTGTGTAAAGGTGAATCAAAAATGCACAGCATCTTGAATCGGAATCAGGAACTAGTTTCTTGGACAGTAAGCTCACATGATAATAAATCAGACCAGACATCCCAATTACCCAGTTAGCACTTCCTCTCTACATGGCAGTTTGTGAAACTCAGCATTGTGGGCACATTAAAAAGACATCTAGAGAATCAGGCCATAAGAGGGAGATGGGCTGATGGGAAAATCTGTGCCGGACATGCAACTTAGGTCATCAGTCTTGTTAAATATGGATAAAGACCAGGCATCAATTATTCAACCACTGCACAGAGTGCATCTTTCATGGGCAGGCTGCATGTGGGTATGAGCTGTGAACTAGTTTGTTGCATCTATTGAGTCATCACCCG
Organism: Halichoeres trimaculatus; assembly: GCF_033239565.1. Taxonomy (NCBI): domain Eukaryota; kingdom Metazoa; phylum Chordata; class Actinopteri; order Labriformes; family Labridae; genus Halichoeres; species Halichoeres trimaculatus. The sequence continues at coordinate 11,371,226 of NW_027437192.1, forward strand.
AACTTACTGTAAATGCATAAAACAAGACCTAATGATATCACAAAGCAAAGGCGTTGTAGATTACACACATAATACAATGGTTTGATGGGATTATAATTTATTTATAAGGTTATACTCAGCTGGATCACACATTGTAGATTTGTTTCCTTGTACTCACAGAAAAATAAACCTCTCTGCTACCTTCAGGCTATATAAAGCTGTGGGGGGAGATTTACAGCTGCACCTCTGGAGCAGATAGCATGCTCAGTCCGGCTCAAGGACACAGATTTGACAGAAAAGGACACACCGGCTGTTGCACAAACCTGTGACTCCACAGCTACAGTCAGTCCATCATTATCAAAGTGTCAGGGTAGACTCACATGTCCTGAGACCTGTTTCTTCATCCTTTCTCTCACCCTGCCAGGGTAAAGTGCAGCACACTTTGCAGTTTGGAGATGGTTTCTTTTCTGCTTCATGGATGTCCTTGACTCACATTCTCAACCTCAATTTATTGCGAGGTCAGCAGTCATGGCATCCACATCACTGACACCATGAGTCAACCTCAAAACCAGGAGCAGACAAACTGGCAGACCATGCTGCATTGGGGCTTTGGGACTTTTGTCACTGAGATGAAATGCAGCAACGAGGGAGTTTAGCACAGCACAAAACAAACAGCATCTAAATCACTGAATCAGGAGATGAGACGCCTGCGTTTCTACATTATTTTAGTGGCTAACTGACATAAGCCGTGCAGCTGGATGTTAAACCATACCTGCAAAGTGACACAGCTGTAGGTGAGCTGCCAAAATGAGGCAGAATGAGGTTGCTAGGGGGAAAACTCACTAGGCCCAGATTGGAGCGTTAAATTGAATAATTGGATTGGTTATTATAACCTACTTCCTCCCCCAGTCCCTTTCTCTGTGTCATTCCCCAATGTCAACTCCTGCAATGGCCTGCCTTTCTCTCCTCGTGCAGCATTTAAGCCTTAAGCCCATTGAAATCTCAGGCAACCTGCAGGCTACACTCCTCACAACGACAAGTAGCCCTATTGTATGAATCTCTCATGAATTCTGCGCACTGCTTGTGCTGTGCCCGGCGTGGTGAAGGTGCAAAACAAGCGATGCGACAGCGCATCCTTACCTTCACCTGGAATCTAGGCGCCATGGCAGCAGCAGCAGCAGACTACGTGGAGCTGTATTTCCTGCATCAAGGATCTCTGGAGAAGAGGGGAGGGGCTTGAAGCGTTTTGTCCATCGCGAGCAAACAGCCTTTACGCCGGTAAAATGGGGTCTGCGTGAAGGGCTGTGGTGGCAGGTTAACCATACAGGTGCTAACCCCAGAATACACGTTTTGCTATGCACAGGCAGTCAACCACCATATCGGATTTTTAACCCTCTAACACCCGATGCCACGCACACACACATACTTATTTTCCTCTCGTGCCTCTGCAGCAGCCCTATCCTGCATCTCGTCTCCATGGAAACCACCATCCAGGTAGCCCAAAAAAGAAACGTCCCATTTCAGCATGCACATAAACCAATATGTCACATAAAAATGTTTAAAACACCTCGCATCAAATCAAAGAGAGAGCGCGTGAACAACCACCACTGAAGATTTTAGCACGAGCTGTTGCACCGAGCACCACAGGCAGCATCGAAAAACGGACATCGATTTTTTTTTTTTTTTTTTTTTTTTTTACGACGAGGATTGACACTAACCAGTATTTTATCCAACAGGCAGGTGATATCAAAAAGCACATTTTAATATATGAGCAGAGAAATCAAGTGAAGGCCCCATGTAGGCGACAGACAGACAGAAGTGATGGAGACGTGCTGGTAAATGCTGCTCTCCATTTTAAAATATAATTCAAAATCACAAACTGCAGTCAGTATTTCTCCACATCAGAAATATAAATTTGACACTATGCTACATTCAGCAATACACACACTCGCATCCAGTATACTCACACTGATACGAACCAAAGCTTCCATCGTTGATGTGGCTGTTTTCAAATCCATTTCTGCCATTTTAAGAAGATAGCGTCCTCCTGTTTTCATCATCTGGATATAAATCGTGATGTATCACGGTCATACGCCATTTGAAACATTTTCAGAAAAGATAGACTGACTTAATGGTGAAATTTTTGACGGTTTACCGTGTGGAAATACCACGTTACTGAATTCAAATGAAATTTTAAAAACAGCCTTTCGTTATATTTTTCGGCACGAACCAAAAGAAGCTGCGATAAGCTCCATCGTGAGGATAAAGACACAAATTTCTAGTTTGCTGTCAATGTTTATCCGAGATAAATACTACCAGATGCCTGTAGCTTTTATTTCTCACGTAGACATCCCTCCTCCCAACCTTCTCGTCCCGTACCGGTGTATGGACGCCTTCAAAGGATGTGACTCAACAGCAGGGCCGCAGCTTCGTGTCGTGGAGAGGGGGCCCAAACCCCTCCCTAACCCCAATTATTACTGAAATGCAAGTTAAAGTAATACATCTGTCAAAATGTTGATTTTTCAGTTTGATTAATCACCTGACTGTCAACAGTTACCTTAAAAAATAATCACAAATATAGACTTTTTAAATCTTTAGAATTTAACTCAAAATTGTTTTTTGTTTTTTTGTTTTTTTTTTACTTTTATTAACATGTCAGTGGCCCATTATGTTTACCTTATGTGAATGTATGTCTGATAGAACAGAAAAAAGATAACTTGTTGTAAATTTTCAGCATTATAAGAACTAACCACTATGACAGAAACTAGAAACATTTATTTGGAATTAACCGATAACTTTAAAGAGGGGTATTGTCCCTTCTTTAATGGTTTATACTTAGAGTGTAGCTTTACATGAATTACAGATCTTGTGTGTGTGTGTGTGTGTGTGTGTGTGTGTGTGTGTGTGTGTGTGTGTGTGTGTGTGTGTGTGTGTGTGTGTGTGTGTGTGTGTGTGTGTGTGTGTGTGTTTGTTTAGTTCCCACCCTGGTGTTCTGGAAATCCCTTATGTCAAACCTTGTTGATGTACCTTGGTGTTTGAGGCCCACCTCATCAAAATGTCACAAAGATCCTTTTGCCATCATGTTAAGATCTTGTGCTATGCTCCCAGACAGATTCAGAGGCTTCTACAAAATATGAATTTGAAGTAGTTTGGAAATCTGCATTTTTAATGTCATCCTGAAATGCTTTATACTATTTTTTTAAAGTAAGCCCAATTTACCCTTTTAAGTTCCACCTGTGTACCATCTGTCAGCTTGGAGAAGGTCACAGTAAGAGTGGGTAGATATGATTCAAAGGGGGAGAACCGCTGCCTGCCAAAACCCACATTCTTAACCAGCCACGTCTGCACTTTCAGCAAGAAAACACACCTACCCAGCTGCCTTTCATCACTGCTTCAGTGTGTGCATGAGCTTCTTCTAAAACACTGTAGCTAACTGATATCCAGTGCTGCTGTGTTTAGCATGGCAGAGGTTTGCTGTAAAATCTGTGAAGTAAGATGCATAGCAAAATCAGTTTTGGTGTTTCACTATCTGTTTAATTTTGACAACACAAAAAGTCTGATAAGCTGTGTGTAACTAATTTCAATGTTATGTGACTGTGTATGCCAATCTTTACATAACAGAGCAACCTTTCAAAGGGAGCATTTGATTTATGTTCTGAACCCTTTGATTCTTCTTCATCCAGACCATGGAAGTTATTAATGTCAGACCTGGACAGGACGAATGATGAAGGGCTGTACCAAGTTCCAAACATTCTTTTGGATGGCTGATGTGCTACCAGTATGGTTTTGATCGTTTTAAGTGCATTTTAGATAACCTTTTTGTTTAAAATGTTGAGAATAAAAAATATACGGTACTCAATAAATAACCCTAACCAGTGTGGTGCTGATAACCAAAATACTTTTTCATATGTCTGTAAAGGTTAATCCATCTCTATTTGTCTTTTGTCAAGATTATATCATCAACACTTGAGTCTGTAAACTTTAAGATAGGTACAAAATACTACTTTTGTTGTTGATTAACGAATCTGCATTTTGTGGTTTTAAACTTGAATTTAGGCACTTGGGTGCAATACCACATAGATCCACAAGATGGTGCCAAAAAGCTCAGTTCTACTAATTGTAAACTTACTAGAACTTCAGTAATGGTATGCACATCTATGAGAGTGCAAGTTTTTGTGTTTGAAACAAAATCTGAACTCTATGTTAAAAACATATAAACATACAGGTTTTAACAATAGAAAATACTGAGTAACCTGTATAATTAATATCAATGATACCATGTCAGGGCTGATTGTTAAGTTTATGATACACCTCTGTTGTGCTTGTGCTCAAGCCTGGCTTTAGTGTCAGGAATTTTATTTGTAAAATTTTGGGGGGTCTTTGTTTAAAGTGTTTTTATGACAGAGAATTGGTTATACTTGTAAGAATTACTGGTGTTTATGCATTTATTGCTGGGGGACACGTTTCATTTTTTCTTTTTAAATCATCCATTACTCAGCCAGTTTATGAGCATGGAGAAGATAATGTGTTATTTAAATCAGGCATAAAACCTAATCATATCGAGAACACTGGCAGGGCTCCTCACACAGCATAGCACCATAGCAGCATAGCATCTCATAGCACCCTGCACACACAGTTCATAATTCAAAGTTTGACCACAAGAGGGCTCACAGTTAAATCAGGAGAGCTTTTCATTGTTGTGAAATAAGCCCTTAGATTCATGTTTGAACAACTGTTAATATTGCAGTTGGTGATTGAAGGCCTTGAGAATAAAAATTCACTGGAATAAAACAGATCCCATAGATTAATAATAGTTCATTTGGAGATCGTGTTTACAGTATAAACCTGGAGCTCTAGCAGGGCTTGTGAAAGTAATCAATATTTGTACAGTCTTTGTCTCATGAATTTAAGTGGATTACAAATGAAATTGAATTTAAGTTCTAAACAAACAATCCACAAAACAGAAAATATACTTAAATCAACTGTTGTGTATGCATGTGGTGAAGCCTTAAACAAATCACATTTGGTATCTGTCTCTCAGTCATTTAGGACAATGGTCCTGTTTACTTAACCTGTCATGCAGAGTGTGATCAAGATTAGTTTTACTGCTGAACAAACTGAACCCATCTTTGATTTGATTGTGTTCTGTTAGTAGTCCAGTAGTCTTATCTTTTTTTTTTCTTTTTTATAGCTATTTTATATTTTTTGATTACGTCATTTTGCATAGAGTATACAATCTGTTGACAAAGAGCTGAAGAACAGTATTGCATTTTAGTGCTCATCATAAACATATTGATCTCCTTAAGGTCACGTGTTTTCCCCTGTCACCCACTGTTTTATATCTATTCTTAAATCTCCTTTCCAATAAAAAAAAAATCATTTAATCTTCCTCCACAAAAAATAAAATAAAATAAAATAAATATGATAAAATATTATTTAGTAGTATTATGTTATTAGTCATTACATGTAGCATATATTAATCAGCACTCATGGAATACCTCCAGTCCAATCACATCAACTGATCGTTTTCATACAAAAGTAATCAACTTTTTCAGGAGTCATAAAAAATGTTCATTTTTTTATCATACGTTGTTTGATTATTATTTAAAAATGAATACTTTCAAATTCTTTCTCTTTCTCTTTATTTTTTACAGGCTAATTCAACAACTTTAACAAACTCTCAAAGTTAGTGAGCGTTTAAGATAAGTCTGCTAACTTCAGCTTCCAAACGTCTTACGTAAATGTTAACGTTACCACCGCCTCTCACCGTGAATTCTGCGTTTCAACAGAGTCCGCTATCTGTATCATAGTTTGACTCATGATCACCGCAGCCAGGGCGGGGCTTCACTATAAAATCTGTCTCACTTCTTCCCGACCTCTGAACATTCCTGTCCCTCCTGTGCCAACACTCGTCTCGGCTCTGCACGGTAAGAAATAACGGTACTGCTCTGTTCTTACAGCTGTGGATCTGTTTTATAAACTGTCTACCCTGCAGGTTTGGCTTACAAACACTGAGGGTGTGGTACTGTGAGGAACTTTTCTTTCATTTTTCTACCGCATAAAGACTAGATGACTATTTCTTAGCACTTTTCATAACTTCCATTGATTTCATGTTACTAAAATGTGTCTGGTGTATTTCTCTGTCGCCCTTCATGTTTTTAAAAAGTTCAAGGCAAATAGTGACGTTTTCATCAGTTTTAAAGTGAAGTTTTGAACACACCATATCACATTTTTAACAAAAGAGGATGGTTTCCATCACTCATCTAACATCTTTAACTTATTTTCTTTAGTTTGTTTCACTTTGCTGCACTTCATGCTTTACTTATTCAGTGAGAACAGTTATATCTTTATTACCAGGTAGGTCTGCTACAAAAGGGTGTGGTTAGACTGAAGGCATGTGCACATGAGCTCTGGCTGCTGTAAAGACTTTCCGCATTAGCTGCGTTGTATCCCACCATTTTGGTCTTCTGAGCTTTTCTTTTCCTCATTTGTTAAATGTTTCCATTTGCTCTTTCACTATGAAAACATTTTCTCCCCTTCCACTCCTCATTTTTCTGAACTCATGCAGCACATTAAACACAGTGTTCTGCTGTAAAGTAAGAGTATTTAAATCAGTACAGTATGTGCTGTAGTTGCCTGACTTTTTCAGATGTTGTAATAACAGACTGTATTTAACTCCTCATGAGCATTACTCATAAGTGGGCAGGACACTTGAGCAAAGAGCAATGTGTTTTTTTCTTTAGGAGCTGCACAGTGCAATAAAGATGATCTCTTTTTCAGGATAGAGACAGACCTACATGTCAAATAGAAACTGAATACTCTAATTTGGCAAAAGATCCCAAGTTTCTGTGTTTGAGCTGAGTCTCCATAGAGGATGCTGAAGTTTCAATACTTCAAAATACTTCAAGGCCTGCCCAGTTACTCATTTAATTCTTCTCATTTTTTTTCTTGTAAAATAATTTGTTAAAAAACTAAACGGTAGCCATCATAGCTAGCTAGATTTCAATTTGAAAAGCATTCAACGTCGGAGAACCTGTTGGCAACTGCAAACAAGAGCTTTCTGAAGAATGGAGTAACTTCTCAGCTGACACTGCTGTTTGCTACAAGTTGAATGCTAACCATAAGACTTCAAAATATATTTTAAAAAAAGAATTAAAAAAGAGAAAGCCAAAATAGGTTGGACTTTGTAAAAACAACGAAGCAGACAACAAAAAATCTTGAAATTTTGCCACATCCTTGTTAGCTTTCATGTTAGCATACAGTGATTTTAATGTCCTTGCTAGCAACACAACTAAAAAGCAAGCTAGCCTTCACAAACTTCCCAGCTAACATTAGCTTGTGAGTGGGTAGATGCTAGCTTTATCTTAGTGGAGTGCCACATGATATGCTACCATCAAAGAATTAATAGATGTAAATTTGTCACACAAAAAAACACTTTGAAAATAGCTTTGGCTAACCTCAGTCAACACCATTTAACCACTTCCTTTCATTTTAATTCAACAAGACATCTCTTTTGTAGCTTACAACATTAAAGGTTATCAGTCACTTTAAAGCAGACGAGGAAGCAGGGACGTGGTGACAGTAGCTCTTGTCTGATTTAAGCTACTTTGTCAGACCTATTCTGTTTCAGCCTGACCTATGACTAAATGGTCCCCTGAATCATCTCTGTCCGTAGCGTACACTACAGTATCAAAATATAATATGAGCTTCCAACTGGTAATGTCAGAGATAAATGGCCACCATGTAAAAATGGAGAACTTGACAATTTGTGTGCTGTTTTGACTTTTTTTCAGACCAAACACAGACCTCAGTCAACATGCCTTCAGAACTCGAGACCGCCATGGAGTCCCTCATCAAGGTGTTCCACAAATATGCCTCCAAGGAAGGCCGGAGTGGCACACTGAGCCGGCGAGAGCTCAGAGAGTTGATGGAGAACGAGCTGTCAAACTTCTTACAGGTAATACAGTGTACAACCCGATACAGTGTACAAAAGCACACTGAACTGTTCTTTATTAGTCTGACATAAACCGATTTCATTGATACCCTCCTGACATCTCCTTTGTTTTCACCCCAGTCTCAGAAGGACCCCGCTGCTATTGACAAAATCATGAAGGACCTTGACACCAATGGTGACGGCCAGGTGGATTTTGAAGAGTTTGTTTCTCTGGTTGTCGGACTTTCCATTGCCTGTGAGCAGTGCTATCAGATGCACATGAAGAAGACATGTAAAAAGTAAAGGACAGCAGCAGGAGAAAATGATACGATGCATTTCAGTTTTTGTAAAGATTGTTTTGCCCATTAAATGACTGAGGAATTTCAAAATATTGTGTGTAGTGGTTATTATCTTTACCTGATCATACGGTCTTTTACATCTGGGTATCAAATTTATTATGAATGTATTCAAAACTGTATAAAAGCTAACCTTCCTCTTCCTCTGAAGCCACACAGATCAATACTGACCACCTTGGCACTTTAACCTGAGTCATTAGGTGTTGTGTTGTAATTCCCACTGTACTTTATGCCACCTTGATATGAAAGGGCAGCGAGACCTCTCCCTCTCTATCTGATAAGATCCACCCTATCACTGCACTGAGGAATCTGCAGAATGTTTCAGTCGCTGACACACCTCTGCATGGACGCATGTCGCAACTCTGTTAATGAAGACACATCTATACAGACATAAAAGTTGTGTTTCTTCCTTGCCAGAGTTAGATTAATGACCAGGGAGAGTGGTAATATGCAAAGCCTGAGTCACAGGGTACACTGAGGAGCGCATGGCTGTTTTTTCATCAAATTCTTCATACTGTGTTTTTTTTATGTCTGGTGAAAGTTGAATAACACCAGAGAGGGAGAGGGAAAACCCCTCACTTTAACTCTCTGAGACTAAGTTGCACAAGTGAAACTTATCCTCTCGATGTGTTCAGCAATAAATTCAAATCTTTAACCAAATAAGTGTTTAAAAAGCAGCATTAGTTATGTAGTATTATGTAGTATTCATGGCCATGAGAGCAGTGAAGTCCAAAAAGTGCAGCAGAGTAGCAGGAAGCATTCACCGTTTCAAGGAAATCTTGCCTGGGAGGCTAAACTCTGGGCAAAAAAAACCTCATGATGAGCCTCTTAAACCCTGCACACACCTCCTCCAGCAGAGCCTTTTTCTGCGGCCTACCAGTGTTCATGGTTACAGAGCAAACACTGAGGTTGCTAGATTACGAATCACTGTGTGTGGGTGGGTGTGTGTGTGTGTGTTTCAGAGTGTGTGTTTAGTTAGAGCTCATAGTCAGCCCTCGGTTTACACAAGAGCCACTCCCATGTGATCCGCAGCACAGTCCAGAGCTGGGAATTCCTGCTCTTCTAACAGTTTTCTTTGCTTTGTTGTTGATGTAATTTCTATCACATCGAGAAGTTAGACACTGTAAACGCTGTATGTCTTTAACATGGTCCCAAATCTGAGACCAGATGAGTAACTTTCCCTTTGTGAAGCAATAGATCAGATCTGAGCAGGCTAAAGCTTGAAACAAGACTTAGTAACACTGAGATCACGATAACTGTCATTATTTTAAGATTTGTCATGTGTTTTGCAGTGAAGGTGTATAGTAAAGCTTCAGAGGCAGGCAAACATTCAGTCATGTGTGCCACACCTTCTCTCGACCCTATGTTCTCTTTCACATCCTGTTTGGAGCTGTTACCATGGAAAAATGACATCAAACTATTGTGATCTTTTTTTTATAGCTGATGATATCACTAAAAGAAAGAGAGCTACATGTCTGTTTCTTTACTCCTGATACAGCTGCAAGAACAGATCTTAAAACACCATACAACAGAAAACAAAAACAGAAAGAAGTCAGTTTCTTTGACCAGCCCTGTCTTTAAAGAATGCAAACAAAGTTGAAGCTATATCTTCGCCCCTTAGCAGAATAAACTGGCATGTCAGAGCATGAAAAGCTATAGAGCAAACACTACAATGATGACGCCTGAATTCCACAAAGTTGCTCAAGTCTCAGGCTCCAGGTATTGCACATGATGTCTCACTATCACTCTCACATGACTCAATCAAATACAGAACTACTTTTGTAAATATTAATGCTTGCTGTGCTTTCTTTGCTGAGATAATGCCAAGGTGATAAAGTATCTTAAACCTCATTAGAGCCTGCAGGTGGATGCTGGGGAAGATGTGAGTGCAGCTCTGGTGCCAGGCAGAGACCAGAAACCTGTCAGCTTAAACAGACTGCCAGACATGGATATTTTTCCAGGTGGATGTGGATATATGACACATTGAAAATGTAATAGTAGTCCTCTCTGAGTTGCCTGCCCAAACTAGCTCTCGGATGTTGTGTCGTTTTTGTGAGTCTTGACGCTTGAAAGAGTCCAATCTCTATACTGAGAAAGTAAAATATCCCAAGGCAGATAGTTTATGAGTTCTGTTTTGTTCGTTTTTTGTTGATGAATATAAACATTTACTCACTTTAAAAATATATCTTCCAGTTACAAATGTTCAAGCATAACCAACAGAAAAACATTAATTTGAGACGAGATTATTATTAAAACTGCGCCATTTCAGGTTACAGTTATAAAAAAATTTGCATCCGTTTTTATATTGCACTTTGTAGATGTTTCAGACATCAAGACACAGCCTGTTGCCTGTACAAAGAGTTAACTGTGAGTTCTTCAGTGTGAAGAACAGCTTGTACTCATAAATTTCAGGCTTGCAGGGTTGTTGGGTTTTTTTGTGTGTGTGTGCTCGGACAAGGTTTCGGTTTTGTAAAAGTAACGTTTTTTCCTGTTTTTATTCATTTTTTTCCTGTTGTTTTGGGAGGAGAGATTCTTGTTTGCATTTCATTCTGATTTCTGAAGTAGCCTACTGTTGGTGCTTATGTGGGACACTAGGGTTCTGTTGGGTGTTTTTTTTTTCAGTTATCCTTTGCTTATCCACCAGATGGCAGCAGAGTCCAACTTTGGATTTGACACAAGAAAGAGCTTTTGAAAAGTTGGCAAAACTGCTCCAGCTGCTCTGCAAATTTCTGCAAATCAGAGTCACAGCTGGTTATGATAGAGAGCATGGTTTCCATGGTTCCAAATTTTGCTTTCTGATAACTTTATGTAAGATGAGGAACACAGAAAGGGAGAAAACTCTGGCTCATGTTTTCCACACGGAGAGGGGAAACCCAAAATGTATAACAAATACTTTTTTTTTTAAATGCAGCTGTAGAGAGCATGAATACCATGTCAGCAACTCAACTTCAACTTTATGATCTGCTCTTAAGTGGAGTGCTGAAGTGTTAATTAGAGAGGAAAACAATCAGACCAGAGAGAAGGACAGAAAAAGATTTCTTAAATCTGTCTCTAATCTTTGAGACCACACACATTAGACGGTCCTGTGGAGTTACCACGGTGCCTTTTTTTAAAACATCCCTGATTTCTGGTCCCTGCAGAGTGACTCATGACTGCCTTAAGGACATGACTCTGAGTCACAGCCTTCCCCACAAAACAGAAAAGAAGAGAAGACCCACTCAGGACCATAACAATCAGCGCTCAGTGAGTCACTGCGCCCGAGGTTTTCATTTCAGGATCATGTGCATCTCATAAAATAAAAACACAAAGACATAAAGTAAATCACTTTCACACATAACACAATTAAAGTGATCCCTTGATATGTGCCTTTTTGACTATGACAATACTCCGCATCGTTGATTCAGCCTTTGATTTCCATGTGGTTACACAAAAAAGAAGAGCATTGCAACAAAACAATCACCACCTTATAACCACTACTTAAAAAGTCAGAAAAGGTGTCTGGGATGTGTTACACAGATGCGTATAAATTATGAAAGCCTGTAAACTCAAACAGATGCTGGTGAAAGTGGAATTATAATTTCAATCACATGTAGAAAAGAAACTAACAATGGAGTTAGACAGCCTCAAAACAGCTCTGTTATTCTGTTCTTTGATCATGAAGTTAAGAGTTTTGGGACCTTTTTAATTTCAAATCTTGGCTAAAAGTTGTCTAATTCTATCTTGAAAGAAAAACAAAAAAGGCCTTTTTAATGGGTTAACAGCCTGCCACTACTTCATTAAGTTTTTCAGTCTACATGCATGACTTTCTTCAATAAGTTAGATGGATGCAAACCAAATTTTGCAAACCGTTTTACTGTTGCACATATATAAAGGCTGTGGTTATGGAACAGCACGTCACTATCTTTCTGCATGTCTGCAGCTCTGTACAGGCTTCATAAAAATGCAAACATGCTCATAAAAAAGAAAACACGCTCAACATTGGTTGTAAATTACTGTGAAGAGGAAGGAAAACACCTAAAATACAAGCATTGCAGAGTCAGCAACAACCAGAATGACTAACGATGGGCTATTTGTCGATTGCATTCTTAGCAACACAAAATAAAAGCAGTGTGTCTTAAAGAACAACTTGTAGAAGGAGGAGAGTCATGAGGGGAGATGTAGGAGTGGTTGGAGATGAAAGGAGCATTGTGGAGGGAGGGATGGATGAAGGGGTGTGGTGAAGTATAAAGCATCCTTAGCATCCGTTTCTCCATCACTGCAGCTCCTCCAAGACAAACTCTGACTCTTTCATCTTGTTGAATCTCTGCAAATCAGATTTGGTGAGTAGAAAATCTAGACAGTGTTTTTTTTCAACAGCTTTTTATCTTTTCATTGCACCAAAACTTTCCCAAAAGACAGTTACTTGTTAGGCGGCATCATTTCAATGTGTTTTGTGGGGGAAAAAGAAGTGCAGAGTATCCAGCTCGTGATTCTTTTTATTGTGAGGGGCGTTAAGGCATTTAGACTTCTCTTCCTTTATTGTGAAATAAGCGTTGCAGAGGACATTGCTCATGTTGCTCTGATGCAAGATTTTTTTTTTTTTAGTCAACTAAAGCCTGGAATGCTTTTCTTTTTCAAATGCAATGAATATCCACAAATTAGCATCCAGCTTTCTCTCTTTTACTTTGAACTTTAACGTATTTAAACTTCATGACTTTTAACCAGTCTGTGTTTTTATGCTCTATCGCTCTTTAACTCCCACTGGCTAAAACAGTAAGATGTCCCAGTGTCCCCAGCTTACCACACCCAAAGACAGACAGAGCTGCACCATGTGAGTCAGATTGCAACCAGAACTGGGTCTCCTGGGTTCACAGAGTCAGTGGAAAAAACTTTCCTGATTTGTTATGTTAGTGGAGTAAAACTTCACTTTGGGGACTTTGGTCAAGTCTTCACCTGCTTCTTTACCTGGTTCAACCAAGTTACCTGGAGAGATCAAGCTGTTGCCATAACACCGTCTTGTGTCATTAGTAAAGACATCGCGTTAGGGACCAGGTGACAGGGGGAAATACAAGTGGCTGAGCCCCCGTGGAAATCTGGGGTTTATTTTTATCTCCAGCACAACGGAAAACTCTGAGGAAAACACAGACTAAGAGGAAAGCAGTGATGACAGGCACTATATGTGCAGATTTTACTGCCATACATATTTATGTGGCCCTTTGGTCATACTCCCCGGAGCTGGAGAAAAATTGAACACCACAAAAAAAAACAAAAAAAACGTGTAAAATAAACTTACAGCCAGACTAATGCATTCACAAAGAGTTGAAACAATAATAATTGAATAAAAACTTCTTCATAGCAGAAAAGTCTGTTCAGTCTTTCACAGAGCAGCGTCTCCATTTATCAATTTCCTCTCCCTTACTTGCAGCTATTCCTCCCTGCTCTTGGTTTAAATGCATTCCTAAGATAGCTTTCCAAAAATTTGACCACAATGCCACATGATTTGTTCTCATACGCAGAGCACTATCCAAAAAACTTCTGCAGCTCCACTGATTTGATTTGTAATAATGAAAAATGTGCTTTTATATTGATTTTATATTTCTTTCTTTCCTCTTCAAACCAGCCATCATCATGTCTGACACCCAACAAGCAATGGCCCTCCTCATCGCCACTTTTGAAAAATACGCTGGCAAGGAGGGCGACAGGCATTTGCTGAACAAGGCAGAGCTGAAAGAGCTGCTTCAGAATGAACTGGGAGATATGCTGGGGGTGAGTTATCTCTGACCTCTCCCCGTGTCTTTAAACTAACAGGACTGTTTATGGTCATACACCTAATGCCTTTTTCCCCCATGCAGAAGACCAATGACAAGGAAGCAGTTGACCGTATCTTCAAAGATCTGGACACCAACAAAGACAACAGTGTTGACTTTGCAGAGTTTGGCAAAATGATCTGCGGCCTCACTATAATGTGCCACGAGTACTTTTGCAAAAAGTAGGGATCAAGCGCCACCTTGGGGTTGATGTGAGGAGTTGCCATCCTGTGAAAAAACCTGATCTGGTGAAAGGAGAAAAACATGCGTTATTTACAATAAGTCACAAAAATATATGTTGGAATTCATGTGACATGAAATAAACTTTTCTTGACTCAAGAATCTTGTGCGTTTCTACATGGTTGGGGGACTTTGTGATGTTATAGTTGCACAGAAACAGCAGGTCCATAAACTCATAATACTTTTCCTTAACACTTGAAGTTGTTTAGTTTTGTGGAGCCTGAGCTTTATGGCCTTGAATCTCCTCCAACTGCACTAGAAAGCAACATAACTGTAGGCTGTGACAGCAAGGGGTTACAGATGTTGCTTTATTGGATTAAGGTTGGAGGTGGATGAAAAAAAAAAAACATTACAGAGGAACTTTATTAAAGCTAGACTACTTGACTTTTGAAGTTATCACCTGTACCTCTAAAATGTTTTATTCCTTTCTCTTTCATTTTGGAATGCGATTTAATAACTAACCTCTGTCCACTATGAGGTGTTTTTTCTAAAGAAATATTGACAACAAGAAAGCTTCCCACAAGTGAAACCAAAACCAAGCAGCAACTTCCACCATTTAAAAGCGAAGCCACTGCAGCAATATAAGTGCAATACCTTGAGTGTCCACTTGAGACTGGCCCCAAAAGCCCAGGGAACTCCATTAACACCCATGATACAATAATGTGTATGCTTAGGAGTGTGACTAGCTCAAGTGACAGGCTGGTGTGTTGTAAAGTTAGGTTGAAGGGCACTTTGGGGCGTGTTTTTTGCCTCTGAACACAACAGGTATTTTATGTTTTAAACAGCTAATTGGGAAGCTAAGTGTGTTTTGTCAACAACTTGAGCACAACATGGGTTTCAGGACACAAGGGGGTGCACACATAGACTGTATAAAACATGGATGTAGTCTCCGTAACATCACCCATCTGTTTCTAAAACGGAAAATTTAGCACATTGGCTATCATGGCCATATTGGAAGTGGCAAGGGCTTCGCACACAGCTATAGGGCGCCTGTCAGTCAGTGAGCTGAGCTGTGCCTCTGATTGGCTGAGCTTGCAATCTTGATATCCTCTGAACTGCTAAGTTCACCCTCCGTACAGTGTGTGCTGATAGTAAAATTAGCGATTCAGACAAGAGATGTTTTTTGAACCAGGCTGTAAATAGGTTAATTTCTGCTTTGAAAACTGTTTCTTCTGGGGCCAGCCCGAAGCGGACACTCGAGAAACAGCAGATTGTAGCACTTCAGCATTGTCTCATATTCTTAGACTGGAGGTTGCCGCTTGGGTGCACATCATTGCTGCCACCTTTGTTGGGCTTCAAAAAGCCCCTTTGGAAACCAATAGGTGATACTATGACCATGTTGTATACAGTCTATGGACCAGCTCCAAAACCCCAACACCTCTATGTTGACAGATGGAACATAGGTCAAACTATGCCCCATCTGCTCCTTGTACCCTTGTACTATGTGTGCCAATTAAGGTATTCTGACCAAAACTCATAATTGAACCACTCTGACGAATGTTTATTATTACTGCAAAGATTGACTTTTTTAAAAGTTAGTGTATGTAGATTCCAAAAAGCCTAATGTTAGATAAGTTAAACAGATATGGATACAAAATTTTGTTTTTATACCCAAATCTGAGCCAGCACTGTGGAATCCTCTGACAAGTCAGTAATGAATCAAGAATATCAAAAACCACTGAAACTTTTTGTTCAGGAATGCAAGTTAACAACTGTAATTTGGAAATTAAAAAGCAATCAGCATTACTATTTTTGCTTTTTTTTTCTTTTTTTTTTTTTTTTTTTAGAAAATACGGTAAAATAGCAAATCCACAGATACTAAGCATGATTATAATATAGAACTGGAGCTGTCATTTTGATTTTCATTTGGTAATCACTAGGCTGTGTTGTAATTAATTTGTTAAGTACTGTGTCGTGCAACCTGAGAAGAAGTGAGGAAAAACAGGAAGTTTCCAAAGGGTTAACAGTGCACTTGATAAAGAAACAGGTTACATAACATGGCCTCAAAAGTTATCTGTAAATCTTAATAATGCTTAAGTGATGAGTAACTTTGTGTAGAACGGTGAGAGGGTGTACACATACCAGACTTTGGTGACGCCTCCTAGAGGTCACGTTGAGAGGCCGTGTCTCGTGACGCTACCAAGGGGCGGGTTATCAACAACAGAGTCTGTCTGTGGAGCCAACGTTACTGAGGGACAGAGCTCGAGTGTTGTTTTGAATTTGCTAGAAGACACCGACTGGAAGGGGGGCTTGGGCCTGTGGATAAGATGGCGGATGTAGAAGGCGACGAAACTCGGACCACTCTTCCCGCAGCATCCCGTAACGGTCCTGTGGTCGGTTCGTCTGCGGGCACAGCGGGCCAGAACACCGCTGTGGTAACGTCAGGTCCTCGGATGGTGAGGATCGTTAAGTCGGAGTCAGGCTACGGTTTCAATGTTCGCGGTCAAGTCAGTGAAGGAGGACAGCTTCGGAGCATCAACGGGGAACTGTACGCTCCTCTCCAGCATGTCAGCGCTGTTTTACCCGGAGGTGCTGCGGACCGAGCTGGGATAGCAAAAGGGGACAGAATCCTGGAGGTGTAAGTGAGCCTCTATCTGTAGTTAGCATAGGTGGCTAGCTACCCGGTTTAGCCCGTTTGAAGCCATTTAAAACATTAGCCAGCCTCAAGGTAACACTACGTCACCTGTCTGTTATGACAGGCAAAGTAGCCGTTGACATAACCAACTAGTTGTATGTCTACTTTATGTATATTCTGACCTGATAACTAATTTTCTAATGCTGATGGAACAAGCTTAGGCTAGTGAGTTAACTACGAGGCTAACCAGCTTACATAAGTTGGAGAACAGGCTGTGCATGTTGATTAGCTTTAGCTTGCTAGCGAGCCAGGTAGCTTTGCTGAACCTTTGCGCAGTGACTGTTCGAGCATGGTTTGTGAGGACAAAATGTATTTCACAGTTTTGTTGATATGGTATTGTCGTTTGCACAGTGGTAGGCGTGTGTTTTAACCCTGCCCAAAGGCTGTGGATGGCACTGTTGTCACTCTAATATCATATGGTGTTTGGATGTACTTTTCTTGTCCTGTTGAGACAGTCTTACAGTTCAGATTCAGATTATATTTTATTATGACTTTAAATGCTTTTGGTAAATGAGTGGCTTTACTCACAGCTCTTATGAGTATGGAGACATCTTTAACACGTGTTTGCTTACACTTTCATGTCATTTTAATTAAATATGGTGGAAAAAATGACAATCAGCCTTCCCCCGAATTAGATAATCATAAAAATAGATGTGTGTATTCACAGTGTGTGAACTTTACACTTTACAGACATGCAAATAGTCACGTCAGAAAGCATGGATGTCCACAGACTGCCTTGTCTGCAGGTTGATCTGAAATAATCTCATAATACACTGGTAAAGAAAACTGTGAATGATTTACTGCAGCGGTTTTAAACCTTGACAGCAAGAATTTGTATATGTCAGGAAGAATAAGTATAACTAAAAGCTGCACATAAATTGTGAATACACTATTTTGGCCAATCATAATCCCTATCACATGAACTAGAGCAGGATATTTCGTGTATTGACTTTTCTTAAAGGATAAACTTAGAATAAGGGAGAAGAGAAAGTACAAAAACGAGGAACACAAGCCTGCTGAGGCATCAGAAAGGTTTTTTAGACAACCTGTGTTTACTCCACTGTTGCATTTCTCTGGCTTCAGTCATATGACAGGGTCAGTGCTTATCATGTGACTTCTTAACCAGCTTGACCATATTGCAGCAACTCATATGAAACCATGTAGCAAAGTGTGTCTGCTGCATGTCAGCATTTTTCTTCCAAGTTTTAAGGACAAGGACAAAGAAAAATGCTGCTTCAGTGATGATTTACATCACTGTGTTTATTGACTGCATCTACTGCCACCTTAATGAGACCAAAACTCCTGCTTTCATTGCACTGTTTTGGTCTTGTTGTTGACTTTTGTTGATGTAGATTGCACATGCAGACATAGCATGTAGTGGACAGACCAATGCGGGCACTCCGCTCTTGCAGGCTCCCTACTTGAGTACAGTATGTCTACCCTGCTGTTTCACATAGGAAGATTAGCAGAGACACCTGATGCTCGTGCCATCTGGCCTCAGAAAAGCCAAGAAGGGAGGTGTGTCACGCCAACAAAAGGAAAAGGAGACATCAAAGCTGGTTCCTGGATGGTTATACACAGAACGCCCAAAATATTGTGTCTGTGAGGGGAGGATCAACACAATATAATAGTGAAATCAACAGGATGCACATTTTTCAGAGTGCAGTCGACTATGTCAAGTTATTGGAGTCTTCACAAGATTAATTTGCATTTTTGGAGCACTTTTTCAGTCAGGGCTTGCTCACAATGTTAACATGGATGTGTACTAAAGCGTTCAAGCCATGTGTTCATAAAGTGAAGCCTCTGAAGGTTTAAAAAATGATTTCAGGAGAGAAAATATTTGGATCCTTGATTTTCTTCAAGAGATGATTTTAAGTGTTTTAAGAGCATCATGACTAAACTGTGCTTTTCTAATTTCACACCAAAGCAGCATGAAATCCTGCTCCACTGGGTGCCAAAACAAACTGTTTCCTTTGTGATTTCACTCTTAAATTGGAACATGGGAAAAACAGTGAGGACATTTTTTGACTTACTTTATGTCTCTTAATTTCTTTGACTTTACCTTTCTCTTCTAGAAATGGGGTGAGTGTGGAAGGTGCCACCCACAAGCAGGTGGTGGACCTGATCCGTGCCGGTGAGAAGGAGCTGGTTCTGGCTGTGCTGTCTGTTCCAGCTCAGGAGGCTGAAGGACTGGAGGGAGGAGAGGATGTCCAACCCAACTATGACTACAGCGACAAGCAGGCTGTGCCCATTTCCATCCCCACATACAAACATGTAGAGCAGCACTCCGAGAGGTTTGTGGTAAGTGCTGGTTTGACACATTACCTTTGGGTTGTACTGATTCTGACTGAGGGTGTTTATCAGTTATTTAATGCACTAAGTGTTTATTCTGTCTCTGTCTCCATGGCTATAGGTGTACAACGTGTACATGTCAGGCAGACAGCTGTGTTCAAAACGCTACAGAGAATTCGCAATCCTCAGCCAGAACTTGAAGAGGGAGTTCTCCAATTTTAATTTCCCCAAACTTCCTGGTAAATGGCCATTCTCCCTGTCGGAACAGCAGCTGGACGCTCGCCGTAGAGGGCTGGAGGAATATCTTGAGCGGGGTAAGCTATTTTAGAGAAATATTAGATGCATTTAAAAACAAAATACATAGAAAAATTGAATGCACGAGTGCATAAATCATGCTGTTGGATATTTCAAGCTCTTCCTGCAACCAGTTTTTTCAACATAAAATATTGAGCTCCAAATTTAAACACAGGATACAGGCAGCGTGACATTTGGCTGTCCTTTTGTTTATTTGATTTATTACAACCGCCACTCCTCTCCCTATCTCTGCATCTTTCTTTGTTCTTTGCTGTCTCCAGTTTGCTCTGTGCGGGTGATCGGGGAGAGTGACATCATGCAGGAGTTTCTCTCTGAATCAGATGAGGTATGGCGCTTGTTTGGCATTGCTTTGATATGGACTGGGATACAGATGGCTTGACCTGCACCTCTGAGGTTCGATGTTGTTGTCAGACAGGGGCTCTGTGCATCACCACACTGTTTCACAGTGAAACACGTTCAAGTGTTTGATCAGGTTTTAGCTTTCCTAGCATATTGTACAATGTTTGAATATGATTTTGAGCATATTTCAGGCTGATTCAAAGTAATTAAAATCTTATGACGACGTAATGAATAAATCTGTTTAACTGCCTTTGGTGTAAACAAAGAAGCCAATTTGTCATAAACAAGCATCAGCAGTTACTGCAGTAGAATTTGATTACTTGATCAAATCTGGCGGCCCATAAGGTCTGCCAGAATGTAGTTCAAACAAGAGAGCCAAAACAATCTAACACTAATTGAGCTGCCTTTTTAGGAATGACAGAAACCAAAACAAATGATACAGAATTAATCCAGCTCTTTTGGAGGATTAGGGTTTCTAACATTGAGGAGTTCTGGTTAAGTCGTGTTTGTGTGTTTGTTTTAATCCAGAGGTACTTTCCAGTAATTCAGTGGAAACTCATTCAAACAAGTGCACTTGTTAATCCACACGTGGGAAATGTGGTTTCACAGCTGTTTCATTTTGTGTCCTTTCTCTGTGCAGAACTACAATGGAGTGACAGATGTAGAACTGCGGATAGCTTTGCCAGATAAGACCACAATCTCTGTCAGAGTCCGCAAGAACAGCACTACAGATCAGGTGTACCAGGTGAGACCATGTGATGGGATTATTCTGTCATACATTTAAAGTGCAGATCAAACTTTGGCAGATGAAGAACTTTGTTGATCTTACACAAATCCTTAAATGAGTTTCTGTTTAACTGACTCGGCCTTGCTCTTCCTGCAGGCGTTAGTGATAAAGGTCGGGATGGACAGTATTATGGCGAGCTACTTTGCCCTTTTCGAGGTCATCAACCACTCCTTTGGTAAGATTTGCATCTGAAGCTTTTGAGTGCTTTGGTTCATACACAGCATTTTCTCATACACTCTTGTGTTGAATCTGAAAACCTCTCAGGGATAACATCATCACATGACCTCCTATTTTCTAAATAAAGACCTGTGTCACGCCCCAAGTGAGTTAAATTCATTGGGCCTTGGGGTGTGTGCGTGTGTGTGTGTGTTCTGTTTTGGACAGCCAGGGCAGGTAATTTGGTACAGGCTGGATTTTTTTGTAATGACTCAACAGACACTTACCCTTCTTTTTATCCCTCCACTCATCCCTCTCCTTCTTTCCATGATTACTTTTAGTGCGGAAGCTGGCACCTAATGAGTTCCCCCACAAGCTTTATGTGCAGAATTACACATCGGCGGTGCCGGGGACTTGCTTGGCGCTCCGCAAATGGCTGTTCAGCTTTCAGGAGGAGGAGTTGCTAAGAGACAACCCGCTGGCACTGCACTACTGCTTTCACCAGGTAATAACGATAAGTGAATCCCGCTCAGTGGACTTAGGGGAACTCAACACAAAATTCCATCATGTGCTTCTTTTAATTCTCTCTGAGTTCATATCATTCTCCCTGTAATGAAAGAGTTTAAAGTTTGGGGAGGTGGTCATGAACTTTTGAGCAGAGATAATCTTGTGTTCTTTTTTTTGTTATAATTAATAAGTGGAATTAGAGGAGTGCTAAGGGGAGAGTCAAAACAAAGATACAAAAGCAGGGAGCTCTGCCATGTGAAAGTCATAAACATGCACAAGCCTCAACTATGGTCTGTCGAAGCACCTATTACCTTCTCCAAGTTCTTTAGCCTTCTGTGTTAAAGCGTTGACGTTTTTAGCAATGCCTAAAAAAATGTAGCAAGTGACTTTTAACCTAACTTATAATTTGAAACTTTACACAAATAGAGCATTTTTGCTAAATTGTAGAATTCAGAACACTGTAGGCTACACGCAGCTCTAGTTTCTGGTTTCTGTACTTTACTTTTCTGCAAAGTTTTGGATTGAACTTTCAGGTGCAGGCCTTCTGCTGCAACTACAGTCCAACTAATATCAGCCCAAACCAAAATATCAAGCTACAACCGATCAGGGAGTCCCACAAAAGCTGCTGAATGAAAACAAAGAGTCTTGTACTTGAAAATGTCAAAGCTTACATCCAAATAAGGCAACAGGGGAACCATAGTTTTTAACATACCTGGGCTATATTTTGTCTAAGTTTTTAATTTCCGGTATAAAAAGAAAAATTCCAAAATGCAAATGCACACAAATTTTAACCTAGTAGTTTCAGTTTAACTTGGGAACTAGGGGCAGGATATCTTATGGTACATACAGAATGTTTTGAATGGATAATCCTTTTTTGTGCAGTGACCCCAAATAATAAATGCTATCTTCTCCCCTTGCTCGCTCACCCCCCCCCCCCCCCCTGTCCATCCAGGCATTGGAAGATGTGAAGAAGGGATTCATAAAAACAGAGGACAAATCCTACCAGCTGCAGAAGCTGGCAGAGCAGCGCAAGATGGCCACGGTCAGTCCCACAGACCCGTCTTTGTTTAGGGAGGGGGTTCAGGCGACTTTTTTTTTTTTCTTTTGCCTGCTGACCAGAGTCGTCACCAAAACGTTACCAAATCAGAATGGACAGAGAAGTCTGAAAGCCTTTCACAGCACAGAGAACAGGCCTGAGTGCCGGGGACCACCGATGCATGGCTTCGCTCGAGATAAAGTTGCTGAGTTTGTATCGATGTTTGTAGAACATTAACTGAAAGTGGCAGGTGTGAGGTTCTTCGTGTCACTATGACAACTGTGCTGACCTTGTTTGACATTGGGACGATTTTAATCAAAGGGCAACCTTGGATTGATTAGTGAAAAGAAACAAGTTTATGTGAGCAGGATCGATCCACATGTTGGCCACATTCCATTTCAGATACAAAGACTGAAAACTGAGCTTTTGGTTATACTGATGCAGACAACTTTGACAACTTCTCTTCGGGTCCAGCTTTGCTTTATAGAGATACCAGGCTGTCCTTGTTTCTCAATATTGTCCGTAAGGAAGGAGAAATTATCCTGGCTGTGCAGCTCAAACCCAAATTATGTTTTTGTTATTGTTTGTTTGTTTTGTTGTTCACCAAACTGTCCATCAAAGCGGTGTTCTTCTCTCCTAAAATCCTCTGGTAGTCTTCTGAAAATACTCAGCTATGATTTGGATTCACAGCATTTTAATGACTGAGAAGCTTACATTTAGGTGCCATTAAACACAGCAGATTTGTTTTCTTATTAGGGATGGGTACCTTTCACATTTAAAAAAAGTTGCTACTTTTTGTGTTTATGTGGTAAAAAATACCATTTTGTTTAATGATGAAATACTATTTTTTTTCAATTTGAAACATTTATTCTTCAATATATAACCTTGCAATGTTGTGTTCATGTCCAGCATGGAAAATCGCCTACTCTTCTATTCCTTCACAGTGCCAGGGATTGCATTTAGGTACGCTAACATGGTACCTTTTGGTTTTATGTGAATCGGTACTCAATAATTTTGACAGAATTTGGTCAGTACCTATAAAACTATCTAATTTGGTACCCATCCCCATTTCTAATAACATAAAACAAAACAGGCTTTCTGTTATCACGCCACTTCTCCACTATGATTGGACGTCTGGGTGGAATGTGACAGTGACAAGCGCAGCAGCATTGGAAAGTTGAGCATTTTTCAGCTCACGAGGAACCGAAAAAAATGTGAAACATGCAGCACTTAGCCCAACATGGACATCATGCATCTTGTTTTGTTGTCTGTTTCACAATTTATTGGAGTTGTGCTCCTAATGCAAAATTCCAAAACCCTGCTGGTGTCCAGCTTTATGTCTAAAGAATTTCTGTTCATAGAAAAATAATATCACATGAGATACTGGATTATTATTTGTGAGATATTTCTGTTGCTGATCTTCACTGTGTTGCTGAAGTCTGGTTTCTAGAAGACTCTGTGACTGATGTGTGTATCATTGTTCTTGTACGTCAGTATCTGAGTCTGTTGCGGACGTGTGAGGGCTACAACGAGGTGTCGTTCCCCCACTGCTCCTGTGACTCCAGGAGGAAGGGACACGTTATCACAGCTATCAGCATCCATCACTTCAAGCTGCATGCATGCACAGAGGACGGCACACTCGAGGTGAGTGACTGTCTGCTCGAGTGTGTACGTTTTAAAATACAAAATGAGATGAAGATGCAGGTCATTTTTTTAAGGCAGTGTGTTTGTGTTTTTTGACATCTGTCTCAATGAAAAATTTCTCTCCTCCAGAACCAGGTGATAGCTTTTGAGTGGGGCGAGATGCAGCGCTGGGACACGGACGAAGAGGGGATGGCTTTCTGTTTCGAATACGCCAGAGGAGAGAAGAAACCTCGCTGGGTCAAGATCTTCACTCCTTATGTGAGTCAAAACACACCAGGATGTACTTTCCTTCACATGCGATCAAAGACTTTGACACAAAAACCTCTTCCACTCTACTTGTACTGAACTCAATCATTTGAAGGCTGAATAACATTCCTCCTCTCTGCTGTTTTCCTCCAAGTTTAACTACATGCACGAGTGCTTCGAGCGGGTCTTTTGTGAGCTGAAGTGGAGGAAACAGGTAAAGACCACTCCTTTCCTCTTCCAGTCTGGGAAGCACATGCCAAGTTTGAAATACAATACAGTAACCCACCTACTGTTTTTCTTCTTTTTTCAGCTGGTTGTGTAACGTTTTTAATTTTATCTCCTTTCTTCTTCTTGTTTTCTGACAGGTCGAGGAGGAGGCGTCTGACAAAGACAACAAAAACTGCAGCAACAACGGTAAACAAAAAGAATCTTGATGATGTTTTTCTCCCAGAGAGAAGTGATCATGTTGGTTGTTAATGTCGTTTATGAAACAAGCACTGAAGAGTTAAGGCTGGATTTTATCTGGGGCAAATCAGAAAGAAATATGTATTCAGATGAGGTACGGGAAGCTGCTGTGAATGACAGCACCTATCAAGCAGCATGAATTATGCAAATTCCTATCTGACAGAAACTAAAAGGGCAAGGACAGGGAGAGGGTTTCAAGTATGCTCACTTATTTTATGACAGTAAGTCAAAGGCTTTTACTCGTTCACAAGTTCAGTTCAGTGTCATTAAATCACACACAGCACTAAAACCGATGCAGGAAGATATACTTGTATTGTTTTATGATGTCCTTAGTGCAGCTCTGATTGCATTTTAAGGAGCTGAACACAGACGAGGACGAAAGAGCATTTTATAGACATTACACCCGAGCTTCTCTGTGTACTTAACAGCTTAAGGGGGAGTAGATTCCTCTCCAGTGCTATCGCAACACTGAGAGGTGAGATATATCGATGTATTTGTCTAACAGTGAGAAAAGTACTCAGGATAGCTGCGTGGAAAGACATGTGACCAGCTATCAGAGCCATCTCTGAGAGGGATGTTGAAACAGTCTGTCCCATGTGAGGCAACACGGGACCAGCAGTACAAGTATGTGGATGAGCAACTGAGTGTCATGAGGGTGAACGAGCAACTTTTAAAGAGCACAGATTAAAACTGAGAGGCTGAGAGGGTTGAGTAAACATATCTGCAGTTTGTAGAATCAGATTGAAGCAGAGTTCAGGGAAGTGGCTGCATTTCTCAGACTTCTCCCCTCAACCCCCTCCCAACCCCCCTCTGTGTTCCAGAGTATCTGCCTCCTCTGGAGACACAGCAGAAGGGATGGCGCCACCTTGGGGGGGAGATCGCAACTTCCTAAAACCATTTCTCACCACTCATACTAGAACTGGTCCACTCGCACCATCACAGCCACCCCCAGAGAGCGCCCATCGACAAACACAGAACTGAGTGACGGACTGCGGCGACGCACGCCCCAGAAACAAACTTGGAAGTGACCGATTTTTGAAACCCGGAATAGTCACACTAAACCGACCCTAGAGACACACACAGCGAGAAGATGGAAAACAAACAAAAGCCAACATCCATGTCATTTACTAGATCTCCATAGCGTCTGATGTTTTTCGCCCTGTGATGTGGGGGGCAGGACACGAGCAAATTCTCACCACTGGTTGAGATGTTACTCACACACGCAGGGTGTGTGAGCGGTCAGGGTCAACACGGCAGCAGGGCAGCGTTTGCTCAAAGGGAGCATCTTGGTGAAGAGGAGCTGCAATGCAGAATCGGATTATGACACACGGTCCTCGGTCCTGCTGGAAAGCCTTCAGTGTAGCCCTCGTCTTCCAAACTGAGTAGAACATAAGAAGAGGGATACAGAAAATCCAGCATTTCACTTCTTCATCAGTTGGCAGTGAAAGCAGGAAGCAGTTGCGCTGTTGATGGACTTTAGTACGAAATAATGTTCATGAAATGTTTTCTGTTTAGCCAGAAGTATTCTGTCTCTGTCAGAAACAGGAGCGAGAATGTGTAACTAACTGAAAACTGATGTTTAGGGGGACTTTTTTCATAATTATGTTTAACATTATTACTTCTGGTAAAATATAGAATAATATATGAGCTATAATAATTGGTTTCTTGATGTAACACTAACTGAACTGCATCCAAGCAGCTCTAACCAATATCCATTTTTCACCTTGTCTCCTGGTTCGACCCACACAGCTTCACTACTGCGTCTCTTGGCAGTCTGCCATTAATGTCAGTGTGTGTATTTATCCCTCCGCAAGTGTTTTATTGTGGTGATTTTGCAGAGCTCAGAAGTCAAGAGGATGAAGGTTTCTCAGGCTAAAAGCTGCGCATAGATGATCTCTGTACGTGCAGGTTGTTCGGCCAGAGCGGTGATGATCGTGAAATGGCACACGAAGGGGAATCTGTTTGGACAGATTGTGGATATAAAGACAGGAGAGTGTCTGAGCGTCAGGTTTTCTGAGCGGGCAGCAGAGGGCAGCAGAGTTCAAGACAGATTTAGTTTGTAGGTTGAGAGCAGGAATTGAAATCCTCTCAGAGCTTCTTAAAGAGTGATCCCTTGGGCTCTGTAACTCACCCAAAAGTATCACTCCTCTGCAGGTTGTCCATTAGCCACTTCAGGAGGAGGACAGATGGTGTGCGTGTGTGTGTGTGCGTGTGTGTGTGACAGTTGCACAGAAAGTAGGTGGTGCATAAAGTTTTGCATCCACTGCATACTTAGCAATGCAAGCAGCTGTCTGCGTGATCGTGCAACCCAATGACTACAGTATTAAATGTGTGTGTGGTTGAGTGTGTGTGCACATGACAAGAGTATAAAACAGATTTACAAGTTAGAGAATTTTGTTTGTTTCGGGTAGTTCTTCCTGTGGTATTGAAACAGTTGAAGTGTTGTGAAAGCACGCTGACGGAAAGCTCCAGAACCAGACGTTCAGTGCCAGCGTACTGTTTTCACCTGGATTCAATGGAGCTGTGTTTATCCCACTAAGGGCTACAAGTTTATCTTGGCAGATCTATTACTGACTCATTCTTGTGCTTCACTCGCCTCATGGCATCAACCCAGAACCTGAAACTAAGAGTAAAGAGGGTTTATTTCTTATTCAAGCTGACTTTCAGAGCACAAGTTCAACTTTCACACTGTCAGGATTCTTTTGTACAGTTGAGTTTAGCTATCAGTTCAATAAAATGTTTAATTCATGCCAAGGTTTAGTCATAATTTGCTCTTTTACCTTGCAGCGATCTTGTGTGGGTGTGTGTGTGTGTGTGTGTTTGTGTGTCCTCTGTGTTCATCATTGACATTGCTGATAAGCTTTCAGGCTGTGATTGGTCATGTCTGATGAGCTGTCTGTGTGAGAGCCGACAAATGAAGATGGGGTTTTGAGTTGGTACGACAGCAGAGAGATGCCAGACAGATGGAGATAAATGGGAGGTGTTTTCTATTGTCTTGCAAACATTCACAGCTCCACACATGAGTTTTCAGACACACACGCACACATATATTGGCCCCCATGCCACTACACTCGACATGAAAATCAAATCATCATATTTGTCAACCAGTTGTTGCCTCTGCGTTCTCAGTCTGAGTCATACATCAGCATAAAGCAACACATACATACATTAGTAGCATATTGTGTGATTTACAGAAACACACACGCTACAGTCAGCCGGATTAAGAAATAAACTGCAGCGTGCAGATTGCTGGATGGTCATTTTGACAGCTGAAGTAATAGCCAATCCAGAGATGGATGACACAAGAATTGGAGCCGCTCAACCATGATGTTATTATTTTTTTTAAGATGCTGAAGAAGAGGCAGATAGAGTGTGTGTGTGTGTGTGTGTGTGTGTATATTCATGTGTGTGTGTGTGTGTGTGGGCTTCTCTGTCCTCTGCTCCCACTCTCTCCAGGTTGCTCTCCCATCATCGCAGGGGGATGCGGTTGCCGTGGCAGCACCACGTTGGCTCCACGCGCTCAGTGCAGCCTCTGTTCCTTTTATTCCCTTCAGCCGACTGACTCACTCCTCCCAATAATGTATTCAAAGCAGTGTTTTTTACTGTTTGATGTTTGTTCTCTGTCCCCGTGGCTCATACTGCTGTGAATAGGCTTATAGAAAAGCTGCTTTCTGTCTTCTTTTTTTTATGTCTTCATTAGACATATTTCTGTGTCTTGATTTGTATTGTCGACTCCGGGTGCCACAGTGTGCCCAGTCGCAGTCACAGGCAAGTGTGCTTAGGCTGTCAGTCGTCCTCTGTTTCAGCCATCGGTGAGATAAATGTCATAGTAACGGTGTGGAGGTGAAAGAGGAGAGATGACAGGAATGTTAAAAAGCACGTCTTTGTACGGTTGTCCAGTGTTTGTTGTGTACGCTGTGTTGTTGGCCGCCTGTGTTTATCGTTTGAGACGCTGGACAGTCTTGGCTTGTAGGTGAATGATTTTATACAAAAAGAGCTTTGAATTTCACACATGACTTAACAGATTTAAAGAATGTCAGAGAGTGCAGCAAACAGATGTGCATGTGTGAGCTGCACATGACGCTCAGA
Source organism: Halichoeres trimaculatus (assembly GCF_033239565.1). Classification (NCBI taxonomy): domain Eukaryota; kingdom Metazoa; phylum Chordata; class Actinopteri; order Labriformes; family Labridae; genus Halichoeres; species Halichoeres trimaculatus. The sequence goes on from NW_027437192.1 coordinate 11,400,031, forward strand.
GAGGTCGTGTTCATCAGGTCCCCGGCTGAAAAGCCTGTCAGGATTAAGGTGTTGCATACATTTCTGAGTTTCCTGCAAGATTGGCGTTTATTTCCTGAACATGGCGGATATTGTTGAGATCTTTATGGAATTTTTCTGCATTTCAGGCTCAGAGTCCAGTCTCAGCAGCAGCAGCAGCAGCACATTGAGGCTGCTCTCTGACTCTGAGCTGCTACGTTCGTCTCATCATCTGTGCTTTTGTGTCGACTCGATGTTCGTTGATCTCCGGAACAAGCACCTGGCTGGGATGGCATTAGCTGGCTGGCTTTCCCATCACAGCTGCCATGTTCTGCCTCTGACTAACATGAAGTGTTTGTTTTAAAAAAAAAAAAGTGTTAGCCTTTGTGTCATTATTTCTGTTCATTGCTTAGAAACTTGGGGCTTTGTTCCATGGCAAGTAGGCAGTGACATTAAATGACTAAGCCTTGTTTGTCTGTCTTCAGCATAACCTGTAAATAGTTGTTTTAAAAAGAAAAAGAGGATATCTCTTGGACAGAATGCACTTTTGTTTCTCCGACTCAAAACTTTTATTTATTTAAACAGAAATTATAAAGTTTGGGGAAAAGATATAGTGTACAAGGCTGGAGCTACCTTTGATCATAGATTCTGTGCAGGGGCGACGGCTGAATGGAGGACTAGCAAACTACACAATGAAACAGGTTGTTTATAGAAGTTAATTAACAGCTGATGCAGAACTAGGCTACAAAATGGAGTTTTATATCTAAAAACAAACATGAAGGTTTACTAACCAATATAAAAAAGAGAAAAAAAAGTTTGAAAATGTTGTGTAGAGTAATAAATTGTAACAATATTTTAAATAAAGTTATATATTGGGAAAAAAGTGTCTGTGCTTTATTTATTCTCTGCTGGAACTATCCAGTTATTTGTTTTTCCTTTTTTTTTCTGGCTCTATCACCAACTTTCATGAGGACGGATGGAGGATCATTTAAAACATGACAACAATTAAACTTTGTAATCTTAGTTTGTACCACAGCTGAAAGATTGTATATATATATATATATATATATATATACTAGAGGAGCATCGATCACAACTTTCCTGACCTGCTCTGCTTTTTACCGCTTTTTATTTTTTATAACTGACAGCATATGCCATCAATATTCCAACCTTATTTCATTTGAAAATCATTCAACAACACCTGTGAAAGTTAAATCTTTATGTTTTCACCTAGGCAACCAATAAAGTGTCCTGAGTTTTACGTCTTGGAGCAAAAAGCAACAATGGCTGGCAGTCAGATCTACCTGGAGGTATATAAGATCAGTTTCATATGGGCTGATCACCGATCCTCCAAAATTAAGGAAATTGGCATCAATAGATCGGTGCATGTCTAAGACCCACACACACACACACACACACACACACACACACACGCGCGCGCGCGCACACACATATATAAGCATACATATGTATATGTATGTATATATTTATGTATGTATATATATCAAACCCCATATATATATATATATATATATATATATATATATATATATATATATATATATATATATATATATATATATATATATATATATATATATATATATATATATATATATTTATTTATTTATTTATTTATTTATCTATATATATTTATAAATATATATATATATATATATATATATATATATATATATATATATAAATTTATTTATTTATATATATTTATTTATTTATTTATCTATATATACACATACACACACATAGATAGATAGATAGATAGATAGATAGATAGATAGATAGATAGATAGATAGATAGATAGATAGATAGATAGATAGATGGATAGATGATAGATGGATAGATAGATAGGTAGATAGGTAGATAGATGGATAGATAGATAGATAGATAGATAGATAGATAGATAGATAGATAGATAGATAGATAGATAGATAGATAAATAGATAACAACATTTTTATTAATATCACAAAATCAACAATATTTTTTTTTTTTTTTTTTTTCCCTTTCAACAATATGAAAAAAATAAATTCACCCTGGCCATGCATTCTTTGTATGGGGGTGTTTTTTTATTCCTGAAAAATGCTTACGTTTTACTGAACCCGTAGTCATATTGTAGCAAATCAATATCGAGATATGAAATTTCTCTATATTGTTAAGCCCTTGTTTGTTCCATAATTTACTACCAGGCTATAATTAGTGCTTCTCACCACCCAGTGCGGTTAGATGTGTTAAACTTGTAAGGTTAGTGAATCCTGGTATATTTCCATAAGGGCTGATCTACTATCTCTACCCTCACCAAGCAGCCCAAACTTAACCTCATTCTTCTGAAAAATCTTTCTGAAAAATGTGCAAATCTAAGTAAATCAAACTGCCTAGTTGAAGCTGTGTGTCTCCAGTAGATGGGTACAAGATACATGCTTTTTTGCTTTCACATCCCCATGGTAGCGAGGCTGGAGGATGAGTAAATAATGATGTGTAGGCGAGGATGACTGTGTTGTTTGGTATATGGGCCCTTCAAATGAGCAGTGGACTTGTTATCTTAATGTTGGCAGGAGTCTGAATTAGCATCCAGGAGGCTTTTTAGCAGCTGTTAAATGATAAAGCACTCAGGTTGTGTTTATCAATGTATGGATTCCTCTTCTTTCCAGCGGGATCAGGCCAATGTCACGACTTGTCCTCTTTAAAGACATCGAGAGAAAGCTGCAGCAGTGCTCACCTGGGACCAATTATCTTCTGAATGAAAAAGACGGGCACACATAATAAGTTCTTAATGACTTTAGATTTGTATTAGTCATACTGCAGCTCTGTTTAAATAGCTGTAACATTTGTTACCTGTGTGAGCTGCCAAGCAAGTTGATGCCGGAGCCTCGTTCTGTCTGAAGTTTGAACGCCTCGCACTAAGAGACAAAAGTAAATTGTGCATGTGTGGGAGGCATTTATGCAAATGGAGCTCTTAGTCAATCGCTTTTCGTGAGCGTTGAGTTCAGTGCAAGGAGCTAAAGTTAGTTTGACAGCCATGTTTTTGTTTTCCTCAGCTCTGAGATGAGAAGAGAGGGAGCGCTCATCATGACAAGGAACAGACATGACAGATTGCTGGCAGGAAATATTCCTGACTCCATTGTCGCCATTTCTGTGGTGTTGAGAGGTTCTAGAGGATTAGAAAGATAAATTATGACTGCAGAACACACAGCTATTGATCAGTAGATATTAGTGGGGATCGTCTGAATCGTTTAATGTCCATGGTTTTAAAAATTTGCTTCTTTTGCTTGAAAACACCCCAAAGTCTGCAGGATAATGGAGTTCATAACAGCTCCCTCAACAAGGATTGTGGTGGCTAATAAAAGATCCACACAGGGACATTATTCTTGCCCAGGGATGGGAAAAGTGGCATTTTGATGGGTCATATACCGCACAGATCTTTATGTTGTTCACTGTTGTAGTCCGTTGGGAGGCAGTGGTAAACTGAGGTGAGGCATTATTCAAACCAAAAATACAAGGTCGCTTAATGCACCCAGTGGAACCCGGCCCATAAAATGCTGTTCACATTGGCAGTGCCGAGGTGAAAATACTCATCTTATTAGAGCTGTTTCTCGTGGGCTCTATATGCTGACTGCAGGCCACCATCTCACCTCCGGCACCTGCTGCCTCACTTCTTTACATTTCTCTTTTGTCAGCCTCAGTGAATTTAAATGATTCACTGTAAATACTCATTATCCATCAGGTGTGACTATTGACTCCAGTGTAATCCCTGTAAATCCCTGTGAAGACAATTTTAACTCTTACTGAGCCTCAGATACATCCTCACTAATGAAATGACTCTCAGTCACTAAGCAACAATAACCACGGCACTGCCACCTCTCTCCTCAGGAAGTATTTCTGCATCTATAGTGCCTATTAAGTCCAAGATCTTTTATCACCAAGGAAGCTCTGGTCCTGGGGATTTTCAAATCATAATGTATTCAGATGTCTGATCTAATATGGGTGATACCAGGCAGCAAGCTGCTTTGTTGAAAAACAAAGTGTGGATGCAGTTGCTGTCTTCAAAAGCTCAGGAGACCCCACTAAAGCCTATTCAAAGATACCAGTTTCAGTATATGGCAGGAGACAGTTTGGTCCCTATAATCCTTTTGTTTTCAAGAAATGTACAGAGGGTGTTCTTTTTATATTTAAGGTCCCATATTATGCTCCTTTTCTGCAGTTTAAAACAGATCATTAATGTCTTCATGAAATGGTAGTAACATGTTTTGGTCCAAAAAGCCAATAAATCAAGCACAGCAGCATTGTTTCCAGGCTCTCATAGCCCCTCTGTTCAGAACGGTCTGATTTAGTGGACGTGACCTTCATATGTAAATGAGCCACCGCTGATACCGCCCTGCTCTTCCGCGTCACTGAGAGCGACGCCATGTAACCATAACTACCGAGCTCCAAGTGCACAATGTTTAGAAAACAGTGAAGCTCGTTTACTGTAACATTACAGGCTAAAACAACAGGCTAGCTGCAGCTAAAGTTAGCATCCTGAAGCTAACACAGAGACAGGGGGGACACTGAGGAAAAGCTCTTACATCTGCTCCACAGCACACAGCATTTAAAATACTCACATTTCCAGGGTCTGAGGTTTGTTGGCGGATGGTTGGTAATGCGCCTGGATTCAGGACCAGTCTATTCTCTAGCCCTCTGTTGTACTGTCCAAAGTTGGAAAAGCAGTCGGCCGTGAAGTGACTAGCACACACATGCACAGTTTTACTGAGTGTAGCTGGAACATTTCCTTGATAAATGAACTCTAGCCACTTAGTTATGTCTCCTTCCGACATGTATTTGCTCCAATGGATCAGGTTAGACTTGCTCCTGATTGGTCAAAAAAGGGAATCCCTGACGTCGGCAAATCCCCAAAATCCAAACAATTCGTTTTTGGTCAGGATTTTACATTCACAAGCACTACTAAGTACAGGTTTTGTTGTTAAATATCAAATTTTGTGTGTTGGGAGGAAAGCCAAAGACCTACAAATTTCACTAAAAGACTTAATAAAGTGATTTTTGCATAATATGGGACCTTTAATTTCATACATTTTAGTTATGTATTCGCTAGCAGTTTTGCACACATGGGGACATAACAAGTGAGCACAGTGTAGATGTTTGCAGTGACTTGAGAGTCTTTCAATATAATGAAGAGCCATGTTACATTTAATCTACTTGGTGAGGTTGGAGTTGATAGATAAGCGTTGGTAGCGCTGGTCTTAGAGCACCGGGCTGTGAGCAGTGCTAAATATAGCCTGGTACTACACTACCCTACGAACTAAGTTAACAGAGTTTGCTTGTCATGTTTCAAACAGCAGTGCCACGTGACTGTTAATAAATACATTACCTTGTTGCTTTGTACCCTGCAAAAAGTTGACTTAAATAAAAGTAGTGTTGAAAGTAGATCTGCACACCATTCTGTCACTTCAAAAGAAACGCACGCCTTGGTGAGAGTCATGTCGTTATGACAGTGGGAGCAAGTGCTTATGGGAAATGGAGTTTTTATCCTTTAGAACTGCTGGCTTTTTTGGATGACATCTGAATTGCTTGAAATGAGTAGGAAGAGTCTGGCAGTTGGGCAAGAAAATATTCTTTTCATAATTTCTTGAACTGAGACATTTTTTAATTCCAAGAAACTTGACAAGCAAGTTTTCTTACCCCTTTTTTAGATTTCTTTTGGTTTTTACTCTTAACCAGCAGTTTATGTGCAATTTTTTTTTGCCTTGTAATGTTTTCTTGTAATAAGACATTTTTTGGACTTATACTGAGTCTGGTAAGACACTTTTTGCTGAAAAAAAAAAACATTAATTAACAGTTGCTTAGTCCTGAGGTTTTGCAGTGTGTCAGCCTTGACTCAGCCTTTGTACAATCAAGTCTAACAACGTTCCAAATAATAACAAGAGCTGCAGAGCTTGTTGGCAAAGTTAGCAGGAAAAACTTACACTTTTGCAGCCTCTGTGCATGCAAATTGTTCTCTTACTTAAAGGAAGTTTTGTATGCAGGACTTGCACTTGAAATAGAGATTACTCAAGCAGTGATATTGCTTAATTTGGTGGAAGTCTACTTCTTCCACCACTAAGGATCAAATATCATCAAAACGTCCACGTTAAAGCTGGATTAAGGGAAAAGAGGGAGACTTCAGAAGAAGTGTATGGACCTGCTTCATGGAAATGTGTCCGTTTGAAAAGCTTGTCCAAATGTTTTGATGTTTTTAAACTCTTTTTAAATCAATCATTTCTCTGACTGAAGGTTAATCTGAGAACTCAGACCTGAATCTGGCAGGGAGCAAGACATGCAGAGTGAGGGAAGGGGGAAGTGACACTTCTTAACAGTCGACTGATTTTTGCTGTCAGGTTAAAATAATGTCCTCAGACACACCAAGTGGCTGCTTACCCAGCCGTCACACCTCAGGGAAAATGTGTTAAGTCCACTTTACGTCCACTTGTGTTTGGGCTCCAGTGGAAATGGTACAGGAGTCTCTCCAGCATGCCATTCTTACTTTCGAAACAGAAAACAGCAAACAGCTCTGGTGGTCTTAAGCCGTTGGATTTATTCCTTGCGGCTCTTTTGTTGTGTGTTCAGCCACCGTGCTAAGCAGATTGCTTTTTTTGTGTCAGTTCCTCTTCTGCTGCTCAGAATAGACCGATGGATCTGGAATCCTAAAAAAATGTTGTTTTAATCATGTAATGAATAATTCAAAGGCATAATGCTTTCAAATCAAACCTCCTAACACCCTTCCAACATGAAAGTCGCAGATTATTCCTTTTTTTATGCTCATTTTTTAAAATCCTTCGAGTTGGACCTAATTGCACCATTTAGCCAGAGAAACACAACCAAGACATTTTAAGCTTATTATCACCTCATGAAAAAAGTCTGAAGTTGTTGTAAGTCTCAGCACAAGTCAGCGCAGTCCAGCATCAGTCCTCCTTAAAATAATACCTTTGTGTCCCTTATTTTGTCTGTTGCTGCATTTCTCAACAAGATTTACTCTAAAATGAATGTTGTCAGAATAACTAGTGCATAGACTGATGGCATGTTGGTCCCTTTTCTTTAGCAAACACATTTAAGTTTGTCACAAAGCCACTTGGGTAGGGAGCATCCAAATTCCTCAGTTTGAGTTGTGACAGTTTTTCCATCTCTGTGTTTCGAATTTCTGGGTCCTATACAGGGGGAAAACAAAAAGCTTTAGGAGATCAAACCACCTCAGCGGTTGTTTTTGGAGGCTGCCAGAATAGCACATTGGCAGACTTTGTGAGCAAGCAAATATAATGTGGGAGCATGTATTCAAGCTTTACCTGAACCAAAATGAAAGAAACTGTTGATTTACAGACAGAAAGTAACTCCACAGCAGCCAAATATCAAAATTGAATAAATACATTTAGTTTATAATGTTCTCCAAAACTAAAATCAGTTTTTGGTCATTTTGACACTCACATAGCTCCTAAGTTGTGTCTAATGATACAAAACGTTTTAACTGAGGTCCCTCTGGACAGGGAGCTTTGTAAGATATCCCTGCATGCATGCTGCATGCTAATTCTGACTTCCTCTCAGCACTCTTGAATTTGAACATTTGAGGTAGACTAACATCTGGCCGATGGATGGCAGTGTTTGGGCTGACCTTCTGGCTTCTAATGAAGCAGTGAAATCTCATTTAACTCATTAGCTGCCAGCCATTTTCAGAGCATCTTGAATGATCTTTCAAGGTCCAAATAATATTCTTTTCCATGACAATGTAAACACCAAAACTTCCCAAGAAGAGTAGACTATTTTCTTGTAAGTCTCTTTTCCTGTTTTTGATCAAAAAACAGAGAAAACACACTGTTTTTGATCGCGCTCATCTTGGGCGCTCCATGCTTTGGTCCTTTCCATGACCTCTTTTGTCTTATCTCACGATTGCGTCACTCTTTCTCTCTGAACGACTAGGACACATCCTCAGTTCAAGCGTGAGCTGCCTGAACTATTCTGACTTGCAGCATCTTGCTTTTTCTTTGTCATCTCACATCTTCTCTTCATGTCCATGCTGATCTCTTATCCAAAGATCTCACCGCTCTCACCCACAGTAGCTTACATTCATGATTTTGATTGACAAGCTCTGCCAGACTTCTCCCCGCTGAAAAACATAATTTACTTGTATAGGTGCAGTAAATGGTTGTTATCAAACTGGCTTCTAATGACGTCAAAGGCAGCGAATGTTAAAAGCAAAATAAAAAGCTTTGGTGTTGAGCCGCAACAAAAGACATTCATAAAGCACTTATAATGTATAGTCATATTGCACATCAAATTAAACAGGAGGTAATGACGAGTCTTAAGTGAACAATTTGCTTTATACAAATGAATCATCAAGGTGAAAGAATGGAACTAAATCACTTACTGTTTAGAGAAGTACTCACACCACACTCAGCATTTTGCAGTTCAGTGTCTTGATCAAGAAAAAAATGGCACATGACTGCAGTAGCTGGGATCAAACCTACAACCTTATGATTGAGAGATGTTGACTCTACTTCCAAGCCACAGTCACTGAATCGATGTCATGTTAGAGGCGTGTGTGACGTGTGCTCCCTTGTAACATATAAGTCAGCTTGGCTCAGTGCGCTGTCACTTTAACTCCTGCAGTTTCACCAACACTCTTCTCTCTTTCCCTCCTCACAGGTTGACTAAACAATGAGTTTTAGTGAAGTTTCATGAGTATCATCTGAATCACCGACTCAGCTTGAGTTGCACCCTCTGACAGTAGTGACACTCTGTCACCACTGTCCCATAAAAAACACACAAACATTACCTGTACAGTATCAGGATACCCTAAAACATCAATTTTCCTTAATACAACACGACCCACACTGATAGATCAACATTTTCATTTTTGTGTGTTTTGGATTACCCTAGAAAAAGTCTTTGAGTTTTTGGTTAAAAGAATGAAATTAGGACATTTTCTGATTTCGAGTGTCAAAACGGGTCAAATTTGACTCAAACAGTATGTAATGGTTAAATGAAAGAGTTGAAGACCTTATATCTGAGGGGTATTAAAACAGAGTTTGGATTTTAAGGGGTCAACTCAGACCCTTTGGTGAACCTGTGCAGAATAGTCTAACAATCGCTGCAGGTGGAGTCAGCTTTACCACTTTTGAATCAGATAAAATAGACTTTAAATGTCACTGCAGTGAAATAATAAAAGGCAATTTGACACAATTGAGAAACCCTACCTGAACACTAATGTAACCAAACACTCTATTTGCCCGCTCGTTTTTGCACTACTCTTAGAGGCGACACAGTCAGTGCCTGTTTTTCCACATATGGCTCACAGATGAATCAGGTGTAAACCATATAAAAATCACTGATTTTAACATTTTTATCAAAATTTTGTATCACAGCTTAGGATAATTCAATGCATCAAATGCTAAAGCTTACACTGTGGACGCAGTATTTGCTGTGGAGTTGTGTTTTTCCCATTTCAACCGTGTGTTCTCATAAGGTCAATGTAACTTACTTTGACATGATTCCACTCAGCTTTTCTCTTATTTATTATTAAACTTTTGAAAACTGTAGAAAGTCAGGGCCCTCTGTATGTCAGACTGCTCTGACTGGTGAGTGATGCAGGCTGCAGCTCGAGGCTGAAGGACACATATAAATGTGCTGTGTCTAAAAATAGTGCAAAAATAAACAGATTGCTGACGCCAAAGAGAAGCACTAAAAAACTCCCTGAAAATGGACTAGAGATCATGGTGGTTGGATTGAGACCATGAAGCATTTGGCTCTAACTGTGAGTTATTGTCATTTTTAATTGAACTGATAATTATACGCACAATTCTTAAAGGTAGAGTCTGCGGAATTTTCCAAAACAAGAAAATATCAATTTTTACAGAAATAATCCTGCTTAATCGTCTCCTAAGGGCCTCTGAATGTGTGTCTGTGTCTGTCTGAATCCTCTCAGTGTGTATTTTGATATTTTGGTTGTATCAGGACATTTCTGTGTGGTTACATCAGTCAATCACAGTGCTCAAGTTACTTTGCGTGTTGATAATTCTGAGTGTGCGTAGCATCGAGGAAGAAAAAACACAACTAAATTGAAACAAAATACTAAACAGATAAAGCTTTTTCTTAAAAGAGAGTGAAGCTTGGCTTGACTTTCACTCACTTTTGGGCACTTCTGGAGGAAGAGCACCACAAGTTAGCTTTCTGCTAACCAGGTATGTGTTAAATACCCTTGATTAGCTTGTGCTAACATGCTAAGTCGGGTACATGACCCTCAAGTCTCTCCCATGTAGAAACGCAACGCTGCAGATGCTTGCTAGCTTAGTGACTGCTTTCCCTTAGCTTCGGTTGGAGGCTGTGGGTGTGTGCTGCCGCTGGCACTGACCCAAGGAGGAGGAGCCAAGTTTTAATGTTGTGTCTACTCACAAGGGACAAGAATCCCTGTAGACCCTACCTTTGAGTCATATTTTTAAAAACCAAAAACCACAATGCACTTTATTTCCTGTAATAAATGTCAAATATGGGCTAAAGAAATATTGCTTCAAGTCCAAATACTTGGTGAAATATGTTTCCTTTGATCAACCGATAGATGAGCTTATCTTCAGAGCTCACAGCCTGACCAGAGATCAGAAGTCCAGAGCCTCTACTGTGTTTGTTTTGATCAGTTTGGCTCTAATCTTTCTTTTATGTGTCTCCCAGTTTAAAATGGTGAGCTATCAAGAGGCTGGAGTGTTTCTATTAAAAAGTGATGAAGGGCTGTAGATCATTATTTACTTCACAAGTGACAGAGATAAAACTTTATCGATCACCTTGAGATGGCAAATAAGTAAGTTAGCGACAGACTTTTACACCTTTTCCGATAATAGTGAGTCCCTGAGTAGGAATTAGTCGAGAGCTTGAATAGAGTGACATGTCACTTACCTTGTAGCTTTATTTTCCATAAATCTTTAAGCCTTCAAGTAAAACAGTAGAAACCATTGCACTCAAGACCAGATGATATCAGGCAAGCAGCCAGTTCTGTAGAGAGCCCCAGCCACCCTTGACTTATTGGATAAGAGGCCTTTGTTCCTCAGGGCGGACGCCTTGTGTCCACTTAACCTTGTGACCGCGGCGGCCTTCGCTGGTTAAACAGCGGTCTGTAAAGTGACTGAATGTGGCTGTGCAGGATTAATCAAGCCTAACGACACATCTGTAGGGAGGCTGCTGAGGAGGAGGGAGCATCAATCACGCTCTCTCTGCTTTTCCCCCACTCTCTATCTCTCATTCTCCTTCATTCACTCTCCCTTTTCTCTCTCTTACTCTCCCCCTGCTTCTCGTCAGCTGTATCGACCAGCGCTTTGGGCCCTTGGTAATTAAAAGGCATTGATCGGCCTCAGCCGCAAGATGTTGGGATGCGTTCATGCAGCAGAGCACAGTGGGACTCTCAGAGGGAACAGGTGTGGATCTGAATACGTTTCAACATGTGTGTAGATAGTATGGTGAGCACAGAGTATGCTATGAATCACTGTTTACATCTCTGGCTGTGCTGAACTTTTTCTTCCACACTGAAGCTTCCTTCTTCCTACTTCCTTCTTCATTGGTATGCTTTGCGCTTTTTGCATCTTTATGCTTAGATATCGCCACCTCATTTACAGTCGCAGAGCTGTGTGCGGCCTAATACGCCTCCAGCGAGGCTCAGTCGACTTATGCATATGCTAAAACATCCAAGGGCCTCAAGGTTGGTGTACTCTTTCTGGTTTGGAAATCAGGGAAGAATATAAACAAAAACAAAGGATTGATTCTGTGCATACTCAAGCCTGGGAGCTCATCTTCCCCGTAGACCACACACACACACACACACACTGACTCCCTCTCTTCTTTTATTCCATCTGAGTGAACACAGTAAATCTAAGTGCTGCTAGATTGCTAGCGCTGCACATTTTTCAACCTCGGAGAGAAAGAGAGTTAACAGGGAGCCTTTGCCCGGGCTGAATAAGGACCAGCTTATACTATAAATACACCCCTGACTCTTTACTCTGTCTGACATACTGACTGGATCACAGCGAAGGCCACACACATCCACTGTCTCCATGCTTGATGGACTTGAATGAAAATATGTCCCTAATTTCTGTTTATTTCTGGAGTATATATTTTCCTTGCGCTGTGATGTACTGCAGTGGCCTTTCATTTGATGTCTGTGACTGAGTTATACGTGTCTGAGCCCCCATCTCCCCTGACTCTGTCCCTCATAAATCCGATGAATTACCCAGTATGCCCCCCTCTTTCCTCCATTAACTTTCCCCTCCCTTCCCATCCCCCCCTCCTTCTCCTCTCCTCTCCTTCCTGAACGAGTGATCAATTAAGGCCCTGTCCAGCTCCCACTGCACGTCAGCACTTTCTATCCTCCTCTCTTACCCCCTTGCTCTGTCATTTTTCTTTTCTTTTTGGGTGTCGGGCCAGACAACAGTGTGAGAGAGATAGCATGCAGACCAAAGGTTGTATTATAAAAAGACAGAATCCTTTATTTTCCAGGATGAGAAATGCTCTGTACAGATGGGAGTGTTTATGCGTCAGTGTGTGCTGGAAGGAGAACATCCTTCTGCAAACGGCACGGCAGGAAGTTTACTTTCCGCCTGCCAAGAGAGTCAACGTTAGAGAGGAAGAGAGAGGAGACAAGATGAAGAGAGGGAAAGAGATGAATTGTATAACTGTCAATTCAGAAAAAGAGGGAAAGTAAAGACAGTGTCGATCAGGAATACCGTCAACATTTGACTTTTTCTAAGTGGCATAAAGTCCAATGAGAACACAAACCGTTGCGTATTTCGTTTGAACAATAATGTATCCAAAGTGTTAAGTTTCTGTGCTTTTGGCCTCGCGTAGCGCTGGAAATGTGCTGGACAAAGGTCAGGCAGAACCCATCATTACTCCACTCAAAGAGGCAAACGGCTCTGGGTATTTGTAGTCCAACAAACTTAACACATAAGTGCTAGGTGACTCTAACACAGCATGCATAATTGGCATCCTTTGAAATGAGCGTTGAGGATAAAGTTGTTTTGGTGACTCACTTGTGCTGTTTGAGTGAGATGATGCATTAAAATGGCAACATTTTTGCAAAAAAAACAAAAAAACATCATGATGCAATATGTGAAGTGAGAATAAAACCCTGTTTCAATAAAAAGATTCATATCTGCATGTCAGCTTGGCTGTATGTTGCTAGCTCAGATGCTGTTTTCACACAAATGAACCAGAATTATGAAAACAGAAACAGAATGTTTGCAAAAGTAAAAGAAAAAATCTAATATTATGCTTTTTCACATTTTACACACAAATGTTTGGATAAATTATTGGATGTTGATATTAAATGCGGAAAGTTTTAAATTGTGAGGCTTACGTGTATCAACCCCAGGATGAGACACCTTGTTGTTAAGATGAAGTCTTAGTCTTACGCCTTTGACTAAAATACCTGTTTCAGCCATTTCTAAACTTAATACAAAATTTATCGTAACTTTTCGTCAAAATATTTTCTTTAAATTCATTCATTAAAGTTGTACCAAGTGTCTAAATCAGCAACATTTCTTTCTCTTGAAACTGTTTCTTTACTGATATTTTACTGTAACATTTGAGTCTGGACTGGCCTACCAATTTAAAACTGCTGTGCTGTCTTTGCAGATTAAAGTAATATGGAAAAATGATCCTTACTACAAATCGAGTTTGGCAACATTTATGCCATAACTCTTTTTTTTTTTATTTCTCGCTCAAATAATGGATTCTACAATGGCTGTATGGCACCTTCAGTAACAGACGCATAGGGGGCCGACAGTCTTACTTGATGTGTCAGATGATTCGCTTGTATTTTAAAAGATTAGACACAGTGGTTGAAAATGGATTTTGAATGTCTGATTGTCCACCGTTAACATTTTTGTCTCATCATCATCTTTGTAACAAAAGCAAAGAAAAAATTCCCTTTGTGTTTTTATCATCAGTGAGTTATTTGAGTTTGTCTTTGTCACATTTATCATTTTAATTGTCATTAACAAAATAAACACTGCTGAGGATGTTTTTGTTCCTTTCAAAACTTTTAGTTTCAGTTTTATGTCCGAAACAAACCGTATGGCCATATTGTCCATTTAGATGGAGAAAGGGGACTATCTAGCATGGCAACAGTGGAGGAGGCCTCGCGACTCCTCTGTCTGAAATGAAATGTATCAGACGAAGCAGGACCAAGGGTTTTTAGAAGAGCCAGCCTGACATGAGTACAGAAGTGTTTAAGCTGTAAATCTCGTAAAGCTCTCAAAAGGACAATATGAAGCCAGAAAATGAGCACAGCACTCCCTCTTTAGAAAAAGCAATTGGCCAAATTGTTGCTCTGAGTCTCTTGTTTCTTCATTATAGTAAAGAAAGCTCTGTGGTTAATTTAAGTTCATCCATGAACATTGTTCAACTGCCACAAATAGTCACTAATATGTTTAATTCACAGCTTAAGGAGTCTCCAACTAATCCTATATTTTATTACACTTGATTCATGTTTGCCAAAAACTACAAAGCCCAGCTGAGTTATGAGATGATTTAGCCCTTACCAAATGAAACATATAGCTTTAACCCAATTTAAAGGATTATGTCTTTATCAGAAACAAATGGGCTGTGTGCCTTATGCAGAGTAGAAAAGGACTGAGCAGATTTTAGGTTTTGCTTTTCAATGGGGTTCTTGACAGTTTAAAAATAGAAAATAACTCCAGCCTTCCCCAAAACACTGCTGTTTGTTTTTTAGGATTCTTCCTTGTACTGTCAGACAAACTGGGGAGTAACTTATTCATGTCCCTGCTTACTAACTGAATGTGTGGTTGAATAATACTACGATAACTTTCCACAATTCAATGAGATCAGCATCTCAAATGGAGGCAAACACACTGAGCTGCTTTTTGTGTTGTTGTTTTTTTTTTGTGACAGGATGACTGAAGTGGGTTATCCAGGAATACCTCAAAAAGCTCATATTTATACTACCGTACGTCCTGAAACACACAATAAAGAATACTGCTGAGGATGTGTTTTTTTCCAATA
The DNA here is from genome assembly GCF_033239565.1 of Halichoeres trimaculatus. Lineage (NCBI taxonomy): Eukaryota > Metazoa > Chordata > Actinopteri > Labriformes > Labridae > Halichoeres > Halichoeres trimaculatus. Next base: position 11,415,069 of record NW_027437192.1, read on the forward strand.
TTTCTTAACTTGTCTTGGTGAGCTGTGCTCCAGAGCTGTAACCACATCATACTTGATATTGAGGTGATGCTTTCTTCCAGCACAGAGAAACTCTGCAGTTATACAGAGAATAGTGGTTAAAGGTGCACTAGCAACTGGATTTCTTCAACCAATTTCAAATGACTCATCCTCAATAAACCTGAGCCGCGTGTGTCCTCTTTCACTTGTCTTCTGACAATAAGCACTAAATTGTTTACTCATCAAAGCCCCCAAACTTTAACATTTATTAAAAGTATGACTCTTCATCATTTTAAAGTGGTCACTAACATTTCGTAAGTTTGTTGATTTTTTTTTGGTATCATGCTCAGAAGGCGAGTCAAACCCCAATTTTAAATCCTTTAAATATGAGATATCAGAAGCTCAACTGCTGCTTTGGCATCTATTATCCAAGTTAAAAGTGGCATTAATTTAGCGTAGGAAAAACTGTTCTTGCCCATTTAGCCTATGGAAACACTCTGAATGTTAAAATCCTGAAAATAAATTTTGTCTCTCAAGTTAAAACAATTTGTACGCTACGTAAACATGGCTAAAATTGTTAGAAGTTATAATTAGCAGCTAGCTTACCCTTGCTGACAGGCTATCAAGAATTTTAATTGACCTTGAGATATAGCTCCTGCTTTTTCACCTTTAATCATCATTTTAATACCCTCGTGAACCAGAAAGTGTTTCATTGATACAGCACTTGTTCTTTTTTTTCAGTAGTTTAAGCTCAAACCTGGATTCAACAGTACAGTTTTATAGCAGCATTTGATTTCCCCACTTTGAAAAAACAATAAAGGAAAGATGGCTGCTGCTCAAACCTGGTAAATATTTTCAGTTAAACAACGTGGGATCACCTTGGCTATAGTTAAGCTAAAGCTAACATGTGCGCTAACCCTCCTCGCTGACGATAATGTTGTGGTGACACCAAGTTAATGGTGTTAGCTAGCTCAAGGCTATGTTTGTGTAAAACTGGTCGAATGCTTACCAAGTATGTCTGAAATGGAGAAGATTTTTTTTTTTTTTACCAGCTGATAATGTTAACTAGCTTAAATAAGATCAAAATGTAAACTAGCTAAGGATAATCAGAGTGAGAATTGGATAAATGCTAATATTAGCTGTCGGCTGTCGATGAATTTCTGATAAGTCACATTTAGTTTTAACAACTCATTATACACTGCCAAACTGTAACAGCTACCGTAAGCATCAAAAACAGTTTGGCTAACATTACTGCTAACTAGCTAATATTGCGAATGGTTAAGAAGAATTTGTTTTTGTATTACACTTTTTAACCTACCTAATTTATCATAGCTGCCCTGTAAATTCATAGAACTGTTGTTTTAACCTCACGTTTTACTTTATATTTAATTTATTTATACTCATATTCTTATTGTATTACGTACTTACTTTTAGGATCCTTCTTACTAAAACCCTCTTTAAACCTATGATTTGAGAAAAGCCAGGATAACGTTGAATTCATTTAAACTGCCGGCAGAGATACGAGACAGTATTTTAATGATTTTCTAACTCTCTAAAAGTCGAGGAAAGACATCGATTCAACCAAACTCAAAATAATTGAAGACTTCTTTAATGGTTGCCATTTTCTTCAGATGCTCTCTGGATGAAGGTCAGTAAACATTGTAAATCACTGCTTGAGTGACTGGAGTCAAACTCATGAAAAACAGCTCTATTAAAGTCTCATCTCTCCCTGAAGATGGATGTGAAACCACTCATAAAAACACCAAAAAAATATGAAAAAAACCTGATGCAATGTTGGGTCTCTGTTCAGATTCATGAGTTTTTATGATCGTATCTTTTTCTGTTTCTGTCATGATCTTTTAAAGACTCCTCTTTAAACCTTTAGTATGAAATTCAGAGAGGTCTTTGAGCCTGTCAGGAACTGCCAGGTACAGTTAAGTAACTGCTAAATGAGTAATCATTGGTACAAGCCTCCACTGTGGAGCAGCTACTGGCCAGTGCATCATTGATGACCGGTTAATTCAGTTTCCTGTCGCGATAAGCACAGCACACTGTGCCCGCTGCTGAGCAGCTTTTGATCTCTGCTGATTGTTGCAGATTGCCAATCAGCTCAATGAGATAAGGCTCTAGAAATTTAAATGTGAGCAGAGAGGGAACTTCATCTTTTAAAAGCTGATTAGTCTTAAAGATTAACCAAGGTCTTTCAATTTGACGGTCATTAAACTGATGTGATTGAATGATAGATGAGATCCTCTTCTTCTCCTCCCTGTGTCAGCTCTCTGATCTTCAGTCCGCTCTTTGAAAACGTCAGGCCGCTCACCCCAATGTACATTAACCAATGTCAAGAGGGATGAAGCGTCGTTCCTTCACTGCTCTTTGTAAAAGTCTCTTCGTCTTCTTTTCTTGGTTTACTCTCGACATGTGGGAGTGAAAGACTGTTTTCCCTCCCCGAGAAAATAAAACAGCCAAATGTCCGTCTTATTTATCTTGTCCAATCAAATGCCCATCTCTTTTCTCTCTTGAGCTCTCTGTCTCCTTGCTTTAGGATCTTCTCCACCAGAGCCTTCATTAGGCTGAAAGTCTTTTCTCCTCCTGACATATCTTCCTCCTAATGTTGGCTGAAAGTCACTGAATCCACCATGAAAATCTATCCAGCTTGTCAACAGTCTGATGGAGCACCTTCTTCGTCCTAATCTTGCTTTAAGTTCATTTTGTATCCCCTCCGTCATCTGTTTCCTGCTTTTAGTTCAGCTACAAAACAGGGTGTATTGCAAAGAAAACCATTTATTTTTTTTCTATTTCCCAGTTCTCCCGTGATCTTAAATCACAGAGCCAGCAGTCCACTGGATATTGTGTTTCCTTGGATCCGGGCCGACTCCATCCTTCATCCTATATTTAATTCCCATCCTCCTTTCCTTCACGCTCTTCCTCTCTTTTGCTTTCAAACAAAGTCCTTTGAAATAGCATCAACAAAGTTTGGAGCAGACATGAGGATGGATATGGTGCATATGATGTTGAAAACGCTGAATGCCACCAGACACAAGCGGTCGATTACAGCGCCTGCAAATTTCCACTGGTCGGCCATGCTTTCAGTCTCGTCCTGCTCCCTGAAACGATCCGCCATGTAACGCACTTCCTCCAAGATCGCCTGCAGCTGGGGGTCTCCTATCCCTGAAGACGAACAGCCTCCAAGCCCCCCTGCTCCACCGCCAAAGCCTCCGCCACTGGAGACAGTGCTGGGGCAGCCTACAGTATCCATATTGGGTGTAGGAGGTGGCGGGGAGCTGCAGAACTGAGACGGGAGATGAGGAGGTGGGCTCCCTGCTACACGTGAGGGCCCTGAGGAGAGGTTATTCCTCTGAAGAGATTCTGAGAGTATCGAGGGGTCGTCCAGGCTCTGGAAACCCATGTACAGAAGGTTCCCGTTGTTGTTGGCACTGGACTGGGCGTGGAGGTGAGGGTGCCCCGCGTGGAGGGGTCCGGTTTGGAGAGGAGCCAGGTTCTGAGGGTGCAGTGGATGGAGGGTAGGGTCAGGAGGGTTTGGGATGCTGCCACTCTGCGAGCCTGAGGAGCAGCGCCGCAAGTGTGGGGCACATGGTGGACGCTCTGGGTCGTCATTCTCCCCTGGACGCTTCATGCGCAAAAACCACGCCACCCACTGCAGCAAGACAAGCTGAACCTGCAGGGTGGAGATGAATATGTAAAAATCAAAGTTAGGGACAGGAAGAAGAAAGTGAAGGCAAACAAGAAAGCTGTGACGCACAACGATCCACTCAGACATTTTAACCTTCACATGACATCTGGTACACTTGCTAAACAGCTTCATTTCTTTGTCAGACCGACGTTCTGCTGTCTTCAAACTTGCTTTTCTTGTTTCAGAATTCTGCTGTACTTGTATAAGAAGAAGTACGAGCTCCTCAGGGGATGCTCAGTTAAAGCACCCGAGGCGAGGAGGATTTTTTAACTTTAAATGAATTTCCAGCAGAGAGGATACTTAAAGAGGCAGCGTTGAATTTTAACAGTGGAATCAGTGAGATTGACTGTAAGATTACTCTCTCCTGACGGTAATGAGCGTGCAATAATGCTCCAGTAAACTGCAGCATTAGGATAAAGAGAAGATTAGCTTCTAAACCTTGTTTTCTCCTCTTTTTTCTTCATTTCTCTCCTCTGCTTCCAAATAAAAATAAAATAACTCCCCTGGAAAAAGACTACACGTCCCTTGAATGAGTGTATTGGCTTAACAGCATCCAGATGGGCGTCTGGTACCTAATGAGGAGCTAATGTCCAGATGACTGCTCAATTAGCCTCTGCTGAGTGTTTGTTTAGCGGTAAGGTAGCAGTGTTTGACGTTCTGTTTGTCCGTAGCTGTGATTATGAACTGTGCCGGTTCAATGCACTCATCTGAACCACATCAATTATTTCATTAATTGGCCATCGAGTGTATGAAGAGGCCATTTATCAACAGAGTGTCCTTGTGGTGTATCGCTAAAAGGCGCATCTGCAGCCTTATGCAACTGAGCTAATTGTAAACCCATCGATTTATATAGACCTGCCAGTTTTTGTCACCCACAGAGAGCCGTAACTCTCCCAGCCAATTGTATAAATCATTGATATTTTATGGTGTTATTTTAGAACCTTTTCTCACATCTAACTATTTCATACATTCACTTTAGAGATAACTCCTCTGAAAAAAGGTCCTGATACATTTTTCAGCATGAAACAGAAAGGAAGAGGAATAAGACGAGGGAGTCAAATCAAATCCGCCCACATATCCAGAGCTCTTTGAAACACTCTCCTGTTGAAGTCTGAGCTGAGGCATCTGATGAACACTCAGGCAGAATGACACCACCGCATGAGTCATAGCCCAGGAAGTCAGAGCAGAGACAATGGGAAGGGAAGCTGACGTGGAGGAGCACAGGTAGAGTCACACATGGATGGAGAATGACTAAAAACGTCAGAGCTGACGACTGAATCTGACTCTGGACTAGAGGTTAATAAAAACAATAGATCATGTGTGGAACCAGACAGGCTGCAGAGGATGATGTATGTATTGATAATGCACCACAGGTTATGATGAAGTGTTGGAGCTCAGCCTCACCCATTTGGGCATGTTTCCTCCATTTGGATCGTGGTGATGATACTGCAGAACGATGACTGTGGCGATCACTGACATCCCAACGATGATCATTATACTGGCAAAGTACTGACCTGGGTGGAGAACACAATCAGGCTCTATTATGTATCATTTTAAAGCCACAACACAATTTTATGAATCAGCATCCCTTAAAAAATGATTTATCTCAACAGAAAGCTTCTGAAAAGAGATTTTAAAAAATGATCAAGCCTCATATCTGAGATCTGGGCTTTAACCCCTGCCCGCTGACAGCAACAATGTGTTCATTACATCAGATTAAAAATGCACCAGCTGAGTTATTTGTATCAAAAAAATATGCTGAAGGCAGCACTCTGGTGATTATGACTCCGCTTTTTTATTTTTGATTTTAATGACCAGGATTTGTATCTGGAGGCAAACGTGGCCATGTATCTGTCTCTGGTCGCAAATTCAAGCTCAATAAACATAATTTCCGGCACTGCGCCCACAATCAATTTAGCCAGTTAACTTTTAAGACAAACAGATGGCTAAAATAAATTAGGCTCCTCTGAGGTTTTTGGACTTTCGCAGCTCTAGCGCTGTTGGTGATGAGCTGGAGTTGTTTCCAATAATTCTAAATCTTGGAATCCTGGACAGACGGCAAAAGTTTCTCTATACACACATCACAGTCTCTGTCGTACGACACTGCAGTGAAGTCTGTTTCCTCAGAGAGGAAATCCAACTGTGAGGGATCAATGTTGGAACTTATGAGAACATTCATGGTCCTTAAATACTAATTTGGGATTGGTCAAAATCCTTTAATGACCCCTTAAGTTTTAACTAAGCTGATCAGTAGAAAATCATACTACCTGTGTGCAGATGTTGCTGTGTCTCTTAAATTAATCTGCTGCCACTAATACTGTTGTTATCCTGGCTTAGACACCCCAGGGCAACACAGAAATATCAAAAATGTATCAAATGGTTTTTGTTTGCATAGTTTTATATAAAATTTAAGCCTTACTTCTTTGTTTTCACAACAATTGATGAAATATACAGTTGTAAATATTTTGGATTTTGGATGGCATTTTTTTCTTTCAACATAACACGTCTCTGTCCATTACTCTCCTTCTCTGCAGCTGAAACCTAGATACATGCCTTCAGCTCATCTAGAATCTACAACTTCAATACCATCTTTTGTGGTTCATCATCGAAAATCTTAAAGGGGACATATCATGCTTGTTTCTCCTTCTCACTGTGCCAGACTAGGATGCCTGTAAAGCATTTCTGCCCTCAGTACAAGTCATTTAGTTCCTTCATTGCCCCACAATAGCATTCTCAATATCCTCATTTTAGGCCATTCTGAAGATCTCATTGAAACGCTCTGTTTCGAGAATGACCTCCAGTAACCTCGCAACGTCACAGCCCTTTATGCTCTGATTGGTCAGTTCTTTCAGAGGGGTGGAGGGGGTAGAGCAAGGGGGCAGTTTTTGCAGCATGGCAGTATTTACAAAATCGCCATATTGAATGAAGCAGACCGAGCGAGTTTGCTGTTTGCCAAAACTTCACCGTAAGGCATTGATAGCACTAATAAAATGGCAGAGTGTAGGATACGTCCTTTTGTATTGGACCCCGAGTCAGACCCGGACGGTTCTGCAGCTCAGGAGGAAGAAAATCCACCTCGACACAGATCATCACATGACGCTTCAGTGTGGTGAGTCAAATCAGTACTGCAACATGTATAGTTTATACGTGGAAATATAGGCAGACTTCACCAATAAACTATTTCTACAACAGGGCTCCATCCTGCTCCTTCGCTTTTCTCTGTCTGTTTTATGCATCATGCTGAAAGTGTAGTCTCTACCGTCAGTTCGTCACTATGTTATTACTACAGCATTATTGTGGTCCAGGTTCACAGTGCATGTCAGAACAATCATGCAAATATCACAGTCTCACAAGTATTACGAGGCCTGCTAAAACTACAGTGTTTTAACTGCTCATTCACTATGTAAAGCCGAACTGCTCAGCAGAGCAGAGTCCCTGCATCCAGCATCTGAGGGGGGATACTCGGGTCTTGGTGGGTGTATCCCTCGGTGGCGGTTGTGTGACTAACTGACATCACAGAGGAGGAGCTGCTTTATCAGATTACTCCAATAAAAAGAAAGGATCCTCGTGTCGTCACGACGGTCGAAATCTCACGGCCAACTGGCAATGACCTATTTTCAGAGGCATCAAATCTCGTTCTAGGATATCAGAAAAAATACAAAATCTCATTTTTTGAAAATTCAGGGGGTAAAAGGTCTTGTTTTCAAATGTATTATATCATATGTAAGTATTAAATCAGGGATCAGCATGGTATGTCCCCTTTAAATGAGCCTCAGTAAATCCAGAACTCAGCAGCCTTTCTACTCACCCTCATCACTTCCCACTCCCCATGATCACATCACCCCTGTCCATCAAAACCTCCACTCACTCCCTGTTCCCAGCAAATTCACTTCAAAGTCCTCCTGCTGACATATTAGGCCCGCCATAACCTGGTCCCTCACCATCCATAAACCACCCTATAGTTTTCGCCCCTCCTCACCACAGTGTAGGATCAAATACCGAACCTGGGGCGTCACTATTGCCAGCCCCTCCCTCTGGAACTCACATCTGAGAACACATTTGTGCCTGCACCGACCTCACCACATTCAAACCCAAGCTCAAAGCAGCAGGATAGCTGGATAATAAGTAGCCAGCTGATGATAGTGCCAAACAGAAACAAGACAGGGCGGACATGTCTCCTCTGCCTCTTGTGGAGGTCTTGTCTCACTTTGTCTGGTGGCTAACTAAACATTATCATTTACATATCACCTGAACCATCTTGAGGTCAGGGAAGTGTGCTGCTTTATGGCACCAGTTCTATGTCCTGCATTCATTTCCTGTGGGATTTTAAACCTCCTTTTAAGTCTGGCATTTTTTTTTTTTTCAATTTAAATGTAGACTTAGAGCTCCTGTGAGGAGTTTCTAGCCAGCTGTGAAACTGAATGAAACATATACTGATTCTTCTGCTCTAAAATTGAAAACAAAATCATAAAGAAGATGAGTGACAATTTATACAAAGTCAATTTTGATGTCTAAAACTATTGGTGAGGGGTAGGTGTCAGACTTAGTGATTCACTCTTTTTTTCTATGTCAAGGCAAAGATTCCCCTTCAGTGATATATTTTACTATCTGGGCGTCAAGGTTGTAATTGTTAACTAAAACGAAACTAAAAACGAAAACTAAAATTTAAAATACATCGCAGTTAACTCAAACTGATAAAAACTAGAAAAGAAAACAAAAACGATAAGTAAACTAAAACTGTATCTTGTGCTCACAAAACTGACTGAAACTAACTAAAATGATAGACAAAATTCCCTTAGTTATAGTTTTTGACAATATTAATAGCCTTTAGGATTTTACTTAATCCGACCCATTTTCCCAACCAATTTTGGACAGTTTTCGGCAGTTGTAAGTGCCGCACAGCAACATCACAGCAGCGTATAGGGACGAGCTTGTTTACTGCACTGACTGGCTGTGCAATGTGTTGCAACGAAACATAGTGGAGCACTGAATCAGAGCATCTGTAATAGTTTAATTGTTACAAAGTCCAAGTATTTATTTTATTTGAGTCTGCCTTTATTGTTACAGAGTCCAAGTTTTTATTTATTGAAGCTCATATTATATTGTTTTTTTATAATTTATGTTAATATTATTTTTATGTAATTTATGTCAACATTATTTTATATAATTTATGCTTATATTTTTTATACTAAGTTTATATTATTTTCATGTGTTTAAGGCAGCAGCCAACTTTTCGGTATCAGCATTAACTGAGCAGTGAGCTCTATGTTGGACTTGAAAATAAACAGTATGACAAAATATTTACTCTGACCTTTTTGAATCCTGCAGCTGGTAATAAGGTGTGAAAAAACTAAAACTAAACTAAAACTAAGCCTTGTTGCAAAAATCAAAACTAAATAAAAACTTGAATGCCCGCTCTAAAACTAATTAAAACTAAACTGTAATGGAAAATAAAATGTCAAAACTAACTAAAACTAAACTATAATGACAAATCCAAAACTATTATAACCTTGCTGGGCGTGTGGGTGCACAAAATTCAAAACAAATCAAAAATTTCTCACAGGAGCTTTTAGAGAATCTGCTGAGAATGCTTCACCAGCTATAAATGGTTTGAAGTGCATTTTGGGCTGGCAGTGAAATTTGAAATCTCTTGACACCGTTCTTGTCAAAGGGAAGATGAAAGAGTCATAAAAGAAGCACATGCAGTTCAACACATACCTATAAGAGGAACAGAGTCGGACGTGGCCGGCATGATCTCTGCAACCAGCAGCATGAAAACAGTGAGAGACAGCAGCACGGTGATACCTGCAGATGAATGGGGAAATGCATATGAGTACCGGAACGTTCTCCTGAGTCACTACATCAGTCTGCTTGGGTTTTTGATAAGTGGTCACACTCAGGATCGGTTTATGGAAATGACCGGCTAATGCTCGTACAGTGAATTACATTCTTGACATTCTGTAACCCTTCCGGAAAATGCACTCTGTGAATCCACACACACACACACCTCGAACACTCCTGCTCTGAAACTCATCTCCATCTTCATTTACCCGCCTCCACACTATCCATCTCAATTCTCAAACACGCAGAATTTAAGGAGTGCTTCGCTGGCATAACTCAGAAGCATTCAATTAAAACTCTCAGGTCTGGAGATAAATTATGAACTCTCTTTAAGGGTATTAAGAAAATGAAATCTTTTATGTTATCTTTGTTCAACAGTAAATGGCACTAATTCTGTTTAAAAGCAGGCTCCTTAAACCCTGAAGTCCCTCCCACTTTGTCCCTGTGTCTCCTCCATCAGAGGAGTGACAGAGTATTTTCCTGGAAGGCAGTGTGTAAGCTCTCTCCCCACAATCAATTCACTAGCCTTAATTACATCAATAGGTTAATTGGCCGTGTGTGTAAGGCTTTGCATTTTTTGTCGGTGGAGAAATGCTGCGTAATGCATCCTGTATGGAGGTTAGGGGTATGTTCTGACAATGCTGTCGCTGCTCCCCTCCCAGTTCCCTCCTACTCAGACACTGAGCCAAAAATCAAGGTTTTTCAGTGTATTTGGTGAGAGATAAGACGCATAAAAACATAAATATACCACCATGGTGTTTGGAAGGAGCCTGCGTGCAAGGATTTAGGGGAAAAAAATCACATTATTTATACAAGCAACAGTCACAACCCATAGTCAATCCATTTGAAGTCTCATAAAGTAGAGAAAGCATAGGGAAATTTTGTATTTCTGATTTGCAAATGCCAAAAAGAAATCATAAGTTACCTTACCTTACCTTTTCATTAATCAATTATTCATTAAATTGATTTTTAATTCAGCAAAGGCCTGTCTAGAGTCTGTGTTGGCTTGAGTTTTAACCACCATACGAGATGAGCATAATCCAGCTAGTCCTCCAAACTGCCTGAAACACATATTAAAATTTATTTGCAGCTGCTCTTGCCTCCCAGCACACCTTCCTCCCTCTCCTTTCATCCTATTATACTTTGATTTGATCGTATCCCACCTTTTTTTTCCCCCATCACTCCTCCCTAGCTCTCTCCCGTCGTCCTCCCTCATCCCTCCAGAATTCCTCTCCTGTCTGAGCTCCACTTTCACGACTCTCTTCCCAAAGCCATCCGTCTCTGCTCCTCCTCCTCACGTTTATCATCTCTCTATTTCATCCTGTAATCCTTCTCCTGTATTTGCTCCACACCTTTTCCGTTTTCCTCTTTTAACCTGCTACTCGTCTTTAGTGACACTCTTTCATTTTTCTGCTTCAGAGTAACTGATTAGAGTTCTTCACGCAGAGTTCGGCTACCTTAAAGTGTGACTTTTCTAGGTGGTCATTTCTGTAAACCTCTACAGTGCACCATTATTCATCATTCCAAATGAGCAGCATTGACGAATGATGTAAAAATTAAAAAATGGAGCAACACCTCAAGCTCAGGAAGTTAATTTTCACTGAACAGCGATACACACCTGACTCTTTTCATTCCCCACAATCATCTGCCAAACACAGCCGCCCAGGTTTGCAATCTACTTAAGCTGCAACATTTCCCATCTCTCCCTCAGCGCCCTGTTTCTGTGCTGTCACCGTTCAGCCCCAGCACCACCCCAGCATCCACCTGCTGGCTCCAGATGGAGGGTAAAGATATTTCTCAGCGTAAAATATATCTGCAGGATGACAACAAGTCAGAACCTTGACGTCAACCTCTAACTACGTAACTATGCTGAAAAACCTTCGTTTCTAACATGAATTGTGAGCCTGAAGTGTAGTTTCTTGAAAGTCCTCATTCCCCTTAGACTCCTGCATTAAAATTTTAAATCTTGCAGCAGAAAAAGACATGTTTGAGATGGTAAAAGGAGGGTTTTGGTCTCTTAAGCTTGCTCCCTCATCCATTACAGCTGTATGAGGGACGTACATAACTTACTTCTGGTGTTACTCAATTGCAGTCATTCATTTAAAGCTTCATCCGGCTCAGTGATGGATGTGGGACCTTAGGTGTGCGCCTTTGGGGCTTTCCTTCGAGGGTAATCCACTATCTTTTGTGATTACAAATTCTCCTGAATAAAAACACTGACATGCTAATACTTTTGGAAAACAGTTTGCAACCTACACCGATAAAGGATGGCTACCTTTCATTTTGCCTACACTAACTTTTTGCAGCAGTTTTTGGACCTCATCATGTGTGTGATGAACTAGAGGCAACATGATTAACCAGAGTACTTTCTAATCTGAAACTAGAAGCAACTTCAGATGACACCATGTAATGCTATGGGGTTGGTATAGCATGGCCCAATGCATCATAATACTTCTATATAAAACACTGTGCTATAAACAATATACAACACAATACCTAACTTTTCTTAACAACACGAAATAAACAGCATAAAATGCGAAATGTTCTTCCACTTCCACCATTGAACCATATCATGTATCACTATATAATATGATACGATATGCTACAGTACGGTATGATAAGTTATGACACCGACTGAAATTATATGTTATGACACAATACTATAACCCATGTATGAGACCCGATCGAAAAAGTACATCATGATATGACATCTAAAACAATATGGTACAATACAATTCAGTCCGTTCTGCAATAAGTAATAAATAGCAATATGTTCTGAAACAATGTGACATGATATGATGCAATAAGTAATGTTATGATATGATATGGTATGTTACAGTACAATACAATGCAAAAAGTAACGATACAATATGATATGATACATTGCAATGTGGTAAGTTTCTTCAAGGTGTTTTACGATACTTTACAATACGTTACGATACATTATGATACGTTATGATACATTATGATACATTATGATACGATCTGATATGTTACAATACGGTACGTTAAGATACGTTAAGATATGTTATGATACGTTAAGATATGTTATGATACGTTACAATGCGTTATGATACGTTATGATACGTTATGATACGTTACGGTACGTTACGGTACGTTACGGTACGTTACGGTACGTTACGGTACGTTACGGAATGTTACGGTACGTTACGGAACGTTACGGAACGTTACGATGCGTTACAATACGTCATGATACATAACGATACGTAACAATGTGACATGATGTGATACAATCATAGACTGTATATAGCGTGGACAGTGTAGCTCTGCCATTTATCATTGTACGGTTTCGAAGCCAAAATACCCCCGTCACAGGCGCAGCCATTGCAGCAGTTGTGCAGCCAGAGTCTGCGCAGTAGAGATGATGAGGGATTCTGGGATTCTGATTGGAGCTGGATTACAAAAATAATGATTTTTTCTTTTCTTTCGACTGTCTAATCACTTCTTGACTCTACCTCCTGACATATTTTACAATCCCCGAAAAAATACAAGAGAACAGCGACTGTCAATCATCGTTAAACGTTACGTAAAGCCTCGTTTTTAACCTATAACTAATGAAAACAATTTTTTTCCGAAAAAAGAGGACTTGAATACACAACAACCAAATGATATCTTCAAATCACCACAACAATCAGACGTGAGAAACATTTCTACGAGGTGTGTTAATTTTTTAAAGTTTGACCACAGCCCATCTGGAACAACTAGAGGGCCAGATTTTTTAACCTATACTGCAGCCAGCCACCAGGGGGAGCAGTTTTGTGGAGACCTCACCTCGAACCGAGCAAGCGGACGCCCATTTTTTTTTACAGTCTATGGATACAATACATAACGATACAACTAAACATGATACAATACAAAGTGCTGGGATACGATATGATAAGTTATAATATCATACGTTACAATACAATGCAGCAAGATTACGTTATCATTAGATTTACGTGTGTTATATAATGCTATAAGGTATGTACCATTCATTTGATGCATTACAGCTAGGGATGCACCAATCCAACTTTTCTGGTTCTGATTTTACTTTACTGTTTCCGTTATCTGGGCTTTGGTATCGATTGATACTGATCTGATAACTGTGTTAAATAATAACCTGCATGCCCTACTGTGGGATAAGACTGGTAATGTTTTGGGTAAAAGGCAAAAAATGAGTATATGGAATTAATGAAGTTAATACCTATTTAAACTATGAAATATTCAAATGTTTAACATCAAAACAATTTTTCATAATGTACACAAGTTCCCTTACAAATGTAAACTTTTAAAGCCTGTTGACTGGTAATGCAGCAAAAAACAAAGCAAGTGTATCAGAGGCAACACTTCAAATCAAGTAGCAAAGAGCGCTGGTAAAAAAAAAAAAAAAAAAAAAGGCATAGAGCTGTTTGCCTGGATCAGCACCATGGATCTCTTCCCACCAATTCAAATCAAGCTTGAGGGGCACTGATACACCGATAACTGATACCACCGATCAGTATCAATACATTTAAGTTGTAGAAGCTGCCTCACAACACAATGTAATGAAACCGTATGATTTGATACTTTTTGATGCAATACAACATCTGATATATTGCCTATGGGAATATCACAATAAACTATTTTAAATGAGTCTAAACAATTAACTGACAACAACTCGCAGCATCTAATTAGCTTAAGTATTTAATTTTGGGTAAATTGGTAGAGACACACAGAGTTAAACTGGAAAGAAAATCTGCGTAGGAAGCTGTGTTTTTATTAGATTTAATATTAATGTATTCCTATCTCGATGATCTAAAACAGATTAGATTATCAACTTTCACCCAAACTCACACTGGTTTCAATCTCTCTGCGTTAGCTCCCTGACCTAAGGATCAGGATATCTAACCATAAAGCTCTCCATGCTGCTTCTTATGTCTTCTGACTGCCTGAAACAGCTTTTTGTCCAAACATTTCCTCCACGGTGGCTTTTTTTAATCTGCTCACCCAGTGAGATCTTCTCCCCGGAGTCAGCTGGCAGCACAAAGATGAGCAGTGTCATCGAAGAGAGCAGCACACAGGGGATGAGCAGGTTCAGGGCATAGTAGAGAGTCCGCCGTCTTATAGTCACAACAAACGTCACGTCAGGATACGGCTCCTTGCAGCAATCGTAGAAGGCCTCATTTCTGGTGCCTGGAACGCCTACGAAAAAGAGACAGAGAGAAAATTACTCAGTCCTTCTGAAGGCGTATTTGTTGTGATGTGACAGTTTCACTCACCTATCAGGTCCCATTCTCCATTGGGCATGTAGCCTGAGATGTCTGCATCGTTCATCTGGAGGTCCAGCAGCCAGCCGTCATAAGTCCAGGAGCCGAACTTCAGCTCACACCTTTGTATGTCAAAGGGGAACCAGCGGACATCCACGTTGCAGGTGCTCATAAAGATTCCTGACAGAGGCCGAGACAGACAAAAGAAGGAGGTGACTCAGAGTCAAAGCTCTACAATCAATCGACTAAACGACAACACTGACCCTGCAGCTCCATGTGGAGAGGTGAGGAGGGAAGGATAAGAGGACCACTTGTGATGTGCAGAAAACCTGCGCTGAATACAAAGCTGCCTGTCAGAAAGAATCTTCATTCATTTCATATCTACGCTTGACTGCCTGAGTTCTTAACTCTGCCAACTCACAACTTTTTTACACAACACTGCATTCCAAATACGAGGGCACACAGGAAAAGGATTTTATAAACATTGTGCAAGTCCACAGAGAGTTTACTGTTTTTGAAATTGAGTTTGGAGGCAGCAGGAGCACACTAGATTAGAAACAAAACTCCATCAAAGAAATGTGTATTATAAAAACCTGGCAGTGGTTTTGTTTTTCACAGGTTTCGCTTTACTTTTCTGCACAAATAGAATTCTGTTTTCCAAACACGGCTAAAGGAAGGGCGAAACGAACATAAGGGTGACACAGGAGAAATGAGGTTGTGCCCTAATCTGATTACAGGTGTTATTATGCAAAATAAATGCACACGTCGGCAGGCACAAAACAATCATGCACCAGACATCCTACGACCAAAACAGAGAACCACAACAGTCCTCAGAGCAGTCGCCGGCAACCTCCAGCTCTCAAAGTAATTACTGGAATAAAACGAATGAAATCTGTCGAGACATTTGGACGCACACCGAACCAAAATGTCAATGAAGCCTCACACACTCAAAGACGTTCATTATGAGGCTGCTGACATGCAAATCAGCCTTCATTGGAGTGAAAGGCGAGTGTGGGGAAGAGAAAGGAGGTTAGCAGGTTGGATTCAGGATTCGGAGCAGAGAAAAAGTGAAGTAGAGGCAGTAAATTGTCTTTTATTAACTCGCTGCCCTCTAGATTAAGTTACTGACACCAACCTCTTGCAGGAGGTTGAATTTGCTCCATAAGGGATGATGTCTTCATAATTGCTCTTGTTATGAGCTTCGAAGACACTAAATAACTCTGATGGGTTGAAAGCATTTCCTTTGCAGTCCACTGTTCTGCTTTCAGAGATATCCTTGAAGCACATACAAACAAGACACCTGCGTCTCTATGCAGCCTGAAACAATCTCCTTCCTTCGCGCTCTCTCAGCAAAATGAAACTCCATCATTCTGTAAGCTGCTTCCATGATGGCATTACGACGCCTGCATACAAGATTCCTAGTTTGTAAATGTCACCCTGCAGAGATATGTGCTTAAAATAAAAAAACCTGTTACACCTTATCTCCTGTTTCACCATTACGCCCAAACATAACAACAGAGCACCTTCTGCAGCTACAAGAGACCTTCTTCAAATGATGGTGTGCAGCAGGCAGACACCTGGCATCCTCCGCCTTGTGAATTATTTACTGTGTGTCAGGCCTCCCGCTCCAAAACCTGCCACCCACAGACCTGTTGCCTTTTATTTGCTGTCAGTAACCGCCTGAAAAAAAAGACCTCAGGAGCTGCAACTTGGCATGTGCGAGGGAGGAAAAAAAATCTGGTTTGCTGCTTCATTCTCCCACTTTTTCTGCACACCCAACTCTCCAGCCCTCATTCTCATTATTTCCCATGTTTAAAACCTCTCCTCCGCAGCACTATCTCTTCATGCTCTCGCTAATTGGAGAGAATCCAGATCGCAGCTTTGAGGAGCTGTGTTTACATTCAGAGGAAGCCTATTAATAAACATGGCCGCTGAATGGAATTGATAAGGTGGCTTTTCTCCCCTTTCCCATCAGAAGGCCGCTCAACTCAGCCCCCTGCTGGCATCAGGGATTCAATCTGCTGAGATGGGACGTACAAAGAAACGACTCAAAGTACAAAAAGACGTGGAAACCCAGGAGAGATCACTTTCACAAGCTTACACCGGTCTTGCGTTTGGGTGAAGACAGGAAACGGAGGAAGGCGAGCGTTTCCTATTTATAGGTATCGCTGAGGATCTGTAACCAGTGAGTAACCAGGGATCTGTTTTATACTAATAAAATATTAATGTCAATGTACAAACAGGGGAGACGTGCAGAGACTGCAAAATGAGATGCTGCCATTGCACCGTGGGGAGACAGGGGAGTGATTCGAAACAGAAACAGGAGGGAGGAAGAGGAAAAGAGGTCAGAGACTCACCTGGTGGGAGATATTCAGCGTAGCCACTGGAGTTCACCAGGACGTTGGTCTTAAAGGTGGAGTCAAAGTCATCATCTGCACTGGGGAAGGACAGAGAGGGAGTGACACTACTTGTTGGAATATAACGTGAAACATAACGTGCGTGTTCAGGTGTTTGTGTGTTTTTTTACCTGTTGTACAGCAAGATGTCAGGAGTCCACACCTGATCTGTGGTGAAACGGAGGTTTTTCACACCAGGGTGTTCACTCTGGTTCCACTGGAGGTAGTGGTCAAACCAGCTCTGAGACACACAAACACCAACACACAGGATGAGAATCACAGAAGACAAGCTGCTCTAACTTCAATCCTCTCTGATATCCGGTTTACATCTAACAGAATCCATATGAATAATACATCTGAATCATTTCACTCCTCTACTGTCAAAACAGTGAAGAAGTAAAAAATAGCTTCAGATCAAAAGATTCACGCAGCGCAGGTTATCAATTTACAAGATTAAAAACAACAAAACAAAGTTCAAACAAATGTTACTCAACACAGAAAGTCAGCACACATCCTTACCATCCGAAGCCATATGTTAGTGGTGAGCACCTGGTTCTTCTCATCCTGGAAAAAAAAGAAAAATAAAATAAAATTTGCATTTCCTCTTAGCTCTAAAGAAGAAAATCTCAAACAGGAAGTAGAACCTTATTGTGCGCCACCATTAGAGATTTAAAAGTCACCACATTGCCTCCAAAATCAGATAGAAAACCACTAAAGAGAACAGCTCTGTGACATTGTTTTCACTGTTACTATTAATGTCAAAATCACTGTTTCAGGGCATTTGGAAAAAAAAAAACTAATTAGGCATCAAATTAAAATTTCCATATATTTCCCTATTAATTAAGAAAAGGAAAGGGTCAATTAATTGTTCTGAGACTGCATCCCTCTAGTCTTGAGCTCTTCAAAGCGCTCCAGCACTAAATGACACATTCACTCGTTTACACACATTCACACTCTGATAACAGAGGATGCAACACTCTGACCGTCACAGTTAACCAATTCAGGACTCAACAACACACTCCTCCGCTGAGCTACAGCCGCCCCCAGATAAACAAGAGGCTGTAAATCCTTGTGCTCCACGAGAAAACAAAAAATAATTGAGTGACGACCTGAATGTGGAGATAACAGGCTTGTAGATTAAAGCTCCTGTGAGGAGTTTTTCACTCATAATGAAACAGGCTGGCATTAAAATTGTGACTTCATCATGAACATCAAAAGCAAACAAGAATATCAGCATGAAGATCAAATATCTTTATTTTGTCATTTTTGAAGCCCGATACTGCTGCTGGGGGTTAGGTATCCGAAGGCGCTTTTAACAGCATTCTGACAGAAGATTTTTCGGTATTTTCAACAACAAAGATTCTTTACAGTTTGCAGTTTCATTGAGCAGACGCTTTTGTCCAAAGGGACGTACAACACAAGCAAGAATTTAGACAGAAGGAAAACCTATAGTGCGACAACAGTGCTACAAGTTATTTGGCTGCAGGTGCTGCCATTAAGTGCAAGGTTTTTTTTGTTTTTTGTTTGTTTGTTTGTTTGTTTTTTTGGGGGGGGGGCATAATAATCAACAAGCCAACAAACCACAAGTAATTGCTGCAACAGTATACCTCAATCTTCAACAAAATTCAGTAACAGTGCTAAAAAATCATAAGAGCTGAGTCTTAGACCTTCTGACTCATTCTACCCCTGAGGGCAAAGAGGAGAAGGGTCAACTTCAGTGCACGAGTGTTCCCTGAACAGATAAGTCTTCAGACATCTCTTAAAGTAGAAAGAACTCTGTGGATCGTATAGAGTTAGGTGATTCATTCCACCATTTGAGCACAACAGAGGAGAAGAGTCTGGCTAGTGATTTGGAGCCGCGCTGGGCTGGGAGCACCAGGCGTCTTTCACAAGCAGAGCGTAGTGGGCGAGAGGGAGCGTAGACCTGGATGAGGGACCCCAGGTAGGCAGGAGCCATTCTTGTCAATGTTTTGTAATCCAGAAGAAGAGCTTTGAATTTGATTCCAGCTGCTACTGGAAGCCAGTGAAGCGAGATTAACAGCTGGGTGATGTGTGCTGTTTTGGGCTGGTTAAAGACCAGACGTGCTCTTTAATTTGAATTATCAATTGAATATGTACAAGACAAAATCAGCAAAGGCATCAAATGTACTGCTCTATCCACAGGGGGCGCCATTGTCAAAGCATATCAAAAGTTCCTCACAGGAGCTTTAAAAAAAACTGCATCAGCAGACACGCACCCAAGCGGCAACCTCAGGTCTAAAAACATGAGACAGTGCATAAGTGTTAAAATCGTTGTTTTTCCTGTGTCTGCTTGAGGCTAGCTCCAGAATTACCAGAAGTCTTATACACACCAAGCCAAAAAGCCATTTTCACAGCAGAAACACAAAAACAGCCTTGTACAAAAAGCCTCTGCTGCCTGAATCGCTTATTTCACAATAAGCACACGCTGTACAAGTGGTTAATTTTTCTAACTCAGCAGTTTAGAAGATATCAAGATCTCGAGTGCAACCAATCAGAGGAACAGCTCAGCTCATGTGACTGACGGGTGCCTTATAGCTGTTAGTGTGGAGACTTGAAACCCCCATTACTTCCAACATGGCCGCGCCATCTGACTTGCTTCAAAAATCTGTGTCAGCAACAGACAAGTGATGTCGGGGAGACTGCGTCCCCTAGTTATACAGTCTATGCACTCACCACATCCATGATCTGTACCAAACTGAGGGAGAAGACCACAGTGAGAGGGTGAGAATCATTGCCCACTGGCCGCTCCATGCGGTTGTAGTCTTTCAGGAGGTTCTTCAGTAGGTTTCTCTGGTGAGGACCCTGCAGCGACACTGGAGAGACAGAATAACAAACAAAAAATTTTGTCACAATTTGTTTTGAGACGGTATGACACAATACGATATGACAAAGCCAAGGGTAAAGCCCCAGCTGTGGGAAAGGAGCCACATGGAAGTGCTAAAGACTGCAGTTCTTTGAGAGTTGAGGCTGGCTCTCAAAGTACCAGAAACCACTTTACACACCAAGCCAAAAAGGGTTATTCCTAAAGCAGAAACAAACCTGTTTAAAATCTCTAACAGTCTGGAAAGCCCACGTATCTATAAGCACACTGTACCAGGGATTAATCAGTTTTATCACTTGGCAGCTTAGAAGATATTAAGATCACAAATTTGCCCAATCACATGAGCAGTTCACCTGACAGACAGGTGGGCACCCTGTCAAAGTACGTCATGGGACTCTGAGCCCACATCTTGAGACGATAGGGTTCAAAACTCTACATTAGAAACAGATGGGTGATGTCACTGATGGACCATTTATTATACAATCTTTGGAAATCTTTTTCTTGGACTCAGGTGTTGCTCACGCTTGACTGCCTCCTCAAGATGATAACCTACAAGGTCATCCTCGAAGCCAAAAGCTCCTTCTGTGAAGCTCCTTACCTTTCCAAACATGCCAATATTTCCCAGTGTGCAGGTGAAATATTTTTATTACAAGAGACTGATTACATCTCTCTTTTTTTGACCTGTAATAAAGCTGCCTCAACTCTCCTAATCTCCTCTGTCTTAACTGTCACTTCCACTACAGAGTGTTTATGCAGCCTGGAAATGAAAAGCAAACATACAAAAGCTTCTTCTTCAGTAAAGCCACACAATTTGAGAGGAAAAGCCAAGAAAGAAATCTACTACATGAGAGATTTTGGGGTGGGAGTACAGGCAGGCAAACGCACTGAAAATAGATTTTAAAAAAATGCTGATTAAATCAGAAGATTTCTACCCTCCGGAGCTGAACTTTCTTATCCATAAATACATCTAGAAGGAATGTGATAGAGCAAAATTTAATGATGAAATTAGCAGAAATGAAACTGGTATTTTAGCACAGTTAATCACACTTATCTTGACTCTTATGATCTTACCTTACGCTGATGAAATATTAAGGGGAGGTCGAACCCTTAAGCCAGAGTTTTTGACATTAATATTAACATTATTCAGAGGGCGAATGCAGATAAACCAACACTTAGCTAATTAGACCATGAGAGGATAACTGGCACTAATGAATGTTTATTAATCTTACTACTCCATGAAAAACCCAGAACTGAGATGTTTATTAAACTAGCTGTGGTTTGAGCAGACGGAGTTGTAAACCACAAATGTCGGAGCAGTTAAAACATAACTCTCTGTGTTTTTATGACATTGTTTCATTAGTTCATCAAATATAACATACTCCGGCCTCGTCTGATTATGTTTCTGTGTTCTGTTGGCCCAAATCTTTTAAGGAATCAACTTAAAGACGAGATATGTAGGGTTTCTCTTGTTACTGCTAAAGGGATGAAATTAAAAATGTGTGTCCAAGACTTGAGGATTTCTCTCAGACTGATGTTATGTAACATCAATACAGTGCTGTAAAGAAGATGGCAAACACAGAGACAGTGGATGATTTTGAAAAAAAATGTGTAGGTGTTGTTTTTTTCTGACTTTCACAGAAGGGGTAAAGAGTTCAAGAGGTTCTCGCCTGCGAAAAACACAAACTTCTCTCCTCTCGTCTCTGGACTTATTGTTCCAAACCGCAAATCTTCTTGGGAAAAATAAACAAAAAGTAAAGGATTTCACTGCCTCTGCCTTGGGGAAAGTTCCCCCTCTCTGTCTCCCTCTTTGCTCTGTCATCCACTGTCAGCTTTCACATCCAGCTACGACTTCTCCATCCCAGAGCTCCATCAGCTCGGCTGCAGCATAACATCACAACACAAGATGGTAGAGTCGATCTATATGTGCGATTCAATAGATCTGTGACCTGTTTTCTGTGGGGGTTAGATTCCCTGACGTGCATACAGATGTGGAGGAGCAGAGACTTGTGGAATGACAGAAAGAAAAGCAGTGATTTGCAGTGACTGCTCAGACTCTTCTGTCAGCTGCCTTGGCTGCTCTGATCAACCAGCCTGTTAAAATACATTTCGTGTGTATCCATGGATATATAGAGAGACGTAATCCTTTAGGTCAACTTATAAAGGCGTATATCTATTTAAAAACAGGGGAATCAGCTGTGGAAAATCCTGGAACTGTAAACAAGTGAGCAAACAGGTGAGAAAATTTCTCACTTTTCTTTCCCGAAATTGCATTTCTTCCACTTTAAATTCTTTTCTCCTCCACACAACGTAATAAACAAGCATCACAACCAGCAACTCCTGAATTTCTACGAAAATCGTACACCAAAGTGACACTGCTGCAATCTGATTCCCAAAATCAGGATGAAAGACAGGCAGAAAGAGGCAGACACAGGCGTGCAGACTCACCGTGAATCAAAGCAGAGAATCCAGAGAGGAGCAGTGCCACCGAGTGCCACATTCTGATGGGTGAGGAGCAGGAGAAGAAGAGGAGGAAGAAAAGAAGAAGAGGAGAAGCTTTGGACTGTAGAAGGAAGAGGAGGAAGAAGAAGAGGAGGAGGGGAAGAGGAGGAGAGGAGAGGGAGGACAGAGTCAGGAAGCTGCTGGAAATCCCCCCGTCTGCATCCAGTCAGCATCAGAGGGAAGGGAGAGTGAGCGTGTGCTGAGAGGAGAAGGGAGCTGAGTGAGGAGGAAGAGGAGGAGATGGTGCCCTCTCTCTCTCTCTTTCTCACTGTGTCCCTGTCTCTCTGGGAGGTGGGACTAAAATGGAAAGAGAAAAATGTCAAGGATGGAGGTGAAAGGGCTGAAGAAGATAAGGCAGGAGGTAGAGGAAGGAGGGTTTAATTGGTCTGGCAGCTCAGGTGGAATTTTCTGAAAAATAATATAAGAACGATTCAGACAAAGATGATGCTGACTATGGTGAATGTTCTTAGCCCTGATGAGAATTGGCTCGAAAAAAAAAGGTAAAAGTGATGAGGGTGAGAAATTTGAATGGAAAAAGTGGAAAAAGTAGGCTTACAAAAAAAAAGGAAAATTTGACACACTGCTGCTTCCCCTCATATCTGTGCAAATAAACCTCAAATTAGTACATTGATAAAAAAAGAATCACAACCCTGATTCCTAAATTTCTCTCCTTGGGTTGATTTCTTCTTACTTGCTTTGTTTTTCACTCTCCCCCCGTCTGCCAGTGTGTGCGTAAAGGCTGGTTAACGTGCTGCACAACATATGTTAAATATATGTCAAACCTGGACACATACAGCTAGTCTGGAGCTGTGTGTGCGTGTGTGTCTGCAGATGTGTGTGTGTTTGAGCTCTGCAAGGGGGTGGGCTTTGAATCATGGCGGCAGACGGACTCCAGTTTAATTGAGAAAGTGCTGGGCTCTGCAGGAGGGCAGCGGGAATGTGCATAGTTAAACTCTACTCCTCATTTGTCCTCACGAAATGCTGATGCAAGGGCAGAGGCAGCGAGAAACCGTAAGACTGAAAGAAGAGCGGAGGAAGAGGAGGAGGAGGGGAGGAGGAAGAAGAAAGAGTTGGACTGTATAATAGATTACCCTATTACTTCTACTGCCCTTCGGAATTACCCCTCTCCGAGGCAGCCTGTCACACATCCCGAGCAATCCCGGAGCTGCGCATTCACGCTCGGCTGCACACAGGCTGGAGAGTGGCCCTTGGAGGCTGAGAAGAAGGATGGCCAAGTCACCGGTTCAACCAGATAAAACTGCACCAAGCGTGGAGCGAGGACGTACAATGTGCTCCGGTAATGTATCATCAGGAGGAAGAGCATCCTGTTGCTGCCTCTGCTGCATCCATGCAATTCTGCTGCTCTAATGTGTGCACATTGACTGTGAGTTCATCTTCACAAAAATAAAAATAAATAAAAGCCCCTCGTGCTGTTATGCACCAAGCACTTGTGTGACACAGTGCCAAAACCAAATTCATTACGCCTCATAAAAATGCAGATTAAAGGCACTGAGGCGTGGGTGACATCTGGTGGTTTGTTGCCCAACTGCAGCTCAGCCACACTGGGACTTTTATTTTGAAGGGACCATACTGGCGTTACGTTAATTAAGAAGTGAGTGAATGAATCGAGAAGATTACAGAAGCTAATGCTTTAATGAGTGAGCTAATTGGGAAACAATACAGATAGATGAATAAGAAGAAAAGAAGCCATATCAGTGATAAAAGTGGGAGAGAATGAGGTTTTTGGACACAGTGCCAACAATAGTAAGTGAATAGACTGCCTGTACAGTAGTTTTTACATCCTGGTTTTAATAGCTCAGCAGCTGTCGCCGCCATCTCTTTGACCTGGCAGCTTCCCTCTCTCTGTGCTAAACGCTGGAAATCGGCTCTGACAATGCTGCCATCAGCCATGAGTGCTGCTGTGCTGTGTGTTTTTAATTACTCTGCTGATTGGATTAAGACTTCTCCACCGCTGACACGTCCCCTCCACTTAATTCTGTGTTATCGACATACATCCACTCGCCTGTAACGCGATGTCTGATTTGTCAGGCAGGATGAGTGAGGGAAGTTTTCACTCATTAAGACGTTTCTCTGACTATGGCAGAATTGGAGAAAAGAACACTGTTCACCCGTTAAATACCATAGTGTCAAAAGAGAGCCGCGTACAAGCACCTTTTTTGTCCTTCCTATCCTGTCAAACTTACTCTTTTCATTACCCAGAATATATTTCCATTTGTGAAAAGTTAGGTCAGCAAACTTTTGGACACTTGCAAGCTCTAAATATCAGTTTTCATACGATTGCGGATACAGCTTGGAGACAGTTAGCCAAGCTCAGTTAGCTAGCTTAACGGCAGCATCCGGTCGTGGGGAATGGCGCCTAAATGAACTGCTATTCTTCGAGTCTGTTGAGGCTGGTTTTACAAGGCCAAAAACTGCATACCAAGCCAAAATAAAGAAGTTTTAACAGCATTAAAACATTTACAGCCTGGTACAAAAATGACTTACGGCTGGAAAGCTCATTTCTCCAATGGAACACACTGTGGTAGGCGAATTTTCTGTAGCTGTTAGCTGGAGCTTCAATTCGTGGCCGACTATTTGCTTCAAAACGCTATTATTAGAAACAGACAGGTGACGTCACGGATACAGTGTGTTATACAGTCCATGGATTTAAGATATTGAGAGGCCATGAGGAGATGGTAAGTCTAGCAAAGCCTAGCCTAGCAACCTAGCTTACCAGTGAGTCTAGCCACTTGTGTAAATAACTCCCCTAACTACTTCACAAAGTTATACAATTCACAGAAAGGCACATTTGAAAGATCATTTATCATCATTCCACAGCTAATCTTTTAAAATTGGGTTGTGCATTGTGTCGGACAATGTTTAGCCTGGTGTTGAGACTAAAAGTAGTTTCTAGTTGTCTTCAGCTCACAGCTCCATGCCAGGTAGAAAGTTTGTGTATAAGTGAACTCCAAAAGTGGCAGAAGGTTAACATAATTATCACATTGACAAAAAAGTTATTCATCTCTGAACCTCAGAAAATAATAATTTAAAAAATATATATATATATGCTGTATATGTAATAGTTGAAGATATGAAGGCCTTTCAGTCTTCTGTTTAGCATAAATATGGTCTGTATTGATACCTTCCATTATCTATCTATCTATCTATCTATCTATCTATCTATCTATCTATCTATCTATCTATCTATCTATCTATCTTTGTTGATGTTTTTGTAATAAAAATACAGTATGACTTTTCACTGAGAATAAGCAGGTTTCAGAAAGACTTAAGAGTGGCACCAATTTTCTCCACTCACTCTTGGCAAGGAAGCAAATAGGTCTCTATCCAAAATGTTTCTTAGCCCAGTAATAACCTTTGACCTTTACAACACAAAATGATTACTTACTTCTGCTGGGGGTCTAATGGGACTACTTTATCTTTTTACCACTGTTTCCCTACAAGTTGTACCGAAGCCATTAAAATCCTGACCAGATGATCAACTGGCACCCACTAAAGATTCAGGGCATGCGGCAGATTTGCCATTTACCAGCCAGAGCAATTAGTGGACTCAACATCTCCAAGTTTAATTTCACTTTCTTAGCAGCCAAAGGATGATTTGTAACGAGAGAGTCCAAATTGAAGACCTGCTGGAGACTGGCCATCGGGGTAAGACGAATTGACATACTTAGCTTCTGGCTATAGCAGTTGGGATTTATAAGCACTTGGCCGGGGGCTTGAATTAATTTGAAGCTTTGCAGATGTGCATATATTCTATCAGCGTCTTGTTGGTGAAAGGTCAACATCATTTGAAAACATTTGAGGTCTCTATCATCACAGCCGAGGGAGTACATTTGCTCTACCTTGGCAAACTAAATAGTCATATTTGTAAGATGTTGTCTGCAAAGATGTGTGAAGTCATACGTATTTATCAGAATTATATCTACAAGGATTTAATGCTGACAGTTACGCACTGAGGCACAGACAGTTGGGAGTTTCCTGTCTGCAGGATGTCAAAAACAACAAACAAATCCAGACAGCAGCATCTGGCAGAGTCTCAGAGTACAGCAGAGCAGTTTGAGAATAATTAGTATATTTTGCATCTGGAGGGACGTTCAGAAAGCAGTCTGCTCAGACTAACAGTATGTTTATTCTCTCCAAACTGTGCACAGTCACAGCCCTCCTTCTGCCGCTCTCTCTTTAAATACATGTTGTCTTCAGATTAGATAAGACCGCTCTTTATCCAGCTACTATCCGGATCTACCGGCCTCACCACCCTTTCTCTTCATGTCTCTCTGTTTGGAAGGGGCTTTATTATCTGCAGACCCATCTGTCACTGGGATTTAGATAAATAAATGATGCTGAATGTCATTGTTATGACTTTAATGCTTAATACTCCACCTCACTCGGTGCATATTGTTTGCTTAAGGGGTGACACATTTGATGTTTCATAAGCTTATAAGTATCAGATCTGTGTCTCGCTTGATTAATCTGCAACTCTAATCTGATGAACTAATACGGAGGACCTTTTATCTCTTATAAAGATGAGACTTATTTATATAAAACAAGTTTTATAACCCTCTTGTAGATCCTCCATAATGATAGTAACCCAGGTGAATGAAAGGTAAAATAAAATAAAATCTTCCAGGCTGATTTTTGCCGCCTATGTCTGTGCCCTCATATCTCTTATAGGAAGGAGGAAATCTCCAAATCCCAACAAAAAAAAAACCCTCTTGACACATGACTCCCAGATGATTCTTTGCCTGGATCCATGCAACATCTGCAACTTAAAGTATTTGCAGCATTAAGCCTCTCCAGCTTGGAGGAGGACATCCTGATGCTTGGCGATCTCACAGCAAGAACCACAAATAAACAAGGGACCCATGTCGGGAGGATGTAATAGATATCCAGGAGTGTTTTCCTCATATGTCGTCATATTCAGGAGTTCATAACCTCTGCTTGGATGTATGGGAGGGGCCGTATGATGCTGAGGTTGGTAATGGATTGCTGGAAGTTTGTACACGCAGAACGAGGATGAATATTTTTTGACGGAGCGCGTCAAGGCTCATGGGCTTGACAGCTGGATTAGATTTCACCTAAAATTTTTAAGTTTTTTTTCAATGAAGGTGGTGTGATTGAGTCCCATCTGTCACGTGATTCTATTTGGAGGATCTTTTTATGATGCAAGCAGATGTGACCTTCAGGGACCATAAGGAGATTGAACTCTTAAACACGGCAGATTTAAACGATTTGGCATCGGAGTGAAGGCCTTTTTTTTTCCCCTTCCGATAGACTGAAAACCTAACGTCAAAGGTAAGAATGAGAAAAATCAACACATGGATAGAAGATTTCAACATATTTGTGTCTAGGTTCAAAATTTAAGCCAACTTTTGATTAGATTGTAATTGTGCAAGTGATTGTAAGAGATCATTTTTTTTGCTTTTCAGATTTTCATATTGACAGTCTTATGCAAAAGAATATCAGTTAATTAAATTAGTGAACATAAAAAGGTAAATTTTGTCTTTCTTTCTCCCTCCCTCTCTCAATAAGACTTGGAGCATTATTTCACCATGGAGCACTCCCCCTCTATGAACTTGTCTGTGGTGGACGGAGACGATGTGGAAGACCACCACCCTCTCCTCCCGCAGAGGATGCTCCCTGCTCCTCAAGCCTGCTCTCCACAATGTGGCATCCATCAAAACCTCCAAACGCCCATCAACCAGACTATATGGCTGGACAGGACACAGGCCATGGCCACTACACCTTTGTACAACGGCCACCTGTACGTTACATGTTCCCCTCACTCCAGCAGACACGGAGGCAAAGGAAAAGAGAAGAAAAGATCAGGAAAGAGTAAACTGAATCAAACACACGCTCAGCACAATCACAAGTGTAAGGGCAGGAAAACTGTTATAATGCAGGAGGATGTCACCTCGTTTACAGGCATGTCTCCCTGTGGGTCCCCGTTTAAAGAGATCTGCAGGTCACACCTGGACATTAAAGATGAGAGCAGAGGGCGCCGCAAATCAGGCAGTGTTTCTTTAGAGATGCATGACTGGCAGACCCTCCCAGAGATTATCATCACCAGCAAAGACGACGAGCTTCAGCCTCTTGAGGAGACGGCCCAGTATCCCCAGGACCAGCAGGAGGCTAAAGGCCTGCTGCCCAGAGCAGAGAGGCCTAGAGCAGAGAGCCCCAGCCCCCCACCCAGCCCGAAAAATAAGTCGGACAGTAAGGACAAGATCCACAACATCGGCTGGAGGCTGCTGCACAGGAGGGCTCTGTTTTTGAGGAGGCAGCGGCTGAACGATTGCGCCCTGGCCGTGGGGATATTTGGGATGTTGATGATGGTGATGGAGACAGAGCTTTCCTGGAGCGTGTACAGTAAGGTCAGAAAGAGAGGCTGAAAGGGTGAAATATCTATATGTTATCATAGGATTTGTGGTTTCAGCTTCCAGGATAAGACAATCCATCAGTAGCCCTTCATAAATAACCTAGACCTACTGGGAATCTGGAAAATGCACAGCACTCCCATTGTCATTCTTACATCATTCAAGTGGATTATCTATATATGTGTGTGATTATAAGGTTACATAGGACCGCTGATGTCATAATATATGCCGAGCTTTGTAATCGTTGAGAAGGATGTTTGTGTGGTTTTGTGTCACAGAGCTCCGTCTACTCCCTCGCGTTCAAGTCAGTCATCAGTTTGTCCACCATCATCCTGCTGGGACTCATCATAGCCTACCACTACTGTGAGGTGCAGGTAATTTAACTCTCATAATGTCCTCTGTGGAAATCTCTCAGATTAAGTTTCTTTTGAATCTTTTGGCTTTGAAGTGACTCCACAGGGAACTGGAAATGGTGCCACTGAAGGGAGGGGAGCTTTCTGGATCAGTGGACGGAAATCTTTTAGTCTCTTATGGTTGAAAAAGTCAGGGTAGCATGAGCAGTTCAGCCTGAGAGATGTTTTCCTCTCCTCTGTTAGAAAGTTTTTGATGGAAAAGAAATAAAAAGAATATATAAATGAAAAAAACATACTCAGCTAATTTCACATCCTCACCGTACAACATTTTTCTACCCTTCATTGGTTTCAGAGGCGAAACCTTTTTAAATCAAACTGTCTCTGATGCCACACTTTTGTCTCTCTTGTTGAAAACTTGCCAACTGGTCACCTGACCACTAGCAGTCAAGCTGAGGATTCAGTTAATGTAACACAAGCACAGACTGTTGTAGCTCCAAGCTATAAGTCTGTAAGCATAGTTATGGAGCACATTACAGAGGCTGCTTTAGGGCCTGTGTCCACTAACAGCATTTCTTGCATTGGCAGCACCTGCTTTCTGTACTAATCTTTGTGCAGTTCAGTGTTTTGATATTTCATGCTCTAAGTAGAAAAATTCTCTAAGCATCAGCCTTCAATTGCAGTTGTTGCACTCACAGAGCTTTGAGCTACACAGAGTCCATTCAAAAACAGTCACACATTCATCAGTATCACTTTTCTATCACCTACCAATCAAAATCAAGACATAGTAGGATTTTAATATCAACTTAAACAGCAATGGCAGAGGTCTACTTAGAGGAAAACTAACCACACTTATTTTTGGACTAGCCATCACAATTGGTAAATTTCTAGGTTAAGGGCTGCTGGAAATGCTATGATACAATTTAAATCAACTCTTTTTCTTTTTTACCTCAAACTTGTAAAATCCTATTGAATAGATTGCTGAAATGATTGTAGTAAATTTTATTAGAGCTTATTAGCAATAAGGTATCATTATCGTATCCTTATCTACAACATTTTTACTGATGTTTACTTTACAGTAATATAACTGAAATTCAATTTACAGTGTTATTTCTGTGTTTTGATTTAAAGTAGCATAACTGTTTTTAACCCTTTAGAGGCTCTGTTCAATTGTTTGGTAGAGCACATTTTGAGTCCTTGAAATATGCTGAACCAAATTACACCTGAGCGGGTCATCTCTACATTTTAAAAATATTTATTTTTAATTTATTTATTCTTTTTTTTTTTTATATATATATATATATTTCAAAATTGAAAAAAAATGTACAATGGTTTTCTTTTATTCTTGGACTTAACATTAGATGGTTAAATGTTTATTTTACAGTATAATTACTGTATTTCAATTTTCAGTATGATTACTGAATTTTAATTTACATTATTATTGCAGTTTTTCCTTTGCTATAACAGTAATATACAAAAAAGACCTTTCCCACTAAGTCACTGCAGATATTAGGGTAAAATACTGTAAAGATTATAAAAACTACAGTGACAGAGCATTTTGAAAACAGACTTAAAGGTTGTTACTTAGGAAGGCAAAAAGGCCTCAGAAAAGCTTTTCAACCTTCTGTCAACAAGCACTGAAAAAAAGACTCTTGGAATTTAAAGTGACAGGTTAAGTTAGTGTAGTAAAACGCTGCTTGTGGAAACAGGCCCTGACATGCTCTCAGCACTCTCTTCTGCACAGTTTGGACACCACCAAATATCTAACACCAGAAGTGGACGACACAATTAGTTTGCATCATGCGAATGTTGTTCTTGTAAGAGGATGTCATCATCTTGCTGCAAAACAATTCTACCTGAGTCCAAAAAAAGTAATCTAACCTTACCTATCTCTACAAGAATAACTGACTGAAGCTCTACATTTTACCTCAACAGCCACCATACTGAGATCATGTGAATTACTCTTTCTAAAATCATCATCAGTGATTGTCTCTGTTATATGTCAAGTCTTACATAACACTTGGTGGATATCAATGTCACCCTTTTAAACTAAGTCACTAATACTGTTTTATTGACCTCTTTTCACCTCTTTATAGCTCTACGTTCATGACATCGGGGCAGAAGATTGGCGGATTGCAATGACAACGGAGCGTGTGGCCCTGATCGCCCTGGAGCTGGCAGTGGTGGCCATCCACCCCTACCCGGTCGGTTTGATGGCCTACTTTGAACAGACTCTCCGCCACATCACGCCGCGCCTCTCGCTGTCAGAGACCGAGCTGGAGATTGTGCTGGCCCTGCCCATGTTCCTGCGACTCTACCTGCTCGGCCGCGCCATGATGCTGCACAGCCGCCTCTTCACGGACACAGCTTCACGCAGCATTGGAGCACTCAACAAGGTGGGAGGTCATCCTTATAAAGTCTGGCTTTGGGTTTAACGGGTTGGACAGGAATGTGTCGAGCTCATTCAGCACTTTAAAAAAAGATGAGTGAAATGTAAGCCTGTAAGTTAGTTTCAGGCAGTGATTTGAGCAAGACTTCCTCTATAAACATTTCATGCTCATCTGTTTATGTTTCGTTGTCTAGGTGGGCCGAGAGTTCTGTAAAGGTGTGACACTTGAGGTGTGACTATCACAGTTTTGCTCTCTGATTCCCAGTGGTTTCGCATGCTGATTATGTCCCTCTGCTGGCTCTCCTCTGCTTGTCTGCTTTCTTATCCACAGTCGATAATATCCGTGCGGCTAATCCCTTCCCCTATGAGCGCTGTTTAAGAGTGACAAAAATGACCTTTGCCTCCCTGCTGCAATGCCAAACCTACTATCCATGTATCAAGCCAGATTGAGAACGAGTTTTCTTATCCCTCGTGTCCTCTACATTATATAATCGTAATCTGACAGGTGCTATCCCAAATATACCGGCTAAGCAGGCCTGGACTGTTTCCATTATACCATACATATGCTTTCTTTGTGATCTTTAGATTCACTTCAACACCCGGTTTGTGGGGAAAACACTTATGACCACGTACCCTGGGACAGTGCTGATGATTTTCAGCGTCTCTCTGTGGATTGTTGCAGCGTGGGGCTTACATGTGTGTGAAAGGTATGGAAAAACTTCCTTGGGAATTTAAGCTCAGAGATACTGAGATTTTCTGAGTTTCGTTGCCGTCAACTTAAATTATTATTTCTAAAATTTCCTGGGAAATTTTACAAATGTTCTCTTTTTTGTTTTTTGCTTGTTAAATTGTCAACTTGGTTTAAATATATTGTATCAGACATGTTTGCATGCAAGTCTGCTTATAACAAACCAACATATTTGGTATTTACAGATGTATATGACCAGGCAAATGCAGCCAATATAAATTCCCCCAAGTTCCCATTAATTCCTGTTAATTTCTGAAAATCCCCATGGGAAGTTTCCAACTTTGAAAGTTCACAGAATTTTGCAACAACAGACAAAATTATCATTGAAAACAAACTATTATATTATTGAAATTAAATTGCTGCTCTCATGAAATCAACCACACATTTTTCTCAGGAAATCATTGATCATTTTCAAGAAGTTGCAGTAAGAATAACATCTTTTGACCTAGCGGTGTAGGTTGTACCCCATGAGGTTCACCCTCGAGCAGGTCCAGCCTGTGGCCCGTTTCCTGCATGTCATTCCCTGATTAAATGCATTTAATGCCCCCAAAATAACTCAAAAAGAATAACATCTGAATTGTCACTCATTCATTTAAAATAAGTATTTTCTGCATTAAAAGAATGCATGTTTACTGAAAAAGTTGCCAAGACTGCCCAATTTGTCAAATGTGATACAAAGAATATATCATAACCAAAATGGTCTTGTACAATTGATTTTGTAATAAGGGTTAATAGACATCTCAGTTCCAGAAAAAAAAATTCTAGCTATTTTTTGGTGCATCAGGCTTTAGAGGGTTAAAGAGTCATGTTTGCATGTCGGGGGTAGGTGTCAGGTCAGATAAGTCAAAACACACTGCAGAGTTGACCTTTATTACATATTTTATTGAAGCTTTCATCTGAAGTTAGAAAATAATCAAGAGATTAAATGTACATGTTTGCCCACAGGGGGCACCAAAAATGACACAGACCTAAAGTTCCTCACAGTAGCTTTAATTTTTGCACTTATTCATGTATTTTGGAACATTTATGTTATTGCTCACCCCTTTTATATATTTTTTTTATTTTTTTTAATGTGGTTCCTGCTTCAACAACCTAAGCACATCTGTATTTTTCAACATCAAGAAGAAAATGTGCCTTTTTTACTCCTTCAGACATCACAACTACAGGGATCTGAGCAGCAACTACATGGAAGCTCTGTGGATGGTCTCTGTCACCTTCCTCTCCATCGGTTACGGAGACGTGGTGCCTCACACCTACTGCGGCCGCAGCATCTGCCTCCTCACCGGGATCATGGTGAGGCGGAGAGGTGTTATTCACTGTTTCCTCTGAGGAAGATTTTTTTGACTGATGGTGTCTGATCGTGACTCTTACAGGGAGCAGGCTGCACAGTCCTGGTGGTGGCTGTTGTTGCCAGGAAGCTCGAGCTGACCAGGGCAGAGAAACACGTTCACAACTTCATGATGGACTCACACATCACAAAAAGGGTGAAAACAAATATCTCACTCAGAGTTTTTTGCAGAATAATCAAGCAGCAATACTTAATTAATTATTTTCTGAAAAAAAGATAAAACAGAGAAATTTATATCCACATGAGCAGGTTTCTTCTACTTCCTCTATATCTCAGGACAAAACAAGTTCAGACAAGTTTTACTACTTTATGTCCCTGTAGTTCATCATGAGCAGTAAATAACTTTTATCTCTAGGTTATGTGTATAAGCATAAAATAAGTCTGTCTGGATGATTTTCTACATCCCTTCACTAGATAAAAATTGCAGCAGCAAATGTGCTGAGAGAGACTTGGCTGATCTACAAACACACTAAGCTGTCAAGAGAAAGAGACCACACCAGAGTCCGCATGCACCAGAGGAAGCTGCTGCTGGCCATCCACCAGTAAGACACTCAGCTCTCTTATAAAGATGTTTGTGCACAGGGCGGAGTGATAAGAGCCAGTTTCTCACTTCATTTCTTAATATTCTCACTGTGATCAGAGTAAACTGTTTGTTAATCAAGGTTTGATATCAGAATGAAAAGCACTGGTACCTCATGCAACATCCCTCAGAACATATTATATGTTTTAAATGATCCACTCACATTTCAAATAGAGAATCAAATTTTGATTAGTCAGACAACGGAAGAGTTTGATTATACATAGTTAATCTGTTTCCAATCAGTCTTTGAGGGTGCAGTGACAAGCTGTGTTCAAAGACTGTTTTTTTTCAAAGTAAATTTGAGCCCATGCAGTGACTTCCACTACACTACTTAGTCATAACTGTTTTTAAGGCCTGCAAATCACAGCCATCCAGCCTCGTTGCTTTTTTTTCAGAGATTTCCCCACATCCTCTAAATCAGGGGCCCCCAAACTTTTTCCCATCTGGGCCAAACAACTTTTCCCTTCTCTAATGGGGTCCAGGGTCGCAGAGGTGTCCAAACGTAAATATTTATTGTTCCCCAGAAAGCCACACATAACCACATATTAATAACCCTTTCTGGGGTCTCGAGAAGAAAAAAAAAATCAGAAGATAAATAATAACTCTATTAATGAAATATATAACACTATTCATAAAACAAATAACTAAATAACCCTTTTCAGGTTTTTCACAGAAAAAAAGACCATGAAACATTAACTTTCTTGTAAACACCACTGTTTGCAGCTATCTCTCATTAACTTCACTGTGAAAACCAGAAAGCAAGCAGGCTAAGAAACCGAACTAAGTGATACAACACCTACCAGCACAATACTTTTCACTACCCGTATGGTTGTATAACAGGATATTTTTTTAAGGGAGGGTTTCAGACAGGGCACAAACTGCAGAAGGGTGGAATAGAAAGTTACGTTCTATGCATGTTTAAGTCTCCATCACGTGGCCAGACTGAAAAAAAAAAAAAAAAGTCATAATGCGCCTCCGGGCCATAGTTTGGGGACCACTGCTCTCAATCTTTTAAAGATCTTGCTCAGTATGGACACCCTGTCATTACATCAAAGGGACCATTTGAAGAAATGGACGTTTCATTGGAAGAATTGAGACTGAGGGAACAGCTGTTATCACTAGTCACTCATCGAAGATTAAAAAAAGAAAGGGGAAGTTTTGGGAAGTATCTTTGAGCAGGGTAAATGTGTGTAGTGTTTCTGAGCACACAGTATAAGACCTCAAAAATATCAACACACAGCAGGTGCTGTGTGATGGTGGGTCTACTGCTGTTAAATGAAATGCTCTGTTGAGGCGTTAAGCTGGCTCATGTCTTTACTTCTAGGAGACTCAGCTTCTCTGGGATGACCTTTTTTAAACCCACTCATGTTGCTTACCTTTTGAAACTCAAAATATAAGACAATACAAATAAACTCCTGATAGGATCAGAAAAACGAGTTTCTTGAAATTACAAAAATGTCTCAACACAAAAAAGTAAAGAAGTAAATTTTCACCCCATTGGCATTTTACTTTTTACAAGAAATTTAGGATTAATGAAACATTTTCTGGACTTGTTATGAAACGTAGCTCATATTAGGTCTTATTTTTTTTTCTTTGTTAGACAAACACTTGCTCAGATTTCAGGTTTTGTAGTGCAAGTATCAGGTCAGGTCAGGAGCTTCTTGCTTCTTGAATTCCTCAAACGGGGGAGGGGTGAACAAAAGGAGCATTTCAGTCAAGAGCCTGATCACCAGACATCCCTGATTATTCCCATTTCTGCACCTTAAAACTGTTTTTCTTGTGCACATGTTGCAACTTGAGATCAACTTTCTTCAAAAAAATTAAAATGTTTTTAGAGGCTGATTACATATTGTGATTTGTGTAAGGGAGCATTTTCTTACCACTGAGGATTTATTGATTTGGTTTCAAGCCTTTAGTGCTCCTTCATTTACAATGTGCAATGCACTGAGGATTTGTTTTCATGGATTAGCTCAAATTCAGCATCATCTGATAAGAACCATGGAAAATGAGCCATTTAAAATTAGAAAATCAGCCTTTCTCTTTTTCATAATGCTTCAAAGCAGCCAAATCAATTTAAAGCTGTTGATAGGCTTATGTGTTACAGGTCATTGTTTGTTTTCATCTACAGGCTGAGGAGGGTGAAGATGGAAAAGCGAACGCTTGCAGATCAAGCCAACACACTTGTGGACCTCTGCAAAGTTAGAGAGGCAAGTAAAGGCATCATTTAACACCTTTGATTCTGCCAGCATTTCAACAAAGTGGCATCAAAAATTCCCTGACGCCTTTTTGTGTCTCTGTTTACAAACGCAGATGCAGACCCTGATGTATGACGTGCTGTATGAGGTCCAGGGCTGCAGGGGGGAGCTAGACTCGCACATCCTCAGCCTGGAGAAGCACGTAGAGGAGTTGAGGGACGGCTTCAGGAGCCTGATGCCGCTCCTGTCCAGTACTCTGTCCACGCAGAACTCCTCCATCCGACACCTGCTCAGGGAGCGGGAGACCAAGACAGAGGCAGCTGCTGCTGCTGCCAGTGTGGACAGGTAGAGGGGGGAGGAGGGAAATGGGATTCTCAGGAAGAGGAGTTGGTTCAAAATGCAGTAAATCCAATTAAATGAGACATTTTCTTACAAGTGTGGAGTCTGAACACTGTACAGAGGTTATATTCATGTCTTTAAATGTAGATAGCACAATTTTCTATAGCTGAAATACCATTGATTCAGTCAGAGAATTCATCATTTGAAAGGATACAGATGTAATTTTTGCTCGGTAGAGAAAAGTGGAACGTCTTCAACCCTTTTATGAGAAACTTGAACATTTGATTTGTTGATTTCATCTTGAGTTCATAAAATTTAACCTTCCATGAGCCCACATGAATACAAGAAACAATTTGCCTAACATAATACCTGCAAATCAATCATTAATACACCCTGGTACACAAACTAAACCTAGTTCTGAGACTATAAGTTTTTAATGACTGTTTCCTCTCCTCTCAACCCTACTACCTGTTAAAAACAAACCATTTCTGATAATGTTGTAAAACTACATGAATTCAACATGTTTGGTTTTTAAGCGTGACCCCATCCTACGGAGCAACAATGCTTTACTTATCTCATAATAAAACCATCTGGCCACTTCCTTTGTGTGTTATGTCTGACAGATCTTTACTGAATACAAGAAGTGAAGGATAAATAGACCCACACACAGCTTATTTAGCCAAAACAATATTTATTAAGAGAGACAGGGTTGGAGGGTGGAGTTACAGCATCATCTTATCCGCCGACATCAACAGTGCAAATCCATCTGCTGTCCTGCTCGCCTTCAAGGTCCCGTCTCAGATCAGATCACCATACCGAGGGCAGAAGACGCTGATATCAACCGGTCCATCCCCTCCTCTCCCCTTCAGCTCCGGGGAAGGCTGCTAGTGCTGCTTCCTCCTGAATGAGCACCCTGCCAGAGGAGACAATGACAGTCAGAGAGCTGCTGACAAAGGACGAGGCTTACAGTTACAGAAATACTGCAGGCGCGGCACTCGGCTATTGTCCTGACACAAAGCTTTGTCCTCCACTGTGGGAGTGGTTCAACATCTTACACTGACTTTAATTCACTGTACAAGGAAAACAGAGAGACCTGACAAATTAAAAATCTGACAAATGTGGCGATCAAATGAGCTTCACGAGAGGACGTGTTCTCAGCCTTCGAAAGGGGGGAGCCAGTGGTCTAGCTCAACCCTTCTGCAAACCGAGGTCAATCTGGCACTGGAATGAGATTGGAAGACCATGAAAAAGGTAATCCAGTCACTTGGCAGTGCGGGGGATAAAATTTGTAGCCTTGAGAACACAGCAAAAGTAGTATTTGTTGGGTGTTACATGTTTGGTAAGATAATCAACTAACAATGGTTCAATAAGTCTGTTTCTAACCATTGTTCCTTTGAAGCTATCGGATGGATGTGCTGAAGACTTTCTAGTAATAGGCTTCAAATGTAACAGAGCAACTTCAGTTTGATACCTAGAGTGGAGTTCTCATGGAGGTATTCCAAAGCAGTAAAAGCACACATTTGAGGGATTCAAGAGCACAAAAAGCAACCCTTAAAATGGTAGATTCAGCCTTTAAATATGACCTTTATCGGCCGTGTTCCAATGTAATGAAAAACACCATTGGTGATACTCTTCATCTCAATCTGGGTTTCATTTGAATGCACATCTAGGACCTCAGAGACCCATGTATCGATAGCTGAACGTAGATTAATGCAAGTAAATACTGACCCTCTGTGAGACGTGCTTTGCCTCCAGTGGGCTGACACAGGACTGTTGAACAGCCGACACACAGCACCACTGTCTGAGCATGGCTGAACACTGTCGTGATCTTGTAGCATCCTGGGGGAAGACAAAAGAGTCCATTAGATACGTGTGTTCTCTGAAAGAGAGGCCAGTCTGGAGAGCCATCCTTGTCGATGGGATTTTGTACAGTATAACAGCAGTACCTGGACACTTCACATCCATGAAGTAAGAGTTTGGACTCTGGACTAGACGCTTCTTCTTGTGCCTCCTCTTTTCCTCCTCGGGGGATGGGTGCAACAAGTCTTTTGCGAGCTGTGAAAAGAAGAGGAAATAAAAACATGAACTTTGAGATGATACATCGCAGAATGCTAACGAATGAGTGCTAGGTGTGCCTTCATACGCAGGAGATACTTTAACGAAAACATCACTATTGCTTTAAGTCGTTAACTTCTTATTTTCCTTTGTGCAAAAACAGCTAGCTCTAGCTTTTTTCGCTAGCATCGACTTCTTATCAGCTCCTGTCTGCCTGAGGTAAGGCTCCTCGACAGGCCTACATTTTTGGATTAGGTAACTGCGCATTTCGTCAGCTGTGGGGAATTTTTCGCGTTAAAGTGGTCGGATTGTAACGCTATCTGCTATCATTTTAAAATA
This sequence comes from Halichoeres trimaculatus, assembly GCF_033239565.1. Lineage (NCBI taxonomy): Eukaryota > Metazoa > Chordata > Actinopteri > Labriformes > Labridae > Halichoeres > Halichoeres trimaculatus. The sequence continues at coordinate 11,454,316 of NW_027437192.1, forward strand.
TCACAGCAAAAAACGCAATTGTGTTCCATTTTTTCGTAGGTGCTCCCTCTGATCCGCCGTTCAACTGGCTCCATGTTTGCGGTGTGCGCGCAGCCATCTTGTGTCACAACGCGCTCGCAATGCGCTCAAATGTGAACAAAAATGTTTAAATTGAGCCTCAAAATCAGCAAAATCCGCCCACAGCTGACTCAAGTAGAATCGATTATGTTTAATGAAAGCATAGAGTCGCGTGATGCTTCTATCGGACTCGATTAAAAGGTAAAACCGTCATTTGACAAAGGCCCCTGGATACTCACTGGCATGTTGGCGAGGAAATAGCCGCTGCCGAAAAGGAGGCATTACCGGAAGCAGGGGGTTCATATCGGTTGTTCCTTTGAGTAAGAGCCGGATATGACGAATGCTGCACTAACTGGTGGCCATATTGGTGAGGTCAGGAGTCCATCGTGCTCCTTCCAAAAGGCGAAGTTTTACATCTATTATCCTTTATTAATCAGCTGTTGATTATTTTCCCGAATGCTTGGCTATTTATGGAAGCCAATTTCTTCCAGTTAAAAAAAGTGATTAAAAAAATTAATTTAAATTTAAAAAAAAAAGAAAGTCGAAATAATTACTTAGAATTTCAGAAAAAAATACTCAGTATCTCATTATTAGATAAACTTATGGTATCAGAAATAAGTTAAACAAAATAAATAAATGGATATAAAAACATGTTTCAAATAAATACACAATTGTGCCTTTTTTCTCAAAAAAATAAAATAAAATAAAATTACAAAAACACTATACTATCTCAAAAATTATATATCACATGAACTATTTTGGGGACAAATTGAAGCATTATACCAATAGGAGTTAATATATATATATATATATATATATATATATATATATATATATATATATATATATATATATATATATATATATATATATATATATATATATATACATATATATATATATATATATATATATATATATATATATATATATATATATATATATATATATATATATTATACATAGTATAATATGGAAATAAAAAAAATATGCATGAATAAGTTACAGCCACAGCTTTTGAAGAGGCTTTGGTATATTTTAACAGCTTTTGTTTTATGTCAGACTCGTTCCTTATTTTTGTCTGTAAAGAATGATGTCAATGTATGAGACAGGCACAATTTCAGGACATTTCTGTGGAACACTTCATTCAACTGAAGCCAATATCAAGCTTCAATAGCCCGAACATGAAAAATGAATTGGATACCTCCAAAGGTCATGACCATTTAAATATGAAATTCCTTTCTTTCACTGCAGTGTTGCAAAGAAATGAAGATTTCAACACCAAGAACAGCCATTACACTAAGAGGAAAGTAATACAAACACACAGGTTGAGGAATTTGGGGAAAACTGCTTCAGTTTGTCATAAATATATCAGTGAGTCACATTGGCTGATAACTGTAAAATATTATGAGCATGTTTAACATACAAAGGTATAAAATTAACCCAAGTCTTTTAAATTCTAAAGAGGAGGAAAACAAATTAATAGAACACTGAACAGACTCTGATGATCAGATGCTACCATTTAAATATATTTTTTATGATGTTGCATGAGCTGGAGCAGAGAAAAAAGTGTATGTGTTTGCTGTTTTGGAAAGTAAAAGTCTTTAGATGTGGCGATCCGTTTTCTGAGGTCTAAAGCCCCTGTCCCTCCTCTTCTTGAAGCTCAGTTGCTTTTTTCAAGTGGATCAGCAAGTTTCATCAGTTCCTGTATCTTTACATAAGACTCACAATCTGATGGGAAGTTGTTTCTCTGAAAGACATATCACAAAGCATTTATCTACTCACTGTAAATGTACATAAACTATAGATGTAATCAGACAGTTGTACTTCTATGGTTGGACTCAGATACACAAAGTTGTTTTATTTAAAAATGATGGAGGTCAAAATAAATCAGATGAACTCACTTGCAGGCAGAGACGGAGCAGGCCTTTGTCTCCTGCTTCACTCTGGATTTGTAGTAATTTCAAAAACAGGGGCAAGGACTTCTCTGTTATTCTGTTCCCTGCACAAACACACATAACAAACTTGATGTCTAAATCTTTGTTTTTTGAAGATTAATCTTATTTTTGTCTGCAGAGAATTGAGAAAAAAGCTAGTTAGCAGACACTGTATGAAGCAAAGAAAAAATAGGGATTTCATAAATGTGCATGACATTGCATGACACATTTACTAAATTGTGTATTTGTTTCTTCAACTAAATGAAATTTAGAGAGTAAGATTATTACATAAGCTTGTTTGAACATAAAGAAAAAAACATCAAATATAGTAACCCTTAAAAATGTTGACTTGTGCTAGAAAGGCCATAAAAACGGCATTCTGACTGTGAAAAACTTGTCCTAGCAACTATATTTACATTTTTAAAAAAGTATAAAAACGTAAAATAAAAACAAATATATATATATATATATATATATATATATATATATATATATATATATATATATATATATATATATATATATATATATATATATATATATATATATAAGCAGGAAAATTCAAAAGAACATGAAGAATATGCAAAATGTAAAAAAAATGTAAAAACAAACAAAAAAAAAAAGCTAAAAATGTGTGAAAACATCAAATGACACTAAAGAAGTGGGTTGAGTTCCAAAGTAGTAGCAGCAAAATTAACTCCATTTTTTTACAATGTTTAAATATTTAGTGAAACTTTCAGTTTTAATAGTCCTCTTTGTATTTAAGTTTAAATGACGTCACACCAACATTAAACTAAAATGCTTGATAACAGCAGTAACTAAATATGGTACCTAAGTTGACATATGGTAACAATCCTCCAGCAGCAGACACTTACCTGACAGATTAAGGGAGACGAGAGTCGTGTTTCCAGGCAGAAAAACTTCTCCATCCCTGCACTGCACTGATTGGTCCAGCAGAGGGTTCACTATCTCCTCTGCCTGCTTAGGGCGGAGCAGGAGAGACACAAAAAGATACTGCACCTCTAGAAGAAACAAAGTTACCATTATAAAAACATAAAACTGTGTGATACAAACCTCTGTCAGGCTAGAACTGGACTCTTCCTACAGAATAAAAACAGAAAAGCATCTCAACTGTTGTTAGTAATTAATGGTGAAGTGCATGTTTGTATGGTCATTCACAGATTGAAAGAGCATGTTTTGGGTACCTCCTGTGCACTTACTTGTTTCTCTTTGTCCACAGGCTTGCTGCCTTTACTTTGGGACATCTTTGCATCAGAAGCTAAAAGGATAGAAAGAGACAAAAGATGTATGTATGTAAAGATATATTCACATTTTCATAAAAACCCTAAAAGCTGACTGTGGTGCATGTGTGAATGCAACCATGAATTTGACCACAAATGTTCCTGCCAGCCCCAAAGGAACATTTCAATGAAAAACCCGCCTGCTGTGGGTGACCTCTTTGAACAAGTAACTTTGGAAAATTCTGCAGCAGTTTCAGAAAAAAAATTTTCAAACATTTCAGGTATGCATGTGTGAAAGGGGATTTAAACAAACAATTTTTTTAGAAGTGCTGATGGAAGTTTGTAGATAAGTGTTCACACACAGTACTTACATTTTTTGTTAGGCTTTGGATTCTCTTTGGTAGCCACTGGTTTCTCTCCTTTCTTGCTTGCTTCCTAAAACAAAACAACACAACATCTGAGTTTTACTATAAACTCTTTTCTGTTGCAAATTTAATTTTGTCCTTTATAACATTACCTTCTTTTTTCCTTTGCTGCTGCTCAGTGAAGAGCTGCTGGGTACTGATGGAAGCTGGTCTGCAGGTAATTGGTCAGAATCGACCACAAGAGACGACAGCAGAGATGACTGTGTTCTCTCTAACAGCAACTTCCTCCTCTCCACAACTTCTTCATGAGTTAGCGCAAACTCCTTTAATGTCTTCAAATCTCCAGGTCAAGGATTGGAGGATTGTATAAAATGATACATCACAGGCTGTAATTTAAAACAAATCAACTGCTCTCTTGATGCATTATCTCCCAGATTTAAATAAATACTTTGAAAAGATACATCAGCCAGATGGGCCGCTCCAGCATCTCCAATATGATTGTTGGACAGAGAGAGGAAAAGCAGGGTACGGTTCAGACGCAGGCCCTGAGAGACGGACAACACATTAATATTCATGACAGGAACATACAGCACAGTGAAGAGGCATATATGAGGTCAGTTTTTTGCTGTACCTGTGCAATATGTTTTGAACCTGCATCCCCGATAGAATTAAAGGACAGATTTAGTGACAGGAGGCTTTTGTTGGCAGATGTGGTTGTTGAGAGAGCTGACCCAATCAGGCGAGCCCCTTCGTCTCCCATGCGGTTATTTCTCAGGGACAAGTGAGTCAGGCTATAACAACGAGAAGAGGATGATTTTAATCTGAGGATGTTTTGATTTGTTTCACTTTTACATAGTTTACTGGCATGAGTTTGATTTGTTTCTGTAATCAGATTACAAATCATTAATGTAGTCATGTTTGTGTCTGTCTTTGTGTGAGGATCTGTTTATGAAGGTGTGTTGTTGTTTTGTCCATGTAGGCGTGTGTGTGCTCAAATTCTAGTTATATTATCTGAGGAGAATATTCATTTTCTGGTATTATATGAATAATTTGAGAAAGGGTGGTGCTCTTTTTTCAAAGTATGAGAGACACGTCACAGCTGAAGGACTCACACACTGTCTTCAGAGAGGAGGAGGTGGTAGCTCCGCTCTGGAAGAGGATTGCCCTCCAACACCACATATCTAAAACAAAAATGTGAAGCAGAGTTAGTTTTCATCTGCAAAATTTCCAAAAAAATTTTCTGCAGCTCTACACATTGTCAACAAACTTATAATGTTAATGACAGCAGAATCCTCTCACCTGAGGTTGGCACACAGTGATATTGTGTCCATGAGGGAGGTTACTGTGCTATCTGTCAGCCCAGCCTGCCAGAACCTGACACACAGAGAGTGAGATGTTACCAAAAAACCAACAAACAAACTAGAACAGAACTGTAATTGGTCCCTGTAATACCTCTCAGCAAAGTTTTTCTTACTGAAGGCTCTGTAGTTTACTCAAAGATGGAAGCATCCTCAGGAGCACTCGGGTCATCTGCTCATCTACCTTCCATCCTGTGCATTTAAACAAGACAGTTGCTGTTAATTATACACTGAAACATGTCAAAACAGACATTTATGAAGTGTTGTCCTTCTTACCAGAGATCTTCAGGCTTTTGGCACTAAAGGAATCGTCATTCTCCAGCTCTACTTGGAGGCGTGGCTTGGCCCAGTCAGTGCTGTTCTGTGACTGGATGACTCCTAGTACCAGATACATATCAATCGTTGAAAGTGATGAGGTTAAAATTATCAGATGTGTCTAGATTTACCAGTATCACATATACTGTCACTGATGCTTGCTGCGTCCTGTATCCCTGGAGTCTTTGCTGCTGCTCTCCCTGCCTTGGCTTTTCATGTACGCACTTGGAAGAGAGGGGAAGTGTGCTCTCCCCACCTCAAGCTTTGACATTCTACCTAGGTGCATGAAAAGGCAGGGAGTTCCCAGAACAGTGCTCTCACTAGATTGAAGTCAATATTTTGAAAGTAGTGATCCTGACTGAAATATGATTTTTATACCACCCCCTGAGGTGTCTCTATGAAAGTTAGAAGATTTCAGATTTAAACGTTCTGGTGCAGATTTCTTTTACCCATGTCTGCTCTTTCTGCTCCAGTGTTGGATGAGCTTTGCTGCCTGGTGCTGACAGCTGGGATGTCCTTTATGTCCAGAAGAGCACAAAGCCGGGGAAAGTCAATCTTCACATTACCCAAGCACTGATATTCATCTGTAGAAGAGTGGGGTTTAAAGTACTGGCTCTGGACTCTCATTTGTTACTACAGACAGCCTGATGGTGTTACTTACCGAAGGTCTGAGCAAGCAATTTTTCATTTGGAGTCTGTCCTAGAAACAAAAGATAGGCCTTGGATCATACAAACATAAAATTACAGAAGTTCAAGTTTGTGACAAAAAAGTTGGTTATTGAGAGACGTTCCTGACATCTTAAGAGCACTTGAAATAAAAACAAGTATTTTCTTGAGGTCTGCTCTGCAAATTATCAACTGGGTTAAAATGGTGTTGAAATAACACTGATGTGACGTTCTCATAAGAGGGCGGATAGGCCTTAAAGAACAGCGCTTCCAAACGACACAGGCGCAGCCACACGACACAGTATGATAATAGGGAGAACTAAAGTCTTGTTAAGAGTTTGAGTGTCACGGTGCGTACTAATGTGTCGTCGTGTGCAAACCAATCAGACACTAGAAAATGTCTTTTCAACTGAGGGTATAGACATATTTACGTATGTTAACTCAACTTCAACGACGGTAAATTTTTGCAGTTGATATATTTTCGTAAAATACTCTTTCCTCTAACCTGTATTTTTCGATGCTTCATCCACAGTATTTGCGTTTTCTGCTTTCTCTTTTTGTCTTCTTCGAGGCATTATTATGTTAAAACACCGAAATATTTCAGACAACCAGAAGAGATGACGATGGTAAGTGCAGTGAGCTTAACTTCCGTCTCGGCGTTACTGGTTTCTATGGTAACCAACTGACACTGGGTGCGTTGCTGAAAGAAAATTTATCGTTTCTCGTTTAAACATGGCGCTATATTCTTATTTGCGTAAAGTATAACGGTAAAAACATTTCTAGAGAGAACAATGATTTGAAATTGACCACTACTTGGGCAACTCTAAACCATATCTATGTGGTTCAACACACATGACAGCTGAGCAGTAACCTAAATGACGTACTAATTTTAAGTTACTAAGCTAACGGAAAGTGCTGAAATTGCTTGAGGCTCTGTGCTGGGAACGGCTGAAGTGAAAGTAGTTTACACTTACGTGTGCAAACCTATGGTGCTTACAGACACTAGAAAATGTCTATTCTTAAATGAGGGTATAGACATATTTAAGTATGTTGACTCAACTTCAACGACGGTAAATTTTGGCAGTTGATATATTTTCGTAAAATACTCTTTCCTCTAACCTGCATTTTTTGATGCTTCATCCACAGTATTTGCGTTCTCTGCTTTCTTTTTTTGTCTTCTTCGAGGCATTATTGTGTTAAAACACCGAAATATTTTAGATAACCAGAAGAGATGACTATGGTAAGTGCAGTGAGCTTAACTTCCGTCTCGGCGTTACTGAAGTTTCTTTGGTAACCAACTGACACTGAGTGCATTCCTGGAAGGAAATTTATCGTTTATCGTTTAAACATGGCGCTATATTCTTATTTGCGTAAAGTATAACGGTAAAAACATTTCTAGAGAGAACAATGCTTTGAAATTGACCATTACTTGGGCAACTCTAAATCGTATCAATGTAGTTCAACACACATGAACTACATGATAGCTGTGCAGTAGCACAGTAGTAGTAGTAAATGACGTACTAATTTTTAGTTACTAGTAATCTAACGGAAAGTGCTGAAATTAGGGAAGTAGAAGCTTAAGGCTCTGAGCTGGAAACGGCTGAAGTGAAAGAAGTTTACATTTACTGTTGGTATACAACAACAATAACTAAACTGATCTTGAGACATCTCTGCTCGTTTTGGACTGATGCTTTTATAAACCTGGCATCTCTGTCGATTCATAATATAATGAAACTGATACAGTTTTAAATGGTTATTAAACAGTAAAATACAAAAAAGTTTTGACACAATTTAAATATAGGCCTCCTTAACCAGATTTTTAAAAATAGTAATTGAGGAACAATACAGAAAATCAGTGCATAATATCTAAGCTTATTCCTTGAGGTTGTCAGTTATATTCTGCACCATTAGCACTGCATATGCAGAAATTCTGTTGGACCTACTGGCTATAGTGAAAGTTAAATGGACATCTATCCACATATCTACCTCTGTTTTCTAGTCTTTCTTGTACTTTTACACTCACATTAACCCATTCAAACATAATTCAAACACATGGCAGAGGCTGCTGTAAGGGGCTAATACAAGCTCGACTACCCGACCAGAAGACTTAAAAGTATGACAACATAAGTTGTATTCACAATAATGTAGTGCTTTTATTAAAAAAACAAACAAACAAAAAACAAATATAAAACAAAAAAGTAAAAACCAACAGCATTTTTCATGACTTAAGAATCATAATTACAAACTTTTAACGAGTGGAAGAAGTTTTTTTTGACAAACTGTACACATCACAAAATGTCCGCCAGTCTGCCATTTACAATGCTTGCATCTTATTTTGTGATTGTCTAAAAATAACTAAACAAATCACACAAAAACACACAAATACAAGTACAAGCATCATACAATGACTGCTATCACAAAACGGAACCATTTCCTATTTGAAAGAAAAAACAAAAAACAAAAAAAAAATAACATGATATCGGGCTGACAGCTTTCATTTTGCTTCTTTCGCTGTTTAAAAATATCATAACATTTTTATGTTGGTTTGTTTTTTTAGTGTTCAACACTTTGCAGCAAAAAACAAGGAGTACATTTCTCCTTTAAAAGTTATATTATTAACAATATTCAGTGACAAAAGGTGTCGTTGCTGAGTCACTGTCATGTCCAGATGCCTTCTGTGTCCGTTTGACATTCTTCTTGTTCATGCAGTTCATAGATGAATTTCATTTATAGGCAACAAAAACTCAGCTTAAGTTTTTATGTCGTCAGGACATTAAGGTGAGATTTTAAGGACATTAAAAAATCAATTTCTTCCAAGCTTAAGTGTCTTCATAATAGTAATACAAATGGAAGAAATTATAATATCATTATTATAATAATCATAATACATTTAGGGCTGAGTCCTGTACAGTACAATAATAAACAAAATCCATTTTCAAGATATTGCTTTTGGAGACACTCCTCAATGTAAAGTGTGTATATTTACAGAACTTGGCACTGTACAGCTTCCTGTTCCCCCTCTCTTCTTCTCACCCTCTGTCAGTGTCTCATCTCGTCTCTTTGCTTCTCTGTCAGTTTATCTCAGTGGGACATTGCAGGCTGTCCCTTTTTAGCAGAGGCATTTAGGGGGGAAAAAAAACAAGAAATCTCATCAAATATCACAATTTCTGTTTTAAAACATTCTGCATGGCAACGAGGAACATAGTCTAAGACAGAAAAAAAAGCATCTTCCCCTCCAAATATACAGTAGACACCTCCCAAACCCCTCACCCGTCTCACAGAATATAAGAAAATATGACCATCACGATACATTTCATGTTAAGTATTGTTTTCCATAGTTTTCTTAAAACTGTTAATTGCCATCGAGCCCTTGATTTTTTTTTTCATTTTTGTTTTTAAAAAGGTATATCTTCCAAGAAATCTGGTGGGCATACAATAAATGTGTACGCACACACTTGCACACAAGGCAGTCAGGAGAGCACGGCTGTGTAAGGCGTTACAGTTAAAGCCGGTGTCCCCCCCCACCCACCCTCGCGTGCCTGATTTAGTTAAGCTGGTGAATCACGTTACTTCAGAAAAGAGGGGCGAAGCTGACTGCCTCACGAGGAAAAAATAATAATAATTAAACCTCAACAAGACACTTTGACAGAAAGCGCACACTTATCCTCCCTCCCCTCCCTTTATTTTAAAAACAAACACACCCCAAAATCCTCTTCAGTTCCTACATGAGTTACTACAGTATAACAGGAAAGAAAAGATAATAGACTTTTTTTAACTCGTTTTTTTCAGACTGCATCATCCAATACTGTGAGAGTGTTAGTGTGTTTTCATTTAGATACATTACACAGAGCTTCACAATATCCATGGTACCAAAAGTGCAGTTCACCGCCCTCCTTCTCTTTTTCTTTTGAGCAGCATCTGAGCACACTGCTCAACTTACATTTCTCCTATGCTGTTCCCCCGCAGCTCTTCTCTCATCTCATATATTTTGTCATTGCAGCTAGGTCCCACAAGGGGGAGCAGTTGTCCAGCATTCACAACCCCATTGACTGACCATCCCCTTCCCTATTCAGTACCTCATGTTTTGTTTCTGTTGCTAGTGGAATTCATCTACCCATGTCTGTAATATTCAACGCGTTTAAGTGCATGGGTTATTTCTCCTATGTTCATTTCAAAAACAGGTTTTGCATCACACTACTTAAATAAGCTCAAAAGGTCTGGGTCAGCTCTCTTCAAGTGCTCCTTGAGAACGCTTAAAAGCTGAAATTGCCATGGAGTCAGCGCTTCCAAACCCCTCCACCCTCTCAGAGATGAGATGACAGTCTTGGAAGAGGTAAACTGGAAGAGGCCCCCAGGGATGCATTGCGGTCCTTAATGGTCGGGTAACCAACAATGCTCGTTTCCCTTCTTGCTGTCTCTCCATTTTCTCCATTGCCCCCTTGCTCATAAAAGAGAAAGGTAGTGCGCTTGATGGGCACGCAGCAACGTTATTTTCTGCCAACAAAATCCCCAAATCCTAGCGTCCGTCGCCGTAGCCGCCGCCCTGCGCCCTCCTCCAGGAGATATGTGACGTCTATGGCTGTTGGGAGAGCGCACAGATGAGAAGGAGGAGTTAGGAGTTAGACAGAAACAGCTGACAAAGAAGGTATATCAAAGAAACAGCAGAGGTAAAGGTTGGCAAAGCTTTCTTCTGATGTATTAAACTTTAAACTGTTGAAAAGGAAACCTCTTTGAAGTGTTAGCAACTCTGTAACACCTCCTGAAGAGTGTTTAGCAGACATTATGGCAGCAACTTACAGACTGTCTTTTTAAAGATGCAGCATCCTTTAATTTATAAGGATGTTAATGGACTTTATGTTTAGTTATTGTGAAGAAATCCTTCCAAAAGGAAGGAAATTCTGTCTTAGGAACATTTTTATAAGCACATAGAAATAATATATGTTGACTGTTTACTGGACACTAAGGCTGGCTCGATAGGCAAGAAAAAATGGTCATTTGATTAGATTTTTTGGATTTGGAATTACAGTTAAATTCCTTTAATTTCTGGGGGTCCACACCTAAAATATTGAAGAAATCTTGCTTAAAGAATTATAACACCCAGAACTGAGCAACCTGCCACTCTGAGCTTATTACAGATTTCAATTTTTATCCTGGTAAAAAATAATGACCCCAAATTGTGTCTAACAGCTTTAAACTAACCCTCATAACTCTAGGTTATTGATCTGAATCTCACATAAGTGGCAGGTTTCACAGCTCTGTAAACACCAAAATCACTCTTTAAGTTTCAGCCAGTTTTCTCTTTTAGTTTAAATAAAAAAAATCAATTCTTTGGTAATAAAACTGACGAAATGCAGAATTTGAGAAAAATGGACAGTTCCTCTTTTGGTCACCCAAGAAGGTCCTGGCTCATAGGGTTATTAGCATTATTTTTCTACAATTTTTTCCTTATCATACCACCCTAAGTTTGAAACAAACTTAAAAGAAAAAGCACTGGATTTACTGGCTACATTAAACAGTGGTTTAATACACTCTTGGACTAGTTTATCAGAACAGAACGGTGACAGTGTGGTTGTGTATAGATAGTGCCAAAGTGTGTCATCACAAAGGAAGTAAACAATCTGGTTAACTTGTTAAACACTCTTTTTTTTTCTATCTTGCTTAAACAGGAAACAATTATAAAAAGATTATGATTTCTGAGGTAAGCTCCTGAATGTTAGCGGTAAACAGCTGCTCTGGATCAAAGACTGTTTAGTACATGGATGTAGTCAACGACATCACCATGAGGCGGGTTTTAGCCTCCGAGCTAACAGCTAGTGTTCTCACGTATCATTCTCATCAGCTGTGTCTGTGATTCTTGTCTTCAAAACTAGATTCTGCTTTAAGCTCAAGCAGACATTCCAGGAACTTTATTTTTTAGCACTTCTGTTAAATTTCTCAAGACGGGAGGCTGCCACTCACTCGAGATTTAGATAGTTTCTCTTCACACGATCACAGATACTAAGAAACAGACTGTCACACAGCATGGGAGGAAGTGACTTAAATAAGCAGATCTCAGAACTGAGGTTCCCATCTGTTAGATTGATTTCTAAAAAGAGGTTAACATGAGTAAAAACAATAAACTGAGATACATATCAGTCTTCTTCTTCACTGTAACTGAAGCTGAGTTTAAATAAGCCATGCAGAAATGCTGAGAAACATGTCATACAGATGATGTGTCAAAGCAGGTGATGTGAAAGTGAACCCTGGTTCATCGGTTGACCTACCCCCCTGCTTTGTTCCCGCTCCCTCACCATTCTTGCTGGGAGTTCTGTGCAGCAGATCCAGCAGGATTTTGTTCAGCCGTTCTCTCTGAGCCTCCCTCCTGCCGAGCACCGGGTGATGCAGCGGCGAGGAGGCCGAGGAAGACGGGAGCTCTAGCATCTCCCCCATCCTCTCCGTGGAGCTCTCCTCCAGCTCCTTTCTCTCCTCTGCATTCCGCCCTTCCTCTTCTTCCTCTTCATCTTCCTCCTCTTCTCCTTCTCCTTCCCGTTCTGCACTTTGAGGCTTGGCTGTGAGACGTTCAGGGTCCTCCGGCACCATGTCCATGTCGTCATCCATTCCTCTGCCGTCTTCTCCCTCAGGGGGGAAGTCATCACCGCGTTCGCAGGAGGAGCCGTCGTCGTCACAGCCTTTAGGTCGTTCGCTCTTCCAGGCCGAGCGGCCGCCATTCCTCTTGTAGTTGTCAGGAACATAGTGAGGCTGCAGACATAGCAAAATTAGATCCAGCTCAGAGTGTTTGAAAGTATTTTTTATGTTTCTTACGCATCCAAGTTGGATTTGAAACTTAAAGACAATTAAACTTAAAACATTTTCCCAAGTTATTAAAGGTCTACAGGGAATACTTATCCCATGTAAATAGAGCTACATCTACAATATGAGCTTATTCTTGTTTATACTCATACTACAAAATCCCCAAACAACTAATTTAATTAGACTTGAATCAGCTGCTGTGGTTTCCCCCATTTGTTTCTGGTCAGCCCTGCCTTCCTTCTTAACACCATAAGCAGGCACTGACCAGTTATGTCACATTCCCTCTTTAAATATCTTCCACTGTTTATAAATCAGGAACAGATCCCGAGCATGAAAACCGCCCTCCCTCTGTCAGGACTCTGTCACTTCTCACCGAGAAGTCCCTTTTAGGCGTGAGCCGTTTGGGGAAGTGGTTGAAGGCATATGGCTTGGTGCACACTGGGTAGCGGTTCCGGTGGATCTTGTAGAACAGGTGAGCCGACTTGTCCAAGCGGTAATCACAGATGTAAACGTCCTGCTCTTTGACGTTCTTAGGCCGCCCTGTAAAGAAACTTTCATTTAACCAAGGGCAGCAATTTAAACTGCTATGATTGGTTTAAAAATATCTGTTCATGTAATGTTCCTGCTGACTTTCACTTTAGCATGTGTGAGATGGTACATGTTACTCTCACCTTTGCAGAAGGTGTAGAGATCCAGGACGCAGCAGGTTGCAACAACTGCCTCCAGCGGGATGATCTCGTACAGCGGCATGCGGAATAACTCGTTCTGGTAAAAGCGCCGTGATGGAGAGTGATGCGTTTCATGAGGTCGGAAGTAGTGGTGGCCGAAGGCAAACCTTTCACCCCTTGAGAGTTGGAGTAGAGGCAGAAAAGGCGGGAAATTTAGAGAGTGCAACAAACCAGAATAAGCACCACTCAGATTGTTCGGATTCACTTACTTTTCATTCTTCCAGAGTTTCTCGATTCGGAAGATGTCGAGCTTGTCTCTGTTGATGTGAGACAAGAGACGGTACGACTGTCTGATAGGCTGGCCCTCAGGTGTGCGCCTGCTGTCTCTCATTAAGTACACACAGTCACCTGCACACAAGACACAAAGGTGACATTTTACACAATGCCAACAACGTGATTTTGAGTCAAAACAAACTTTATTTAAGAGACCGTTTGTGAGAGCATAGCTTTAGGCTTCTTTTTTTTTTTACCTTGATGTAGCAGCAGGTCATCTCGGAGTAGGCAGATGTAGTAGATGGAGCCAGCCTGGGCGTAACTGGGCTGGGGTTTCATGGGAACTTCCTGTGACAATGATAAAATGTGGGTGAGATTGGCAGATGAGAAATAAAACGGGGGGGGGGGGGGGGGGGGGGGGGGGTGGCATAATTTTGCTGTGCTATGGCGAAAAAAAGCGTTTTGAGCATACTCTTTCTACAGGCCGAGGGTCGCACTGCTCACACAGGTAATGCTCCACCTCTGTCTCCAGCCGCGTGCAGTCAAAATGCTGCCACACCTACAGAAACAGATACGTGTTAGCAAAAGAAGTGAAAGTGATAGTGACTCATTCTTTAATGATCAGGAGCAATGTTCTACAAGCACCAACACAATCGTAACACTCTCCTTCATCTCAATTGTGCAGGTTTAAATCAATATTCCTCCTTGTTTTTCGCTCTAAGAATACACTCAAAGGATTGCTCTACACTCTTCTTGACAAAGCACTCTTTAGTTGGGTGAAGTCTCAGGAGGAAGAGCTCACTAAAACAGGTGTAACCTATCAGCCAGTGATGGAAAAAGAATCTCTCTTTCTTGGCTGGTGTGAGTGCAACCACACAGTTGTTTTTTCGCTGTGACAGTTTGCTTCTTACCATGCACTTTTCACACTGGATCATCAGGCCCTCGTCCTTGTACATTCCACAGATGCAGCGTATAATGTCATCGTCCTTGTCGTGAGAGCCCGGTCCTCCTCCTCCTCCATGGTGGTGGCCATGGTCCCGCTCCAGCGAATCAGAACTGTCGGCTTCACTGGCAGTTTCTCCGACGATCTCATCAATCTGGACGGCGGCTTCGTGACGGGCGCTGTAGTACGCTTTCCGCAGCCGACACACGTCCCTGCCCACCGATGACTTCCTGCCGTAATATTTCTGAAGGGGGAACGAAGCGGTTGTAAATGCAGATTCTGTTTTATTTTGCCAAGAACAATTAAGCACAAGGACAAGAAGACCTCAAAGGCAGCAAAACAAGATAAAAAATCAAATAAAAACGCAGAACAATGCAAATTTGACCTTAGATTTATAACTGCATCACCACTCAGACAGACAAGAGATCATGGAAACAGATTTTATTCAGCTGAGAATGCCACTTTTCCACATTCCCCTAACACGTTCATTTAGTCTGCTATAAAAAGTCTGGAGGCCACAGTCTGAATCTAATTGAGACGTCCACTTCAGCTTCTTAGACTGGAAGAGTAAGCTGCTCAGAGGGGTTTCAAGTGCCACTTGTTTAAACTGCTAAGCTATACAGATGTAAATCAAAGAGAGCCTGCGGCGTGCACGCAGAGGATCAGCGGTCATGAAGTTATATCCCACTTGGGGAGTGTTTGTATGTGAGACAGGCAGGAAGAGAAAGCGCTGACGGAGTTAGAGCTGCAGGGAGGCAGCTGAAATAATTCTTTTTAAATGAGACTCCATCATACTTTCTAGACTCTGAGACACCAGGGTCAAACAGGAGACTTGCACAAGCTCAATTTATCCGTTATTAAATGAGAGAGACCAAATGCTGCAGCTGCCTTCACCTTAATAAAATCATCAAACTGGTCTTTGAATTTTGATATCTGAAGATCTGAAACATCCAAAGAGCATTTAATCTGATTGTCAGATCATTTTAAATGATGGATGTTGACCTATTTTCTAATGTCAGGATGCTGGAACAAATTCTTTCTTTCAAGGATGGTTGTCTGTGCTTTATTAAAGAAGCTCTCTCTGAAGATCGATTAGCCTCCAAAGAATGCAGGATCTGAATCTGTGCGAGTTCATTGAAAAATATTAACTGGAGCGACTACATCACATAAAGGAAAAAAATTGTTGATGTCAAAAAAGAGAAAAAGAGTATAAACTGGAAGAAAAAAGAAAGCAGCAGTTAAGAGGTTTAGTTCCTAGTATGGGTTTATAAGCAGATGGTCTGATTTATTGTTCAGATTCCTTGACTTCATCCTTTGGAGCGCTGACACAACATCTACCTACCTCAGCGTTACGAAACACTTTGAGCATGTCGGTGTCGAACGCTTCAACCGTCTTGTAGTGCCCAGTGAGGATTTGCTTCTCAATCGTGCTCAAGTCCAGAGGGTCGGACACTTTCTCATAATACTGGCTATTCCTGATGGGACACATTAAGAGCAGAATTAGTCCCTGCAGAACTAGTTAAAAACATGTAGAGGAGATAAGGCCTGCCAAGAAATGTAGCCAAAGAAATACTCAGTTGATATTGTTTCAACACAAAGTGGTTGTAATCGACACACAGATCGTCACAGCTGATTACTGCAGCACAACTACGATCTTTGCTATGTGGGTGCTGTACACTGATTGAAAAGATAACAAGTGACACCGCTGAATGGAAAACAGTTACAACTTGAAGGCTTCCTTACCTCTTCTTGGAGGGGAGGTTCACCAGCGGAGCAGCAAGTGTCTGGCCAGCTGAATCTGAGGTCAGATGTACAATAATATTTCTGTCATTGTTTCTCAATAAGAGCCTTATTATTTAGTGAATATCAGATGTTATCACAGAGACGCTGACCGATGTGTGTTGGAGGCAGATCATACCTTAGATCAAGCTAGAGGTCACACTAATAAGACCATGTCAAAGAAAAGTACTCTAACATTTGAATACTGACCCTTGTAGCTGGTGATCATGTCACAAATCTCCTTGAAGATATGTGCAAGGCGAGCAGTGCGTGTGACCTCCGTGTTTTCCTCAGCAGCAGCAAGTCTCCGTGTGCGAACTGAACGCGACGTCTGCAGGGCTGAGAACTGCGTCAGGAACACATCTAGAAACAGAAAGTCTGACTTAGAATCATTTACGATCATCGCTTTCTTTTCTCGTTTCTTCCCACGACTCGTAAACTCACCTGACTTAATGTTGCCGTCATCTCGGATGACTCCGCCCCAGCGCGTGTACAAGGAGAGGCTGCTGGCGTCCCGCTCCCTCTCGCCCTCTCTCTTCAGCAGTTCCTGCTTTTCCCTCATCTTTTCCCAGTTCCTCAGGAGAAACACTCTGTGCTTCAGCACAAAGTTCCTGGAGGCAGATAGATCAGGGGAAGAACATCACATCACACTGTACACTTCTTGTTTGTATTACATTTAATTTTCAAAATAAGGTAGGAGTTTATTGTCTGTCACTTTAAGTCAGCCTCTATTGACAGAATCAAGTTCCTCACAGGCCCTGAGGTAAAAACACTCTGAGAGCACAGACTGCTAAGCATACTGTGATTGTCAGACAACACTTTAGTCCGACTTTAATGTTATACTCCCTTTCAGCAGTCAGCTACAATTTGGTGCTAGTTGAAGGTTTGAACAATAATTTGTTACCTGACAGCGTTGAAAATTATGATGACCCAGTAAATATTTCATATTTTGGATCTTATTATCCAGATTATTGCCTGGATCTGGATCGTACTTTTACATCTGTCAGAAATTATTGTAACTTTGTCTTGTATTCTTTTGCAAAGCAATCCGACCATTTATTGTGGAGTTATATACACATATGGTGAAAACAACCCTATCTCACAATGAAAAAGAAAACCTGGATCCAGACGGTGATCCAGATCACCTCCAAAGTTTAATCACTTCTTCCTTATCCCATTTTGAACATTTTCTGAAAATTTCCTGAAGACCTGTTTGTAACTTTATGTGTTATGTTGTCACGGACAAACAGAGAAACTCTCCCAAAAACATAACTTCCTTTACAGATTTAACACACAAACATAAAATTGAGACCAGTTTATGATCATTAATAAAGTCTTCACCTGGTCTTCAAACCTTTACACATTCTCCATCAGTGACCTTTCTCTGCTTACCTCTCTCTGTTGGACATGGGCTTCATGAGATGAGGGTAAAACTTGTTGCTGTCACTTGACTCTTCTTCCTAAAGATAAAATAAGATGAACGATAAGTGGATTTGAGCAGGAAACAACAGCACAACAACTTTTCCCCTCTTAAAATGCCAAGTTTAAGCAGAAGCAGCTAATTTATTTTAAGCATTTCATTTAAAATATACTGCTTATGTGAAGTCAAACCATCAGGGCCTAGTGTTAAAGTCAAAGCTTGAAGGCATTCTGAGCTACTTTTTTAGAAACTTTGTGGCCCAGTAAAGAGTACCTCTGGGACACAGACAATTTCGTGCCCTACATAGACACTGCACCTGATACTTCAGAAAACAGACATGGATATAACTCAAATCAACCAGAAAAAAAGCTTCATCTAAAATATCTTCAGTAAAAACAAGAAAAGAATCTGATTTTTTTAAAAACGGACTCCTTTCCTGTCTATATTGATCACTCACTCGTTTCTTCAGCTGGTGTTTAGACTTTCTTTTCTCTTTGAGTCGACCCAGCCGCCGAGCTCCTCCCGTCTTCCCGGGCAGTCCGTTGATCCGTTGGCTCTTCCCTCCGATGATGCCCCTGCAGCTCTCAGAGCCGCACTTACACACTTGCTGTAGAGAGCAGAGGGAAAAAAGAAAGCGCAGTTGGTTATAAGTGAGAAATGGGCCTTACCAAAATAGAAGCAGCTGCGGAGATAGCTGTTAGCATGAAATATTTAGAGTGCTGTTCAATGAGGAGGTCAAAGCTGGGCGCTTAGTGCTCTACCTGCTCTTCTGTGTTGAAAGAATGGAAATTGTAATCATAGGTGAGCTCGATGCCGCTGCTGATGTCCTTGAGAGCAAAGAGGCCGATTCTGTACACCCCATTCACCGACCTGAGAGAGGGAGAGGTCAGGTAAGAGAGTGGTACAGTCACATGATAGCTGTGGAAAGATAAAACTGAAGCTAAAGTACAGGGAAGGTAATGGATACTGGAAAAAACACATCAGAAGTGTTTTGATGTCATAAAAAATGCTGCTGAAGAAAATCTTTGGGGCCATTCTCTACAGATTTAAGCCTCAAATCATACAATCTTGTGGCAGATACACTGATAAGGTGTTATCCCCTGGTGTTGTAATGTGGCAGGCACAAGAAATAATTAAGAAATCATTAGAAAAAGTCAGAGCTTGACATAAAATAATGTTTGACAAGTCCTGTAAGATGATAATTATACTGTCTCATTTAGAAGAGATGGGGAAGAAGAACAGTAAGACTGTCCTGGTTTCTCCACGTCGTCAGTCCCTCTTCTCTCCTCTCAACACGAAGCAGTTCTCCAGCTTTTCACCATTCTTCTAAGAATAAAGCGCTCTATTCTGTTTGCCAGCCGCTTGATAATTTATTCCTTCTATAGGGGCAAAAAGCTGGTTCAGCGCATTGTCTTCAGCCACTACAGCTGTATCTAAGGCCCGGCTGCATGTAATCTCTCTTCTGTGACAAGATGGATGACTCGTCAGGCTTTGTGCTGAAAATCCTCCATCCTCGTGGAGTCTTTTATTTCGGCACAGCCGCTCTGCACATGCACTGTCCAGTGCCCTAGATTATGAGCTGGTGTATGCAGGAGGGCAGAGGGTAGAGCAGTTTGATGTTTCTCCCTCTTTGGATTGCTGGTTCTCTTACATCAAACGTGCTACGGGGTTAAATTGCTGTGACACATGTTGCAGATTCACAGCTTAGAGATAGAGCACATACAGAAGGTTTCCACTTTAAAAATCAGGCACAGCAAGGCCAGCTAAGGCCAAGTCTCCCATTGCTGTGGATTTAGGCACGCTGTGAGAACAATCCCCCGGGTAACTAGTGAATTGTTTTGGCGTGGTGCAAGGCCTTTAAGCCATTTAGGTCTCTGAACATTGGCAGGACTGGCTGAGGTGATCTCATCAGATTACCACCACACAACCACATTAAGGAGGCTGGGGTTTAAACACGGCGCTTTCTCCTTTACAATGGAGTGCACCTGCTACACCTGTCTTTTAACGCAGAACTAGGGCAACACTATACTGCTGAGCATACTTATCTGTAACTTCTGTTAAAGTGATATGGCCATTAGAAATCCACAGAAACTTCTAAATATAACAAAGATCTAATCCAACGCAAACAAGCCGCCACTGAGCAGGCTCTGAAACGTGCACACACAGTAGCTTGTGGCAACAAGATTGATAATAACACGTGGTTATAAATAGTGTCAGTCTTGTTCTGTAATAAACTGAGCAAGGACCATATTGTGGCTTCTCTGACCTTGTCGGTATTAAAGCCGTACACCATCCAAGTGATTGTTTCCATGCTGAAAATCTGTGTCTGCTTCCTGGTGCTTTCATTACTCTCAGTTTGCCTCTTGCAGAGTGGGTAAGACATTACCCAGCCCACCCCTATCATCAGGCTCGCAAACAGATAGCAATTAACTGAAGCCATTTCAGTAATAGGCTAGTATTTTCCAGTTCGTTTACCATAAATGACGGAAGCATTTTGAAAACAAAATACTGAATTATCAAGGTGGAACATTTTCCAATCAGCTTCTCCCACTCTCCTCGCACAACAATGCAGCAAGACTCGCAGCTTTCACATGTTTGAAAGCGTCTCCCTCTTTAATAAACTCTGACTGCTGATGTACCCGACAGTCCTTAAAGGCTCCCTGAGGGATTTTTTAGAGGACACACATGCACAGGAGCGCATGCAGATGATACAATGAAGTGTCCCACCAATGGTGTAACAGTATCCCTTTCATCTACAGGTGGCGGTAACACGACAGCATGCTGCAATGCACCATCAAAACAGAGACAGAAAGAGGCTGCCACAAAACAGCGCTCTATTGAAATGGTTCATTCGAGATTACTTTTTGTCTGCCACAGAAAAACAATCTCCTCTTGAAATCACTCAACAATATTTTACAATAAAGCCTGTTACATCTTGTGTGAGACAATAGCTGAGGGTTTAGTCATAGGGAGGAGGAGGAGATAGACAGCAGCCTGCCTGGACTGGTGTCCTATCATCAGAAGTCAATCAGATACAGACGTGATCAAGGATGTCTAGCCACTACGAAATTAACCTTTATCTGCTCTGACTGATGAGGAAAAAACATTACTCCACCTCAAAAACACACAGTGGATAAAACACAAGATTCCAGGTAAAAAAGCTCTCAAACTCTGCACAGCCCCTTTGAACACTGAACTCGTCTCTCATTGTACTCCCTATTGAGCCAGGCCCAATTATCTGTTCCTTGTGGAAATGGCTCATGCCCACGCCTAAGAAGGCTTAGCCAAATCTGGACTTTGGTGAGAGCCCAAAAGTCACACAAGGACATTAGGAGCTTTAAAAGCTGACACCCACCACTTCTGCATCTCACAGTTGGGCTCACAGCTGTGGTTTATGAAGCGTGCTTCATTGCCCATTCGGTAGCTGTCGATCACCATGCCGCTATCCAGGTTGAGACAGTAGTGGCCACTGTGGGAGAAGTACTGCTCCATCATACGGCTCCTGAAAAGCAGTGGGGGGAGAAAAGAGAGGAATTATTTTCTAATGAAGATGTATTTACTCCCAAACTGAGGAAATCAACAAGAATCTCTCGCAGAACATGTAATCAGACATACACACCTGAACTCCTGTTCGCTGACCACTTCCCCCAGGTACTCAATGATGAACTGTCCAGAGCGGAGCGGCTCCTTGGTGCGGATGCCCCAGCCCTTCCCTTCAGCACGAAACCGCTCCAGACACTGGACCCACTCATGTCTCTGAATGTGCTGGTTGTCACAATGATCTCCACAGGGGCAGGTGCTTGGGGAGCACTCGGCAAAACTCATCCTGGAGACACAGGAAACTCAAAATGAGGCTGCTACTCTATCTTGACATGTTCACTCTCTCTTTATTTCTGTTAAATAACCAAATTCACAACATTCATTCAAACGTAACACTACAAAGAAGGCAATTTGTGTTTCGGAAGATTATTTCACTTTTAGATGGTGCTACATTTTTTTGTTAAGTCATCTGGCCCATTTCCTGGATAGAGCAGGAAACAGGGCAAGAGTGGGGAGTGGCATGCAGAAAAGAAGCTCAGACTAGATTCAAACCCGGGTCGCCCGTGCAAGGGCAAATCTCATGAAGTGTGACCTAGACCAGTCGGCCATCTGTGCTCCATGCAGTGGCGTGGCGTGGAGATTTTTTTTGAGGAAGCCAAGTGAGACAAAGCCTGTTATCTGTATTTTTTTTTTAGGGAGTGGGGTACATAAAAGGCTTTGTTGCAGTTTGTATCGCTATTTCATGTAACGGACCTGTTAGAGTGCCCAGAGAGCGCTCGTTTTACTTACTTCAAACACCGACACACGCCCTTTAGCTCTCCCACCCTCACTCACTCATTCACACACGTACATTGTCCTCTTGACTTAGCTTAAACATCGTATTAATTAATTCAACCGCCCACTTAGACGCACAACCGGCCGCTTCATGAACACTGCTAATGTGCTAACCTCTCTGATTTCATTCAGTGGCTCGAGGATGACGATACTGTGATTTGATTGGTTTGAGGCCAAAGACGGGGTGGCTTCCCTTGGCACAGTCTTGGTCAATCACAGATGGGCAGTGTCATGACCACGGCCTCATCTGATTGGTCAATCATTCTTGTTTTTTTTCACCAAGGGATGCCAACTCTGCTTGGCTTCCTTGCGGACAGCAACGTGCAGTATCGTATTTTCACCACGCATTCGCCACAGAACATTTACGAGGGCGCTGTTTTACACATTGTAAAATGCTCAATAACTAGAGGAGAGAAATAAGGAGGAGATGGCGGTGACAAAACACAGAAGAAGTATCGAAACTGTTAAAAAGGAATATTTTCATTAAATCACAGCTACAGTCTAAAAAAAGAGAGGAAGCATGGCTTCCCTTGGCCTCCGGGAGAAAACGCCACTGGCTCCATGTTGCCACATTTCTACAGAACATGCATTTATCGGATGAGCAGCAAATACATGGGTTGCTGCTGTGACAAATTTGCCAGATCTTCCCTGCCAATGCCAAACAGCTTATTCTGCCATTGACTCTTGTTTGGAGTTGTCTGGTGGATTGGATGGATTGGATAATTGTTGACTGAAGCCATCAGGCACCCGTTTGTCAGCACCTGTGGGTCCCAGAAGCTCAAAACAAGAGTTAATAGCAACAGCAGAAAAAGCATTGGCAAAGAAGATTTGGCAATCTTTCATGGGCGCAATCCAGCTCTGCTGCACATCCAACAAATGCATGTTCCTTACAAATGCATGTGCCATTTAAAAGGGAACTAAGCAGGCTTCCCAATGGTGTAAGATTGTTTTGCCAGGAAGCATTGGCACAACTAAGATACAATCAAAAATACACAAACTGCCTTACTTTTTAAAAAAATGTGTCTGGATGAAACTGTTAAATTCTGTCTTTGTCTTTACCTATTCAAGCAGTCATCCAGGCAGCCTTTTTCCGTCTTATCCTCCCGAGGTTTGCAGTTGCATGTCGTCGTTTCGTAACCAGAGAGGGGCTTTACATCCACATACACATCTATGACACAAATGGGGGATAACACTCAACATTTCTAGTTTTGGACATTCTTACAAAGAGTGACAAACCAGAAGAGAATCAGATAATTTTAATTTCCAATGGTATAGAAGCCCATACAAAAAGACAACCAAAGTAGGTTAAACATAATGGCACATGAAGTCATGAGGATCAAAATTACATTCTGGTTGCAAAACTGCACACTTACTTGATCTGATCTTTTTATAAAGGGGGACATCAGGCCTCTTGTATAGCTAAAACATAGAAACACAAAGACAAAACTCAATATTTCCAACACTGTGGTTGTGAAGAACCTCTCAGTAATTTATTGTGAGCATGGAAAAACCCTAAAATCTTTTAGTGGTCAATTAGATTGATCACCTGATCGTGTTTCCACAGCCACAAGATGTCGTAAGGCAACTGGAAATCAATGCGCTTTTGTCTCAGGTACTTCCCTGAAAAAACACAAGCAGAGGAAATTCTAGTGAAAGGCTTTTAAATACATATTGTAAAAAGATAGAACAGTGTTTTTCACATGATGCGTGTGAATTAAGAATTGTACTTCTTAGAGTGCATGTTAAGTTTATCGATTCATCAAAGTGAAAGTAAAAGCCAGTGATGACTGTAACAAATAAAGGTCTGGTTCCCAGAACAAGTTTCACTGAGTGAACTCTGGAGTTTTGCTGAGTGAACCCTTGAAGCTGTTTACGTCGGGCTGAGGTTAGACAAGTGTCTGTGGCTTTTACTTTGAAGTGTCACATAGAAACTGGGGCTGTCACAGTCAGAACATTTCCCCTGGAGTAAAATAAACTCTTTAAGACACTGACATTGGAGATCACTTCAGGCATTTTACAAGAAAGTACTTCAGGAGAAGTTGTGAAATTTAGTGAGAAAGTTTCATTTTTGACACGCCACTGAAGGTCAGTTGTTTCATATTTCAGAACAATATGTTTAACATTCTCTTAAACAAGGTGAAAAACAAGGCAGAGGGAGAACAGTAATGTAACTGTTGTGAAAAAACATCTAATCCCAGACTTGGTATTATAAACCTGATCAAGTCGTGTGTTTAAAAAGGGGGGGTGATGTGCAAATGTGTAAAAAAACACATGAATTCAGTCTTACCAACGTGTATAGGAGCTGGAAACAATCCATACTCGTGTTCCCCTGGTATGTATTCGAGCTTCTCTTTCTTTAGCTGCAGAAGCTGACTACGGGGGCTACAAGGAAGAATTTAGAAATGAAAAAATATCAGTACAAATTGGGAGCAGGCCAAAATTAAACGTGGACCTTTGAGTAAAAATTGATTTTAGACAGGAAAGGGAAAGGTTTTATTTTGGCATTCTTTGGACTCACTCTTCAGTCTTGTACACATCAGAGTAAAGTCCCGCCTTCTGAAACTTCTTCTTCGGAGGTCTGGCTGGTCTTTTCTCCCGTTGGTTCGTTATAGGCATGGGCGGGGCTTGTTCCCTGGAGGCGGTGCCTGGGAGCTCAGGGGGGCAGGGACCATCTGGTTTGCTCTCCATTGAGCTAAAATTAGAACCATAGTTTGGTTTCTAGATCAACATAAATGCACCTTAATCTACTGTAACAGCTTCAACATTAACATAGATTTCTGAATACGTCTGTTGGAGTCCCACAGCTGAGACTTCTCCGTAAAGATTAATGTCCTGGGATAATAACTTTTCTTACCCATGAAACTGCTGGAGCTCGTCCTGAGTAAGCCAGCTTCTTCCTGTCCCAGTTTTGGATCTTGCCATCAGGTTGGCAGGATTCTCCTCCCTGTCCGGCAATCTCTCCTCAGTCTCCTCTACCTCCCCGTCCTCTTCTTCCTCCTCCTCCTCCTCCTCTTCCTCACATCTCTCCCAGTGTTTCCGCTTCTGACCTTTTCTTCGCTGCCCCTGGACGACCGACTCTATAGCATCCGTCACAGTGTCCCCCTCCCTCCCTCTCCCAGCTGCTGGTCGTTCCCCTGCTCTGTCCTTGTGCCGGTTCTGATTCATCTCAGCCACTGGTGGTGACGGGGATGGCGGAGGGGAAGGTAACGGGTGTTTCCTGGGGCGTCCTGGGCCCCTCTTTTTTACCATGTTGTTCCCTGTGCGAGCCTGCCTCTGCAGCTTCTTGGCACGCAGGATTTTGTTGACGTGGTGCAGGCTGTGTTTCGAGGGCAGTGTCCGATGGGAGTGGTGGGACAGGGAGGCATCCAAACAACAGTCCTGTGAGGGGGAGAGGCATGAGGAGGAGGCAGAGCCATGGGAGTGGAACAGGGATGGTTGGTGATGGTGCTGCTGCCGATGGTGTAGGGATCCTTCAGGGCCCTCAGGGGTCGAGAGGGAGACACCTCTTGTCTGGATACCTGATGACCCTAAACAAAGAACAGGTTGAGAAGAAAGACAACCAAAGCCTCATTTCCACTAAGCAGTCTGGTTTAGATCAGTACGGTTTGGTACGGGTTGGGTCAGTTTGGACTGATCCTGTTTGCGTTTTCACAACCAACTGTGCCCCCTCATGGTAGGCAGCGTGTAAGCAGGGTGCCGATAGCTGCATCAGTTACACAACAGCCTAAAGCCATAGCAGCACAACAGTGAACTCCACTACTTAGTCCAACGAACAAGAAAAATGCAACACAATAAACAAAGAGATGATTCTGTAAATATTCTCAAAAATGACTCAAATCACACAAACAAGAGATAAATACAAAAAACAGATAAAGAAGGCACAATACATAATGATTCAATCTATCACTATAAATCAAACCATGCATCCTGTGTCCTGATCTGTACCATAAACACTTAAGTCTTAAAAATTCTGAAGCTGTTAATAATTATCTCTATCACTTTAGATTTATAGATATCCTCTGCCGTCTCCTCCATTAAATCATCCTCTTATTTTGACTGCTTTTTCCCTCATCCCTACCAACTTTTGTGCTGTATAAATTGACTTTTTAGCATGTTTGTATAATTTCAATGCTCTTGGATTTGTTATTAAATGTAAAGTAGGCAATTTAATTTATGAATATATGAATAAAACATTATATTCTTACCAAACTGCTCATCTACAACTCAAACTATTCAGTTAAATTCATTTATTCTACATTCAGACTCTTGTGAAGTCTTCAGGCTTGAATTTGTTTAATCCAGCATCATAAATAAGCCCTACCATTCATTCCTGAACCACTTCTTTGCATTTGTTTAAGGATTTCCAAAAAGATTGTGTTGTAAATAAAATGACTTCAGAGCTGAAATAGGAAATCACGGAACAATAGCATCATACCAGTGCTGTTGTACAACAACAGTGTTTTCTCATCTCTTAAACTTAGCTGCAGTGAAATCAAAACATGCCGCTCAAGCTTTAGTGTCTGAGTGGGATAATTAAGCTAATTATGTAGCTAATCAGGGAGGACAATATATTTAACCCTTGCATGACCACAGTTTTTTTTGAATCCCTGTGCCATGATGTAAATGAATGACGTGAAAATACTGCTTACTTTAACTTCATTTTCTTTTGTGAGATGAACCTACTCTTCTTTTTTCTACTTCATCCTTGCAGCAAATTTTCTCAGAGCGTCAACCTCCACACATACTATGCTGTCACTGAGTGTGTGTGCCTACATCCATCCGTCCCCACTTGTCTTGTGTGGCAGCCCAGTTCCCACCCTTGGCCTCCTCTACCTTAACGGTGCTGTCTGTGACCGCTGGGTGACCCCATGTCCAGAGCTCTAATCCTGGATTACCCTGCTGTTGTTTGAACTGCATCGCACTGTCAATGGGGACCATACTGCCTCCCATCTCACTTACTGACACATCTAAAACAGCTATTATGATCCCCTTTAGATACCTTGTGTTTAAAGTGATACCAGTAATTCAGCTCAAATTTTAATGGTATCCAATAAGTGTAAAGAAATAAAAGCTGATAAATCTTTTTTTTCCAAAGCTAACACCAGACAAAGAGAGCAGCTGTGGTTGATCAACAGTCACACAATCCAGCAGGAAGCCCCGTTTTACCCTGCCTGCATTGTGAGACCTTTCTGTTTGGTTTTTCAAGAGGTTTCCTGTCAGTTCGGGGGCAGTATAACTGTAGAGTTATTGACACCAACTTCTGGCAAAAGCTATGCAAAAAAGAAAGGAAATAAGGAAATAGTCAAGACTGGAGGCAGGACACTTTACCTAAGGACCAGCATGAGCAAAGTGGTGAAAAAAGAAAAAAAGAAAAAAAAAAAAGGAAGCGACAATTAGGCTTTTTTGCCATCTTAGATCAGTAACCCCAGCTCAGTCCAGGTGCTGTGTACTGTAGGACAGGACCAGGCCTCACTCTGTGGGCTTTTCAGGAAAATGCCTACTATATATAGCATGTTAACAAAACACTCCACCCCTTTGGCTCTGGTAGGAATGTAATATCAAATGTGGCTAACTGCAGCCATCCACACTCACACAGGAGCCTGTTCAAATCGTTGCACTTTTTCTTCCCTGAGCTGTAACCACTCGTAAGAGCTACCAAATGTCAGACAGAGGATATCAAAAAGGGGTTTTCTGCACAAGAATAAGGAGTCTGTTGCACTTACTAGTCTTTTTTGTACGCATGGGAATTGTTGAAAAAGCTACAGAGAAAGAACAGATAATTTCCAGTGCTGTTTGATCCAACCACAACTGATGCGTGGATGGTTCCAGTTGTAACCACTTCACTGTTCCACGGCTCTATGAAGGATTTTCAACAGGCTTCACTGAGCAGAGATCAAACGAGATTTGAGAGCCCCCTTGCTGTGCCACATGGCAATGTCTAAAAGAGTTATTGCCCAAATACACAGCCCTGGAATCAGTGCTGGATCTAATTGATTGCACACTGTGCCAGTTTCACCAGAACTGTGCCGAGCCATAAAGCTCATCAGACATCAGCCAATCAAAATAAGCCACAGGATTCTTGTTTCAGCTGCATTGTCTATTTTTGGAGAAAGTATTTGATGCACAGTTGACTCCATAACCTTTACCAAAGCTCACTTTAATGTGGGTCATAGGAGTTTCTATGCTACAAAGCTCTGCATGTATAGCTACATAGAGTTAACAATGAGATCCATGCAGATGCTCTAAATATCAGAGGATTTACTAATTCATTTCATGAGGATCAGCTTTAGGTTTATAAGTTGGTCTTACCGATCTCTCTCCTCTCTGCTGACGTCGAGCGGTCCTTCCTTGTTGGCCGATCTATCCGGGAGAAGCTGGAACTCTCTGCGACAACTTCAGCCTTTCTGCCTTTACCCCCCTTCAGTGAAGTGCGGGTGAGAGCAGAGGCAAACAGATTTGTCAGATTCGGGGAATCATGAGCTCCAGGCTCTACATCGTCCGTGGGCGTGAGAGGCTCCTCGTCCTCACTGTCTGAGCAGCCTGCAGGGTCTTCAGCCCGTCCATCTGAGAAGGGACCCTGACCAGGCGCAACATGACTCCGTGAAAACTTGGAGTAGTCTGCCTTAGAGTTGCCCATCCTGAACCAGGACTCTACCGGGTGGTGACCTTTTGAACTGCTGCCCAGCGCGAGCCTGGAGGGGCCGAGGCAGGACATTGAGTTTTCTTTACGCTTGTACCTTTCTGCAGATGACGATGAGGAAGAAGATGGAGAGTTGGCAGAAGTGGTAGCAGGTTGCTTGCTGGCACTGGTGCTGGAGTTGTCTCGTCCGAAGCGGCATCGTTGTAAAGACTCTGCCATTCCTAAACTGCTGACTCGCTCTCCTTTCCCTGTTGCTCCACTCTCAGAAATCCCTGCACTAGCCCGGCTCCCTGATCCTCCCCGCGCTGCTTCCTCCCTGTCCTCCTCAGCACAGCGTTCTCTGTGTTTGTGTCTGTGTTTGTGTTTGTGGTGCCAATTGAAAGAGAGCTCAGAGGACATGGGTGGGTATAGGACAGGGGACCTTCCTCCTCCCAGGTATTCCTGCCTGAGCAGCTTATGTTTCTTCTTGTGAAATTTGGAAGGATTCAGCAGGAGATGAGAAGGGTGGTGATGATGCATGTAAGATGTAGGAGGAGGGGGAGGGAAAGAAGGTGAGTGGTGAGAGTGGTGGGATGGGGCTGTATGGGGTGACTGGTGGTGTGGGTGCGGGTATAGAGCACTAGCTGGAGGAAAACCTCTGTAATAGCCCAACCCTAGAGGCCCAGAAGAGTACGGCACACCATAGGAAGGATGATAAAAGCCTCCACTTGAGAGTGGAAATCCAAGCCCAGGTACAAAAGGAACCTCAGACATGGACTCCCTTAGTTTAGGAGGTCGCCCACGTTTCTTTTTCATGTCTGGTTTACGAACATAGTGCAATGGGTCACAGGAATAAGCAGGATGGGAGTAGAAGCTGCCAAAGTTAACCCTGAAGATGGTTGGCAGGAGGTCCCTGTGTATATAATGATGTGGAGGAGGCCCCCCTGTGCCTGCCAGGCCACCACTTGCCCTGCTACCAACCCCTGGTACTCTACTTGCTCCTGCTGCTATGCCAATTCCACTGCCGAGCCGGTGCCCAGGGGTTCGGTGTGCTATCCGTATTTCACTCAGCCTCACGACAATCTCATCCAACTCTGCAAGGAAGTCTGGGTCGAGGCGCCGGGAACGTAACTGCAGGTACTTCTTCTTACGTTTCCTTTTCTGTCTCTTGAGTTTGTCATAGCCAGGGCATCCATGGCTCCGGCGTTTACACTTGTGCTTATGCTTTTCCTTATGTCCTATTAAGGAAGAGGTGGGGGCTGCCGGGTGAGCTCTCCGGGGATCAGGTGATGACCTTGTCCCGTGGGGTGACGGAGAGGGTGAGGGATGTTCCATGAGAACAGCCGAGTGTCGCCGTCTGCCTCTTGAATTGAGGCCCGCTCCAGGAGCCATGGCTGAACCGATGACTCCAGGCATTAATAATCCACTCCCTATTCCATGTGGCATCCCGATTCCACCCAATCCACCTGCGCCTCCTGCCTTCTCACCCCGATCAGAAGTACTGTTATTGTCCGTTCCTATACCACTGTCACTGGGCACCGTCTCCTCACTGTGTGACTCACTAACTGGTGACGGTGTGGCTTCTTTTAGCTCACTCAGGGGGGCAGGGGAGGTGGGATGAAGCGGCCTGGGAGGGGAGAGCTTATGATAATGGTAGTGCTGCCTGTAATGGTGGTGATGGTGATGGTATCCACGGCAAGATGACTTTTTCTGGGAAGAAGCTGCAGCCAAAGATGATGAGCCCAGTGCTTGGTTGCGAGGATTAGGGGCTGAAAAAGTTGGGGGAGGGAAGGAAAAAGTGTTGTGGCTGTGGTGGGAGTTAGAATAGAGAGAATGACTTGCAAAGTGAACAGAACCAGGCTCTACAAAGCTGGCATCACTGATGGGACTGTGGCCTCCGCTGGACTGTGAGAGGGAGGGGGAAGGAAAGACTTCTGAGGTGGAGAGCTGATGCTGTTGCTGGGACTGTAATTGATGGTGATGGAGGGGGGAAGTTGTGTTTGGGGACAGGAAGGGGTCTTGTGGTGGCGTTGAAGCATTTGTTGATGATTTTGGTTTACGGCCTCTCCTTTTGCCCATGTATATTGTGCCTTTTTTACTAACGTTAATTTGGGGCCCTAATTTTCCCCCAAAAGAAGCAGCCAGGGAGGATAATGATTGGGTTGCAGCCTCTGTAGAGCCAGCCACCCCACTGGTGGTGCTTTTAGGGGCTTCCTCTGGTCTCGGGCCTAACAATATTTGGCTGAGAATACGCTTTCTTTTCACACTCTTCATTTTATTGATCTTGCCTATGATAGTTTTCATGATAAGCTGTCCATTTCCTCTGTTGCGAAACCGTTTGTCTCCCATGTCTCCTGCCTCTGGAGCCAATGTGGGAGGCTGACCCTCCTGGGGCAAGGTGGGAGGAAGGCGCTTAGGTCGTCCACGCTTTCTTGGCATAGGTTTTGGGGGGTTAAGGTCTATCTCTGGGTGAAGGACAGGAGGGTCCTGCTCTTCTTTGGATTTTAGCAAAGATGAAAAGACCTTGGAGGGGGCAAGCTTATTAGGGAGGCACCCATGGGGTGGAGCATCAAGTGTTGGCATTTTAGACTTTGGCCTTCCCCTTTTCTTAGACTGGGATGAGAAGAGCGGTGACACTGTACTTTGTGGCACAGAATTTGGTTTGCCCTTATTAGGATTTGGTGGCCTGCCCACAGGTCTTTTGAGTGGGGGCGAATGTGTTTCCAAGCTTGAAGATAAAGGCAAGATGGTATTGCTCTGGTCAAAGGGGCCGTCTTCACCTGTTTTTTGACTGTGAGCCTTGCTCATAACACGGGACCAGCGAGGTTTCCTCCCCCTGCGTTTTTTAAGGGGTTTACTGTCCTGCTCTTCAGGGGAGTCCTCAGATGAATCAGGAGAAGCATCTCTAAGAGGTGTCTGTGGGCCGTCATCACCATCTGGCTCTGGTGAAGAAGACATACTTTGTCTGATAGATTCAGGGGGGCTGCTGGTCCTACCAGAACGAGCTCCATCCTGGTTTGGACTTCTCTTGCTGGGACTAGAGCTCTTTCCCCTCTCTCCTCCTGACTGATTACTGCTCCCCTTGTCTTTTCCCTCTGATTTTCCTGCCCCTGTTGGGGGGGAGGACTTGGTTAAGTCTCTGGGTCTTTCCCTGTCCCTCTCCCTGTCCTGCTCCACCTCACTAGCGCTACTTTCCTCAGCCAAGGCCGGACTTTCTCGTGCATGGTGTCCTTGTGGAGCAGGGGAGCCTATATGACTGACTGCACTTACTGTCCTCTGTTCAGCTGAGGTGGTGGAAGAGGATGTAATGGGACAAGATGATGATGTGGTATGGGGAGGGCAGTGAGATGGGCGTGATTGACTCTTAGAAATGCTACTGTTGCTGTTGTCACTGCTGCTGTCCTTTGACATGGCTGACAGGCGGTTATTACCTAAGGTGAGTGCAGGGCTGCTGCTGCGACTACTGCTGCTGCTGCTGCTGTTCATGTTGATGTTGTTGCTGATGTTGTTAGAGCTGCTGCTGCTACTAGCTTTCCCCGGCCCTTCTGTCTCCTCTTTTCTCAGAGGTGTCAGGGTGGGTGAATTTTCCATAACACTGTCTTTGTTCCTAGAACCGTAGGGCCGACCAGGTGGTCGTGAAACAGGAGGTGGAGGAGAAAGGTGTACCATTCTTGAATATGTGTTCCTATTGGCCATAGCCCTATCTCGTTGCTTGGCTGTAGGGGCCATAAAGCCAGAACTTGGGAGAGAAGGAGTGGGGTCAATCTTTGCAGATTTGGCTGGCTTGGGGGTTTTTGATGGTGGACATGTTGCAATGAGTTGAGCTAACTTCTCAGTCACGGTTGGTGCACCCCAATTTTGAACACCTTTGTCCTTATCTTTCTGACTTTCAGTGCTGAAGGTGTACTGGGGAGGCTTCACACCGTCAAAGCTGAGTTCCTTTGAAATAGGTAGTGGTGGAGGGGACGTTCGGTTGGACTGTGAAGTCGGTGCTTTCTTCCCGGAGGGATGGGTTTTGCTGTCTGGTGGAGGGCGGTGAAGGTTAAGAGGCCTCTCAGATGTATTTGTGGATGCTTTCGTGTCTGGCTTTGTATCAGACTTGCTATCCATCTTTGGTTGACCCTGTGAAAATGAACAAGATTGAAAGTGATTAATAAAGAATAAATCCACACAATATTTGTTCCACAAAGCTTAAAAGTTGTGTGAAATACTTTTCAGAGCCCGGAGCCAAAATGATCTATTACAGTTGCTTCTTTGATGACCCACAGACTTTGCTTTTAAAAGGTAACAACAGCTATGAGTACTTGGAGTACATTATTAATGTTAATACGCCTAAAAGAAACAGCCTAACCTCTAGCCAAAGACAGCCCAAGATAAAAGAACAAACAATCAATCAGGAATAGGTTTTCATTCCCCCTTTATAAACTGCAATTCATTGATGGGATTTTCTGCTCAGTGCCGCCTGTCGGCCATGCCCATGGGGGAAGTTACTTTCAACTCAATAACACTTCAGATCAGGGTCAGATTGGGGACAGAGGGGGAGAGCTAGGGAGAGGGGGGTGGAGAGGACATTGCCAGGCGGAGACATGGATAGAGAACACAGACAGAGGAAGACTGGAGGGGGCAGCACATGATGAATACAGACAAGACAACAGAGAGCACAAAGAGTAAAGACCAATTTATGCTCTGCTCTTTATCCGTGCAATAACATGGTAATTACTAGGGTTACTTGGTCATGGACCATTGCCTTACTGATGACCACTATAAACAGCTTAATTTGGTAATATAAATGGACCTAAGCATATACACAAACAAAAAAATAGCATATTTCAGGTAGGCTGGCTATCATAACACATAAATTATCTATGTTCTCTCATCTCACCCTTTTTGTAGGAGCACTCCCGTTGACTTGCAATGGTGTGGTTGTAGTGCTGGTGGGAGGAGGAGGAGCAGAAGGAGGCGGTGTAGGAGCTTTAGCAGAGGGGGCTGATGATGTTGATGATGGGGCAGGTTTGTTGACGCTGGGGCTCTTCTCCCTCTCCTTTTCCCTGCCCTGTGAGGGGCTCTGGCTCTGACTTCCAGGCCCATCACCTGTGGCTCCTGCACGGTTCCCACGAGCACCGCCTCCACCACGCCCCGTGTGCCTCACTGTGGCCCTGAAAGCTGGTCGGCATACATAATTCTCCAAGATCTTCGGTGGCTTCTTCATGCGTTTTGCTTGAAGGCCTATCTTAAGCTTGACGTTGCCTTCAGACAGGCTGCTCTCTTTGATCGAGAAATGAGACTGGTCACCACCTGCACCTCCTGGCCCATTTACTCCTGCTGCTCCTGCACCTGTAGAGATGGCAGCAGCTCCGTCCTTCTCTCTGTCCCTCTTCTTCTCCTCTTCCTCTTCTTTCTTTCCTCCACCTCCCTCCTTCTCTCTCTCCCCAGTTGGGGCACCTGAGAGAAGAGGGGGTGGAGTTCCAGCACCCCCTTGTATTTTTGAATCCATCAAGAATTTACGGTGAGTGGAGGTATACTAAGGAGGAGATGTTGTAGATACCAGCCAGAGTTTTTGTAGAGGGATGAGTTGGGATGAAGGGGGAAAGGGGGAGGGGAGTAACAGTGAGGGTGAAGCTCTCCTTATGTTTAGATGACTTCTCTCCCTTCCTCGGCTGTCCAGCCCTCTTTCTCCGTCCTTCAACTGTAAGAGAAAAGAAAGAAAGATAAGGAGGGAGCAGGGGCAAACCAGTTCCATATTACTCACCTCCAAACAGAACATCAACCACACACTGACAGATTTGAAAAGTGCCCCGCAACAGAGAAGTATAAAAATGTCTTTTAATGAATGATGGAGGCAAGCAGACGCAGGGCAACACTTTTATCAGCTATTTGGTTAGAGGCTGTCCTTCATTCTGTCTGGGTGACTTTTTATGGTGTGTTTGTCCTCATGGGCTATAACAATGTGTGACCTATTTACACAGCAAAGAATCTTCTACCTAAAAATCTAACCTTTGGCTCAAGGGCTCTGAATTGTCCACCTGAGAACAACAAAGCTCTCAAAGTCCTGAATCAATAGCTAATCCCACATCCTTCCGAGGTGTTACAGGATAAGATGCCAAAGGAGCAATCCCTCAAGTTCCCTCATTAGCTGAAGTAAAAAGCGGCTGAATAAGATAGTGTCAGACTCTTCATCCTCTACGTTAGCACAGCAGCCGCAAAGAGAGGCATGTTTCTTAATTGTGCTCCTTAGAGGACAGAACAATTCAATGAAGTTGTCTACTGCTCCCAATGGCCACTGAGTGATTTAATGCGGATTCGCCCCCAAGCAGGTGCTTTCTCCGGGTGAAGTCATTTGGAGGTAATTCAGAACTGTGACCTCAGCACATTGGGCCCTCTGGGACTAGACAGAGGATCAGACCGCCTTTCCCAGCCTTCGCCAGCAGCAACTGAGAGTGAGTGATAGAGCGTCAACGTGCCGGCGGTTTCTCTGCACCCTACATTAATGGAGAGCACTAAAGGAGCCACTTAATGGAGCCTCTGGAAAGTCATACAAGTCGTCACATCAGTTAAGTGTCAGAGGTGGAGAAAAAAAAATCGACCCTACACACAGTCTTGGACCATGTTTGTTTTGGATTACGACGATGGAAAACAGTAGAAGTCATTTCTCTTTTTGTTGAACCGCACAGTAAATGCAGCCTATTTTTTTGGAGTCTGGCCCGTAGTTCCCCCACGCCCTCTTCTTCATGTTTACTTCAATTACTCACTCCATTTCGCCTTGAAACTGCAGACTCCCCCTCGCTACACATACCAAACTCAAATCGCACCTCTGTCTTTTCTTTAACACTCCATCAATCTCTGTGCACTTTCACCGTTTCTCCGAGCTTTCCCGTCCTCTTCCTGTCTGTATTTCGCAAACTTGGAGAGCAGTAGTAACGGCACAAAAACTACACTCACTGTGTTCCTGCTCTAATACAAAACACATTTCACCCACTGCCACCCTCCTAACTCTGTTCCCTGTGTGTCCTTCTCTTGCAGTGACAAATGCTCCCCTCGTTCTTTTATACTAAATGCTCACAGATATACAAGCCGCTTCCGCTGCCTGACAGCAACTGTGCCAAAAATAAGCCAGTGTAGTACCTTACACTGTGAGAGGCTGCTGACACAAGTCTAGAGAAAAACCTCCTGGAGAGTCAAAACATTCCTTTTACTTCACAAGGGAGATTTACCAGCACTTGATTTCTTGTAAATGATATAATAATCTGCCTGTTTAGTCTGTATTTAGTGACTGATATGGTCCGAAAACTTAAATAAATTCTTGAGATACTTCTGTATTAACTAAGAAATCAAAGATTCCTGTAGTCACAAAGCTTACTTAAGTCATACTGTGAAATTTAAGTTACAGATATTATTTAAGACTGCTTGTTTATACTTTCAGGGTAATTCTCCTCTACCTTACTCTACCATTGTATGTCAATGACGTAGCATTACTACATTCAAGGATGTGCGAGGACTATCTGGAATCGCTTGTTGTTTTCCCAAATAAAGACTCCATTTCCCATGAACACTATAACCCACTGTGACTCTTGCCAAGGTGGGCATTTGTCATGGATGGAGATAGGATTTGATACTACCTTTCTATGTTCAAGACAACTTTTTGCAGGATGCAAAGTGAGAAGGTTATGTGTTTAT
Organism: Halichoeres trimaculatus; assembly: GCF_033239565.1. Taxonomy (NCBI): domain Eukaryota; kingdom Metazoa; phylum Chordata; class Actinopteri; order Labriformes; family Labridae; genus Halichoeres; species Halichoeres trimaculatus. The sequence goes on from NW_027437192.1 coordinate 11,490,794, forward strand.
TTTCGGTTCTTTTTTGTGTTTTTGTGGTAAAAAATATCAATTTGTTGAATAATAAAGTATAGATTTTTTCAATTTGACATATTTATTATTCAGTATATAACGTTGCAATGCTGTGTTCATGTCCAGCATGGAAAATCGCCTACTCTTCCACTGCCTCACAGTCACAAGAATGCGTTTAGGTACCTAAACATGGTACCTTTTGATGTCACATGAACCGATACCCGATACTTTTGACTGAATTTGGTCGGTACCTATAAAAGTACCTAATTCGGTACCCATCCCTACCGGTACTCTGAGGCAGGTCATTAACATACAAAATTAGGGAACCCTCATTACATCCTACCAGTGCTCATCTACAAATTACAACCTCGCCAAGCAGAGCAAACGTAACCTCGTTCTTCATTTTACTGATGGACTCTCAAGTTTGAACAGACCACATTACATGTTCATGAGCATTTAGAAATAACTGTTTCAGTGCTTATAATCTGATTTTAAATCGTTGATTATGAACAGGCAAAAATACAGCATTGAGAATATTTCAGTGTCACCAATAAAGTCCTCACAGAGCCTTTAAGCTTCTGCTCTTTGTGTTAGTTATACACTTTATGAGAGCCATTCACCTGTATTTCATAGAGTAAACTTTACATAAACCTTCCGACAACATCTGACAAATACCTGCATAACCTTCAGTTTTCCAATAGACCATGAAGTATAGTGTTTACTGTGTGTGCACAACTTTCTCTCAGTCTATTTTACTCTTATTGTGCACACAACAAAACACAAACAAAAATACGACCTTAAATTATAATTCTGAAAATCAGTACCTCAAATAGTTACAGGTTTATAAAGTAATCACAAAGGTCAGGTGAAAAAAACGAGGATCAATAATCGATACCAGGCTAACAGGCTGAGAAATGGCAGAGCAGGCAGGAACGTAGTAAACAACTTCCCGCGCCCCCTCCCATTTCTTTCCCCTTACACCCTCCCTCCTTTCACTCCCTCCTCACTTTTGCACACGTTGTTCATAACTGCTGATTTCCCCTTGGCCATAGCAATAGTATCCAACCCGCCCACCCCCACCTCATTCACACGAATGCTGGCGTCTGCCCCCAGAGCGCGGTGTCACTTCCAGGGCTTTTTACTACATCGGTGTTAGTAAAGAGCAGAGATCACGGGGGAGGAAGACAAATTCCTTTACTAATACCATCAGTTTGTGTGATCTAACAGGGGGAGTACACTGACTCCAATGCAAAAGAGAGCTGTAACGTTAAAAAGCTCGAAGACTATTGCATCAAAGGGGTGCAATAAAATTAGACCAGGATGGCAGGTGTCATTTAGAACAGCACCACCATGCACACATCGTCCGTCTGTGGCAGCCTAGGACAGTTAATCCTGTGCTTGACTCTGCCTCAATACTGTGATACAATTTAAATCAGGAGAACTTTCCCTCATGCTATGCAAAAAAAGCGTGGATGATCAGCGGATGGCTGAACACACCAATCAACGTTGTCTGCTTTCGGTTTCCTGTACAGTCAACACTGCCCCCCATGAGTCCGTGAACGCATCACTTTTTATTTTCACTCCAAGAGCTCATATTGAGTCAGCGAATTCATCCTGTGTTTAGTCATGATTACTGTCTCAAACGAAAGGAAGCAGAGCAATGAAAGACGTGCCTTCTGCAGTCAATGAAAGGCAATGCATGCAGCCAAGAAATCATTTTGCAAGCCTATACTCTTGAGTAAACATCAGCTGAAGGGACAAACAGCAGACGCGTGCAAACTGATTCAGTAAGTCTACACTGGTGTCAACAGCAACAATAAATCTATGAAAATCACATTTACTTACCTCTATTATTGTCCAGAGACGGTGTTCACATTATTTGGCTGTGTCCTCCATAAGTGTGCATCAACGTGGTGGCCACATTTTATATTTCGTTCAAGCGCTGTATTCCCAAAACCAAAACATGAGAAGAAAATGTCAGATTCTGCCCGTATTAGTATTTCTAATACCTAAATTTACAGCATGTGTCATTAGTATTCACTTCCAAGTGTTTTAATTGCATAATAAACGTTTTGGCCGCCATAACGTCACAAATCAGTGTCAATGTACACGCAGCTTCTGACCACCTAAAAATGTGATTAACCTTGCAACCTCCAAAACACAAACTTGCCAGTCGAGTTGAGTGCCAGCATGTTAACCATCCAAAAATATTGTTTTCCCCTGTCGTAACACAGATAGTGTTACAGTAATGACGCTTATTACAACTCCTGCGTTTTAAAATGAGTGTGTTTATCTTGTAAGAAGCTAGTGGCTACCCTCCGTCCTATAATAGACAGCTTCTGCTACAATTTGTATCAATGGCACTGGCAGCGGCTAACTAGCCATCTATCAGAAGCCGATTTTGGGCTTTCTTTACCGAGCAAAGCTTCACTTTTTGTTATGTTTAGGTATCAGAATTGCTGTAAAAACCGACAGCCTTCAAATTATCTGTACAGACAAAGTGAAAATATGACACAATCCTGTGCAAGTGATGCACATCATCTTACATCTCCGTCACATTCTCGTAGGCACTCGTGTTACTACATCTCAGCTACAACGGCTAACGATGCACTAGCAAGTCAGATATACAAGAAAAATATTGCAACGTTGGTTCCGAAGCAAACGCGCGTTTCAAATTAACTGTCACACACATGGAAAATAAAAATACAGCTAGTAATATCCCAGCGGTGTAAAATAACAGATGCAGCGCCGCGTAGGTTATTAAAAAAACACTAACTGTCAACAAAATGGCGGCTGCGTTGAATCAACAGAGACCCGAAATGGATCTCCCTCTATTTCTTCTTCTTTGGTGGTAAAATCCCCTTTTCCTTACAGCGAGTGGTATCCGTTAAAACTCCCGAGTTGCTCCAAAATCCGCTCCGACACGGCGTTAGCTGGGCCTGGATGTGTCAGCACGGGCCTCTCTCGTTAATCGGGCCTCCATGTCTGCTCAGCCCGTATCGCTACTGTGACAGTACAACACGGGCATTCTCAGTCCAGAGAGGAGGGAGGGAGGGAGGGAGGGAGGAGGGAGGGTGAGGGCGGAAGGGAGAGGAGGGGAGCAGAGAGCTAATGTCGGTAGTGCGCGGTTGTTGCGGTCCCTAGTCACTGAAAAATGGCTGTGTTTCATTATTTTTCTATTTTCGGTCGCCCTTGAAAGCGGTGTTTTAGGCACGTCGAGGGTGTGTTCACTGGAATGCAACGGTCAACTGTCAAACCGACGATACTGCTATAGAGACCAGCGTCAACATAACGTTACTGTATAGCAACAGTACAGACAGGGGCAGGCAACGGGAGCTCTTTACCTTATAAATAAATCATCCTGTTTGCTAAAAGATAAGGTCTATTTGCAGTTGAATACTTACTCTAGCAGTCCTAGTTTTGTCTATGATGAATTTTGCCAATTGTGTCTTATGTATAATACGCTTTGGATGTAGCAATTTTGAGTATTTTATCTATTTCAAATGAGTAAGTTTGCCCTCACGTTTCTTCTTTTGTATCGGAATGTTGGAAAAAAAAATCTTCAGGAATTTGATTGTTTTGGTTCGTTTGATTTTATTTACTTCCAAAGAACAGGATGAGGACTGAGATATAGCCTGGCTGGTAAGCTGTAAGTCAGATAGTATCAGTTCACTGTTATGTTGGTAATATTGAAATTTCTTTTGTTTAAATGTGGGTTAATTAAATAACTATGGTCACTGTGTCCAAAACAGTCTCTTTGCGGCACTGACGAGCACAAACTTTTTGAAGGACAGGGGCAAAAAGAAAAAAAGGTTTTATCCCCCAAGTGGGAACTTAAGCATGATGTGTTTTGGCTCCCAAGAGGGTACTTAAGCGTGTTTTTGGCCCCCAAGCACGCACCGTAGCAGGTGTTTTTCAACAATTGGGCCACCCTTTGAACACTGCTACTTTGCTGCCTTGTCCTGTAGTAATCATCAGGTCTGACTGTAGCAGTAGATGAAATGAAATAGAAAAGCAACCTGATTGGGTGGGGTCACATCCTATTTGAAGGCCTATTATTGCATTCCTTTGCAATTTTTTAAATTTCCCTCTTAACATTTTTGGATTCCTTTTAAGCACTTTTGCATTCCCATTACACACTCTTGCTTCCTCTTCATACACTTTAGCGTTTTCTGCACAATGCTGTGGCCCCTTTAAAGGGAACTTCTATACGTCCTTGATTTTTTTCTGTTCCTTGTCAATACTTTTCTGATTTTTGTGTATTCTTCACACAACTTTTCATTTCCTCACAAAACTTTTGCATTCTCCGATATTACTTGTGCATGTCCTTGAAAGCCACTTTTATTTCTTTGCAATACACTCGGTTTCTCATCTCCTTGTGAGCCCTTACATATGCCTTGCTGCACCCTGTGTAACACACCATTCTGGGTCATCTTCTTCGAGTCTTTCAAGTCCTTTCTGAGCAATATGTGTTAGCTGTTTGCGTAACACTCTATATGTCAAGCTGTTTCCAGTTCAACGCACAGTACCGTTTAGCTCATAGAATTTATGCTTTGAACTTGGCATTAAGTAAGATGAAAGCAAACCGTAACATTCTTGGTTCAAGAGGTAGCATCTGAAGAAAACAGTACAGTAATCTGCAGGATGCTGTAGGTTTACTGTTGTGTTGCGTTTGAGAGGAGCTTGGCTGACTGCTCAGAAAAAGAAGAAGAAAAATGTGGCAGGGGAAACTGATTGCGAAGGAAGACTCCAAAATGTTTAATGATGAAATAATATAGAATATTGACAGAGTAGTAAAATCCATAGATTAAAAAAGTGTCTCCCTCAGATCAAGATGGTGCAGAGGTTGAGGATCACAGGGTTAGGCTTTAATAACAGCTTCAATGGAGAGAAACCAACAATGGAGCAAGTAAAAATATTCTGCATTAAGAAACTGTTACCATGAACCTCTGCACGAAAGTGTTTCTTCATAACTGAGTGTATTCCACCAATGGCATCTGGGAGGTGATTGGTTCATGACATCCAAGACAGTCATGTAGGAATCTGCCTCAGAGGGATGTATAATGGGGACACTGCACCCCCCCACGTAATGTGTTTTATTCAAAAGAAGTCTCTGTGTCTCTTGAAAACAGTGAAGGAGGTAGAGTTGTTGACCCGTTTATCAGTTCGCCTGCCGCTCCCGTTGCTCTGTCTGGATGGAGAAGACGTCTGGGGGCTCTGCCGAGGGTGGGAGGCTGTTGTCAACACCATTAAGGCTTTTTCGGCAAACAGGGCAGGTATCATGCTATGAGAGAAAGAAGAAACGTTTTCATCCTTATGTTAAAGCACATAGCAGTCAGTGCATCCTCAGAAAACATTCATGACCAATCCTATGCACATCGTTCTTACCAGCTCCAACCAAGGCACTATACATTCACAGTGAAAGATATGCAGGCAGGGTAGTTTCCTGGCAGATTCTCCTAATGAATACTCCTCCCTACACACCGGACACTCCAGTCTGCAGTCTAAAACACAAATACAGAAAAGTAAAAGCTAAAAATACGTCTATAACTGTTTAACAAGTCATGTTATACTCTCTTAATAAAATTATTCTAATAGGCCATAATGATACCTGTCCTGTACTGTCTTAGTCATTACACAGCTCTTTATCAGAGAGAAGGAGAAGAGGGTGAGGAGTGGGAAGGAAAGTTATGGCAGGAAGGAATAAGGAGAAAAGAGAAGGAGGAATGGAAAGTTAGGAAGAGAAAAGGAGGACAGGGAAGGAGGAGAAATGGAGAGAATTGCTGTACAAGTGACAATTGGAGTTAACCCAGTTTAAAAAATGAACAGAGGAACCTCTTTGGAGAAGTAGGAAAATGAAACCAAAAAGAAACTTGATTTTTATCCCCAACTCAGGGCTCTAAAACTTGTGACTGTGATCTCCAGGGTGAAGGGTTGTGAAATGCCTTCCAAAATTGACTGTTTACAATGCCATAGGGATAACATTATATGGAATCACACAAACGGAAAATGTTTGACATGTTTTCCACATTTCTTTGCTGCCATAGGATGCTCAAGGCAACTAAGATACCAGGTAGTCTGATTTTCTACCAATCAGTTAAATTGAGTATCTTGAGCCTTTTTTGGTCAAGAAAGGAAGAAAAAGTAGAAAAGATGAGAGAAGGAAGAAAGGAAAGAGAGGTAAAAACAGAGAGGAGTCTTCTCTGAGGGAGAGGGGATAGTAGTGAAGACATGATGGGATCACTATACCATGAGCCTGAACCGTTAAACTAATGTGATAAATGTACTTGATGCCACAATCATTACCTGTCTCTTCTTGAGAAATGCGAAATGTCGGGAGGGATGAGATCATGTCCTTCTCTGCAGGGGGTGGGCCTGAGCTCTCCAACTGTCCTAACAACTGAGGACAGATGTGGCAGTGCAGATGAGGATAGGACATGTAAAGTTATTATAAGGTACTACTGACAGAAAGAAAAAAGAAGACAAAAAAAACAACGATCAAACTCAGACTGAGGCCGGTTTGCTTACAAATCACCATCACTGACCTCTGTGATGACAGTGTCCAGACCTCCCTGACCCCATGCATAGTCTCCAGGGTTTCCATACAATTGCAGCATGCTGGATCTGAGAGGAAAACAGAAAGAGCAGCAGAGAGAGCGGGAACGAGTGTTAGATCTTAGCATCCTGCATTATATAAAGTTAAAAGTTGATGATGCAAATCAAAGAAGTCAAAAGGCGTTTACAGCGTTGCAGGTGTAGCACTTGGGTTTCCATTGTTAGCGAAGAGGCCGGACAAGAACTGCTGCACAATCCTTTGAACACAGGAGAAAAGAAAAGAAAGCAGTCATCTGAATTAATGTGATGTTATATCTAAATATTTAGCTTGTTAAAATCAAGTCTTGCATCAGTGTTTTATATGAAGACAGTCAGTGAATCAATGTTTCATGTTGCTCTACTTAGTAAAGAACAACAGCATACCATTAGAGCAACACCGATGCAGAGAAGGGAGAATCCCATCAAGAACAATTTCAAGTTGTCTGAATAACTGTCTTCCTAAAAGATAATTTCCACTCTGAGTCCAGCACACACTGCTGGTGTTTTTTGTGTACCGTGTCCACACACCCTGCAGGCCACTGTTCAGGCCTGGGCGACCTCTCCTGCTCTGGCAAAGAGAAGTACTCTGGTCCTCCGGCCTCAGCAGCACCAGGCGTTGTCGGAGACGGACAGCTCTGACCTGCAGACATCTGCTCGCCGTCGTCTGGATCCGACTCTGAGGAGGGCGGGTGTGACAGCAGATCTGAGCGCTCCATAAACAGCAGCTGCCATAACTTTGGAGAGAGACCAGAGAAAGAAACGTCAAACCGAACGTCTGAGAAAGAGGAGAGTTTCTGATACAGCAGCAGTTTTCAAGGACATACTTCTGAGATCAATGAGTTTGAATCATCACTGGAGGCTGCCGTGCTGCCCTGCAGGAGACTAGATAGCAAATTACAAAAATCAGTGAAAAAACCTGGAACTTCTTCAAATTACCCTCTCAGTATAATAATTCATCTGAATATTTATGAATGTGCAAAAAAATGCAAAAACACCAACACTGCTGTCTACCTGGAGTCTTCTGCTACCTCCTCAATGAAGCCAGAGTCACATCTGGGACAGACTAAATCCTGTTAGAGAATGAAAAAAAAAAGTTAGATGCAATCCTTGACAAGAAAGTATGACTGTATATCATAATTGAACCATTCCAACAGGACACCTTTGTTTACTGCCACCAAATTAAAAGCACACTAAATTATAGTTAAATGCTGAGTAAATATTTTAATTTCTATTAGTAGTAGAAATTAAAAGTAGCTTTGACCTAAAAAACAAACAGCAAAATTTCTGTTTTATTGCGTTAAAGTGCGTTACATGATTTACAATTTAAATACTGATTTACATATCCCAGATTAGTCTAATTTCAGCCAATGTCTGAACTATGTCCTTTCACTGACTGTCTCTTTAAGAACATTTCAGAAACCAGCATTCTTGAAGTCTCCTTCACTGTTGCCATGCAACAAGATAAGACTTAATGTATTTATTCATTCCACAATGGCAAAATTAACAAACTACAGAATCTAACAGGCAGAGTATAGTGCAAACAATATGGCATTAAGGACCTGTAAAGGATAACATAATGAGTGTAACTATAAAAATATGTTTGTCAGAATTTAGCTACTAGAAATATGTGCACCAAAATACAAGTGCTAAATGTGCAAAGACTGATAACAACGGAGATAAAAGCTATGCAGAGAACAATTTACTGTGGCAAAGTATTGCAAATGTTAAGACTTTAAAAAACAGCTGTATTTCTCTTGTGTTTTCTTTTTTGTGTGACTTTGAGCAAGTTGTTCAGAGCAGCCTGCAGTCTCATCAAAAGGCTACTTTCACAGTGTGAAATTTTGCCCACATTAAGTAGCTATCAACACACATCATCTCAACTTTATCTTAATTATTTGTTTTGTTTTGTTTTTGTTTTTATTAAAAATCAGAAGCACACCTGTAATAAGGACTATGTAAACTAGCAACCAAATGTAACCTTCATATGAGTGTCCACATGGATTTGTTTTTATGGAGCACATTCTCCAATCTGTCTGTCACTCACACAAACTCACTCTATTGCGCACATGCAAACACACGTGCGCTCGGCTCCATCACAACAGGGTGTTATAATGCCATAATAACATCTCATGTGGAGATATGAAATCAGTAATGGGACGTATCACACAGACTTTAAAACAACTATTTCTGCCATCCAAAAGTTGAGAGAGCCCTTTTTGTGCTGCTGCTGCTACGCTGGCGCATGTGGTGACACCCGGCCAGCCCCTCTTACGTCTCCCTCACGCAGTTGACAGTAGACAACTGGACACAGTCGCCCACAGGGGTGCTTCTAAATATGGCAACGTGAATCGCCAGATTTGTCTCTCTCTTTCTCTAATGTGAGATCTGGGCGCATGCTTTACGCATACAAATCCCCAACAACAGACTGTCACATATGTGCAGTGGCGATCCTAGAAGTTATAATTTAAGTGTCGACACTTAAAAATCAAACTATTAACTTTTTTTTTTCTTGAAAGAAAAGCAAGACAGCTCTTTGGTATCGTAATCTCTCCGTGTGTGGCGGTGGATGATTCCCAGAACAGCACATGTGGAGTAAAAGCACTTTCCGAATAAAGTGACTCACCGGGAATTTGGGGTTAGTTTCACATTTACAGCAGTGACAGAAAAACCGGTGTTGTGGTGCGTCCGCAGCCTCCGCCATCTTCACGGTGCAGCTCAGAAAGTGACGTATCAGCGGCAGCCCATAAAAGTCTCACACGGCCTTTCTGTGGGTCACAGGAATCCCACATGAAGGAAACCTGGCGTATTTAAATCTTTTAGGCAGGAAACACAGTCTTTACAATGTCATTTTTTAAACAAAGTCATTTCAGTTATTCAAAGTGGCTACTTTATAATAAAATGATGAAAAATAGATTTACCTGTGGATTCAAAGGAAGACTTCATTCGGTCACTGCTGAAAAATAGGCTGTTAAAAAAACACCAAAACTTTAAAAAGTAACAGCTGATAACAACAAAATGCGTTACTTTCCGGTAGGTTAGGCGTCGTCAAAGGATAAAGACATCCAGTAAAGAAAGAAAAAATAAAAAAGTAAGGATCTGAAAAATAACTTAGGTAACTTAGCAATTTAGCTGTATTGCGGGATAGCCTTGTGACAAGACTATGTACTTTATTTGTTCAAATAAAGGCAACAAATTTAGCCAAAGGTTTATGTTTTCAGTAAAATAAAGCATTAATAACCATGGTAGGCTGTTGGCATGACAATATATTTTTATTAAAACCAAGACAGTGACCTGTAATAATCATAAGAACCACAAGCAACACCAACAGAACAGTGATGGATACGTCAAAACCTGAATATGTGTTCATAGTCTTTACAGTATGAGGAGTTTTGGCAATAATGCAAAATGGCATTCTCATAAGAAATAACAACAATGATAATACTTATTATAATAACAAAAACAACTAGTTAGTTTTTACATTAAGCAACAGTGAAAAAGAGCCAAAGCGAAGCAGCTCAGGTAGGGATAAGATGTTAGTGTTGCGGCATTTCAGTGCTCAGCTCTGGACTCAAACAAGGCTTCTCATTAACACAATGTACAACCGAGTTAGTTTTAAATGGAGAGCATCCAATCAGAACTGCCCCTCACTTGGCACACAGCTTTTATTTTCATACAAAAAAGAGAAGTGTTTTCCCTGCATTCACTGGCACAAACTGCACAAAATTATACACAGCTTCAGCATCCTTATGTTTTCACCTTCATCTCTCAGTTTTTTTCACTTATAGTTTCGCGATGTAGCTGACTTGTCCTGTACACCTTTAGAAATAGACAACCCCACCTCTGTCTCATGCATGTGCCCTGAAGCTCATCTGTTCAGGGGTAACTATAAAGCCCTCTCCACCATTTAATGCTAATCACCTGTGGGGGAAATAGATACCAGACTGATCCTCTATCCAACAGAGAGGGCCCTCCTCCTCCTCCTTTCCTCTCCTTCCTCTCTATCGAGGAGCAGTAAAGGCCCCCTGAGCGGCAGAAGTGGCGGCAGTAGTGGCAGCAGATGCAGCGGCCTGGCGCACGGCCTGATTGGACATGACTCCGGTAGCGAACTCAGCCTGGGCCTTCTGGAAACTGGCGTCGGTCTGCCTGTACAGACTGTGGACCTAAAGAGAGGAAGAGCAGCGGGAGCTGACACCTGATACTCACAGCAGTTCTTCATCATATCAGGCACATTGTGATAGTGAAAAGGATACGCAGAAACTGATATCATCTCTATTCTTCAGGCTGTTTGTTATCTACAGACTGCTTAATGGCAGATGGACCACCTGAGTATCCAGCATTCGTGGAAAGTGCAAGTGCAGCTTAACAGTCTTGACTCTCCTGGCATCCTTTGACTAACTTCAGGAAACAAGACCTCCTGGATCACGCTACATTATCTCTTAGTTATCATTATCTTTTGTTCATTAGTAGCCGTATAGAAAACAATCAAAAGCACAGTGCTCATCATAATGGAGTGTTTGGCTCCTGCTGTTTGTACAAAAAACATAAAACCCTCAAAAATAAGTGTACTCCATAGCCTGGTTGTTCAGAAAAAATACTAAAAGGAATTTCATATTTTAAAAACAACACTGTTTTGATGTAAAATTTTCAGTACCCTTTCACTTTAAGCCGAATCAAACTGATCCACATCCAGACTTCTAAGTCTTACCAATTCTAAATGACCAGAAAGTAAATGAGACTTCCATACTTCACCAGCAGAGGGCGCCAAAATCCATGCAAAATGACTGATCCAACTCATTCACACTTTATCTACTTTTGTACTTCATGTTAAGTATCCTGTTATTTTGTTCCTAAAAATGTGAGTTGTGAGTTTTTACTGTATGTGGACAAATTGACTTTGCTTTCACCTTCTTTAGCATGAAAACTCCAATGGCAGTCTGGGCAGTGAAGAGAACAGCATTCATCATCATGATGGCACCAACGGGGACACTGGTCTTAAGAGCAGCCAGGCTCACAATCCATCCACTGACGGGAGGAGAGAGAAAGGGATTTGAAACATTAAAAAAAAGACAAAAAGAAATCTGGATCTTTTAGGGTCTGTTAGGGTCCAAGGTTTCTAAGTCGTACCTGAAACCCCATCCAGGGATGCCGATAGTCATGATGACGTAGGTCACCACTTGGGCAAAGAAAACAAAGAAGAAGACAAAGAAGTTGAAGGAGCTGTCACTCCTAAAAGAAGAGAGAAAATGTCAACAATGAGTAAAACAACAGTTCATCTTCTTCTTTCATTTATCAGTCAATCAATCAATCTTTGTTTACATAGCACCATATCATGACAAACGTTATCTCAAGACACTTTATGCCCTATGTCACAATTTACACATCTGCCACTGAAAGACACAAAAAGTTCCTCGTTAAAATAAAACAGGATAGGAACTGAAGTACCATCCCATAAGTGTAAAGCTGCTCAGTGAGCCAAATCTCCATAACCCACTTTAAATTAACGGATTTCAACTTTTTCAAGATCATTTGGAACCATCCTCTTAACAAACAGATGGTTACAGCAGTTTATTTTGGATAGCAGGTTGGGATCTTTAAAACCAAGACCTTGCAGTGGACATGACAAAGTTGGTAAAATTTCATGGTCTTGTTCTTGTGAAGCTTCCCTTTACTTTCCTCTTGTGCTATTGTTCTTAGCTTAACTTCATTTCCAATCCAAGACATTTAGTTCCTGTTTTTTCTACAGTCCCCGGCCCCCAACATTACAAGGTTAAAAAAATAAACAACAACATCAATTTATCATATGCCACTTAAAAAATCTACCACCATTTTTCCAGACTCTTTCCTTTCTCTGTGAATTTTCTGCCACTCACCTGAAGGCTTTGTACACAGGTCTGTACCAACACACAAAGGAGCAGGGGGTGAAGAGGAGGGCCCAGAGGATAGCGAGGCCCAGGCCTACACCGTTGGTGGAGTCCACGCAGAACATGGCCAAGGAGGAAACCAGGTTGAAGAGAAGTGTGCAGGTGCAGACTGGACATGAAATAAGAATAGAAAAGATACAATATGTAAAAAAAAAAAAGGTTAAAAATGAAAGTGAATGGTACTGCAGTTTGAGCCTTCACTTTCATTAAATCAGTAATTTGGTGATAAAAAAGTTAAAAGGAACTTCATTAGTATCTTTTCAATCTGTCTCCAATGTGCTCAATTTCCCCTTCACTTGCAGGTTTTCTTTCTCTTCTTCATTCTGCATCCCTCTCTAAATCATTACCAAATGGTCCATTTGTGAACATAAACATAAGCCAAAATTAGACTATTTTAATCCTCTTTTAACTTCTATCCAGTCTGCATTGTTGACATGGACCTTTCTTAAACCACTCCATCTGCACTTCCACTCCGTTTGAAGTCATGCCCACAGCTGACCTTCATCAAAGTGGTGGGATCAGACAGGAACTTATCATGGATTAATATCTCATAAAAAAGGAGCAGTTTACATAAATAGCTGCTCAGCAGACCACAAAAATGCTTCAGTGTAAGAAAACCTCCCATCTTCTTTGGTGGTCCTTCATTATCTTATTTTTCTCAATTTAATGTTTACAGCCTGATTTTTTTAGTCCCTGTGAATATGAAAGATCCTTTTGATTATTTTTATCCTGATGAAAGCATTTCATGTCTGTGCTGGTTACAACTTACATATTATGGCTCTAGTTTGCTCTTGGTGAAGTCCTTCACCTTGCATTGAGGTGTCAGAGCCTTTGTACAAACATACCCACTCTAACTCAAATACAATAGCACTGCTTTTAACTCACAAAGCTGAAATTAAACAGGTGTAGACTTTAGGGTCAGTATACCTCCAATCCAGTCTCACACACACCAATAACAGTGATTCTTCCACTTACACACTAGCAAGCTTTTAACACCTAATTATGTTACATGACAGTGGTTTTGCTTCAGTGATGCAGAGAATTCCCACCACAAAACTCAACAACAGTTCCAGGAACTCACACATCCAGAAGTAGTACATGGTGGTGACGATACGCTGGAAGCGCTGCGTGATCTCCACGTTTATGTCCTGATAGAAGCAGGGGCCCACAGGGCAGAACGCTGGCAGCGGGGGCCAGTTATTCTGACGAGCTAATGTAGAGAGAGGTGGGGAAAAAATATTAAGAACACCGACTTTTTATCATCTACAACCATCTTTCCTCCCCTCCCCACTTCTTACAGGCTCCAGGTCCAAGGCTGTGTGACTCCAACTCCCTTTCTCTCCTCTCCAGCTCTCGGGCCTTCTTCTCAAGCTCTTCTTGCTTCTTCAGGAGCTCCGCCGTGGTTGCATTCACTGCGGTCTTAACACAGCGAGACACAAGGTAAATGATGCATCAGAACTGCTGTCAAGATTCAAAGAGAGGTTGAGTGTGGATCTTTAATAATGAATGAGATTATGTAAAGGAGCTGCTGTTAGAGGAAGTTCAAAGAGGAAAAAGGCTTTCATGTGAGTTTATGTATATCAGGAGTGTTATTTCAGTGATGTTTTAATAGGAAAAATGAACACTAGCCTGTATCAAATCAAACCAAAGATCAGAATTTAGGGCTATGGTGAAGTTCTGCCCGTAACTGAGCCACTGTTCAAAACTATTACACATAAATAAATCATTAGAGTGCTCTCTTGTTGACAGTCTGGGATTTGTTTTTGAGGACACCAGCTTGCACAAGTGAAACTAACAGGGTTTATTGATTCTGATATCCATAAAAGCACTTTCTGTGACACAGTTTTATGTCAAAGAGCCATTAATGGGGAGAGTAAAATCAATTTTTTGTGCATGATCTTGATGATGAAAAGACCAGCCCAAGCATAAAAAGACAAGAGCAGCAGCTTGTGTCTTTACAGTTGGTTGGGGAGTTACCTGGTTAGTGTAGGAGCCATAGTTGCGGGGCTCGGTGGGTGTTGTCCTGCTGGGTGGGGTCTGTGCAGGTGCAGCTGGGGCAGAAGGAGACGTGGCTTCATACGGTGGCGGAGGCTGGAACATATTTCGCACATCAGATAAAAACTTCCCCGACTCAAAAGAAAAAAGACAAAATCAATATCAGACACTTAAAATAAAAAGAGTGAGCATTAGGGCTCTGTTCATGAACGATGACTCGTAACGAAGAAGAACGACAGTTAAGCTCTTGTTTCTGCTGCATTTGCTAATTTCATCAGCTGACAGGAAGTTGACAGAGCTGTGTCTTAGCTACAGAGCTAGTGACACTTCCTAAAACTTTGACCAGAGATGTTTTGAGAGCAACAAAAAAAGACTCTACTCTCTATGAGCTCATTTCTGATGGGTTCATGATTTTATGGCAATTAGTGTGTAAGTCAAGAAGCTGTTTAAAGAAAAACAATACACCCATCTTTGAAATGATTAATCATGAAACTTCATAACATATGGGTGATTTTATGGGTAAATGAATGAGAGAATGTAACACCTAACCAATTCAAGTACTTAAAACCGACCAAGAGAAAATGAATGACAACAGTCTGGTTTTCAGGCTTTAGGACTGACTTACAAAGTAAAACACTAAGAGCTATTCTGACAAAAAAAAATCCAATATGATCAAAACAAAAATCTTCATTATATAGCTTGTCTTTACCCAGTTTAATTCATTCAATGATAATTATTTTGCCTTTCAAGACAGGTCTCTGAAAAGAGACACCAAATTTACAAGGAAAAGTTAGAATTATGGCACATAAAGCACATTAAAAGTGACAGTTAACTAATGTTTGGTTACAATCCACAATGTTTCAAACATCTTTTATTTCTATAACACCTTTTGTTTAAATAAAATGCAGTTCAAAGTGCTTCAATTAATGTGACTGATTGAAAGAAATACAATATAAATATATGAAACAGGATAATGGCACAGCATATGTAAAAGAAAAAATTCTGACGATATGCTAAAGCACGCTTGTAAAATATATTTATCAAAACAGTGTATTAGGCTAAGTCTTAAAATAGTAATAAGATAGAAAATGTCTTCTGAGCTCTGTCACAAAGGAATTTCTGTCACCTTTGGGGCAGACAATTAAGTCTTTCTATCTTTCAATCTATCCTAAACACATAAAAAGGTAAGGAGGTGAGTTAAAGTTAAATAAAAGCACCTGAAAGTATCAATATTTTAAATTAATCTAAAAAACAGAGAAGAGAACTCAGTCAACTATATATATATATATATATATATATATATATATATATATATATATATATATATATATATATATATATATATAAGAACATTTAAGTTAAAATAATATAGAAACCCTCCATAAAGCTAATTGGTCTTAAGTATAATTTTGAATATTGCCATACATGTTTAAATCATCAAAGCAACAATGGGACCTTGGGCTTGTTAGAGAAGTAAATACACCTCACACAGGGAATGGATGCTTCATACTTGCCTCAGGGGCACACGTTTTCTCTGAAATAAAACACGCCCTTATGAGCCACTTTTTCTTTCTGTTTCGTTACCTGGGAGGTAAATAACCAACTATTCCTCTTTTATTATCTCACAGATATGAGGTATTATTGCTCACCCCAGTCGTGGTGGTGTTATTATCAAAGGGGTTGTAAAGGTCCAGTGTGGCATATCCTGTGTTGCTGCTGTGTTGAGTCACTGCGGGATCCTGGCAGACACAAACAAATGGTAAATTTCTTAAATTGCACAGAAATATGTTTGATTTGCTGAATTAATCTTAATTTGCACTGGGTTATTGTCATTCTGTGAAGCTACAAGTGGGTCAAGACCAGAGAGGCCCTCAAACGTCACATGAGCAACAACACGCCTGCTATTAAACGCAGCCTCAAACGGTGAATTTCATCTACTGAACAGACCATGACGCCAACACAGGCTAACGACAGCTTTATTTTTATTCTCATCACCCACCTGAAAAGGGTTGTGGTCTTCCATTGGCTCTGGAAAGCTCGTGTATTTTGACATATCGATGACTGTTTGTTTAGGAGAGGAGGGCTAACGTCATGTAGCCACCGCTTGCTGCTATGCTACTGTGACGTTCACGGCTGACACGCGGACAGAAAACAGCCGTTTACGTTCTCACATAGATAAAAGGAGCTGCGTTGGTTTGTTTTCTAATTCAAGCGGGCGGGCGGTGTAGTATATTGATCCGGTGAACTAGCTACCCGCCCCTCCGGTGATCATCTCCCTGCAGTTTTGATAACTAATTAATAATCAATACATCCAGCTTGATAGTTGTGTTCTTCTCCAGTCCTTAGAGGCAGGGTCCGGACAGAAGCTAGATCGCAGGGGAGTAAACGAATCCGTTATATTCTCGCGCAGGAAAAACAACCAAGGTACAGGAAGTAACAAGCAGAAGATTCAGTCATGTGACTGCTGCTGCGGCAGAAGCACGTGGGAATCTGGGGAGAACGGGGGGGCGTGGCCGACAGTCCTGTCAATCTTTACAGTATGTTGTTAAAGGCACTACCAGGATTTTATAAATGATCATAAAATAGTCCCACTTTTCTATATTTGTCTATTCATAATCTATGATTTAAAAAGAGGTAAATCTTTTTCAACATCGGTTAATTCTAAATGCTTCCTTGAGAAACCGTGAACGACCCGACCAATCCATTTACAGACTAGATCAAAAGTCCACATGACATTAAATTCTTTTTCTTGAAGAAAATGGTTGCTTGGATTCATTCTGTAGTGATGGGACACCAGATCTATCAGAAAAAAGGGACAGAAGAGCAAAAGAATGCTAAACGGAAGAATGAGGGAACACAGCTAGCTATTTGTAATGATATGCATTAAACAACTTTTTCTGTTTATATTTGAGAGCCTGTCAATAGAATTTCAGAGCGAGGTTGTGTTTGCTCTGCTTGGTGAGGTTTTAGTTGGTAAATCACATTACAAGTTACGGCTACATCTTACAACACCAAGCTGTGAGTTACACTAAACAGATCGCCTGGTACTAACCTACAGTAAGTTTGTAAAGTTTACTTGTCGTCAAACCTTGGTGCTTTGTAGCTATAGATAAATAAATATCCTTGTCTCTTTGCATCCTGCAAAAAATCATCTTGAGCAAAGAAAAGTAGTGTTACAAAGACAACTGGACTCCATTAATTTCTTTCTACAACAAATACACCTTAGTCATGTCCTCAGAACAGCGGGTGATAGTGCTCATGGGAAGCACTGCTACGCCTTGTATTTTTCAAAAATAAAAGGCTTAGTGTTAAATGTTATTTCCAAAAGCAACTAATGGCAATGGCAGTAGTGTTACATACAGATTTTGATTTATCTTCTGAGTATGTATTGAATTAGAATAGCTTCTTTCTTACCATGAATGTTCACAGCTTTAAAGCTTGAGTGTAGAGTCAGCATGTTTGGAAATACACCCATATTTTCTCAACAAACTGTGTCACGCCTTTTAAAAAGACAAACAAAACACGCATGCACGCACGCACACACACACACACACACACACACACACACACACACACACACACACACACACACACACACACACACACACACACACACACACACACACATATTAAACATCTCTTAAAGGCAGTTACCCTGCACGTAATGGGAACATTGTCCTCATAGAGAGCCCCACACGCCATCCTCTTGTTGACTTTACATTTCTACTTAGCCTAGCGGGGCTGCCTGAATGGTGTGGCAATATTCCATCAAAACCTGGAGCACACGTTTGAGCTGCCACCACAGATAGGATGCCTCTGATTTAACATAACAACAGACACCGTACACTATACATGATCTGGGTTCAAATCTTGACCCCACACAGATCGAGTTCCAGGCTTGATAAGTGTGGTTTGAGTAACTCATGAAAACAGTTTCTGGACTTTTGAAAGTGCAGACAGACAGATTTTAAACATATATTCCTCTCTCCTCCTATTCCAGTAGATGTCACTCTTGTGCTGTAAAGGAATAACCCCCCTCCACTTCTCTGCTCTCGGCTGACTGTGATGTTCAGGAGGAATGTGTGATTTGAGCCTCAGGTAAGGATCTCAGGAAGTACAAAAGAAAACATTTTTCTTTAACACAAAAAGTAAAGTATTTGAAACAGGCCTCAATATGAATTTTGAATTGAATCCTTGTTTTGTTTTTTTTTTTGTTTTTTTTAATAATTTTATTTTTTGCTTTACCTCCAGCAGTTTTCGAGATCCCTTGAGTTCACGTAGTGGCGTGGTTGTTTCTCCTCATTTGTTTCTCCTCGCACATGGCCACTTGGAGACAGCTTTAGCATCACAGGGAGAGATTACACCTTCAGGGCTTTGTGCCCTCGTACAATTCACCCAGGTCTCCTTTCAGCCTGTTCTCCTACAAGTCACATGGGGTCACATGGGTGAAGCCAGTCATATGATTTCATTAAAAAGCATAGGTTAGAGCGTCAGTCACGCATGTATGCATCACACATACAGCCCCGTTCATACTCTTACTGTAAATTCCCCTCTCACTTTATGGGCAGATTGTCATACAAAGAAAGTGCTGACTCAAACATGAACAGGCATGAATGCAGCAACTCGTGCACAAATTAATAGTTAATTGGTTGGAATTGATAAAAGGCATTTGGAAAATATATTTTTCTTATGGAAGCAGTTTCTTGAGGTACAGATTATTCTTTATGTCTATTTTTATTTTCCTTAGTCTTACAGAATCAGGCACCCTTCACAGTATTTTTTATGATAAGATGCTTTCGGCTCTTTAATAAAACTGTTTTACACAGAGTGATATCTTGTGTTAGAGTTACACATTTCCTCAAGTCATCATGCTTTGAATCATCTTAAACCACTTCATAACAAAGTGGCTCAACTGTGGCCCCACCTGTTTCTAGACCTCACAATAAACTTCCACAAACTGCGACAGCTTATTTGAATAGTTTTTGTTTCTAAGAGACAGTCCCACAACAAAGGCCTGAACAATTTGGAGTTAATTTGAATTGTTTCAACCCAATTAAAAAAAACTTTCCCACCGTTCCACCAGCGAGCCGCTTCTGCACATGCCTTGGCTGCACTAGTGCAGTATGTCAACGCCTGTTGGGGTGGTCCTGTTCACAGCTGTTACTTTGTTCTTTGTATTCTTTTTTCCCCCTTCATCTCAAGGCATGTGTTTCTGAACTGATACCATGGCTCATCATTTCCTTCAATTTCCTTGTCATGATTTGCCTGCACTGCCCAGATTCACATATTGGACTCTGGTGCCCGCAGGCTCTAAAACCACAGCATTCCTCAATCAATCGAGCAATGCAATTCTACTTGACGTCACCGCCTGAGGAATGAACTGGCATAAATGTTGTGAGTGTGCAAAGTGATCCAGCTAAAAAGCAGGGTGCGGCTGGTTTGGACTTGCTTCTACGAGGCTAACTGCCATCAGTCAAAGGGGTCATTTAGACCTAAACCAGGCTTCATGTGTAATTGGATGAGTATGTGCAATGGCAATTTATTTAGTGAGCAAATAGCAAAGAGTTTTTCTTCTTCTCCAGAGTGCAGTTAGAGTGCTGCGGTTGTCATGAGGGCTTACACAATAACACCAGTTGCACTGGGGCCACTGAAAACAGAGTTTGTGCCTGCCAGAAACAGACCCACCAATATAATAAGCAAAGTTGTGTAAGCCATGCATACTTGGTCCCACATGATCTTTTCATTCTCCTTTTCTTGTACACTGTTTGAGGATCAGTGGTAGGAAATAACATAAACCTACATACAGTACTTAACCCCGGACTGTCCTACATAGAACAGACAATGCTCAGAATTAAACCAGTGGCTTTTCAGTTTGCAACATTTCCTTCTTTCTTTCTTTCTTTCTTTCTTTCTTTCTTTCTTTCTTTCTTTCTTTCTTTCTTTCTTTCTTTCTTTCAAGCTTGGTAGGCTTTCTGTAGATACTGACTGGATATTTCAAGTCACTAGTAAGTAGTAAAAAGCAGATAAACATGAGGAAAAATTAACCAGCTCGCCATTAAGTGTTGCACATTTAGCCATTTAAGTGATAGTTCATTGACTCATAAAGATCAGGCTAGCTAACTGATGCACACGCTAATGATATTGTCTACCTCATTGTGTTATTCTTTGTTTATAGCTTGCTGGCCATTTAGTGCTGTGTATCAAGTGAATTAAGCGGTTAATGATAAGCTCATAAAAAATTATGCTAGCCAACACACACACACACACACACACACACACACACACACACACACACACACACACACACACACACACACACACACAAGCAAACTCATTTGCTAGCTAATGTCACTATCTACTTAGTTTTGTATTCGTTGTGATACGCTAGCTAGCTAGCTAAAATTAAGTGATTTGCATTAAGTGAGTTAGGAGGTAGTTGGTAGGCTCAGGTGGTAGTTAACTTAGATGCTAGCTTACGTTGCTATTGACCTTATTTTTGTATTCTTCCTATTTAGGTATAGATTTGAAATAAAGGCTAACTAGCATGAATACCCAAATAAAGTGTTCACTGCTGATTGTAGACTCTACTTTCATTCAATTTAAAATGATGATTTTCTCTTTGTTGCACTAAATATTAGCATAAAAGCAGCAGTTCATAAAATTCTTAAAAGGAATTGTGGTTTTACAGAAACTTTCAGTAAAATGTGCAGTCAAAACTAGTTGCACTTTTAATTAAGTCACTGGAACTTGAGTACTTCCTCTGCCGGTGGCTCAGACAAACACACAATTATCCACAGTGCTTATTGAGAACATTCATCCTTAAGGAGGCCCAGTCCTCCCTCTGCTTGCTCAGCACAGTGAGCATGAACTGGGACACACTTCAGAGAGACGCTTGTCTGCAAACTGTTTGAAAAACCTGGAAAAACCATTGCTGCCTGTGAACCGTTGAAGCACTCTCCACAGGAAGTGAAGAGAGCCCCAGAGGTCCATTTTTTACAACCAAGTGAAGCCTGATCCATACAGTTGAGTATTAGAGTCATATCAAGCTGCAGAGACCTTGGATGCTTGTCATCAGCTACGATGCTCTTTCTTTCATATTTCAAGGCTGTTTGAATTCACCACGGTAAGAAGAGCTGCAAATCTTCCTGCACAGTGTAAGCAGAGGAAGCCACTAAAAACTTTGTACCTGGGTGTAAAGCCAAAGCAAAGGGGTGGGGGAATTTTTTATTGAGCTCATTCTGAAAGTAGGTACATCTGGAAAGGAGAGCATATGAAGTGTAACCTCTCCCGACGCTATGAAATCCTTTTCTCATGACCACCCTCTTTCGTTTTTTCCCTCTTTCATTTTCCTCTCCACTCCCTGTTTCCCCTTCGTCTTGGCCAAACGTCTGTCAAAGCATGGTTTAGAAAATATGACCTGACCATGTCTTCTGGGGTTTTTTGGAACTAATTGACATCATATTGTAAAAGACAAAAAGCACACGGAAGACAAAGTATGAATTGCAAAGGAAAGATGGAGGGAGGAAAGGGTGTGGAATAATCTAGAGAATGTGAACGACGGACAATGATGTAAAGTGATACCCAGATGGTCGACATGGGAAAGGGAGGAGGCAGATTCAAAAAAGGTTGTTGAAATTAAACATTAAACAGTAAATTCATATAAAACAGTTTATTAACATCTTGAAAAAGGGTTGAGATACTGCAAAGGAGCTTTTAAAAAAGGGAATGTGGGACATTTTTTCATGAAACATACTCAGTAAGATTAGCTTTGGTGTTACAGAAGCAAGTATTGGTCCTACAACATACACTGATGAAAACTGACGCCTTCTGCACAGTGAACTGTGCGAGCTACATCTGACCAAAATCTGACTGAAGAAAACAAGGGAGAGATAATGTAAACCATGCATGAGGCACAAAACAGGAGGACTGTGTGACAGACTGTAGGAAATTTCCTCATTCCCTCTGATAAACTCTGGTGCAGACAACATCCCCAGCAGTCATTGTCTGTAAGAAAACAGCAACAAGGGACAGAGTTTTAACATTTGGCACCATTTCACCACAAATGTAATCCTGCTATGTTTACACATCTGACTCTGGAAGCTCATCGGAAAAGTGCATGCATTAAAATAAGTAATGCCTGACTCGACTCGATGACAGAGATACATCTTTCACTACAAAACTAAATATGGAAAGCTCAATGCACATTACATGATGGGCTTGGGAGATATAAAATACATTTGGCCACAATGTGATTTATCATTCAAGCCAACTTGGCTGTTTGTTACTATGAATCTCATGCCACATATTTTGTGAAAATATTAGCTGTCCAACTGCATTTGATCGATGGGCTATTATTAAGGTGCTATTTAGCAAACACAAGTGCCAGAGTGAGATGG